>NC_083498.1:8155078-9437082 GCF_905332965.1 Bombus pascuorum | reverse complement strand
TTGTCTTTTTTTTCATAGAAAAAAAGGAAAAGAAAAGAATAAAATTTCTGTTTGTTTGAACAATGAATTCGCCTTTCCAAGAGAACGATTCCTTTCTCTGGCTACTAAAAAAGTGCAGAAAAAATATAGTTTTGGAAAAACTACCTTGCATTTCGAACGCAGAGACGACGGTGGTTTCGGTTTGAGAGGCGTCTCTAAAATGACCACGTCGAACATTCGCGTCTACTCGCGCGACCGTACACGCACGAGCATCGAACGACCGGACCTATCAATTATTCATGAAACGCCACTCCGCTTTAATTTACGCCCTCGTACGTACTCGGTGGTCCTTGTCGTACGATATCGCTGGAGAACCTGGGATCGCCTATCTTTCTGATATTTAACCTTCGTTTTGCTCGTCGCTTCTACCGGACCGAAGCTGATTCCGCGCTCGTCGAACGTTCTTGCTCGAAGATCGAACGAAACCGATTCCATTAATTCCCTCTAGCATCTTATTCGCTTACGAGGGAAATATAACGACGAACACGCGATTATTCCACATTTTTATATCCTACGAATATCTTTAGCGAACGTTAGAGACGATCAAACGTAGGTTAAAGCCGAGTTATTTAAATCGTTTCGTCCTGTTTCGTGTTTTCTCTTCCTCTAAAGTACAGAATATTTTCGTATTCCGTGTTATTATATTATTATACTAACAGCTAATATATACGAGAACCTATGGAGTAATTTTGTGTTCGTTTTGTCCTTTTCCATATTTTCTCTCTACCTAAAGTATACTTTTTTTTTTTTTTTTTGTTTTTTAGTTATATCAAAGATTAATATGCGTATACAGGAGTATATGAAAAACGATTTCAAGAAGTTCGACTATTCCATGCAGAACGTAAAGCTGAGTTTTAAGCGCTACCTTACCTTAAAGCAGGTATACCGTTGGCAATTATTCGGACGATACGTCTTTCGCGCTTCGTTTCCGCTATAAAAGGTAACTGAGCGTTTCTTGCTATTACCAACGCGCACGATGCTTCAAGTGGACACCGATTTGACATTGCATTATTGGTTAGAAATGGCACGTGACTGAAATATCAACCGTTGAACAACTTTTCGTCGATTATCCATATCGCTGGAATAATTACGAGCGGTAACGCACACAATTTACGAAGAAATGAGATTTTAATGTCGAGTGCGACCAGCTTGCGAGAAGATGAGATTGTACGTGAACGGAGAACGCGTTAAGCGGTTTCACGGTTCTGATGCAAGAATCTACGTGCACGGTAAACGAACGAAGATGTGTATCGTGCAGTCGTATACACGCGCTTCTGTGCAACAGAGACAGAGAAAGGTGAGCGTAGTCGCGGTTCGTGGGAAAACCTTGGAAGCGTTAAGAGAAGAAAAACGATGGAACAACGTTCGAATAGGTTGATGAAGTATAATCGGCGCTGTTTACGTTTCTTCTGAATTCTGAAAAGAAATCGTTTGCATCAAAGATGAAGAACGCACGCTTCACCGACGAATCGCTTTAAAAATTCCGGTCGAAGCAACGATACAGTGGAACGCTACAAAAAAGGACAAATCCGAATTGAGAAATTTAGATCATCGCGTGATAATTGAAGCGGTGATTTTACAGAAATTCCGTTTCTTTCGCTAGAACGACATTTCCACCGCGGCGGACAGCATTCTTCGAGAGAAACGGCGATCTTGGCGGACGTGATTGCTGGTCGGCGTTAAAATTCCACGCAGCTCGTCGTAACGCGAGTTTAAACGCGGCGGATTAGGGACGTCGGGGCATTAATTGCGAATTAATTCGGACTTGACCTGAAAGACATCCGGACAGGCCTGATAAAACGCCGTGATAATTTTCCACGGAGCGAATTCTCCTTAATGGAATAACGAAAACCTCGGGTACGCGGTCGGCCAATTAGCGGTCGCATCCGTGAAAAATTAATCTAATATGCGACTGGACTGACGCCATATTTATTCCACCGGCGGACCAAATAAATGATCTTTGGTTCTGGCGCGGCGGTGAAATTCAATTTTTTCGCCACGTCGAATGGAAACGACGCGGAATTTTGGCGAATTAATCTGTTTCTGATTTTCTACTATCTCGTTATTTCGAAATGGAAATCCATTTAAAACGATCGAAATATCGCATAAGATGGAAGGGCATTTTGTCAATGTTTCTCGCCATTTTTCTCGGAATTTCTTATTTCGATGGAATTTCAATTAGCTGGTCGAATAATCACCGATGTTTCTATTATATATATACATTTTATATTAAGTTGTCTGAAAAGTTTCTTTCGTTTTATAAGGAAATAATGGATGCGTAACATTTTTTGTTTTATATTCCAATGGAACGAAATGGATCATATATGATGAAACAAAAAATGTTATGCATCTCATTATTTCCTTATAAAAGTAAAGAAACTTTTAAGACAACCCGATATATCTATTATATGTTAAACCGCGTGTATTTACGTATTTTTATATCTTTACGAACATAATAAAATAAATGGTACGTAAAATGGTACGTAAATTTGTTTCAATTGCTAAATATTATATTTTATTTTGGATATCTCACGGTATCTGGTATCTTTTCATGTCAAAACGGAGAACATTCTGGTTTTGATTTTCTCTGTCATTTATATATCGTCGATATTTTTCAGCATCTTCGTTTGGAATTACAAATATTTATCGCCGAAGGAAGATGGAATGAAATTAGAGTTTCGAACGACTCGACTCGGTTTATTTGTAGAATGCTATTATAAATGATGTCGTTTATAGCGTCATTCGGTTCACTGGTCATCGTTAATCTTCCATTCCGTGCACTTAATGGACTACAGATTTCTATTATCTGTTTCTCGTTTCTATAAAATAGTTTCGTGCTTGGAATTTCCACGACGACCAGACATACGACACGGTCGTTCCTGATTCATCGTTTCGGCGTCCGTTATCAATCCTCCGTTCTAAGAGACTTACTCATTTCTTATTCGTATGAAAAATTCGAACAAAGACCAGATAGTCAATCATATGACCGGATGGTACGACTAAACTGTGCGATAAGTTCTGTCATGAGCGTCGTTGTCGATTCTTTATCGTCGCGACGCTATTCCTGTAACTGTAATCAATGCGATATACAAAATTATTATTAAACATCACGTTGGTCTCGGAATCGGAGAAAACTTTCTTTTTGTATTTTCGATTGCATCCATGTTGATGAAACGAGCCTATGCCGCGCACACGTTCGTTTCATCAACAAAGCACTTAGTACGACGAGTACTTTACTTTGAATGTTTTATATATCTTTTGATTTTCACTTTGAAAACAACAGTCCACGAAAATGCATTATCATCGACAAACGTTCGTCTTAAAGACAAAATTTCGTCATTGTAACGAATGCCGAACACGCTGACGAATGTCCGATAAGCGACAGAGGCAGTAAAAGAACCATTTCCTAGAAATACCCGGTTTTCTAAAATTTAAATCGCTTAGAGGAGGAGTTAATCTAGTCTAGCAGCGTGCCCCAGCGTCATACGTGTACCGTTGCTGGAAAACGATCGAAATCTCCTGATGCTTGGGAACGGTAGCGTAAATGAGCTCGCGCAGCATCGGTGAATGGTGTTGAAACAACTTGCAAAAAAATGTTCCGTGGACGGGTGGCGATTTTTTGGCGTGGATTTTGCTGTCGACGCAAGTGGAGCGTGCCCCGTGCATCCTGTTCGTTCTGCGAACGAGCGCGGACAATGCGGCGGCGAGCGTGACGCTCATTGTGCGTCCGATCGCATCAGCGCGATTCGTTTCATGTAAATTTCATGCGCTCCACGCACCTCTCCCTTTCCCGGTCCTCATCCAAAAAAGATCCTGTATCCAACTGGACGAGTGCAACGGCCCGTATCGCTGCGAAAAACTCCAACAATAAAATTGACTAACGCTGTGAGTTTTATCAGCTCTGATTTTACAGGATTTTGTATTCTCCTTTCAAAACACCATGTGTCGGATCTTAAAGAAATTAATGAAACATTTTGTTCGCTGATTGCGAGAAGCTTTTCGTTTCTGATACCGGCAACATATCGTGTCTTTTGGTTGAAATAAATGTGAAACGAGGATGGTGAAAAAACGAACAAACTTGTAACGCTTTGAACACCTAAGATTCTAATAACGTGTCTATAAGTTTTAAGGTATCGTAAAAGTACAATCTTTTATGGAAATAAAGTTTAGATTACAATACATGTAATTAGTAGACTGCGGATATTTACGCGAATTCGTATTTCGGTAAATACAATTAATACAAAATGGAACTTGGGATAGAAAATTGTTTTATTTATTGAATTTTGTAAAGGATACTGTTTCTTGAAAATTGTATACATTTTTACGTACATGAAAGATATAACTTAGAAAACACGAAGCTGGCACCCCGCTGGGAGTAGCCACCCACACAGCACATGCTATATTTATTTTATTTTATTTTTTTTATTTACCAATGAGATATAACACGTTACCAAATGTCCTTCAGGACAAATTGTAAAAACCAAAACAAAATAAAAAAAAAAAAAATACCATTTTTACGTGCTATGTGCGTCCTGTGCATTTTTCTAACATCATATTTCCTGTGAATGCGTAGAAATCCGCAGTCCGTTCATGTAGCTCGTCCTAATTTGTCGCGCTTTATCGTTACTAATTAAGAATTTCGACGATATCTCGTTACGTAATACGTAGACATCGACTTTCCTTCGTAAAATAGCGTTCGAATTTTTCCGTTCCATGCATTCGTTTCCAAGTTACGACCATCTGAAATCGGAAAGTCCTAATTCGTTTCACATTTTTTACAACTTTCTCGTTACTACAACCTCAGGATTTATAGACTGGCGACTTACCCGAATTTTGGCTGCTCGAAGGAGCATAAATTTGAACATCGTCTTTGACGGGTGTGGCCTTAAGAAAAGAACTGAAACGTTCGCGAAACGTCGAGTCGCGAGAAAGTGCAACGTACTGATAAATGTAACGAACGCGAATATGTCGTCTAATGATGGTAAAAGTTAAAAATCTAAAATATCGAGTCTTTTATTGTAAGATCAGAATTGACCACGTCGATAGCGTTGGATCTTAGAAAAAATTGTAAAAAGTGGCTACTATTTCTGTTGGCGGAAAAAAACTGTAAAAAGAGTTGGAACGAAAGGAACGAAGCGTGCGTGAACCGGTAACGGGCGTCACAGCCGACGAAATGTCGAAACATCCAAAGTCACCGAAGTTTTAGCGCAACGTGGAAGTGATTTTATCGCGAGCAGAAAACTGTGCGAACGGGCAAGCGAGCAAGCGGACCGCGAGAGGGTTCAACAAACTTTCAGCGTACCATTCACGACGATGACACAAGTGTTTCGGCTCCCCACTGCACCGGCGAGCAACGGCGGTGTCGTTGCGCGAGTATTGCACTTTCGCGGCTCGTAAATGGGGCACTGTCGCGCGCCACGCGTCTGAATTAGCCTGTTAACCATCGACGCACAAAATCTTGTTCCTATCCGTTACATTTCAGATTCGTATCTTCGTTTTTGTACAGTTACGACTAAAGAAATAGGTCGTAAAGAATGGTTTATTTTCAGCCAGTGAATATCGTACGAGTACTATTTTTTCTCTACATTTCCTTAAACGTTCCTTTCTCAAATTTTTTTACAAACACATTTTGTAAAGGATACTGTTTCTTGAAAATTGTATACATTTTTACGTACATGAAAGATATAACTTAGAAAACGCGAAGCTGGCACCCCGCTGGGGATAGCCACCCACACAGCACATGCTATATTTATTTTATTTTATTTTTTTTTATTTACCAATGAGATATAACACTTTACCAAATGTCCTTCTGGACAAATTGTAAAAACCAAAACAAAATAAAAAAGAAAATACCATTTTTACGTGCTATGTCCTGTGCATTTTTCTAACATCATATTTCCTGTGAATGCTTTCTGTGAATGATTTCTCATAAATCGTTTCTGTGATGATTCGCACGAAGAAACGCAATAGGAACATTTTTCGCGGTTAAAGTTTACTATTAAGCGATCCGAGCTATACATTTCAATTACAAACACATCGGAGAAATATTTTTTTATATATGTCGGAACACGATCGATGTAGATCGTAATCGCGATTAGTTACGATTGATCGTAATCTGTTACGATTGATCACATAACAGTGACTCCTGTACCGTGTTGTGCGCGAAGCGCGTGTGACGCTCAAGAAATCTGTTCTTCTTTCTCGTATGAAACGCCCAGCTGTAAAGACGCGCACGAGCTATTAGGTTGTTCGAAAAGTTTCTTTCGTTTCACAAGGTGATAATAGACGAACAACAATTTCTGTTTCATATTGTTGAGATATGTATAATCTTTCGTGCTGGACTGGGTTAAATGCGTGTTAGAGTTACTTGTATGTGAGTATCGGTGTGTGGATACACGTGTGTAAGCGTCGATGAGCGTCCAGGCTTTTGTCAGGACAAATGACGATCGGCGAGAGTTTGGAAGCATCTGGAAGAAGAGTCGGTTAGCAGTCGAGTATAGAGAAAGTGAGGAGACGCGTTCAAGTGTGAATCGAAGAATATGTGAGAAATCCTTCTTGTAATAAATGTATTATTATTCTAATATTACACCCCAGTGTATATTCAGTGTTCCTGTAATATTATTTCGGCACCAAAGATCCACGATTCTTAACATATATTATTTTATTGGATTAGGTATCATCCGTTTCGTTATATCTCTATTATTATGTTCGTGCACAATTCAATAGACTAATATAAAAAGAGAAAACATCGTGCGTCTGTTATTTCCTTATAAAACGAAAGAAACTTTTTGCACAACCTGATACCATTGACATACAGATTGCAAGTAAATTCCGATTGCAACAAGTTATGGGCCCAGATGCAGACAAATATCGTACAAGTATAATACAAGTTCCTAACAGATGAATCTCAGATAACACGTTGGAAAAGAAACAAATACAAGATAAGGTATAAAAATCGTGGAAAACATAAAAAAGCTACATCTTCCTCCTCGCTTTACCGAAAAACCTTGCAAGAGATAAAAATCTGTCTCTTCTAGATGGATTTCTCGAAAATTTCCATCGGTTCCTCACGGTCACGGTTCGTGTCTCGTCGTAAACAGATCCAGACTCTCTTTGGGTGCTGATCGCAGCGCGTAAAACGGCGTACCGACGACACCAATCTTGGCGGTTTTACCACGAATCGATAAATCGGCCCGTCGTTCGATATCTTACGTGGAATCGATGGCTGAGGGAAAAACACGAGTAACTAGAAGGATGGGTGGAGGGCTGGATAGAGGAAAAGCAGAAGGGAACGGAAAGCGGTTCCCTGGACGCGGTTGCAATCACTTAACCCGCTTTTACGGTTAGTTTATTGCTCGAAGGAAACAAGAAAGGATCTGCTTTTTTATTTTTCTCCGTGCGAAGATCGCCAAGGGATCGACTAATGGCCGCGGGGAAAAATTTCCGCGGCGAAAACCAAGGGGAATGTAGCTTGGAGGGGCAAAGGTTCGCGTTCTGTCCAGGAAAACATCGTAATTCGAAGAAATTTCTTGCGGTTGGCATTAGGAAATTAAATATGTAATAAGAAACGTATCGCGTCGTGTGTCCAATTGTGGCAATTTGTCCGTTCGTAGATAAACGTTTCCTCCTTCTTTGTATTTTGCTTTCTTTGGCAACGTTTTAGAAAGATTAACTGCGAGTTAATTTACTTTAACCGGAAGCTTAAATTCGTGTGACAATTCCCGTGAAAATATCTGCACGTACTTGCATCGTTGGTTGTCATTTTGTTGGGCAATGTGGTTTCTTTAACGAATTTTAACGGATCATGAATCTTTGTATTTGATGAATAATTACGTGTATAACCAATGTTTGACGAGCTGTAATTTAATTAAAACGACGCAGATGAAAGGACTTTTGTTGCTGAGAAACGTAATGAGTTTATTGTTTGTTATTAATACAGCTACGTATCGTTGGATGAAATTTAATTAGAAAATTACAAATAAAATAACTTACAATGGATTTATCTGCTTTTGTTATTACGGTTGCGCGTTTGTCGGGTAAAATTAATTAGGAATTTCGAAAGAAAAGAGATCGCAGTTGTTTGATTTTTGACAGCTACGCGTCGCCATACGTTCCAACGTAATGAAATCGATTTTTACGAATTGCAAAGAAGGAAATTTAAAATTATCATCTAGATTGCGTTCGAACGAGCAAGCACCCTAGCAAATATACATTAATCGCGGAGACAAATTTGAAATTTTCAATCGAACGAATTGATATCGAGTTTCAATGAAAAGTAGACGGAGAAATATCCACGCCTCCGTTTAATAGTTCGTGCAAGCGTGAAAATTGTGTTTCTTCAGGCTCCATTGCTCGAAGCACCTGTAATTTCACAGTTCCTGGGAGGAGAATTATTACCCGGTGTAACAGTGCCGTCGTATATATTTTTTCCTCAAAATGTACCTTCTTTCGTGAGAAATATTACACGTTTCTGAGATAAAATAATTTCCGATTGATGAAATTACGAAGAAACAGAAGAGGAATTGAAAAAACCTGAGATCTTCTTCATCTTACGACCATTGTCATATATTTCTACCTCGATAGTCGAGCCATCGAAACTTCCATAAAATCTCCCCTTTTCTTAAAAAAATCTCAAACACCTTAACAACTTCTCGCCATCTCCCTTCTATCTCTAAACAATCTCAAGATTCTCACGAGATATCAAAATCTTCATCTGTCATCGTTGGACCATGGAAGTTTACGCGTTTGTAAGAAACGTAAGTACGCAGACATCTATTAAAGCGAAAAAGATTTATAAGCTGTCAATAGTAAGATGCGCACACGTTAGAAGGCGAAACGTATGTTTTTAAATCGAACTTTCTTTATCAACGTTTCTAAAAATTCGTGTTTTGCATCCATCTAACGTTTGGACTTGTCGAGGCTGTTAGATGTACGTGAATGCAAAGGAACGCGTGGATCAATTGTAAGGAAGAAAATATATATTTTAAATAGCGAAGTGTAAATACAAATCGGAATATAATATAAGCTGATCCAGGTGAAAGTTCTGAAGCCAACGTTGCCTGTGTACCGTTTATGGTTTGCCTTGGACGCAGTCTTTTGTCTATACGCTGTCGATGGCTTCGGTGCTTGAGAAAACTAAGGACCAAATGTAGAGTTTTCTTAGAAGCGATGACCACTTCAACAGGACTTTTGTCTCGGTTACGGACATGATCATCCAGATTTAGGTGTGTTCGCGTAGCCGAGAGGACGTGCGTCGTCGTTTCTGCTCGACTTCTCTTAGCCCGAAGGCACCGCCAGAAATCATCCGTTCGCGGAAGTTGGTCGAAGCACGGCCAGTCCCACGATTCGCGTTGAAGACAAAAGTTGTGAAGTTGGCCGTGATCAACGAGCCGGGATAAAATTTCACCGTTTCCCTCTCGACGAGAGATAGATATTCCGCGTGCGTCGCAATCGCGACCTAGAAATCTCGGAGCGGATTTCAGAGGCCTCGGACCTACCTCTTAATTCGCGGTCGTGCGCGTTCCAGACCGTGGCGTTTTTAACCCCCTAATTGATGCGAGTCTCGCGTGCCTCGAATTTCCTGCCCGCTTATTATTCATCCCTTGAACCATCCCGTGAGCCACGGGATCCGGCGATAGCGAATTTTTGAGAATCTAGTCTGCGAATCGTCCAGAGAGAAATGGCTGTGCCGTGGGGGAGCGCGATTTAAATTTTCGCTGGAATTTATGTTATGCTATGTTCTGTTCGGTATTTTTTTTATTTAAGTAACGAGCTACGAGAATCGAGAAAGAATCGACAGCATTGGGATTATTGGAATAGGCAACGAATCGTAGCAGTTTCTAGGCTCGCTAGTCACGAGAGATACTTTCCATGGAAACGAGCCTTTAAACTTTCCAATTTCTGCGATATTAAAAATTTTATTCTTTTCTAATTACCAAGTTCTTACTTTGGTAACTAACGGGATGTTCTTTGTGCACATATATCGCTTCCTATCAACGCTGCTATTCTTCTCGCATCTTCTTCGCTGGTCAGACCGCTCAGAGGAGCAGAGCAATGAAATTTGTAGCTCATTCTTAGACTTACTTTCAACGAATATGTAAGAATCGGTGATATCTAACAAATCGACCAACAGAATTTTCCAATCTGATACGATCGTTCAAACACGTCGACAAGCTTCGCCGTACAAAGGCCACTTAAAGTCCGGGACTTTTCCTTCCAACTCTTTTCCTTATCGAATCTCCGATATCTTTAACGCGGGTAGGTTGTATCGCGCGGACGAATCGGACCAGCGAGGTTCCTTCTTCCGGTGTTTTCCCCGCCGGAGAAAGCCAAAGTTAAGGGTAGACGCGTGCTCGCTGGCTGTTTAAGCATGCAAATGCCGGGCCAGCCATAAATTGGCCAGGATCCCGGGCCGCTCTTTGTCCGATTAACAGCCTGGAATCCCGGTTGACAAAAAACACACCAGTCCGTGTCGTCTCGGCCGCTGGCTGTAAAACTCGTGTATCAGCTGATGTACACGACTATTATGCGATCTGGGCCGGCGCTTTATCCTCGGCCCCTCGTAAGCCGCGGCAAAACACAACCAACCAGCGAGGATGAATTCCCGCCGCTGACTTGCAAAATCCACGCCACGGGGTTCATTCCGCGTGTCCAACGATTTAACGGCCCAGCCATGGGATTACGAAGCACACCTTTGCTTTTCGTCGAATATTATTATCTGCCGGTCGAATCGACTAATCTGCAAGTAATTTTTTGTAGAAACTTTTCTGGATACGCAACGATACATTTTGCGGCATTTGAGCGATCTCTCGTAAAATAGAATATAAGAGCCCGTAGAAGCGTTTGTTTCTTTGTTCCTACGATACGTATTTCTTCGTATACGTGGTAGGTATTTTTTCACGTTTGGACTTTTTCGAAAGTCTCTCTTAACGCTAGTCTTTCAACGATTCTTTTATTTCTTAACGAAGCTACAGAATGATCGCTTTGGCTTCCCATTCTTTGGATCGTCATCGCGTGGACATTTATGCGGAATCTTCTTTATACGCGTGTTGAAATACAACGACAGAAATTTAGCTGTCTGTGCATTTTGTCCATTTGTTATCAACTTTCGTGACGATTTTGGTGGATAGTATTTATTCTCCAAAGACGTTGACATTCTCCAGAAAGTTCTCAACACTGTGTGTAAGGGCTGTGTTACCGCCCCTTTGATCGTCTTCCTCTTTCGTAGCTTCCTAACAAATTGACTTTGGGTTTTATTCCCGAAGCAGTGTCGTAAAGCTGTTTTCAAAGAAAGATTTCAATTAAAAATGTAGTTATTCGTAAGCCAGGAAAATTACACAATTATTTGTTCGAAAGTACCAAAGGAGAAGGTAATCGCGAAACAGTTTCTCGGTATTATTTTTATATAAGTTAAGATCGAATCAGAAACATAATATCGTTTTGGCGCATTTCCATAAATACGACTTCTCAACTTGGTTTCAGTCGTAAAGCGGCTAATCCTCTTCTGAACGCAGTTTACCAACTTCTGTTTAAAAATAACTCTCGAGGTGCTAGATAATATGCTTTCATCTAAAGGTCAAGCAAGCAACCGAGTAATGGCGATCAATCATCGCGTTACGTCGCTGCGCTGGTTCGAGCGAGTTTTCTTCGTAAATTCATTCGATTCCGCTTTTCTTGCTGGAAAGTGCATTTATTTAACGCTCTAAAAATACGAGCGTCGCGTTAGCTGGATATAAATGCGAAAACTTCGCCGAGATTCTGATAACAGAGACGTCGGAATCTTTCAAATTTTCAACGTTATTCCGAAAATCAATCGCCTATATCGATAATTAGCGGAATGTTTCGTATTTTCGCTTTTGCAACGTACGAAGTTTCGTATATCGCGACAAAGAATCCGAGGTATTTGGCAAACTTAATCGTCTTTATTTAATCGAAGCTTGGACGATCGGACAAACAGAGGTATCAGAATTGGACTTAAGTGATTCGTAACAAAGTATGTACTTACATACGTCGTATTTTATAGATTTCATAGAATCGATCTATAAGGTTCGTGCTTTATGAAGCTTACTTTACGAGATTTATGCCATGGTTTTATTTCTCTCTGATATTAATACCGTCCCAGTTCCTTCGGTTTGCACTTTGATATTTTACGCTGGTTAACGGGGTTGAAATTATATCGTAAAACCGATGAAAAACAAAAGTATTCGATTTATATTTATATTGCTCGCTTATGCGCTTTTCAACGTAAAGACCTGTACTTTTGTGACGGATATATGCGCCTAAACCGCGTTTTACGTACCTCCGAGACAAAGATCTATTCTTCCAAAAAATCCCTTTGCTCATCCCCAAACTCGATAACATTCGCCTCAAACGATAAAATATATCAAAGATACAAAGAAGGAAAAATAAAGCGCACGAAATATCAAGTTTCTAAATCTCTAAATCTTAAACGCAACACGCGTATTTATCTTACTCGCGGGCTCGTTTTCCTTGGCCCTCGAATTACCAGCATTTTTCTCGTCCCAGTGTTCCATCGCTCAACGCCAAATACGATTCATCACCGTGGATGGCCCCTCTGCCTCTAACCACTTCCTCCTTCAATTTTTGCGTCTCTCTCGCCGCGGTAGAAGGATGCTGCAGCGTGCATTAAGGATGCATGTATTCGTTGATCCCTGGCCAAGATACGTAGGCAATACGTCGCGTCGGTGCCGCGGGAACGAGGAAAATACCCCCTTTCTATTCCAGGGGTGAATCCGCGTTCTTCACCGCAACCACTGTCTTCAGACGTCAACGCGATTTGTATCTCGCGGCTATTTCCCGTTAAAAAATGAAATTTTCTCCGACTACCTTCGTTCCGTTACTCCTCGTCTTCGTGCTCCGATGAGATTTCCAGAAGCTAGCCTCGCCTTTTCCAGGATTTTCTCTTTCGAAATTATTTCTCACCTTTGCCTGGCTCGGACTCTTTTGCGCTAGCCTTTGCGAGACGTAGCGAACTACATTGGACGATCGTACGTCCAATAATTTTTAATTGGCATTTTAAATTCATATCAGGAAGCCTGCGAGAGACTCCAAGTTTGGATTCGTCGAAATTTTCATATTATCGGCTCCTACTTAGATCCGACAGGCAAGCGACTTTATAAAAATACAGCTGTTTAATTCTCGCATCTACTGGAAACGTGCAGCCGCTTTCGAATGTCGGCCTTTATCGAGCTAAAAGCGCGTCTTTATACGTCGCATCGATCCAATTACGATCATTCGTGTGTAATAACAATTCGTGTGTAGTATATCCAGGAGGTGAAGTCTGATCAAAGATCTCGCGAAATCTTCTTCAACGGCAATGTCACGTTAGCGTATCCGCGAGACGCATTGTCGATCGCGATCAAATCAATCGAGACGTAGTCGACTGTGACGATCCTGGAGGACGACACAGGCAAATAAAAACGACGAAACGAGACAGAAAGACCGACTGGAAGATGAATAGAGGAACGGTTGGTAAAAAGAGGAAGAGAATCAGTCGGGCGACGCTCGACTTTAATTGGACTCAAAAAATCGACAGACCGACGACTACGTGAAGAGGTTCGCGAATGTCGAAGCAATTTGGGTGAAAAGATAAGGACATTGCCGGAGGAAAGGAAAATAATAAGAGGCGGAGGCGAGCGTTGTCGAATTGAAAGACCAATTTGTAGCGGTGCCGAGCCGCTCCAAGACACTATTAGCGTCAGTTATGACGAGCGGAAAAGGTACACAGACGAGGTGAATCGGGTATCGGTCCTTGAAGAGCAAGGAAACTCGCCTCCTTGCAATATGGCTCGGTCGCGTCTTGCATCTTGTACTCGCGCGCGAACGCCGTCTCTTTTTCAGTCGACTTCGATCGTCCTCGAATAGTTTGCACTGTGTCGCTTTGCGTTTGACGTACGAATCACGGTTCGAAACACGTGTCGAGAGCTGGTTAAGGATCCAGCGGTGTATAGATAAATTTCCGGAATCTTATTTTATACTCGTGATCTGTTAAATGGTCTTGAAGGAGTTCAGGAATTTGAAGGAAATCGATTTAGAATGAAAGAGTACTCGTAGAAGCTATTGTAGATAGCTAAAGTCGGAGAAGTTTGATTTTTTTATTGGAAAATGTTCTACGTACCAATGACAGTACCGCAGTATAGAATTTAAGCGCAGGTTACCACGACGTCGTCTCTATAGGAAAGACGCGAGCGCCAATAATCATAAGATAATCGTTTCTTGGCTTTTGTCTGTGCCAGCTATTTTAAACGAGCGGGACATTCAGTTTTGTTCGCAACTAGGAGGCGACACGTACAGGCTTTTCTATGGTACACTCTTCACTCCCACGAGTTTGGACTACGTTAACGCGTAAGTTTTCTTCTGCCTCTGGAAAACTTGTTTCCTGATACTTCTTTACACGTGCCCTTCGATTTTGTGATATCGCAATTTCTATCGAAAATATATAAAGTAAAAATATATATGAAAGATTCCCCAGTCTGCTACGAATCACAGAGAATTATATACCGATATTCCCACCAATGTTCCTACGAAAATACAAATCCGTTACGCGAAGTTCATCTGGTCGTTCCACGGAGCGTGTTAACGCGCGACCAAACGAAAAACAGGACGAAGACGTTTGATTCAACGACGTAGAAAATCGGTCGCATCGTTTTACCGTCGAGTTTATACGTGAAACGATAACGGACCGGGGAAACGTTGTTTCATTCGACGCTGGTCGTCTCCTCGTTTTCTATAAAGCAACACAGGCTGAAACGAACGCAGCAAGAAAAAAAAAAAAAGAAAAAAAAATGGAAGGAAAAGAAAAAGTGAGGAGAATGAAGAAGAAGAAGCTCCTTGAAGAGAATAGAGGAAAGAGTTCGTTGAAGCGCGTTTTATTTCCGGCGGTTATCCAGTCGTGAACGAGCCTGGGCCAGCTTCTTTCTCGCTGGACGGATGATTTTCTTGGCCGGTTTCGCGACTCAGAACCGGAAAGAGGGGCAAAAGTGCACGACGGTCACGAGTCACGATTACCGAGTTGCACGCCGGGCTGGTTACACCGTCACGAATTTTACCGGAGGTTAGAGACACAATGGCGACTCGTTTTGAACGCTGGAGGATCCTCTTGCTTTCTTATTTCCTTCTCTCTTTCCTTTCCACCCCTTCCCTCCCCTCGCTTTACCTGCTCGTTCTGCCTTCCCTTCTTTTCGTAATTCATATTACAAGCCTGAAGATTGCAGTATGGTGTCGTGTTTATCCCAATTGAAGTCAATTATTTAAAATTAAAGTATCCTTTCGAGATTGCTTACCATAAAATATCCGTTGGTTGGAAACTACAGTGGCTGACGAAGGGAAGTTTAAGCACGTGAATGTTACTAAATTCTGTATTAGACGTTTCTTATCGCGATAATGTTAATCGTTCATTGTGACGTATATATATATCTTTATCACTTTATCGTTACTCATTACTTATTGCTTATCATTTAACCTACCTCTTCGTTTATCGTTCTTATCAATTATAATTCAATTTCGTAAAATTATAGTATTTTTCCTCTTGAAACTTTCCTCTGTTCGCGACTGTATAACAAGTTATCAACGATTCGATTGAAATCATCGATCGAGCAGGAATATCAGTAAGATAGAGATTTTTTATTCCAGTATTCTTCATTAAGAATATTTCACAATCTCTTTCGCGCGAACTACGCAGCTCTAAACGTCGAATGCACTTTTTCTCTGTCATTTTAATCTCAATCCATCCGTTTGTACGTGTCGTTCGTAATAAATTTAATCGTTTGTAATACGTGAATCCGTGGAAAGTCCGGTCGCTTGTAGTAAATAATCCTTCAAAATTCCCATTGCCACGATAATCTTTGGAAACAATTAATTTGCTGGCAAAATTGTAACACTCGTAACGATCGACTGGAATTTTGTGAAATTGTTTTCGCTCCCTGATCGGTGATTTCCTGGAGCAATCGTATTTCTGGTATTCGGTGGGCAGGGGTTTGGTTCGAAAAGGAGGCGAGATCGTTGCCTCGACGAGTCGACTGCTCGTCTTCACGATGCCCGACTGTTTGCATTTCAAATTCCGCGATAGCTTCCATTGCCTCGGGATCCCGATTACGTTCGAGGTATTGATACTTGTTCTCTGGGGCTTGGGATGCCGGTGTTTGCGCCGTGCTCCGTTCACAGATTTGTCTAGGGGATGGGTGAATGGCATGGGCGACGAGTTCTCCCGGGAAAGTGGGTTAGATCGAAGGAGCGGGCAAGAAATCGTCGAATACTTGAGTTTGGGTATTAGAATCGTCCCGGACTGTCGTCTTGATCGCTTTGTTATTTAATTTACCGAATTACGGATCGAATGTGAAAGATACAAGTTTCGTTTGATATAAAGCCCGGTTGCAATCTTACGTTTCCGTTGAAGTTACAAGATTCAACGTCGTTTATGGTATTGGGTTGGCAACTAAGTGATTGCGGATTTTGTCATTAGATGGTAATGATAAAATCCGCAATCACTTAGTTTCCAACCCAATAGTTCACAGGTTTCGTCGACTACCAAAGTACCTTCGCTGCGAATGGATATTGCGAAAAATCGTAAGACACGGAACGAAGAAGGATAAGGATCGTAACAAGTTGAAGATGCAAACGCGAGAATATACTTTGCAATTAACGTAACGGAATAACTCGATAGAACGCGTCACTCGTATCAGAAATTTATCTAGGCGAAACATTTGTTCCATCGAATCTTCCCTTCGACACCTACGACAGAGAAAATTCCTCGACGAAATATGCCCAGACAGATCCACAGAACGTACTCGCGGCCCTATCAATTCGCCATATGTCATGTTTCATGGGATTTAAATAGCGCTGGATGTTCATATGGTATGCCCCGAAACAGTTGTGGCCAGGTAAGGAAGAAGGAGAAGACATCGGCTATAAATTACGGTATCTCTAGGGCAGCAGGCGTCGAGCATCGAATTCGCGCGTTCGCCAAGGAAACGAAAGGAAAAAGAAGAGGGAGCTGAAGGTCCATGAGACGAATAAAGCGGAGAGAAAGGACGAAACGTTCGAACGTGTCTATATACGTAGACGAATGCACGTGTGTGTAAAAGGCGTAGGAAAAAAACGTTGGATGGTCAAAAGGGAACGACGAGGGTGTAAGAAGAATCGTCGAGGTGACTCGAGGCGTGGTTCACCCTCTTTCTTTTCTTCTACCCTTCGCTTCTCTTCCTCCCTTCTTCCTCCCATTCTCCATCTGTTTCTACTCCTTTTCCACCGTCCCATCTCCGTTTTGCACGCAAGATTAATTTTATAGCCATGGAACGATTCGGCGAACCGGCATCGCGTGTCGCCCCGATGAAAAGGACACCCTGTATACCGGGCGGCCATCTAACCAGCGGAAAAAGGGCGGAAGGAAGAACCAAGGGAATATTTCTTTTTGCAATCTGAACGTCGGCCGGGTTCATCGATTTTTGCCCATCTTTCCAGATGACGTACGACCACGACCAACCGCCCGTACCTTTTTCACGTTTAGAAATTGCGTCAGTTTCTCGCCGTGGTTTCGCGCGCGAATTTCTATTTCCTTCCTAGCTGTTTCCGCAGCTCGTTCATTCCATACCTCGAACCGTATAAATTTCTTTATATTATTTCTTAAATACACAGCCTTGCTGTTTGGCAATTATATTTTATGCCGTATGACGTAATACTTTAGTTCCTAGCACGTACGGTTGAAACTCGTGAAATCTTACAAAACTCCTACGTACACTGTCGGCCATAAGTATCAGACATTTGATATGACATTTGATAAAAATTGTATACGTTTTTCACCGCTTTTATCCTCTGATTAATCTTTTTCGTCGTAAACCCGTTACTTCATACGTATCGTGCCTGCCTTATAACGTAAAATACTTATTCGTGTAGAGTTTATGGATAAATTTTTTAATAAACGTAACCAGCAATTCTTCCCGATACTTACAGCCCGCGATTTATGCGCGTACTCATTATGCGCGTTAGGTAAAGTAGTTGTCTACGCGATACAATCTTTCATTTCCATTCTGTGATTTACATTCGACGAATCTCAACTTTACGAGCTGAGACCGGGTTCGAAGGTGAAACGAAGCTTTGACAGAACCGCGATCGGTGTTCGAGGTAAGGAAACAGTGTGATTCGATAAGTGAGCGAAGAAAGGTCGAGAAGGAAGTTGCCGGTGCATAAATAAAAGTTCGATACCCTGGACTAAAGATCGAGGCATCTCGAAAACGTAGGAAATCGTTTCTAGGAAAATCTGATACTCGATAGAAACGAGATCCACCGGTTTCCATGCGAAACAAAGGGGTTGCAGGTCAGGAATTGACTTGTAAAATGGACGAAGTGGCTCGGTTTCGTTGCGATCAACTTTTAATACGGTATCGAGCAGAGGGTGGTCGACCCTGGGTACATAAAGTATACACTTTTCATTTACTTCCCAGGCAGAAACGTTTGGAACAATGGAGAAGTCGAGCCGGGGCATCTTGGCTTTTATCCCAAAAACTACCGACAGATCGAAAAGTTTACGAGCAGGAAAGAACAGTTCTGCTCCTGATTCTCGTAAAATCCAGCTGAATAATACGTTCGGTTTACGAAATGAACCAATCTTTCTTTGTCTAGAATTCTTCAGTCCTGATTATGTTGTGGTATAAAATTAACGTGTAATATACGGAGGAATCAGATTGACAAATTGTATTCTATGGAATTTTTAATCGACGAAATGGGGAAACGAAACGGTTTGTTAATTAGTGTGCGATATTTGGTACGCTGCGCTATCTTTGATCGATATTTGTTACAGACAGATTCCCCTCGTTACGTAAGAGAATCGAATCAAATGATTTTCATTAAAATCAGTGATTAAATATTTAAATAAATATAAGTGAGTTACGATAGTAATACATCGTTTTTTAGTCAATTCTATAATTACAAGTTATACATTTAAATCGAACGAATGCTTAAATTTAAATAAATAATTGATTTTAATTAACGAACTTTCAATGTAAATTTCAAATATACAGAATTAATGGAAATCCTGCTTCGTGTAAGCACCTTAAACGCTATTGTTACGTTCCATTATCTTTCCGCGGGGCACGTAATTAATAATTTACGATAAGATAAAGTTTAACAAGGAAATGATAAATGCTTTTTATTTTATTTTACGATTCTTTCAATTTCTTCCATTCATCGTAAAACCTCCTCTTGAAAATTCGATACCTACAATACTTTCGTTCTCGTTTTTGTCTTCGAATAGATCTAATTTCTCAGCAAAATCCACTGCGTGTTCCCAACGTTCTGTACGTAGTATGTAACACACGTAGCATACGAAACACCGATTGTAATTACAGAAATTGTTTGTTTTTCACGTACGACCGATCCTTTTCGCGCAGCATCGTTCGAGGACCATCGAAAAGTAGCGCAGAAAAGCAGCTATTTTTCACAAGTTTGTAGCGAGTATATTTCCGTCGATTGTTCGTATTTTCGACAAATTGCGATCGATACTTTTGTGACATCGATCACCTCGTCGCTATCCATATTTAAACGGTTCTAATCATTAATTCAGACGACGAATCAAGCAGGCTCTCAACTATTGCCACCTGTTACCGGGTTATAAAATTTCATTCGTTTGATACATAGAAAATAATTCGAATATTATCGATACTCATCAGCGACAGAATTTTTCTTTTCGTCGGTTGAAACGGAGCAGAGCCGAATTACGAGCACGTTGATCGTTCGTACGAGAAACTCTTCACCCCTTGACGAATTCATCGCGGTCGGAAAGTACACGTGGCGTGCGAATGATACGAGTAATTAGGATTATTGCACCGTTTGCCTATCGCCGGGAACGTACGGGCGTTTCGTCTTTCGTTTGGACGCGAAGGTACGTTCGAATCGCGCGTGTTCGTGAAAGCAGCACCAATCACGAACTCTCTGCCGTACAATTAGGAAATTTCGGTGCTTCGACCGCGCCTTTCGCTTCTCACTCGTCGTCTCTTTCCATCGTTCTTACTTAGCCATTTCGTTACGATCGTTGCCAACTATTAATTCAGATGTTCTCGAATTTTACCATTCCTCGTACGATGCTCCGATCCGTCGATCTCAGAAACTTCTACGGCCACGAAATTAAAAGTTAATACAAATCAGTTAATTTCAATGGGATGAATTTTGATTCTTGGAAATATAAATACGACATAAGGTACTTTTAACGAAAACGAAAGCGCGCCTTAACGAATAGGAGATCCATAAGCAAAGAAATTATTATAACATCGTAATTATCAAAAGTTATCATAATTCGTCTTGCCTAAGGATCGTTTTCGCAAGATACACTCGCGTACGTGCCATAATCTGGCGGTCTTTTTCAATTTTCCTAAATAAAGGAGACCATCTACCTAAAACCTCGAGACAACGAAAGACCCTCTCACCTTTCTTCGTACTTTACTAACATGCAATTTAAACGCCGCGCCTCGTGTTCGCGCAAATCCATAAAAGAAACACGTACAAACAAAGCAGAGGAGAAAAGAAAGGAGAGGAGGAAGTGAACTGCAGCTTCTCGTAGAAAGAACGCCGCTCTGTCTCCTCGTGTGCTCTACGAATCTGGAGCAATTTGTGTACATAAATTTCAGCCCATAATCCTTAACAAACATTCCCGCGTGGGCGCTAAGCCACTCGTCCCTATGCAAACAAACAAACAAATCATTTTGTCCAGTTGAAATGTTGACGGACGATGTTCCGTGGTTCCTCTCTCGTTGGCCTGTATCGTTTGGTTCGCTGGCCACGGTCGTTTTCCTTTGCGGAACCACGGAAGAACCGCTTAAGCCAATTGCGAGAGGCAGCACGGGCGCGCGACGTGTTACGAGGCGGCGTTCGTTTCGCAAATTAAAATAAACTGGCACGATACCACCGTTGGCAGACGGCCAGACACGCTCCCCAAACAAGACCGCGCGACGGAAATCGCTGTCGCGTTTCTACTTCCCACGCCCGAGCCCGTCTTTTTAAGGGCTTTGTACGCCCGTCCATTTCTAACCCTTTCAGTCAAACCCTCCAACCGTTTATTAGTGTTAAGGTTATTCAGTGGATGGAATTAAAGAAATGCGTGGGCAAACTGCAAGGTATTGAAAGTATATATATTGTGAATAATAAATTACAAAATATGTAGTACTATGTAAGCCGGTCCAGATCCTCTCTCTAGCAACGTTACCCTGAGACTGAAACAACTGCCGAAACCAACGTCGGACGTGTACCGCTTATGGTCTTTCCTCGACGCATTCTTTTGTCTATGCGCTTTCGATGACCTTAGGCGCTTGAGAAACCGAAGACCAGATGTAGAGTTTTCTCAGAAGTGACGATCACTTCAACAATTAGAAACCACTAAAATTACACATTACGATTGCTCGAGTTTATTGCAAAATTGTTCTCGCCACGAGGATCCTGTCTCTTCTGGTTGCTTGGAAATTCAGACGCGATATCGTTGTAACTACGCTCGAGATCGAGGGATTGTATTGATACGAAATAAAGGAAGGTTTCAAGCAGATTGTATTAGGGAAACAAAGAATTTTCTGTGTTTTATTATCCATTGGTAGACGCACAAATGCGTATACAGTAGCTGCAAGAAGCATTTTCACGTACCTTCGTTTCGACTTCTTACGAGGTTCGATATTTAATCTTCATGGTGTCAGGTTTTTCTAATGGTACTATAGAATGATACAAAATTTAATATACTTGCGCCTGATTAATTAGTACGCGAATGTTATAATAAATACACTGGGGAGTAAATACTTTTCCTAGCAATTTAGTTAAAAAACAGTTTGCAACATTATCATCTTTCTGTCTTTTTCGACGTACGATTAATGTGACTTCTAAATATCTCCTTCGTACACGCGCTTCGTAAAAGCTGCGCTAAAATGAATTGGAAATCACGGCTCTCTTGGTACAAGAGTAGAAGAAGGCGGAGTACATTTCCAGATCGAACTACCATATTAAAATTCCGTGGCAGCCGTTCCAGCGTAATTTCTAGGCCGGCAACGGGCAAAAGACGCGGAGGAACGGTGGCATCCGGACGCGTAATTCTCGCGGCGTGTGTCTTGCGGGCTTCTCGCGTGTTTCGCACGTACGCGTACGTGTCCCCGGCTAAGCGCACGTAACCTCTTGGCGGGCACGTAGTTGGCCTCTCCTCCTCGCTCCGGTACAGTTACTCGCTACAGCACGTCCAACCGTTACCTACGGTCCAATATAATCGCAGCAAACGCACTTGCGCGTCGTCTGAAATTCGCACGCGATTCCATCGCACCGAAGTTGACTCGATCCACGTTTATCCGCGTTTCGAATTCGGAAGCGACGATCCCAGATTCGGAAGTAAGGAACAACGAGAACGCTCGACCAAATTAATTCAGACCACAGCACGATTTTTCATTGCGGCGCCGTGCGTTTTGAAATGCAATAGAGCGTGTAAACAGCCGGCGGAGAGCATCGGTCCTGATTTGCACCGCGCTCCTGGAAAAAGCGTTAATTGCGCGAACGCTAACGAGAAAAAGCTGGCGAAACTTCGTCATTTTCCTCGTGCTTCTGCCTCGCGACCTCTTCCCTCTTTCTTCCTTTTTCCGCCGCTTCTCCATTTTCATATTTCCTGTTTTTCGCTCGTGTTGAGTTTCGTCGGAAAAACGAAGAACGACGATCCTTTTTTCCGCCAGGAACGTCCACTCTAAATTTACCTTCGATCACCGATCACTGTTCGTCGTTCGTCACATTTTCGAATTTATTTTCCGCCTGTTCTTGCCCGATCGAATTAGCATTACTAAATATCAATGAAATTTTGTCTCACAAGTTACACGTTCTATTTATTTGCAGAATTACTAATTACTCTTGCAGAACAACAGGTAAACGAGGTTGGTAATAAACGTTTACGAGTGAATTTAAAAAATCATAGGTCATCCGTTTTGGTTATCCTGCTTGACAGAAAGTTGTGAGATTATAAAGGAGAAGTTTACGATAAATGATCGCATGGGCCCACTTGTATAAATAAAGTAATATCGTTAGAGATATCTGTACATAATTTCGTTTCGATACGTGTAATTGTATAATTTAAGGTTTGGTAGCGAAACCAAGGGATTCTTGCTAAAGAAACGACGAAAGGCTAGGTAAACCAGCAACAAATGGCACGGAATTGCATAAATCAACAGATCAATCTAGTTAGTCGTTCTTCTGGTCCACGAAAATTCCCTCTTCGTCTCCGGAGGATTCTAACGAGATACGCTCACTGAAAGACAAGATTACGTTACCGAGTTGTCGGAATAGATTCAGATTTTCATCAGGATAGAATCCACGGAGAAATCGTACGGTGAACATCGCGAGTGAATCGTATTTGGTCGCGTACGGATAGCATAATTTTATCGGAAGCAGCGCACCGTTCAAAATGGCGTGTGTCCCACGCGCCACACTCGTTTTCCAAATCGATTCTAGTTACGTATTCACGATACCATAATGGTTTCGTGTAATTGCGCGATCGATAGAATGGGCGAACGGAGGAAGCTGTACTTTACGCTTAAAATACGCCCGCCGCCGCCGTGTGTTCTTTGGAATTTCCAGCTGGAATTCCACGTGTCTCGTCCAGGAGAATGATCCTCCTTTTCCGGAAGTCGAGGTTTCGCACGAGACAAAATGCTATCAATTGTTTGGTCTACGAGTCATCTTTTCGTTTCCCTTGGGAACTTGATTACCTAAGATAATATAACGTTACTTAATATAGTTTTCTTGGAAGTAATTGGAATTCAAATAGTTTCTCTTGTATTTTTTATTTTTCAATTTTTAAATCTCTAACTTGAAAATTCTAATTACCAATGTTGGGAATCGAAGGTTAATTAATTTGTTGAGCGTACGGTGAACGTTTAGGTATTTATGGGAGATTGAAAGACGCGGGCAAGTAAAATTCTCAGAGAACGAAAGAGGAGAACTCGGAGATTCGTAACGGTAATAACTATTAGAATTCCTAGTTACTCTGGTTTATTTGGAGGATTTACTTTTTACGATTGGCATGTGTTGGACAGAAACGTGGCATCCTAGCTGGAAGAGTTTAAGGCTCGTTGTTTAGAGTTTAGAATTTTCGTTGCCGTGCTGTTGTTTTTATTGGCGAACGTGTCGTAAAACTAGGTGTTTCCCGAGGGAAAAACAGAAATTAGTTTTAATGGTTCTTGGGATCGGCGAGGTTGGGGGTCTGAACGAAACTACACATCCTCCCTAAACTTTTACTCGGTCGGTTTATCGCGATCTGCCTCATAAAAGAAATGTTTTTTCAACGACTGTTTGTAAAGAACAAGAAACAATGCAATATAAAAATAGAAACCGATGATTTAGAGTTTAATTGGTTCGAACGAAAAGAATTTTATTACTTATTATTTACTCGAGATACTCGGAATAGGCTGAAAATTTTAATCAGTTTCGAACTTTCTTCTAATATCTTCCTGATACTAAAACGATCTCGTGTCATATTTTTCTTCAAAATCAGCCAAACCTTTTCGTCGGTAGATACTTAGACGGAATAGAAGGCATCGATTATCGTCAAACATATGACGAGGCAAGCAGGAACAACGTCGGAAACAGATGTTGTCCGGTATGATTTTCCGTTTCTGACATCGCGGAGACATCTTGCTCGATGGCCTTCAATACTTGCGTCTGCTTTTTCCATAGTTTCGCCTCGAGCTCGATGCTGACGTACTAATCTATTCCTTTGTTACAAGAAACTAGTTTGTTGCTTGTTACCGCGTACTTATTGCACGTGAACCGATAGCCCATTGTTCTTGCTGTAAATACTATTTGTCGTCGCTTAATATCGAACAACGTCAGACGGTCGACAGTTGAAATGAAATTTCACCTTCGACTTTACTCGATGCAAAACTCTGACTCAACCAAGGAACACGTAAGTATCCTGGAATTTTTCCAAATATTTTATAATCGTGTACACGCGAACTATTGTGTACGACGAAAAGATAAATTTGTTCTTCTCCGTTTTCCAAGAATTCATGGAATCGAAGTCCACGCCGAACATAAATAGAATAATTTGATCTTGCGGTAGAAATCGAACGCTGTGTTCTTAAGTTGGTCGCAATTTATTCAAAACCACTCTATGACAAGACTAACCATCTCGACCAAGATTAATGAATCAGGAACACAGTGTTTCTTGCGAACTAAACTTCCCATCACAACCATTAATATGTCCGTGTCACTTAACAAACCGTGACACAGATCATGCCGAAAACTGCAGAAATCTTAAAACGAGCGCCCCATCGGATCCACTGTTAGGATGTTAAATTACGACAGGAATATCGAATCGAACGTTAAGGAAGGAAACGCCGATGATTTATTTAGTTCTTGTTTGGCCAAAATTTCCAGGCTCTGGTCCGTCTGTCTCCATTCCATTTTTCATTCGCCAGATAAGACCCAATCCAATTGGCACGGCCACGTTTCCCTCTCTCAGCCTTCTATGAGTTATAGGAGCTTTATAATTCACGGTATTACGGCCCTATGGAATTCTTATAGTCTGAAATATACCGCTCGCCTCGGAATTTTGCCATCATCCAGTGTATTAAGGCACGAGAAAGATTTCTTCTTCAACTTCTTCTTTCCTATCAGCTCGAATCTCCAACAGTTGCGAAGCTTACCATTTTCAAGCTAAAAGTCCTTCAAAAATTCCAATTTATATATATATAAAGCACGTCTTATTATTAACGAAACGTATCTTAATATACCCGGCGATCCAAAAATCTCGAATAAACCGAGAAAATTCTGTTCTGTAAGAGGCAACGCTGCCGGTTCGTTCTTTTTTCATCATTTGCATAACTCGACTTGCTTCTTGAGACTGTCACGCTCGAACGATCGAGGATTTCAACGATTTCCATGACGGTACTACTCCTCCAGCTGGCTAATTCATAAAAAGGGGGAAATTCCTCGACGCAGCGTTGTTCATTCGTCAAATTTCTCCCCGGGCAGCGACACTTGGCCGGCCTTTATTCGGAGCCGGCGCGTCTAGACGAAATTGAATTTAAATATGAATGCGAGCGCGGAGGTCCGCGTAACGCGCGAGAGTTGCAACGCGGTTATCGGGGACGGTTTATCAGGTATTCTCGACTTCCTGTCGTTGTAACCAAGGGGAAACTGCGTTTCATGGATACGTCCCCAGGAAATTCTTGATTTCTACGACTTTCCACCGTTTTCGCTTTTCTAACGTTCTTCCATCTCTCATGTTGCCATGTTGCGAGCCACGTGAACCGTTACGTTACGATCTTCTCCATCTTCCCGCGGCTCCCGCGTTGCGTTACGTTTCGAAAATAATAATTCGAATCTTGTTAACGAAGTGAGAAGCAGATCGTGACTAGCGGGCTACATAACAAATTATTCGCAAGAGAATTCGCATAAATTGGACGCTTAAGGAATTATTGACAAATTTAGGGATTCGTCTTGCGTTTGGTGTGTGGATTATATTACGAGTTGGGAGTAATTTTCTATCTCAGCAAGATATTTTAAAACGAAGATTCTTTACAAAATAATTTGTCGTTGGGGATATCGGGCAGCGAAAGTTCATTATCGAAGAATTTATGGTTTATTTTATATTTTGAACTCTATCGGTGAAAATTTGAAGTTTAGACATCGATTAGCTAACGAATAGCTTACTTCGCGCGACGTTACAACCACCTCGGACGCTTTCCGAAACATCAATTTACGATCAACGATACTCGAATCGTTAATACCTACGTAAAATGTCATGGAATGAAAAAAGAAAAAATAGACGATACATATAATAAAATACGATGAAATTGAAAAAAAAGGAAATGGTAGTGAGCAAATATGAAGTCGTTTTTTCCACCCCCTTGTCGCCCAACCCCCTCGGTGACCCCGGTGATAATATACGATGCAGATCGCGAGGCACGTCCATCTCCCGACTGGCAGGATGATCGAGATCGTTGGTCGACTCGAAAATCAATTATTCGTCGGTGCACCGAAAATGCACATCAATCTTGTCATGACCGCTCGTTTGCTTCTCTTCAGCGGCGCGCATAGTTGCACAATCGGGCGTCGGTATTGGTGTACCTTTTGAAGTGGATCAGTTAACAGCGGCTGATGAGAGCCGTGATGGATGACCCAGTCCACTTTTTTCTCTTCCTTCCTTTCTTTTTTCCCCCTCCTCCTTTTTAGTTTCTCGTTTTCCTCTCCCCTAAGGAATATTGCACAGGGGGCAAGACCCAGAAAAATTCGCAAGTGGAAGCGGACGAGAATGATAGGAAATAAGGACGTTGTTTCGGATTGTCTTTTCGATTTCCCATTCTTCTTCGAAGAATATTTAACGGGGATTAGATGGAGAAAAATTGCTGGAAAGGATAGATGCGCAAACAGGATGGCACACGAGTGTTTCTCGAGACAAAGTTCTGGGAATTTGTCATATTTGCCAGCAATTAAAAAGTGTCTAATATAATCGAATTTATTTGAAAATTAAGGCAATTCAAATTTCCATGATATTATAGTAATTGGAGCAACGATATCGTCTAGTGGACTGTAGATATTTCACGGAAGAGCACGCTGAATTTCTCAAAACAAAATTTCAGAACCTTGTCGATCTTCTATCGATATTTTTTATTATTTATTAAACTACTTCTCCACTGACTTTCGTGCGACTGATTTTCATACAAATTTGTAGTAAAAAGACAGGTAGAATATCGATAGAAAGTTGTTTAATCAAGTGTTAAAGAAAGCATCGCGTATACTTTGGATATTTTATACGTTTTCCCGTATCGTACGCGTTCTGTGCAATTTCGCACTTTCAAATTTCCCATAAACGCACGAGAATTCACGTTCTATTTATTATCAATTTAAATGCATCCTGTATTAACTTAACTCTGAAAATTTTACACACTTTACTCTTCGGTGCAGTAATAAAATTCATCTTTCATTCTTATCCCGATTATCACGCGCGACACGGAACGTGTTCACGACTCTTTCCTCAGTCAACTGGTTAATTTTCCTTAACAATACCGCAAGATCTTCGATTTCCTCGGTCATATCCGTTACATCGTTCAGTTCCACTCTTCCGGCGGCGTTGATGCGGAAGTTTGCCAGATCATGTGCTTCCTGGATCCGGGAGAAGCGCACGGGAGCTTCGTAAACGACGATATTATCTCGAAGGGATGGGAGCCGACTCGCTTCTGTTCAACAGTAAGAAAATCGATCAATAGTATATCTTTGCTGTTGACCGAAGAAAGACAAGCTACTGTCGCTCCGAAAGACTTACTGGCTCAAGAAAATTGACTTTTCGGTTTGGATCGTATCTTTAGATAAGTTTCGCGTTCGGTACGGATGCTGGCAGGCATGCCTTTACTTAAGTTTGATCGGTTGATCCTCTAAATCGCTTTTCTCTCAACTGTTCAGAAAGAAGAAGTTGGTCTTTTATGTGGAAAGACAATTTATATTGTTTGCGGTGTGCTTTCGATTTAGCTCTTTACAACGCTACGTGACTTGAAAGTCCCGATACATATGTAGCCATCGGTTTATATTTTTGAAATTACGGTTTTTATTTTTCTATCGCGCCAAGTGAATTTACCAAGGTGAAGTCTTTCGATATTTCCTTCCGAAATTTAGACAATTTCAACTCCGGTAAAACGATCGTCGATTTTGTCATATTCCCGTTCTGCTGTCTTTTAATTTCTTCAACCGAACAGTGTTGCAACGAATGAGATTCTATTTTATTTTGAGTTATCTTAGCGTTTCGATCGAGCGAGGTCGCACATTTCGAAATTCTAGACAGCTGTAAGCTAATTTTTATCATTGGCAAACTATAAACCGTGTTCTACTAAAGAGAGACGATAATAAAAATAGAAAAGAAGTGGATGAAATAGTAGCGAATCGAGGCAACAGAGCCGAATCAACGGAGCGTTTTATGCGGTCGGGTGCATTAGCGTAGAACGCGTGGATAATTTACGATCGGCGCTGTTTAGATCCGATGCAAATTACGATTACCTCATAATTCATCCTCGACGCGTTTCGTTGCGAATTCACGCGATAGAAATCGCTCGATAATTGCTGGAGATGCGACCCCTTCTGCCGAGGAACTTGTCGCGATCGTTTCTTCGTTTATAGCTGCCATGAATTCTTCATCACGGTCTATAGGGAAACTTTGTCTTCTTAATGCCTGTAAAACACGAACATTTACAGGTTGATGTCTTAAGATGATGCGAAAGCATTTTGAAGATCACCGTGAACTTCACTTTTGAAGAATCACGCTCCTATTGCGTAATGAAATTCTAGTCAAGCTGTTCTACGATATAATTTACGGATTATCTTTATCTTCCTCTCGACTGTACGTTCTCGTTCTTTTTCAGAGACTTTCTCTCGTGATTTTTCAGAGAACAAAAATTAATTAATGCACGATTAACAAATCTATCGTTTTCTAATATCGACGAAGGTACAGTTAGGAGAATAATTCAAGTTGAGGTAAAAATAAGTTAAAAAGCGAAGAATATACCTCCTATGAATGGCAGAAATTTCTATAAAAATTCCTCCTCCCTAAAATCTCTCTCGTTTCGTTCTTAATTCGAGAAAGAGAAACGACACGCGTAAAATTCAGAGGAAAAGAAAATGCCAATCTTTCGTTCACGAGTGACGCCACGATCAACGCCGATGCGCAATCTATTAAATCGAATTTCTGCCAACGAAAAGCCGGTTCGTCGCGGAAAAATGTAGCATATTTATCTACGTTTACGTGCTGTTTCCTCGTTTCGCGCTAGTTCGACCTAGAACAGCGTGAAACGAACCGCAAGAGAAGAGAGTAAATGCTTTTTTAGACGCGAGTTCGGCTAACAAAATGAACGATAAGAAGTTTTAAAATGTCGCGGTTAGATAATAACGCGGGAACAAAAAGAAGAGGGTGAGTTTCTTCGTCGGTTAGTTAGTTTCACCCCTTAACCGCTATACGTTATAACTAACTCTATAGTTTTTATTTTAGTCGGCAAAGTACAGTGTGATATTTAATTGGTACAGGAGACGATAGAAAATGGAACAGCGTTTTTGGTATGCGATTAACAGGCAATTTGTCTTCCGCTGAGAATGTTCTTATCGTTCTATAACAACAGAACAACCAATTTCTAGTGTATACTTAAATATCCAATACGATAGAAGTTTGTATATCCGCACCTGGTTTATCCGATTAAATTAATGCCGAGCCTCTATTATCCCAACTATGATCGACCGTAATTTCGTAACGCACATATAAACATTTATCGTTGTAATGAATACACGTGCGAACGTCTGTTATAGGAATTGTTCGGTTATCCGAGCTATTTCGTCGACACCGACATGTTCGAGCAAACGAGCTTCTATGGTATTTAAAATAATTGTAACTAAAACGGTAGGATGAAAATAAAATACTTGTATATATCGTGCTGAGTGAAGTTTGCACAGGGGAATATTGGTTATCGGCGTCCCATTAACCAAAGTACCAAATTGTTTCAAGTGTTTTGAACTTTACCGTAACTTCGTTATCACAAAAAGACACATAAAAGAAAGCTACGAGCGCTGGAATACCTTCGCGAGCCTGTACGTATCAATGATTTTCAATACTCCGTGCAATCGGTGCTACGTCTACGTACGCCTAATTGATTCCTCGCAAACAGAGAAGTCCCTAACAATTTACAAAATGCTCTTCCCAGCCGCCGTGTCTTCCTCTAACAGCAACAAACTGTCGATACCACAATACCACATTAATTTTCTCCGAAGCCAAAGCGATTCTTGTCCAGAGGAACGAAGCAAAAAGAAAAAGCCGCTCGATCCATCGATCTGTCGCTGGTCGAGTGTTACCAGGCGACGGGGAACAGAGTCGAGACACGCCGTTCGCTTTTTCCTACGACGTTTCCCGTATAATTGGCTCGGACGTCGGTCACGGGACCGCGAAGTGTCGTTCGCGTCGACGTTATAACGGCAAAAAGCGATCGTGTCTGCTCTTGCTACGAGAGGCAAACGGGTAACGTTGAGAATCGAGCCGACCAGCCTATTCGCGTTTCAATCGTCCACCAGCTCCAGGAGAGAGGTTACGTACGATCGATATCGATTGCCTTTTTACGCCTAGGTTTTTGCAACCGGTGCGAACGCACGGACCTCCGTAGAACGTGGCCGTTCCACTCTACCAGAGTAAAGTTCCTCTATTTAATTAACATTAAATCGTACAGATGCGACGAATAAAATGTTGTATCTTAAATGAGTGGCGATACTATTGTTAGTAACAGAGGCAGGGATAAAAAAATAGTGGAACGTATAAATAAAGCATATTTGCTGTGTATAAATATTCTACATTTTCCATATTATTAGACATTTAATTTGGTATATCGTTAACAAAGCCACGTTTCGTAGAAAGAGAACGATATATCGTATATCGATCGATTCGTTTCAACGCGTAGATCAATAAAATATCGAAACTGACCGGCGACAAGTTGTCACTGTGATAACACTCCTATTCGATTTTTCAACGACTTGCCGATATATCGATCGTATTTGAACCAACGAAAGGTTGAGTTTATTTTATTAAATTATATAGGGCGAAAAGAAAAATGAAACGAAGAACGAACGTAACGCTAGATCGCATTAAGAAATCGTCAAACTGTTCGAGAGTGTGATCAAATTAACGAATCGTTGGAAAATATAATGCGTAATAAAAGAGGAGGATAAAGTAGTATTTGAGAAAAGCGACGTTTCATATTTAACCTCGTAATATTCGAAATGATGCAACTAATAACCCGTTGCAAGAATGATTAACGTTAACATAAAAGTAGAAGAACGTAGTGGGGAAACAAAGTTGAAACGTCCGATAGGCGATCGTAGGCATGTGGTAACACTCTCTCGACAACATCACGTGCCGTGCGCACGCTCGGCTGACTCCTCTAACGCCTTACAGGCTTATGCAATTGATTCCCGTTCGAGCTTTTAAGTCTCGTCCTCGTAAGCCGATCGGCAATCACGAGGAGCTGTTTTGCCTCGCCACGCTATTATCCGCTTCTCTACGTGGCTGGGAAATAATATTATTTGCTCCGTACCCCTTCGATCTTCCTCTTTTTCCACCCCTATCTTTAGTTTTTCCACCCTTTTTCCTTGCTTATCGAAGCCTTTGACGCGCTCGGACGTCTTATCAACTTTTCTTCGACACGCGTACGGATGATGTAAGGATCTTGTAATTTTTACTCGTTAATACCAAGCTGCGGTCATTCCGAAACATCAAACTGTGCGTACGTGTGTTTTATTATCGATATCTGTAAGAAATATTTATTGCTCGCGAGTTTCCTTTACGCTTACGAAGATTATCCCCTTTTACGCGAGTCTTACGGTCTTAGCGAACTTTCAAAACTCGAATTACTCGTTAAAAGCTTACTAACCAGCAGATTACGAATCTTTGTACGTTTATAAGAAATTTGAAAGTATAAAATTGCGCAAGATGCACGTAACACGAAAGAGATACGTGAAATATCCGAAGTAGGTTCTGCTTCTTCTATCGTATACTCAAAAATACGAATATACATCGAACTCATCGATGCAATCGTTCATGTTAAATATCGTTATTCGAATCGACGTCGGTAGTCGTTTTACGCCTTAGAAAGAATGTGCTTTGTCTGATTCGTTGTTGAGAGACTGTACGTCAGTTTCTTAATTACAAGGAGGAAGAGGAGAAAAAAAAGATTTGAAAAGCCGTTCGATAGAGGCTGTGGCAATGAACTTTCTACTTTCTTGATAAACAACACCGGTAAGCCGCGCGAGTCGCGCGTAAAAGTGGAACAAGTATTAATTTTTCGCCGCAACGTGAGTCAGCCAGGTAACGGCGCAGCAGCTTTTATGAGTCATAAAACGTTGTATCGAAACGCGAGTACAAAGTTTTCCGAGCGAGCCTCGAAAGAACGCAGAATTAATGACGCTTAAACACGCATTTCCACCAATACATTCCTACTCCTCCGTTTTTCCCTGGATCGTTCGTAAGAAAAAACTTTCTCGACGATTCTTCGAATCACCTTCCAGAGGAAATTAATTCCACAATGAATTAACCTTTCTTATAACGGAACCAGGCTATTTTATGCGTATCATTGTATGACTCTGCTTCCTAGAATATTCCAATTGATTACAATAGATGTACGATCGATTACGACTCATTGTTCCAAGATATATCTACGAGCCGCGAAATTCTTTTTATCTTGCATTAAATAAACGAACGAGGTACAAGATAATGGACAGAACAAGAATGGTATAGAAACAAATATCGAATTTTCTTTCGTAGTTTTATACTTTCGCAGTCGTTTTTATTTCACTGGAATTAAAAATCCTTTCATAGACGCGATCATTTATTTTTTGAGGAATATCTTCTCTTCTTTTAACGCATCGTAACATTTATATCAGAATCGTGACGTATCGAGGTTTAATTATAATTCTGACGTTAAAATCGTTTCAACCGATTCATCGTTTTAAAGTTCAAAGATATAACTGCGATTTATGAAATTATTCTTATCTTACATGGAGTAGATGGAATAATAAATTAAATAGAGAAGGAAGGTAAGAACAGCAAATAAAATTCTAGAAAAATAGCTGAACCGAATACCGAATTTTTTCCATTAACTCTATACTTTCGCAACTATTTTCCTTTCTCTGATACCAAACATCGCTTCGTGAACGTGATCGTTTATTCCTGCGAAAATCTTTGCATTTCGATTAAAGAAGCGTAATTATAACTCTGACGTTAAAATCTTCCCAGGAGAATTTACATTTTAATCTTCTTTTCTTCATCCTTTTTATCTTATTATCCTGATTATTTTTTTCAATTTAGAAGAAATTGGACACCGTGTAATCCAACGACTACGCCACTGTCGACCTGTATCGATGTGTACACCGTGCCGTTGCAATTACGCTCTCGAGTGCATCGAACCCGTGTAGGTGAAAGTGAACCAAAGCGGTTCTCGTACGTTCGTTCGTTCGCTGAGGAGAGCTCGCTTCTTTGTTAAAACATCGGTCCAAAGGTTAAAGTCGAAAACCAACGTCGCTACAATGACGGATCATCGTCATTTTCGTTTGGATCCACGTGTATCGATTTCTAAGAGATCGTACTATCTCGCTAGAGAACGTATTTATTTCACCATAGCGTTCAAGGATGAAAGAAAAAAATGGATAACTCTTTTTTACGTCTTATAAATGCGTTCTGTATGTTTCTCATAAATTTATCACAAGCGTTTCTTACTTAATCTTTATATATTTTTCCACGTCTCGTTGTCTTCGGTACGATAATTTTTCTCTCAAAAATCGAGACACGAATTTGACGTTCGTCTATATTTAAAATAATTTTCACGTGGACGAATCGTTCCTAAATTATTACGTTCACCGAGTTTCGAATGGCACGTTTCATCGCGGAAAATGGGAATTAATGAAAATTATGGGGAATCGAGAGGAGTTTCGAATATTTGTACGCGAGAGGTTGTTTGTTCGGATATTTTTACGAACGACGAGAACGAGTTGTGAACCGACGTACGAGTTTAAAACGCCTCGTTGCTTCGGTATCGATGAAATTTAACGAAGAATACACGTTTCGCGGGGATACGATCGAAGAGAGGTTTCATTTGCCTTTTCTCCACGAAATGAACTACGTTACGTTAGCCACCTGCGATTAATATCGTTCGAGTGACTCGTGCAGCTGTATTTACAGAATTTATTAATTTCGTCGTTAGTCTTTTCGGGATCTTTTTCGTTCTTAGAATTACTCGGGTCTTTGCTTTCGACGAATTTGTTCATCCGAATTATCAGGATAATTCTTTGTTACGCGACTACGTGATTTATAGCGTATTATATTACAGGCATTATGCTGAAATGCACAGAAATCGTCGTGACGAGGCGTTGCAACCAAAGACATAAAGACTCGGTTACGAAATTTAAGCGTGCAACAATACGAATTTTTATTATAATTTTAAACGCACGGTATTCCTTACGAAGCTTATACACGGGATACGTCATGTCTCTTGAAAGTTTTAAATACTTTTTAACGACCTTTCGCGTCTACGTATTTCATTTTTCATCTATAGAGCTGTAATATCTACGAACAGTGTACACTGTATCTACTTTTCAAAGTAGAATTATCCGCTTTTAAACAAACTTCCGCACAATCGAAGGCAAGAAAGTATATGTTTTAGCGAATGATCCATAATTATACTTTTACTTCATAGCGTCTACCTCTTCGGACGGTGAATGGTTACGAACGACTATATAGTCATTTTCTGCAGATAGCTGTTTGTTAGTGACTACATGCGACTATAGTTATCGTTCTTACGTAACGTTCCTGCGGTAGATCCGACCGCTAAAAGTGATTCTAATTGCTTCTACATACAGGCTAATTGTTTAGCGATAAACGCGTGGTATAACAGTAATCACCTACCTTGAATGAAAATTGGTCATTAACTAGAATTAATTACGATTATTTTCGCACGGCATTCGTTCGAAAAAAGAACGATACAAGAGGACAAATACGAAATATATTTTTGAAATTTTCTTTCCTTAAACCGACAAATCTTTCTTCCGAACGCTTCTCCAGAAATGAAACGTCTTCTCAGAATTATTTTCTCCGTGTTACATCAAACGAAACTTCGAAACCCGCGCGCTTACGATCTCCCTTGGCATCTGTTAAGCACGTGTTCCAAAGGCTGAAATAAACCTGACAATTTCAGCGGCAAACACAGTTTCCAGTACCTCGTAAGGGGTATACCACCTAATATTCGAAGTCGAAGCACAAGCTTATCGCCGAATGAGTCCACGAAGCAGTAAAAAGAAATAAAAGGGAACGTAACAGACTTTTTAGCAGCACTGATTTCGATGCAACGTTTGTTGGTCGAAGCGGTTGGCGTTGTATTTCAAGTCTCGCGACAAAAGACGCAATAACTCCGTTAAAAGTCCATGGCATTAGTTTATGAAAGACGTAATATTCGGTTAACAAGTTTTCCAAGCGAAGAAACCGTCGAGTTGCGTCATTGGTTAATCGAAGGAAATTGTCACAGGCTTAAAGCGGTGCTCGTAATTATTCGACCGATTCTACGCGTCAACAACCACCAGATTACTTCTTTCTTTTCCTTCTTCAGAGTTTATACAATTTGTCGATGAAATTACGAGGGAAGCGAGAATAAAAGATTTTATAAAAATTGATCGGAAGCAATTTCGTACTGGGATTTTTTATCTCTTTCTAATCGTTCTGCTTTAATTTTTGCCTCTTTTATATCGAATATCCGTCGACTATTCGATCCCTCAATCTCCAAGTATCCAAAATCCAAGTATCTTTTGGTATTTGGAATGTTCGCAATCTCGAAACGAAATGCACTCGCTTAATATACTATAATAATACTAAATACTAAATTATAATATAAATAATAATAATAATACTAAATACTAAATTATCTGACTTTTCTACGAATATTTCCAAAGTATCAAAGACATATCGAAGATGGTGAAAAATAAATCGCGTAAAATTACCATGTTTCATATTTGTTTCTCGTATTTGTAAATATTTTAAGTATTGCTAAATAGTTATGTGTGCGAGACCTGAAAAGAAGGCAAGCCGATGTTCTATATATAAAATTGAAAAGTTACAGGCTCGTGCTGTTTTGGAATTCGTGTCCTCGCTTGTACACTTAATCGATAAAAACGTTGGCATAAATTATGCTACGCCGTTGAACTTTCTGTACGTGGACGTGGACAGTTTTACGTATGTATATCCTGGATCCAAGAATAATTCACCTTTTAAGTTCCACCCCTAATTTTCCTCATGCCCTGTTAGATACTCGGGCCGAAGGAGATGGGGCGACACCTAAACGCAATTAAATTCGCCCGATCGAGCAGCCAAGTCACCGCGAATTCTCCAATTAGGGTAAATGTATTTATCAAAGGGAACGCGTCGCGGCCGTGCATTAATCTTCTAATCCGGACAATGACGCACGTACAAATATCGGCACAAAGAGAGGACGCGACCACTTCTCGCTTAATCGTAATTAAGCACCACTCGTCCGCCTCGATCGATTCTTGCCGACCATTATGGCGCTGGAGGACCTTCGTCCCTGCGATCGAATCTTATCGACATTTTCCGTTGCAACTTCTTCGGCCTTTCAGCATTTTTTAAAATTCCGAAGGCTTTTTTTTTAATACGACGCACGGAAAGTCATAGAATAACGTTGGACAACTCGTAGACATCTTTTATCAATATATTACGGCGTGTCATAGGAAACATCCTGAAATTTCATTAGCATTTTTGTATAATACATGTGGACGAAATTTGGTATACAGCACGGTCATGAAAGCTTTCTGTGATAAATGTTCCAATATTTTCGTTCGCTACCTAACGTAGTACGGAAATAAGTCTAACGAATGTAAAAGGTTTTTAGCGTAATACAGTTCATAAATAAATCTTGTTCCATACGGGACACGGAAAATTTTATCGATTGTCATCGATGAAACAACAAACGTTCACTTTGGTTCTTGCCTATACGTTCGTAGCAGTGATCGATAAGCCACTATTATTCAGTACACATCGTTCGAACATTGACGTCAAAGGATGGACAGAGAACACGAACACGTACAAATCTCAGGAATGCGAAAGATATTTAGGAAGATATTCGTTGAACAAAGGAGGAGCGATCGCGGAAATATCGAAACATTTACTGTAAAAATCTCTTACGAATATATCGTGCGCTTTGCGCGAAACATTTTGAGAATTTCGATGCAATCACCTGTTGCCTGCGACGAGGGAAAAAAATGATTTTCGAGAGTATGGCATGTACGTCAAAGGAAGAGAGTGCTTGTATCTTCCGTTGCCAAGGCACGGAACGGAAAGCAGCTGCACGTATCTTATCATGGTCGACAAAAGGCGAAAAATAAAAGCGGACGGTCGATCGCAGGGGAACTCGCGAGGAATCCGAAACAGGCCAGAGCCTTTCGTGTCTCGAAAGAACTCGACGCAGGTGCGAACCGGTGGACACGTGCACGTGCAACTATAAAATTTTTATATTTCTAACGCGACCACCGAGACCAACAACCAGATACTGTCGTCTCGGAAACGATCGTGTCTATTTCGAGGGAACGCATTCTTTAACAATTCCTCGGCAATAAATTACAGAAATACGACGTTCGGTAATTTGAAAGATTCTTTCGTACGATTTCGGCGAATTTTTTGAAGAATTAATTAAATTTGATTCTTCGTAGAAAAGCGTGAAAAATATGGAAGAATTAATAAGAAATTCCATTAACGAGTTAACTAAGAGTACTCATTCTTTGGAGTATCAGATTTATGGAAAATATAGATCACGAATTATTCCCTCGGTGGAGTACAAAGAGGTAGCTTTAACCAGGTTCCAGGTCGAATATAAAAATCGCGATTTATCGATGAAACGACAAATATATAGACAAATAAAGAGAAGTTTCAATAATGGAAGACGTCCGATGAAGAATTACAAACTTGTTGACTTCTCCTTTTGTTTCCACGTCCATAGTTCTGGTCTACGTTTCTTTCACTTAATTCTAGAGAAATTTATCTCGCAAATTGTTATTTCGCCTCGTAGAAAATATATCAAAAGTTGGACACTTTTAAATTTACAAATTGCTTCACCCTTGAGATACATAAATAAGCCTCGTAGAGGAAGATGCGATAAGTATCCGCGATATTTTTCCAGAATTCCGCAAACACCACGCGAGATTCCAGCTAACGAAACAAGAATGATGTACGAGGAAAACAGCGCAACAAGAGTGACAAATTTATAGCGCTGGGGTTTCCGACGAAAATTTTTCAAGCGTGGATTATAGATGAATCGACCCATAAGCATCGAGGACATCTTCATAACCGTACAATATCGAGCAATGACGTCTTTAAAGAGTTTCTCCGTTTTTATAGGCAACGCGAAACGACAAATGGTAAACACCGTGTAACGAGGAAAATATTTTCCAGCAAAATTTTCGTAATAATCCTTCAAATATAATTTTTTTTTAAATTGAAGAAGAGGAAAAACGAAAAAATGGTATTAAGCATTATCTGAAAGCTTCCAAACTAACATAGAGAAAGTTAGTGTACGAAGATACATTTTTTAATTTTCCAGTCGTCGAATTTATTTTCACAAAATCGAACGCTTCTTTTACTTTCGAATGGAATTGCGTTAAGTTACAGTGACAGCTCAGGATACTTCGTTAAAAAATAATTCAAATTTATACTTCAAGTCATACTGACGCGACACGTTTTTATAAACCGAACGTTAAAAAATGCAAAAGTTAGCATCGTGTGTTGAAAGCAAAATTATAATGGTGATCAAACGATCATAATCAACACCAAATTTCTCTTTCTATAGTATTACATACATAGGTCGCATTACTCTAAAAATACAAGTCTCTAGAAATACGCTGAAGTAAAACTCTTCAACAGAATCTGTAACCTCTAAGGAAACTTCGATATCTTCCTTAAAAATCTCCATTCCTCCAACTACACATTCCGTCGATACAAATTCCTGTTCTTATTAATTTTCTTCTCGACATTGCTGATGTCGTTATTTATTTTTATCATTAATATTTCCTACACAAATCGTTACATTTCTTTCATTTCCAAAAAGAACGTATCTTCTCCTTAGAGGCACGTTCGAGTAAAACTCTTCGATTCGTTAAAATCACACGATTCGATCGATACGAAGTTCTCGAAGAGAGCTAGATATTTTTGAAGAAACTCGAGGAAGGAGGATGTTTCAGGAGAGCGGCAGAAGGAAGTGGATGGTTGGCCCTTTATTTTGGATTACGCAGGATGTGTGGAGGTCTGGAGATCCTAATGAAGGCACGTGCTGGTACATACGTTGCGCGCTGGCCGGGCCAGCCAGCCTCCTTTGTCGACCGCGCGACACGTCGCCCCTTTGGACCAGCTAGACACAGTTTAATTAAGCGAAACCAGAGCGTTACGCCGGCCGTGTGTATGTACACGTGTCGGTGAACACCCACGCAACCCGTGTACACTTCTACTGCAGGCGGCAGCTGCACACGGCTCCGTCGTGGCGTCGCGGCGCGCTCACCCGTGCACCGTCGCGAGTTTAAATACACCCCTTAAACGCTCAGCGTCTGCACTCAGATATCGCTACTCACTCTGCATTCCAGATTTTCGAGAATCTGGTCTCTAAGCTAGCGGAGACTCGATTCGAGATTTTCCATGGTACGTTACAGACTTTGAACTGTGCGTTTCTAGATTCCAGTCGTAGGCTGTGCATCGTCGATTCTCGATCGTGATCCTCTTCGTTGTTGCCCCTTGACACGATTCTTCATCGATGACTTTTGATTCTCAAGCTTGAACGTTTTTCATTTTTCAATTAGCGATTCTTGGTTTTGCTTGATTCTCGACTTCTAAACGTCGGTTCTCGATTCTAGACTTTTGGAACTTAGTCGGTGATTTTTAATTCTCGACCATCCTGGGTCGTAGATCCATTCACGATCCTCGATTCTTGGGCGCCGATCTTCGATCTTTGATTCTTCATCCTCGACTCTTGACTCTGAATTCTCGGCTAGCAACGTTTTAGAAACAGGAAGTTTGCTTCGTTCGAACTGTGAAAGTTTCAGTGGTCGGGCATATTTCACCTAAATATTTCTAGCTGTACAATTACACTCGTGACTTCTGTCACATTTAAGCGGATATATATACATAGGATTAAAAACGAATGAATAAATTATGCGTGTGAGAAGTTGGTATCTGGGTAATGAGATTTAGCGTGATGTAGCTTTAATGAGATTTCGAAGCGGTGAGGTGTTAGGAGCTTAGATTCTCTTAACGAACTACGACGTCCGTTAATTTCGCATGGTTTAAACCTTTATTGTTACAAGTTAAAGAAACTTCCTATAAAAATTTCGGCTAGCTTTCCTATTTGTATCTGTACTGAATTTCCTGCTAATTTTATTATCAGTTCAAGACCATCGTTATCAATAGCGCGCTAACTTTCTCATCAAAGAATCTTCTAAGATAACAGAATTCCAAGCTGAAATACCTTTCGTACACCAAAAAATCTTCCAAAAATTCCCAACATCCCGCACTCTAGTAACTCCTTAGCCTTAATTCGACATCTTTCTCCGAAATTTTTCCCGCCACTACCAAAATTAAATTCGTCGCACGCTCCGTCACTTTCGAAACGCAGAGGCGAGCGTTTGCCAAAAGGTTGCAAGTCAGCTCGGGCAATGGTAGTCGGTGGTGGCTCGGCCGTCTTGACCGAGTGAACGCCGTTTAATTAAGATAAAACGAAATTCTCCGGCCGACTCGTGTAGCTGGTCGTGTACAGAGCCACGGAGAGGAGGAACGTCTATTCGTGACCGGAACCGCGCGAAAGCGCCGCGCCTCTCTTCCACGTCCTTTCGCCTCTTCCCACCCCTTTCGCCTGCAACCCCCTTTACAACCCGTTTTGCGAGCTCGCTTTACGAATAGGCAAGTTTAAGCGAGGCGTAAGTTCGTACAAGTTGGCCTCAGTGACTCGAGTATCCGTCGTAATAAATTGCTAAGCCGTAGCTCCGGCAAGCCACTCTGCGAAACGTCCAATTAATCAGGGGATGTTAATTTCGGGTGGCGCGGCCGCTGTTCGAAGGGGATGGCGAGGCTGGACTGGGATTTTAAGCGAGCCCGATTGATTGCCGCCCTTTGATCGTCAATAATTATCACGACCAGCCGCTTCTACGGCTTATTAATCGATTTTCCCTTCCACTTCGTGAACGTCGTTGACGCGGATTCCATCTTCATCTTCCGAGAGGGATGAATGGAACTAAGGGATGTTTGGGGTGAACGAAGGTTCCGACGATGTTTGGATAAGAAAGTCTCGGTTGTGGCTGGTTTTGGGGGCAAGATTAGGTGGGTCGAGTGTGAACGAAGGGTGAATTGATATAGTATCGAATGATATGATAGGAAAGACGAGGCGAAGAAACGATAAAGGGTTGGTAAATGTTGCTGGTCGATATAAATTGCATCAACGAGAGCCAAGTTTTGCGGGGCACATTTGCGACGTTGGTACGATAGTCGAAGCTGCAGAAAAATAAATATATTATGTCTTTTTTTTACAATAAAGAAATTATTGCAAGTCTTATTGATCTGCAGGCCCAATGGGACTAGCGTGGTATTGGAAGCAACAGTTTATCAGTGTCGATCCATGTCATTCGTTACAGCCATTTGTCTTACATTATAGAGTGCAGTCTCGTTTAATCGAACATTATCGAACAATGTTACGATATTATATAATAATATTACACCGAATAATATCATCGATATAGCTTGAAACGTTTCGTTTCATCTTTTTGTTCTACTTGTCAAACAGGATCGTTCCTCGATGAACAATTAAATCTAACAAACATCTTACACCATCTTGCTATTAATTCAACGAGCGAGAAGCTTCTCGAGGCGTAAAAAATACGGCGGTAATTCGGTTCTTTAAGGAAAGAAACAAGGAAGCGATCGGAATAAACCGAGGAGCGTGGTGGAAACGCGGGAAGACGGAAGAAACGCGGGGATCAAGATTCCATGAAAAATCACCGCGTGCCTTCATGAATTATTAAACCGTTTTCCCGGCCATCCTGCGCCGCGTAATCGCACAGAATAATTTTCCCTTTTCTCGAGCCCGATACCAGAAGCAATACACCACCGGCATAGACTCGCGTGATGCTTTATCTCACCGCGGGGACGTGTTAAATCGAAATTATAAATCGCGAAAAATGGCACAAAAATATCAGGCGACGATTTATTGGCCGGGGCACACGCTCGCACGCGCCCAACTTCCTCGCGATAACGCTACGACACGCACTCGCGTGACCGGCACACTGTCTCGAAAAGCTCGCTGATGGATTCGATTACGCGACGCGGGAAACGGAGCGCAGATCGAAGGAAAATCGGAAGGATTGAAATATATCGCGTTGCACTCGTGGGACCAATCGTCACCAGGGAACCAACCGAAATCCTAAATTCGATAGGGTAAGTTGATTTGGGAATTCAAAGCGGGACGAATATATTGTTTGTTGAGGATGTTTTGTTGAATCGAGATTAATTTGAGCTTTTAATTAACTCTCTATGTGGCCGGAGAGTTGAACTGTAGTTGGGGCAGGACATTTGAAAATTAGACGTTTTAATTATTATAAGCGTGAGACCTTATTTCTTGAAATGGTAACAGGCTCGAGTTGTTAGTTTGCTTCCTGATTAATAAAATGATTAATAAAAAAATACTACTAATCTTATCTTTATTCGTGGAATCACTCAAATTAAATACGGAATAAGGGAAAGTAACAACTGATACCGCGGAGATATAAGATAAAGACGATAACAGAAACGAATCGTGACATGGGCCATATTTAATAATACATTATACAAAATACAGAACACATAACATATTTCGAAACTTCATTTTTCATTTGTCCGAAGAACGAAGCGTGTAAAAATGTTGTCGCGTTTCTCGACTTACTTTTGCACGTAGAACCACTACCCGATCGCTTGTACCATAATTTCGGAGACAGCCTGTACAGTGACAGGAAGTTCAGTATCACAGTAGATAGAATTAAATGCCCTGCTTATTACATTCGCAGTAATTGCTTCTTTAACAAACTCGAGTAATTGCGATATATTATATTCGATATAGAATACTACACATCATATTATATCAAATTTTGCTGCCTCCAATCGATTTCTCATACAGTAGCAGAATCTAACTACGATTAGCAAAGTAAAAGTTAAACGTTTCAATTATCGTGTAATTATTTGGCAAGATTTGGTAAGAAGTTTAAAGCAGCTAAGACACGAAACAATTGTATTACTAATTTCGTTTTATTTTCCTTACTACTCGTAACAAATGTAATAAACAAACGCGATATGGACGATATACTTGGCTCTCGTATCTTGGAATCAACGGTACAATCGCGATACTGTTAAACGGCGAGAATCTTGAGACGCGATGTATGAATGTCGTTTCGTCGAACGAAGACTTACAGTCCCCGGGAAAACGTCGAAGTTAACGAACAAAGACCGTTCCCACGGAAGTAGCGCGGCCTGGAATGCCGCCGAACGACTTATGCCAGCCGACTACGAGAAAACGTAGAAGCCGATAATTAGTACATAAAAGCTGAAGCGTTACGGTAACACAGGCGGATAATGTCACTTACAAGGGTGAACGAACCAGAGTGCCTCGGCCAGACCAGACCAGACCATACGACACATTGCTTGTTTGTCTTGCTCCGGCGATTTCTTTTATCCGATCGAATTATCTACGTTCGAGAGCGTACGGAACATAACAACCGAACAAATGCCCGTGTTTTCGCGTTCCTATTGCGCGTGCCATCGTTGAAATTCTAATCGACTTTCGTCGTTGTACGAACTGTATTGTGTGCGATACGTAGCGAGCAAAGTGTTCGACATTGATTGTTCATTGGGAATACGTTTTCTTGGATTTTCTTTCTTCGCCAGTGCAACGTGAATATGTGTAGGTGACTTGGAATTGATTTGTAAGAAAAACGTGGAAGAAAACGTGTACAGTCGAGAATAAAAGTGAGTGGCCAGGTAGAGGAAACGTGGAATCGACGAAGTTTCGTCGAATTAACACGTTGCATGCGTATCGAAGTTTTATTTATTACACGTTCTCGTACTTCATGTATTATTTAACGAATAATTCGAGATAATTAGATCGTCGTGTAAAGATTCTTTAACCACTATCTGTCCTCTTACTTTCGTTCCTGACTGTATCAGCTGGAATGTAAGAACGTTCTAAACTGTAAAGCGTGGAAATTAATTGCCTTTATTAAAATAAATTTTCTCATTATCCAACGACTTTGTTTTTCAGTCGATTCTACTTTGTAAATACCAAAGTGAAATTTGTTTTCTGGGTCATACGAGTTGTAAAACAAGTTTTCATTGAGTTGCAACGGAGTTTTTGCTTAACAACCGTTCCACTTCCTCGTCTTTAAATTATTTTGCTTGCCGGTAACGTTCTTGGTCAGAACGGCAGATCGAATAGAGACGAAATGGGAAACAGAAGCACAGTGATAGAAAGGAGGCAATAGATGGAGAAAGGAATATGCAACAGGGACGAAGAGATGAATGCGCGATAGAATAGTCGGGAAGGGGTTGATGCAGATAGGAGAGAAGGGGCGGAGAAGTTACGAGGCTGTTTACAGGCGGCTGTTAAACCGATCTAACTCATGGCCGGCCAATGCACTCGCTGCAACCGCGGCGACGGCGTTCGTACGTTGTTCGATACAGTTCGTCTCAAAATTAATTCTTTTCTTTTTTCCTTTTCCCTTTCGTTTTTCCGCGACAGCTACATTTCCTAAACGACTGTTACGAAGTATGACTAAATATGCAAATTGCTGGTACTTCGCATCTGAACGATGTACAAAAAAGAAAAAAAGAGATGCATATATGCGTAGCCTGTGTGGGCAAAGTAGTAACTGAACGCATGTATAGTTCATTGAATATTTAACGATCTCATTTAAACAATTTTATGGTCGACTAGAGTGCATAGAGTCTATTTTCGAAATGCCTTTGAGGTCAACAGCAGTACATACTACAATAAATACGTCTACGTGTGTTATATTAGTCGTAGAAACGAAAGAATTAATATGGGATATTTGTTAATATTTTCTTACGATAAAACTTCTGACGTATCTGTCATTTTCCATGTAGAATCGTTGAATATTATTTTCTTAGATTTTCGATAGCGTCGACACCTGGTGTTACAATCTTATTTCTCCAGGTCGGAAGCGTTTACGACATATGCTACTAGCTGGCAATGTTAATTCATCAACGTTGATTAATGTTAAGGTTACTCGGTGTATGTGGAATTAAAGAAACGCGTGGGTAAATTGTAAGGTATTGTAAGTATATATATATTGTGAATATTAAAGTACAAAGTGTGGAATGCAATGTAAACTGGTCCAGATCCGCACGCTAGCAATGTTACCCTGAGACTAAAAGAATCCCCGAAACCAACGTCGCACGTGTACCGCTTATGGTCTGTCATCGACGCATTCTTTTGTCTATGCGCTATCGATGACCTTAGCGCTTGAGAAAACCGAAGACCAGATGTAGAGTTTTCTTAGAAGTAGCGATCACTTCAACAATTAACATCTTCATTAACCTTTCTATCCTCGAATACTAGACGTTAGAGTATATCGAAGATAATATTTGAGATAAGTTTTTTTAGAATTCTTCCCAGAATTCGAAATCGTGAAATAGGAATACAGAGATTAGTCTGTGAAATAAGTTGACGATTAAATTCATGATACCTTGCATGTGAAACGAGAACACGTGGAAGCTTAAACGACTTAATAAATTCTCAAAGAGGCAAAACCTGAAGATACGAAGCACAAAGCGAAACCACGTGGATTCGACGTCGAATATTCCATCAGACCATTCGAACGATCTTCGCTATTCTCTGAGTGTTTGCCAGTCGGAGGCAAGCATCGCGAATTAATAATCGACGGTGAAAACGTTAATGATAACCACGCGTCGCGTTTCCTACCTTCGTCTAGGACCTAGACTCTAGCCTGAGCCCTTTGAACACACAGCCAGGTACTCTCGACTTGGTCTTCGCGAAGCACACCCGCTGACTTCGACACGAGAATTCCGCGCGAAGTATTTATTCATCAGGCTCTGGTACGCCTAACAGGCGGGACAGGAATTTCATAATGCCGGTGTCACACGGTCGTATCGATTGGAGGGCCGACCCGTGCTTCCCGGACTCTCGGCCCGCGGCAAAAATGTTGCATCGAGCTGCTCCGTCGAGAAAGGATGTCAAAGAATGATGAGGTTGATAGCATGGGAACGACGAGAATTTCTGACGTGGCTGCTGGCTGTTCCAGATAGAACAGAGAGAGAGAGAGAGAGAGATTATCGTGCTCCTCGTATTTTCCTCGTGTCCGATGAAGGTGGATCGCTGCTTTTGTTCGAATCTGTGGATTCTTATTTGAAGGATCTTTTGTTTAATTGTAAGTTTCACGTTAAAATCGCTTTAAGTTTGTATAAATATCGAGAGTCCAAAGATTTTGTTGGTAACAAATTTTGATTCGTACGATTAACGTTAAATATTTTCGAGATCGAAGAACGTTACTATCTAAATGTTTATGGATATCGGTGTGTGTCGATGAGAGTGAGGAAATATTCAAGACAATCTAATAATAAGACGGTTTTGTATCTTGATGAATCCTGCATACGTGTTTCATAAGTTATGGTAGTCTTGAAGTAACTTTCGAAGAATCTTCAGAAAACTTGGCGCTCGATGCAGCTGACTACATCGTTCTTGTCAGAATCATGGATATGAGTTTGCAAGACCTTCTAACGCCAGTTTGAATACTACCATACGGTTCTCCAATTATCTTCAAACGACTTTGCATATCCTTGTATGACTTCTATACTATCTTTGTGTCATCGATCATAAAAGTTTGATTGATCCTGAAGCTACCTTAAACATTCTTCAGCTTATTTGGAATTACGTACAAGCGACTAAAAACTATCGATTCCTTTCTTGTTTGAAGTTTCGTGATACGGCCACGATATTAGACCGAACGACCACTTTCAATATACGGTGGCGAACAGTTTAGAGGTAATCGAGCGGGTATTCGCGCGCGTACACGAGTTGTTGGAGCGTGACGCTGTCGAGGAGAGGAACAGGTAAAAATAAAGGCTGGGAAAAGCGAGGAAAAACAGCGAACGGGGGTGAATTCTGGCGAACGGGCCGCGTATAAGGGCGGCCGGCCTCTTTTAATAATTCAAACGAACCGATTACACGTTCCTTCTCATGGCAACAGCGCGTGGACCTAGTTAGAGGAGGATTACGGGACGCCGCGCCGGAGCGTTCGGTTTTCAAGCCGGCTGCTGCGCCTTTAAGCCGCTTACACTTTCGCCTCTGATGCACATCCACGTCCGAGTTCGCTTCTCTCTCTCTCTCTCTCTCTCTCTCTCTGTATATCACTATCTTTACGCGATCGCTAATTTTCCATTCGTTATAATTTAAGCAAGTTTCCATTACAGAAAAGGATTTTTCTTCGGATAAACAATCCCATTATTTTCAAATACTTGGCATGAAAGAATTTAAGTATCTTTTTTTATTGGATATTTAATTTAGGTAAGCTTGGCAAAGATAATTATTCTGTAGTGAAAAGATGGTAGAATAAAAAAAATCCTTGGTTTAGTTTTACGTAAGAGTAAATTAATTTTCAGTTTAATTAAATTCCTCTTGAAGCCTTTAGAATTTCTGAAAGTATGCCCGGATCACAAGGTCAACGTCTTTTTTATCTTTTTGTTACGGAACATGAACAAATTAAATTTTTTATCTTCTTTCTCGAGTAAATGAATAAGAATTCATTCAGTTGCAGTTTCCACGTTTTCTTTTTCTCGACGATAGTTTCTTTCATATTTGACTAACGTAGCTGAATCGTAGAATCGTTACCATCTAGGCAATGTACGATAGTTTTTATCTCACTTTCCCAAGGAAAGTTTAATGGTTTTAACTCGATTTTTACGGACGAAAGAACCAATGTCGTGTCGGATAATCGAGTGTCTGGAATCGAGTGCTTGTCGCGAGTTTACGCGATACGACTCGATGCTTGTACATAATTAATTTCGGTCGTTGTTACCGTGTGATTTAGTGGCCTCCGGTGACTGTGGCTGGCCGAGCTGTAAAACTAATTGCAATTAATTGTAATTACTGTGCGCTGTTATTGGCGAGTTTTTGATCGCGCTTCTTTGTCTTCGTTTCGATGAGATTTCCGAGAAAAAGGATTGATTTAAAATCAGGCTGATACCATATTCATTAAATTGTTACGATTATTACTTTGATTTTTTATATCATTTTAAAACACTTGCCAATTAATGTCTAAAACGTTGTAAAGTTAAATATTTTAAAAGTTCATATTGCTCTAAGTAATTGTTTTACGACGCAATTTCAAATAGGAAATATAACTTCTACCGAAGCGTGTCTGACCATTGATTGTCTGATTTCCCTTAGCTCTTTTGCTTCGAAGCTGAACGAAACGATTATTTTCTCGATAAATCGTATTACGACGTACATCGTTACGATATTTCACACATCGAAAATGATGCACTAAACTACCTAATATTTTATTTTAAACTCTATGTATCGTTACTATGGTTGGTATATTTAGAAATTTATTTATCATCCACGTTAGTTATTTAAATTATTTAAAAGGAGTCAAGGAAAAATCAGAAAGTCCACCGTGGAAACTATTGATCGGTGCAAAAGCGGTTTGGTCAACGTTCGTCTGAGAAAATCCGATGGCCACATCTCTGGAAATTGAATATCTTATGGCTGGATCGATAACCGGTTGACGCGTCCGAAACTCGCAATACCTTCGACGGACAGTGTCTTCGTCTGGGAATAAAAAAATTTAATCAAGCATTTCGACCGTTTTGCGAGAACGGAAAATTCCCACGAAATGAATTTATGGTCTATCGGAGAATCGAGTAAGGCGATGATTACGAGCTCGGCCGGCTCTTCAATGAAAAATTTTTGTTCGCTTCGAGTTCGTCTTCGTTCGATAATTCAAGTAAAGTTTCACCAAATTGCAAAATAAGATGTAACTAGGAGATAATTCGTGTTGGACGTTCACAAGGGAACATACTTTGTGGAAGTTTGTTAATGAGAGTAGGAAAGATTTTGTGTCTCGTGACTTTATCAGGAGAATAAAAATTGCATTCTCACAACTTTGATGTGACGGTTAATATTTTTAAAGAAGGCTTAATATAAGATGAACTTTAGCTTTGAAAAATATCCTTTTAGCGAGATGATAAATGTCTCAGAAAGTAATATAATTTGTAAATTACGATAATTACAGATAAATTACAATACTCCGTTTCAACGTCCGCTGTAAATATCTCAAATTCCAAAAAATGCGAAACTCTACTTAAAACAAAACAAGAAATTACATTCACCATGATTATACTTAAATTACAAGTCTCCGTCTCGTACTCTCCAACGCAATAGTTTTAATTATCAAAGGTTAAAAAAAAAAAGAGAAACACAGCAAACTTCATTCGAAATAAAACGAAAGGAGCATCATATTACAACCATAATAATTATACGTAAATCAGAGTACTTCCATTACTAAAACGCAAGAACGTTGAACCAGGTTCCGGAATTGGTGGCGAAACTAGCTTTCGTTGGCGCGTCGTCGTCGCTTAAACGCAGAAGCCCTTCTCCTAAATGGCCGTGCATAACGCGTTTCGCGTCCAGAATGCATCCATCCAAGCCCGGAAACCGTCCACTCCGCGGCCCGCGAGACATAATACCGTTTGATGACGTCATTAAGCCGGAGCCAGCTTATTGTTTCTCGTAAAACGTACGTGCAAACGCGGTTGTGCGCGTCTCCAGACGTCTTTGCCTGGCCCGTTTCGTCGCCCGATGGCGAACAACGTCGCTGTCCTGAGAACCCCGACGTCGGCGGCGTCTCCATTTTCCACGGCGGAACAATAAACCGGGCATAAACTTATAATTAAATGGCTGTAATGGCGCGTGTTTGCCACACGTGACGCTCCTCCAACTTATTATTGTCGGACGCTCGAAATAAATCTTCGCGTCTCCGACCGTTCAATACATCTTCGTAGTTCCTTTCCGCGGAACTTGAGGGCAGTATCTTCTGGCCGGCAGCGTATTTTTATGTATTAACGTTGATCCTCAAGTATTTGGATTTCATATTTATTTTAATTCTATTACCTCTCGCGTATTCCAACGTTTCTTATGAATTAAGTTATTCCGAAAAGGGAAAATACTCGAAGAGATAAAAACGTGAATACAAAGCGAGAACAACGGTACTGAGATACGAGATAAGAAACTTGCAAGTGTAAAATTTCTACTTACAAATTCAAACAAATTCATCTTAACCCTGCCACGATTCTCGAATCTGTATATCGCAATCTCGCTCTTGTTCCTACGAATAAGAAAAATTCCAACGTAAAATCGCGAAGAGAAATCACGCGCGTCGATGGCAATTCTTTCGTATTTTCCTGAAACGTGGCACACTTTTCGAAAAGCGTTAAGAAACGTTGCGTTGCGTCGAAAATGCCCAAAAGGGCGCAGCGGGATTTAATCTCAAAACTTCCTCGTCGATATATAAAACGCTTGGAACCTTAAACCCTTGCAGGGAAAGAATTCAAACTGCGCCGATAATCGAATCAGCCGACCGATATCTTTTCGCCGTACGAAATCTCTGCAAGAGTGGGAAAAAAAAAGAAAAGGATCAGCCCTTTTTCACCTGGCTCGATGTAAGCCATTCTCGGGCCGAATGGAAATAATTGCCCGCTTTGGTATTCCGGCTGTATGTTTATCGCGCGATTCGTTTGGCTAATGGGCCATGATGGCCGCGATAATCGGGATCTTATCGGTTTCTTCCGGACACTTTCACGGCGAGCGACTCTCTGCACGAGGTCGGCTTGCCGTGGGGACGCGCCATGGGGATTCCCCCGTTCAATTTCGCCGTCTGTTTGCCGGCTGGATTCCGCTCCATTCGTCGCTGGCCGGTGTACGTGACGCGAAAAACGAATGCCACCCCGCGGTTTTCCCGTGGCCCGTGGGTAATTCGAAAACCTCCGGACAAGACGAATCGAGGCCGCGTGAAATTGCTCCGCGTTGGTCAGACTACCATAGCTTTACTGTCGGAGTTTCGAGAGATAACGTAAGATGGGTTGGCTGGTTGATTCCGCGAGGGTGGGTTTAACGGTACCGTGTAATTGGTGGCGCAGTTGCATCTATTTATTCACGTGGCAGATAAATATTGCTAATTAGTTCGTGTAACTGATTTCAATGTTATTTATAATGTACTCATTTATAATGTGTCATGGTGAATCGTGGATCGCGAATCCATAAATAGGCTATGGATTTTTACGCATTTATGGCAAATTCAAAGACGCGGAGATATACATGTAGCACATAATATGCAAAACTATGTGAAATAGCAGGGTGTCCTTTATGAGAATTAGAAGATCTTGTTCTCTAACTGTATTTATAGAAGCACGAACTTTCATAGAAACTTGTACCCTAGTCGTAAGTAATTTATTTGTTACATTTATTAGAAAACGCTAGAAAATTCTGTTTTATTTGGTATTTTATATTGGAAGGTACGTACAATGCGAATAAAATAGGAGGGGGACATCATTAGAGGAACAGTGGTAGAAAATTAGAATATATACTATTAGCCATAAGATAGAATAAGGACGTAGACTCGTTACATTTATTGGAAAATGCTAACAAATTCTGTGTTACTCGGTATTTCACATTACAAGGTATATACGACCCGAATGAAATAGGAGCGAGACTCAGAGGGACAATGGTAGGAGATTAGGGTATATACCATCAGCCATAAGTAGTATAAAGACGTACACTCGTTACATTTATTGGAGAGCTGTAACAAATTTCATTTTGTGCTGTGTGATAAATGTGAAAAATTATTACGGACGTATTAACTGGTTATTAATGGACTATAATCTTCTTATAAAATATATATTATTTATGTGTAATAAAATTAAATTCTTCTCATCTATATTCGCTGCTTCTCTGGATGGTTTAAAGTACGGGGAATTTTAAGGATTGAAAGAAAGTTACTATAATAAGCAAATTAATAAAGTATGGATATTAAGATCTCTGATTAAGATTAAATGTTCGCTATAATTCGACCATCAAACGTATAACGTGGCTCGAGATTACAGATTGTTATATTAGGATCGTATTAAAATTATATTTCCTATAATAGTTTCTCAGAAATGAAATTTACGTAAATCCTGTACGAAATGTGAAAATCTAAGAACGTTATTTTTTATAAATAAAAACCAGAGAGTCGTACACGACACATTAAATGTTTAATTGGATTTTTGTTGCAGGAGGGCGCACCTCAGAAATTGCCTCGAAAAGTTGAAGGTGTTGGTTCCGTTGGGTCCTGAAACCTCAAGACACACCACGTTGGGTCTCTTGACCAAGGCCAAGCGTTTTATCAAGGTAACACTGCGAATTTATTATCAAAATTTTTACCGTCGAAAACGAAGTTTCATTTTATTTACACATTTTACGATCTAATGCCTTTAAATCGATAGTTTGAAACATTTTACGATTTATGCTCTTAAATCGATTATTGCACACATTTTACAACCTGTACATCCTCGAAAATCGCAGCAGATCAGATCGAGTTCTTAAAAGAACACATTCTCGCGTCGTTTCCGCCCAAAAAGCTCAATTCCTTCGACTTTCAAATCACAAAATGTCTCGATAATCGTTGAACACACTCGTTGAACGCTAAAGTCGTTCGAATCTCTCAGCATCGCACGACGCTTTTCCGCTCGACCGCGAAGTCCTCGTCAATGAAACGCATTATTCTTCTCGACGATTTTCCGCCTCTACCTAATCTCCGCGAAGCAAGTTCGTGCAAACAAATACACCAAAATTGGCCATAAAACTGTGCGAGAGGTGGGGTACGGGTGGTTTGAATATTTCATGCGGTGTTCCGCGAAGAAGCCGCGGTTCGCGAGAATCAACGAGCAAGAAGCACTTACGGAAAACATCAAGCTGCTTCTCCGCTGTATCTATGCATCTTCGCCTACACACCAGTCAAAAAGAAGGAGAAAAAAGCGAAGTAAAAAGAAAGGAGGGAAGACAAGAAAGTGGGGATGGGGGATGGGAAGGGAGGAGAGATTTCTGGGTAGAAAGGGGGTCGGGTAATTAGCAAGAAAGATGGCGGAAAAGATGGCCGAGTGTGAAAAGAATCGCGGTCGAGCACGGTCGATAAAGAAGAGAGATAGAATGAAAGAAGTCCAGGGGCGGACAAATAAAGTATTACACCGGTCGTCTAGTCTCTGCGAAATACGAACGAGATGCGCCCCTTTTGCCTTACCCTTAGGTGCTCGGTCTTTTTCCATCGTTAGAAACTGGCCTGTTCTTCGTTTCCTCTCTTTCGTCTCTTCAATTCCTCGTTTCTACGATTTTACTCTTTGTCTTTGGTTTCTTCGCTTTTTGCAGTTTGCCCCTTCAATTTTTGTTCGTTTCTTCGACTTTTTTCTGCTCTTAGATTCCCCTTCCTTCCTTTCACTTTAGTTTTCACGTTTGATTTCTTTGCTCTTTCCAGTTTCACTCTTCAATCCCTTCCCCTTCCTTCGTTCTCTGCCCTCGATACTCTTCGTTTTTTCGTCTACTCTTATCTTGCTCCACGATCCATCTTTTTCCTTCTTCTTTTCTCCCTTTCTTCGATTTTATTCTCCGTTCTTGGAGTTTGACTCGCGGATTCTCCTTCTTCTTTGTTTAATATCAATTTAGCCGGTAGCTGACTTGGCTTCGTCTCTTTTCTTCGTTGCTGGCTCGACGATAAATCGCAGCGTTAACGAGCAACTGGCCTTAGATAGCTAATTAGTAAATCTCACCGCTCGAACGCTATAGATATATATGAAGGTACCTATAGGTTTGTTGCAGCGTTCGATAGGTCGGATTTTAATGTCTACGCGATCCAGGTTTCGTGATATGTCAGGTTTATACCAACTAGCAGGGAAGGCTCTTTTGGTTGGTGAACGTGCAGGTCTGCCGTGAGACGTAATCGATAGCATGGGAAGCTACAATCGTTGATCGTGGGACTGGAGACAGTAGGGTTTTAATAATTGATATATTTTATTGAAGCGAGATATTTCCTGTACTTTGCGTAAGAAAGTTGATAGGAACTGCTTCGTACAATTCAAGACTCTATTCGATACATCAGGGACACGCGTTCTACTGATATTAATTTTAAAATATACAAGGTGTCTCATATCACCGAAACAAGTTACAGCTGTAAATCAACCGAAGATAAGGTAAAACCAAGGATGAACTAAAGAAATATATCGAATGAACATATTTTACTATATTTTGAACGATTTTCTAAATTGTCTAGGTTTCAGCAATTTGTTCAATACTACCGTGTTCTTTCGCTCAATTTCACATTACCTGAAAGAATATTTTAAATCCGAAGAAAATGTGCAAAAATTCCAGTTGATTCGTATAATTCTTATGTTTACAAATTTCATATCGAACATCGTTAAAACATTACGAACATTACAAACATTTCCCGTTTATTGAAACGAGATCTAGATCGAAATAATTAAAATAAATATTTGAGGATCGTAGTGCAGGTTAATTCTGTGATATTACTCAGCCAGCTAATTAAGCCAGGTCAACGTTAATGCAAATATTCCATTCGAAACAAAGGTTCCACGTGGGTGGAATATTTGCGCAAAAGCACAAAGAAGAAACGGACAAGTCGTACGCATTACCGTGGATCGTTCTAGATGAAGGAGATCCGGGGACGTGGATCGACGCGAACAGAGAAGCGAGTGTAATAGGAATGGAGGACAGAGTGAAATCTTGGCGCGGATATCTAATGCACGGCCGCGTAATGTACAGGTACCTGCAGCGGCTCGGATTGATGTATACCGAGAATCTCCCACGCGGACTCTGTATGCATGGGCGAACGGTGGATACGCGCCGTTGCACGCTGTTCTCTGTGTAAACCGTGGCCTGCAGAGAGAAACGGAGCGACAGCGGTTGCGCGGGCAGACGGGAGACCAGGGAACATAGACAAACACGCGTGCATAGTCATAGGCGATGCACGCACGCACGCCACGCTGCACGCCATTGTGCTGGCCAGCCTGTAATTTACTAACTACGCATCCATTGTCCGTCGCCACTCTCTCCTTGCCGCGACACCTTAGCCAACCTTCCTCGTACACCTCAAGGGGAATGTCTTGGTTTCTCTTTTGGCTCCTCTCGACCCGCGAAAGTTCTCCTTGTGTCTCTTCGCATCAGTTTACCGTTGGATTTTCCGGTTGCTTCGATCGATGCGTTGTTAGCGTTTACGTTGCAATTCCATTTATCGAAGCTATAGTTTGGTTAAATGTATCCTTACCGAGTGAATTTGCACTTATTTGGATACGAAGTTGCATTACGCGAAGGCAAAGACCACTACGTGCATGGACACGGCAGTTCGGTTGGTGTCCGACTCGTATCGACTGAATCTACTGCTCCGAATGCGAAATTCTATTATGCGAAGGAGAAATAATAGCAAGGAGAATTGGTGAATCGTACTTGTATGACCAACTGTTTCTTATTGGCAGGTTTAGGTAAACCGAAAGTCGAGAGATTCGAGATCGAGTTAAATATGTTTCTGGGAAAAATTTGTATTGTGAAGTAGAATGAACGAAAGCAAGACGTTAGACGAGACTGTCTTCAGACTGAATATGTCTGATCGTGCCAGATCTGTATGGGAATACAGCGAATAGATAAAGATGCAGGTTCTAGGATACTCAAAACGGCACAAACTCTGCACTTTTCATTAAATAATTGGAAAAATCCTGCAGCGAACAGCGTACCACCTGTTTCCATTCTGTCCTTCTCCCGCGAATATTTTTCCCCTTCCGCCTTTGTCTCTAACCGACCCCCTCTCGCCCTCTTCCTGTTCTTCTTTATTATTTTCTTCGCTAAGAAAGATTAAACCTCGCCCTATCGCATCCACCGTATCCTCACCTTTCACCCTCTTTCATCTTCCAACTATTTATCTTTCTCCTCTTATCTTCCTTCCCGTGTCACTTCCGTTCTCTTTTATTTAGGGCAATATTCCATCGCGAAAGAAGATCTCCATTCTCGCGTCTCGATTCAATGTTTCTCTATTTTTTATTTCCTGTTTTCATTCTTTGTGAAGAGAATTTATTTTCTATTTGTTTTCCATGCTTTCCAATTCTTACTTTCGTTTCCTTTTTTTTGTTTAAATAATTAGTGTTGTATTATTTTTCTCTCTCTCTCTCTGCGTGTGTTTCAATGTTTCTATGTTTGTACGTTGTATGTTTCTGTGTTTTACGTTTGTAGAGTACTGAGCGAAATGGAATAATAAGATGATAAATATTCCTTGTGACGCGTAACCAGCACGATACAGCTGCATCGAGTACGATGCACCGGTGCAACGCACCGAAGCTCGCGGAAGAAGAAAAGTGGGACTGCGATTGCGTTAAGGAACACGACAATGGTTGGCTTCCGTTTCACGAATAATATCGCGAGCCTTTGTAATAGAGGTGACAACGACTCAGCCGTTCTTGAAACGCTGCTTCAACTCTACGAACGATAGGAAGCCATATACTTTGAAACAATTATAATTCGAAAGATAATTATTCGAATAATCGTTAGATGATGTGACCTCAAACATCGAATAGTTAATAATTTCCTATGTCACGCTGATTTATTAAAAAATTTATCTTCCTTGCTTGCATCGCTTCTTTAGTAAATTAACGATATATACTTATAGACTGAACGAATAGATTTTGTTTAACATAATTTTCAGTCTCATAGGATCGGAAGTTAATCTTTAACAAGAAAGCATTCGTCTCCAAGAAGTGTTTTTTAATTTTTATTTCACTATCACGACCTAATATTGGTTCTCATATTACGTTAGAACGCTTGTAAATTAGTATCTGAAATATCGTAAAATTACATATTTTAAACTTTTATATTTCTCTAAACAATTTTCGCTTGAAACAGCTTCGAATAAAGGGAATATCGAGACGCGTCTGATCATTGACTGTCCGATTCTCCTTATCTTCTTTGCTTCGCGTAGGCAGCTCGAACGCGTAGTTTCCAAATACACAAATTGTCCCAGACAATTTGTAGATTGCTGCGACGTTTGGTACGCGAAAAACAACGTTATAAATTATCTGATATTTTATTTCTAATTTTTCATTACTCTTTGCATCGCGAAGATTACCATCGAAACGTTTCATGGTATTCTTAGCTGATTACCATCTAAGACAGTGTGAAACGAAAAATAAATAAGTTAACGATCAATATAAAAGATATTCGATGCGCATGGAATTTTTATTTTATTATTACGATATTAATGTAAAATCTTTCTTTCAACCTATCCTCGGTTTACCATATGTATAAAATTCGGTTAGAAATCGCGTCAAAATCATTGGAAAACCGGAGGGCAATCCGTCAGGGTATCGCGATGGCTCGGTGACATAATAAACAGTGAAATTTAACGTGGCAGCTGCATGCCGTGATTCGTATTCCGCGTGGCACGTCGCGAGCGTACGTCGTATCAGGCTTTATTGGCCAGTGGGACATATACGTAGGTTCCACCTTGCGTCAAGGCAGGATGCAACACTACGTGGAATATAAACTGGCGTTATTCGATCGAAGAATACGCACGCACTATCGCATAATGCCTCTGTGCCAGCATTTTATCTACATTATTCAACCACCATACGGATACGCGTTTCACCGTATTAGTGTCTTGAGATAATTGCAGGAAACGCTTTCGCATCAACCAGAATCGTCATGATACTTCCATGGGAGTCATTGGCCCGCTATTGTCGTTTTTATCTAACTTTCTTCGCTAATTCTCTTAATGTTTAAATGCCTCGTGTTTAAAATCAATTCGCTTCCTAGACAAGATTAAATAATTACGTTCGGTTAACGATATTATCTCGCCTCTGAAATTACACATCTTTCTTTTATCAGAAATGTCTGCCTTTTAAGCGCAATGTTTGTGCCAATACACACGGTGCGTTGCTGCTGAAACACAGGAAAGCAAAATTGCAATATTTGTGATAGCAGCTTTACCTTGATCGTCGAAGCTACGCATCATATGCGTCATTAGTGTTGAATATGTAATGGTTAGACATAGACTACATATTTTTCAAGATAATCTCGTTCTTCTTTTATTTCCAAAAAATGAACGACTGATCCAATTGAAATACTGAACATCGAAGTTTTTACTTATTGTTGGCAATTTTTCCAAAAAGTAAGTTACTTTCTTTTCCCATGTTTTTTTTTTTAAAGTAAAAATAATAAAGTAGTCGGAACGGTTAATTGGCTGAAAGCGTTATTTTCATTTTTTATTTCAGATAATCTATATTTTCGATAAAATTTGCCCAAGTCAGCATAGTTGTGACATTACGCAGAACAACATGTATTTCAATAACACGTGCCTAAACATTCCACATACACGGCACTAACGCAGAGTTTCTAATATTTGAGTCACTCGATCGTCACCTCGACTTGCTAATTGAAAGATAAACTCTCTGGATCGTTCGAGGGCCTATCGCGGTTCCCATATCGAAAGCATGTTTCTCTCGGCCATGGCATTGTTTAAAACTGATTGTGCTATCGCACGTGTGCGTCATGTGCATCCTCTGTCCCTGCCTACACTGCAAACTGACCAACGTGGACACGCACATGCATATTGCAGCGAGCTGCACAACCCAGAAACGAACGACCGTGGATGCATCAAGTAATGAATATTCCGTTTCTACGCGTTACGCGCGCCCTGGCTCCGTTCAGCCGCAACCCATTAATTCGAAAAATCTCCATCGATTTCGAGCGAATATATTAGCGTTGTTGACGGACCGTGGAGTTTTTTGCAGCGGAACTCAGATTATGCGATTGTGTAGAAAATTCGAAGGATTCTTATCGGTAGATCGCGGACTTTCGTGCATTTACAGGAATTTCGAAGGTGTAAAATTGCACGGATTGTTCATAATACGGAAAAAGATACAGAGTATGCAAAGCGCTTGAAATATCACGACGCTTTTTATAATACTCGAAGGGTAAAAAATAATCTTCTATCCGAGCTGTACTTTTTCAATCGTATTCTCGAAAATCTAAATTTGCATAAAACTCTGTATGTAATATAGAGATAGATATAACGTGTCATAGCGCTTTCTGTAATACTTGACGGATAGAATAATTTTCTACCGCAATTCTATTTTTTTAATCGTATTCTCAGAAATCTAAATTTGCATAGAAATTTGCATAGCAGTCTATATATTTCTAAGTTTTGTATAAGTTATATAACAGTTGCAAGGCTGACTGATTCGTTCATTAACTCCTAGCACAAGCCAGGGTACTTAGAAACGTGAAATTTTGGCGATATACTCCTTTTGAGATGTAGGTGTAAGATAAAGAAAAATTATTGGGAATAAACAACCTGGAAGAGTAGAAAAGATACATGTGCCACGAGTTGCTAAAGTGGATGTGAAATTCGGTGTACGAATCTCTCGTTAAAAATAAGCGAACAGGTGTTTGGGCGTTTTTCGAAATTTAACTCCTGAAGGGTGTTTAAACAGAGAGTAATAAACATAAATTAAATACTGTGTGGACGAAATCGCGAACGCGCAGCTAGTTATAAAACACTCTTTTACTGGTTTTAAATTAAATACAGCAGCACCGCGAGTCATTGAACGCCAATTTCTGTGAAAATCGTGAAAATATGGATTGAAATCTCGCGTAAAATTTAATTGAATTTAGCAGATGTTTCATCTGAAAGAATACAGCCAATTGAAGGGAAATCTGCAGTTTTATACTTACGCACTGCGAAGGGTTTTTCGATCTCATCGAACGAGATACTCAAGAACCTTCGCCTCTTGGCAAACATAAAATTCCTTTTACAAAACATCGCCACGTTCGTCCAGGTAATGAAAAATCGAACTCCCGGAGCATCCATCGATCTGTTCGCAGGAAGCCAAAAAACGAGCCACCTAATCAGACGAAACACACGTTCCTCGAGCGAACTCACACTTCGACAAGATCCAATTTGTCGTTGGAAAATTAAGGAACGTCCTGATGTCTCCCTCGTCTCTTCTCTTCTCCCACCGATTCCCTTCGACCATTCGAATTATCTAACCTTTGACACAGGCCCGGGACTCGACAAACGCGAGGCCAGCAGAAGGAAAAAGAGAGCAGAAGCAGAGATGCTTTTTTCCTGACAATTAAACACAATTGTCGCTAAGCGGCAGCGTCCGTTCCCGGACATTAAATATCCCCCGAACGAAGAAGAAGAACAGAGAGAAAACGAGAAAGAGAGAAAATATATAGCAACGGCTCGGGGATACGGTTGAGCCGTAGGAAGAATTTATGTTCGCTCGTCGCTGGAAAGTCCAACGAGTTGGTGCGAGCTGATTTCACCGAAGCAAATTACTTCTTTAAATCGAGCAGACGCACGCCTCGACGCGATCCATTTCACTTTCCTTCGTGGCGGAAGCGGCCGAAAAGGAAAAACCCACGTGTCCCTTTCTTTTCCAGGCCCGTTTTACGGATTTTCGCTCGACACGACGTCGATTCGATTTGCCGTCGCGCAACATTTGCTGCTTCTGCTATCTCTGCGTTACTTTAATCTCGCAATCCTGATTTTCTGAAAGCATTCGCGGAGATTTTGGAAAGTTTCTTCCCTCAGAATCTGTTTTCTTTGGGTACGCGAGTTTTCCGCGAGTCGCGAGACATTTTGGAGTATTCGGATAATTTTTCCAAGATTCTCGAGACTTTTTTCGGATTAAGTAATAGCCGATTAATTTCTTCTATTTTGGAATTTGTCTTGGAACGATTCGGTACTTCATCTCTTCAGGATTTGTTCGTTGAATCGTGTTCTGTGACTTGTGGCAGGTTTCAGCGCGTTTGTATGATCGTTGGGAGTTCCCGAACGGTTCTTTCGGATCGAAAAGCGAAGAAACTGCTCGCATTTTGAAGGAGATTCGATTCTGAAGGGAAAAAGAAATTCCTTGATCTTCGAGGTTAGTGGATCAACTTTGTAGTGTTTAAATTATATAAAATCGGTTGTTTGTTTTAATCAATTTATCATGCAGGCCGCATATATTCGAAAGTCAGAACCGTCGCATCAACAGTAACTTGTTAAATCTTCCTCTGTCCATTTATATGTAATTCTATAAAACGAACGAGCATTTAAACATTTTCGCACGATAATCTACATATGAAAAAGAGTTCGAAATTGGCTCGAAATATCCTTACCGAAAGACGTTCTGTGGCCTGAGAAAAGCCAGCTATAAAAGGATCGAAAGGGTGAGGTCACCAGGATTGCAGATAAGAGACATCGTTCGATACGCGCGCGTGTGTACTGTCCTGTGCTTCTTCCTTCGGCTTGATATGAGTTTACAACGTAGATAAGGTTGGTTTCGAAGCGGTCGAGCTCTGGCTACTGTCGTAAAATGCGCGGAAGCCGGCTTAAAAGCGAGGCTTCCACCGTTTCGTGCCGGGAAACTCTAATCGCGCCGCTTTCTATCCACCGTCTCGCGCGTTCTTCCACGCTCATTCACTCGAGAATAAATTATCCGCGTAATCGAAATGGTAACTGACGCTTCCCACTGATTTTTATAGATCGTTTGGTAAATATTTAAATCGTTCGATCGAACAATTGCGACGTTTGACGAATCGCTTGATTGAACGATTTAAATATTTACCGAATAATTCGATCGAACACTTTACACCCTAAATCCCTGCTAAAACTCATTCTCTACCATACGTCGTATCATGTACCGTCAAATTAAATGTAAATATTCTAAGTTAAATTTAAATTTAGCCATCGTGTAAAAACTGTAGATGTAGAAAAATACATAAGATTCAAGGGAACGTCTACCGCGACAGAAACTTTCTTAACCGGTGTAATTAGCTCTCGGTTAATTTTCGAGACATAATCGGTCACCCAAGGAATCTTTATCAGACTGGAGCTCTCGAAACTTTGCAAGTTACCCTAATCCCCGAGAAACCAGCAGCAAAATGAAAGGGAACGGAGCAACGGACGCGCACCAATTTCCAAACTATCCCCTGCGAGCGTACGCATTAACTCTACAATTTCAACGTCGCAACACAGTATCCAACGGTATCTTTTGTTCCGCCCCCTTATCCAGCATTTTTTCTCATCAACGACGCGACCGACCGGACGCTTCCTTTGTCCCGTTGGTCCTCGGTAAGTCGCAGACAATTTTGTCCCGCTTTCTAATCGCCACCCTCGCCATTATTCCCTGCCATTCCACGGCTCGCGCCAATTGCTTATCTTTGTATCTCCTGCACCCTGTCGACTCGCGTCTTAGCTTTTTCCCGGGGCTCTCTTGTTCCCAGGCGTTCTTCTCTTCTCTTTCGAACAGAGAAGAAGTGATTACAGGGGAGCCGAGCAACGTGTAGTGTTCTGGAAGGGTGTCATAAATCGCAGACGACTCCTTCAATTCCTCTCTCTCTCTCTTCCTTTTTCTCTCTCTTTTTTCCCCTCTCTCTCTTCGTTCGTCTCTTCGATCGCGCACGCTCTATGCAGCGCCGTTTTCCTCTTGCCTCGCGCTTATTTACATGCTACCTTCTTCTTTCGCTTCTCTTTCCATTTCTTCCGCCCTTTGTTTCTTTTGTTTCACCGGGTTGTTGCGGATTTTCTTGGGAAAAGGGGGAGGATGAATTTCAACGAAGAGTAGGTGGACGAGCGAAATGGAAATCTACGTGGAGGTTTAATTTTGTGGGGATGTTGATATTGAAAGCATCGAATTCATGAAAATGGCCAGATTCATTTTTAACTCTTAACGAGGATATACCGATGACAAACTTTAACGGACGGTACTGGCCTCTTGTAGTTGAACCTCGGAGAAGTCATTTTCAGGTTCGACATTTCGTACGTACCGCCCTAGTAAATAGCAGATAATGCACTCTTCTCTCTCGTCGGTTCTCAATTCTTCATCGATTTCTCTCGAATCTCAAAAGAATCGTACCACTGTAATACGTATGTACGTTCGTTCCATTTTCTCCCCTCGTGTGCAGCGTAGGCATTTTTAACGCTTGCAAATATATGTCGTTTTAAAGATTACGTTTCAGCGATCATTTTGACAAAGATGTGGCAAAAATCACTTTGAAAAATAAAACCGAACGTGTCAGGAAATAAAGAACGTATTAAGTGCACAGTGGCTGCAAGTATTTGCCCCACCTTTTCATCTATCATAGTGTCTATATAACGATTAATTAAATCCAAGTAGGTATGAACCCTTTCGCTGCTCTAACCATCATAATACATTCTGTGAGATGCGTATCCGCCGTGCTAAGGTCGTAAATTTACGGATCCCACGTAGCATAGTCCCACGTGGTATAATCAATCAGTTGGAAAATTCATCCATTTTCGAGCACCTTGTCGGCGGAATAAATATTCAACGGCGAAAGTACTAACGTCGTATTGCTACCAAAATTTGATATCACGAAAATGAAATGTACAGAACCTCGGTAAAAATCTTCGTTGAAAAAGAAGACAATATCCATGCGCTTCTCGTAGCCACTCTAATTTATATACAAAGAATAATCGACTCTGACGAGTACGAGTATATAATCGCTAACAAGCAGGTACTACAAGATGGGTAAATAAATATTTTTCCCGGATAGTCTTCGATTCGCACGAATGAAGGGTGCTCGAAGCTACTTTGCTCTAGCAACCCTTGCTCGATTGCTCGCCGTGGACAGCGTTCACTGTGGTCACTCGGTGGTTGCTAGTGGTCACTTTACCCAAAATCGTTTCCGACGACTACTCGACTACCGTGAACGTTTCTGGTGGTTCCCTTTCGATTCCAACTACTTTCGTGGACAGTGTCCATTCCGGATCAGTGGTGGGAGATAATCTATCACCTTACCGGCTTCCCTTCGGCAGTACCTTGCCGAGGTACACTCTACCGTGATTAAATTGCGACTTAGAAGAATTTCTACGTGCTGGCAAGCAATCCTATCAAGACAGAGAGTATTCCGAGGTGAATTCTACGAACTAGAAATCCCTAGGCTTCCGAGCAAGGAATTTCAGAAGCGAAGGAGAGTGGAGAAGCGTGGCGAAGTAAGACACGTTTTATTTAAGTCGAGAAACCAATATCCGTAATTCCATATGTAATTGTAAGCCGCTGTGGTCGTAACAATTGCTCGTTTATCCTCTGTCAAGTCCCGATTGGCTGTTCGGGTTCAGCCATAGCTCGTAGACAATCATCGCAACCGAATTTAGTTCGCAAGATGTATCGTAACAGAAAGAAAGTCTAAATCAAATCGGTGTACTTTGTTCTTAATCGTCAAAAATTCTCGGAATAATTAGACGCACAGAACTCGATACTGCAGACTCGATACACCGCGACACTGCGTTTGTAGCATCGTGAGTTCGACGTCGATCGAGGAAAACATCACGAGGGAACGATCATACGTGGGTAGCTGACGACGTGTAAAAAGGAAATTGCAACACTGCGATCGGTGCAAAGACGAAGGGGAAGTAACTTTAGAAATAAAGAAGAAGGGCACGAGGAAAAGGGTCGTTGCGAGAGAAATGGAAAAATGTATCGAACAAAAGGCGCTCTAGGGATAGTAAAATAGTTCGAGAAATTCGCAGTGTTTCTATTACGAATTCTCCTCGAATTTTCTGTATAAGCTAGATGCGGAGGTGGAAAGAGGAAATTTTGAAATACAAAGTAACAACGTAAAGACGTTAAAAGAGAGATTTCAGCATTGATAAAGAAAAGAGAAGAAGGAAGAAGAGAAAAACGAGAGAAATTCCGGCAGTTTCGACGTAGAATCGATTTAAGCTCCGTAAAAGTCCCTACCTTGAAACGGTTAATCGGATTGCCAGCGCAAATATACGTACGTATTCGACGTTCACACGTCGCGTCGTCGTCGTCGTCCGCGTTAATTGTATTTCGAACGAATTGAACGCGTTCGACTCGATTACCGGACGAAAAGAAAAAAAAAAAGAAGATGGGGTGAGATGGAGGGGAAAAAAAAGAAAACAGCGACGCACATCGATGCTTCTTGCTGCGTCGCTGATGCAACGGGAAGCCGTCCAATCGCGTTCACCGATCGTTGCGCCTTTTACACCGGAAGCGGATGGCCTCTTCCTCGCGAGTGACCACAGTTTTCTATCTGCGAGCGTTGCGTAAACACTGGCAGGTGAATCTTGACGGATAAATGGGTGGATGTGAGAATTGGATATCGTTTGTTGAATAACGAAGTTTGTGACTTTTAGAAAATACGAAGTATTTGAACGCTTGTCGTAAAAAAATTTTCATCTTCGTATTATCGTACGTCGATGGCTTACTGCACAAATATTGTCTACTTTCTATGAAATTTTAGTTCCTACATGCAACAAATAATTCTCGACTGTCTCTTTATGGCGTATAATGATCACATCTCCATGCAATAAATTCGTCAAAAAGAATATTTCCCTATCGGCGCATTTATTCAGATATTTTCTGAAACCATGAACAACCTTCGTTATTTTGTATTGCAGAAAAAGACGCGTAATTTGCATCGTCAATTTTTATAATACCGCTGATAAAGGATAAATAAAAGTGGTTATTTAATTACAAGGTATCATTGAGTTTTTGAAACTGTTTTCTTGAAAACGCTAAAAGTCGACATGCGATATTTGTGCAGTATGGAGTCGGTGTGTTATATAGAATATTCTGAACTGTGATTAGCACTATAACGTAGCACAACACCGTCGTGATTACATTGGTCAAATTTGAGAGTTTGGTCAAGAGAGTTGTACAATGTTTGTTAAGGGAATTCGTAATTATTTTCACGTTTACATTCACACAATTTGCAATTGTTTTCGCCTGTACATTCACACAATTTGCTGTTCTTCTCGCGTCTACACTCACACAATTCGTAATTATTCTCACAGTGACATTCACGCGATTTGCAATTGTTTTCACATTCGCCTTCACACAATTCGCAATTATTTTCACATTTACCTGTGCGCGCATTGTCACGATCAAACATTCTACATTTTCATTTTGCAGGCACATTCACAAGCGCATTCTCGAAATTCACAACCGCGTTCCAGTCTCATGTCTATCGACGTTTATTAAACTTTTCAATTACATCTATGCGAAACATATTACGAATATAAATGCTAAACGAAACGAGCAATATTAGAAAATAGTTTCAAATGTCATAAGTTAATATTTTTTTTCTTTCTAGTTGTTATAAATTAATAAAGACGATACAACGCAAGAAAGAAAAAAAAAAGGAAAAATCGCAGAGAGGGGATAACAATCGTAAGATGACACGAATAGATGAAACTCGATGAATATTCGATCGATCTGATCTTGAACGTATAAAAAGAGCAAGAAAAAAGGGTACGAATCAATAACCAACCGTTAATTTCAGATCGCGTGATACGTCGCCTTAATTACTCGGAGCAGTCTCTTCTCGAACACAAGATATATATCTCGTGTCTTCTTTAATTGAATCCAACTCGACTAGTTCTTCCGCGATGACGCTTTTACGCTGGTTGTTGTTATCGTTCTGCTCGATCTTATGTAATAGTTCTTTAGCAGTATCGACAATCCGTCTGGCATCCTTTTTCCGTGTAATAGAAAAGATAGTAATACGTTCTCGTTCGTACAAAACAGTTCTCAAGCAAAATTGCGTATGATGTTTTCAATGAAATTGAAGTTTGCCGTATCTTCCAATGGAAACAGAAAAGTCGGATTCTCAGATGTCGAGGTAATTCTAAGAACTGGATTAATGGTTCAGCAACATTTGCTTTTATTTCCAGACAGTATGGGGAAAATGGCACTCGATCCGAAAGTAACAGTTTACTATTGCAGTTGGTAGCATTTGTTGGTAGCAACAGTTATCGTTTGTATCGTATCATTAGTAGCGACAATTATCGGTGTTATATCTATCTTTTCGAAATGCTAGCTTCCACGGGATTATAGATCGTTGCATTTAAAAAATCGCTAACAAGGAATGTACTTTCCTACCGAACGCTTCTCGACGTATAATTAGAAATTTAATCGGCGGACTAATTTATTTCATTTAGACTCTAATCTTGATCTTAACGTTAAAAGTATAATTGTAATAACGCGTTCAAAGGAGGATAGTTTTCTAGGAACAAAGAAAAATTACGCGTTTAAAAAGTTGGTAATCTCTGTGACGAATTATAGGATTAATAATCCCACAACGCGATTATATTTTCTTCGGATATTTTCTTCGGTAACGAGTTTGAAATTCCTCGTGTTTGATCAAAGGGGAAACTGTAGTATTATTTCGCGTCATTCGTTTAATTTTCCGTGCTCGATGGAGAGAGATCCGATAGTATCGAAGTCGCTTAAAAGGAGCATCGCCGAGGCAGGAAACATTTTTCATTTAAGTCAAAGAGAATCGCGTTGGGTCAGCCAGGAAGTTGCTTCTTTTCCTTCAACAGTAGCGACGAACCCCTATTGCGATGGGAATCCAACGACTGTTGTTCGTTCGAAAGCGATTGCTTCGGATGTTCTTCAACGAACCGACGGTCTACCTAATTATAAAGTTAAATTAAGTATTGATACACCGGTGTTCTTCCCTTGTCTCGTCCAACTCGAAAAACCTTTGTCTCGTGGGCTTTTGTACAAACCTCTCTGGATCTTGTCATTTTATTCTTTGTCATCGTTCGAACCGCTTAATCTTTTTAGTACTATGGCCGATCGTACTCGTTACCGAGTATTTACCTGGCATTATGGTTAACCATGGCCAGTCAACAAAATTTTCCGTTTAAGCTTAATTGTATTTTCTGCAATCGTTATCGCGTAGTTCGGTATCGTAGCTTTAGTATCGCGGTCAACGGTGATAAATTTATCTAAACGCTATCGAAATTGTTGGAACGTGACCATGGAACGTCCATGTGTTTCTGCTCGTTCGAGGAGTGCTGAGTGGTAGTTGACCGGATCTTGATCGTAATTGGACCGCGAGTGTAAATCGTGTTTTAATATAGCCCAGACAACGAACCTTGAAGCTCGTTGCAGTCGATTGCTGGGAATTATTCCCTCTACCTTTATCGCGCGAAAGGCGTGCTCTCGTATCCTAAGAGCTGTGTCCTTCGTGCTATTAAATATTTAATAACAAGAATATTTCTTTGAAAGGATTAACAATTCTGAAAATTCTTATTACTGCGGCGTATTTCACTTGGTATATTCGATATATTTCTTTGGAAGTAAGAGGATTTCATAATTTTTATTTCGATAAAAATTTTTCAATCCCGTTGCGTTCTTTTGCATCATATCGGATCGGATTATGAATTAAATGATAAATGATAAATGATAGTCTTTAGATAACGAACGATCGTGTCTTTTAATACTCAAGAAGTTCTTTAAGTTCGGGAAGAAAATACGCACGGTTGTCTATCTGCAATGTAGCGTTAAAATATTTCTTAACTGAAGCTAATTCCTGTCTGTTAAAATCAAAGTAGAACTGGGATATACAAACTCAAGAACAAGCATTCGTTTCAGATTTCTCAGATGTCACAAACACCAGCACTCGTGCGACAAATTCTCTGATTAACGAATCGAAACCGAGCTCTTGTTTCCCGATTTAATTAACAGAATGTCGTTCATTTGGACGTTCCCTTCGTTATTAATAGAACGTGAAATTCTTTGAACGATTCCTTGACCAGGCAAAATAATATCCCATACCCGGTTCATTAACACGAAACGAACATTCCCAATGAGAAGTTTAAATTATCTAAATCTCATGTCAGAGCCCTCGAATTAGCTGCGGCTTTATTGTAATCCTCGCGAGCTTAGCGAACTGTGTTCCAATCCCCCTCTCCAGCCCATTAATTCCGCGATTTTTCAGCAGTTTCGTATCCGCTCACCAGAATTAATCTTCGAAATGAAGATGGAACAAAAGCAGAAGCCAATTGCCGCGAGTCCCGCCATGAACAGAAACGCGGTTAACGTTGAAATCCTTTTGCGAGCAGTTTCCCGTAAACGCATTAAAAAAATACTCCGATCCCGGGCTAACGTCCAACGGGATTATCTGTAGCGGAATTTTTTACAGGAGCATGATAAATCAGGGGACGAACGTTCGAAAGATTAAAACGTCTATGATATTCTCTCTCTTCTTTTCTCCTCGTTGCTTTTTTTCTCTCTTTGAAAAACCACGTGGCAAATTGATCTTGTTGGAAGCTGTTCGTTCTATTAGGGTTTTATGGTTGGTCGACTTATGGAAGTTTTATCGAAATACATTAGAGTTTCAGTGGATGATATTACGTCGTTTGGGTTATTTTGTTTCTACTTGCTTTAGAATTACGTTAAGGAGGAACAGAGTATTGGGATAGAAACGCGGTGAAACATAATTTAGTTCAAAATACATTTTCTAACGAGAATACTGACATCACTGAAACAAGTATAGAATAATCATAGATTGAAGTGGGATAAAAAAAAATAATGGATTTCGAAATTAATTCTAGATTCAGTTTCGTATAGTACCTCCTGCGTTTTATAGTCACTTTCAACCGTATCGTGTTTTCTCGTCTTTTAAAAGTTCTCTTAAATCCGAAGAAAAAAGAAAGAAGAGAAGGGGAAAGATATAAAAGAATATTCACTGATATGCACGAGATTTCTCCTCTCAATTCTACGTTAAATACTTTAAACATCTAAAGTCTCTTACCCAACTAAAGCCAAAAAGCCAAATTAAGGCACAAATCTCGTTCGAGGATCGCCATATTAAACTTCCACGCATCCAAAAACCTAAATACTAATTTTTAAATACAAGATCCACTGACAATTTCTGACAATTCAACTGCCTGAACATCTTGATATCGACCTAATATCATAATCAACGAATATATCTATATTAAGGATATACGCCTCGATGATATAACCTAAAGGGATTGAATCGAGGTTGCATGATGCATAATGGGGATGAACGTTGGGTTACAGAGCCTGGAGGAGCGTGAACGCAAGCACGCCGTGCACAAGGAACAGCTGTCTCGCGAGCAGAGGTTCCTCAGGCGTCGGCTAGAGCAGCTGACAAACCAGACAGGCCTGCACGTGTTGCACGGCCTCCACGGCCTCCATGGGCTAAGCTCGAGCGCTCCAACCGGTTCCTCTTGCGGTCCTGGAGCTGCCGCGGCCGCGGCTCTTCTCTCCAAACGGCGCAGCGTTTCCGAGTGTTCTCTCGGCACAGCTTCGTCGACCAGCTCCACGGCCAGCTCCAGGAACTCCGACAGGTCTGCTGGCAGTCCCTCCGTCTCGGAGTCCGGTAAGTGCTGCTTTACCTCTATCGCATGCTATCGCTTACTGTTTCAAATGATCAATCGATGTTCCACGCTAGGAGGATCCTGTCATTTTCACTCGGCTGTCGACTAAAATTGTTATCGTCGTTATTAGACTGTGGATTTTTATGCAAATTCGTATGTTTGAAAGTAGAATTGAAAAAGGTGGGAACTCGGTTGAAGGTTGTTTTTCAAAATATTATAGAAAGCGCTATACTTTGGACATTTTACAGCGGAGGAGGAAATTTTTAGAAAATTTAATTTTCACCAAATGCATTTATATTTAACCTTCCATTTGTAAGCTTATCTTTACCGACGTCGCCTGCATACTGGATCGTCCCAGTTCGCGTGGTTCTTCTCACGTTTTCGCGTTTTTGAAAATCACTCGGAATTTTTGAATATACTTTCGAGTTTCCTCGCAAGTTTCACATAAATATGATCCAGTAGTTTTTATCGCCACATGTTACCCTAGTTTTTCTAAGCAAAGCGAATTTTAAACAGAGATGGAAGTGGAGTGAATGAAACATTACTTAAAATTATAGCGATCGGAAACGACTCAGTGCGCAGAAGGAGGGTTAATGAGAGCAATGAATAAATATAATATTTGTATAGCACGGAACAGGTGACTGTTACCAACATGGTGAACAATTTTTAGTACGAAAGTTACTAGATTTCATAATGAATCAATTTTAAACTTCCTTTTATCCATCATTGCAGTGCTTTGAATAATTATAAACTGAATCCTGTTTTTAGATTTTTCATGATATTAAAACAAACATTGGCAAACTCGTTTATATAATTCCATATTATAATATGCAACAAAACTGAAGATACAACAAACAAAAATTTTCTTCTTTCGAAGTCTGGAAAGGATTAAATTTCCTCTTAAAATTGTGTTTTTTACTGAGAGGAAATATAAAGCCAACGTTAATTTTGTTACGTTTTCATTAAATATTTAATGAATTCTCCTTTATCTCTGATTGCTTCTATTAATCTGTTAGGCACGCTATCCGCTAAACTCATTTGCAGTTTCGTTTCGAATATCCGCCCACGTGGATTTTATTCTTTTCCTAAGCTCCAAGATCATTCTTATACGTGATTTCACCTGATCGTAAACTTTTCTTACTAAAATTCTTCACAGGTTCTCGATGGGATTCGGATCAAGACTCAACGCTGGCCACGGTAATAATTCTATTCCGAAATCTTGGAACCACTTTTTTATAGTGGCGGCTGTTCGAGTAGAAGCATTGTCTTGCCGAAAGATTCATTTTTCCTTCTCCAGTTCGACTATGAGAGCCAATGATTCGCTGTGTAACATCTCCTGATATCCTACAGCGTTCAATTTGACTTTTGCTAAAACAATTCCTCAACGTATCCAGACATGACCGGTGACCCTTTGGAGATGTTGAAGAAATAACGCAGAAAATGTGTTTTTAATTATCCACAGCACTGTATATATCATTCCATGTTACGCGCATTGCGCGTAGTTTCGCACTTTCAAATTTCCCATAAATGCATAAAAATCCGCAGTGTAACTATCATTTTTAGTAACGAGCACGATCGGGCCGCTCAGGAGCCACATTGATCAACTGTATAAATCGAGATATTCGGAAAACCGATATACCTTAGAGACGCTATTTTTTAATTTACCGTAGAATTTACAATTACTTGAGAACAGAATATTAATGGCGTACTTGTGCAATGAAACTAAAAGATGCGTTAAAACTGGAGTTGATCGGTTTCGCTTCTGCGAGGCTCGAGTTGCAAGTTTCAGATTTTTAAAGAGAGATAAGCGTTTTACTCAGAGTTCGTCTAAAATTATAGCGGATCTTGAAGCGTAAAAGGAATATTACAAAAATGGCCACTTTGTTTTATTTCTAGCGCTTGGACGAGCGGTTAGCATCGCAGATTACGCGTTTCGCGAGCTTTCTATATCGCCATTATCGTACAATTTTTCATGAATGAAAATAATACGTATACGAAGATAGGAGATTGGAACTTGGGAGAATACAACCATAAAATCGTCGATATATCAGTATCGTATCGGTAGATTATTATACCGATCATGGTCATGTGAAAGCGACATAAAGTTGGCCGCGATATGAACAACGCTTTGGTCGTTGCACCCATGGAACGATTTTAAGCCAGGGATTTCTAATTCCGTGATTTCCAAAGCGATGAAGCAGCAAGGTTAGCTGAGTCAGCTCGTTAGGAGAACTTGGATCGAGCGAAGCTTGTCCGTATAAATATCGTTCGTGGTTGAGGGTAAAATTGGAACGATCCACGAATTATGAGTCAACTGTTGCGACTCATCGCCACGATGCTTCGGTTTCAATGTCACGGCTCCGAGTTCGATATCGGTAGAGATAAGAATGACTGCTAGAATTGGAATTTTCTGAGATATTGGGAAAATGAATACGAACTTGAAATCGTCTGGCTATCTAATAAAAGAACGAAATTTTAGGAATTTTAGATTTACATGAAATCTCTTTAGAGCGATTTTTTGTGTCAAGGAATCGAAGAATTCTAAATCTCTAGGTAAGTAATTATTTGTACGTCCTTTTGAAAATTATTTGAGAAAGGGTTTTCTTCAAAATGAGAAACCTTAGATCTTATTTTGAAACGCGGCTTTCTGCAAGACGCTGAACGTTATAGAAAAATAAAAGAAGAAATTACAATTACAAACTTGTGATATTTTGAAATTCGTTAGAATTAAACAATTACGATTTATACGCAGTTTCGTTCAAACGGAAAATTCAAAAATTCTAAACTTATTATATTTCGAAATTCTCTGGACTTCCTGGCTGGAAACATTTTTAAACGACAAGATTGGTATTAATCCTGAACAAGTATGAATTAGTTTCGATGAGTTCGAAACGGTTGATTAGCTAGCGGTTGGTCGTTAATTAGCAGTTACAATTCTTCGGTTTGATTTTAAAGCCATTAGAATCGAGAAACGATTAGTATCACGAGTCTTACAACAATCTTTGAACCCCGTTGAGACCCGGAAGAGATATCACTGGTACAGCTTGGCAACTTTCTTTCTGGTTACACGAAAGTTGGCCTGCTCATTTAAATATCGTCTGTTTACTAGCCACTCTGATGATCAGGGCGATCGCGTATCCGAGAGACTGGTGCAAAATTCTCTACCAGGCACAAGCTATTTCGCGGAGCAAGTTGAATCCTCGCATATCAATATTTAATTTAACTTTGTAATTAGCTAAGGCTTCCCTGTGCATTCGTTTAAGAACGCCTAGATCGATGGTCCTCGGTGTTTGCAATACCAAGAGGACGTTGGATCTTCTCGTTCTGAAACCAAGTTTATCGTTTACGTGGAAGAAGAAAACGAATTTAAGAATGAACGAAGATATCGTTTCATTTGCAATGGATCGATCATTCAAACGACGTATCGCCTTGTTTGAGAAATCTCGTTATTTGCATATGACTTTTGCGATAATTTTTTATTTTATCTTTTACCGCAAGAAAATTCTTTTCTATTTTTTTCTGGCTATCTGATATCAAAGAGATACAGATTTTCTTACGGTATATAACTGACTCGTACACTTTTTTATTCAAAAATAATAGAAACGTGAACAATTCTATTGCAGGAGTTACGTTGTGAAATCACAGATAGAAAGATATGGATAAAATATAACGATATTGAACGTAATAATAAACGTAATAATGAGACCATCAATATGAGGGCACTGCGTATATTTTTGCAAGTAAGAAAAGAAATGCTTGAAAAAGGATCCGTTCGTAGATTTACAATGAATATAATAAATCTAAATATACTTCGAAGGATAAATTCATAGTCACAAATTGCGGTCTTTCGATCGCGATTCGTAACCCGCGTTCGTTACTAGTTGCTTCGGTCGCGACGTTTGACGAGATCTGCAGGAGAACGTGGAAGAGGTCGAACATTTTTACGAGTCCTCAGCAAGAATCGTCGTTGCGTATTACCGCGAATTCGCCGAAGACGAGAGAGGGACCGGCTGAGTCAGCCCGTTAGCAAACTTCCGGCTCGTTCTCCACCGCTTATGAAGTTCTGCTACGTAAGACAGGCCACGAAGTTGCAGGCCGACCGATAAAAAGTTGCACGCGACGACACGTTCCCTCCACGATCGACCAACGTCAATCTCTCTTTCCATTCGATCGATCTTTTTCATTCGTCGATTAAACGAAAAAACAAAAAAAAAAAAAAGAAGAAAGAAGTGCGCAGATTGGCGATGAGATTTTGAAAATTTTTATTTGCCAGATTTTCTCGATTAACGTCGAATAAATGAAATTGCCTGTTCCTCTGTTAACGTATTCGTTTCATTTGAATTCTATATTCTCTTTATTGCTGCAAAATCAATATTGATTTACGCGAACATATTATTGTCTCTCTATCACGAGCAGTAAATGTGTTTGATGTATTACATTTAACAAATAACCACCGATAAAACAAATAAACATGCATGATATTCGACGACAAATCAACGAAACTATTACATAGTGATCCATGGTATAAGTAAATAAAGAAATGCAATCAAATATATATTCCTGTAACGTCACGATCAATAGTTGTTGCTATTCGAACAGTATAGAACATTTAAATCCTATGCGAATGATTCACGTGCAAACGTTAACTTTGAAAATCGTTTTCATTTATTAATTGATAATTATTTGCTTTATTTTGAGTATCTTGTTAACTAATAATACTAACTAAAAACTAATTTTAAAACGCTTAATTTTATAATAATAGCTTTTTATAGAGTAAAGCAACTGTTTTACTTTTTTATCTTATTACTGACAGAAATTGTGGTAGGACAAAATATTGCCATTTCTTCGTGACGAGCATACTCTTGAAAAACAGGTAACTGGTCAAAAGGTAAAAGAACCAGTGCATCCAGGTCTATATCGCGGTGTTGGATATGAATCTGGAATAACGCGTCCCAAGTGTAAAAATAACAAGCATCCAACCTCTATCTGGTTGTGGAGTTTATGACTCTGGCTTCCATGGAAAGATACATCCAGCCCTCCTATCGAATTTTGCCCGATTTCAATCTGTGAACCGCCGCGAATGTAACTCGCGAGAGATCGAATCGAGACGATAAGCCGACCGAACCGTACGAAGGGGAACGTTTTAAACTTGCCACCATCCTTTTCTTCGCTCCTTCCTTCGTCCTCTTCTTCTTCCTCTTCCTTTTCTTATTTTTCTACTTCGGCTCCCGGTCATCGTTTCTTTCGACGAGCTTCTCCTCCAACCACCTCCCGAGGGATCGTGTAGCCACGGAATCGATGCTTGAAATATGCTGTCGTAAATTAGACGCGACCTTTCCACTCGATTCTTACAGTCGAAACTCTACTTGCATCGTTTGCGGAAGGGCGGGGTACGGTGATGTAACGCAGAGAAACTAATTGTCGAGATTAGGATTTCGAGACTTTCAAGCGAGATACAGAAATTTCGCTAAATTTGAGATTCGACTGTTTCCAATCGAGATACAGAAATTTTGATAAATTAGAAGTTTGGATGTCTCGAATCGAGATGATAGAAATTTCAGTTTTGAAATTTCCGTATTTCCATTGGAGATATAGAAATTTTATCAGATTTGAAATTGTTGCATGTTTCGCATTCAGATGTAGAAATTTCAAATTTAAACGTGAATGGAGATATGGCAGTCTCGGTAGACTCGAAATTTGGATGTTTCGAATCTAAATATAGAAATGTCGATAAGCGTTAAATTAGAATGTGACGAATTCTGGACGAATTGCGAGGGTGTTTTCCAATTCAAAGGTAATTCCATTCGTAATCGATTCAACGTTTTAAATTTCAGAGCGACCGTAAAAAGATGTTCCCACGAACCAGCGTTTGAGTTTAGAGCTTTCAATTCTAATAGCCAACTACAAAATACTTGGCGCGAATGAAACGAATCTTCTCCCTCAAAGCGGAATATCATTCGGCCCGATGATCATAGGCTAAACACCTCCGACAAACCTCCTCGTCCAGCGTTCAATTTCAAACGCAGAAACCGCGAAACGCATTCGCGCTCTCCGCAGAAAACAATCGCACGGTCGAAGGGTTAATGAACTGCGACCGCGTTGCGTGTCGGTGGTTTGTCCGAGAAGATAACGCTAATAAGGCGCGGAATAGCGGCAGCTAAATTAGCACTGGGAATGATAGAATCTCCTTTTCGCGTGGACAGGATCGGGTTCGGCCCTCTCGTCGTTCAGAAATCGAACACGAAACGAACTTCGAACAAACAGACTGCTCGAAACCGTGCATTGAATATATTATTGGCTAACGTATAATACGAGTATATGGAATATTCTTTGAAGTAAAACTTCGACTACATTTATACTTTCGAATAACTATATCAACGTATATTCGAAGCTGACCAACTCCACTTTTTATCAAATCCTCAATTTCACAGTCAAACTACGGATTGTTACGCAAGTTTATGGCTACGATTAAGAAACAAAAAGTAAGACAGAGATTCGTTTTTCCTACTAAAAATCATAACGAGTATTCTACCGTAGATACACCGTATACTTTCCTATACTATATGCATTCTGTGTACTTTACCATCTCGGAATTCCGAATAAGCGGACAAATATCCACAGTTTGTTCGTTGCTTAAATACTCGAAGGATCTATCTATACGATTTTGGAGAAAGGAATCTTCTCAGGATATCAAGGAGCCTTATCTCCGCAAGCTCGCTTATTGGACGACGATGACAAAAAACAGTAGTTGAGAAAATGAGCAGACAGATAGACAGAGGTCAAACTGGCCTTTTCTCTAAGCCGAAGACCATTGAAGAAACGGAGCTTACCACCTGTCACATGTCGAGCTACTCTTCTCAACCTGTTATCACGAATTTCCTCGCGATGCACGCTGCGAGGGTTTGTTGATGTCTTCAACCCGCTTGTACTCGTTTGACACGACGAAGGGAAAGTTGGTGGTAAACGGCCGTTTAATGGCCGAGTCGTCGTTTCGTTTTGGCGATATGCAAAAGTTTCTTCCGGACAGACTTTGGCGTCGTTAGCCCGACGAAAATGGCGTGGGCACGTGCAACGGAAGCCAGCTCGCGCTCCGTGCCCGTTCTAATCCCTTTAGGAGCAAAATTTTGAGGGTTAATCGCGTTACCGGTGATATATCGTCGGTTGTTTTCGGCGGCGACGAAGCCTCTGAAAGGATTGAAGCCCGGCAAAAATGAGCGAACCAAGCGCAGCCGAAACCAGTCGCTCCGTCTCTTTCCTTCGCCGACGCCGCGACGCCTTTTTCCTTCAGTGCCGCTTACTCTCACGTCGGTTCGCGCAATTAGGGGCTGAATTGTTTTGCTCTCTCTCTCTCTCTCTCCTTTTCCTCTTCCCTCTTTCTTTCCCTCTCTTTGTCTCTTGGCGTCGACTTTCTCGGTGGCAACCTTGTGGCTGGCTATAGGAAAAGCTGAATGGTTCCCTGACTGCGTCTTTAATGGAGTATAACGACAATTGGATTTTATTCCTGGTCTTTTTTTGGGAGTATTTTGCTTGGAAAGAGAAAGGGTGTTTGTGGTGTTTGCTTGGTGATCGATGAGTGGAAGTTTCGCTGAATAACTTTTGCTGAATTTATGATAGCGGTGAATTGAAGAGTTCATGCGTGATGAATTGTTGGAGATTGGATTAGATTGGTAAAAAGTTGTTTATGTGAAACGAGCTACTTGGAAAATTAATTCCCTCGAGTTAGTCGTTTCTTTCCTGAAAGACTAAATAGTAATAGCGCGGTGTAATACGATAGAGCCTCGTTTATACGAACACGTTAATGACAAGTCTTCGTTATCCTATGGTCGAGCGTACACGTAGCAATGTGTATTCTTATAACGAATATATATATATATATTAAGATCTAAACAATGAATATCCAAGTAACTAATACTTGATGTTATTCCAAATAAATTCTATACGCTTGTCAAAGAAAGAGCAGCTAAAATTGAACACTTAAATTCTAATTATTGAACCAATAAGAAGAGCTGACAGCTACCTGAGAAGAGAAGGTAGCTATCTAGCGAGCCTTTGTTATCAGAACCAAGTTCTACTATACCAAAATTAAGAAAGACGAGATCTTAAGACGTACAAGCTTCCCAGGAAAACAATGCTGAACCTACCTGTCTGATCATTTTGCCTGTCGAGAGTTTCAAATAAAAAATCTAAACGATATCGATTTTCGAACGCAAGAAACGCTTGACATCTGATACTTCAACAACGTTTCATCGTACGGACAAAGCGGATTTTGTAAAATTAGAAAGCACAGCCGTGTCGTTAGATTTCAGCAGAAACGGTGCACCCTTTTCATCTCATCGTCAGTGAGAACAGGAAGATCTCGCGTAGAAGAGATCTGGCAAAATTCCTAATACGTGGGATATTGATGTTCCTGGATCTCGACTGGTCCCAGATTCTCTCCCTTATCTTGATTGGAACGCAGAGGTCGCCCGGTGTCTTGCATGTTATCGAAGCGATTGGTGGGAAAATCAAACGGGATTCGAATACCGTTTGGTGGAGGATTGTTATGCCGCGGGTAAATTGGCCGTTCGCACGGCTAATTGCAAGTAGCCGGCAACAATGAGGCAACGTGACGGCCGCATGGCATTACGTCAATGGCCGATGGCTCTTAATTATGAGCCGCGACCACTTCCATTTGATCTGCTCCCGGGCAAATTGCGAACGCCCCCTCCCCCCATATCGATTATCCTTCCCTCTGATCTTCTCGTTTCTACCTCGATATCCGTCTCGATTCGCCTGTCCCTATCTATTCTACTCTTTCTTGCAAATTCGATTTTGCAGTTACAGAAAGATTTTAGTAGATCCTGGCGACGAAAGCAAGATTCAACTTCTATTTACAGACGAGTGATTTACAATTAAGCGTTCGAATATTTTATTCTATTACGTCGTTTACGAATAGTTGATAATCGGACCGCGAATGTTACATTTAATAGGTATAATGCTCTTTATAAAATTTGAAACAATTTTTGGAATTATCCTGATAAAAGTATGAAATCTTAAAAATATCCGTGGTTTGGTAATTTCAAGATCCTTCCATCTATCAATTTTTTAAAAGATCGGAATATTCTTAAACATTCGAATATTTTTCTGAAATATTTTCCTAGTTGATCTAAGCGAAATTCCACGAAGGTTACGTACTTTGGTCGCAGGATATATCTCGATCGATAGTAGATTACAACATCCGCCATACTTAATCCACGGTGGCTTCCAGTGATCCTGTGCCACTGGATTGTCCACGTTTTCCTTAGTGGAACCCGATGTTGGCTACACACCGGTTTGCTCACGGAAGCACACCTCGTGGCTCCAGGTGATCTGATTCGTCCACGTTTGCCTATCCTTCGGTTCTCGATGTTAGCCATACACTCCACTGGTTCGTCCGATCCTTCGCTACAATCCCAGCTTATCCGTAAACCTAGACCACGTGCTTGACCCAGGGCCCGCTCTCGCAGCCGTAACAATTATTTGTGGTCGAATCTAGGGTTTGTATCCGCAGGTTCTTTCAAGTGGCCGCAGTTACAATGCGGTTTACGATTAAGTTACCAACATACGTACAAACGAATAAAAGTAGACTAACATTTATTTATATACAAGCATCGGCTACATCGATCGCCAGAACAAATCAATTATGGAGGAAATAAATAAACGTTGGAATAAATTTCGAATAAACGTATCGTCGGTGAGAAGCAAAGTCGGTAAATAAGAAAAGCAGGAACGCGTAATTACTTGGAAAGTCGATAATCTTCGTATCAAATCGATATTAATGAAAATTAATACAACGCTATCGATCATCAATCTGGAATAAATAATTGGTCGATGAGATTTCTTGCCTAAAAAGACTGCGTGCACCATGGCAAAAATAGCGTGTATTTGATATATTATCCTTCATAAATAAAACACGATACACCATCGGAAGATTAAATTTTCTAAAGCTGGTCTACGCTATTATTACCGAGGGATGATCGATCGTCGATATAGAGGAAGGAAACGAGAGACGAGTAGAAATTTTCAGTAGAATTCTACAGGGTAGACTTCCTCGGTTACTTTCTCTTTCCGGTCATGCATCTCAGAAACCGTAAACGCGTGTCGTCCCCAAGTCGTATCCCGGGGGAATTGCCACGTAATCGAACCGATATCCTATCCGGCCCCCTCTGCTTTAATCGCCTGCCATCGATTGTTTCTACTTCCAGGGACCGGTTTTCCTAATTCCTCGAGGTAAGGGGACATTGTCGACGAGATGAACAGGCTGGAGGGTTCCTTTCGGGTTGGTTGAGGTTTGCTACGAGTCCAGTCGCCTGCTTGCTTTTTCCAACTGTTTTTTTTTTTTTCTTCTTCTCGGGGATTGTTGGTTTCGTTGGGGGTTTAATTGTCACGATGGGTTGTAAAATGGTTTTCAAAAGCGGGGATGAGAGAGATTCGGGTCAGAATTTTAAGGATGTTCTAAGATTATACGATTTTAATAGAACAGATAACAATGGATTTTAATGTCACGCGTTACATGTAATATATGTAACATTGGATGAAATTATATTTAACGATATGTGCATGATTATAATGTCTTATCGCGGTAAGTATGATCAATCTTATATTGTTTGTTTTTTCAGTCATTGTCGATACAATTGCTTCTAAAAAAAAAAACATATCGTGTATATTTTGTTAAAAAGTATTTCAACGTGATAAATCTCTTTTATTTGGTAAAACGATAAATATTTTATACGCAACATATGAATTAGTTACGTATTATCAATTACCTATCTCTGCTTGTTCTATTGGGTGTATGCAAAATGTTTAGTCTCTTTTCCCCCAACGTTCGTGTATAATTACTTTTAATCGATATAATTTCTCCACTGTTTGTACAATTGTTCGATTGGCATCGGCCTATGTGAGATGTCAACTTTATGATCGATCGGTGACGATAACCTCGCAAAATAACGGTGAGCACGATGAGCGACGACGACAACGCTAGGCCACATGTGGCTCCAATCGCTATCCTTAACTTGGACTGGGAAGCTTTTTCGCACGTGGCGTACTCTCCAAATTTGACACCGACAGATTATCACTTATTCAGATCGATGCAGCACTCTTTAGTCGGACAGCGCTTTCGAAACGTTGCAGAAATACAAAAATATCCCGGTGTTATATTTTCGCGACAGTATCCGATACTCGACAGAGAGTCATACAAAATATTTCGAGCATAGAAAAAAAGAAAGACTGAAACTTTTGCATATTACTGTTGAATCGATTATAAAGTAATAATATCACCGTTATTAAATTATACGATAAACTCAATTAAATTATACAATATCAATTAACCTAATGCTAAATCATGATACTATACTCTTCCTACCAGAACATTTCCTACCATGGAATTATCGTAAATCTGATCCAAAAGAAAGTTACGCGTATAATAACTCTCGATCGACTCGCACAGCGATAAGATCTTACGACGTTCAACCTTCGCACCATTCATCTTCGAAATTATCCTGAAATCGAATACATCGATGCGATGGAACAATGCGAAAAGTGTCTGGAAGAAACAAGGGTGAGAGATGCCGGAAGAAAAAGGGGGAGAGGGTGGAGGCGACAGAGGGAAACGCGGTCGTTATCGATGCGTTCCCTGGACGTTTTGCATGGCGACGAATCGAGCCGAATCCACGGGGCTGGATCGAATCCAGTGTAAACTCCGTTCGCCGCTCTCGATCCGGATTGAATGTCAATTCGATCAGCATGCAATTCTGTCGAGGACTCGACGGGTTTTGTGTCGGCGCGTTGATCAGATCGGAGAATGGACGTCGAAGGTAGCAAGAGGGATTCTTCTCGAAATCGTTCGACGCTGTTTTTCGTCGTGATTAAAGGTCGACGTGTGGAACGACGACGTGGATCGATCGATTCTAATTTTTCATTTGGCCAACGTTTCATACGATGGGACGAAATACACGGCGGTGGGGGGTTGTGGCTGATCGATGCGTTTTCTTCTTCTTTTTTTTAATCTAACTCTCTATAACGCCGTGTAACTTGGAAGTCACATGCTGATATATCGATACTCTTTTAGCCTAATTTCATCTTTGGAGCCATCGTGGCACCAATGTCACTCATAATTTATTCGTAGTAAAATCTTCGAAAATTGTAAACTCGCATATGTAACTTTGGAGCTGGATATCTGCCGCTTTCGCCTCGTGTATATCTTTTTATACACGAGAGAAAGATTTGGATTAGAAAGGCCAAAGAAGGTTTAGACGAATGTAAGTTTAGGATAAATCCGGCAAAAATAGAGTCGCTCGAAAGCCACATCGAAAGTGGAGTTGATCAATTTGGTTTCTCAGAGACTCGATTTATCGTAGTTTCAGAAAGAGTTTGAATTGTTCTCAAAAGGACTTTGCTGATAAATGGAAAAACAGATTGAAAACAGCTGGTAAAAGTAGTCGTGTTAAAGTGTCGTTTTCTTACGCTGGAAACGCTGGAAAAGTAAATTGTCATGACTATCCATTTCAAATATTATTCGAAACAATACATCATCTGTTATCCAGTATCCGCGAGAACAATCGAAACTTTTTCGCAATCGGTTCTACGTCAAACAGAACATTGTTATCCAAACACCTTAAACAATTCACAACATTGCAACATTACAACGTTCAACGAGCGTTAACAATTCTTCATTGTTCTGGCGGCCTAGTTTCCACTGAATAAAAAACTCAACGCATGCAACAAAAGTGCCAAAAAATACTATATATATATAATTCTTGTTTCTACAATAAAAATAAACGAATTAATAAAGATACAAAGGTAAAAAAAATGTACACGTATTGAAGACGTTTTCTATATCGCGTGATTAATTATTTCACCGACTGTTTGACGATAAAAGAGAGAGAAAAGGAGAGGTAAAAATAGGGAAAAATATATCAATGGACCGATCAGTCTATTCATTTCCGCAAGCATACTTTACAGAGGTTCTATTCTATAATATCAACTATTGTTTTTATCGATATCTACTATCCGCATACGATCGTCTGAGATAAAATAAGAGACGAAAATCAGATTAAAAAGTAGCTTCGTTTAAATTCGTATTCGTATATGTGCAATAATTTGGAAGTGTCGAAATACTCAAGGCACATGTAGTGCACATGTGTAACACGTATCACGAACGACGCTCTAGAAATGACTAGAAAATCCAGTATGAACGATAACAAACGTGTTGAAGTAGATCACCGAAGGTTCTACATACTATAATGTACATCGTCGTTCTCGAGACACATAGGACACGATACTTCATCGTAGAGCGATGTTTTAAGACAGCCAGACGTCGGTGATTTATCGCGTTCCCGTTTCGAAGGCTTTCCATTCTGCAAGGAGAATTGTAACGCGCTCATCGATTATCGTCCGCGTTGCTCTCGTTGTCACGCGGTGCTTCATTCGGTCAACAATGATCCGTACACGTAATTTGCCTGTTATTGATCATCCATTTGTCATGTCACATTGTTCTCCCCCCGCGTCGTTTTTGCTCCACGCTTTTTACCGCGTTGTGCTTTCGTACGTCTTGTCGTTTTCACGTTCGTTTCGAATCGAGTGGGCGACTTTTGCGTCTGCGAGAGAAATTTGCTACTTTTGGGCCATGATTCTTGGAAATTTTTAATCACCTTACTTTTTATATATATATATATAATATATAATATTTGTATCTTTCCTTTACAGACCCGTCTATTACAACGATGCATCTTTATACAAACGCGAAACCTAATCTGTCGAACGTTGTGATCTTTATTTTGCTAGAACAAAATGGATCATACGTAATTGGATAAAATAATATAAAAGGAAAAATGTTGTGCATCCATTATTTCCTTATAAAACGAAAGAAACTTATTATTACTTTATTATTATTAGGCTGCAGATATCGATGCGAATTCATAGTTTCAAGAGTAGAAATAAAAAAGTAGAACCTCGGTGGAAAATTGTCCTACCTAGCTGATATCACAGGAAGCACTATATCTTCGATATTTTATGCATCGTTTCGTATTACTCGCATTGCGTACAATTTTTCACTTACAAATCTCCTATAAACGCATAAAAGTCCGCGATAACCGTACATATATGATTAATATATAGCGCCATGAATATGATAACGTTTAAATAACAATTGTAATTTTCGTTTTGTTAAATATTCATGATAAAGATAGGGCAGGAACTTTCGTCGCTTTTTAATGGTTACTCTTCCGATTCTGAATGAACTATAGACAGTATATTTTGAGAATTCTGAATGCAAGAGAATTTATTGTTAGCGCTGCCAAGTTTCAGACGATATATTGCACTGGTGGTGTTTTGTGTTCGTTGAATCGCACGGACTGTAGTAATCTACATGTTCGTCAATTTAATCTTGTTTGACTGACGAGTAGAAAATGTATGCACGATGAGATTTCGGTTGGGGATATTGCGCTGCCCGCAATGACGCTAGATTGCCGCAGAAATTGTTTCTGGATGACCTTAATAAGTTTTTGATTTCTGCGTGTAAATTTATCATAACTACGCTGAACCAATGACATTTAGTATATGATCGATTTTAAATCAAAGAAGGAGATTAAAACGAAGCGTACAACTATGAATTCGATATTCATATAAAAATTCCCTCTGGCCTTTAGATTTATCACTCAGATGCACGATTTATTACTAGGACGAGAATACAATACAAAAGGGAATAGAAATGTATAAATTTAAAAAACTGTAATTTCATTGGATCCTAAATTCTCGTAAATTCGCATAGGTGTGGTAGTTTTTCACTTTGTATACGATATTGTATTGTATACGATAACGTTTAACGTGAAAACAGAACCATGATTAAAAAAATAAATAAATAAATAAAAATGCAGAAGTTAATCAAGTGTAGAATTTTCTAAGCTCTTCGTACAAATTGTATCGTTTGTAAATTTTTGTTATACGTAAAGTTTAGAGTTTATTTAGCGCGAAATAGCTGTTCCACTGGAAGCTCTGCCATTTACTAATAACAATAGGAAACAGCCCTTTAGCAACACCAAAATTTCCTCTCATTACACCTTCCTAGAGCACCATATCTTATCGCCTGTACGTCAGAAGTTGTACCATTGCCCTTCCGGCGCAACAATTCCATTTCCAAAAGGCACTTCAGCCAACCAGAACAAATAATCGTTTTGCAAGTTCAAAATTTCCTAGTTTAGGTACTCATTACATTTCCTACAACACCATATTCCATCACTTGAACGTCTGAAGTTGCACAGTTACGCCGTACAACCTTGTCCTCAAAATTACCTCAATCACCATTAACAATAACAAATGCTCCTTCACCTAATTCTGAAATTACCTAATTTTCATTACACTTCGCGCAACGCCATATCTTATCAGCCATGCAAGCTAAACTTCCACCATTACGCCGAACAACACCATTAATAACAACAATGGCTTGAATTTCAATGTAGAACCCATTCAAAATTTCTGGTTTCTTCCTTTAGTTGACAAACTTTCGGCCGAGTTAAATGTTCCATTAATTTTCTCTGATTTCTCTGTCGAAGCGTTTTGATACAATTTTTCAAATCGAATATACAAATATTCCAACAATTATCAAACATCAAGCTCTAGTGATAATAACAACTAAACGAATAAGCTCTGCTAGAATGCAATATGCAGCAATAAAACGTTCCTGGAAATCCAATCTCCGAACGGTCATATTTGAACTTGCAAACACAAAATTTTATTAATCCACGTTCGATCAAATAATCAGTCGCGATGATTAAGTAGCAATCGAGAACACGATATCGAGTATTAACCGAAGCAAAATTTGTTCAAACCGATCCTTTTTGCGACCATCCCAAATTCGATCTTCGCCAATTAACCGAGCGTTGCGAATTAATCCGCCAATGATAGAAACGACGATCGAACGAGCAAAACTTGTAGAAACGCGATAGCGATCGATGCAACGTCTTTCGAAGCTCGAGAGGTTCGATCGCGAAACTCTGAGAACACGAATCTCTGGAATATAAGTTCCTTAACGTTTCCTTATGAAACATCGGTTCACCAATAACAACGATAACGATGGAAACAGCAAAGCCTCTATAAAATACAATAGCGAGCTATGCCAAATTTTCCTTAGGCAATTGCGCATAACCGTGGCGGTTCATCTCGAAAACATTCATCGGGCTGGCGCGTCTGGAGGCAATTCGAGACGCGTTTCCACGTTGGTTCCCAGGCGGGGCTGTCTCTGCTCGGATCGTTCCACTGCCAGGTCGATTCTCACTAGATGGATCATGATCGAGTCTGGCCGATTGAGGGATCAGATGGGCCAGAGACCGGGCGAGGGGAGGGTGGGGTTAATCAGTGCAATCATGAGATTAGCGAGGCAGGGGAGAGCAAAGGCAGGCACGTAGCGTTTCACAGGAAAGGGGGAACACGCCAGGGTGGGCGGCGGGTTACGAAGGGGAGGGTAACGGAGTTCGTATATCGATTCGATATCTCCGTACCTCAAGAGGTTCGCTTTGACGCATAATCACTTTGGTCTCACGTATCGGTTCGTCGAAGGAGACTGAAATGTTAGTTATGAGAAATTTACGTTTCATCTTTCACAGAATCGATTCGCGTTCTTTGCGTTTCTCGGTGCTTTCCTATTGCGGGGCAAGAAATTGTACGGGGTTGGAGATCGGGGGGAGGAGAAGAGAGAAATCGTGCGTAATTGGGGAAATTGATTAGCTCGTTAGAAGATATTGCTTTGATCGTGGGAAATTGGAAGCGAGTTGTTCGATACGAACGAATTTAGAGGATTTTGAATAATGCGATGGTTTGATAATTATTTCGGATGGAATGCTTGGTTATCGAGTTGTTCCAACTATCGTCTATTATCCTTCATTTTCTGCCGTCATATGAAATAATCAAATACTTGGCGAACGCGGTAGAACCTCGTTTATCTGAACGAGTTAACGCTCAGCTTCTATTATCCGAACTACGATCGAGCATAATTTCGTAACACGTATAAGCGCTTCTTTATTCTTGTTACAATTATTTGTTTCTATTCGAAAGATAAATCGTACGTATCAAAGGCGGCACGGTTGAAATTAATCTTAAAGTGAAAATGTTTCGAACAGCGAGAAGAGCTGGAGAGTTTTATCTAGAGAACGTCTATTATCGGAATCGTTCGGTTATCCAAATTGCCTTGCTTTGTTTCCCAACCTGGCTCGATAAAACGAGATACTACTGTAAATCATTTCGAAATAATCTGCTTCTGAAAATAATACTTGGAAATTTATTCCCATTTCGAAATATCGCTTACTCGTCCTTACTCCGTTTAATTCTCTTATTCTCTTCGATATTCGTTTCGTTTCTCTGTTTGTGATATTCATTTTAAACCAAAAGTGTAGAAATTACGATTCTGCAATTTTTCATCTTCGATTATCATTTTCATAAACAATTTCCCACTAAACGTTTACGGGACAAAACGAGACGCGTACGGAGCTGCGATATATCGCGATCGACGACAAGGAGATGGTTCGGCGTCACCGACCAGACGACAGGAACTATTACCAACGCCTCGGGACAGAAACCTTATCCGGACGGTCCTTATCGTGTTTAGTAATTCGCCTAATCGCTTCGGCCAGCAGCTTCGAGGCATTAAGGTCTTCCGTGGAAATCGTCCCGAAATAAGCAGCCTTATGGGCTCCGATTTTCCACCACCAAGAGCCTGTCATTATGGACAACCCATTACGAACCGATGCAAATTGAACTCTAATCGCGGTTCTGTATCTCGCGATGGGACACCAGCTGCGTCGATATCGGCGATATTGAACGATATCGGCGGAATGATGGATTTTTCCGACAAATTGTTGCTTTTAACGCGATATGTCCAGCTATATAATTGATTGGTTTTTGGTTTTGGAAAATATTAGGTTACTCGGTAAGTAATGCAGTTATTACAAGTAAAAAGTAGAGCATAGCACTCGAACTATCAAACTCGTCAAAATGACGGATTTCGGATTTTCCTTCTTTTTTTTACTATTACTGAAAACGCGTAGGAATTTTTGCCAGAATTAATATTGACTTTTATTTAGATAGAATTTATCTATTTATTTCTAGCTTCAAATTTGTGTAAGTAAGATACCATAGGACTGTGGTAAATGGCAAACTCGATAGAAACATGTCAAGAAGATTGTAGGGAACGAAGGGAGATATATCAATGATTAATTCATTTATTTTCGTGGATGCTATGGGTATCAAAAAGGATTGCATTACTTTTGGGATAATCTAATAAATATTTAACTGATGCTCGTATGGGAATAAGTGAGAGTTAGAAATAAGCCAAGTTCTTTTCCCAAACTGTGAGCCCTAAAAAATTAATAAAACACGTAATATACTTTGTGTTTTACTTCCGCTCTAATAAGTCGAAGATCGCGTTCCACGTTCGACGAACAAGCAATGGAACCGTAAGAAACTATCAAATCAGAATCACATAACGAACCAAGTTACTTTCGAAAATGCGATGGCGGAGATATCGGAAAACGTCCTGACGATCACCGATTTACGCGATGTCTTTGAGAATTTGAAGGCGGCAAGCGTGTTTCCACGGTGCACGACTCGTTAAAAGGTGGAAAGTGGCCGGAAGAGAGGCGAACATACGCGACAGAGAGAATTAATTCCGGCCTACGGCTGTCCCTGGTCTACCGCAGACGTTCTGCCCGTGGTCCGTGAATTTTTCATGCGTCCTTTCGCAGTCACGTAATGAAGAATGAAAGTTACAGCGCGGCCAAGTATGTAGGAAGATAAGCGAATGTAATTTTAAAAGCGGCGCCGACCGAGTCGCGTCGTTTAATGGCCGGCCACGACCACGCCTCGCGATTACGTCGAGAAACCGCGAATTTCGTTGTTGCAGGAGCAATAAGAAATAGCTTCTCACGCAGCAATACGTAATTCGTTTTTTATTAGTCAGCTATAATTAAAATTTAATTGTAGGTAATTAAGGTTTTTCGATCGGAAATGAATTCCAGCTGCGGAAATTTCAACGCCGATAATAATCTCAACACCAAAGTACGATATCTTTCATTGCACAGAACCGAAAAGAATACGCTCGTCAGGTCTCCATTTAACCAACACGCAAATAACCCAATACCTTTTTACATGGAAACCCGATAAGATATCTGGCGAGTTATCTTCCAAGGCGAAATTCTTTGGAAATTCCATCGAATACATTGAGCGCGTGACAGAACCTTTTACTGCGTATAAAAAAAAAAAAAAAAAGAAAGAACCAAAAAGCATACTTGTCATACAAGCAGCGTGTAAACAGCTGAAAATCAACCCCAATCTCCCCTTCTAACCTCTATAAAACATGGAGTGTACATCCTGGAAGACAAAATCGTTGGAAAATTCCTTGGAACGGTTTCGAATGGACAACCCCTGAAACGGAAGGAAATGGCGCCATGGATTCCGTGGAAAGCGCGGTTAATTCATCGACGTCGCGCATCTCTGTTCTTGCGGCCACGTAGCGTTCGGTGGCCCCGGTGTATCGATTACGGCATATCCGATTCCCCTCGTTCTTTTTGCGCGTGCTGTCGTCATCGTCCTTCCTCGCTCTCGTCTACCAAGTCTACGTCGTCGTCTGTCTCGGCTTTGTTCGGACGGTAAAACACTAACGTCGACGTAAATGCGAGAGACAGCGTTCAGTTTCATCGTATCGGAGCAACGACGGCAGACGAGATAGAATACAGAAGGAGAAAGAGAGAAAGGAAGCGTCGTTACGCGGCTGAAACTCGGTATTCACGATCCTCCGAGCTATTGTCGAGTTTCGGAGAAGAAAAGATCCGCTCGTGGCGCGGGATAATTAGCTCAGGTATAAATGTCACCAGCCTCGCGTCCAACCCCCTCTTCACGCGCATAATCTTTCGGCTTTGTCGCGTTTCCACCCAAACCAGCTCCCACGTAACGCGTGTTTACCGCTGCTCTATTCTTTCTAGTCTTCGAAATTGTTCGCTAGAAGTTAGGACTAAACTTGGTCGTACGTTTAAACTTCTCCACGATACGGGAACTTTTTTCTCTTCTTTTAGTCGCGCAAGAAGCGACTGTTCTGCATGTCGAATCAAAACTAAGGTATTCTTCGTGTTGAAGTACGACAGATAAGTTGTGGTTCGAGCGAGCTGTCGCTTGGCTAACTAAAACTGCGAATTAACACAGTCGACCCTTTGTGAAACGCCGGAGGTAGTTGGGAAATATCAAGATAGGCGTGTGTGGTAGTCAGACTTGTTGAGAGTGCGTGTTTGCTTGAAGAAATTCGATTACATTGTGCGTGTACGTACGCTGCTGCTGGATACTCGAATTGTCCGGTTTGCCATTTTCTCGCGACGAACGAGCGCGGAGAGTAATTCGCTGATAAGAACGAGACTTGTGAAAATGAAAAGATCGGGCTAGCGACAGACGCTGAGACGAGGAAGCTCCACTATCGAATGTCCGGCTAATAAAATTCGCTAATAAAACGACGAAGCGCGCTGAGTTCCAGGGAAGGAAGAGAGAAGTAAGCAAATCCAAAAAAAGTCCGCGTCGTTAAGTTTTTTCTAACGTTAAAGCGGTCGTCGATCGCCTAAGAAATATCTAAAGGTTGCTTTACGATCTTATTGTTACAACACTTGCAGCAAATAGAGATACAGCGTTCTTCGAAGAAATAAGAAGAACGAAGACAAAATGGTAAGATGGAAGTTCAAGCTGAAGTAAAAGTATCAATTTTAATCGTGGTCCTTTCGAAAACCACGACACCGCAAACTCTACACAAATCGAGATACGAATCTACCCTTCGACGGAGTCAATTAAAGCTCGAACAGCCCGGTTCCTAAGAACTACCCCTCGAGCCACGGATCTTCGACACGTTCCACCCTAGCGGGGCCATTAGCGACTGCGGAGACGCGGCACAATATCCCGGAAGTATCAATTGTGCCCGCTCTCAGAAGAGATTCCCCGGAAAGTCGAAGTGCTCGCTTTGCTCCCCTGACACTTTCCACCGGCTCGTCTCTCAGCGTTTACCCCGCGTTCGACGAGGTCCACATTCCCCAAACTATATAACGCGCTGGCGTATTTCGACGAGCCAACCAACCAACAACAACAACAACAACAGGCGCGACAACCAGCGAGTAATAGCAGGAAGGGGGTGTGGCGGTTTGGAGATGAGAATGCAGCGATGGTAGTTTCTCGTCGACGCGACGTCGACGACGCCGCGTAATGGTCACGACTGTCACGCGGCGTCGTTTTCACGGCGAAACGGTGGGTCGTCGTCGTTCCTCTCGCGTGTCACCGGCACCCAGCTCGCCGGATTTTCACCGTGGAGGTTACAAAACGACCCGAAGAGACGACGTCATCCGTGGAATGGGGCGACGCAGAGGGATGGGGTGGAGAGAAAATTGAAAAGGAAGAAGTGGCGAACACCGGATACGACGTTAGAGATAGCTGAAGACGCGGTCGAAGGGTGGAATGAAGGAAGACTGAGGATTCGTGGAGGAGGGAAAGAGTAGCTGCGAGATGCACGGGGTGATTGATTGAGAGGAAGACGTGGAAATGAAGGGGAATACTCCGAAGGATGTGGAGCAAGATGGAGGTGGTTGGGAGAAAAAGTGAGAGTGAGACTGGCTCGGGAATGAGCGTGGAATTGGAAGTCAATGAAGATGAGGATTGAAAGCGTGTTGATGTTGAGACCGGCTGAGGGGATGACGAAGGAAATGGTATGGGATTGCTTGTGGTATGGTGGAAGGATACGGCGCGGAGTGCGGGATAAGTCCAAAAATGATGAATGCGGGAGAAAAATTTTGGGGAGAGTTGAAGAAGGAGAAATTTATATTATGATTCATGGCTGTATTAATGGGTGGAAAATGAATGAATCAACGATGATTACTTCATAAATTCTCTTCCACGACTGTATAAGTTGGAGATTTGCCTAAGTTATAACCCAGCCGATCGCTGTACTCGACGTACAATTGCATCGAATCATCGAGGTGATTCAAGCGGAAGAGATTTATATCAAAATTTGTCCGAACATAGGTACGCGAATGTTAGTAAAATAAATAAATTGACAGCAACTGATTAATAAATTCCTTTGTATGGTTTATTCCGTTCTGTAAAGTTATATGAAGCTATTTAAAGGCACCTAAATCTTTCTAAACGACTAACATAAAACAGCATGGCCAACGAAACAACCGAAAACAAGAAGAAAAGAGGAAGCAGTAAAAAAGACTCGGGAAGAACAATACGGAATAAGCATCGAAGAAGAGACCACCTTCGCAATATTCCGCGGAAGGACCCTCCGATGCACAAAAAACACCGTCCGAAAACATCGCTTTAAACCGCTTCACGAAAACCACGATCAAACGAACCGGCAGTAGATGGCTGGTAAAAGAAAGGAAAAAATGGCTCGCACAGAGACAGCGAGGCGGCTTTATTAAAAAGCACAAAAACTCTAGCATCCAACCGGATAGATAAAGTTCGTAGAGGGGCAGAGTGATAAAGAGGGGAAAAAGAGAGAGAGAGAGAGGAAGCGTGTGCGGGCTCGGGATTGGAAAGGAAAAGCGCGTGGGCGCGGGTGGGTCGAAAACAGCAGGAAACATTTCGCGAAACGGTTCTCCACCTTTCCATCTTCCCCTCCGCCCCTCTGCGCACTATCCACTGGCCCGTTCCATGCCATTGGCTGCGTGCAAAGTGATTAAAAACATGGGAACGGGCAACTCTCGCGTAGCCACCACCAGCGGTCGCTCTCGGTTTCCTCTTCCATGGCACCGCTCTATCGGCCTTCCTGTTCTCCAACCCCTGTTTTCGGCCTCGGCCGGGATAGCCACCGCAAATGCCCGAGGGATTTGCCGCTCCCGGAGTATTTTATCCCTTCGGAGACAGAAATGGGCAAAAGAGGCGGTGGCGCTGGGTGGTGTTGGGTGGTCGCTGCAGGTGGAGAAAGAGGAGAGGAGAGGAGAGAAGCTGTGGATATTTGAGTTTTCCATGGCGAGGCTGAAGGATTTTCTCTCCCTTCTACGAGCCATAGACCAAATTTCCGGCCACGATCTTCCACCCGTCGAATTCTCCTCGGTTTAATGTTTTAATACGCCCGACCGGTGGCTACTGGCCACACCGAACCTAGTGATTTATTCGTATTTATGGCCGGCCCGGTTAATCCTACGGATGGGCGGATGAACGTCGGCGTTCCAAACGATGGATAACGCTGCGTCGCACGATTCCCAGGATAACCTTTTTCCGATCCAAGTCCACCTGTTTGGCAGCTGATTTTTTATTTGCACGTTACCGGTTGTTCTCTCTTTTCCCTTTCCGTTCCTTTTCCTCCCCCTTTTTAAGGGGATTTCTCGCGATTCTAGAAGCAGAAAGTCATTGCGTATATATATATAGATGGATATTAAGAGAGAACAAGTTTTAGGAAGTTTTGAGTAGAAATTGGATCGATGAATCTCGGAGAAGTTCCATGTGAATTACCGTAGGAATGCTTCTATCCTGGCTAATACTATTTCGTTACGGTTTAGCTTGTTTATCGACGTTAGTATTTCATTGGAATTTATCTTTAGTAGCGACACAGTTTCTGGTTGACGTTAGACCGTTTTGTTCCGAAGGACGTGGTAACATATATTCGTTTTTAATTTATTCGGTCAGGTGGTGGCATCGATTTTACTCCTACGCAGTCGGATCGTTTATAAACGCATTCTACTGTTATCCCGTACATCGTTAATAATAAATGAATAAGTTGTTCCATAAATTTAGGTATAATTAATATCCTTTATGCGTGAATAAACTTGGCCAATAAATTCACTAGTAAATAACATTTACGATTCCACCTTTAATCCTCCAACCAACAAGCCTAACTTCAAACGTGCTATCAAATGTTTTATTTGCAGCAGATGTTAGATATTTACCAGACTTCAAATTAAAATACGAAATTGTACACGATATCGTGGTACACAAAATTTCTATCCTTCGAGATAAACTACTACCCTAACAAAATTACCAACAATTTATAAAACTGAAGTTACGTAGATAGCTATCACTCCCAAACACTGTGCACTAAACTAAACGAGATTAATCCGATATAATTCGTGTAACAGACGAGTAAACAAAATTCAGCTAACGGCAGCATAAAAAGCGAATACCGCACGAATCATCGAATATAGAATAACAAATTACGCGCGTTCCAGTACGCTCATCGAGTACTACTACCGATACTACCACTAAATATTAACTCACGAATCAATAGACATTCCTTTGTAACATTTATCCAATGTGCGAAAATAATACATTTTGTCTCTTGGAAATTTAAATTTATCTAATAATCGTACGTTTCTATAGATACGATTAGCGTGTGCAGCTCAAAATCATCCCGTGACAATCTCTATTACCCTAATCAACATCCAAAGCAATCGATATCTAAAGCATTCAAATTCTCACTCGAATCTTAACGCTTTACATACAAAGACTTCACACAAAGAGACTGTGAGCAACCGCAATCATATTGAAATTTTATCTTTCAAATTGATGCTCTGATATCGCTATGAGAATTTAAAAATATATCGAACATCCTTCGACCATTACTTCTACCTTATCTTCCTCAACGTTTCTTCAAATTTGCACGCTGTTCGAAAAATTAACGTCTCGTGTCGACACGTTGCGACGTATCACTTGGCGCAGAATTGCGGTTAGCTGAACCCATCGACGGAATGTTAAAGACTTGGAAAACCACCCTTCTGTCTCTTATCAACTCCATCTTATATTTTACGAAGAAAGTTGCGAACGTCACGCGGTAACAGGCGAATAGGATCGTTGGGCCGCGTGAAAAGTTGGTGCTTCCGGTCTCGCTCTCGGGAATCTATTCGGCGTGTCGGTGAACCGTGCCGTTGATTGCCCAGGGGAATTCCGCGCGCGATCCCGCGGATGGGAAACGCGGTTGGAAAAGTTACCTGGCGTGCGCAGCAGCGACGTGTAACGCATCGCGTTTTAAGCGGTAACCCTCGGCCATAGTTGCGTTCCGTGATCCTCGAACCGACGCGACGTCTCTTTTCTATTTCGAACGTAATCGCGATCCCTCGTGAGTCCTGCACGGTTTTTATACACGGCGGCTGTTTCGTGAAACGCTCGCTGCCTGTTGGCTGGCCTCTTTGATGGATTTTTCCGAATCGTTTGAGTGATTGGTTGAACGATTGGTGAGGTAGTTTCGATCGATTGGCGGAAGGTTTTGGTTTTAGGGGAGATTCGGTCGAAGCCACTCGGGTTAGAAACATCACGGTACAATTTCATAACTTTGACGTTAATAAAGTGAGAACGAACGCGGAATCCTGGTCTTTTCAGAACGATTTTACGTTGTGTAGGATTTTTAACGACAGACTACTCGTTTCTAAACGTCTGTTCCGTTATTATCGTTCGGAGGAAAATTTTCGAACCTATAGTGTTTCACTCGAAACAAGTGCAATTGGGAGAATTCTTAAGGGACAAATACATGTCGTCGAATAAAATGGTTATATCGAAACAATTTTTACGAAACGATAATCCAACGAATGAGATACAAAGTAGTTTGAAAGCTTACGCTCCTAGATAAGCGAAGCGACAAATCTGCATTTAGGTTTCTTTTGTTTAATTGTGTTAAGGTTATTCGATGTATGTGGAATTAAAGAAACGCGTGGGTAAATTGTAAGGTATTGCAAGTATATATATTGTGAATATTAAAGTACAAAGTGTGGAATACAATGTAAGCTGATCCAGATCCGCACGCTAGCAATGTTACCCTGAGACTAAAAGAACCCCGAAGCCAACGTCGCACGTGTACCGTTTATGGTCTGTCATCGACGCATTCTTTTGTCTATGCGCTATCGATGACCTTAGCGCTGGAGAAAACCAAAGACCAGATGTAGAGTTTTCTTAGAAGTGGCGATCATATGAAAAATATGAAAATATGAAATCCATAAACCAGTAAAACTCTATGTATTCCTACTCTATTGAAATCGATAAAGAATCGATAAGCTTGAAACGTTTGAGAAATAACAAGGATACGGGAAGGACCAACGTCATAAGACGTGCTTTTCCATGCGTTCGAAGGTGGTTCCCATCTTGAAACCACTGCTGTCGGCTGTCCTTTCTAGTATCGCCTTACACAATCACCCTGAAAAAGGGAAGACAGGAAGAGCCTCTCGAGGGATTTTAAAATGCTGGGATAGTTTTTCCTTAACAGTTTCCCAACTTCAACTTTCGTCTTTCCTCTTCTTTTTCCCTTCCTAACAGACAAGAGTACGTTATCGCTGGGAAGTATACGGGCATCTTTGTAATGTAATTTACGTTACAAGAAAAGGTATGTGCAAGTTAGGTGCGTCTACTATTATACAGATTAGAAGGTCACGATAAACGAACCTGTACGCATATGTTCTTTGGAAGTGCATTAATCGTAGAGTCGAGCGTCTTCTCGAAATAGATAAATTACGCTTGAATCTTTATCTACAAACTCCAAATTGGATTAACAGTTCGGAAAATGGGAAGGTATGTGTTGAACGTTAGCCTCTTGAGAAGATACATTCCTACGGTTGTTACTCTAAAAGGAATATTATCTTTCCACCTAAAACCTGCCATACATCTTTCCAGAAAACCGTGAATCGCGCTGGAACGTGGATTCGAATAGATCACCTTGCGTTAACTTGAGTATTTTAAGCACGCGCGGAGATAACCGTATCGCAAGCTCGGCCCGCCATTTAAATCCGTAGAAAAGCATTCGCCCCTTTCCGTTCCAAATTATTATTGCTCCGAATAATATCTTCTCTTTCGCCGGCTATTCACGACGATACTTTAGATTTTTGAGCGAGAAAATTTTTCAGTATTTACTCGTACAAACATCTATTAACCTGGATCGTTTCTTTATTCTTATACCTGTAACTTCAAACGACAGGTACACGCTGTACCAGAGGACGATAGGAAGAAGAGACAGACGACGTTCAAATACTTTATAATAGAAAAATTCGATGTATTTGCTATCGATATTCGCCTTAGAAAATGTAAAAAAAGTAGCCTTTGTAAAATTTAGAAAGTACGCAGAATATTATCCAAACAGAAGCTAGGGAAAATCCAGGAGCAATAAATATTTCATCGAAGAATGTAGAATAGAAGGACAAGGAAAGAGGACAATATTCAAAGAATTCACGGTAGAAAAACGAATCATCGTAGGATTATCCGTGAAATTTACTCTCGACGCTCGTCTTCGAGTCTCTGGACGAATTCTCACTAAAAGAAAATACATAAAATACCAGGCGAACGAAGATCGCGTGAGATTTACAAATATCTAGCGAATGGCCATCTTGTGCAAGAATATATAATAAAGTAAAATCGGAGCACAGTATCGAGCCAGTCTACCAAGCCGAAGGGTTAATCGCGAACCGACGAGGAATTTCGAGAGGGTCCGGAATATCTTGGTTATCAGGGCCGCTTGGTCGCCTTGATGGACCGTAAAGTATCGTAACGAGTAATAAGTCTGGGCCAGATTAAAAACGATAAATGTCGTTCGGCTTGGTAGCACGATAAAGGCTGGCTATAAAAATGGCTTGTTCGAAGGAACCGGATGGAACGTTGCAGGGACGGTAGCAGAAACGTAGCTGTAATTGCAACGCCAGCTATCCTCTAATTCCACGGGCGATTATGCTCGTAAAATAGTCGTCGTGAATCGACGAATTTCACCGTACCAGCTGCGACGTCCGAGAGTCTAACACGCGATCTTTGATCGCGCTACGCGCCTCGTTCTAAGATTAGAGAGCGCGCTTCCGGCCAGAATATCGTTCGCGAGAATGTCGTTGGATCGAGAGCCCGAAAAGGAGAAGATGGAATTTTACGCGGATCGTGATGAAAACGACGAAGATCGTTCGCCGTAAAACGAAAGTGAGAAACGATGAAATGGTTATTGTAACTGAGATTCGTCGTTTTATGGTTCGTGCCGGAGATCTTCGGAGGTTACCGGTAATGATATTTGGTCTCGTCAACGCGCCTTTGGTATCTTTTATAAAGGTAAAGACGATTTATGGTTATACATGGGTTTCCTTGACAATTTTCTACGACTTCTATACAAATTATTTACACCGATTATCTTTTAACATTGTCTTTTAACATCTCGGGATAACCAACGAGATTTTTGCTCGTAGTTGCTGCAATTATCGCAAATACGTTGCCTGAAACCTAGGATTTACGAGGAAACCAGAGAAAAGGTGCTTCGTTGTAACACACTTTCATCGTGCTAATTTTCACGAAGAGTCGATAAAGCATCTATAAACCTATGTTTATATAAGAAATTCGCTATGACTAGCTACTTTATTCGCCTTTATTCGACTAGGACAGCACTAGTTACAAATCGAACGAAAAATCAAACAGAGAAACTGGCTGACGAACGTGCTCGGTGGTTAAATAAATTTTAAGAAGGTATTTAAGCGAGAACGAGGTTACCTCGTGGAATATTATTTAAAGACGTCGTTAAGTAGCGCATGGAATCAGAGAGAGGTATTCACCGAGGGCTGGACGCGTTGTTACGTAGTAATAGCGATTCCATTTACCACGCTTTATACTCGGTCCCTACTTTCCAGTGCTCCCTCTTTCTCCCTCTTTCTTCCTGCATCCCTCTTCCCATCCCCCGTCTCTTTTATCGAACAGTTGTTTTCATTGCAAAGCTCGGCACGATCCATTAAACGTCGTTACCTACGTCAACAACGGAGCCATTAGGTTTTGTTCATCGAGCGGTGACCAACTTGCCGGCGATCGATCGATCCTAGACGGCCTTCTAACTCGAATAGGCAAAAACTAAGCTTCTTTCGCGCAACCTGCGCGCATTTCGTTTCATTTTTAGTTTAAGGAGAACGAGGTTCCATAATTGAACGCGTTTAATTTGTAAATCATCGAGGCACGTTGCGATAAATTACTAGTACGTAGATATTTGTGTTAGATCAGTAGATTACTATAGCGTGGAAGATCCTTCGTGTTGCGATTGTCGGACGAAACTATTCAGGAATTTTCGTATGAATTTTTGGGAATACAAAAATCGTACGTCTCTCGGATTAGCGAGATTGAGACTGATTTTGCATATTCTATGAAATCGATCTTGATAAGTATAATCGATAATATTTAATTTAATTTATTTCTCATTAACTTCTTTTTTATTGACGGACATTTATATCCAAGCGATGGAGTTCTTCGAATAACTTTATGCCTCGTTTTATATCAATTTTACGATACAAAAGTTGTCACCGAGGGCCGGCCGATTAATCAAAATGAATTGCCAAATTATTAATGCCATTAGCAAGATTCATCCCCTCGTGTACTTTATATTAACAAACAACTTTTTTACATAAAATCTATTTCTACACTGCAGAACTTCGCGCGCGCGCGTTTTATTACAAAAGTTTCTCTCAAGCTTTCCCGATTTTTAATTAACATTCCACATTCAAATTTTTATCATCCTGCACACGGGTAGATGTACGAGTGCAAGTAATATCTGAACCAAAAAATAGAAAGCCCGGTAAAATCCGAATTCTTTATCTCCAAAAGTTCCTTCGCCTCTGAAGCGAAATCCTTGATAAACCAAAGAGAGATGCAATAAAAAAGAAAAAGAAAATGGTACAACGAAAACACAGAGGAGCAAAAAAGCTAGCGCTGAATAGCAAATATCCGCAACAAATCAGTTCCATGCAATAGAGCAATCGAACACCGGAGTCGCCGATCCAGGAACTCTTTTATGTCTCGTGACTGGGAGCGGGGAACGCGCGAGTGAATCGTCGCGCTGAGCGTAAATCTCGTAACCTTTGCGGCGAACTTTCGCCCGCTAGTAACAAAGAGTGGCGCTGGCTCGGTCATTTATTCGGATTGCAATAGCTGGATGCACTCTGGCGGAAGCAGATGAAAAGGTTAAAAAACGAGTGGAACGAAGCTTTCGGAGGAGCGAAGGGGCGTGAGATCCTCGGGTTTAGGGGATCGAAGGAGGGGATTGAAAGAGGGCCGGGAAAGACGAGAAAACTTTGAGTCGTCACAAAGGCGGTAGCATCCTGCGACTCCCTCGCTCTCGCACGCGCCTTCAATTCTTCTTGAAATCTTGACACGCGACTGGAAGCGAATTTTTCTGAAAACACGAGGCCGTGTATACCTTTGAACCATCGTCGACCCATTACTTACGTAGGCATCGTAGAACCTCTTTGTTCCGCCGTACGAATGGGGTGCAGTGTAATTAATGGAAACGCTTGGACGTTACATCGTAATTCGAGGATCCTACTGTCCTTGTTTCGCCGAGGTTTGATAATTTTTTAGGGACGAGGGTGGAGGAGATTTACAGGATACGATGGTAGTTCTATGGAAGTATTATGAATGGGGTGTGACAGCGAGGTTTGGGGTTAGTTAACGCTCTATAAGGTCACGTGCCTTCGGAGGCACGAACAAGGAGGTTAACGAACAATGTAATATTCTAATTTACACCGTCATATTTGGAATTCTTAGATAAAATATATAAACTATCGACGATTATGAAAAAGTAAGACACGAGGAATCTATTGTAACAGAAAGAATATAAAGTATTTTAATCCTAATCCTGCAAACATTAATACTGTTTGATTATAGTTACATAATAACAGATTAGCTAATTTGTTCAACACACAATGATTTTTTTTTTTGTAGGAAGATGCAGGGAAAAGACAGACGGACAGACAGGATTGTTACCGACCTTATTCTTGGCGGATCTATACAGCGTACAAACTGACTGACTAACTAAGTTCCTACAGTTTTCTTCGTTGGCATTTCCACGTGTACTCCGGCGATCCACGTGGCAACGCGACATCGGTCATCCAACGCCTTTGCTGATCCGATGCCGAACAGCCAAATTGGAAAATACGCTCTTAGCTGCATTATGTCCGCGATATATACACTTTGTCGATCTTCTATTGACAATTGTACATGAAAAATCTCCTACGCAGCCAATGGACGATTTTATCGTACAAACCACTTTTCTTACCGCTCGTTTCTGCTATTTGTAGACGATTCGAAGCTATATCGTTCTATCGATAGTCCTACTATCGTAGCCACAAATCGATCGAACGTGACATTCTAAACGTTGAGGCCTGAATCTTGGTACATTAACGACAGACTGCAGCTAGATATTCAAGGAATACTCGATTATTCGATTCTCTGGTACCAGTACCGCTACATTTTGTAGTTTGTAACTACTCCATCCATGTTTCCATTCTTTCTTCTGTAATAAACATTCGTGACCTTCGTGTAATTTTTTCGTCCAATCTTTCTTCCACATCTCACATAACGAACGTTACTAGCGCCGCACTAAAGACTCTTGGTTTTATCTATAGATCGTCAAAGTTGTTTAAGAATGTCTATACTCAGGCTGTTATATCGTGCTCTGGCTAGAACCCATTTAGGCTACTGCTCTGTCATCTGAGCACATTACCATCATTATCTTATAAATAATCTGGAAACATATGGAACACAGATTCCTACGTTTAGCTGCACGCTTTCTCGATTGTCCGATGTCCTTCGACGATCGCGATTATTCTCGAACCTTTTAAATCTCAAGACGCTTGATCGTGATCGTCCGCTGGTTCACCTGTTCCTTTCACGTTTCAAGATACCGAACGGCTTAATAAATTGTCCATTTTAAGGCATTTCGCCCATTGCAATTATCGGAATTCTATTCGACACCGTTCTCTTTTCTGGTAAAACCCGCTACAATCAACGTAATTATATTAATAATTATACGTCATTACGAACGCAAATTTCTACTGCGACGAGATCGATCTCTTCTTTCTCCAACACCTTCAGACGTAGTTTTCTTTCTCTGCTTTCACGCTGATCTCTTTTTCTATTTTATCGGCCGTTATATACCGTAGAATGTATTGTCCGTAAATAAATAAAGGAACAAATAAAAGACCGTCTCATCCCTGAAAACAAAAACTTTCGTATTCAAAGCGACAACCCCTCCTTTCTCCCCCTATCTCGTCTATGGGGCTAGTTTAAAAATTAAAGACGCGCCGCTGGCGCGGCAAAATTAATCCGCATCGTACTGCCGGGTGTATTTGTCGTGGCTGCCTGATCGATGTAATTAATCCAGGGTAATTAACGATAAAGCTATGCCAGAGATAGGGAATTCGAGCGTGTATTCCCGGGCACGCACCTGGGTGCGTGATCCCGCGTGCCGGAGGTTTTAATCACCGAGTACGGGCGTCGGTTGACTCGCTCCGCGAGGGAACGAGAGACGAGGAAAAGACGGCGAGGAGAGGACACAACCGCCATTTTCGTAATTACGAGCGTCGGATATTAATCAAAAACGCGGCGCTGAGGAGTGCTCGCGCGTGACTTGACGCTAGTCATCGATACGAATTGGGTTCATTGGCAACCGATAGACCTCGTTTCCATCGCTTGAGCAAACGGTTCGGTCGTTGACTCCTTAAAAAACAATCTCCTTTTCCCCCTTTTTCTTCCTTTTTTTTTTTTTTTATTTTTGGTCTCTTTGAAAGAAATTATCGGCTCCTGTCTTAACACGATCGAACTAATATCGGAAGCGATAAAATATTCTTGTTTATAACAGCAACAAGTTCTATCAATAAAACAAATGTAATTCTATGAGCTAGTTTTACAAATTACGAGTTTCCTCGTCATCCTGTGTGACGAAAAATTACGAACCCGTGAAAGGGAAGCCCCTAACCAGCAATTTGTAATTTGTTTGTATATTAATATTCTTAGTTGGTGAATTAAAATTTGATGGAAGCGTGACTCGTTCTTCAAACATCCCGGAAATCTCAGAGGCATTACGAACAAGAGTAGATGAGCTACGGTAGCGTAGGATAAAACCGTCTGATAGAGAACTAAAGGGACGTGTCGAATTTTATAAATATCTTTATCCTGTCCTGGATTATCCATCCGGACGATTCTTAGAATTAATCACATTCGAGGAGAAAATAAAACATTTCTTTTCTCTAATATCAAAAAATCGAATAAACGTCATCATGTTTGCGTCTCTGGTCTTTTGATAAACGAAGAAACGAACGAACGATGAATAAAATTTCGCTCGTATCGTGCTCAGCATCGTAGCAAGAGGTGAACGAACTTATCACAGCACCTAATACATCTCATAATTCTGCATCGTCTCTTGTTAATATCGATACTTATAAAAATACTCAAGTATAATAAAACTCTTTAAATATCCTTCCCTTACGTAATGCTTAAGGCTTGGTGAATTCTCCCACACGCAGTTTCGATTGCTCCATTCATGGAACTCTAAAAATACCAGCCCTCGGAAGGAGGAGAAAAAAGTACAAGAGGAGAGAGAAGAGAAGAGAAGATGATCGATCGCGATCACACGATGCTCGCGACCAAGGCGATCGACAAATTACCGGGATAACGACGCAGTTCCGTCGCCCATTTATATTCTGCCAGCCATAGCATCTGCCGTCTCCTCTTGATTTCCTCTTCGTTCGCTCGACACGCGTCGAGGAACCGAACCGCGCGCGTCTTTCTTTTCCTTTCCTCGTCGTGACAAGATACATCGAGAACGCAATATATATCTCTCTCGTAGATACAGAAAGCTTGTCTCCGTTTCTCCGCGCGACCACTACCGTGGATAGCTTCGAAAGGGGTTGCGCACAGAGCGAGAAGGGGACAGTTTCGTTGCGTCGATTTATCGTTTAATAAAAGGTGATACATGGCCCACGAGGCGACCGTTTTTATTTTCCGCGACCGACCGCGAACCACCACACCCTTTAATCTTCGACGCTCTTGTCGTTCGAAGCTCGTTAAATTGGAATTTCCTCGATTCGACCCCCTGTTGTTCAACTACTGGGGTGCATCGTGATTCAGATCGTATCGTATCTAATACCAAATTGGTTTCGAGTCTGGACATCTTGATTTCTAGGTGATTCCTAGGTAGGAAATTTTCCTCGGTGTTCCAAGGAAATCTATGCATTTCGGTGGTTTTGGTGGAACGTCGAATGTTCGTAAGAGCGTTCGTTTTAATATCACGTAGATGTTATTCAAAAATGTAACTAAACTTATTGTTTTTTGTTACCAAGGACGTATTTAGACAATAGATAATACAGAACTTCGTTATATAAAGATTTCCAGGATGGTGTTAGAGATACTTCAATTTCTTCAAACTTTATAGAATCACAGGATATGAGAACAGATTTTTTAATTTCTAGATGCTTATTCCTTGTTTAGAAAGGACGACTTGGAAATTTTAAATCAAACGATAGACTATGAACTATATAGCGATGATTTGAACGGAATCCTCGAAGACACGATCGATTAAAAAAAGAAACAGAGAAGGAAAGCAGCAAGATACACGTTCGACTTAAATCGCAAACAAAATAGAAAAAAGGATCCGGAGATATCTTTATTAAATCAAACAACCTCCTCCTCCTCCTCCTCCTTCGGAGGACTCGCCAAAAGGTTCCCTCCGCTCGAACAGAGCAGCGTTTTCCCGATCGTCGAATTTTCCCCTTGAGAGATAGCATCTACGCCGGTCCTCTTCGGGGTCGCGATAAGAGAGAGCAGCTCGACCATCGGACATGGACAACACCTCTCGACAATACCAAGTTCTCGGTGCAACCGACAGCTCGACACGTTCGAGCTTGTGTCTTGACGATAAGTGATGGACGAACCAGCCGAAACGAGAGAGTCTAGCGACTGCATGGGATTGAACAACGGGGTGGCGAACAGCGGGGGTGGTCGTATGAATAGCAAAGCGGGAATCGACATTTCGGCGCTACGTGTTACCGACGACTGACGTTGGTCGCGGAAGGAAAAGAGAGAACAACGGGGAGTAACGAAGAGATGTGAATAGTGAGAGGGATACGTCGGAAGGGGAGGAGGGTGGTTAGTAGGGTGGCAGATACGGAAGAAGAGGCGACGGAAGAGGGTAGAGCGAAGGGAATTACTATGGTCGATGTCGGACAGTACGAGACAGAGGCGGGAAGAAGAACCCCTAAAGAGACGCAAAGGCAGGCCGAAGCGGCGGCGGAGAGACAAGGGAGGGGGTGAAGCTCTTTGACAAGTCAAACATGCGCTAACGCCCTCGTAAGATAGTCACTTTCAACATGGCCGACGAGCACACGGACCCTTTCTGACCCTCGCCAAAGGAGAACAGCCTCCGGGGGGATAGTCGTCGAGGCAAACGAAATATTTGATTCCTCTCTTTTTTTTACCCACCCTCTTCTTTCTTTCTTCCCACTTCTCCCTTCTTTTTTTTCCTCCTCTTTCTCTATTTCTTTTTTCTTTCTTTTTAACGTCGACTCTGTGTCTTTCCGTGGCTCGATTTTTGTTTAATTGGCTTCTTTTGGAGAGCGAGTGCGTCGGGTCTCTGGTACACACGCCTAGCCTGGTCTTCCTCTTCTGGTCGACGACGGGTGAATAACAGCGACGAACCACCGGGAGGCGATTTTGATGAGACTCTGACGACGGAGAACGGCATCGGCATCTGTTTGACTCGCGCTGATCCTGCTAGGCTGGAAAATATGTTTCGTTGGCACGATGCAAGGTCTAGTGGGAGTTTGTGAATACGTTTCGTGTTAGTGACAGAGGAATTGATGGAATAGAGTGGACAAAGTTGTAATTGGAGGACGTCTATAGGCAAATATCTAAATCAGAAGATAATACGTCGTTCGTGTCGCTCTGAAATCATCCTGTTGTAACACCCTTGCAAGAATTTTTATTAAATATGTCTGGTAATTATTGCTGAAAACAAATTGTTAAAGGATGAGAAAGCTGGAAGAGTCATTGATAAATTCATAAGCGCGTTGTTTTTCGCTAGGCGAGTCGGAGGGCAATAACGTCTGGACGCTGTCTTCCATCGCGACTCGACGACGCGTAGCGTCGTTTAATTGGATTTGCAAAGGATTATTAAAAGGCTTATCCTTCGTCGACGGTCTGTTGTTGACTTGTCGTCGAGCCGCGTTCTAGTCGTGGACGTTTATAATGCAAAACAGAGCCAAGTTGTATTCCGCTTTGCGACTCGTGCATGATAATAAAACGGCTAATGAAACACGCTAAACAAAAATATTACAATTGCTACTCGCTTTGTAAGATTATGTTAATTATACGTACACCAGAAATTTCATTTCCGATTAAATTTAATGGATGGAAGATTAATTGGCAAATAATTCCCTCGTTACAAGCAACAAAAATTTCCTCTTTCGTTTTTTCTTCTCGCGCCTGTCACAAGAAAAGTTCCGTGTTTTCCACGATAACGCGATCATAATTCCTTTCTAAGATACGTACAATTGTCGGAGAAAATTATTTAACGAGGAAACTCCCTTCTTATATTATACACATTGAATTTTTTTGTCGGGGCGTAATCAGTGCGAGGCGAAATATGCCCCGGCACTTTTCTTTACGTATGTATTAATTTTTCTCATTCTTTTTTCCCCCAATTTACATGTAAAACTTGTTGTTACGGTAATGTTACGATAAGGTTATTGAAAATTAAGGCTGTCGGTCTATCTAGCCAATTTACGTTTGGAGAACGCGCCCGGAATGCAAAGCATTATACTCTCGCGACAATAAAACGGACTCTTAACATAAAATACGGCATATCTAGCGTAGTATGCGCTTTTTTACGATCTTGCATTAATGATTTTACAGCTATAATAACGAGAAGAATTGATATACTGTATAAAGAGAAAGTACATTCCAAAGTATCCTGAAGAAACGTATTTTGTAAACTCTTGTAAGGATCTTCTATCTTGAGAGACGATTGTAATCTATGGTAATTTCGAAGATTGCCTTATACAGCTTTTTTAGAAGATGAGATCTAAAGTTGTTTGAGAAAAGGATAAAGAATACAGAAAAAGTAAAAGTATAATATAGATTGAAGCGTAACATGATAAAGAATATAGAGCAAATAATAAAAATAAAACGGAGATAAATATAAAGCGTAACGGAGTAACACGACTATAGGATAAAGAATAAATAATAAAAAGAAAATCGATGGAATAAAAAATAACCAACATGAATATAGAATTCTCTTTCGATAAAACTATCGTCATAATTTAAGTTTAAATAAAGATTCCTCCGAATTATAGGTACAATGTTTATATAAGAAAATAGAACAAGTTGTAAAAAATATATAATAATAGGAATAAGCTATGCTTACAGACTATCAAAATCAGGTACCAACGAATGAAACATGCAGAGTACAGTTCGCTGTTACATTCTCCTGTTAACAAAATTTCAGCCTAGTTATAAAATGTAATAAAAAAGAAAAAAAGATAGCCATAAAAGAGAGAAGAGAAAGAATCCACCGTGGCGGAAATAGCCTTAAAAATAATCGGAGCCCGTGACCCGCGCGTAATACGTATCAATGCCATGATAAAAATGAAGTAGCCCAATAATTTCACCGCAAATAACCACCTGACTTGGCAACCCTCTAATCAATCGGTAGGTCCGCAACAGTCGGTCGATATCGTTGGTCGATCGATGCTCAGGATAGATCTTCCCTCTCCCCTATAAAGGAAGAATAACGGGGTAAGATAGTGGGTGGAGGGGGGTGCAATTTGCGACAGGGGGAGTTGCGACGATCGCGACGGGAGGCAGGGCGGAAGTTCGGGCCGGGGAGTTATTAGGCGGAACGGAAAGAGGGCTCGGTAGCTCGCGACGAAATGTCAAGCTCTCTCGGCGCAATTACGCTCGATTCATTAAGCCGCGGCTTGGTTCATTGCTTCGAAGTTTCGCGGCGAAACGGTGCGCGGCCGCTAATGACGTTCTATCCCCCCTTAGCCGACCTTACCGACCAGCCCTTGTGGCTCGTGCTCGTCCCAAGGAAACGATCTTACCTCTTTCATCCGCTTCTTCTCCTCGACCTCTCCTCAAACAATGGCGATGCAATTTTTATGAGGAGACTTCCGGCAGCCGGTCCGTTGAAACCGTTGAAAAAGAGAGAGAGAGAGAGGGAGAGAGAGAACGAGAGGAATCCAGTCGTCTGCAGAGAGACGAGAAGAAGAGGCACGATGGTTGTACAGCAGCTAGAGAAGAGAGGCTGAGGGTGGAAGGGATGGAGGGCAGGAGCACTTTGATCGTTTAGAAAAATTGCAGTTTGCCAAACAAAACCCGCTTTTCAGGGGGCGGTCGCGGCTCACGGGAGTGGGAGAGACGGGTCTGCAAGACGTGAAGTGGAAAACCGGCGAAAAGTTCGTTAATTACAGGAGTTTTCGACGGTGGACGGTAGCTCGTGAGGTCGATATTCTTCTTCCTGCCGCCACCGACTACTACCTCTTCTCCCGAACCCTCTTTCTGAACCTCGGTGTGTTTCACCCGCCCTATCTACCGACATCCCACCCCATCGAGCGAGCGCCCCCTTCCTACCCCTTTTTCCTTGGTTTCCGAGAGAGCGGTACCCCGTACTCGTAACTCGACTAACGACTCGAAATCTCTTTAAGCAGCGGGGCCCTCGTGGCTTTTGCGACGGCCCTGCCACGTTAACTCGAGCTTTAAGCCGGATTACTTGGGCTTAAAGCGTTCGTTGCCGAGCTGACGAGCGAGCTCTCGTTCAGGTTCGCGCAAACACCGAATGCCTGAGTGGCTTTTTCACCGGACCCTGACGGGGGTAGCTTCCCTTTCGACCACCGATCGCGCGTGTTTCTTCAAGATCTCCATTTTTGGTTGAACGCTGAATGTATTAGTCTGTGAGATTTCGAAGACTCGTGGCATGGCGCAGGCTGAATCTTCTGACGGATTAGGCGAATACGTCGGTGGAAAAAGATGGTGAGGGGGATTGATGGACTTTTAAAATTGTTCGATCGGAGATTCGTCAAACTAGAGAATTTTTCGAGCTTGGGGAGAGGATATTGTATTAACAGTCCGTCTATAACGCGCAGCTTGGAACATACGAGTCGTTTAATGCAAAAGTGATGCAGTCGAAAGATTTGATTACCGGATAACGAGAAGTAAAGTGAAAATTCTGTAAGAGGTCGAGTGGGCGATCCTCACTTATCCTGCTGCCCACCGAGAAATTAACGAAGATATACCTTACACCGCTTCTGCACAAAACAGAATGAAGGTTACGCTATGGACATGTAGCGTTAAACCAAACAAACTTATACTACTTTTGCATTAAAACATGCTCATATATATCTTTCTTTTATTTCTCCTTTTTCTTTTTTCTTGTAGAGTAATTTAGATGACACTTTGGAAGTCTTCAAATGGAATTGAGAAATTCGAAGTGATTTCGAAATTTAATAGATCGAGGATAAAAGAGAAAGTAAAATGAGTTAACTGTCGTAACAAGAACTGTAAGCGTGGAATTCACGGACTTAAAAACATCAAGCACGTCCTTGAAATTCCGCGATGTTGTAAACCACGAGTACAACTATAATTTAAACGAAAGAGAATTGCAAATAAAATATTCCAATTACCGCAACATTGACCCTCGCTGGATCGAGGTAGATTCTTTCAGATGCTTCAACCTCACAGTCGGCTGGCCCCGATTGCAACATAGTTGCAAGAGTCATGCATCCAGAAGAGAGTGGACGTCTAATAATTGGCCGTTTCCTGTCAGGTCTTCTCTGTAACCGGTACATCCGGTCAGTGAACGGGATGATTTTTACCACGAGTGATGCGAAACGAAAATTGCACGTTTCTTCCCTGTCAGAGCTGTCTCTCTAGCTCTATCTTCATCTCTCTCTTCCTCTTTCCTTCTTGCCTTTGGTTTCACGTTGGTTTCACGATCGTCGAGCGCACGGAGCCGTCGCTAATTCTAAGAAGACAGCTCGCGATCCTTCATTTCTCCGTTCGGTGCAGTCGTTGCCCGAAGATGCATAGGGAAGACGGTGTAATTTGTCAGGCAGCACGCCGAATCTAATGGCGACCACGCCACCAAGACAAACGACTGTGATTAGGAGCAAACAATTACGATTACGAGATCGTTCGCTCGTCTGGTTGATGAATCGCGACGTTGGCCGTGATTCTTTCCTGCAGTGAAAGGCTGCTTCTTGCCTTCTTATTGAAAGTAACGGGACGTTTATTCGTAATGTAAGAAATCCTCGTTTGGATTTTTTAGATTGCCGCAGTTCTCGTTCATTGGCATGAGTTTTTAGTCTTGAAATTAGAATTCTTTGTTTCCGATATTTCCTTACTGATTTCTTTAATGATACCATTCTGTTCGCTATGAATATTGATCTTTTTACGGTACTAAAGTTTTGAAAATTTCTTCGATGTTTTTTTATTTGTAGCACCGGAGATTTTTCAACGAGCACACACAAGTTTATGATGCACGTGAGGCTTGGAAGAGGCTTGAAATATATATTTTCATAGAAATGCATGAAAAGTATTTTTAATCGATTTAATCAAACATTGATTACAATTGCGTTTGCTTATATCAGTGAGCCATTTATATCGGCAATTTGCAATTTCTAGAAGTCGACGTCCATTTCTAAAAGTCACATCCAAAATTCTATTATCTGCAAACAACTCGATTCTACGTTTAACTCGTTCCTCGCCAATTCCATACTGACCATTTGAATGTTAAATCGCGCGGCCGGCTGGTTTTTCATATTTTACACAAGCATTTTATATGTACATATATAATCGCTAGCGGTACACGGTTTTCCACGGTCCAATTTTCATGGCGCTCTCACATGACAGATAGCGATCTAAGTTTCGCGAAACAGCTGTCCAGTCGTGTCACGAGGATGCCTTCAGCGGCTCGGCCACGTATTTATAATCTCCGTAGGAAATTATACGCTGCCCCCGTCGCTGAAGACGGAAACCCCACGTATATCGTTAACGCGCAACGGAAGCATTCGAGAAGCGGTCCCCCGGGGATACACGCCATCCTGGCGACGTAATTTCCTCCAAGCACACGATTATCGTGGTCACTCGTTAACCTTTGATGAAATTTCCTCCACATTTTCTTTTATTTTTCATCCTTTATTTCGAGTAAAATAGCGGCGTCCGAAAAAATATTTCCTTCGTTCAAGAGAAACGATTTAGGTTGCAAAGGGTTAAGGTTAGGTTAATTATATATTATTTATATTATATACATATTAGGTTGATATACAAGGTGTAATATTAAATTTGAAAAAGGAATAAAATCTAAATAGTATAGATAGAGAATTACAAAGATATAAACATAATAGAAAGTAATTTTCTCAAGTCGTTTGGCCACGATTGATTTGGTTTCTTCAACTTTTTCTAAATTAGTAAATTGTCGGATGTAAAATATTTTCTGCGACGTTTTTAACTGCCACGAAACTCGTCGAAATTCATCCTAGAGCGTTCTTTGTACACTGTAAATTTCCTAAATCGCGGTAGAAGATCTTTCGCTGGAAGTCCATTACTGCTCGAGCTCCATTGAATAATTCCCAGTTGTACCATCCAATTCCACCGGTGAAATATGCGCACGATACAGGAATAAATAAACGATGCTATCAGAGAGTAATAGAAATAAATAAACGATGCGATTCAAGAGCAACGCTCAATCAACATTCAAAAATCCATCTTCAAGAAATCGTTCTTCTATCCAAGATGTCGAAGAATAAATATCATGCTTGTATCTATGAATAAATGACAGGATTCAAGAATAATAGAAATAAATAAGAGATGCGATTCAAAAGCAATTCATAACCACGGTACCACAGAACCCTCCTTCAAGAAACCACGTTTCCAAACCAGATGGAGTACGAAAAGACAGACGGTAAAATCCAAGAGAAATACAAATGAGTAAACGATGCAATTCGAGGGTATTTCGCATTCAGTCCCCTAAAATCCTTCTTGGAGGAATCATATTTTCAATTCAGTTACAGCACCAACCAATAAATGAAACGATCCAAGAGTAATTCACATCTGGCTTAAAGAGGCCGGTTCTCAATTTAGATAAAGAACCAAATAATACGATCCAAGATTCGTGTCTTGTGCAACTTCGCGCTTCCCATATTTCTTAAAAATGTTTAAGAATCCGCAATCTAATAATAAACTCGTTACAGTAAGCAAAAATATTCGGACGTATAAGAATAATAAATATTACGTTTGTAATCCTACTATCTAAGAGTATAGATCATGTGAATGCTTCGCAGAGATGCTATCTTGCCTTCGAAATAGCTCATCATTGATCGTTTCGTGTAATGAACCTAGCCTCGCAGTAAAATTTGTTGGAATCTTACTTGAAGGAAGAAAAGCAACCTTACAGGTTGTACAAGGAATTTCATAACCAACTAACTCGTAAAGCTTCGATATGCAAAGAACGATATTTCCATGAAGTTGGAAGACCAGGCAGACCGCTCTAATCTTCCTATCCCACTCCTCTTTCACCCAGAATTCCCGTTTATCTTTCAGATCGCGCGAGAGAAAAACCGTGTATCGGACACGAATTTCAATTCGAAACACGGAAGCTACCGTTTTCGTCCACCTATTCGCTCTTCACGAAAGCTCGCTGCCTCCGTTCCGTATATTTAAACAACAAGTGCAGCATGGGAGGGACTAGCGGGTGGAAATACTATTTGTCAACACTCGTGCATTTATACCCGGAGCCCGTGGACATTGCCGGTAAATCATGGCATGGTGAGCGAGAAACAATTGACCACGATGTTCACCAGTCCTCTGTTACGTCGTTGGCGAACACCGAGATCGACAAAATATATTTTGTCAGCAAGGTTGTAGAATGCATGTGACCGCGTAGCTGGCGTAAACCAGGCGAAGGAACAACTATTGACCAGTCACGGAGTTGCCATAACTAGCGGTAATGGTCGGCTCGTTTCGGCTCTCCGTTAGCTCCTCTGCTTCTCTTTCTCTCCCGCGTCTCTCGTCTTCCACCGCGCTTGTTTATTCGCCCCTTGTTCGCCACCCTCGTCTTCCGTTTCCAGCTCCGTCGTTGCCACACTGACGTCACGTCTCGTCACGATAGGCCGACTCTGGAACGCCATCGGTCGCGTCCGAGATTAAGAAGCGATACAAAAGGCTGCGAGAGTTTCGAGGTTCTGAGAAACGCTTGGTCTCTGGGTTATGGATCGTATTGGCTCGCAAAAGTATTCGAACGCTTATTATACGAAATCTTACACGAATATATAACGTGCGTTATAGAACATTCTCTGAAACTTTATTGACATTAGTAGGCTGCGAGATTGCTAACGAGTAGACTGCAGATTTTGTGTGCATTTGTGAGGGAAAATGAAAGACGCAGAAATGCACAGAAGATACATAAAATGGAAAAGTTAGACGAAATATCAAAACCAGAATACTTTGTGACACTTAAGGAATGAAACAAATTTCTCCTCAGGTCCCATTTCTTTAATATGATTGTAAGAAAATAATTTGCATGAATATTCGCTGTCTGGTTTAATCAAAAATTAGTATACACTACGAATAGTTGACTGAAACGTATAATTGGCGATAAGGCTACACCCATTAAATACTGTGGCTTATTGACGTAATAAATAATTTTGTGACTTTGACGAAACTCCATACGTTCGCGTATGCAACAAATAAATATCTGGAAACGTGATTCAATTTTCCACGCTCTGAAAACTCGCTATCGCCATCGCGGGCTTACGCTCGCGGAACTACTTGCCCCGTTCGAAATCGTTTTATTTGCAAACACATGCATCTTCGTAAACGTCGACCACCTACCCCTTTAACACCAGGAACAAAGGTGGCACGAAGTTGGCCGATAAACAAGCACGCGGAAGGAGAAGAAAGAAAGCAAAAGAGAAGAGAGAAAGGACAGAATAGCGGCACGGGGAAATTAATAATCCAGGCGAGTAACGCTTTCGAGATATTCCGCGCTTCAAACCGGAACAACCAGCGGCGAGAAGGGTGAAAGGGAAAGAAAAGAACGGAAACCGGAAATTATAGTTACGGCTGACGTTTTAAACGATACGACAAGGCTTGAAAGTTAGTCACCTTTTCCTCCTTTCCCTTTCTTCCATCCTTTTCTTTTCTTTCTTTCTTCCTTCTTTTTTCCTTTTCGTGTTCCTGGGCGCGACTGTCCCCCCTGTGTTCACGGGTCTCTGACTTTTCAGTCAGCTCGAATAAACCTAGGATTAATTACCACAATCCCGGGGAACATTATCGTTATCTACGGCCACCCACCCCCGCGGGCTTCGCGCGCCTTCTATCTTCGCGATAAATAGTATAACGCCGTGCACACGCAACAGGGCTACGTCACAGTGTTTATTATCATCTGATAGCGGGTTGATTAATCATGCGAGTGGAGGAAAGAACGAGCGAAACGAACGAGTTGCAAAGAAACGGTGGAAACAAGAAATGGACGACTAGGATTAGCCTGCACGATAATTTGCCAATAATATTAATGGATCGAGAAAGACGAGTCGGCAATTTGCAAATTACGTGTACATCGACTTTGTAATTTTGCAATTTTATGCTAAACGGGGCAGTCAGTTGGCTCGTACCTCGTAAAGTTCACTCGTTTAACCTGCTACTGTTACGTACGAGAATTTATTAACTCTTCGTAGCTCTAAGTTTAACTGGACACGACATTCCGTTTCTCTTACTCTTAACATGCAAGATGAATTCGTTGTACGAAAACTTACTCGGCGTAGACATGCCATTGTCACGAAGATTTATTATTATCAATTTACGATTTACAATCGTTGCCGTTAAAATATATAAGAAGAAACTAAATACTTCGCCATTGACCGGTGACATGTAAAATTTCATCAACCATAGCGCAAGAGGGTACTGACGAGACGAAAGCAACGAAAGAAAGATGCAGCCGAACGCGTACGTGTTTCACCGGCGGCAGGGGGTGTGTTTTGTTCTTCGCCTCTTATTTCCCTTTTTTATTTCGAAACGCGTCGCTGGAAACACGAATTTCGATCCTCGAGCAGGGCCTCGAGCCGTCGGTGTCGACGGAAGCGTCGAATGTTTCGGGTATTTTTTGCACGACGGTTCACCCCTTCACCCCGTAAGAGGAGGGAAAGGGTGGAGAGATCGACGCTGGCACACCGGCGAATCGGCGGGGTCGGGGACCAAGCGGGGGTGCACACGGTGCTGGTTTTAATGAACTCTTTCACCCGCCACTCGTGCCACCCTTAAACCGCCGCTTTCACCGGAGGTTCTCAAGCGGTGCGCGGCCACTCGCGCCACGATCGATACGCGTGCACGTGCGTTTTCGCGCACTGCCCCTTTTTCTGAAAAAAAGCCACCCTCACTCTGGCCCACCTACACTCTACTCTCACACGCGGAAATAAATAAAATTAACGACCTTGGAACTTTTAAGAATTCTTAATCAAATCTCGTACCTGTGCTGTTCGTGATTGGAAAGATTGGCTAATGGAACGATACATTTTTCGATCGTAAACTACATATTTGTGACGAAGAACATGTGCTTTGTCTTTAACATTTTAGGATAAGGGAAGAGTTCTATTATAATTTGTAGAGTCGAGGAGCTTTATAGAGAAAGGGCTCATAGGACAAAATGGTGAATAATATTAAAATCTTTTTCTTTTTTAATATTACCTAAATCCTCCTTCCCTCAAAAAAATTCATACGTGTATATCACACCTTCGCTCTTCGAATAATTTAATTCGTCATCGAAAAATATTAAAAAAGATATTGAAAGATTGATACAAAGGACGTTAAAAATCTATGAACACGTTGTTCCAAGATAAAGAACACAACGAGATACCATTTGACAGGAAAGAAAGGATTAAAGGAGCGGGGTTGAGCGCCACTGTCACCTGGACAGGTTGGCGATGTCGAGAGGGCGAGAGGGTGAGAGAGCGTGGTGAGGGGCAGAGCTGGCTCGGTCGGTGTGACGAGAATAGAGGCATGTTATTGATTATGGAAAAATACCCTTGGCTCAGGGGCGGAAAGAGAGGGTCGCAGGGGTGGCCGGCACCCCCTCATCTTCGAAGCACGGTTCCCAGCCGGTGTCATGGCTACTGTACACCGTGCATTCTCTCTGTCTGCCACCCCCCTTGTCGTGTTCTTCGCTCGCCGCAACACAGCCCGCCCCCTTCTCCTCTATACCGCCGCCTAATCACCCCTTCTGCTACGTGCCGGGGGTCGTCTGACAGTATGACGTCATAATAACGACATGTCCTTGTCGGCTGTTACCCTCTTCAGGGGATAGTCGATAAGCCAGATCGGCGAACTCGCTTATCGCCAAAGGATACGCATCGTTTTCCTATCGTACGGAAAAGTCGATTTTACGACCAGTTGCCGCGGCATCGTCTCTTCGAGAATTCCGATGGGGTAGTTTTCGGCCGGATGACGATCTTTCGTAGTCGATGTTGGAAGAAAGAATGGAAGGTTCCCAATTTTTGACGGGCTGTTTCGAGTAGATGAACGACGCGCGCTTAAAAATCGGAAACGACGTCGATCAATTTTATAGATTGAGGCGTAAAGATAAGGAATGACGTAAATATTTTTCAAAATTTACCTTGACATTTATAACCATTTATGACATCCGATTCGGTAAACGAATCTATGCAGGTTAGTCAGTTGCCCCCTTTTCTTTTTAGAGCTGGATACTAATCACGTGCTTACGCAGATAATGAGATTAAGAAACTTTAAGCGGAGTTGACCAATCCGGTTCGTACGAATTGCGACTGCAAGTTTGTGAAGAGCGAGAGATGTTTTCATCATTATCTATGAAAACATCAGCAAACCTCTTTATCCGTCTATTATTGAAATTTCTGAAATATAAATTCAATGATAAGAGCTAGCTCCGTGGAAGCCCCACCCTCGAGCCCGTCGTCCAATAAAAAACCTATTCAAAACAACCATTAAAAAATCGCAGCACCGGCGAGAACATTCACAGGACTTCTTGATCCGGCTGTTCTATCGTAATCGCGTTAAAAGGCCTCTTCGTTAGGGAGACAAGCGGCAGCGCGGCAGGTAATGTTCTTAGGCCGCGTTATTTTCTTAAGCCGAGCGACTGCTTTCACTGAAGCGTTTTCCCCAGGAGTGATTACTCTCGTAGTTCGCCTCTTAAATAAAAACCACTTGCTTAGTGCCGTTAAATCATCCCCTTACGGCCACTCGATGTCTGACAAACTTTTCAGCAACATAAAAAGAAAGACAGAAGAAGGAGAAAAATGACAAGAATGAAAGATTCACGCTCGAAAGAATGTTTCTTTGGACGTAACGACAACACAGGATAGAGGAAGGCTTATTAAATGCAACCCCCCTGGCACAGAGCAAATGTTCCTTGTCGTCCGCGAAAGATGCTTAAAATAGAATTAAAAGCTTGCGTGCGGTGTTGTTTAATCGACTACACACCCTCGCCGGTGTTCGTCGACCCTTTCGGAGTCGCCTGACAGTTTTGACGTCATAACCGCGGCCAACCCCCGTGTCCCGCCATCCACTGTTACCGTGCACGCTCAGAGCCCCTGGTGCACAAGCCGGTAAGGCAGACTGGCGTTTTTACCGGCTGACAAAACATCCCTTAGGAGAGACGCGTTTAAAAATTTCTGCCTTGCTGCTCCCGTCGGAGTAGACGACGATTGTTAACCGTAGACATGGTCGATGAGGATGGTGCAGCCACGTGGTGATTATTTCTCTTTCCTTTCTATCTCTCTTTCTTTCTTTCTTTCTTTTTACTCGAGTTTCAAGAGGAATGATATTCTTTCACACGGCGTTTCGTGGGTGTTGGAATTTTCCGTAATTTGTAATTATTTTCTTGTACAGTTCCTGTTGAATCAGAATCCGAAACGATAATAGATAAGTCGTGTTTACTAAGAAATTTTCCAGGCCCTCGCCCATTGAAATCTTTAAACCATCGCCATTATTTCAAGTATATTCGGAGAATCGAATTTCCAACATTTTCTAAAATATTACCTTCGCACCGCACCAGGAAACTTCTCACAAAACTCCGTTCAAAATTCACAACCACCGACCCTTCAACCCTGCAATTCCAACCGAATCAGAATCTGAAAAGACACGATCGTGGTGCCGGATCGGCCAGCAATTTCTCAAATCGGCGTCAGTCTGGTCTATAGCAAGCGGCGGTACCCGCCTCGATCCTCCGGTTCCAATCAACGATCCAGAATTTATTAGCCGCCCTACAATGGCCGTGCAAATTGTGCGAGGTCCTATGGAACGCGCAATTTACGTCCGCGAAGGAGTGGGTGCGCGGCTCAACGGGTTGGCCATTGTAATTATCATTCGAGCAATACCAAAAGATAGAAAAGGGGTGAGCGGGTGGATGCGTCGCGACGTTGGTGGTTTTCTCCGCGCGAGAATCCAAGTCCAATTTCGCGTTCTCTTGATAAGATTCGAGGCAGCGGAGAAGAGCTGCTCTAATTTCGAGCTCATTATTATGCGCTGCAACGGGTCGAACGAAGAGGGGCGCGGCCGTTGAAGCCAGTTCCAAGCTGCGCCCGGACAGGGTTAAATCTGTTTCTGAAAGGGCTGAAACGACACCCCTGGTATCCGATGTCTCTTCTAGTGAATTCCGCTTTTGCCTTCCGCTAATACGCGCGACTTGTACGCGCGGCTTGTTCGCGCGAGCAACCGGAGAACTCAGAAGGAAACTCTAACTGCAGGAAGGTAGAAAGAGAGGAGGAGAGAAACTAGGTAAGAGGGTGGCGAAGACGAGTCACCCCTTAATCTTCATTAAGCATCCCTTAACTGTTCGCGGCTCCCCGGGCGATAATTCTCCGGAGCTTCTCTCGCGCGACAAATGGCCACCCTTTCCGACTGACGAAAAAATAGAAATCCTCGTCGGGTCATCGTCTTTGAACCCGTCGTGGCTAGACGTTTCGCCGTCGTGAAATAGATCAGCCGTAAGGGTGAGAAGAGAGGCGGCAAGTTTTGGTGGTTCGTGTAATACGTTTACGATTGGATAAGGCTGTGAGTACAGTGGATGCATATTCGGAGGACTCGTCGTTCTGACGAATGAAACGTCCAAGGATCGAGACACGTACACTTTTAGGAATCTACGTATACGCGAAGATCCCAGGATTGAAACACGATAAACACATGTTTGGCGATTTCTTGACTTCGCTCTATGATTGAATGGACGAATTTTTAAATGGACGTCATATAGTAAATAAAGTTACGATAATGTTCCAGCCGAATTTTTCCTCCAATCTCAAGTTTCGTTGCCGACACATGTAGTTTTAATATTTATGGTGAGAGAGTAAACGTGGATGCTCTTTAATAGAAGAGACTGTGAAATATCTCTGATGTTTGAAATTTTAATGGTCTCTTTGAGTTCCTTCAGAGCCAGCACGTTCAATTTTTTCCCATTCCACATACTCTTCATGATAAATTCACGTAGACGTTGAAACAGCTTACTTTATGCGCTTCTGCCTAGAAAATTTCTCTCTAAATATTTCTTTCTAAAAGAGATAAATCACTGTTCCGAGGATTCTCATCGACTTTGTAAGATTTCCATTTTAATATATTTTCTTGTCCCTTCGCCCTTCGAAAAAGAATTAATTTTGTTGCTCGGTATACAACAGCCCTTGTCCAGAAAAATAAGTAGTATCTGGCCCGTACATACCATTGAAATCTCAGGCAAAGATTCGAATTCCTTGAAACGAGAGCCAACGAGAAAAGCCAAAGCGAACTGTCGACGACAAAGGATCTCGTTTCCCACAATTTCCTTTGCACGTATCATAACGTTTACCTCCATTATCCGAACACGACATCCTGCTGAAAATCTCCGACGACAAAACCGACGACCAGTCCTACGCGAAACGGCGTTATTGCTTTCCCATTTCGCGCGTTTCTTCCCCTTTTAAAATAGCGGCCATTCGGTCGCAGTGACTCGCTATTTGTCGCGGTTCTCCTCCAGATTGGATTTCCCCTTTTACAAATTACGCTTCCTCGAATCGACGCGAACAGAGATTCATGCTCAAATGGATCAAACATCGCTAGCCATTGCTCTAGAAGGAAGCTACTACCATCGAACAGGGAAATCATTTCACGTGGAAAATTTTGTGCGATACTTTCTTCGAGGAAAGGGAAGTCTTGTTCCTGTCATGTTTCATGTTCATGATGTTTCAAATTGTACGAATATAGTCGTGATAGTCGTCTCTCGTTGCTGTGGTAATGAAATTACAAAATGTATTTTATTTGAGACACGCAGCAGCTACAAAATGTATTGGCACGTGCTCATATTTTTCAGTAAAGCGTTTCTTCTATCAGACTCCATTCTTTCAGACCAAATTTTTGTAATTATACGAAAGTACTACGAGATTTAATATATTTGGGTACAGTGTTCATTTCTTCAATCGACATCGAACTTACGTTGGTATCAACACGATGCTGTGGTGCGTTGAATTTTGAGCTTCGGTGGAGATTCGGTGGAATTTTCGAAGATTGAAAATAAAGAATACTGGTTTTCTTTGATTTAATACAGAGTGTTATTATTATAAGGTATACTTTGGACAGAAAACTCGACTGCGATAGTTGTCCTATTATATGGTTTATAAAAAAACTAATGGTAGCCAATCAGCGGTTGAGAAGAGGTACGCGAACAGGTAACAGTGCATAGACTGCGTGGGGGCATAAAATTACAAGCAACACGAAAGTACAATGACATTACGCGTGTTATTTTGCCCGATGAAAAATGAAATAAAATAAAAATAACGTGCCTTGGAGCTCGGACCTGATTAATTAACATCTAAATGCTATAATAAATACAATGGCAATTTGCCAATTACTCTCTGCAGTCACTGTACAACACATAAATAAAAGTTTTCTATTCGAGATACTTTTACGAGCCAGTGTACATATACCCAACAATTTCAATAACTAACCCTTTGCCAAAGCAAGCAAAAAATCTATTCACCCCATCACGAACAAGTGTAAAATCTAACCGGAAGTGGAAGTCGCCGTGAACGGTAAAAACCTCGAGCCAGCCCTCGAGGCCATCAATTTCTCAGTTGATCTCGGCTGAAGAGGCACACGATCGAAAAGAAAACCTTCGCCGGATAGTTTTTCCCCTCGCGTCGGGCTCATCTCTCGAATTGGCAGCCACGTCTACTGCCCTTGATCCGTGCGAGGTGCGAGTCTCCGGCAGAAGATATCGCGCGATACTAACAACACCGAGAAACGTGGAAATCCCCGGAAAGAGGGAGAGACTCGGTGGAAGAAAGGACGAACGACGGAAATATAGAGAGCGAGAGCGTTCGAGAATCGTTTACCGACATCTCTCCGACCAACGAAGACTTCTTTCTTCCTATCGTCGTCCCTCTTCCGTTCTCCGTCTCTCTTTTTCCTCGTCGTGGAAATACAATGGCGAAACGGGAAGCTGCAGAATGCAGCCAAGGGTCTGAGTGCTCGTTGCTGGAACACACTTTCGGTGGGATAAAGAGAGACAGGGCGACGCCGCGCGCACAAGACCACAGTATACGACGGCGTGCAGGCTGGTGGGGATGAGGGTGCACGTTTCGTCGAACAATGTGCTTTTGGCGGGTGTAAAAAAAGCAGAGGGGATGGAAACACGTCGCTGGCGCGAGAGAGATGCGGAAGACACGTGTGGGGATGGGATGGGCGACGCGTAAGTGAGATGGAAAGGAACAAGGAGAAAAATGGGGGCAACGAGAGGCAAGGCAAGGGTGAAACGAGAAGAACGAAAGAGACGAAGAGCGCGAAGGAAGCTCGGAGATGTCGGGCGTCGCGACGCCAGGTTCCAGCATGAGTAAAAAGCACCGGCTCTATCCTTTCGACTATCCTTCGTTTCGATTCTACGTGGCTCTGTCTTGATTTCTCTCTTTTTTTAGCGGAGGGAGGGATGCGCTTTGCCCTCCTCCTCCTCCGTTTGCCTATTTGCCTAGTCGAAAGGGATAAGGTAGAGATCCTTCTTTATTTCCTCTTCCTTCTTCCTGTCGCGAAGTCCCACCCTTTCTTCAGCTTGGAATTTTAACTTTCTCCGAGCTTCTTCATCAATTCCCGTGAAGAATCGTTGGGGACATGGTGGGTATTAGTAATCGTGAATGCACCATCCCTCGAAGCTTTTAATGCCTTTGTGGCAACTACGAACCGTGTCTTTCGCTCTTGTGAGGAAAGAATTTCCATTCTGAAGCTATAACGTTTCTAGACACTGTAGCAAAAAAGAAATGTCTATCGTTTTATGTTCATTTTGGCTCAGAAGAAATCCTCATCTTAGTTCTTAACTTTCTAACTCCATCTTTTTCAAAAAATTTAACCAACACACACATCGATATAGAGAATATAAATTCATGATAACGCGGCAAAAACTCCGCTTAGAAAGCAACAGACGCGTGTTCAGTTCTTTCAGTTCCTAACTCCACGTAATAATATTAAACTCCGAAAGAACTCAATTTTCTCACTTCAGATCACAGGCCAGTGGAAAAAGGTTAAGAACCATCGCGTCTAGATATCAACGCCAACAGATAATTCAGGTTTAATGTCTGCTGATTCTACAAAGATCGCGGCAACTGCCATCGATCTATAGATACATTTTGCTAAAATATCACCGCTACCACAAATCTCCTGCAAACTGTCCAAATACTTATGAGCAATAGCACCCATCCATATACATATATGTATATGTAGCTACATACCTATACGAATAAGAATGGAGAGAAAGGAAAGGACGTCCTCGTTAACTATCGCGCGGCGAATAAAAGAATGGTGGCCGTTCGTTCTGCCATTGGCGAACGGATCGTTACGTCCCGAGGAAAAAAGCGGTCTAATGGACGGAGCGGTTCCGATAATACGGTCGACGAATTAATTCGCTGTCGTCGTGGTCGTCGTTCGCTCGATTCTCCCCGCGTTTTACGCCATCGTTCGTTCCTCTTCGTCGTCGTTTGCGATCGCTTTCGATTCCTCGCGACTTTCCCATCCATCCGTCGTCCCTCCCCAGATGGAAATAAACCCGACTTAACGTCGAATCTTCGTCGACGTGTCTTGCGTCGAACGGCGTCTCGTTTACGAGAAACTGTGTTAACTAATGGAATTCAGGCGAACAATAGACGATCGACCGTAACCGGACGCTGAAGTTAAGTGCTCGCGAAGATCGTCCTAGAGCTGAGGTTGCCCTTTGAGAATTCTGCTGTGGATGTTCGAATGGATGGGTCTCGCTTGCTGTCTACGGGCTTCCTGTTGTGCGTACAATGAAATTGTGTGCACTGTGCAGCACAGATGCGGGACTTGTGAATCGAGCTGATGGTAGCGGCGCTTGGTCGAAAGTTTTTGGCGAAGTCAACGACATTTAGCGAGATAGTGTTTTGCTGGTTCATTGTTTGGGAGATTGATTAATCCTTTAGACCTTTGGCGATGGACTTTTGTTTCACGAACGAAGATTATGGTTATATAATAGTTCGAAATATACTCAAATTTGAGAAGAACGACAAAGAAATATCTTTGTAGTAATAATTTTTAAAGGAGGATCCGCAATCCCACTCAGCTTTCTAATTGTTATTCCATATGTTATCTAGTATTTCGATATTCTAATCACGTGTTTAGCCTCCGTTAAAAAATTACACGCCTGATTTCGTAATTGCTTGTATCAAACTTTTCCACGACGAATCAGAAGTAGCGAACAAACTGCTTTCTTTTTATTATCCTTCCTACGTTATAATTAAAACTACAAATATCATCTCAGACTTTCCAAATAAAGTCCCTCTTTAACGATGCTAAACTGTCTTTTACCAACTACGCTTCGCTAAGTAGTACTCATCTATTCATCTCTGTAGTATTCATATCTGACGAATTCAATGTCTTGCCATGCGAAAGGGTTAGTTTCCTTTCCAAGTAGAATTTACCCGAAGAAGACGGATGTACCGGAGATCAATAAGGTTTATTGTTTTCGCGTGTTTACGATTTCGTCGGGAATGACAGCCGTATTTGTCCAGCACTATGTCCGTTCTTGGGAACGATTGCATTGTACACGATTGGTATCGTGGTGTGTACACGTCTAGTCCCGTGTGCAGCAGTGGCACAGTCAATTGACCTCGTTCTCGTTCGTACGTCGCGGCACGACTGGAACGCGACGCGACGCGCGAATATCACCGATTGTGGCCCGTGGAAACAGCTACGGTACACGTGTATATCACCGCTTGAATATCTCTAGTGCATCCACGCGGCTCGATGGCTCTTCTCTTGCTTTCGTTTAAAGATGTTTTACGTGGATGTACTTGACTGTTGCATAGAGTTAATATTTACAGGAAATGTCAAAACGATGTATCATTTAAACGGAGGAAATATTTATTAAACAGAGAGAAACATTTGGTTGAGAATCATCGTGTCATAGGTCAAGATCTTGAGAACTCGAACGTGGTGACAGATCTGAACCTTTAAAAGTACCGTCCCTTCAGCTCGGTAATTTATTTTATTCACTGTGACAATATACGTTTTTTTTTCGTTGTTATTTAAATATTATTAAATATTTTATTATAGTTTTAATTACATATTTTATTCTTTTTTATTAAAAAATACACTCAATCTTTTATAACGACGAACACGAAACACCATTTTATGAAAGGTAGCAGTGGACTGTCGCACACCACTACGATTCTCAGCACTCCATTTAACTAAAAAATATAAGGTCTCAAATTACCGTTCGTTGTTATCAACGTGAAATAGAAAAGGATTTATAGAGAGTAGAATTTAATAATGGAGGTTTCTTCCACGTAAGTTATAATGAAATGGTGAAATATTGCTTTGAGGATGTAATATGTCCTGAAGGCGAAGGAGGGGAATACATATTATTGAAATATGCTTTTGTTACAAAACGATATTAAAAATATTGAAATATTACTTTGGAGATCTAATAGGTCTTGTTGCATGTATACTGCTCAAAGGGCTTTTTTCTTCCCTTCGTTTAAATACGTTCTGTGCGGAAGAAATTAATGTGTTACGTAAAAGCAGTATATAAAATGTTAAAATACGATCTCAAGGATTCAATAGGTTCTCAAAAGAAAAATCTTTTGGTTGGAAGTTAACGAAACGATGAAAACTATGACGACACGTCATACTTGAACGATCGTTTATCAACCTATTCCAATATAGGCAATTTTTATTTTTATAAAAAAATATTCACGCCAAATATTCTATCGATGAGTAATACGCACTATCGGATCGTGATGTCAGCGTCGACTATGGTATCTGATGGAAAAAAAGCGCAGCAATGGAGCATTTTCAATGCGTCGGTGTGTCACGGTTGGCGTTGATTTCCTTACGCGCTGTTCTTTTCGAGAAATTTTCCAACGCATATCTATTGTCGACCCAATAATGCGCTCGACTAGAACGCGATACGTGAATGTTGCAACGAATACAAGTGTCATTGATCCCAGTCTATGGATGGAGGTGAGATCGCGTTAAGAGGACCTTGGTCCATTTTTCCTTTTGGCTTTCGTCGCAACCAGTCAACTGTCAAGCGCGTATCGTTCAACAACGATTAATCCGTTTACGTATAACGATCTAACAAGAAATAGAAAAAGAATGATTAAAAAGAAAATTTATTTCCTTTATCGAAATATTCATATCTGCGAGGTTACATACAAAAAATAAGTAATTTCGTCTATCCGTGCATCCGATAAAAAATTCTCGAAGTCTTCTTTGATAGCAAAAATTGTACTACAGCTATCGTAAAATAACAAATTCAGATTAGTTTCTCCTAATAGCATTATCGAACCTTTCAATATTACAACAACGGTGAAACTAAATGTAAGATTTCTACAGAACAGGAGATTGTCATTGATCTATGAAAATGGCGCTATGATGCAACGATTTTCATTTCCATTTCAAATAAAATATCTTTATAAGCCATTAAAATTCCTCGATAATGACATTCGTAACAGTATTCCTGTCACGCAACTTCCAACAGCAACTAAACGAGAGATTAAAAAGAAGCATAACTAACTATCGTTGAACACCATGTACGTTCGTAGAACATTAAATTTACGAAAATTGATCAGTATTTAAGTTTATTAGCCACGATTGATAATGAAAATTCGAACGAAAACGGTCCATCGACGAACTATTGCTAATTTATTCGAACGAGGATGGTTTCATGTGGAAAACGAAATGGCAGAAAAGAAGTATGAGGAAAGAGGTTGTACGCGGAGTTACATTAATTAGTTGGCGGACTAGCATAGAGAGAGACCATTATTTGAAATCGATTTCGCGAGTACAATCGCGGCTGGCAATAATTAAAATTGCGGCATAGTAATTCGGATGATTAAGGGCCACACGGTGCGCAATTATCGCCTGCACGTACCGAAAAGGAGATAAATAACCGTAGGCGACATAAATTCCCGTGGACGCGCGCCTGTCTGCGCTGTTACAAACGATAAATCCGCTGGAAATCGTCACGCGGTCGCGGGGACGCTTGCGTTTTCCCAATCTTATTACTGTCTATATACCGCACACCGTCGATTAAAAATTCGATAATGAATAATATATAATTCTTTAGCTTCGATTGACAAGAAATCGTACACCCGTTTCTATCGTTTCAATTCTCCTTCGTTTTAACTAAATTCACGATTTTCGAAGTTAAATCTGTGACTTTTTATTACTACTGCTACTTCGTGTAATTATACGTTTATTAAATTGTAACTGGATAAAGTAGAAAATTAATGCTCTTCGAGCATCAAATATTTCAGCCAAGCTAATCCTGAATCGTAGAACATCTCTGCCTTCTTTGCGAAAACGTAAAAAGAAATAAATGTGTTCCTACCGACGAGAATTGGTACAACAAAATTCTTCTCGCGATTCAAAGGAACCTCAGCTCTGAAAGGCCCTTTTCTAATCCAGTACTCACACCTTCGTCGAATGCGGCGTAAAGTCAACTACATTTTACCTAAAATTTATATGAACTCAACCCTCTTTCGTTCCCGCCTGCACTTTAAATTACCACCAATCGCGGGATACGTCTTTTTAATACCACCGGAACACGATCAATTTCGAACAAAAACACGAGAGCGAAGAAGAAAACTACCGAAACAAAGTATTAAGCGTATTTTTCTCCCCATAGGAATTGTATCTGGAGGCATGGGGTGCCGTGACACTCCGGTAATTACGCGCGTAGATTCCGACCGTGGAATTTATTCGTCGTTTATCGCCGGTCACCCGGTATATTAAACAGACGATCGCGTCGTTTTTCACCGAGCTGACGTCCGCGCCGCTCGACGATGATCTCGTCGACGATAACTTGCGCAATCAAAATCCCGATTTCGCGCGTGTCACCCCTTTCTCACGGTCGAAAATCGTTTACGAGCTCCGTCATTCCCCTCGCGTTTCCAACAATTTTTTTTCTTCCTCCCTTTTACGTTTTCTATCGGTGCTACAGCATTAGTCGAAACACGTTCGACACGTTTTATAAAAGTGTTTTACGAGTCGCGCATATACGAGAATCATTATTTCGCGTGCAGAAAATTCTGTTGGCGGAAAGTTGAGGATTTTCATGGTTTCGGCCGACTGGGGTTATTGTTAGTTGAACGATTGTCAGGCGATGGCTATCTCGGGGAATTTATCTGGCACGGATAAAGCGAGAACGGTTAGTTAACTGGAGCGATTGAGTTTAGTTTTGTGCTTGGAAGGGAGGAAGATGCTGCTTAATCGAATTCTAATTGAAGTGACAAATATTCTTGGTACTTACGGAATTTTTAAAATACTATATTTTTCTTAAGTATTATGTTGGTGGAAAACAAATGGCTGATTGACAATGGCCCGTCCAAACTTGAATTTTAATTCCTACGTGTTTCGTGTAAGAAGGAAATAGACTGTATTTCTTTTTTAATCGACGAATATCAAGTGCTCTCTTTATAAAGATTTTTTATTTTTTCTACCAAGGATCGGTATCCAGCTTTTGTCAAAAATTGTAGATCGTTGCAAAGGGATAACAATGTATTTAAAAAATTATAATAATTCTTGGATTAAGCTCCAACTTTTAAATTTAATTAACTTTTCATTGACTTTAATCCTTAGAATAATTTCACTATTTTAATAATACAAAAATCATAAAGAATAATATTCAATAGCTATAGTCACTGAGACACAGTGTATTTGTTCATACCGTGATCGATCATTTTCTTTCCATCATCGTAATGCATCGGACAGAATTATCGCAGTAGGAAGTAACGTAGTAAGAAAGAATATAGCTGTTCATAGCTTGTTATACCGTTTCTCTAATCGTATAACAATTCTTGTCTTCTTTTTTCTGTTTTCAGCTTTCTGTAAGTTGCGATTTATGTTATGTTCTCACTCTCGTCACTTGAAAACCCACTCTCTCACGTTGAAGATCTTCAGCTGAAGATTGTGAACTTTGCTCTGAACGGATGGATCGTTCTTTCGGAGTTAAAAGCCTTTGTTAACTACCAAAAAGTCGAACTAAAAATACCTTCTCTTATCTGAAGAAACGTGCCCGCTAGCTTTCGATTAAAGACAACTTCGACGCTTTAAGAAGACAAATTTTTCATTTTGATTCTCTTTAACTTTTGGGCTTCCATTGCATGTAACGCGATTCTCCACGGTGATATTAGAATGTGATACTAATCAATCCCTATTCTTATGATTCTCTTGAATATTAGCTACAGTGCCAAAGAAAACGATTATAATAAAATTATATATCATCGGTGCAATTACAACGTATCACGAGTGGAACAAATTAAAACTAATTTATGGGTAATCAATGACACGTGGAAGATAAAATGGCAAATGGCTCTCGTTGTAAAGGTAAAGAAAAATCAGCGAGGGAATACACGACAAATTAGAAAAAAGCTTCCTACTTACAATTAGTAGATTCTACTTATAATAATCAATTTCCATAAATCTTAAATCGCAGTCTGTTTGTTAAGTTTATAAAAATATATGATTATAAACTAATGTTGATTATAAATAAGGAACATATCTTATGTATTTAACAGCGCGAAGAAATTGACGGAAGAATGAATAAGTTATTTACCTTAATTCTAATGAACTTTTATTTTTTATAAAAATGCCACTACCTGAGCGTTATTTAAATATTTTATTTCTTACAAAAATATATTTTACTTACCCCGATCTTTTTATTTCGTTCGAATCGATATTCTCAATCAATCAACACTCAATCGCGATTAATATAACTTACTCGCATCGAACTTTGTTAAAATCACTTTGATCTCGTTTGGCATCACCGAAACATATCGTGTCACAAAACATATTAACTAACGTTTACTAAATTTAAAGAATTGCTACAGCATTTTCATATATTTTTCCAAACGTAATAAATCTTTAAAAAAAAAAAAAAAAAGAAACTTAATATCCAACAAACGCAGACCATTACAAATCATCGAAAAATGAAAAGGAATATCAAGAACAAGAGATGAGGAGAAAATACACACGTGTACGCGTACTTACATAAGTACGAACGTATCAAGAGCAAATCGAGTTCACCAGATGTTCTCGAGAAGAACTGCTCGTCGACTTATTCTCAGGGAAGCAACAGAAAGAAAGAGAGACAGACAGACAGGCAGACAGACAGAGACAGAAAGACGAACGTGTTAAGCAGTAAGACAGAGAAACGTATGCGCAAAAGTGAAACGGAAGCAGAGTGCTGGAAGGAAGAGAGAAATCTGCACGGTTTACCAGGTATATACGCTTACGGCTGTCTCGCTGTCATTAATTAATCTCACGTGATAAATGTTAAGTCGTCTGCCAACTTGGAAGATGTTAACGCGGGCCGCGCGCTGGCCCAGCTGCGTGCCGCGATTGAATCAGCAACGGGCGAACGCTGAGACACCGGTGGCAGATGTTGCTGCATAAATTTCTGTTAATCCTTCGTGGCAACGACCAGAATCGTTTGTCCCACGGCGGCCGCGAAAGATCGATTGTCGTTGCACGTGGCTGCATCGATCTATTCTCTGGTTTTACGTAGATCTTAGATTTTATATCGAATTTGGGATAGAAATTCGTTATGCGACCGATCTTTGATTCTGGATCGCGTTTACAGTGCTTGGGATATAGCGTTGTTCGAGACGCTAAGTTCTAGTGGAGAACAGGGCTTGAAAACACGATTTAACCATAAGCACTATATATATATACACTATTGTACTATATGTAGATATTGGTGCGAGGGGTAGGGAATATTTATTTATGTAAATACATATTTTTACCATTATAATCGAGAAGGTGAAACCTGGACATGGAATTGTCTTACTTGCTTAAGTACTTTGCTTTGGGTATTTCATATACCCTTCATTTTACGTGCATTTTATGCACTTCTCAATTTTCCTATAAATACATAAACATCCGCAGTATATTATATTGGTGTAATTTGTATCACAGCGAAATTAACACCGCTACTTGTAGAAAATATGAACAAAATCATTGCTTCTTTTAATTTCATATTAAAGTTTCCTTTAATGGAATGCCCGTAGTATAATTCACCCTATTGCTCTCCTTGAGTGTATATGTGTCTTACGTTTCCATAGATACTGTTCGAATATCGATAGTTTTTAAGTATTTGGTTCTAGCGTTCGTTATAGTTTTTTAGTATATGTTTAGTGAATATAATTTAGCGTATTCCACGTTTCTTATAAATAAAGCATTCCAAAGAAACGAGATCTCTGAGGAGATACAAACAGGAGCGAGGAAGTGAGGAAAACAGCAGGATTGAAAGTTGAGCTAAGAGACTAAACTAAACCTTACAAAGGAGCTTCAAACTATCTCTTTAAAAGCCCCTAAATACTTTTCTCTATTACTCCCTTCGTTCCTCATTTCATCCCCCAGAAAGTGATAATTTAATCTACCTCACGCAACAGTCGTTGTTATTATCATAGAACATCGAGACTGAAGGTAAAACAAAAGCAAGGATAATCCTTCTATCGATACTTTGGCAAGTTCTAAACCAGCCGGCTACCAATATCCCTGGCGTGTAGCAGGGATTTTCGTTAGGTCGGGAAACAGGAGCGATTGCCGGAAGGAAATAGAATTTCACAGCCTCCTGGAAGTCCCTGCAAGTGTGTCGTTCTTCGATCCTTGGGCAAAGCGGGTTGGATACACATCGTTCGCTTAAAAGAGTTTGAAAACTCATTATCGCAAATCGGAGCCGAATCGAGGGAAAACTGAAGGAAACTCCGGCAACCAAAGAAAGTAATCCTTATGCCGAAAAAGAAGAGCAGGAGGAAAGAAAGAGGGTTCATCGCGACCTCGTGAATACCAGCAGGTCTTCCGGCTTCTTTTCCCAGCCTATCCAACCTTCGCTGGTTTCTTTTTCGCAGACCATGTACGCTATTATCCACAAATATTTGCATATCTAACGCAATTGAATCGGGATAACCCAATACTTTTGTTACATTTTCGATATTATCGTGAAAGAAGGTTCTTCTACTGGTTAATTCGCTATTCCTTCCCATAACCGAGATCAAATGTTCCGCTAAATTAAACTGAAACACTCTGCGCCACTTAACTCGCTCGTTAAGTTACTTAACTCGGATATTGTCGCAGGACCAATTTTCATCCACCTTCCATTTTATTCGAATTAATCAGTTATGGATTAACGCTTTAACGCATAACCGATTAGATGGTGTCTATCAGATCGCAACAATTTTTACTTTTCGACACACAATAACCATCGCCTTTTCTTATCTTTGCAATCTTTGTTAACTTTGTATCTATAAATACCTGAACATACATCGTCTACGTGACAAAATGACCACTGCACCAGTTGTGACTTAACTATAGCTTCTACCGATAACCGCTAACTGCATGTGATTCATACGATTATCTAACCCAACGTCAGGGGTCGAAATTAAATTAAAGAGTTTCGTTCAAACTATATTTTACGTATTTGCAATAATTCGGAGGCGTGGAAATTCTTATGGCCGGTAGTGTACATTCTCGATGGACTTTCAAGCAGTCGCCAGGCCGAAGGCGCCATAGAAATAAATTGAATCATGCGGAAAGTAGAATTACAAACACATCCACGTGGCGTTTCCTCAGTTCCTTCGTGCTCGTGTGGTAGTTTCGAAGGTTTCTTCCCGGAGCCAAGAAGGTTGGAAAGGATACGAGGAATGGGAAAGAGAAAGACGAGAAACAGGAAGAGAGAGAGAACTAAGGGAGGAGGGAAGGTCTTCCAACTTGGACATCCCGGGGTATTATCTATCTCGGAAGTTCCGTCCCCCAGGCTGCGGCTGGCTCCGTTGACGATGACGAAGACGACGAGGACGGTCACGCTAATCGCAGCTGGCTGGAGATTGGCTTTTAGCACGGAGTTCGGGCCAACTTGTATCGCCAGGAAATCGCGCGCACCCCCGCTCAAATTTACGGGGTGATTCCTCCGCTCATCCCTCCGTTCCTCGAGGACAGTATTTGCGGCCAGGAGAAGCTCTACTCTGCGATCGGGTCTCGACGTGGTCTTCGTGGTGATTTAAATTGCTCTAGGCGGTGGCCAGCCTTCTGATTTTTAAAGCTTCCCTTTCCCTTAAAGATTGTTCTCGAGAAGTTCCCCGGTTGATGAGGTTGGAGCTTGCTGTTTGTTGGCTGTGAGTCGTTTTATTCTTCCTTTTTCTTTTCTTTCTCTTTTATTTCTCTTTTCTTTTTCGGCTCGATGTTAGGGGCGGTTTTCCGTCGTTGAGATGTTCGTGGAATGATTAAGTAGTTTTTGGAGCTTGCGATGATTTCTTCCGATTGCTAATGCAAATATTCGTTACTCGTTAGAAGCAAGTTTCTGTTAATCGCATATTTCGCCGAACCTGCTAATTTACCTGTCTAATTCGTCAGTTCCCATCGTCGAATTCTGTTTGTCCATGTTGCGGCTATTAAACAATTTCACGGATTTGCTTGATATTTTCGTCGTCGCTATTCATACTTTATAAATCTTCGTGTGATTTTCGTAATTTTCGTAAATTCGAAGGATGAGAGAATAGCATAGCATGTGATAAATCATGAAACTTTTTCTCGGTGGGTTTTTATTTTGAATTATCTGATAGTAGCAAAGGTAATACGCGCTTACTCTTCCTCCAAGCCACCATATCTGATCAAAGCGGACTCGTTAAATTTCAATCGTGTAGCGACCATCCAAAAATTTAATACTTTACTATAGTAGCTAATTAAAACAGGCTTGTTAAGCTTCAATCGTGTAGCAACCGTTCAAAAATTTAACAGTTTGCTTTTGAATGGCGGATGTATAGCGAGAGATCGACATGCATACGTACATACGTGAAAGGCTTTCATTGATGGTTTTGAATTACCAGAAAATGAATACCAAACAGCGAAATTTCACGGAAATTTGGATGAAACGGATTCTGACGAAACATCTCCGTAACCAGACAGTTTGCAAAACAATCGTGTTCCACACTAAGCTGAACGCAACGTAACTGAATTAATTGCGAACTTTCGCCGAGATTGCCTGTAACATGCGATATATTCCTTACAGGGGCTTTATCGTGCAACTTCAATCGGCTGGGACCGTTTTGCGGTTAGGTTTCCGGTTAATCGTAACATCGAATCGCGACAATTTTCGGTGAAAATACTTGTTTCAAAACTACCTATTCGCAACGATTATTAGACATCAATCGATGGAATTGGCTGACAAGGTCAGCTCGTGTCCTCGCATTGTTCTCGCCTCGCTATTGCCCACTTTACCTTGTGTTCACGTGTCACTCCTTTCTTTTACTGTTTTTTCTCTGTTTTTTTATATCGCACAGATTGCAGCAATTTATATCTTACACGCGAATTTAAATGGTCGCGTGCTACTGAGAAATAAAATTTTTAATGGACTACAGGAAAGTGTGTTTAGAATTCTATGAATTTAACTGAGAAGCCTGCTTAAATGGTCGATGGTTTTCAAGTGTATTATTTTTAAAGTACGAAAGTTTCGGTTATTGTCCTCTTACTTGTCGGAAATAATCGATCGATCGTAAACGTAAAACAATATTAGTCATGATAGCATTTATGGAGCGTGCTTCCTTCTTGTTTCCATAGCAGGTAATCACAGACGAGTTTTATTCTTGATTTTAACGAGTTTTTATGGTAATTTCCTTAATGCATGTAAATTTATTTTGCACAAATAATCTGTTCCTTAAAATCTGTAAATATTATCTTCGTGCGATTTTTTCATATTTAGTTAATTTTAACGTAGTATTTCCATTTTATTCCAGCCTTATTTTAATTCGTCATTAAAAACTTTTCGAACAATCAAAAGTCTCAGGAAGTTTCGCATAATTTAAAGTTATTCGCGTCGATTGTCAGAAATTTGTGTATAAATTACTATTATTTTTGGAATAGCTTGCACCGCGTGCCTCTGTAACAGGGCTGAATCGTTAATCGAAAACGTTTACAATTTCGCAAATAATCCTGCTGGCGACGAAGGAGAGTTTCTTGGTCCGAGGAATATGTAAATGAGCAGCAACTTGTAGACATCCTTCCAGCAGTCTCTCGGGGAAACATGCTAACTCAAGGAAATGTAGTTGAACCATATTCAAATTGGCGCTCTGAGTCACGCGGATCTGGAGTATGTAAAATGGCATCTACGATGTCTCAAACTCTCACCGATGCGTCTAAAATTATGTGTGCCGAAGGAAAATATCTTTGGTCGATTTTCAATTCCCTTACATCGTTTAATTTTCTCAGTTCAGAAACGACAAACGTACAATATATCGAAATTCATGGTTTATCGAAAATACTTTCTTATTGATGCATCGTGTGACGAATTCGCATCTACGAAAGAGACACGACTATGATACAAATATTTAAATGGAAACAGTCCAAAGATGATAGAGTAAGACAAGATTCGAGAAGAAAGACAAGACAAATGAAAATCTAGGAAGATATATCGTCCGCTAGAAGTAAATTCATCTACGTTGAAACTCCGAGCAGAGAAAAGCAACCAAAATGAACCAAAGTGAATCGAAGTAAACATTTGAGAACCTTCAAAATTCAATTCAAAACCACTGAAGTAACAAACAAACGAAAAAAGAAAAAAAAACTGCAAAAGAAGGAAACGATAAATACGACAAGATAATAAATTTGTCCAAAAATATCCACACGCTTTAAAACACACACTCTATTCTCAAAGTAAATTCCTGCACATTCAGCCGTCAGAAGAAATAATGGAAAACGCATCCGAAGCAAGGTCAGACTTTTAAGAGTGCCGAAAAAGACAGACAGAACGGAACGAAATATTAAGGGAACTTCAGGAGGAGACGTCGAAGAACGGAAAGGAAAAGACGGGAAAACAGGAAGGGCATATGGGTTCGTGTGTCGAAGGAAGAACGCCGGCGAAGATCTTTGGAGCAGCGCCAATTTCCAGAATAACTTAGCGTCGCACGCGTCACCAATATGGCGTATAGACGACGATGGTGTGCACGATACGCGGCGGTGCACACGTGCTATCTGCAGACCGTGTGATTTAGACCGGCGGTATATACCTGCATTTTATAGGCAAATTTCCTGGCATCGACGTCTGACAGCGATCGTTGTATCGTCGACCTGGGAATCTACGCGGTTTTGCGTAGAACTTTGGTCACGCGACAGTATCTGTTCTGAATTTAGACGACAAACACGTTCGTTCTGTTTCTACGAATTGTTTCGCGAAGTACAAGGTTCGATCGTGGCTTGACCCAGAGATTCACGCGATTTTTAATATTTATCGAGTCCGCCCTCGCTCCTAGAGTTCTCAATGGCTGTCAGGGTTTCGTTCGGAACAGCCTGAAATTACAGAGTCTTCCGGCAGAATTTATGTAATTTCCTAGAAATCCTTCAGTTGAACTGTTACACGAGCGTGTACCGTATTTTCCAGCATCGGTTTATTTATTTATCGTTGAAAAAGGATAGAAAAATGTTGGTAAGACAAGAGGGCTACCTTGAAGAAGGTAGAAAAAAGAAGAAATAAGGATAATGAAAGTGTAGAAAAGTTTAAGCACAAAGGGCGAAGAGTTGGAGGAAACAAAAGAAAAAGAGAACACGCGAAAGATAAAAATTCAATCGCAAAGGGTGAAAGGCCAGGAAATAGAAGAAGTTGCAAAGAAGAAGGTAGACCAAATCCCTCAAAAAGATAGGAGTTCAAAGCTGGAGAAGTTCTACAGATAAAAAGAACCATACGTGTAAAACCTTGGAAATAAAATATGGGATGCAAGATTCGAAATTATATTTAGCATAGAATTGAGTAGTTCTTAAATGGATAGCAATTGCTTGCGATATTTATTTGCTAAGCTCCAAGTAGACGAGTGCCGATTTCACGGAAACGGGTAGTTCGAATAAGAAGCGAATAGGATTGAGAAACGAGCTTTCATCGACGCTGCAGTGAACTTAAGCGTTCCACGAAGCGTGGACTAACAAAGCGAGTAAGGTGATTAAGGGCCGAGTATAAGATGATTAGAGTTTCCCTAGAAAATTCCAAACTTCCGCAGTATCTTTGCAAATACAATCTGAGATCCGTGAATATCTGTAGCAGAAACATCCTCTTTGTCTTGTTCCTCGATTCCACGAAACACGAGAACTCGAGTATCCAACTTTTAATTTATTCCTTTCGACTACATCCTGACATTCCTCATAAAAATTGTTCATTTATATGCAATCCATCCAGAACCGTTGCTACTCGGTTCTGTCAATTTTTTATAATATAAGCGATCCAATTTTTAAGCAAATTTCCTTTTACGATCTCAAAATTGCAAACGCTATTACAGTTCGAGCGATTTATTTAAACGTGATCGATCAATATCGAACACGACGACGTTCTAATATGAAAAATTTGAGCATTGGAAAGACGATCGGCTTGTTTTTGCAACGCACGAACGGAGAAATAATTTTAAATCTCTTTGAAGTCAGCTGGAAATGTTTTGCAGCGCCTGTAACACGCGATAAACATGTTTGTTCTAGTTTTTTACGGTCTAACAGAGAAACGTGTTTTGAATCGAAGTATCACATAATTCTCTGTGGTGGAGGATGGTAATGGCCGTGTTAAAGTTCTCCAACTTCCGCCTCTTCGATTTTTCTCTAGTGCCAGTCAAACATTCGTTTCGAAAATTGATCAAAGACAGAAGAAATGTCTTTTCAACAGATGATGAAGAAAATGTACTGTATTTACTTGGAAAATAGTAAATTCGCTGTAGCTATTTAACGTAGTAAATTAATTTTATACTCCTCGTGAACGACGTAACTTTTCGTTTATTGTTAATACAATAGAAACACGATTATCCAAGATGATATGGAACGGACCTACCTCGAATAATCGAGAACTCGGAAAGGTTTATTAGTATTCATAAATCGCATGATAAAATTGTAGATAACGTTTCGATAATATAATGTTGTACATGTATTTAAATGTAATTAATTACTTAATCTGTTGAAAGTTTGATTAATTGCTTTCACAGTACCTAACTATTTACAATTTCGAGATAAAGTAATGCTATGAAGTTATGGTAAAGTTCAGAGCACGTCGAATAATACGGAACTTCGAATAACCGAGACTTCGTCGTAAATAATTTCGAATCTTACAGAGAGTATTTCTTAACTCTGTTACGATACTCGAATTTTGGTATTTTTATATTTTAGCAACAATAAAGACTTGTAATATTTTGGGAAAATATCTAACGTAAAATTGAAAACAACATTCACGCTGCTGGCAACGATCCTTTCAATAATAACAGTCTTTCCATATTTCACTCGAATTTAAAATATTGTTTAATGTTAAAAGATATCGATACTGAAAATACTGAGAGATGTTTGAAAATAGCCGAAAGAACGCAACCGGATTAAAGCAAACAACTCGATCAGAATAATTTACTTTTTGCTCTAACACTCGGGACGAATATTTTTCCTTAGCTACGTAGAAACAGTTAAAAATTCTTATCCATTGCTAATTAAATTCCGAATATCTCGTCCAAGTTTTCCCAATTTTTGCACGAGGCAAAATTAACAGACGTTAAGAAAGAACTAAGAAACCCTTCTGCCAGATACAAATCAGGCTAATCCTCGCCTATTAACTGCCCTCGTACATCGTATCTCTTGGCGAAACTTCCTCAACTTGCATAATATTTTGCATCGCGTTGATCGCGTTAATTTTTAATTAAACGAGCCTGGTACAGTGGCAACAGGAGAAGAACGATTTCTCGTTCGTCCGAAAGTGTCCTCGAGATTCCCCGATGGCCATTTATTTTCCCTTCTTTGCTCGCTTTCGCTCGCCAAATCCGCAATTCGGAGCTGATACGAAACGCAATTTGCCCGCGCTGGCTGGAACTGGATAGCTCGACGAACGTGAGGTACTCTTTCTAAAAATGGGAAATATACGATGAAATCGGGAAGCTTCGCGGGCAAACTCGTTGACGCTGTCGGTGACCTGGAAACGGAGCGAGTTTCTACGCGAAATTTTCTGAAAAACGATCGCAAGATCCATCAAAGATGCGCGGATTCTCGATGGATAGCGGGTTCGCCGTTTCGAGGCGTTTACCTTTTACAAAATGTGCACCTCAAAGGATTCCGCGGAAACTATAGAAATTGGACGATAAATGCGTGTTGATAATTTTACCGAATAATTTTACGTAGCACGGTGTAATAGAATGCAACTGAAGATTATTCTACGTGCGAAGATAATTCGAATAAATAAATAATATCTGGAATGAAATTTGTTCATTTGGAGCATCGTTTTCATTTAAAGATTCGTTTTTGAGAAAGTGGAATTTGGAACTTTATCAGATACGCGCGTATGCAGGATTTTCTCAAAAACCAGGCTTTAATTAAAAAATCATATTCTTCACATTTAACTTATTTCTACGTGTGCTTTTATAATTCTCTATCTCTTTTTTCCCATCCTGTAATTTAATATGCTTCGAGTAATTATAATGATTTCAATGTACAATAGAATTATCTCCTATGTCTGGAAAGAACTAACGAAATTTAGCTCATAATGGAGACAAACGCACGTAAAATTACGAATAGATTCATTAAAGGAACGGACACCGCATAAACGTGCCTCAATAGCGTCGATAATGATTTCCATATCATAACGATCGTCGCTTTGCGTCGGGCTATCACCGTTATGGTATCATTATTGACAAAATTTCGTATGTAACGAGATGCGGGTGAATTTCACACGTATCTGCGGCGGACGTTACATATTCAATTTCGAAGATTTAAAACCGAATAGAATTCCGTGGATATCGATAAATCAAGTCAATAAACTAAACGACAGAGGAAACAGAAAACTCTCGTTGAATAGATTGATTGAAAGATTGGAACATTCAACGATGCATAATTTTTATAGGCTCTAACTAGGACATTATACGAATGTACATTTCAAAAGTATCGATGCTAGTCTCTTTGGCCCACTGTGACATCATATGAAATAACAATTCGTTATGTGTACTTGTTGAAGTGGTCATCATTTCTGAGAAAACACTATATCTGGTCTTTAGTTCTCTCAAGCACTGAGGCCATCGACAACGTATAGACAAAAGACCGCGTCGAAGGCAAACCATAAACAGTAGATAGGCGACATTGGCTTCAGGGTTTTCAGTCATAGGGTGACACTGCTAGCGTGCGGATCTGGATCAGCTCAATTATATTCCGATTTGTATTTACACTTCGGTATTTAAAATATATATTTTCTACCTTACAATTTATCCACGCGTTCCTTTGTATTCACATACATCTAATAACCTCAACAAATTTATTCAAATAGTCTGTATATCCGGGCTGTGGTTATTATACTTCGAAAACGAATATTTCCATATTTCTTCTTTGATGTAACTAAAGTCACGACATTCTTATCCAAAGGCCGACCTAAAACTTTAGATCACAATCGAGACGTAAAAACGAACTTCGGATTCACTGGGACTCGTAAAAACTCTCGAATTCAAAACATATCCGGATTATTAGCAAACAAAGCAAGAAAGAGATCACCCCCTAAAATCCTGCTATCGCAACCCCTATTCCACTTTATATTACGATCCCCATATTCCACTAATCTGGACGCGCTGTGTCCTACCGACCATCCCCTTATCTCGCGAAAGCACCCCCGATTTCTCATAAAATTTCCAAAATCGCTCGTCAACCTATCCCTCAACGTTACAAACTACAAAAAAAAAAAGGAACAACAAAAAAGAAAACTAAAAAATTTCACGCGTGCAATCGTCGCGTAACAATTAAAACGAACTGCCTAAGGTAAGAATGGGGAAACGCAGGAACCTCTTAGCGTCGCTTAATTACTATAGCGGAGGGTGCACGCGTACGCGAGGGTGGCTCGGCAGATGGAAGAAAAGAGGGATAGAAGCGAAAGAACGCGTGGAAAGACAGGCTGAGAAAGGGAGAAGGGCCAGGCGGTGGAATTTGCATACAAACGAGTTTGGGATTTCATTCGGATCGCACGCGTGTGTTTGCACCATTATAAACATTTCATTGCAATCCTCGATAGTCGCGGCGGGAGAAACACCGTTTCCAATGGAAAGAGATTGCATTCGTGAGTCGAAGCCGCCTCGAAAGTCCTGATAGTATCCTCCGCGCGCCGCGAATGACATTAAGTCGCTCGTGCTTTCGTTTGGTCCCTCGTCTTGAATTAATTACTCGATCCTCGTGAAGCATTTCGTCGCTCGTAGGTTCCGCTTGTGTATTATTCGGTAAATAAATAAGATTCGACGTAGGTTGCTCGGAGAACTTTGCTGTTCACGTTGTTTGCGTGAGAGAAGAGTACTAGGAGAAATGGTGGATTTTGTTCGGTTGCGAGGTGATTCGATGTGTCTCCGTGGGATTGCGGAATTTGTATTTATTTTGTAGCGTGGTAACGCGCCATGTGATTATCCTATAGGACTACTATCTACTACGGGTCGTTTAGAAAGCTTCGATACTTGGAGATTCGAGTAAATCGTAATACACTGGTTAGGTAGAGTTACAAGTTCACCTCGTTTGTTACCGTTTTCGTGATTAGCACTGTTCGTTCTGCTTCCGTAGAATTAATATGAAATTAACTTTTATATTACCGAGTTTTCGAATAATTTTATCGCGAAATTTCAGATTTTTTTGGCAATGCGTTTCCATAGAATTCCAAGAACATTTTATTGAATAAAATATCGTTCGTTTCTAGCCACTTTTTCAAAAAAAAAATTTGCCAAGTATAAAGAAAAGAATATAATTAATTTATAACCGAGCAGTATTTCCACATACCGTATAAAAGAATTTGAAAGAATAACTTCGTTACTCGAGAGAGGAGATCTGTTCTTCGTAATATCAATTGAAATTCCTGCATTCGTGTTGGCAAAGTTTTCGACTCGTTTGTCTTATCCTAGCTTGAAATTGGAATACATTCGCTTTCGTTTGACGGAGAATACGGTAAAACAGGAAGCGAATAAACTGTGGAAGCGTTAATGAAAATGAGTAAGTTTCGTTTACTATGTTAGGCTGGGATGTGACGTTCATCGCTGGAAACTTTGGAAACTCGGGGATAAATTATAGCGAAGCTTACTCTTGATTTTAATCGTACTTGACGTTCTTGCAAAAGTGGATTGAAATAGAAACGGAAGAAAATGAAATAAGCTATTATAAATCTGGCGAAATAACTGGATTAATCTATATTTCTTTTTTTTCATTTTCAATATGACGGCTCACATGATAAATTCATTAAAAAAATTTTCATTCGGCGATGGTAAAAAATTTACATAAAAATGGGATTCGAGATAAATTTAAAATTACCGTGCTGTTGAAATAGTAACGTTAAATTGTTAATTATTTCGTTACTTTACGATAAGTAACACTGAAGTCTCCTTTTTTTTTTCTTTTTTTGATATTTCCATTTAAAATTGAAAATTTATCAAACGAACGTATTTGAAAAAGAAATGACAAAAGATAAAAAGTAAATGTCGCATGGGGATGGAAAATCAGTATTTTAAAACAGGAATAGGAAAACCGTGGAATACGTTTGATTTTCATCGTATAAAGTATAAAGGAAGCTCATTGTGATGCATAAGTTCGACAGGAAGACCTTTACGATGAAAAAGCAGAATCTGTCTATTGCCCATTATTTTATAGGCCCGTCGTGTCATAAATCGTATCGTTGGTATGCATAAGATCCAGTATGGTCTTATTCGGTTCTATCCTGAAAATACACTCTAATTTCTGATCGGTGTATATAAATTTCGCATAAAGAACACGTGACGTTCATAATAAGTGTGTCTAACAAGAGTCGGCTATTTCCTATTTATGCTGGTAGTCGTATTTATTATGTCTGTCATAGACGTTCTCACTTTTGTTAATTTATCTTCATCATCGTAATAATTAATATTAAACTGCTTACAAATTTTCAATAAAAATTGTTATAAATAATTTTCACAGTTTTTGTATTTAAATATTTTCCCATATAATGTTTATTTCACGAACATCTACTCAAGCTTATCAAATTTTTGGTATAATTCATCGTTAAAATTTTTAACTAAAATTACTTATAAACATCAAATGATTAAGAAGAAAGATAAAGGAGAGTTTTGTGTAAATTGGATCGCTGTAAGAGACTCTAAATGGATAATCATGATCGTGGTAAGTGACCTTTCGCAAATAGTACATATAAAAGAGAAGACGAAGTATTCAAATGTTTCCCGACGATCAGCTTTATATTTATGGCTGACACTATAAAGGGTGAGAGTTAAATGTGTCATCAAGTTGACTAGAGTCTTCGGCGTCGCCTACGATAGATATTTTTATGGGCAGTAACATCGAGCCATCGCGAAACTTGATCGAACTATCGAAGTATAATTCGCGCTGCGCTCGTCTCACGGCGACTCTTCTCAATTTTCTTCGCTTTTTCGCTAAAAAAAAGTTAAAAGGCTACGAGGTAACTCGATTCGTCTGCAATCTATGAATTATCATCTTTGAACAATTATTTTTTCCCACTTTGTTTTTACCAACATGGCATCGTTTAAAAATTTCCAAGTAAAAAGATATAAAATAGAAAACAATCTCATGTTATATAAAAATCGATAGCTACGCGTTATAAAATATATCAAAACGGAGGTACGAATTGAAATTCGTGAAATTTAATGATACAACGAAACAAACACCACTGTTGAACTATTTGTACTTCTTTTTGCCGGTATTAAAGAGAGACGAAAAATTAAACAAATATAAAAATTAACGAGAAGAGATAACAGAGAAGATTCATTTACTTATTTCTACGAATACTGTATGGTCAAAAAGTTCACAATCTTTTTCATCGGAACACCACGACTGCAATCTCAAGTATATCACGTTTCTCGAAACTGGTGCAGTCCGATCAAGATACCAATTCACGAGACTGTCATTCGCCATTCCATGTTATTTACTATCCGACAACGATGAAAAAAGGATCGAGGATCGCTAAAGCTCGGTGAAGCGATCGTCTCGCTCGAGATCGAGAGAATCACCGTGTATTTCGCTGCTCAACAATTAAAGTTGGCGAAACGGCCGATTAATTACGACGAAACGGAGTCGACCCTGGCCACGGATCACGATTAATTTCACTTTAACGACGCCTTTCAATGCCGTACCTCGCGTCTCTCGGTCCTGACGGTCCTGTTAAGTCCATGGAACTTCTATTTTTCTCGTCCTTCGCCATTTCTTTCTGTTTGTTGTCTCGAAAAGAAATCGTCCCCCTTTTTCTCTTTTATCGCTCATTGTTCGCTAGGAAAGAAGGAAAAATTTTGCTGAAACATTTCCTGGGCGTTTCCTTGATATTATTTTCACAATTTTTGCTCCAGGCTTATGTTCTTTTCTCGCTGGTGGATATGTAATTGTTGTAACGTCGGAGATTTTATAGAATTAACGATTTGAACTGGTCGTAATTTACTTGGAATTCGAAAATATAGTTTCGTTTTGAACGAGGATGAAGATAAGACAAAATAATTATTCATTCGACATTTTCTATTCTGATTAAAACCAGACCGAGTTCAGCTGTTTTAATCCTCATCTTCTTTTCATTCCTCCAATTTTGTTTCTCTCTTGATGCAAAATTGATACAACGGACGACAAAATATATTCCACGTTTACTTTTCATGAATATCCGATGTCTTGGAAAAGAAATGTATCAAAGTAGAAAATCGACGACTCGTCGCAACAATTGTACGAAATATTTCTCGCATTGCTGCGTAGTTGTACAGAGACGCATTTACAGCTACGAGTATGGTAAATTAACTGCAATGTCTGCACATTAGAATAACACAATTTAGATTCCGCGTCGCAACAGCGACTGCAATTTTCTTATTTTCGTTCTGTCGACCCAAAACAAACGGTGTGCACGAAGCTAAAGAACGCTATTCTTATTCAAGAAAAATTATTCGTTGCATCACACGGGTTATGCAACAACAGAGACCGTATAACGAAGAAACTTTCTTCTTTTTTTCCTCTTCCTCTCTTTCTTTTTTCGTTTCATTTCCATTCGCAACTCCCACGCAACAGTTACTGCAACACGAGTAGAATAGCTCGAAAACTCGTGCTTCTTCTATCATGCAAAATACCGTGGAAAGATGGACCAACTGCAGAGATTTGCAACACATTATCGTGATGTCTATCGTGCACGGGGTACGTTTCGTTCTTTCGTTTGTTCGTTCGTTTGTACGGATGACATTTCTCTCGATACCTTCTGGCGAACCGTGGGGAGAAGGGAGAAATATCCGCGAAATAAATGTCAGATATAAACGTATCCGTATATAACCGTAGCTGGCGATCTCCCAAGCTATAAATTAGTCAAAATGGGAAGAGTTAATACGTGTTTGGACTGCCAGGCTATGTGTGTTATCTCTTCTATAAACCGTGGGAAGTGCTTTTTCCGATCGTTTGCGTTGATTTAAACGCGCCTCGGGGAAAATCAGATACGACGTAGCGTTCTGAACCGAGTCTGAAAAGTTACGCGGGGGCAACCTGGTGTAAAAATTTCCTTGAAATCTATATATCGCGGATTGAGAAATTCCCCGCCATCAACCTCTTTCGTAACTTCTATTACTCATTTTCTGCGTTTTCAATCGCGATCGCTACCGTTATATGGCGAAATGATCGAGAGACGTTGCAGGAAAATTTTGACTCGCGTCGTTTCGATAAATCCTATGAATTATGCTATGGTCAAGAACGATGTTCTGATGGACCGTAGTTCTAGCGAATGAAACGTCTGCAAACAGAAATGCGTACACATACTCGTACAAGATATGTAATTGTTCTCGCGTGTCTGTCGAAACAGTAAAATAGGATAGAAATTAGAGAATCGAAAACTCCGTTATTTCGTAACTTCAATGAAACGACGAATTTTACTAGCGTTCGAAGTTCCGGCTTGGAAGATGAGCCAAAAGGTCTGCACTCTTCTTGCGCTCGCGTATGATGTAACAAATAATTGAATAACCAAACCGAATACCGATATTGGACGTTGAATAATCGATAACCAAAATGGAATAATCAGTAGACCGTAGACTTTTATGCAAATTTCTATATTTGAGATTAAAAAGGTAGGATCTCGATAAAGATCGTTTTACCTGACAAATATCACAGAAAGGACTAATTTGGATATTTTCTATATTTTTTCATATTGTGCGCATTCTGTACAATTTTTCACTATCAAATTTCTTAGAAATAAGTGGAAATCCGCTGACTAATAATCAAATTACGCTGAAAATCAGGCTAAGAAGATGAACCACGCACGCGAGTAAACTATGCAAACGCAAACAGCGTTGATATACCGCATGATAGGACCACGAGCAAGAAGGTCCATGGCAGTCATTAAACGAGAATCAATCTTTCACTTGCGTTCCATCCATCAGCGAAAGTGGTGCACGCGGTTTGTCTCGCCGAGGTTGTCCGAAGGTTAAAAGCGAGGTTCGTTTATCACGAGAAAAGAAGAGAACGAACGTTCTCTATCCGCCAAGGCGTATTCCAGCACTAGCTACTACGGTCATTGACGCGCGACCGTAAGAAAAATGTTTCCCATTGCACCGACACCAGCGTTTACATAACGGTGTTTTCCTTTGGAGAACGCGCGCACTGACGTCGCACAGTGCAGCAGTGGACAAAGATCGAAATAATCGAAATAATTTTGATCTTTCGAGAAGATTGGCAAAAGTCTGCGCATCAAAATTTAATCACTTGAAAATTAACTCACTCGTTCATTATACGCCCTCGTTTGTTAATTCCGGTTAAATAGCATTTGTTACGCTTTAAGTATGGAGAATTTAGGAAAAGAAATGTATAATTTTAATCCCTAATTTGAAAATTAGTAGTGAAAAGGTATTGTATTGCATTGCCATATAATTTTTAACTGCTGAAAATTTCTGCATGTTCTTTATTCTTTTAATGAATTCCATTCGTAATCGCGACTCGATTGCTAATTACATTTATTATTATTTATTAAAAGATACACAAAAACTCTGTTCTTTGTTCAACGTCAGTGCGATATCTAACGAAACAGAAGAGAGGGTAAATGATCTCTGCATGACACTTAGGAAGAAATAGAAAGATTGTTCCCGGTATCGGCGTTATTCACTTAAACGTCATCGTGTGTGGTTAGACAAAGAAATAAACGTTCAAGATGCTTCAACTGAGCCAGGGAGTAGAGAAAATACTAACAAAGATTCGTCAAACGGACTTTTACTCGACTCGAATCCCTTGACATCGAGTTTCAGAAAAACTGCACATTATATGCATTTTTGTTATTTTTGTCCTGAATTCTCGTTCAAATGCCGCACTGTGGAACGTGAGAACGTGGCCTGCGAACGTGCGAGCATGACCAACGAATTTTGATTTTCGTCCCGAATCCTCATTCGAATGCCGCACCGTACGTCGTGTCGAGTTCACCGCTTGAAAATATTTTTAACGAACCACCGGCAGGGATTATTTTCGGTCGCCGACACACTTTCTTCCCCGGAGAGCGAGGAAGATGACTCGGGAAGAGAGAAGAACACTCTCGCTTTTTTCCCATTATCATCCACGCTCTCCGTGTTGCCAGCTTCCATTTAGTCGCAACTACGACGTGGCCAAACAAACGTTCACCATTGCGTCACACCGTTAAGGAGTGCCTCTGGTTGTTTACAATTATTTTTGTCGTCGCAGCGTCTTTCGCACTGCGAGTCAACGCTACGTTAAAAATACAGAGAATCCGCCATTGATTTGAAACACTGATGACGATTTGGAAAGCCAGAGAATGTTTAGGGAATGGTTGTTGGGCAATGCTACACGGAAGATATGTGAGTGTTGAGTATAGTGAATAGCATAGAAGTTGTTAGAGCGTCGAAATATATGACGGTAATTTTTTGCATTAGTAGAAGCTTTCCCTTTTCTCTTCCCTTTAATCACAAAGATATTCGAGATCTGCTCGATTAAATCAACGATTCAATTAAAATATTCGCCCGATTCATTTTCCAAGAATGTACCAGCGAAAGACATTTATTAATTTGTTCGTGAGACTGGTGTTTCTTACTGTTTTCGAGAACGTATCGTTTAGGTCGTCGCGTCGCGGCGATGACGCAAAAAGGGAGGGAGGTTTCCGCGAACGAAGCGCCTTTTAGCCAAGCTGCGGATTGCAGCGACCGCTGGCAAAAAGCTCGGCGAGGAAAGCCACAGCAGTAATGGCATTATCGCGGTCGTGTAAATCAGCAATTTATAAGTAGAAACGCGGTCGAGTCTAAAAACCGGTGTTCCACGTCTCGGTACAGTCGCGTGAAATGGCTCGACTTGTGGTAAATCGCCGGTATCTAGAGAAATTTGTTACTTTTTTGTCTAGCCCCGGTACACATTGAGTAAGGTGAATCATAGCTACTAGAGTCTTAAGTTTTAATCTCTTCGAGGGATGAATATATTCAAAGCGGAAAAATCTTTTTATTTTTATTTTTTTTATTCTTTCAACTTGTACTTTACCGTGTTTGAGATTCGCTCGTAATTATTCGAACGACACACCTTCTATACCTATTTCTTTTCTACGATAAAATCGTTAATGATTGATTGTACGCGTGTGAAAGGTTAATACTACTGAAGCATGAAACGATCGACTGTATGCGGGATGAACGCTACTGCAGCTTCGAAACTTGGGTCAAAAGAATTGTCGTATGTTGCATATTTTCCACAACGAAATTCGATTTCCGAAAACTGCACCTTAGTAAATCTATACAATTTTTATGAAAAATAGATATTGCTTATTTTAACGATTCTGGCAGCGTTAATAAGTTGGTGTAACCTTTTCATTTCCGCTTCGCGCAGCAATATGTCTGACCAAGTCGTTCGTTGGTTGTGGTCCTTGTACATCCCACAGCAACGACAAATTTTCCCGGTTGCCCTTAGGAAACTGACAAACTACTTCGCGAGTAAGATGATTGGTGGTCGGTGCGAGGATGCCTCTCTCCCGCGGGACCTAACGACCCGGACGAAACCAAGAGAAAGACAACGAGACAGAGAGAGAGAGAGAGAGAGAGGAAAAGCCACATGTATAAGAACGTGGGGGCACGCCAGCAGCTTGTTTCGTCGACAAAACACTTCTTATTGGTAGCAGCAGGCATTGTGCTCGCGCCTATACGTTACGCTAAGGAGGCGAAGCAGTCAGCGAAAATATACTCTTATTTCGCTCACAGCACCGACTGGCGTGCCCGTAAAGCCTGCACTGGGTGATAAAATCTTTCTGATAATTTATACGAGCCATGGCCGGGACGATGTGGCCGGATGCGACAATGGATGTATACGTATGCATACGTATACGCGAGGTCGCGCATAGGCGCAGACACCGTGAACGTTTTTCTGCTCCACTCTCTGTCCATTTCTCTCTCCCTTTCTCTCCCTTTCTCTCTCTCTCTCTCTTCTTCCTTTTCAGTCCCGTTTCACCCTGTTGTTTCTTCTCCCTTGTATTTTTCCGTCGCTCTTTTCTTTTTGCCAGCCTTTCCCTGTCACGTTCTATCGCGTTCCTCCCTTGTATGCGCGCACAATGCGTTTCTCCCGGTACCCCGGTACCTCGTTCGATACCTCCTCTCTAATTTTTCCGTTCTATCCGGTTCCGATCTACCCATCTTCCTCTTTTAATTCTTTTCCACCTGCTCCTCTACATTTTTCCTCTGTTTTAATTCCTCTCCTATGTACGTTCGTACCTCTATGCTTTTTTACTCTCACCGTGTAGATTCTTCTTTCTGTCTGTTTCCCAATTGCACATCCCTGTTGGCAACTGTAAGATACTTGTTTGGACTCGTGCAGAACGTCGGTACTGGTATATTCTAATAAAATTCCAAACTATTTCATATAGCAGGCGCAACATATCGAAAAAGAAAATCTACGCGTTGAAAAACTCGCGAGTCACGGTATATACACATATGCATCAGTGTTCACGCTTGCACCGGATCTTTCTCTTCGGTACGCCTGTACTCCGCCATTCTTGCCCCTTTCAATCGCCTTTTATTTTCTCTCCGGCTCGACTCTCTTCCATCTTCCTCCTTCCATTCCCGTACACGCTATACCAGACACTCGTACATACGCGATACGTACAGTGTACATACGTTGTAGACACGGCGACGACGCGTGGGTGTCGGTGGCGGTTATATTTTACGGACGTCGAGGAAGAACGCTCGACGACGTTGAACGGTGACGTATATCGCCTTAAGGGCCGTTTTCATCGTGACACTGATCGCCAAGTTCAATATCGACTATTTTCATGCGAGCGCGCGCGCTCGCAACGAGATCGGGAATCGCCGTGGGCGCAATTACCGAGACCCTCTCGACTTCCATCACGTTCCCCAACTGCGTCTTCGAGTTCGCCGGAGCCTTCGTGACGCAACACACACGGTGTGTGTTTCTATAATATTAATACGTAATTATGCGCGAACTTAATCTTCATATTGTGAGGCTCGCGCGCTGGAGATGCCGTTAATTATGCTGTACAGGTAATTCGCGCGAGGAGAGAGTACACGTCTTATGAAATATCCCGATGTGACGTCGTAAAGAGTACCGGTTTACGCGGCTCGAGCTGTAAAGCGTTCCGCTGCTGCGGAAAATGAGCACTGGTAATTAGGTTGTTGGCTAGGACTGCAAGGGGGTTACGTTTTTCTTCGTGGCAATAGAGTTCACGCCGTTAAGAAGCGTGAATATTTGTTGAAGATGTTGTTTCCGGTGATATTATAGGAATGCAGAGCTGCAAACTAATTTTTACTTGACAATATATAATAAAATAGTAGAATGACTCTCGATGATCTCTGAACGATTTATATAGAATTGTCTCGGTTCTCAATTCGATCAAATTCTTATAGATCTCTCATGCACAATCCTCGCGACGCGTAGTCAAGCTTTTACGTAGTATACCGTGCTTCCTAATCTAAATATTCTGTATCTCATCCATTGTCTCTCTTTATTCATGCTGTGATATAAACGTTCTGTTCACTGATATTCGTCGTTTACGCGAATCTTCTCTCTTACAATATAGAGGAGCATTGGAATTGACCGCGTGTAAATTTTTGTGAAAAAATCAACTTTTTTAGGACGGGAATTAAAGTCAATTTATTTGGAACGAGGGGTTGGCGCTTGATTAACTGAACTTGTCCCTATTGAATCCACTTATCTGAACGTGAACTTCAATTATTTGAATGAGAAATTGTGGGTACTGTGGAGTGGAGAATCAGTGAACAGTAGACCTTCACTTATTGGCCGATTAACTGAATTCCAGACTATTGAATCCGCTTAACGTGAACTTCTCTTTAAATAAATTTGTATTAATTATTCTATAAAAACTGTTCTGTGAACTTATCCGGCTCTATAAATATCTTGCATCTATATATATAATTATGTCTTAAGCTTCTTATCATATGTATTTAGGTTTGCATGACCCAACCAATTTTTTATTTGAAATTTAACTGAAATCAGATTTCTTAGGTGGATTTATTTTTACACGTATCGTAGTGTATTCTAATGAACATTTTTCCAGATCCTTCAGTAAGATACATAATTAACGCAAGGTTCTTATAAACACAATAGAAAGGTTAACAACAACAGGCTAACAAAGGCCTTGCGCTACTTTAATTCATCCACACATAAGAGTTAACGTTAAGGAAACACGTTTGAACGAACTAAAAAATCTTTGAAAATAAAAATTACGATTAGAACGTATACTATCTTTAGATGCTTTACCATCATTGCTAGAATGAATTAACTAACCGAACCATAAATGCATCCATGTATTTTCTGTCAATCCGACCTCGAATTTTAACGTACTATGTCTTCTCTACAAAGAATCCCAAAGAAGATATGTTTCTATAATTTATAACGATAAATAGTAAAACGAGAAATAATTTCTACTAACCCAAGAAATTTCAGTGCTGAAGGAGTAGGTCATTTCATATATATATACATCGTCCGCAAGAAATCTTCCATTTTATCGCGTTATATCCTCTACAGAAACACATAGAATATAATTTCTAAAATTAATAACTAATAAAAAGAAAAATGATTTTCCATAATCTAAAAATATTCCATCCTAAAGGTGTTGATCACGTCATATATCGTCCAGGAGGCTAAACTATAATGCGTTATATCTCCTTCACAAAAACATGAGAAAAGTTTTGCATTTCCATCACCGATAATTAATAAAAACAAAAAACTCCTCGGCTAAAGAAAAATACAATCTTGAAAGAATAATCGCGTCGTACACTGTCGAGGAGCACCAACTTCTAGTACTCTCGACGGCGATATTTGTGCACGGCGCGCTCCTCCGATCTCACGTACGATATACGAACGATGAACAAGTTTCGCTGACTGCACGCTGGCCGTGGTAGAATTCGGCGAACGGCTTCGATACTCGGCTGGAACCGGCTCGAGAGAAAGGTCGAAGGTCGGTCGATCCGCGTCAAACTAGTTTAACGAGACTTTGATGCGACTCCCACTCGCTGGTCGCGGGTTACGATTCATAAAATTCCATGCACCGAGGTACAACGACCGTCGAAAGTTGTTGCTACAGGTCAAGGAGACGCGCAATAAAGGGTGGCCGGATTTTTTCGGCACAAAGGACGCCCTCATACCGGTGGATGCCCGTTATCCGGCAGTCCCTTATTCCCTTCAATAGGGAGAATAAGTTCCGCGCGAGATGCTTTATGGTTATTGCCCAAGGTATTTTCGGATAACGTCGCAAGGTGGCCCAGGAATAGATTTATCATCTTTGGCCAGGAAGTTTCGCGAACCGTCGCTCTTGGAAGCTTTTCCGGGCGAGAAAAACGACGACTATCGAGCTAATTTGTAATCGATGATTTTGTCATGTCAATTTCTGCCTCGTTATAGATATATAGCCATGAACAATTTCTGCAAGCGAAATGATTTATGGTGATTTTTACGACCTTTCTCCGGCCCTTGAGCGACCTTCAGTGTCAATGACGCGATCTCTGAACTTCCGATAATCTGATGTTCCAATGATGCGATCTCGAAAACTATCCTTAACGTTAGAATGAATTTTGAGTATCATATTTACGAGCTTGGTAATCTTCTTTCATCTTCGAATGAGGTTAAACGTCAATGACACGACCTGGACAATCGCCTTCATCTTAATGCAACTTTGGGTATACTTATAATACAAACTTAGTAATCATCCTTGGTCTTCGAACGAACTTTAGTGTCAAAGATACGACCTCGTTGACCTACGTGACAGTGAAATGGCCTGAGGTGACATTAGAACAAACTCTACGCTTAATCTCTACGTTAGATGATGATTCATGTAGAATACTGAGAAGGTAGACAAGGAGGAATAACCATCTCAAACGATCAATACATTAAAATCGCCAAAGTATCGGAACGAAACGTCGATATTCTTTTCAAATAACAAATTTGAAAGATCTAATCTGAAACTCTACATTGTAGTTCCTATATGGCCACGATACACCCTCGAAACCTTCTTCTTCCATCTCAGACATCTCTTAACATTCTAGAATCTACCCGTGATACCACTTTAATTGGACAAGCGCGCTAAATGCGCCTGGTTCGACTCGAACCTTCGAATCGAAGAACATTGTCGAGCAATCCTCGTTATTGTACTTTTGCGCGATTAAATCGACCGGTGTGGTGGCGAACGTGTGCCAAGCGCGAGGGTGTGAGGATTACACAGAATCAACGGAAATTCGCAAGGGTGGCGTGGATTCAGGGAAGGGTGGACGCGCGTGCATATTCGATGAGAGCGCGCTTTCGCGAAATGGTAAAATACGAAAATTGGCTGATATTTCGGGAACGGGATTATTGGACAGCGTACACGTGCAGGAAAAGCCTGTGACGGGCACAGCACGTGTACCGGCAACGTTTTTCGAAAACGGGTTGCCGCGCGTGTACACCGCGCCGCGTTTCTATCGATTGCGACAGAATCCACGCGGACACCCCCGGATCGCCGGGGATTGTTGCCACGCGCTTTATATTTACGAGCCACAGCTGTCCGATCGCGTCTACAATTTACTACGAAGCGTCCTGCACACCTGCGTTTTTTAAATTATCTAACGAGCTCGACGGTCTGCCTCTGTATCACCGCGTATGACGCGAGCTGTTCGATCCACGACGCTCTTTCCATATTCGTTAGTTTACTCCGTTTGTAATCTGAGCATTTGCATCGGCAATTGCTGGTACAATAGAACCTCGTTTATTCCGAATTAGAGATTGATTTTCAGACTTTTAATCAGATTTTATCTGTTGATATTTTATCTATTAATAGTACTTAATAAGTCTCTTAGGAAAAGAGATACAGTGGCTAGAAGAAAGATACACGCACATACTTTTAATCTTCCAATGAAGCATTTTTTTATCAGCTTCTGTATACTTCATCTTCATAGCACTGGATTTTTGTAATGACACGCGAATGCTGCTAGATGATACGAAGTTTCATATACTTGAACCTAATTGATTAACATGTATATGTTATTATAAATGCATCTTTCGTGGCCGTTGTATATTCGTAGGAATTCATTGGCTATAAGTATAGAACAATAAGATAGGAGCTATGTTTCAAGAATGATTTCTTGCAGGAAAATTCGAAGTTAAAAGTTGGAAGTATAGAATAAATCTTGTACGCTTCAAACTTCGCTTCAAACAACATCCAACTCGAAGATAATCCTACTGTTTGGCATTTAAGAAACGAAGAATCTTTCGTGGAATGTTATTTATGTGTTTCCTTCGCTTTATTATTGCAGATGAAGTAGACGTGATCGGCTATACGAGCAATCAATCGGACACCGATGATCACAGCAGTGTGCAGAGCAGCAGTGATAGTGGCGTTGCAATGTCCACCTCCAGGCTGACACTTTCCGAAATGATGGACAATCTTTAGGTAGATATATCTTTTATAAATTAAAAATTATTTAATTAACACCTTAAGTATCGTAAAATACGGAAGTTTTTCAGTCGATGATCCTTTACGATTTATATTCTGCCTTCGAATATCTAATTCTAATATTAATTGAAAAAATGAAATAGTTGTTCTATGTAGAAGGATTAATTTTATTTCAACGTGCAACTAATTGTTACTCTCTCTTAGCTTCTTTTACACGCACCAAATTACCTTTCCTCGATTAATAATTTGTCTATTTAAATATAAAGATTCAACAACAGTACCGAAAAATGGAAAGAAGCATTCGATAAGAAAATTTTATACGGAGAACAACGTAAGAAAAAAGATACTAGATTACCAAGCACGTTAATCTTTCGCCTGCGCTAAAAAACGACTATAATTTTTAATGTTCGACTCGTTACCGACGTTGCTGACCCAAATCGTCGCGAATCAGATTTTCTGAATATCGCATTCGCAGGAAGTGTTCACAAGTATTGGTCCGCATTCAGAACACGCTGTCGAGGGCGTAAATGCCCTTTCAACTCGTGTTTTTTAGCGCCAATTATATTCAGAATGCGGCTGGCAACAACGAACCGGTAGCCAAACCGTTCTTCTTTTTTTCCTTCTCCTCTCTCTCTCTCTCTCTCTCTCTCTTGCCTTCTCTTTGTTGCTCTCTTTTCCTCTCGCGGGCCAACGATATCAAAGTCACGTTCTAAATTTAATAGCGTTAAAAGCTCGAGTTGAAAGAGCATCCTTAACAGCACCTTCTGAATAGGAGCCATTTTGCAAACGCGTATACAACGTGGATATCGTAAACGCGAATGGTCGGTGCACAAGAACTCCATTTTTAAGCTTCATTTTTTCTTTCTGTTGCTGCAAACCTTCGGATAATAACCGTGAGCCCGGTATATACTTGAACAATGCGCCTTTCACGACCTCGAAACGCTTCCGTACGAATTACTCCGCACCAAGTTTTTACGTAAGATTCGATTAATGGAATTGTCGATGAAGATATTCCGTTTTGTATTTTCCTCCGGGAATTTTTTGATTGAAATTCAATATCTTGATTAATCATTCTACGAAATAATATGCAGCGTGGTCTGCGCAATATTTGAAAGATCAGTTGGATATTTTGGACCATTAACTATAATCTGTAACGAGTATAATTGCTCTTAACAAGTTTCTGATTTAAGAGATGACGAGTGCTTTGTCTATGTTTCATAAACATATTCTGTACAAGTACGTAAACGAAAATAACAGGCCTAAAGATAAGATAATTTATTGTATAATTTATCCGGTTGATACTGTAACAACCAGCTCTGAAACAAAATTTAATCTCAATGAAGATCTATGTTAATTTTGCCAAAGCTACTGTGTCCTTTTAGCAGTCGTAGAAGAAAGAAAACAAACTAATATTAAATGGAATGGAACACGCTGTATATTCGCGCTAATAATTATTCATTATTGAATAGCAATCGTACAACGGTTCAAATAAGAAAAGAGAAAGAATGTTTCCTACATAAAATACAGGAGAGAAAAAATTGTAGTATACATACGATAAAATGAAAGGGAGATAATCAAACGCAGGCGGAAAATTAACTGCTCCAAAAAGGAAAAAAGTACATAGTTTGCATGCTTGCCTAACGCCATTTTCCCATAGCGTATTCGTAATTATCGTGCCCATATCTTACGATAAACCAGCGGGTAAAAAAAGAGTTAAAAAAGTGGGAGAAAAAGTGTGTAATATCCGAGGCAACACGCGTCGTGTCGAGCAGTGTAAAGATAAAATAAAGTAAAGATACATCACGGTGTAATAAAAAATATCATGCTGCTCCTTGAATCATTTCCCACGGAACGAATATTTCGTTTCTTTTTTTTTTTTTTTTTTTTTTCTTTTTTTCGGGATACAATGCCGGGAAAAGGAAATGTTTGGAAAAGAAATCGAGTTTATTACTGGCGGAAACTCGTGGCTTTAAGCGATGTTGCGAATTTAATTTTCCTGCCGGTGTTGTTCTGAAACACTTTAAGATTCAAGGAAGAGAATAATATTTCCGTTAAATGGACCACTACTGAAAACAACGATTAAAAATAGCGAAACAGAAAGGGGTAATGCTGACAGCTGTTTTAATCTGCAATTTTCATTTCGTTCTTTGAAGAGTTTTTCATTCCACGAATTGAAGTTACTTCATACTGTATTCTTTCAAATATAACTTTAACATTTATATTCAGCCCTTTGCATTTAGAAAATTTCTTTGCTAGCTTACAACATTTTCTCGCGAAATTTCTCCACTCTGAATCATACGCTCAGAACAGTTCACAGAAAACTTGATTTAAAAATATAACTTCGTAAGAACATTTTTCCACTTCGTGTTCCCAACGTGCAACAAATTCCAGAATAACAAGTTCTATGAGGAAGCGTTATCGCTACCGTGGCTTTCGAGAATGCAAAGGGTTGAAAATGAAGAGATAAAATCTCTGTCTTCTCTTCTAGAAACACAACCTAATTATGGAAAATGCTGTTAGTTGCAAGAAATCTTTGAATATTCGTGGACTGAACTGTATTATTCCTTTGTTAATATTTTGTGGAGAAACTTTAACCAAAATATCGCGCAGTTTAAAAGACAAGTACGTGAATGTAATAAACTGTAAATTGTTGCGCGAACGCTGCCTGTCGCTATAGTTACACAGAATAAATCCCTCTTATGTTACATCGTGATGTATCTTCACTCACGTTATCACGCACACGTCAAGCGTGAATTGAATTTCACCGCGAACGAAAAAAGAACGGTTGTTCTCGGTTTCTCGCGAAATATTTACCGAAAACCTGTCAGAATGTAAATCTCCCGCTTTTTTTTTTTTTTTTTTTACAATCGTAACCCGCCACCAGAACTAACATCGCGAGGTTTGAGAGGGAGCGGAACGCGTAGAAAAAGAGGGTGGTGAAAAAGCAGCTCGGAGATCCTCGATAAACAAAATTCTCACGTCCGTACCTCTGGGCTATTTGCAGACAAAGAGGTGGCGCGGTGGCGGCGGAAGAACGTGGAGGGAGAGCATTTGAGGGCGCAAAAGAGCAGAGGAGAGCGGAGGAAGAGGAAGAAGCGATGGAAAAGAGGGCGAGGGAGAGAGAAACACGAGGGAAAGAAGAGAAACGCACGTGAACACGACAGGGGAGGAGAGGGGGAGAGTCGGGGTGGAAGCGGCGGAAAAACTGGAAGAAATGGAAGAAGAGAGAAGAACGGAGGAAGAAGCCATCCAAGCGTGCGAAGATCGACGGCGTGCGAAATATCAACTCGCGTACACGCACTTACGCACCTACCCCTTTGGTGCACTCTCGTAGGGTCGCGAGACGCGCACCGCGACGCCCAAGCAACGGGCGTCAAGAGGCGACATCAGCGGTGTGTACGCGCGTGTACATACGTACAGACTTCTAGCTGACGCGGGTGGTCTCTGCGAGAGAAGAACGAAGCGTGGAAGAAGAAAGAAGGGATGAGAAAAACGACTTCGAACAACAAGTTGAAGGATCGCTAGACACGAATGTAGAAGATCGAAGAACAGGGACAGAAGGAACAGGGACGCGTCGAACTTTGGCGAATTACGATAGAACTTAGGTTCAGTTAGAAACTGATTATCGCGAACGAAGAGATCAATGACGGATGTAACCACGTATGTAAGGAGACGTATGTAATTGGCGTGCCTCGCGATAAATAATGAAATAAGAGAAAGAAACGCGAGAAACGAGCGTAAAGCAATCGAATGTCACGTGTAAATTGTGGATCGAGTATTGTACATATTTTTAAGGGAGACTAAATTTATCGAGCGGAGAGCACGGTGGAGAAAGTAAGAAGCGAATTTCGAGCGTTTCTTTCTCCACACGGAACCATCACGGAGGAAACGGCGTTTTTAAAAGAATCGGGTGATGTCGATCGGAGAACAACGATCGATCAGACGCGAGAGATCGACGAGTGAACGGTCGCTGCCACTGATCGATCGGCATTAGACGAAACTCGTGGAAATTCTAACAATATGCGCACGCTGGCGCGAAACAGCGCTTCCACCACCATCTTTTAGAAGCTTCGACGATCGACCCTCGTCTCGGATCTCTTTTCGTATAATTCAGTGTGTAAAATTGAGCAATTCCTTCGTGATGGATCTCGAGGACGCGTCCAAGTAACTGCAAACACGCACGATGCATTTGAAACTGACCGGATAGGACAGATAATATTCGCCGCTCTATCTTTTCCGAGATGTATGATTTTTATCGCCGCCGCTGTCCGCTTCCGATCGCGGAAGGCTCGTCCAGGGTGGGCGATTTGATTTTGCGAGTTTGTTGTTTTCGCTTCCGACGGAAAGAGAGGCGCCATGCTTCTTTGTTCGCGCTTCGACGATGGCGTCGTGGAACACGCGTCGTCGACTCTACTCTTCATAAAAGCAACTCCATTCGAGTGTACGCCTACCCTTTGGAAACAATGGGAAGAAAGGGATGAAAGAAGCGGAGGAAGAAAAGAAACAAGAAACGTTCGCGAGGGAAGCACACGAACGATAGACAGCGCGAACAGCGGGAAGCAACGTTTTCACGTGTCGGTTCCACGACGATCCTCGATCGTCTGCCTTTTGACGATCGTTATTAAACTAGGAGCGCCTTTGGTGTACTCCTCTGCGGAAGAAGAGCCTTCATTTCCGTCGCGTTGTACAGTCTGCGTGATCGCGCGTACCAAATAAGAAACAAAATACTTGAAAAAAAAATATAAAAAAATAAAATGGAGAAGATGTAGAAGTGTTTGAAGAGAGGAATGGGTTGGAGGTCTACAAACGTGGAAAAAGGCGAAGAAGGGAAGAAAGGTGGAGGTAGCAGCAGCTGCTATGAAAGATTATACATCGAATTAGCAAAATCAGGGATGAAACGAAGTTATGGGACTATTATCGTTCCAAAACAGGGGAGACTGAATCGCAAGCCTGTCGACAAATTTCTTCGGGAATCCTACGATTAATTAACGAAACCGAAAGAACTTCCACCTTTCGAAGGATACACGCGAGTGTATGACCTATACGAAATAACGAGTCGGGAGGGATGGACAGATACAGAGAGGGAGGAAACACGAAGAAAAGAAAGGGAACGAGATGGAAGTAAAAGCGTACACACTTCTAAAGTAAGGACACGCATATGCATACACACACGTACACACATACACGAACACATGTGAGCACTCATTACATACGCGTACACAGAGGATCCTCACGAGAGTTAATAAAAAAAAAAAGAATTAAAATAACCTGAAAAAAAGAAGAGAAAAAAAGTGAGAAAAATAAAGAAGTACCACGTATACGTGAATCGTAACGTAACGATTCTTGTATAATTAAGGGGAGTGAGTCACCTTCGATGGTGGAGACGGTTCGTGTAATCTTTATTACGTGATAAGTAAACGTTTAAACATCGTTTCGTTGTAACACACGCATTCAAAGAGTACAAATTCCTGTTAAGTCCCTCGTTGGTTGTTCGAGGCTTGAACCGGCACACTACCTGTTGTTGTTGAGCGATCACGCGTTGTTGTTTCCATCCAGAGCCACGGAATCGGCGTTTCTTTAGGGTCCGGAGTGGAGAAGAAACGGTAAGGGAAAGAGCAAGACGCGAAAATAGGAGACGAAGAAGGGTCCCGAGTGTCAGGTATAAAACAGGGAACAATGTTTCTGGTGTGCGTGAGAGAACGATGGAAGAGAAAACTAATTAGGATGAACGTCGTAGCGGAGAAGATTTTGGAAGAAAATAAGGTCGTACAAGGGTCCAAAGAGGTCCGGGGAACGGGATCGATCGATGCGTAAGCCTGTTACGCGACAGGGATCGCTTTGATGAAGAAAAATCGATCGTCTAATTATAACTCGAAGTTTTCACTTTGCGGCTCGAGTGAAACTTCGTGGAGAAAGGATAACCGACGACGATCAACGGCTCGTGTTCCACCGTTTCTCGTGTTTCTTAACGAGGGGCACGCTGGATCTCGGCAACGATCGTTTTATGAGTATCTTAATTGGCGTAGTGGCGAAATTCTAATCCAAAAGACTGTTCCTCGATGGTCGTGCGAGCTATCGGAACTGGACCGTTGATCGTTCGGTTTAAAAATTGGAAACGAAGGGAATTAGAGGATTATACTAGGCTTTTGAATTACTCGCGACAGGTTGATACAAAAAATCGATCCGCGGCCCCTGGATCGAAAACAGCGAGGCAGCAGTTGTTCGAGTCGAGTTTTCTGGCTAGGTTTACGCAGACCAGATAGACTGATTACCAAACGTAAACGAGTGATCTCTGATTTAAAAAGAAACGAAGAAATAAAGAAAAAAAAGAAAAAAACGAAAAAAGCAAAACACAAAACGGTTTTAAACGGCGGTTAGTTTGTAAGAAAATAGCAGAAAAAAATGAAGAATAAAAAGATTAAAAAAAAAGAGAGAGAGATTACGCGGTATAACCTTTCGCGAGAATAGGATCTCGGGGTGGGGTAAAACAAACCGAATCTGGAGAACGCGCGTTTTCTCGCGGAGAGTGCCCTCGGATTTTTTACATGCGGAACAAACAATCTGACGATACTTCGATGAGCGTGATCGTACATTTTAAGGAGGAAAAGTCGACGTAAAAATTAAACAGAGACGACGAAGACGAAAATTCGTGTCGATCGAATTGGATTGTCAGTGAAGGAAGAGGCGGAAACAGTTTTTAAAACGCGAACGACAGTCAACTGGAAGAAAAGAAAGGTACTTTCGGGGATCGAACTTTGTACAATGCGAAGGAATGAAGTAAAACGAGCAAGATAAGAGCAGAGATCATGGTCGAAGTCTCGAATCCTACCAGGAAAGCGACCAAGCCGAATGAAATATTTTCAGCAAGGCAAGCCGCGACTTTTTAATATTAAACATAAATGATACTCCCGTACAGTCGTTGTTGTATCAACAATCGACCTTATTCTATAGCTGAAACGCAATCATATTGGTTGTTGCAGAAGATTTACCGCGGCCGTGTATACACATCAAATATAAAACGGTAGGACTCGAGATCAACCAACAAGACGGGAAAAAAGGAAGTGAGGAAGAGAAACGATCAGGTTGGAAAGGTCCTCGGCTGTCCTCTTGGAAGGTTCAGGCGATCGACGCGTCCAGATCGTTTCTACTTCATTGGAAAATCTCACGAAAATGCCTTTTCTTCGCGATGCATCTTCCTTTCGAACTTTTATCGAGAAATAGTCAAACTTCCGGCGATACTTGATCTTTTAATATATTAGAATTTACTCTGTTTATTGAAATTTTAAGAATTTTAAGAAATATCAATTTTTCTTTTGCAGATGTTGCAAATAAGTTTCATGGATGTCGTTGCAGCTCATTTTTTATCGTTCTCTTTTCTTTTAAATATCGTATCATGAGCAGGATTCAAGATGAATTTTCTATTGTGATCACGTTGCTTTATCGATGATCGTATTCGCGACGATCGAATCGCGACGCATCGCTCGACCAATGATAGGGAGACATATCCAATTGTTTGTATTACCTCGTTGGTAATTGTTTGCGTTCATTTTCGTTTATATCTGTTTTATTCTCGTTTTTATGTCTTACTCGTTGGCTGTCGTTCGTGAAGTTGCGAAGAAAGGTACAATAAGAAACAGGACGGAGAAATGAGAGAGAAGAAAACTAAACGCCGTTGATTTTCGACAGAGAGTATGATTAGGGTAACCTTCGATTCACGACCGACGAGTTTAGATTTATCTTTTTTCCTTTTTCTTTTTTTTTTTTTTTTTTTTTTGTAAACGATGGGAAAACTAATACAAACGGGGGAAGGGATAAGAAAAAGAAAAGATGAAAGAAAGAAAAAGAGAGAGGATGTTCTTTCAGAATGATGTGAACGAAAAGGGTAGAACGATAAACACCAAGAAGAAAGATATAAAAAATGGGAAAATAGGAAAATACAAAAAAAAGAGGGAAATTAAGAAAGGAGGAGCATAAATTACATAAAAAGACTACAAAAGTAACAAAAAAGAAAAACCTATTTGGAGAAAGTTGATGAGTGGGATACAGAACAAATAAAAAATAAATTAACAATTCCACAAAGTAAGAAGTTGTATTAAGTGATTATTAAACGATGAATGTCTCTTCAACGTGTAGATCGTTGATGAACGCTCCTTCGTGAAAGTTATAGCCCTTTTTTTCTTTTCTCTTTTTATTTTAGTTCTTTCTTTCCTTTTTTTTTTGTTTCCTTCTCTAATTATACTCTTTTCCACTTATTTTTTCTCACAGTCTTTCTACGCGTTCGCGAACTTTTATTTTCGTTTCGTCGTTGCCATCCAGTCGTTGTACGTGCCGTAAAATATCTCTTACGAAGAAACACACATACACATGAAATAAATAAGAAAACAAAAAAAAAAAACACAAAAAAGAAAAAAAATGAAGAAAAACGATGGATCTTATCGTTTTTTGATCTGGGTTCGTAGTACCTTGTAGCGAGATAAAGATGTATGTATTCTATATATTAAACTGGGACGTACTCGCCCGATGTATTGTGATTTATTTTACCTGTCAAAATCGATGAAAATCAGAGAAAAACCAAGAAAGACAAGTATCGCGAAATGGGCATAACCGACGATGTGTCGACGATGTTTCATCGATGTTGATTTCCTGATAACTGTACGTGGCGCTCGCGTGTTTCTAAATCGTCCTTAAGCTTCAGCTTTATAATTATTTTCCAAACTATATTCCTCGTTCTTCAACAATTCCACCAAAGTTAGCGTCAAATATTACGTACCATGAATTTGCAAATTAACAAATCTATGAAGCTTGCAGTCAACTGTTCGCCATCTAATTTCGATCGTTTCAACGTCGAACGCCTCGCACCAAAAGAAGGAATATAAGAAAAGGAAGAAAAACCAGAAAATTGATTGAAATAGCCAGCGATCACCAGATTCTGTTTCAAAGATATATCGGGCCAGTCTGTTCCCAAGAAAATGTGATATTAAAATTAACACGAGAGAGGGGAAATACGGGAAGCAGAGAAACCGGGGAGGATCAATGCTAGAGGGAGAAAGGGCAAAGAGAGAAAGAACAGGGATGGTGGAGGAAATTTTCGAGTTTTCAAGAGAGGGTTGGCGGTTGGAACGAGGGGGCGGGAGGTCGTAACAAGAAAGATCGATGCACCAACGCATAGGAAGAATTGCCTCAGGCGCGTATGTGAGGAACGTAGATTGCGATGAAAGAGATATAGAGACAAAGTTAGGGCGGTGGAGCGTAGCGTAATTAGCGTGAATGGTTTATCGCGAATGACGGTTTGGGCACAGATCACAACAGCAGCAATATGAATTGATGCAGTATTGAACTGACGAAACGAACGACAAGAAATAATGAAACAAACTTGTTACTCCAGCCGCTAGAAATATATGTAAGATGTATAATTCAAACGACGATATGTAAAAGCTGCGGTTCATTCTGAGCTCAAGGGTGTCGCGAACTTTTATTCGATTTCACCTCGGTGTCGTTTCGAGCGATTCGTTCGAATTTTTGCCGGATTCGTGCGTTATAAACAATTAGCGACACGTGTCATACGATTTAATCGGATCGTACGAAATTTCGTATCGGCGAATAAACGTGACACCTGACGCGATCGATCGATTAATCCGGGATCGATAAAGATGAGGATCGAACGAAAATCATCGAGGTGACTGGATGATCTTTTCTCGCATAAACACGTACATACATACACACACACACCCCGCCTCCCCTCCTCCCCCTAAAAAAAGAAGAAAATCAGCGAATCAAATCGCGAAACGCTTGAGCTCACTGTACGTGTCGCGCGGCCCTCAATCTAACGTTTAAGGAATCTTTAAGTAATACTTGATCGATAACTAAGAATAAAAATAAAAAAAGAGATGAGATAAGGAGGAAAAATACAAATATGAAATAATAATGAAAAAAATGGGTGTTATTTTTAGATGTCTATTAGATTATCAGAACCAGAAAAACTAAAGGATAAAAAAATGCTTAAACATAAAAACGAATAAAAAAAAGTGAAGAAAAAACCTACTATTAATACTACTACTACTACTACTACTACTACTACTACTACTACTACTACTACTACTACACTACTACTACTACTACTACTACTACTACTACTACTACTACTACTACTACTACTACACTACTACTACTACTACTACTACTACTACTACTGCTGCTATTACTTCTACTATTATTACTACCGTACTTGTAATAAAGATTTAAAGAACATAGGAACTTAGTTGATGCGATTTCACAAATGATGCAACTTTTTGAGAAGAGCGTCCCTCTTTTTACGAATACCTGCGCAGGACAGACCCGACTTGTCCAGAGATATCTCATGTTTGCGTACGATATAATTATAATTACTCCCGACCAATAAATAAACAAAGCTAATGGAATAAAAATAAAAGAAAGAACCAGAAACGAAATTAAACAACATGAAGAGTAAGAACGAAAATGAACGATAGGATACGAAACAAGTAACAAGCTGCGAAAGAATAGAAAAAGAGAAATAACGAAAGAAATCATCATAACCGGAATCATCGAGCGTATTGTAGTTAATCCTTTGTACTTGTAAGCTGGACGTGTCGCGCAGTCCTGTGCAGGTGCGACTAAATAATCGTGGGCGTGAAAGGGACGAAGACGACGAAGAGTGACGAACGGTCTTTTTTTCTCCCTCCCAAAGAAGCATTGTGTCGTCGTCGTCTCCCTCCGTCGCGCTCAGGGACACCTTTTTCCTCGAGACGTTTTGCCGCTTTCATTGTTTAGATGATTACTATTTAACGACAAAAAAATAAAAAACGAGAAAATCGAAAATACGACGGAGATCGTCGGCGGAAGGAAGAGTAACGATGACAGAGGAGGGGTAAACGAAAAAGAACAAAAAAAGAAAAAAAAGGGGATCGAGACCAGAACCTTTTTAATGACCCAACACACGTCGCCGTTAACGTGTTCGTTATGTGCGAAATGGGCATTTCTTTTTCAGAGAAAACAAGATACCAAAAAAGTAAAAAATGTTACGATGAAACAGACAAAAAACAACAAAAGACATTTCGAATAAAGGAAAAAAAAATACACAAAGAATAACGGAGTGAAGGAGAGAGCGTGAGTGTCGTCTCCTGTTGCGCTCAACCACAGACATCGACCTGATTTGTAACTCGAGGATCGTCCATGCACTCGCGTAACGTCGATTTTTCCTTACGTCGAACGATCGAACCCCTTCGTTTGGAATAATCACCGGTTCCTTTCAGCTCGAAATTTCCAAGATCTTAATATACACGTATATCCTAAACTCGAACATAGTTCTTGACAACCAGAGATCCCAAAGATCTCTCTCGATACACGCGAACAAGGTAACCTAAGAGCGACCTTTGTCACCAAAGAGTAACCAGCCGTATCGACAGCGTCGTTTCCGAATACTCTAACGAGGCAAGAAACGGTTCTAACGTGCCGGTACACTTGGTCTGCTCGCTTGGTGACCCGAACGAACCGACAACGCAGGTGCTTTGAATTCGAGCCGGAGCTCGTCACGAGAAACTTCGACGCTGACGAGGAAACGATGATACGAGCACACAGGGTAACCGGAAACGAGGGAAAGAGAGTGGATGGTAAAAGCGTAGGTTTCACGGTGCCGACGTTGCAATCGCGCAATTGCCGCGTGGCGATACTCCTTCAGACGAAAAGTGCGGTCCTTTTCTCGGTCGTTGTTGAGCCACGTAAAACTGCCACGAACAAAAAACGTCTCTCTGGCCAGGCAAGGGGAGCAAAGAAAAACGGGGGGTGCGACGGGCACAGGGAGGAAAGGAGGCGACGAGAGCCGCGTAGACCAGGCAAGGACGATCCTCGAGAGGGTGAGCACACGAAGGGGATTTAAACCGACGAAACGGCTTGAGCGCTGGGAGAAACAGGGGTGTATAGGGGTGGGTACAGGGAGGAGAGAGAAACACGGGCAAAGGACAGGTGCGCGGGAGGTTGAACGGAAGGAGGATATAGCCCACGCGAGAGATCGACGAGAATTTTCGTGGAAAGGTGCGGTGCGGATCGAACGAAAGAATGAGAGGGAGATGTGGCGCGTGCGTGCGTGTGCAAGAGGAACGGACAAAAGGGTTGAGGGAAGAGAGCAGGGGAACAGTGGAACGTTTACAGGGAGACGAAAAGCGAGTAAACGATGGTGGAAGAGCACGGTCCTCGGGAAAAGCCACGTTCGGCCCTCTCTCGTCGCGACGAGCATTTAATCAATGGTAGGGGATGCTTAGTGGACTTAATCTTAGGGAACTGACGAAAAAAAAAATGAGAGAGCCGACGAAGAAGGGGCGTGGAGAAGCGGAATCATAGCGAACGTCGAAATTTTTGATTACGTCGCGCGAACGATGAGGATAAACAGAGGGTGATAGAAGCGACGAAGAAAGGACGAAGTAGCGGTTGAGAAAGAGATCGCGCGGGGAGTTAGAAAGCATACGAAAGATACACTATGAAATATCAGGAGAAACATTTACGTAGAGTGAGAGAGAATGCGAGTAGGAGAGAGAGTGTAAGATTTTGCTGCGTGTTGCGGGGTGTATGTCGAAAAATTACGCGCGAACAGAAACGCGAACTGGACGAAATTAACGTGTAACGAAGCAGGAAAGGGAATTAGAAGAACAGCTAACGAAAAGCGGGTGATATAAGAGAGATAATAAATGGAGATGCTGTACTGAGGAGAAATAGGGGTGAATTAGGGAGAGAGAGAAAGAGTGACAGAGAGAGAGAGAGAGTGAGAGAGAGAGAGAGAGAGGGAGAGTGAACGGGTGAAATGCGAAGCTAGCTTAAAAAAAGGCACATTCTGTCAATTTGTCAATATTGTCATGATTCGATAATGGTCGATTGGTATGCCTACGATTGAACCTCTATTTACCGGGTGGATGTATGATGATTCAGTACGATTCTTATAATTATTATCATTATTATTCTTAATTAATTAATTGATTATCATTATCAATTATCATTAACAGTGCGAAAGTAGGAGTAATAAACCACAAAACAGAGAAAACAGGAAACCGATGATAAAGCAAAAACACAAAAAAAAAAAAAATAAAGAAAGAAAGGCAACCACTTATATTATTGTACATATTTACTTGTAACTGCTATTCGTATTGCAGTGGTTTTGTTCTCTCAACAAATGATTTCCTCGATTCTGCGGGAAGAAAAAAAAATGAATAAAATAAAATTTGTGTATTATTAAGATCCGCGAGTACGTTTCATTTTCCCACTGACCTATCCTAAACTAGCCAGTCTTAAATTACAGGAACAAAAGGTGAGAACAAGAATTTTTTCTTCATTTTCTTCGTCGTTTTACAGGGTTAATTTCCAGGTCGAAGATCAATTCGACGAACTTTTTTTTTTCTTACGCGATCGAGTTCCGCTCTTTCGAATTCGGGACGGTAATCTCACGGAATCGCGACCGTTTGTGGTAAAATTGAATCCGTGCCGCGTTACATTCCTGGTCTTTTACGGCATCGAAGATAAGCTATCTATCGGCGTGCACGACGATCTCGCGTTTTTATTTGTTCTCCGAAACGATTTACCTCTTCGGCCACCCTGTCCTCTTTCGAGCGCGAAAGATCAAACACGATACGCGCGTTCTGTCGCCATCTTGTGGATTTATAACCGTATCAGAGTATTGATTTCTTACTTGTGGGCAAAAATTACAGATACCGTCGCTCGTTCTTTCCTAGAAATGAGGGTTTCAATTTATTATGAGACGTAATCAAGTTGCAGCGCCGATACGATAACACGCACGGACCTGTTATCCTGCCAATACGCTGGATTATTGAATTATCCGAAAGTGGTTGCGTGTATCCGGGCTTAAGCGTATGTATAGCTTCGTTTTGCCGCGGAAACGTGTTTGCGTTTTGTAATATTCGGTTGTTTAATTCATGAAAGACCGAGCGGTAAAGTAATCTATAGCAGTTACATAATCGCATCATTGAGAAAAGTAAATAAACTAATTTATGTACTGTTTTCTCAAGGTAACAGAGATGCATTAAAATGTTACTATAATTACATAGAAAAGAATATAAAAGAGATACGTTATCATAATACTTCTATTTCCCCAAATTTTACAAAATTGTTGGATCTAGATAGATGATAATAATACTCATTAAGATAAGCAGACAATTCAGCAATCATATGTTTCTGTGAGATTTAAAAAATGTAATCACAGGATTCCGCATGATAAGATAAGAAAATTAAAGCATTTAATTGCCGAATAAAAGCAGTCTCCGATTTTAAAATATAAAACAATCTCTAACAAGATATGATGTGCATGCTCTGTATTCAAAGAAACTTGTGAAACAGTATGAGACCTCTTATGTTCGTACGATAATCGTTGTTTGATTTAATAAATATTCAATGCTACTAAATTAAAAAATAATCTTCCTAGAAAACACAATGAAATAATATATTACATATACTACTTATATAAAATCTCCTATGAGAGATAGAATCAAATACATCTGATTAGAGTAAGTTCTTGTAATTTCATCTTAAGTGTCCTTCGCTTTAAGTTTAATATTTAGCATTTGACGCAATCCCCAAATAAATTCCATTTCATTCCTCTCATTAATTCGTATCAAATTCTGCAAAATTAGAAATTATCAGCAATGAATTGCGTATAACCAAGTCCTTGCATATTTCTATAGAAACATCAAAATCGCCTGGAAACCGAAACAAACGTAAACAGCGATATTCGTTTCATTCAAATTCCACCTCGAAGGGAATGCAATCCGAGAGACGAGCAGAAGAGATCCACGAGAAATTCCTGACAAAAACGAGGGTTCATTCCCGGCTTCAATCTCAAGGAAACATGCATACTTCGGTGTTCCGAGTTGCGAGGCAAAGTCCGTGAGGACTCGGCACGTAATAAGGTCTGGCAGAACGAATCGAGTTCGAAGATGTGAGAGCTCGACGTCGGACCGAATCGACAGAATGGAAGAGAAGATCCGGGCAAAATGAACGAAGTGACGTCATTATACCGAGCTCGAGCACACAACGTGTCTCGCAAAGGAATCATGATCCATGTCTGTATCGAGGTTTGTGACGTAATGACGGTGAAGCACGCGTTGCTACGCACCCCACTAATTACGAGACACCAAGCACAATCGGACCCTCCAAGCGAAATCCGGCCAACCTACGCCCTTCGAGCCTCAGTCTCCGGGCGACCGAGTTTCGCGGAACCATGTATCACGAGCACGCGCTGCTTAACGACACGTGGCTCGCTTCCGCATGGCCGATACCACCCTTCCGCCAAGGACGAGTCTACCTGGTCGAAAGTGTGTAGGCGAAGATGAAGATGCAACGGAAGAGTGAATTGGATCTTGATGAAAAAAGGTTGCATTTGCTGGATTACATGCGTCCTTGAGAGTTCACGGACTTGATTTCTGAAAATGTGAAAAATGATGTTTGGTAAAAGGTTGTAAGTGGAAAGGAGATTGGCCAGTAGAGTGGTCGAGTCTATGTAGAAGCTGCTTGCTTGATTTTGGAAGGGAAAATGGAAGAAAATAGATCTTTGTGGATGAAAAGAGCGAAGTTTGAAAATCGATAACGTATAGTAACGATAGTTGAACTTACATGTTTCTTCAATTAGAATCCTGTTTAGATCATGGACGTTTTAGTATACTAAAGAGGACAAGAATTTTCCTATTTTAAATGATAATACCAATATAGCTTCTCACGTTGTACTATTACATTTGCATATATAAGAAGTTAAGAGATAAGAACTTTAGTTCCTCAATAACAGTGAAATTATGCCCTCAATTAATTCCCTAATTGTTTTAAATGAAGTACATTTTCAATTTTGTGCAGCTATAATATCTACGCGTTGATATTTTGGTATTTTAGAATTTAAATGAAAATACTCTGAAGTAAATTTTACGTAACAATAATGTAAATGAAAATTTTGAAAAATATTATTTCTCTGAAAGCCACACAAAATAAAAAAACTATTCTGGTTAGTTGACAGAATGAGAATAAGTAAACAGTGTCTCGCTTAACGCATCCTCTACTACTAAATCCATCAGTGGAAAGGGTATACAAGGGACGTGTACCTATCCTTCCCATGATTTCCGTCACTTCGTCAAAGTAGAATAGGTCAACCGAGAACGTATAGTCAGTGGTATAGCCACGATTACTACCATTATCGTATATACTATGGGAAATTATATACTTTAACAATAAACTTCATCGATTATATCAAAATATTTCTATTCGATATTTACGTTTATCTTATTTTGCAATTCATATTCAGACGCCATGGGAAAAGAGCAGAGAAGGGCAACCGAGCAAGGAGTTCAATTCGACTATCCGAATAGTATTATAGTCTTTCTGCATATTTTATGTACTGTTGGTGTATGTCCTATATATTATAACACTGAAATATACGGATGGCGCAATAAATACTTATTAATGTACCATTTAGACACCAGTAAATGGTAATTAAACTGTTTTTATATTACTTTGTTGTTAAGAAAAAATAATTATCGAACAATTCTTCAAAGATTGATATTGTCTCGTAGATATTCCGTTTAGAAAGCATTTTACAATTATTCAATCTCATAGCCAACTTTGCCAAGCCATAATTTCTTGGCGTGGAAAATTTACGACTCACCTATCGCAGAATAATCAAGAACACCTTTCTGCCGCTAATATTACTGACGTTGCTGACTCATGCTGAAGATACATTCATAGTAGTCTCAGTTGAACGATGTACGTATATCACACAAGGAATCTGTTAGGAAATTTAATACAATTAGAATGTTCTAGAATTCAAAAAGTCAATTCTATAAGATTTTAAGTCTTAGTGAATTTATTACGTAGTTAACATGTTGATTTTAAATAAAGAAAGAAATAGTCCACATTTATCTTACATTTCATTATGAACGGATAATAAAGTAACAATGTATTAACAATAAAAATGCTATTACTTTCATATAACATGCAAAAAAAAAGTAAAAATACGTACTCAAAAATTTTCTGACGATACGGTGAATCGCACATTCAATTCTTTGATCATTCTGAAGCTGTCCCTCCAATGTATCGCAGGCATCGATAATATCGATTGTACTTTGGCGCCTTTGAAATGTTCTCGCGCCATATTTTTTACTGAATACTTGAATCAAATAAAGGTAATTCCTCAATAAATAAAAGTTAAGAAATTTATTATATTTATAATATATTGTAAAACTCATTTAATATGTTACAAATTATTAATAAAATATAATATCAGTGAGAATTATTAATTAGCTAGAAAAGACAAACTATTACACATGATATGCTCCTATGTTATTAATTAAATTGTTAATCGGTATTGGTTAAGCATAACAATATTAGGGAAGGATAAAGATATTGAAATTAATACAATACTCAATAAATAATAATTATATGTCAAAATGCTCTTCACGTTTATGATATAAAATTTACGATACCATTTTATAACCTATGTATGTTTAAATATGTATAATGATTTAGGAACACGTAATGGAAAATTAAACATTCAATACCATTTGCATTATTATGTAATTATCGTCTTTACACTATATTAGCAAAATTCTTGTTAACATCAAACATTCCAATAGCCTAGTAAATTATTTTAAATCTATTATTTCTATATAGAAAAATTATTTAACCTTTTAAAGTTATTTGTTACTAATACTTACATATAATTTTCGTAGATTTAAAATGTTCTATATGCCTAAAGTCTATTTGTGTTGATTTTTTTACGTAATAAATAGATTGATAAACGTTTTGATATAGATAAATTGGGATATCGATACAAATTATATATTCTATTAAGTCAATACAGTAGATCGTTTCGAAGAGCCTCTTGAAAAGACAGGGTGATATTTCGACGTGCATCAAATTAATAATTGACTATCGTTTCGAAATTTCCTCATTGACTACAGTAGTTGCTGGCTTATATAAAAACTGATAAAATATAAAGATTATGCAATATGTGAAAGTTGACAAGTTTTAAAGATTATTTAAGACGATCATGTTGAAAACAATATCTCAATTGACTCCTGTAGTAGCACCGTCTCAAATATGGCTGAAACATCAGTCAGTGTGTAGTTCGTACAGTGTGGTTGGATGTTACGGTGTCTCGCGTAACGTTTTATCTCGTACTATTATTCAATCTAAATGTTCCGTGTCCTGCGTATACAAAACTACAAGAAGAGAGTTCCAGCAGTCAAGTAAACGTGCTGTCATCACATGCTGCGGGACAAAAGAAGAAAAAATGGCACCAACGCGTGTTATTCTTATGTCGTGTGGCAGTTATAACCCTCCAACCAATATGCATTTAAGAATGTTTGGTACATATATATCATTCCTTATAATCAATATCGAGCCTTCATATAAACACAAAATTCTTCAATTCGCGTACAATATAGTAGACGAATTTTACGACATTTAAGATTTGTTGATTATGTGAACGAATCGGAACATTGTTAAGATAACACCGTGTAAACAATCCGAATTGGTGTTGTCGACGTTCACAAATAAGAATTATTTAGGATATGAATTTTTAATCAGATTTGCAAATAAAATTTTGTATTAATTAACAAGTCGAAATTATTCATACAATTCTATATTTTGTAGAAATTGTTTCACAATTGAAATATTAAATGTGATTTTCTTTTAACAATGTAGTAACCTTTTATTGGAAATTTACAGAAATAGCCAGAGATCATCTTCACAGAATGGGAACTCATATTGTAGTTGGCGGTGTTATATCTCCTGTACATGATGCATATGCTAAGAAAGAACTGGCAAGCGCGACGCACAGATGTGCTATGTTGAGATTAGCTTTACAAAACAGCGAATGGATTCGACTTAGCACTTGGGAAACTAGACAGAATGGTTGGACAAAGACTAGATTAAGTTTACAGTACCATCAAAATTTATTGAACTCTGTGGTATTTGACTGGACTAATGTCAAACACAATGTATCAGCGGAGGATCTGGAATGGATTCCAGAAAATGTAAAAAATAGTTCTGACCATACTCCAATCCAAATTAAATTATTGTGCGGTGCTGATCTATTAGAAAGTTTTGGTACTTATGATCTTTGGGCTGAAGAAGACGTAAGTAACACTTTTATTTATTTTATTTTGCTATTTATAATGTTTTGATAATTAAAGAAAATTTTTATAATTTTATATTTGCAGATCGATGCAATTGTTGGAGAATATGGTCTGGTAGTTATTACAAGGGAAGGTTCTAATCCAAATAAGTTCATATATGATTCAGATATTCTTTCTAAGTATATGGTAATTGTCTTATCAACAATTGTTATGTATCTTTTACATCAACCTAGTATTCTTATAATTAATTTCTGTACAGCACAATATATACATAGTAACTGAATGGATTCCAAATGAAGTTAGCTCAACTAGAATAAGGAGAGCATTGAAACGAGGTGAGAGTGTCAGGTATCTCGTACAAGATTCTGTGATTGATTATGTCTATAAGCAAGGAATTTATGATGCAAAGTCAACAACATCGACAATGTGAGTTTAAACATAATTTCACTGAAACGATAGTTCACTTAACTAGTGGGAACTTAATAGTATGTCTTCCAATAGATTTAAACAAAAATTTATTTTTATGTATTTTGTACGAAAAGAATATATTTTTATAGCATTCATATTCCTCATAGTTGGTGAGTTCAGAACATACAGAATAGCTTGATCTAAGATGTTGTAAAGTTGTACAGTCATACACATACACAGTTGTATATTTTATAATTAAAATTTAACCCTGTTATTACTCAATAACATCAATGCATTAGTTATAAAATGGATTATAATAATCAATATATTGATTTTTAAATATATAAATATTTGAATGTTGAATAAGAAGGGAGATATGGAATTTTTGTTTTCTACAAAGTAGGTTTTAAAAAATTTTATAAATGATATAAAGGATGTTAAAAAAATAATTGGTAGTATATAGATTTATTTCATAAGAAAATATAATAATGTATTTTACATAAGATACATATGATTACCAAACATACATGGGCGATATATGTAACGTAATATTAGATATTAGGTCTAGTTGATAAAAAAGTATTTCAACACTAAAAATACTATATTGTTATAAATTTTTCGAATTGTTTATTCGATAAATACTCATAAAGTAACAGGTGCCAAACAATTCTGAAAAGAACTTATTGAGTGTTAAAAGGGTTAACACATCTCGTATAAACAATATGCAGCAATATATTAGTCTAGTCTAAGAATCTTTTATTTATTATGTAAATCTAATCAGATCTATTTCCTAGTAACTCGACTGTAATTACAAATAAATTTTAGCAACTGCATTTTTTTTTTTTTTTATTTAATTTAAATTGTATTCAATTCGCTAATCGTGGGGAAAGTACCGATTCACGGATAAAGGTAATTTTCTTTGCTTTATTCAATTCCTTTTACCATTCAGAACATAATTAAACAAAGAAATTAAATAACTAATTTACATAAATGTGACATAAATATCTCGATGTCATGATGTAATTCGATAAAAAAAATTAGTGGAACAACTTTGCCCTGAATCGGATTTCTATCAAACATCGAGTTAACGAAGACCATATAAAAAATAGTGTCTTGTTTTTCACGCTGCCAATCTACTTGGACACTGAAGTAAGTTGGAACTGACCTCGCCCAACGCGAATAATTACTTGACCATTGATTCCAAGTATCAAAGCACCTTTCTCACGCCGTCGCCTAGCGACGTTACCATGGACTCTCCGAGTCCGATCGAAATTATATCCATCGATGTGCCTGATACCGTTCTGCGTAAGAATATCCAGAACGCAACAAACATGGCTTGCGTGGCCTCCCGTCACTCCGGCTGCGGTGGCCTCGAGGAGGCGCGCGAGAAATTCATTAGCGCTCTCGTTGCCGAGAACGGCAACGCCAAACATATAACGACCGCGAAGGCCGCGTATCCAGGTCTCGCGAAACAGATCATCGCCACCGAAACCGGCGAGTCGCAGATCCTCGACGAGGTAGGTTTCGTTGACGATGATAGGAAGGTTAGGAAGGTGGTCAGGGTACAGCCCCGATCGAGTCAATTGGAAGAGGTGTCCCCGGGTGTCGCCACCTCGTCGAAACGCGAGAATCTCGTCAAACTTAATACGAAGCCGTCAATCGAGGCGAAAAATAGCGTAGCTAAATCGTCAGAAACTAGTAACAGACTTCGAGTCCAGTACGACGTCGTTGATGTAGAATCAGGAGTAAGTAGAGTCATGAGTCGCGAAGCTAGGTCGTCTATTTCATCTTCGACTGTCTCGTCCTCGACGATGTCCGCTATGGACAATGGTGGAGGACGCCACGAAGGCGCTTTATCTGATTTTAGCGTAGACAAAGAGGATTACAGGCTCACGCGGTACGGCTTGGACGACACGGTCGAAGACGAAGTCCAAGACAAGCATAAAGATTCCTGGTTAGGTAAACAACGATCGAACGACTCTATAGAGAGTCAGCAGGGAAGTCTATCGCGCAAAAAACAATACCCTGATCCAAAGGGAAGCGACGAGGTTTACGATCAGGACGACTTTCCTAATGATAGCGTTCGATGCTCAAACACGCAGGTGTTAGTGTTAGTTAGCGCGATGATTCATAATCCTTTCGACAAGGAAGGTACGACGTTGATTGTTGAAGAGAACGGGGTACAGGGTAAAGGCGAGATCACGATATACAAAGGCGAGTCGGATGGAAGTATCGATAAATTGAGTCTTTTGGTGCAGTCGCCTGTTCCGTCGTCCGTTAGCGACGAGAGCACCGTAAAGATACAAGAGATAGTCGATGATGGAACAGAAATCGTGAGAGAAGCCTCCGATGACTCATTGGCCTTAGATGACAAGTCCTCGAAGAGGGACGTAAGCCTAGAGATAGATGGTAAGTATGTGAAGTCAGTGGTGAACGCGCGCAAGAGTCCCAGGAAGACAAAGAACGGTCAGATGAGAATACATAATGAAAGCGACGAGAAAAGAGTGAAAGAGAGCGAAACAATAGAAAAGAGCGTCGACTCGGGTACGCAATCGGAAGAAACGTTCTATAAGACTGTCTCGAATGCTTCTTCGTCGAGATCAAAGAGTCCTAAAAGAGAGAGCAAATCTCGATCGAAGATCCACGAGTCCATGATCAGCGATGAGAGAACCAAGAAAGTGAAACGGTACGACGCGTCATTAAAAGGAAGTCTCGATTCGGTGATCGCCACGAACGATTCGAGGACGATTTCTAGAAGGAGATCGAAGACCGAGGAAACGTTCTCGAAGAAATCGAAGAGCTGCGAGTCCATTAAGAAGATCCAGGAAGTGTGTTACGAAGATCCTTCCAAAGCGGACAGTACGTCTCAGCTGATCACGGCGAACGAACTAGACATGCAAACCGACGAATTCTGCTCTGCCTGCTGCTACGTGAACGAATTGTCTTTAAGGACGGAAGAGATAATGGGAACGGAAGAAGTAATCCTGCGTTCCAATTGCAGTTCCATCGTCGACGAAGATTCTACGGAATGCGATATTTGTAGTTCTTGGAATTTGCAAGAGTCGACTGACACCTTGGATCGGAAACTCATTTCCTCCACGACCGACTGCGATCAGCTATGCGAGGTTTGTGAGATCTGCAACGAGATCTGTGCCACTTTCAACCCCGATCAGGAGCCAAGATCGTACTCTACCAGGGATCCAAGAGATTTGACTCATAGTCGAGCGTTCGAGTCTTCCTCGAGAAGTCTTCCTAAAAACAGTTCCAGAATCGGCGACAGCTTCGCGACTAATCCGTCTCTGGACGATGACAGCTTCGAGATCGAGAACTGTGGGTTCCAGAGCGGACCAGAGTCGATGAATGATCGAAAGTTTAGCGATCAAATAAGCGAAATACAATTTTCCAAGTCTTTCAATATCTCCGACTCGGCTGTTATTAAAAAGAAATCACGCGATAAATATTTTATTCCTAAAGACGAGTTGGCTATCCTGTCTAGTAATTCCAGGCGCATGAATCGCAAGGGATCGTTATTTAGAAAAAAGCCAGCCGAGGATCCTGTCAACGTTTCTCAAGATAAGAGACGTTATTCCTCGGTGGATAATCTTCAATCAGCCAGAACATCTTCCAGAAACAATGACAAAGTTCTGAGGCCTAAGAACAGCAAGCTGATCGGCTCAGCGGATAACATACGCGCTTCTAGAAGCTCCAGAAGATGCAAATCGTTGCAGAGATCGGCGGACAATGTTCGATACGTGGATTCGTCCACGGACAATTTGGATTCTCTGGTGGAAAGTTTAGGAAGGGAGGACGAGACGCAAGATGACATCAACTGGATAGAGAAGCCTAAAGTCAGGGATAACGAAACTGTAAAGATGATCCTGACCAAGCATGGAATTAAGATAATTAGCGAAAAGGAAACCGCTCTATAATGAAATTAGAACGACGATATAAAAATTCAACGAATTTGGAGGAACGTAATTTGTTCTAAGGAAATCGCTCACGTTAGTTAAAGAAAAAATGTTGCAACAAATATATACATATATTATTATTATACACGACACAAATTAGTTTGAACTCTCGTTAGGCTAACTGCAAACCTTAGGATGCAGACTTATCGACTCTCTTGTGATAATTCTGATCGATATATCGTCTTCAACAGATACAAGATTTTTCACATTATAATAGAAACTTAGTTAACGAATATACGTATCTATATAAAGAGGAAAGAAGATAAAGAAATATATATATACATATACATATACATATATATTTATAACTCGGGAAAGAGGTTCTTTTCCGAGAGAAAGAGAAACGCCAAATGTTACGAGATTTGATCCTACTCACAGATTCTATTTAATTAATAACGATGATGTTCACGCAACCGAGACTCTTTACGAAAATCCGCCAAAAAAATATCGCATAAAAGGAGAGAGAAAATGGAGCAAGATCTCAAAGCGTGACATTGTTAAGCCGCACGTTGTTCGTCGTGAATAGAAGGAAAAGAGTTCTAAAACGATATGCACACAAGAGTACACAGGCCTTGGGAGAACTCCTTTAGGATAGGAATACAACCAGAGAAAACGATATTATATATGTATATTATTATTATTGCGTTATAACGAACTGAACTAACAGTCGCTGCTGTTGAGCGTGATTAAACAAATTAAATGAATCACGGGGTGTTTCGTTGTCGCGTGCGTTGGAAGGAAATATTAAAGAAAAAAGCTCGATAAATTTCAAATAAATACGAGATAAAAGGAAGATTACAAACTATTGTGGAAGAGAAATGAGTTCTGGACAACGCACGAGCATCGAGAACAGTAAATTATCGAGACAATCCTACAATTAACTCGTCAATATTATACGAAGAGAATAAAGAATGGTTTCGATTAACCATAAAGTATTCTATACATATAAACTACGTAAGCGATGCGTTACGATGGGCTGCGGTACATCGATCGGGGAGGCCGTGATTAATTAATGTCGCTTCTAATGGAACCCGCTGATCTCAGTTTACCTTTCGTCGTGTGCAAAGGAAGAAAGGGATCAAAAGAAAAAAAAAAGGGGTCAGATGGAACGATAAAGAGGACGTGCAATTTCGTTTGGAATACGAAATTTCACGAGAATGAATTATTCGCGAATTTAGTGACAGACTGCCTTTCTGCGCGACGAATCTGACGATATAACGATTAATTAATTGATTACGGTTTACACATACATACATACATTACACCTCTGCCAAATAATTTTTATTGAGAACGTGCCAATTGTCTTTTAATATCTTTTTAGACATCGTGTTTTTTACTCTTCCGAACGGTATAGCTCTGTGTATGATAGTTTGAAATCGTCGATATTTTTTCAACAAAAGCGATTCAAAGGGAGATCGAGAAGGGAGAGAAAACGAGGAACGTTCCTCGATTCCGTCACTGTCGCTCATCGAGCATAATGCGTAATTTTTATGCGTATATTCGTATTTCTATTTTTTTCTCTTTTTTTTTTTAAGTCGATCTCTCTCTTTCGTATCTTTTTGTATCCTGTATGCACGGTGTCATGCGCCTCTCTTTTTGTCGTAAGTCTCGCTTAGAGAAATCCATCCAGCGATCGTAATTGCTGTCTTTTAGCGAATATTTTTTCCAAATATTGATCAACCACTCCACTGCATCTAACTGTGATGAAATCGTTCTTGGAAGGAGAAGAATATACAGAGCAATCTGTGACAAATATCTTTCCTTTTACGATCGATACTTTCTTTCTCTCTCTCTTTCCTTCTTTCTTTTACAAGATTTTTATTATCAAACGTTTGCTCAGATTAATCGTTAACGAGAGTCACAAGACTCGATTGTAAATACGCTTAGGTGCAATGGAAACGAATCGTTGTTTGATATAATGGCTGAGCTTCTTAGGCGTATTACCTGTGTTTTCATAGTGCCTAATTTTCCATTGTTCTGCCAGCAATCGCGCCTATTTTGACGAGCCACTGTCAAGGTGCATCGTGTCTGCGAATGATTTTGCGAGATGCGATACTTTTTTACATTTTGTTTCATTCTTTTTTTCTTAGTCGATAAGAACAAATTGTTTTGTTCTCGAACACACACCATCGTCCTCCTTTCTATCACAACCCTGTTCTTTTTCTTTAGTCTTGATGCGCAAGCCTAATTCTTTTACACATCCCCCCTCCCCTTTCGAGCAAACTGTTGTTCCGCTCTTGTTATTTGTATAGTAACGTAGATAGACGAAGGTGGCGAGAAATATGCTCAAGCTAACGGTATTCGTTGTTTAAAATTCATGTAAAAGTGCTTCCTAAATGCGACTAAAACGGCCCTAGGCCACCCTTGTATCTTTTTGGACCAATTCCGCTTCTTTTTTCTATTCCTGTATCGTTCGTTTCTTTGTTGTCTGTATTTTTCGATTATTTCGTGAGACATGTGAAATGTGTTTGGCCATCACGACTTCTATCATGCAATCGCTTGTCGAATAAAAATCGTTGTCTAAACAGTTTCTCTCATTAGTATTCGTACCGTGAAGTGTTCCCCGCAAAATTGAAGAAAGAGAAGAAGGCGTACAATTTGACTGTGTACAGATCAGTATTACTGTTCAATTTTTTAAATAATCCTATCGTATATTAAGCATTCGGTATTGTTAGTATTTTTAAGTAACGTTACAGATTACGCGTGATATTCACTATTACTTAAGAGATCTCGCCATACGTTAACGTTAATGTCACTTGTTAACGCTATCATGTCGAAAACGCGAGGGTGATCTAAAAAGAGGCAAAAAACGATCTAGAGAAATAAAAGAAATATAATTTCCATAAAAATCTAAAAATTAATCTTCCTTGATCAATAGGAAAGGAAGGACGAAGATGAAAAATCCCGACAGTTGAGTCGATAGCACGTTGACTGCCACGACATCCGTATTTGCATATCAGCAAAGTTTCTGGTCGGTCCGCGTAACCCATATTCGGGTGTCGCTGATTTGACTACTTGCGAAGGATCGTCGTAGGTATTTGAAAAGATATTCCATAATAATAAAACTGTTGAATTGTTATAAAAGTAATACGAAAATGGTTTATTAAACAAATTATTTAGAATGTAAAACTTTAAAGCATTCTATACATAGCTGAGGTTGGTCGGCACAATTTGGACAATAAATTGTTGTTTTCTTTAAATTTTTTGTGTCTTTGTTCGGCCCATTCGACGTCTTTTATTTGCATAACGTATTTTATTTGTATGCGCGTCTAATGCTTCTTCCGGAATCATTTTTCCGAACGGCGATATTATGCTGACTACATCGAAGACAAGGATTTTTTGTATTTTCAGACAACCCTAATAATTTTGCAGCTAATAACTCTCTAAATATTCTGATATTTATATCCTTCCTTGTTACAATTTTGTAAACCGTCAAAGCGTTTTCAACAGAAATTCCCAGAAGGAGTTGGACGCCAAGTTTTCTGTACCATTTGATTCCTTTTCTAATTTTGGTGGCATAAGAAACCATTCGGTCGGAATAATCTATACCACACTTTCCTTCATTATATTCAACAACAGCTACTGGTTTTAATATTGCGAACAAACGAAACGAGAGATCATTCTTGAGACCACCACTTGAGCGACTCGCATTACTAAAATATCGATGGGAGTATCTAGCAGAGAACGATTGGTACTGTGACACGCGTGGCTTGACAGAAATTTATTTAATAATACGCGTGGTAATTAACGTGTCAGAAATCAAATTATCATAATTTTACCTTCCATGACAGGTCCATATTTTACATTCGTCTAAATCTCTGTCCAAAAAATAAGAAGATTCTTCACATTTGCAACTCCAATATACATATCCGCTGTTTCACGCTTATTAAAAAATCTCTCCAAACTCTCTTCTCGTATCTTCCTTAGCTAAGTCAACGTTCGATCGATTTCGAATTTCAAAAAATCCACGTGTCACGTTACAGCACTCCGCTCCAAATCTATAGATCTTTATTCGATCGTTACGGAAACATACCCGAGCCCTCTTTTTAGATTTTCCTTGAATCGAATCGCGATGGATGCCAAATTTCATCAAATTCATCGGTGTATAGGAATCGTGTTCGACGGAAACGTCTCTTTCTCAATTTTTGGCCAAAATTCGAAAACGGTGGTCGCCGCGCAAAGATCATCGTAAAAAGGAAGACGAGACAAGCGAAATAAACCCCCGATGGCGTGATAGAAGTCGATGTGTGGTTCGGTTCTGATGGAGCATGTGATATGTGTTTTCCAGGGTACAGCAAAACCTGCATGCCTACTGTAAGACAGATAATTGACTGTCTCGTTGCTGCTCGACCCATGCCAATCCGATGCGGCCCCTGCCTTACTGCTAAACGTACTAATACTGCTACTAACAATCGCGGTAGTAACGGCGCCAGTCGCGTTAGTAGCACGGCTAACAGCAACAACATCAACAGCTACATCAACAACAACAAGAACGTACACGCCTACGAGAACATTCAGAGCTTTAGTATGCGCGAGAACGTCCTGATCGATAGCGCGACCAGCCGCGACTAGGATTTCCGTTTATCGCAGTGCTGGGGAGGTTTGGTCAAACCCTTACGAATCACTTGACAATTATAGATTTTACGAGTTTCGATTCTTCTCCTCAATTGAAATTCTTTACGAGCGAATGGAGCGAAGGAATAGATCGATTTGTTATCTTTTCCTTTTGTTGGGTTGTTTGGAAAGTTTCTGGCGAAATTGAAAAACAATGGAACTTAATATCGATCGTAAGAAATCGTTATGAACTTTCCGAAATACCTAAGGTTTTTTTTTTAGTATAAAATAATGTACTATAACAATTGGAAATGTTTAAGGTTGGACATCATCTAGGGGGAAAGGTTTTGTTTATTGTACGATCGTTTATTTTATGAGAATTTTTATAATAATGTATTATTAACTATTTTATTTCTATTTCAATTATTTAGGAGGAGCTATTACTTATTTCGTTTCTACTATCTGTTATTTTTATATTATCCAAATAGGAGAAAGCTAGATGTAAATCTTACGGGCTATATAAGGATAGGAAGATTCTAAGATCTCTGATCTTCTTTAAATATTAGAAAGCAAAAACTTGTTGTACCTGTTTTGATATAAGATGCAAAAGCTTGAGAAGATGTGTTAAAATAAAAATTGCTTTTTTGAAATACAGCATTGAGAGATCATAACATTGAGATGTAATATAGTGTTATCGAGATAAGCCTGAAAAAAGAAGAAAACGTAAAAAAATATACCAATTCTAGTGGTTAGTATTCATTTATTTTATCGCTGCAGCAAGCATTTACACTATGTCATTAAAATTACCATACAAAGTATGACTCTTAGCGAGGACCTTATTGTTGCTAACGTTATAATCGCTGATCAATTAGAATGTTTTTCTGTTCGAACATTATTTCCCCAGCACTGCTTGTTTTTTAAAAAAAAAAAGTTTTTTGATTCCGTTCTTTTGTACTCGGACCATATTTTTCAACGTTAGAATTTGATACATCTTTTTGCACTATTAATGTTAGAGAAAATGGTGTCAACTCGTTCGATCATTGTCAACAAAGTTACGTCATATAAACAATTTATTCATGAATTCACGGACAAGTCGTGTTACTAATTAAATTTCGCGTGACATCATCTTCTTTATCGTTAAAATCTCACAAGAATTCAGAAGCTTGTCGAAAAGCATGTATTCAAATATTAAAAAAAAAAAAAAAAAAAGAAAAAAGATAGAAACTCTGTTTAATACTGGCACGTGTAGCAGATTATGATTTCCACTTTTATGAGAACTTACAGAAACGGAAGTAGGCTGAAGGGAAAAATAATTTCACCCAGCTAACCATAGAACTGCTTCTGTCAACTTTAAACTTTCGAACCTTTGTTAAATTATTATCTCCATTGAAGCTTAGAAAAATACTATACTATCTTACATTACAGGCTATTAAACTGTTTCCATGAATCAAGATCATTACAATCATTAAGGATCCGTTTGTATAGTATTTCTTTACGTACAACGCTGCTACTTTCTTACAATAGCGTCATTTTATTCGTATCTCACAAGTTGCGTGTCTACTATTATGGCTACAGTTATAATTTTGCAATATCCGCGATAATCCTAGCCGCTGTGGATGTTGCGTATTAACTTTGGCGGTGCGTTATTTCGATTTAATGACACCACGATGGAAACGACTTATGCTTTGGTACTTGCTACGGTCAATTTGCGAGTGTCGTTTCGAAACGATGTCAATGGTCATGCGAGCACGTGGCAACATATGTAAATTCAAAGCTACAGTGTCAATTGGACGATGATTTTATAATTCTACGTCTAGATCGAAATATCGAAGAACGCATTTTACGAATTGGTACCACCATGAAGTGGCTGATCTTCGAATTATTTTTTATGTAGAATCATCCTCTTCCTGGCTGTACCATTAATCACAGAGGACATTTTGTATATTCGAATGTTATACGAATCTTGTATTACACATTTTGTTCTTTACAAGGCGTTCGTTGATGTAATGGTTTATTTTAAAACAATGCGAAGCGGAAAGATCGAAGTTAGATCGTAAAACGATTGATCCAAACGATTAGCATTTTTCTATGGTTTCGCAGAGTATAGAGGATCTTATCAACCGCGAAACTTCCAAATTAGTATCTCGCGGTTACGTGGGCGAATTTATAAGGGGAAATCAAAATAATCGATACATATTTTATATACGTTGGCAAGAGAGGAAGGATGTGAGGATGAATGAGAGAGAAAAAATGTTTGAAACTGAAGAAACGCGAACGAACTTCGACGGGCTTGGATTATTGTTATATTTTTTGAGAAACTTTGTTTCCTAACTACTACCAAAGAAAACCAAAGAAATAATTCGTTGAATTTTAATTATTTTTTTTATTTCAGCTCTTACTACACCTTGAACTTTGCACTCCAACAGATTTGCATATTTCTTTTCTTCTCAAACTTAAGCTTAAACAAAATTTATACGGAGATAGAGGTTTTAAAATGTTTCTGAAGTTGCAGATTGTTTCGATTGAAACGAAAGATGGAAAGATTTGAATTAATTGCGGCAAACGATCTATTTATATGCAACGACTATAATGACAAAAACATTAACGAGTTGTTAGAAATCCAAGCTGAGTATAATTAAAAGCTGACAAGGCTCGATGTCTTATAAAAAGAAAATCCAGCGAATTCTTATCGAGTAATTAAAATTTTAAATCACCCGGCAATTTATTAGCCGCAACTTGAAAAAGTTACTCGAAGCAACTCTTGATTGGCTGAGAAACAATTTTATTGCTATTTATCGAGCATCGTATCGATCATTCGAGTATCCAGCTACATACATATATACTTGTTTCGTTCAAAAAAGTCATACGTTCACTGTATATTGCGACATTTTTAAAAAAGAAGTCCTTGGGAGTGCAATGATCAAATGTCGCGTAACTTTGCTTGATGGTAGTATTATTCAAGAAAATCTTCCATGGCTCATATAGTATACTAATACTACCGCTTTTTTCTTTCTTTTTCTTTCGGATTTGATTCAAGAATAATTGCGAAGTAAGGTGAAAAAGAATTGAGATAGAATTTTAGCGGCTAGATTTTTACTATATAATATTTTTTAGATTTTACTATTTTATCTAATTTACATGGTGGTCTGTCGCCTAAGTGCCAGGCAACTCTGACAATGAGCCACGTCTAATATTACGTGGCATATTTATTTCGATAGATCATCGAACCAATCCTACAATAGAAATATTTAACAATGCTTGAAAAGTGATATTTGCTTCTTTAGTTCTCCTCGATGCGCGTTTTACTATTTGCATTTTTTGTTTCGCAAAGACATTTCAGAATCGATGGTCGATGTGACGTATCCCAGTAGAATTATCGATAATATATATTCCAGCCTAAGAACGAGTTATGAAAAAGAAAGACAAACGGGAAATTCTCACGCATAGTTCGCACGTTGTATATGTTTGTATACTATGTTAATCTCCGATAATAGTGAGTGTTGTAACACATGTATATCTGTGGAAAAAAAACATGTAAGAGGAGATCAATAAATCAAAAATAACAAATTACATTTCATTGGTGCCGAAACGATTGATCATTTCATTTTCGTTATGTTTATTTTTTCTCATTATCTCCCTGAATGCTCTGCTATCCAATATTACATAACTATAACATTGATGGAACATGTTCTGTTTCATGATTACATTTTTATAGATCAAGCATTGATATGGACGATTACGATACAATGCCAGAGCTGTAGACACAAGAAGTTTAAACGAAGAGTAAAAGTACGAGGTAAAGGCATATCCTCTTCCTAACATTTTTCCGCTTAGTTACTAAGTAATCAACAACTAACGCATTTTTTATATAAAATATAATAATCTAAGAATACTTAAAGAAACTTTGTTTGCGCACGTCTACACTTATGTATATGGACAAAATGTACATTAATGACGTCGGTGAGATTCCTTAACGTAATCCTCCACTTTCGTGTAGTTACAAAAAACATATTACAATTTTGTAATATATATAGAAACGCAATATCCCGCTAGTATACACATATACGCAGCTACTAACTAACTTTATACTACATCAATTTAGAACGAACTAACCCTGTAAAGCTTGCGAAGAAAGATGCCTTTTTCACTATTTAAACGATACAAGGTGGTTTATTTTCCAATTCAATGTCTTTTTTCACATTAATTTTAATCTTTATATCGAGATCAAGATTTATATCTTAATCGAAACAGACAAATGGATGCGAGGACAAAAATCCACACAGTGACCACTAAAAATCCTGAGTATACCTCCAGCTCGTCGAGGTCAGTCCCTTTTTCCATAATCTGCCTTAGTGAATTTCCTGGTATCGTTATAGGCATCGTTAAACTAAGCCATCGAAGAAATTTCGGCATACCCTCGATTGGCCAGATCAATCCTTGAAAATGTCAAAATGTTTTGAATAAGTATGTATTCTATGTATTTTTTCATATTATACACATTAGACGTACACCAATTTTTCTTTGATCTCTCTGACAGATTCCAAACATCTTGCGCTCTTAGTAGTAAATGATACTACAATAAATAAACTTATGTTTAATCACTCACCACAAAGAAGAAGCAATGGATAAAAAGTTCCCGTTGACGCATAATTGGCTACACTATGAGAAGTACATGACACTGATATGAAGAGACCTACAAATGATTTTTTCCCATTAAAATATTTTGTCATAAAGTTTACAATTCAAGTAATACTGAATTTATATTATAATTGAAATTGAAATTATAATTGAATATACAATTGAATTGTAACGTAACCATCGAGAATATTCATTTGCTAACTTTAATTAAGTCGAAAGCTTACCGTATACCATTCCACAAAATCCTTCTAGCATACTCATCACGATGACACCGATCTTCGATCCTTCGCAATACATATCATACTGCTCGAAACCAATATATAACGCAATTCCTACTTGAAATACAATTATTATAGCTTGCGTTATCAAGTGAGCAATCAGAATCTCTACGGTGGTAACACCTATTTTACATGAATATTTATGGATCAATAACAATGTAATTAATCGTTTTACAATTGTGCAATAATTCTATGCGTCTTATATGACAGTTTAATATTATAGACAATGTATTATTTGTCATACATACAGTGAGCTTGTCAAGATATGATTTATTTCACATTTAGTGATTTCATTAGATGCTCAGTGATAGAGCGAACGTAAAATAAAAAAAAGGAACAAAGATAAAGAATGACGTAATCAAATTCGTTTCTCTCATAGTACAAATTTTCCACGTTCAGAATTCATTTCCGTATAAATAAAATTAACACGTTAAACAAAGGAAACAAAAACCAGATATTTGAATTTACCTTGAACTAAGATCCTGTCCCATATGCCAGAATGACGATCGACTATGATTGCACTCGAAGAAATAGATGTTGCCAACACGAATAACATTCTAGAGAAATAAAATTTATACATAAAGATGAAACTATAATTCGTAGGAAAATTGTAATTTGCAACAGAAAAAGTATTACGTTAACAAAAATACTGGTGTGACATATGCTCCAAAGTCCATTTCCTTCTTACCATAAATCGGATCTTCAAACTATAATATTAAAAAATATAGTATCATTCTGGATCATTTTCACAAATATTGATTTGTTTTTTAACATATACACACCTTTATTGGAATATTTGCGTACTTTTTATTAATTCCACATTCCACAACAATTTTCTCAAACTCTTCTATGAACATTTTGTATAGGTATTGCTTTACGAATAAAATAATTTCTCTCCCTACAACATTGAAGGAAAACGTGGATAGATGATCGTTCTAGATCCATTGGGAAACAATTAATTTTACGTCAGTTATATTTTTGTCACATACCTGGAGTATGTAGCTCGACGTCGATCATAGAAGCTGAAATAACATCGTCAGATACAGTGAGCATATTTTCTAACTTCTGTTCCATTCCAAGTGAAAAATTTCTCTGAAAATACATTATTCCAACGGCGTCGCGATTATGCATCAATTTCTCCTTCGCTTCTTCGTAATTATCATAAAATTTCTGAAACAAAAATACGATTAACAATTATCGATTGGTTATTAATCTCTTAAAATAGTCCTTTTCTTAAAAAATATATTTTTCACACACCATCTTCAAAATATCATCGTCCATGCTGGCTATGAACCTACAACTGAGATCGGTGAACTTGCACGTATGCTCTTCGTTGTAGTATGTAACATTGCCTAAATATTTCTGATTATTACAGGCACCAATCTCTTCGTTCACTACGTATATCTTGAGATTTTTTGGGTCTGGACCAATCGTGTGAAAGAACAGCATCATTTCCAACACTGGTAAGACGATTGAAAATAAGAACCCCCTAAGGACAAGCAAAGACATCGTCAACTAAATTTTTCGTACGTAATCTTCATTAATAATCAAATATCTTATAACATTTACCCAGGATGACGCAAAAACTGAAGCGCATTCTTATAAAGCAAAGCCATAATTCTCATCTTCCAGTTACTTTGAAACGTCCTCTGCTGAAACATGATTTTTTTTGTTGTTTCACATTAACAAATAAAATCAAATATTTCTTACATTCAGAAAAAGAGAAATACTTTGTTCTATGATTTATCGATATAATTGAATTTTTTCTGGCGAAAATGGGTGATTAGAAGACCATCAAACACCGCAGCACCGAAACATTATGTAATGTTTGGAAGAACTTGTATGTTTTGATTTATATAGATATAAATAACTCTGAATAAGCTTGAAGGGTTGTATCACCTTCGTGTTTCCGACATCGTACGAATTATGAATCGGATTAATCCCCCCTGAAGTATCAGGGATCGGATTATTTCTTCGTAAATCCTCAGTTTGTTGTTGACTCAAAGCTAAGAAGGCCTCCTCCAGTGAGTCGGTTTGAAATCTCTCCAATAATTCATTCGGTGATGATTCAGCCAACAGCTGGCCATTTCTGAGCAATCCAATCTAAAGAGTATAATAGCGACATTAACATACGATGAAACTTATCTTTTTATAGCAGCCCGCTTTACCTTTCTTGCTAGAACAATGTCATCAAGGCAGTTATTATAAAGTACAATTATACAGGCTGTTACTATTACGAACGCAAACGAATAAAATAGGATTATGAAAATATATGAAAAGAAAATAAAGAAAGTGTCGATAAATAATTGTCGAATATTTATCGCTCGGATACTGGAACTTACCTGAAATGAAAATAGTATTGAAGAATACCTAATCAACATATGTATTGATTCAACTGAAGTAAAAATGATTCGAAAGTTTACGTAAGTGAATTTGTTTTGTAAAATACGTATTTGCTAAGGCTAATACCTGCGCGCATGATCTTTAACTTTTCTTGTTAATATATGCTAGTTTTACTATGTAATCATTGATTTGATAAGATAATTTATGCTTAACTAGTTTATCTATATAGCTGTTCGTCATGATTGAAAGATACGAACGTTTACTTCGTCATTCAATTATGCAATTTACCTTATCAGATTGCTTTGCTTCCTCGATATAATGCGTAGTGATAATCACCGTGACACCTTCTTGCTTTGTAATCTGCACCAAGTAGTTCCAAATACTGTGCAAAAAGTCTCCGTTTATGTTATTGTCCTTACGTTAAGTTTAAAAAAGATGGAAGGAAATGAAAGTATACTTGCTTGTCCCTTAAAACTGGATCTAAACCGACAGTGGGTTCATCGAGGATCAGCAGTTCAGGCTTCTGAAGCAGAGCTGCTGCGAAGGATATTCTTCTTTGCTGGCCACCGCTCATGTTCTTCACCAAACGATCCTTGGGTGGTAGTTGGAGTAAATCCTTTAATTCTATGTATCTTTCTTCTGAAAATAAATTTGAAAATATCTAACAATTTAAATTAAATCCTATACGATTCGATAATGTACAATTCTTTTGCATTCGTAAGGGAAAAATATAAGAGTATAGTACTAAGTCCTTAAATTTACCAATTTCAAATTTTTCCATGCCACTGATTGTTCCAAAAAAGAAAAGCGCGTCTATCACAGAAAATTCGCCGACCAGCGAAACATCTTGCGGCATGTAACCGATACGAGGCCCTGGTATTCCAGAATCTTTGGTTCCCGGCTGGCCACCAAGGACCCAAATATCACCATAATCCAATTTTCGAACGCCAACCACGCAAGAAAGCAAAGTGGTTTTTCCGCATCCACTAGCTCCCAGTAAGCTATATCTGTGTAAAGTAATGTACGTATAATGAGCAAATTGGAAAAATTTTAAAAGATGTTATAACATGAATTCTGTCTAACGTTTTACTCACATACAGCCTTTGGGAACAGTAACATTCACACCATTCAAGATGTATACTTGACCACCATATGTTTTCTTCGCATTCCTGACGATCACTGCATTTTGCCCTGCCATTTTGCAAGGCACCAATTGCAACTAAAAATTGCGACCTATGACATTAATGATAAATACACATATATTCACGAATACATAACAAGAGGAATATTTGAAAAATAATGTATACTTGTGTACAAATCAACAGTGAATTAATAACTAGTAAGATTTATTACCTTTTTATACTTATATCAATATACTTATTAATATGTCTATTAAAATGATTTGAAATCTTCGAAACACGTAATTTATGTGGAATTAATCGAACATGATTCAAAATATTCACCGTTGAGACATCTTAATATAATTCTCCAATCAATTTGAAAAATTCGAAAAATGAATTATTATACATAGGCACAGCAATTGAGATTCTAACATAATTTATTAATTTTATCCGTCTTCCATTCTTAATCCTAATAATAATATTCATTAATAATCCTAATAATAAATTTCGTAAGATACTTTCAAGGACAAGATTGACAAGATAGATTAAAAAAGAGGTAGATAGAGGGCGAATATAGAAAATAATTTGAATACATAATTTGAAGCTGTCTACACTAATTTTGAAACGAATAAATGCAAAATGAGAATTTTTTCGTTATTTAAAGAAACGTATAAATCTGTATTAGAAAAATAATTTCCATTTCAATAATCTTCTCTATTAGTTCTCCATAATAAATTATATTTTATTAACTATTAAATACACATTACAGTATAAAGAATAAATAATCAATCATTTTACGCGTAATTATCAAAGACTAAAATAATTAACGTATTGAATTTGAAAAGCTGTTTATTAATATGCAAATCAGAATACCATTACACAGGAATAAATTAATACGAAGACTGTTTATTTTGATAAAATGTATATCATATTTTATCGATAAATTGCTATATTGAAGTGTTGTAGACAAATAATATTGTATACAGCTTGGAGTACTTATGAAACAATATATATATTAAATAATATTATATATTATATTATATATTACTCAATTATTGAGTTATATAATATATATATATTGAGTTTGATATCAACAAAACTGTTGGCTGTGAATTATCTATCTCGGCAAAGAAACGAGAATAAATAATGAATTCGTATTTTATAATGCAGAATACATGTGAATCAGAGTGCGCTGTTTACTACTTAAGAACAACTTCATAAAAATTAATAACTGGAAAATTTCATCTCATGGACATAATCTCATCTAAAACAAAACAATTTTTTCGCGTATGTTTCACCACGACCCGCGCAGTTTAGCATTCTTACACGATCTCAAGAAATAGAATTAAGAAATGTGCACGCCATATTTCAATAGAAACGTAAAACGTCATTGAAAGTCAAAGTCCTAAAATTAAGAGTATTTATAATAATACAGAAGGAAGAAGAAAGTTCAACAAATGATCCGTTCGTTTAACATCCACGTGAAATGTTTTATTTTCAGCTCTTCGTCTTATAGAAACGTTCTATTCGTACGAATCACCTATATCTAGAAACGAAGAAAAAAGTGTGTATTTTTTTTTTCGTCCTACAAGTACGGCTGCTCCTAGGCAACATATCCAACTGACAGTCTTAAGTAATACAACATTCCGTGGGTCTACATTCACACTGTCGAAACGTTTCATTAAACGGCAGTAAGTATGGCAACTCTTTCACGTGTTCAACAAACTTGGTTCGTTTTAATATTATTTATCTTTCACCGCTGTAAAAGGGCTCCGTGAATCTAGGACTAACGATCACGTAATACCGAATAGATTGCTCTTAAGGAGGAATTCCACCAAGGCCATCGAGGCTTATTCTTCCACTCGAATCAGACATCGTTTCTTCTTATAGTAAATTATCTATTTTTTACGTAATTCTGTATGGTCTCTTCTATTTTCTCGATTCGTGAAATTTCGAATTATTACAAGATTTATTACAAGAAAATTGCGCGAAATTTACACACTTCAATGATTTTCAACTCTTCCGATCGGGGGTCTTACGAAATATCAATTCGCCAAATTCTTCACGCTACGATTAACGTCGCCCCTGAACCTTATAATTAATGAGTGTAATTGCAACTCTATGCTGTTTATTTTTGTAAATTTTTCAAAACGATTCTTCGACGAACTGAATCGATTTCTTCAGAAATGGAATGATTGACCTCGGTAGATTTGGTCTATTTTCTTTCGTTCTCAATGTGCGGATTATTGAAAAAAATTGTTTAACGATAGATGTATAGAAATTAATCTATTAATCCCACGTTTTATCAGGACATCACAACATCGTTTGGAATCTCAATGTTCCAGAGTTCTTTTCTTAAAGCTACATTCATTTTTCCATTTATGAATATCATGTCAACCGAAGAATTCTATTAACTCAGATATCAAATTACTCATTATTTATGAATATTATCTAAGTGACTAATAACTAGTTTTGTAATTTATAGCTTCCGTCTAAAGACATGCATGTTATCGAATGACATACAATAGCATAAGTTTGATGACATCGATACGGTTAAACATCGAGCTACAACAAGTTTCACAAAGGCCGTTGTTTTCGTCATTATGAATTCTGATCGGTTCGCTCACACAGATTAAATATCAATCACCTGGCCCCATCATTCAATATTTATCATTCAACACATCTACCTTTGATATGCGTTATCGTAATCGTGTGACACGAATTCGTAACGGTCGCTCCTTTGATTGTAATTACACGATATTGTATTAGAAATTGGGGGAATTTTTAAATATAGTCTACTTTGAATGTTCATTGGAAAATTCATAACATATTTAAAATTAGATATTATTTCTTTTATCGTACGATGGTTTAGCAGCACTTTCACATTTAGATTCTGTCGAAGAACACCTAATCCAGGTTATATCATATTATGGATTTTCTATATAAGATGAAGAGAAAATTTGTTATTTGTTATTAATGAAAGTTAGAATTTTAAAAAGTGGGCCATTCGTCTAACAGAAGATATCAAAAATATAGAAAAGCATAGTTAGCTACGCTCTAGCGATTTCAGTAACTTGATTAGACAACTAAACGAGGTAATTGAAAATCAATGTGTGAAAAATGTTTAGTATGTAATAATGAAAGATTCGACGACATCAGTATCGACACAAGATCAGTATCGTTTGTAAAGTATCAAATTTTCAGTGAACCCATAGCTAATATTTTTTGTTAACTCGATTATGCAAACTTGATTTATGTAAATAAAGATATACTATCTTATTAAGAAAACAAGATTATAACTGCGAAAAGAGACACGTGCCAAAATCTTTCAAACGTCATCGAGCTATCGACATTCACAGTTTCGACAAGTTCTAAGAGACACGGATATATATTTTTGAGCGTCGTATTCTAAGAGACGGGAATGTTACAGTTTTGAGTTTTCGGACTTGCAAGTGCTCCGATATCGTTAGTGATTTTGCTACACTTTTGTTTCTTATAAATATGTTTCACATCAAACCGCTCAAGTATCTCTAAAAATATAAATGATACGTAAGAAATGTTTCGCGAGAAAATTGAATAGCACGGAGAAGAATTCTCTTGTATATTTGTCCTTGCAGTGATTTTGAAACCTTCTGATATTATAATTTTTAAATCATTTATTACAGATTTTCGTAACTGATACTCAGACGACGTTTTCAAAACACTACGAACTCGTGTCTTCCGCTATCGTTTGTAAATTTTGGAATTTAACAGCAATACACGATACCGTCTGATTATTCGATTGCTCGAAATCCGCTGATTGTTTTAAAGATATCAAGGCAATGCCATACCGGTAGTAGCATTATAAAAAATCACATCGAATTTTAAAGTTCATAGATCGATGAACTATTATAAGAAAATGTATAGTACTTTTATATTATATAAATAATCTATTCTAAGAACATGTAATGAAAAATGGAGACATCCATAAACATATTTTACTATGTATTTCACTACAGATTTCAAGGATATCGCAAAATCGAGTACAGAAACCGCCTCGGTATCGTACAACTTTTGCCCTATATATATTCACATACACATATAAAATATATTTTATAAGTTTGTAACTCTATATGTATTTCGTTTATAATCGCTACATAGTATATGCGTTTTAAACATTCACGCGCTATTCCTGTAATTATCATAAATATAAAAATACGTTTTACATAGAAATCGCGTGGGATGGAAAAAATACATGTTGGAACGACTTGTGAAGATCACATTTGAATTTTTAATTTTAGAAACCTACGTTTTTTGCCGTATGTTTATTCTAATCTATATCTAGATCTTTTCAAAATGTTAATCTATATGTGTAACTTATATATACCTTTTTAGAAATAGTAGTTCTTAAGATCAATATGCCGCAGGTATTAGTGTTACCCAATGTACAGTACAAGAATGTTGCCCGGTCGAGCTTTATACACCAAAGTGGCTTTAAAAGAAACCGATTTTTGCGTGCGTGTGTTTCGAGAAAATGCATTTAGTTTTAGGCAATTAGAATGACATTAGTAAAACCTTTGCCCGCTTGGCGATAAGACAAATATCCGTAGCCTAGAAGTAATAGAAATTCAACTTTCTTTTCAATAGCAAATGATGTAATGAACATTCGTTAATTCCTATTTCTAACGTGAGATTAACCAATTATAAGTTAATTATAAAATTCTTTCCTTTGCTCCAGTTACGAGATTGCAATAATACATAAATACCGATGACACTGTGCAATCGTATGGCATCTAATAAACAGAATCGAATCGACGTTGTTCAAGTTAATAGTTTTCATCAATAAAAGTAACACGGTTTAGCCTTTGAATATCCTTTTTGAGGTATACATTCGAGGGTAACGCTGATGTCGATGGCACGTCAACTTTAAGAAGTCATTTCTCTAAAATTGTAAATTACACATGTACATAATTAAATGTAAATTACGTGCTTAATTAGCTAGTGTTTCGAGAAGATCTCGATATTAGTTAGAAAAATGTACAATAAAATTACATTCGACAATTGAAAAGTGATGTTCACAGATCACTCGAACGTTATGTCAAGATCGAACAATCATCCTCGCGATGATCTCATCCCTCTCGATGACAAACAACTTTTATCGAGGAAAACTTCTCTCCATTTTTGGTAGTTACGAAAATAATCCTGTCCAAACGTTTAAAACGAAAATACTGTTATATCGTGAGGTATTATCGTTTTGCCAGACTTGACATTTCGTTTCAGGATTTGAAATCATAGTCTCAAAAAAATAAAGTGTGTCTAATTGATTTTATATGTAAATTTTGTTTTCATGCGGCTGATCTCGATCCTTGTGATTCAAGGCTATTATCAGAATAAATAAAATTTGTTTTCTAAATAAATGTATACGGATGTAACGACCAGGTTCTGAATCCTGTGGGATTGAAAATAACACGACGTAACAACCCATGGACACCATAGTCGCTAGAATCATCTTGTGTTTTATAATTATAGAAACAGGTTTTAGTGACAGGTCTCGAGGAATTCGGAATTCTTATCTCAATAAATAAACCGCTATAATTTAATCCAGAAACCAGATATACCAGCAGCCTAAAACTACGCCGATACTCGAGAGAAATAGAATTTATCGAAGAGAGAGCAAAATGTTCTTCATCATATATTCCATATTTTTTTCTTGTTTTCTACTTATCGTCACCTCAGTCTATAAAACGTAGAATCATTGATATTAAAAACTAGAAAATTCTCAATGTGACGCAAATCTTCATGCGTATCATTAGATTCTCTTCACGTAACATTAATCGATTAATCTTGTCCATATCTCGACCGTGAACGTTCTCCGGAAGTAATCTCGATTTCTAAGTACGAAAGAAATAATCCCCTTTCTACTTCCTCGACGCATGTCCGTAAAAGAAGAGCATAATGCGGTTGCAATTTCTTCGGTGGCGAATCGATTTAGGAAAGAGGGAAACTTGCACGTTGGACGAACCGTTCGTTCGATGATAACGCGAGACGTTTACACCTCCGTGTACTTTCTCACATCTCTGTTTAATTCCTTTCTCAAGCGGCGATCTAACGTGTGATTCGTAAACACTTTCACCGTGTTTGCCCGTGAAATATTTTAATTAATTTCAAAGTCTTATCTCGATGAACACCGGATGAGGATATAATCGTTTCTCGATAACGAGCATCATATATAAAGTGAAATGGAGATATTTTTTAATAGAATATATTGCTATAATAAAGTGACTGAAGAAATCGTATTCAGATTTCAAATGAAGTTATCTTCACGGAGGGACAAATTAACAAGAATAGGTGGACCCAAATCGTCGATCATCGTATGGTTTATTGCATTTTTCACGTTAAACTGAACTAAAAGTGGGGAAACTAAATAAGTCCGGAACTAAAGGAAAAGGTGACACACGGCGGAATAAATTGCCGCCACTTTTTGAACACCACCTGTTGATTTATACCGGTAACACAATAATAAGTAAGAGGCCGCTTGGCATGCGATCGATCTTTTGTTACTGTTTGTATTTCGTATAAAATAGAAAAATATTACAAAATACATAATTCTACGAATAATACGAAATTCTATACATAAAAATATTAATAAAAGACGCTATCGATAATCGACTGAGAAGCTAGGTCTATTTCTTGCAACAAAACAAGAAGACTATCAGAGAGTTTCGAATAGGAATTTTCGCGATTCCAAGAATTGGATCGCAACTCGAGGTATCGAGAAAAAGTCGAATTGTCCGAAATTATTCGATCTTAAAAGTCCAACTTCCGTTGAACACTGTCACTAAAATCATCACCTTTTCGTTTCTTCGCGATACGAAACACATCCACTATGAAAGAACGAACCATTGAGATTCCTCGCTTCTATACTGAATATCCTCTTAATTTAGATTCCTCCCTCTCCCTAATTATTGTAATTTCCTCCAACGACTCGTGATATCGATGAAAATCGAATCTTTAAACATTGTTTCGTTCCTTCACTTACATTCGAACCGCTCCGAACTTTCAAGAGTCGGGATTGCATCAGGAATGCATCGGGAATGCATCGGAAAGTACGAACACGATTAACGAGAAGTACTGAAGAACTATCCTAAGGTTATACCTTTCCCCACGGCCATGCTTTGCAAGCGTAACTGGCTGACGCGTGATAGAACTACATCTAAGAGTACATAGAAGGTATCTTTATAACGGTAGATCATCCGTATATAGGTGTAATACGTATCTGAATAGGTTGGATGTTGGTGTGCGTGAAACTAGTCCTGGTCTGAGGATCGGATTATGCGAAGGTGGGCCATTGCTCGTGAACTACAATGGAATAGTCATCGCTCTTTATATTTGCTTAAGGATAATATTATATGTATCGTGCTCGATCGCTTTCTAAATTTGTTATGCTATATTATGTTACGTCTTACTAAAGTTGGGCTAATTGAATTCTTGTACGTTATACAGAGTGATCGACGCAACTGTTTCACGTTATAACTCCGTTACCAGTGCAGTTACGGGAAAGTGTCAAAAGAGATGTTTAAGGTGAATAGTTCAAGGAGTACCACATCCGTAGGAGCATGTTTCTTCCTTTAGAAATGCAATGAACGCATGTGCAATCGGCAGTCGCGTTACTTTTGTAAATGGAAACGCATACTACGAGAAGGGGCTTTGAGTAAATCCAAAGGTAATAAAATACAGAGTGAAAATTAATTAATAAGATTTAAACGAAGTAAGAACTTGAAGAACTGACTGATTACCGAAATATTTTAATTACAATTCTGTCAAATTTATCACGTATAAGATAAAGGAAAGTCTAATGGTTTTGTCATAGAATGATAAGAGGAATCTATCTATGTAAAGCAGAGTATGCATTTCCATTTAAAAAAATAGTGCAATTGTTGATTGCACATGTACCATTACACTTTCAAAAGAAAAGAAATGTGTAATAGTTACTCTTTGAATCATTCATTTTTCTCCTTTGATATCTTTTTGTAACTGCATTGGTAAAAGAGAATAAGACGAAACAGTAGCATGTATACTATGAATAATTTTGAAAAAACTTATTTATATATTAAAATATTATCATTTATAGAAAAAAGTATTTATTTCTAATATTCTAAGTAAGTATTTATTTGGGTCTTTATATATGCAAAAAATAGTTCATCGCTATAAACATTACATTTATATCTCTCTAATAAATTTGTCAAAAATAATATTCTAGTCTTACTGAATTTTTAAAATTAATTTCCTCGAAGATGCTAAACATAATCGGAAACATAATATATGCAGTATGATTTATTTAAATCTCAAACATGGCAAATATTTATATTATATGCATACTTGATTCTATGCATACTTTGCATTAATCACTGCGCAAATTAGTTTACAACTTCAAGATGTTAATTTACATTCCGCATTCATATAACACACGTAGATATCTCAAACACTTTTTAATTCGATATTCAATAATTATGAAGATTAATTATTCTAATGAATCTTTAGAATGAATCCAAGAATTTAAATAACAATTTCAAATAGCTTTTTAGCCTCCTATACATAGTCAAGATACACAGCATAAAAGTGTCAGCAGTCAGCATGTATGTGACACGCACGTCTGTGCACAAATATGTAATTGAATTAATGCAACGTATCCGTCAGCAACAGTAAATATGCAATTTTATTTTATTTAATAAATTGAGCGTTTAATATTCTATCATTCATATTTAATTTTTTTATATGTAACAGTATTTTATACATATTTAATCTGTTGTCAAGATTCCTATATAAAAATTAATACAATAAAAAAATATATATTCGTATTTATAAATATAAATATATATAATAGAAAAAACTAATAAAAATCAATAAATATGCAATTTTATTTTATTCAATAAATTGAGCGTTTAATATTATATCATTCATATTTAACTTTTTTTATATGTAACAGTATTTTATACATATTTAATCTCTTGTCAAGATTCCTATGTAAAAATTAATACAATAAAAAAATATATATTCGTATTTATAAATATAAATGTATATAATAGAAAAAACTAATAAAAATCAGTAAATACAAATTCCATGTAAAACCTTTTCCATGCACGTTCCTAGATCTTTACTATTAGATCGAACGATACAGAAGACGAAGAGCTGAATAGAGCAAAAATACATTCATATGTAAAGACATTAATGAATATATATAGAGAACCATCAAAAAAATATTAACAAAAGACAATGACATGCCCAATAATAATATTCAGAACGTTTATGTAACCACGACGAAGGATAGTAATTTATTCATTTTTCATATGTAATTCGATAGCAATCTTGACAAACAGCAAAAATGAAATAGTATTAATTTGAGTAATTACGGCAGTATATGGTTTGCGGATAATTATTACATTCCCTTGTCATAAGCGAACATCATAAAATGAATATGAGCTTCGAATTGTCTTTGAAAACAATCTAAAGATCCTGTTTAGAGAGCAAAGAGAATGAATCGGTCAAGATGTGTCAATTGAAATGACATTATTTGTTGATATTGTATAATGTTACTATGTTGTAATACGTTATATACTTAATAAAATTAAAATAACAGGAGAAATAATATACGAGTTGTATAACAATGAAAATTATCGTAAAACTGATTTAACAATTCATTAGCGATATAATTTACAACAAATTGCAAAAATTTCAGAATGCAAAAACATAAAAGATAAATTGTAAAATACAGATGAAATAGTTTCGTCAATCGCAAGAATTTAGCATTTTTATATTGTAGAGTAGAGACTAAACTTCATGCAAAGTTTAAAAATTCATGAAAATACATTTTTTGACATTTAAATGACTGTCGAAATGCTTAAATATACAAGCAAACGCTGGTTTTTTTTCTCTCCCGTGGCATATTTCATTATATCGTTGTTTTTAATATCTCTGATATAAATTTGACACCTCAAATATTTGTCAAAAAATCACTGATGACAATTTAATAAGAACAATATCTTTAATTTAATTTATCTTTATTTAATCAAAAAATTCAATCCAGGAATTTGCGCAGCACTGTAATGATAAATCCAGGACGAATCCATGCAAACTGTGATAATATCGTACAATTTTCCGTATAATCGCAGTGTGATTGAACTCGTTCGCTGCTAACTTAGAACCTGGTTCTCGAGTGAACGTATATCATTCTTAGTGACAATTGGAGCGCGTATAAGTTTCCACAGGGTGTTCGTCAAATCGATATATTCGTCACCGATTGACCTTTCGATTTTTCAGAAACGAGACACGTGTTCAAGTCTTTCCCGTTGCGAAGAAAATGTTATAGAATACGAGTTTTCAGTAAACATTATCGCTATAGATTTATTCGCAGATACACGATTTCATAAATTACATTTTATGAATTATATCTGTAACTAAGAAAATGGTATCGGGTTTGTTTCAAGCAGAAAACGCTATAACTTATGGTTAATAGGTATTTTGTAAATTTTTGTATCTTTCTGATTTATCGATAAAGTTAAGTGTTACAATGAACACAGTTGCAAAATACCTGTCTGATAAGATATTGCTGTACTTTCACTCAACATTATTTTAGAAAAAACATCTAATAAGCTTGTTTTTATTATCTCTTGCAAAATTATTATATTTACTAATTTATAGTTGGACATTTATAATCCTAAAACATGTGAACATTTAAAACCAATTAGAAATAATCAATCAATTATATCATATTTCGTAGTTAAAATAATAATGTCATATTAACCGGTATCATTTCTTAAATTACTTTGAACAGAATTATTTTAGTTAAAAAAAAATATTGCAAACCTTGAAACATGGTAATTTATTACCAAGTTGTAAATTTATTTAAAAGAATTCCGATATGAACTCTTTGAAGAGATTTTGCATTTGACCATTGAAATTATCAACAGGAAATAAAAATTCATTAGCAATAACGACATTGCAAGATCATACCTGATAACAAAAAAGTTGAATGATCATAATAATGATGCTCTTAGCAAGACACGACTAAGGTGAAGGTTACGTAAAATGATTTTTCATATGGTAATAACTACAGTATAAATAATAATGGTGATACGCGGTTAAATGACAAATATTTTATATCTTTTATATATATTTCTATATTTTAGGCTATAACTAAAATATTTTATTAATACAGATTTAGTTCTATGTTCTGTTTATCTTCTGCACTGATTTTGTAAAATACTCTTTTATATAATATCTGTCTACGTTGACGAGGAATTATAGAGAAAGTGAATAACTCACTTTTCCCTTTTATTTTGTTGGAACGTCATTATCTTTTGTTATAAGATGATTTTGTTCTGAATAACGTGAACAGTTTCTTAAATCCAACCCGCCTTGTCTCAATCTTATTTACTTCTAAGTTTCATTCCTACGATACACGTGATGTATGAAGAAACATGTTCTATCGAAAAATTAATTTGGGGTTTGAATATATTCATATTCAAGTACAAATACCAAATACTCCAAAGCAATGTCAATTGCTCTTACAGTAACGACCGTTATGTTAATTAAATCTGAGATCATTTGTTACGAAGAAAAAGACATTTAAGATAGCAATTTCAAGCTTAGATCAATCTTAACCGACACGTGGAATCTTTTTATTTGTACAAACTTGAGTAATGACACAAAATTTTTTTACAAGATTGACACTTGATAAAAATTAGCATACATGAAAAACTTATTTACCATAAACGGTATCTACGTATATTCGTCTAAATGAATCTCTTCTGTATCTGACAACGATCTAATACGAAATTTGACTATGACAGCTCTGATCTATCGCATCTCTTCCATTCCACAAGATCCTATATATATATATATATATATGAAGACAACCTAATTTTTCCATGAATCTGAATTATAATTACAGGGAATTTTTTAAATTCAAATTACAAAAAAGTGCGTGTAACCTGGATAATTAGTAACCGACATCAGTTGATGGTTTTATTTTCAGATTGAAATTGTACGATGCAACGCGGCATAGTCATAGAATCCATGTGGCCAATAGGCAACGAAAATAGGCGAATGTAGAAAGTAAATTCGCGACGGAGAAATTCGCGTCGAAAGGATTGATCGGGCAGCATCACTGGCTACCAACGACTGATCGCTTTTCGAGCATATTCCGGTTAATTTTTGCGTGAGGTGTAAATGATCGGATGAAGATATACACGTGTCGTACATTGTTAATTATGTATGCACATAAATGCCTAGTTAGGTAACTATCTCGTATCAAAGTTTATACATTGAAATGTCTTAGCGTTCGTTGTTCGACTGGATTGAATCTGCATGCAGAAGTGATTAATTTTATTGTTATTCTTGGAAATTTATATCGTTACTTATTACATTTTTCCTAAATTGATCCATCTGCTATATCTATGTTCATTACATTATCGCAGTTTGTATATTAATTTATCGTTTACGTTGTTGCATGTAAGATATCATTACGATAGCTATGATTGGGAAAACCATGGTTAGGATATTTTAAAGAAATAATCGTTAAATTAATAATAAGGCGAAAGTTGATTTTAATATTCGGGACGTCAAAAACGGGGGAGAAAAAATTCCATTACGTAGCATTTTCTTTCATAAAAAGAGAGAAAACGTGAGAAATAAAGGATTCCTGTTGTGAGATTTTTCAACTTGAGGTTGAAACCAGTGATGTGATAACTTTCGATTCGAGTGCCTCAACAAATGAAGCGATTCCGAATAGAGAAGAAGGAATACACGGTTTCGTACTCTCGCTTTCTTTTGTCGTCACGTTCGAAATAAGTAAAATAAACATTATACAATAGTTGAATAGCTCTGTTTCGAGCATGCAACGCAAATATTTCTTGGTTCGTCGAGATCTTTTGACCCTCGTTTCAACGTGCTCTTACCCCTCTTGTATGTATCATATTAATTAACTCATCAACTTGGCGATAAATCGTACAGCTACCACTTACGAGTGATAGTCACGATCTCTTCGTTTGTCCCCTCCTAGTTCTTATTGGCATGGAATTTCTCTGTAAAAATTAGTGTTCCATTAAATAGAAATTTGCAAATTTCCTTATCAAACGAATAAAATTAAAATCTGGAAATTTATTTCAACAAAAAAATTCCCAGCTTTGCACAGATGAATTTAATGTCACAAAACTTTTATTTCATTCGTTCGTCTACGTTTTACAGGATTATGTAAATCTGTTTGCAGATTGTTGAAAATGTTATGATACAGGAGAGCTTCGTTCATTCGAAGTAATATGCAGACAAAACTGTTCGAACAAAGAAATTTTCGGATAACAATCGTTTTTCTGATATGAAATATCATTCGTTCAAGTACACGTTCGGATTGATGGACAGATTCTTGAAATATTTACAGATCCTATATCTTCTTGGATACAAGTTCGCATAATATTTGCAACATAGTTAACTGTATAGAGTTGTATTCTTTCGTACTTTGAACCGTCAATGTACATTTCCGAATGCGTCGGCACGAGAAGACTCCTCTCCGTTTCTACTTTCGTTTCCTGTTTTCATTCTAATAAAATTGTTTCTATTGTCGAGCACCCGAGCAATCTACATGCTTTAGACAATTTTTAATAACATATTTTTGTGTCTTTATGTCTGCGAACGTAATTTTTCCAGTTTCCTGTATCTTTGTTAATTCTGCACTTACGCCGCTTTCGAGCTTTTTTAATTACATATAATATATTATAAATAAATAAATAATAAAATTCACTCGTTCAAAGAGAGCAAAGAACACTTTGTATAAGGTAAGAAATGTACTTACAACGTATGTACATATTTGAAATGGAGAAAAGCATTTACTAATAGGAAATTCAGATAATGAAACGTTCGGACATTGTGGTATTTCGATGTTGAAATAACGGTACGATAATTGTATCAAGGTTTCTTCAGATAAGCGCTCTGTTGTATTTTAAATATATTTCCTGTATTTACAAAATATACCATTGTATAAATATATATAATTATAAACATTCCGACCGAGTCATTCGTTAACTTTGTTATGCAGCTCTATTCTTTTCCGTTGTACCGTATCATTTGGGATTTAATGTATCAATGTATCAAATGTATCAAAAAATTGCAATAACACAAAATTGCGGTTTCCTTGGGAAAAATCTTGCAAAGTGCAACATAAGTGTGAATTATACCTATACGTGCATTAAGTATTCTCTTCCTTGCTTGTTTCACAAATTACGACCCTATCTTGAAACCTGTCAAAACTGTATAATCAAATGGACCACTATTTTACTATTAAATTCCATGGTACCGAGATTTCTGATTTCCTATCATAAATGTCGTGAATTAGACAGTTAACTAGCTACCGCCTTACTTTATTCTTCTGTTACGCAACATTTACTAGCGGGTCCTTAAGATATCCATCGCTGTCCAACCTTTACATTGTGTTATGAAAGGAACAGCGAATCAGGAAAATAAAGAAATCAGCAAACATTGTAACGATGTTACTTTGTTATATAATAGCATGTTAATTCTCAAAATATACTGGCAACAATGTTTGGCGCTTAAATTAGACGATAATTTTGCCAAAGTTTTTCAAATCTGTTTCAGTGTGTATTTATAAGACAGGCATTGTCCTATTCAAAAATTAATTTCAACTAAATTTAAGAATGAATTTCTTATTTTTTTTTTTTCTTTTGGAAACTTCGATTTTCATTGCATTTTTCATTAGAAAACAGTATGAAATTAATTAATCTGCAACTTTTCATGTGTTTTTATTAAGCTACATAAATTTTTTCACTTTAATTTGTAGAGAAATAGAATTTAAACGCGATGTTCACCGAACAAGTTTTCGCAACTGCTTAGCACAATTAAAAGGAAAGTATTGGTCCGATCAATTTGAAATTTTAATTATATGTCAATAAAGAGTGCTTTCATCGTTTAACGTGAAAGCAGACTAATAGTTTTTTCTTTTTAGGTTAATATTATGTCCACAGAATTTCGCCATGTATCCTAGTTCACGAGCAGTCCAAACTATATTTTTTACTAAATTTTTTGTAATAAAAGTGCCAAAAGATCGATACCTTTTATTTAAAAAAAAAAAAAAAAAAAGGAAATGCCTATCTAATAAGCTATACTTGCTACGAATAATTGACTTCGGTAACTTTTGTTTCGCTACACAGAGTGCAGAGAATTTTTTTACAAAACTTACCTTAATTTCAACGATTTTAAAGATACGACAATGAAATTGAAAGAACATGTATAGGAAAAAGGATTTGACGGAAAAAAGATTCGTAAAACGAATTTTCTTCATCCTAGTGCGTCTAACATGCGTCTTAAAAGAATTGTCAATGGGAACAAGCAATCGCTACAAGTATAGCCTTCTCTTCTAAAAACTATAGTCATTACAACTGCGAATTGATTATACAATTACCATGACCTATTATCATTCGATGGGGCTCGTTTCATGCAATTTTCAAGTATTTTCTTTGCATCGATAAATACCAAGTTTAATTAAAATGAAATTAGGTGCATTTTTGATTACCTCCAATTTATTTTCAATCGAAAATTTAATTTTTCATTAAACGCGATTCTATACCTCTTATTAAAAGATTTTAATTCTATGATTTTGACACTACTACTTGAAAATATACTAATTTTCGTAATTAATTAATTACAGAGAACTACATAACTACGAAAACTATGAAACTTGAAACAAATATGTCGACCTTGTACAATGTCAATTTACCCATTTTCTTATTTCCATGAAGAATTTACTATATACATAGTCATTAAGAATTTGATACATTCTTTAGATAGGAAACCGATTTCGATGGACTCAACAATTAATATCCATACAATATCGGAAAAACAAAAGGGACAGTTCCATAAAATAAATTCCTCTAATGTCAGCTTTTCGATAATATGTAGTTTCGATTAACGTACGAATAGTAACGACAGTAATAATACATGTAATATATCTGATCACCGTCTAATTATCATTACAATCTCCACATAATTATTTCACTTTCTAACAACAATCGTATTTTCTCATGACAATTAAGTATTATTTGGCCAAACGTTGTTACAAAACTATAGCAGTCATTCCTCGTGTACGAAAAATGAGAAAGATCATAATAAAAGACAACGATATGTAATTGCATAATTTTCCCGTTATTCTTCCTCTGTTCGTGCTATCTACGAAAAGTGAATTCATTGACATTCCATGGTAATAAGCCGAACTTCCGGTTCACTTACCTCGCTGCGAATAGTCCTTCGATTCTTGAAAGTAAAAAGGTAAACACAATCGAACACTTCTTAAACGTCAATGTCCGTGCTGCGAGTTGATCGATCCTTTCGATATTTCCGATAATCGCGACCCAACGTAGTGCACTAGTTCACACGGAAACACGATCGTCGAATTACTTGAAAGAATGTATCGCAAAAATAGATATAAACACGGTAAAACTCGCACGTGTATCTCTTTTTTTACTATGTTATCTATCGAATGTTTCTCGTTGTGTGTTCAACTTTCTCGAGTTTCTTCACTGAACACTTTTCTCTTTGCACCACGAATCTAACCTTTTCTCTCGAGTTACGGGTAATGCCGGTAATTTTGCGCGCGAATCAAAACCGTGAAAATATATATATAAGTACATGTATAAGTTAGAATATATCGACGGTTCTTAAGAGGTATCGTTAGTACAATTGTTCGTTATGAAGTGCCGATTGGAAATTGCTAATGACCGATTATTGAATACCTAATGGTCTCGCGGGTGTATGTGTCATGACAGTATTAACAGAGAGTTAAGACACATTTCCGTGTAAGCCAAATCCTTCCCAACGTCCGATCGTCACACCGTCGACCACCTGACTGCCGCTGAAGACTGTTCCCTTTAGGAAATCAAGATCAAACCTAAGTTAACCTGATGAAGGTGGGGGTTTCATGAATCGGTAAGCGGCATACAGCCTGTACGTATTTATTTCAGATGTGAGTACATCCAAAGAGAAGGGGAAAGGTAGCTCTTTCTCTACTAGGCTTTCGAGATGCTCTATGCGATTGCATCTGTGTCTGACTACCACAATCACATCGTACGATAAACAATCACGACGCAATCACATAAAATATTGGTTAGTAAACAGATATTAGTATTAGATAGTATTAACCATCGTCCTGGTTTGCATTTATGCAAATGAATTACCTCTTGATAATCTTCGATCGTAGTTTGGTTACAAATTTTAATTCGAATTCACGTTTAAACTTAAAACATACATACAAAACGATTTATGAAATTCAACTCTGAAGCAACTCCTTGCTTTATATTAAAGAAAAAGTGGATAAAAATCAAGATATATGTATATAAATGAATGAATGAATAATGATTTTTAAGAAAATTGTTAGATCACTGTATTTTCGAAAAACGTTACTATTCTCATTTGCTATTTCATTACGAAAATTAATGGAACATTTTACGTGGATCATGTTTATATATTTAAAGAAATCGTTTGAATTTATTTATTGATAACGTTTGTTATTTAATTGAAATAGTCTTAACTTATTATACTTTGAATCACTTGCCAATTTATTCAGATTCTGAAAAGTTGGTAAATATAGTCATTGACCAGGTACAGACACTGACAAGGTACAAAAAGTACTGTGCCTATGATTCTATGATTTGCTACGACGAATATATGAATTACATGTGTATGTACAAACAGAGGTTAGTGCTGCGCCATGCGGTCAAGTGCTGAAAATAGCACACGGTAGCATAGACAAGAACCTATTGAGTTCCATGCTACGGGAACGCATTTAATTGTATGGTTCTACAAAGAAGTTCATATCTACTTTTCTACCCGAGGTAGACAAGTATAAATATTTTTGAAACAAAAAAAGAGAATATTCCCTTTCAAATGATAATAGATTGTTAATTCGTTGAGCCGTAAATAAATAAAAACCACCAAAAATCGCACTATCTTCAATTGTTTATTATTCGTGTACAATTGAGAATGTGAAATTGACACTTTGTGAAAATATAACTTTTGTTATACTGAAAAGGTGTGCAAAATTTCATGCTTAAATGTTTATTAATTTTTGCAAAAAGCTATTTATGAATTATAAAGGAGTCTTCGTTTTATATTCTTCATCTCCACTGTTCCGTACCACGACCTAGTTATTGCACACTCGTCCATTTCTTCATCCACCTTTTCCCAGTTTTATTTCTCTGTCTATGCTTTCCTTACATACTGAAGGAACACCATTACCAGAGAAGAAATTTCCTCTCTGCCGTTACTTGAGACTTACCATTTTTGAGCCATATGCGATGTTATCGGTTCAATAGATGCTACTGGCTTGAATTAAAATTACATAAAATCTTATATAGCATTAAAATTTGGAAATATTAAAAATATAATAGAATCTGCGCAAAATCAATATTCCAATCAGTTATATCATATGTAATACGGTTGAAGAAGTACAATTGAGTAATTGTATAATTGGGTAAATACCTTATCTGTATTTTATAGGAAAGTTTAGTTGCAAATTAACCACTATTATACTAAATCGATAACGTCGCATGCGATACGAAACTTGTATGGAACGTCGGGTAACCTCGGAAACGTGAAACGCGAAAAAGCATTGAATATCATATCCACGGTCGTATACGCAGATCTAACAATTCCCATAATGAAATATGGTTCTTAATGACTAGACAAATTGACCAATATCCTTCAGTCGCTAAGGAAGTAAAACGGCTCGATCTATTTCTTGAGATTTGCTGTATAGCGCCATCTTGCATCTATAAGCTACAATACTGTCGTTAAATCCACGCATATATGCTTGATTGATAAGTAGGTGTAGTGCACCTGTCAAAAAATCCAGTGGAAAAACAAGAAAAGCAGGTTTGAAATGATAATTTTTTTTAAATAAAAGCTTAAGATAACAATCGTGATTTATACTACCACGTGGTCCATGTTGTAACAAATATTGCAAAATTATAATTGTAATACATACAATTTTAACACAAATACCATAATCATTATTACTTTTACAATATATTTATTTAGAATATTTGTAATATTTCAATTCAATGTGCCATGATCTTGTATTATTCCAAATTATAGGCCTAATAAAATTAGATATAGTGATAAACTATCTGTTTTTGTAGTGAAGTACCATATGAAATGCTATGTATGTACTTTAAATAAGTTATAAAAAAATGTGAACAGTAGTTTAGTTTAGTTTATATTCTTTACCTTCAGTGTACGCAGTTATTGTTCTCACCGCAAGATGGCGAAATCGTGACAAATAGAACGAGGCTCATTCTCTTTTTATTTGCGATTGGTAATAAATTATGAGATCTTGTTAATTCTACAAAATGCGAACAGTTGTTGATTTATTAAAGATGAACATTTCTATCTTTTTATTTCATTCAAGCATAATAATTACATATATATATATATACATTATTTGTCACAGGAATCGCAAAATATTTTCCAATATATACCCTGCCGTTTTTCTTAAATACTAAAATATTATGAGTAAAGTACAATAAATGTAAAAGCAACACTTTTTTTAAATTTTAAGGTTTGATTTTTTTTTAATAACTTGTAAAAAGAAATGTTATACGTTAATTTTCATTATGAAAGATTCCAACGTTCACAACAGAGTAAACTGCGAATATTTTTCGTGTACCTATTCAAATTAGAAGGAAATAATACTACGCTAATAACAAATACAATATCTCGTCTGTAGTAATAGACAGTCGACAAATCTGTACAAAATTCCTGAATACTGTGTTCGGGTTGAATTAGTCACGATGATTTAAAAACGATACGTTACAAAGCGCAAGTAGCTGAATAACGTTCGATTTGACAGTGATTGAAGATTTGTGAATAATGCATCAGGATATCCACGGAATATTGTCCTCGCTTCGACGACACCAAAGAATCTTTTTTTGCATTATAAAATGTCGTTTTTTGAGATTTCTTTGAATTCGTAAAGTTCAATGTTACGTGCTATGCGTGTTTGATAGAAGACACAAGATATACTCGTCTGTGATAGAAAGACGACATTTTTTGGTATTTTACGATACTATATATTGATATTTCCATTAGAGATTCTTCTATTAAACATAAAATAACGTTTTTCTTAATTCGTCAAATTCTAACCTTAAACGAGTTTTGTAAATTTTTCTACTTCGATTTTTCACGATACGACGAGAAAGGATAATAAAAATGTCCAAATTCAATGACGTAATTTTGCCAGTATTCACCAAAAAAATCAAACCACGATCTATTCGATCTAACAAGAACAATTCTTCTTTCCTTTCTTTTTTTCACAATGAATTTATTTTCACGATGAAGCAAAATTCAAACGTTAATTATCAATCTACAAAAACATCGACTTCGAACAACTAATGTTCAGCTTGGCGCTAGTATCGAGTTCTCCATAAATGCGATGTCAAGTGATAAACGTTTGGAACGATTTGTAATTGACGTATCTATCGAAGCGTTAATCATAGCGGAAGGATTCTCAGTTGAGGACAAGTCGTTTTATATTCATCGTAAGCTGCACCGATCGTTTGAAAATGAAAACTGGTTTACCACCGTACCGGCCGACCTTGTCGTTCACCGCGAAACGTGTCAGTGCCATTGTTTCACAATGTTTCGTTTTCTAACACCGAATTTCGTCGATTCTCGTCTGACTGCGTGCCTTTCTTTACCCCTCACAACAGTTATCGCTTATACCAGTGACTCTCAATCAATCGTACCACTGATGGTACAATCTATAGATGTCAAATATATCATTAGTCTGTCAGAATATGAAAGGACAAGTTAAAATCTTGTCTCGATGGTTTGATAGCGTCTTAAACTTAATAATTTCTTTATCTAGAGATTCGACGAACAATTCAGTGTTTCTGACATTAGAATTACCAAGTTTATTTAAATGGTACATAACCTAATTTCTTCTTCGCAATTATCAGAAATATAAAATTAACCTTCACTTTTATTTAAATCGTATTCGTTTGAATTATGTAATATATTTAAACGTATATTACACGATGATAGTCCTAGTGTTAAAAACAATCCAGTTAACAGGCCTAGGCATAGTATAACAGGCAAGACATTTAAGGCAAACTGACCAATTTCAATAATTTCTCCGCAAACTTTCGACGCTGTTACATTACGTTATCTCCGAAACCGACCTTCCTTCTGTTCAGCGATCGTGGACAAGATGGTTGGCCAGTGAAATGGAAAGTATTCCTAATCCATGGCTCTTTCTACGCCGGTAATAATCCTCGTGAGGAAAGTAAAAAGCGGTTACGTAATCGACTGAAAGAAGCCAATCTGAATCAGATGGGATTACAGTTTCCTCGATTCGATAAAACAGTCCATTACGTCGTTCAGTAATCGTCTCTTTTTGTTCGGTTAACGAATACAACGAGATTGGCTTTCAGGACGTCGTCAAAAAATCGGGAATGATGGAAATGATGCGCGAAATTTTTTACAATTCTTTATCCGAGAAAGTAAAGTTTCCTATTTTACCATTTTCTGCTTCTTCGATTCTGCTGACTGAAGAGATATATTTTTCACTCTGGCTTTCTCAATTTGCACTATTTTTCATAAACGAACTTTGGACTTTACTCGAAGTTTCAGCCATCTTTCTAGATATTAGTATCCTGTTCTCGATTGCGTAAACGTTCGTTTCCTTTCTAACAGAAACTCACAATGGGAATTCACAATATCGTTGAACAGCAATTTTTACTCTTTCATCCGTGATTTAAAATTAGGCTGCCGTATCAAGGCGATGATCACATGTTCTTTCCTTGCAGCCTCTTTTTCTTTGTCACACGATAAACGACGTCACTGAACAATCTCTGATATAAAAAAAGAATTAAAGAGTTTCTTATACGTGTTAGATACCTTGATTTTTCACACCGCATAATTCATAATTGTGCGTAGCAGAGGCAACAGGACGTTATTCATTATGAGATGCGATATTTTATTCGCTGTCAGTAAAAACGTTTACAGGTGACGATATTATTGTAGAGAATTAGACCCAAGCCTTCGACTAGCTTATATTATTTAATAGTAGATAAATGTTTCTATACGATAAAAATGATGTTATATGTAGAATGCATATAGAATAAAAAATTCTTATTAGGATTGACGCAGATGTATGATGTCAAAGTAAGCATTTGCTTGGCTTTTTTTATAATCGAAGGTGCACTTTTATGTCTGTTTGAAATACATGAATAAGAACGAAAGAAATATATTTCATACGCGTAATGTTATTGAATGATTTTTATCTACACGATCTAACGATAGGATTTTACATAATATGCTTGTAATTGCAGCACTAAAAACTCAATTCAACTTATGACGAACAACTTGGTTAACAAGATAACGAAGTGTATTCGTTATAGATCGAGTTCATAGAAAAATTACGGACGACAGATTATGAATTTTTAGAATTATTTTCTATACGAGATCCACCTGATCAATATCAGCGATTTTGACGTACATTGTTAAGCGATGTTTTTCAGTTTCAAAACAAGTATGAAATATGCCAATCCTGATAATTACCATGTATAAAGCTACAAATGAAAGTAAAAATAATAGTGAACTGTGGAGTCGACAGGATTGATGGCGCGTCTACTGATTTTTCCGAAATTTCTTGAGAATCATCCCGACAAAAATATATTGTTTTTCAATTATTTTCGCATGTAGAATCATCTGATCGGTTGTGCCACATTACACGGCATATCTCGTAGACACAGAAGTGTTTCTTCCACTAACAGAAATAAAAATGACCCTAACTTCTCATCGATGTGAAATTTATTCTAAAGTTCCCAACACTGCAATTTCTAGTCGATTGAAAACTGGTCAACAACAGCTTTCGTTCAATTATGTCGGAAGTGCACTCTGGAAATCGAATTCTAGTGTAAATAACATCAGATGAAAGTTCAATTTGTCTTGATTCCTGTTACGTTTTACTTCCTGAGATGAACAAATCAAATGCTAAATTTTCTATATCAACAGAAAGAATAAAAAATAGCAAAGAAAAGCTATCGAGCGTTATATTTAATAGCAAACGCTGATATATTAAGAAATTTCTAATCACACGATCAAGATAGATGGATTATAAATCGAGTTTGACTCATCGGACAACGTTTCCGAGCAAACAGCAGCTGTTTCTTTCAAGGTTACACCAGTAATTCACATCGTCTGCAAGCACATTAGTCGCATTAGAGTCTTTCAATCGAACCATTTCCTTGGTAAACCATATAAAGCGAACCGACTGCACTCTCCTTCCTCGTATTCTGCGTCTTTCATGCGTCTCGTATTCTTTAGAATCAAAGTTCAGAGCGTATCGACCACCACGTTGCACGACGGAAATGCACGCGATCGTTGTATATCATTAAATTGTAAATCTTTATGCAACTGCATATTTTTGTGGAAAATTTATAATAAACACGAATTTGATCTGATTCGAAACATCGATACAACAAAGAATACACATTCTTATAAGGAATGTCCCCTAAGGCAATGATCGAGATTTTTAACTAAATCAATTTAACTTGCGTCGTTCGTGATTTTTATTCGCTATGGTGTGGCTACATATGTGCTACGTGTCGTAAGTAAGGAAACTAATTCGATATCGAGCCTCTTTCTGTGTCCCAACGATTTTTAATTAATTCAGTCCAACCATTCCATATTACGATTCCATATTCTAAAATCAATGTATTAATCTAACAAGGATTACGTAAGAATCGTCGAGTTCTTTTCGACGCAAACAAACAGATTTCACGAAATTGCCATTTTCCTGCACGCTGAGGAGTCTTCTTGCAGGTCAATCGTGCACGTCTGTCCATTGAACTAAAATTACTCAGACTAAAAACCAAATCTGTTCAGCTCTTGCGATCGGCAGCGTTACAAATCGTAGATTTTGTCGTGCAATTGCCTACACGTGCCGGCGTGATCGCGCGAGTATCACCGAGTTTTGCAATTTCGCGCATCGAGCGAGGCTCATTAAGACGTTAAGAAACTAAGTCGAGTGTTACACGAATGTTTCGATGCAATCGACGTGGAACATAAGTAAATTGCACGTGTCGCAATCAGATTTCCGAGTCTCCTGCCGAAGGACAGCGAGCCGAGCACCCTGAATGACGGTCTATTTATTCCACCAAAAAGACTACGTCTGATGGTCATAAATCATATTCTAACCGCAGCTGCCACGCGAATATGGAAATAGGCGTCTGTTTGGCCCATTGAACGAAGTCAAACTGCTAGTGAAAAGATTTGATCGGTCGTAGTTAGGTCGTTACACGGTAGGATAAATCGTAAAAGAAAGAACAAGAAGAAAGTAGCGCGATTTGCCAAGTCTGTCGGAATGTTCTTATTTTTCGTTCTTTCATGGCGATTGATATCGTTCGGAACGTCGATTTCAAACTTCTCGATCGATCCGATGTTACTGTAACGCGTAAAATCGCAATTACAGAGACGAGTTTACGCGAAACCTACGACCACGAGGAGAGTCCGCGATAGACAGATACATTTGGTTGTAACATTAAAAATAAAGGAACAAATGTTCAATTACACTTGCAGTGGAGGATGACATTGAATGATAATTCCGAAGAATATTAACATTGAATCGGCGATTAAAAAGCGATAAAAGCTGAATGAATAAAACTCGGACAATGTGAAAACATTCTCTGAGACCCATGAACAGCGCGGAACGCACCGTAAGACGAAGGAAAGGTCGTACGATCAATAATTCATTTCCATTGGCGATTTCGTATAACAAACAACGATTATCTACACCCGAGGTGCGACCGATTCAATCCGTTCGTGAGAAACGATTTCGAGGAAGTAAAACGGGTCGACGTGGAAAAATTGCCCGTTCTTTTGCTCCTTCAGGTTTTACGAGCCTACCGTTCCTGACAGTAGAAGGGGGCTAACGCTTGTTAAATTCAACTCGTGTTTCTCGCTTTATCGTCGACCAAGAGACACCAAAAGGTGTCGTGCATTCTCGAAATATATCGTTCAATTGAAAAAGATGTAAAGAAAATAAACGATGAATAGTGGATATTGTTAAATGCAGGTATTAGGTAGCATGGAAATTTGCAAGAGAGAAGATATTTATTACTTTTACGTTTCTACGATACTCGGTTAATAATATCCACTATTTTTATATTTCTGCGCGTTATTAATAGTTATTAACGTTATTGATAGTGATTTGCAAAGCGCCGATTTCAAGAACATTGAAATACGTCGTCAAGATCAACGTTCGGGGCAACTTCTTCCTTACGCGTACGTATAACTGTCGCTCCGCTTTAATTTTCCAGATGTATTAGCAAAAATATATCCCGTACAGGTGTTTTTCTACTATATCGTACTTTGTCTCTGACAAGAGACACACACAAAGTTCTAGTATCGTTTAGCTGCGTATTAGGCAGCATTTCTACCCAGCCTAATCAAAATTAATCGATTGACTTATCTTTTACTAAATTGGTGTTGATTCAAGCTGGATTAAATTGCGGCCGAAACAACGAAACCAGATTTATGATAACATAGCACAATTATTGAGCATCGAATATATTTATAGTGTGTTATCGTTATTAAACGATGTCACAGCTGTGTGATATGCATTGTAGGATATCTCGAACCAATAACATACTCGTTGGAACTAACAATATGCCATACATTACTACTAGTTTCAAGATCGATGTAACTGCTTATTTTCGGTTAAAAATTCTCGCCGGTGGTTTATTTTCCGAGAAATTACTTTTTGTGCAACTGTTGAAACTTTACAATAATTACTGAGATTATATAGAGTATTTTGGCAATAAAACACTTTTTTTTAGAAAATGAAGAGATACGTACCATACGTGGTATATAGTATGGAATATATTTTTGCTAATATTTTGGAAACCAAGGACGAGCGTCGGTTATTTGTACAGGGAGCAGTTGTACAGCATGTTGTCCATGAATGTATCTCGACGTCTGAAGAACCGATGAGGTCATCCGCTTTGTAAATAATTAGCATAGTGTTGACTTTGTTGCACTTCGATAAATAGCAAATATTAAAAAGGCATGGGTATAAAAATACTACCTTTTTCTTTTGCTAAATCGATACATTGGTCGAACAACGGTACTGTAACTACGTAGAATGATTGAGATGCGTAGCGCAAATAGAAAGGAATCTCATAACTTAAGTTCCGAGTCCGCGAACGTGAATATCGAATTTCGAAGGTATTCGAACAAAACATTGGAACTTGCGCTCATGAATCTTGTTTTCGTCGAGGTAATGTCACCTTGGTATTTCTTGAGAATAACTATGATTGCGTATATCGTTACTGCCTAGCAGACACCAAAGTAACCTTCAGTCGAGTTCAAACTGACACCGAGCACCTAGCATCTTCTTTTGCTCATGAATAATAATATGGAAATGTCGTAAATGATTGCAGAGAACAGAAAATAGGTTTTATTTTATATGAATGTCAACTTTTAACGAATGGGAAACATCTATGATTATAATTAATTTCTCTAAGTTGTTCGAAACTTATAATACCAATTTCCGTCTCCCTGCGACGAACGATAGGATTTTCAAAGTTTTAAGAAAACCTGAAGCTAAAAGGAGAAATCGAAGATTAAAGAAATTCTTTGGTGATAAAAAAAGGTCGACTGATTCGACCTGCTGTAACATTAATTTTTCCAAAAGTGTCTAACGTAACAGTTTTTACACCGATAGAAAGGAAGGAATTTAAAACGTGGTTCTTAATGGCTTTCACTTTGTTTCTGCAAGTATGTTGAATGTTGATATTAACGAGCGTTGAGTTAAGAGGCACAATTTGTACCTGCTACGAAACATATATGTATATAATTAGAAATGATTGTGTTATCATAGAGTAATTAAGCTTATTCGGTGCAGGCAAATAAAAATCTGACACGATATGTAAATACCTTGGAGAATTGCAGCGAATATTAGCATTCTCACGCTGTGACTCACGTTCCCTGATTCATCCAATTCACTGTAACGTGTAACATGGTAGGAAAATCTAAAAGATTTCAAAAGAAACTTTCGAAACAAGTTTAGTGCTATATTTAGTAGCTGTGTGTTTCTATTAGCGAAAAGAAATCAAATTTTTAGTGAGAATTCGTGCCGTTTATTACGTATAAAGCTTAAATCTTTAAAACTAAGTTTCGAGACTTCGACCAAACACGTGTAAATGTAACGTGTGAATATATCTAACGCTTAGATTATGAATAAATTATTAAATGTTAAAAAAAAGAAAAAAAAACGATATGTAGACTATGAAACGAATCTCCATCCAGATTTTCATATTCATAAAAATTGATATTTACATTACTAACCGCGGTTTAGCAATACTCGTAGAATAAGTAGAATGAGACTACAAAATTCCTACTGAACGTTTAAATTCAAACGACTTGATCGTAGAAACTTAAAAAAACCGATGTCAAATTAAATTAAATAATGTCTTGGCACTGGTGAAATGAATTCAGGTTGCTCGAATTCGTGTAATCCGACTAACCCAAACGAGTTTTAAGAAACAGAAAAGAAACAGAAAGCTGCAAGTTTGCTAATAATTGGTAAATAGTTGGTAAATCGTTGGCCTGATTTCTATTCCAATTTCACTCAGCTTGTCCCAAACGCTCGGAGTTTCCTTCGCAATGAAATTTCATTTTCGCGAATTCGTGTTCGAACAAGGACACACGAAAATCTCGTTGAACTTCGCGGTGATTTGAACGCCTGTATAGAACAGCTCGATGCACGTGCAGTTACTATTTACACAATCGACGTTCTGACACACACATACACACACTTCGTCGAAAGTAAATAATTCGCGAATTATGTATCGTGGCAATCTTTCGCGATTATGCAAGTTATCGTTACTTTGTTATGGTACGTGTGCGGAAAATGTATGAACCACTTCGATTTCACCGAGTTTTCCAAGGTTCGGTACGAGAATTTTGCAAACCTCGTTATACCGTTACTGGAACATAAATATTATTCTACTTTGCATCCTATTACAAAGGATGTATGTGTATGAATATAAAAGTTGTGATCTTTAGATTGAGATATTCCAGGATTCTAGTATTGCAATCAGTACGTAGATCGTAGGTAATTAAGAGATAAGTTTAAACTGTAATCTTCTGTTTCTTAGTTTGAAATGGAAACATTTTAGCAATTTTTCTTTCGGAAAAATAGCCCCTGGAAAAATTTGCCCTATAAAGAACATTAGAGATCGAACAGAGAATAACATAATAAACTTACATTGCTACGATAGCATCGATAAGGTGATTTATCGAATCCCTTATCTCAACCGGCAACATGAAATACCAGTCTCTTACAATTGAACGCAAACCTACAGAACACCTTCAAACACTTCGAAAAAGCGATACAACTTCAACTGGTTCAGGAAGACCAATCCGGCAATATCTGTGTTAAGACAGTTAAAACCTCTTGAGGGAAGTTCAACGATGAATGCCTAGCAGCACGAAGAACACACCTGAATCTTAATATTCGAGTCGTGAGCGCAGAAATTCGGAGTCTCGGAATCCTGAACCATCAGCTTCAAATACTGAACACTGAACTCCGAAGTGCACTGAACTCTCATTGTTGGATATCAAGCTTTGACTCCTGCACTTTGCACTTTCAGCTTGGAATTCGCTAGACTTTGAACTCCAAGGTCTAGGATTAATTCTAAGGCTACTCCTGCGCTCCTGGAATTTTAATATCTGAAATCTGCTACCTCGACTCTAAACTCTGAATCCCGCATTTCGAAATCGAAATCACGATAGCCTGAAGACTGTAGCCTGAAGCCACATAAAAAGAAAAATAGGGATAAAAACAATACTCTACGAGGAAAACTTAAACGGACTGACTGCAGACACCAGGTGGAGGTACAACATGGCCCTCCCCCAAAAAGACACTAAAGACAAACACAGAAGAAACACAAAAAAATATTGGTGGATTCCAAACCCATAAGAAAATATAAGTGAAAACTACCAATTCGACAAAAAAAAAACCATTCCTACCACCGTGTAACCTAGATGTAAGTACTGTAAATATGTAAATACTATAATCATTGTAAATAATATAATTTAACACCCCCCTCCCCTTCCCACTCATCCCCCCCCAAAATCCCACAACGCATAAAAGTAATACACCGAAGAGTCCTGTTTTGCGGCCAAGTTTCAGGACAAAATACAACACACACAAGAATACACAAAAATCACGCACCAATGCGACTTAAACCCAAAAAAACAAAAAAATAAACGCAAAAACCGAAAACCCACGACACATATTAGACCATGGCTACGTCGTACCGACGCGTATCGGTACTTTTGCCTAATCCACCCTACAACCGAAATTCATTGTTTATTGTGAATAACATACACATGTAATACTCATCTTCTTGGACAATAAACGTTATAAAAAAAAAAAAAAAAAACTGTAGCCTGAAGATTAAACCTCGTTGAGGTCGCGAAAAAAATGTAGCTGTGGGTAAAAACACGGCCATGCAAAAACGGTGGTTCGTTTCTAAAAAAATTCTTCAACCCGCGAATACGTGGTTGGACGCGTGCATTTATAATAATCCGGGACCCGCGATTGCCCCCACTGCAAACTGGTCTGGCCGCTGCCGTGGCGGTGAACACCGCTCCGACGTGTTGCACAAGCATTTGATTCTCTGCTCTGTAGCCAACCGAGTTAGTCCTCAGTGGCACTGCAGCCAGGCCACTCTTCCATCGCGTTACCTGTTTCCTGGTTGCCATTTCTCGACCGGCAACCGCTAGCGCGACTCAAAACTCCTCCGACCAATTTGCAAGGAATTTTCGAGCAAGAAGTGACAGTAAGGAAAATCGTGGTTCGTTCGAGAGTCTTTCTTATTTTGTATGAAGAAACGCTAGGTGAAGGGGAAACCAAGCTTCCGGGAGCATCGTTGGCTCTGGGGGAAACAGCAGAATGTTCTAACGAGAAAAACAATCTATCTGCCTTGTTCCAGCTGATATCTATTTTAATATTGAAAGTGATTGAAAGATATCGTCGCAAGTCAGTGGTGACATTTGCTGGATACGGAAATTTTCGAACACGATGGAGTTGCCAATGAACGATCGAACCGTGCGATGCAATTGAGTCGAGATATCGGTACGGTGCTCGTTGTTCGCTGTTGAGGAAGCCGCTATTCGTCGTTGCCGGAGTACGCGTCGCAGGTTAGTGGTTGCCTGTGAGGCGAACGTATGAAAAGGAAGAACAGGGAAAGGTGATTTGGTCACAGATTACAGGTGCTGGATCATTCGAGCTAGAACAAATATTGTATGGTTATAAATTGTCGATATCATTTGGAATAGTATCGATGATGATATCAACTATTGAAAGTCAAGTTCGTGTGAAAGTCTTATTTTAAATTTTATTCAAAGCGTGACAAGCAACGGAAGGAAGTCTTTTAACAAGCACACGTTTGCGTTTGCTAGGATTGTATAATACGAGAATGTAAAGTGGGGAAATTATATTAAGTTTCGCTTGTGAAATTTCATGCAAAGATTATTTGATTCGTATAAAGAATATTAATTCCATGTACTCCGCGTTGATGTTGCTTCAACGATTAACGAGCTGTTAATTGCGATCATTTGTTTATTAGCTGTTAATTAAACGATAATCCCATTGTTCATATCGAATATCATATTTTTTTTATGCAAACCAGAAGCTGACGAAAACTTGAAGCCTTTAGCTTTTCTTTTCTTCTTTTAGTTTATAATTTGTTATTCAAACTTTTCGAAGCGTATGCCGAAATTCATGTTTTTGTTTATAGATTGCAACAAACATTACACAATTACATCATTCCATGATTGCACAATAAATGATTAACGAAAGCATACGTATATTACCAAAATTAACAGTAACAATGTAATTGAAACTGTTGAAACATAATTATGCTAGAATTATGGTTACTCTAACACAAAAGATGAAATGACGATAACAGATTAAAGCTCATTAAGAAGAAAAATTGTCTAGCCCAGAGAAAAGCAATTTAAAGAAAGTAAAATGAAATACAAAGTCCTTGAAGCATAATCAGAACAGAATCATACAATTAATTAACGTAATTCTATTGCGTCCAAATAAAAAAATATCTGTATATCGTAACACGTGGACTTGAGAGTAATGGAAAGATTTTCGAGTAAACTAATCCAGTCACATCAACTTTGAAAACGTCCTTCTTAAAATTTCGAATACATTACGAACAAAAGAGAATATGAGGAATATGAACACGCAGGATGATATCATTGTTGACACATGTCATGTATAGTAAGAATGACAATTACCATAATGTTGACATTATGTTAATATTACATGTTAGTACAAACCTAATTGCTAATGTGGCGCTAAAAACCTAAATGATAATGAAACCTGAAAATTTCTAAAGAAAATATTAAGTTTCGAATGTTATAATCGATTCGAATTCCTGCAAATTTGATACTATAAAACATCAGCAAAATTGTAACCTTCGACAGAGCTAAAAAAAACAAAGAGTTCTGTACAATATGACGAAATCATAAGAAAACATAACATTTCATAACTGTTTTTAATACACGTTTGGTTTCACGACAATTTAGATTGCAATCAGTTTCGGTTTAATTAAGCCTCGTAATTTAAATTGCATCAGAGGCGTACATAGATTAGCGTTAATTTAACACTAGAAATTACGAACAAACATGATCGTAAATTGAACATTTAAAAGAGATTAGAGTAGAAATGAAAAAAATATAGTACGTCTCTCCAAGTATTTTTTATTCCGGTTAATCTGTTCAGCAAATAAATTATTATCGAATAGTACAATACGTTTCAAAACACGCGTACAATTTTAGAGATAAATCCAATATACAAAAATAGAAAACAGTAGACTCTACAGATATGTTGTGAAATTTCTAAAATATTTATTTCATTTGTATATTTCACTGATGTTGAATTCTATCGTCTCTTCTGTTGTCTTTCTGAATTCAATAATTAGGCTTCCGATAGGATTTCGATAATCATTCTCATATAATCAGAGAATCTGTTTGGACATTTTATTGCATACAATGCAAAGTAGTAAAATCCTTTTTAATTTATCTTACGAGTTTTAATAAATTGAAATTCTCTTAACAATTACTTCGTCACTAGTCGAAATGACCATTTTCATTATTTCAAATTAGCATTTTAATGCTAGTTATCTGTAATTGTACGTTATTAAACTCGCGTATTTAACTTCATCGTAATTTTTGCGTTGGTCGATCGAGTTCTTGGAAAACTTATGATCGTTTACGCACGCACGTTCTGCGTGAAGGTCGTTTTCACTGTCGAATGACATTTAATTATGCGAATAAACCATTTTTTTCTAGAAATAGACCAGAAAAATCATAATTCCATTGACCGTATTCCATTCGTTCTTTTAATCATATTAGACAAACACATATTATACGAAGTATAATGTAGTAGCAAATACATGCTAAACGAAAAAGTAAAGAATTGTTAGTTTTTCCTAATAATTATTTATTCGTAATTTGACAATTACCTCTTGCTAAGAAACCTGCAATTTATTCTACTAACAGTAACGTAAATTCTATCGCAGGACTAGAATAAAAAAGCCAAAGAATGGAATTTTTTCATTTTTCTCAAATTTTCCACATATTCGTGGCATTAAAATCTGCTAAAATATTTCACTGTCTTCCACAATATTTCTTCAGATATCTCTGTTTCTCTACCGACAATATATTGAGAAAGATGCGCTTAACTAAAGTTACGTCTAAACACTTTCCATTTCTTCGGACCTTCGCGTGGACAGCTCTTCTTCAATGAACTTGCACGTCTAGTATGAACTCGAGGATATTTACCGATCTGCTTCACGCTTCTCTTTTTCCACGTCCGATTGTTTACATGTTTGCAACGTGTCCTTGTTAGTTTTCCACGAAATATGAAAAGTTACTTCCTTAAGCTTTTGTTGAATGATTAATCGTCAATATCGTCTTATATTTCACGATTTTCTAACTCTCTTTACACGAAGAAAGGTTCTCAACCGTGAACGAATCGAAGAAGGATAAAATTCTAATTATAAATACTATTGCGCAACGCATTATTGCATAAGTTACAAAAACTGTAGCTCGCATGTAAAGGTATTTCTAAAGCTATGCATATGGAATATTTCGCCAAAAGAGAAATGCACGATTTCACAAAAAAGAAAGACACGTGTCGAACGTTAATCGATCCGATCTATCTACTTCGCAGGTTTATACTTTTAAAAATTCTAACTAAGTATCAACACAATTTATAAATTAACGAAATGAGATTCGCAGAAACCATTATACTACGTGTTTATCACGATATTACGTAGAAATACTTTTACACGGCAACGATCGGCTAGCTTCGACGACTCGACGGATCACAGAAATTGAATATAAAGTAATCGATTGATTTCTCAGATAATGAATCGAATTTAGAATGTCCTTTGGATGAGATCGCTGTTATATTATGTTTCTCGCATTCGTCGCCAACATATTAAAGAGGAACTAACGTATTATAAGAGAAGAAATAATATATCGTAGGACAAAAAGAAAGACACTCGGCTCGTTCCTTTACTGGAAGAATGAACATTTGAAAATTTTCAAATTCTTGGCATAAGGAAGACTATAAGTTAATCAAATACGATAGAAGATACGATATAGTTTGATAAAAGTAGTAGCCCTTTTGCGTAGACGAAGACTCTCACGAATGATTTTATACGTAATCTTCCATTTCGTGCAACTGTTGTTTCATAATATATCGTAGGACAAAAAGAAAGACACTCGGTCGTTCCTTTACTGGAAGAGTAAACATTTGAAAATTTTCAAATTCTTGGCATAAGGAAGACTATAAGTTAATCAAATACGATAGAAGATACGATATAGTTTGATAAAAGTAGTAGCCCTTTTGCGTAGACAAAGACTCTCGCGAGTGATTTTATACGTAATCTTCCATTTCGTGCAACTGTTGTTTCATAATATATCGTAGGACAAAAAGAAAGACACTCGGCTCGTTCCTTTACTGGAAGAGTAAACATTTGAAAATTTTCAAATTCTTGGCATAAGGAAGACTATAAGTTAATCAAATACGATAGAAGATACGATATAGTTTGATAAAAGTAGTAGCCCTTTTGCGTAGACGAAGACTCTCGCGAGTGATTTTATACGTAATCTTCCATTTCGTGCAACTGTTGTTTCATCGACGAAATATCATACGTTTAAATCGAACAAAATTGCGTCATGTTTGTTAATACCAGGTAACTTTATCGAGGTCGGTCTAAATAAATTTCACGGTGGTCGAGTTTCTTCATCGTAGCTTCTTGTAATTTCTGGCCAAGCGTATCCGGCAAATCTTCCAGGCGAAAATACGATGATCAGGCAAAATTGGCCGATTTTGCAAACCGTGTTACGCTGTGCTGTCAGACAGGAGTTTGGTTGCACAGAAAAGAAGAAGAAAGCGAACCAAGCGTCGCTCTTAAGTAGGGTCAAGATGCAAATAAGTTAATAGACAGGTTAATAGGGGAATCGTACGAAAGAACCTGCGTAGAAAAGTCGTGACGATAGCCGAGGCAATGGAGAATCCTCCGTACACAATCGACGCGGTCTTTCGTTTCGTGATTCGTGAGTGATGTAACGCGTGTAACAAACTCGCTCTCGCTTAACTCCGGCTGGTCCAGCCAACCGAAGAAAGTTCAATCCGACTTTCGTTCCCGCGCGTTTTCTTCGATTTTGTCGACGGCCGCGTCTCAACGTCCTCGAGCGTGCGCCCGATCCGATACACGTATCTCTTTCTTTCGTTCTCTTCACGCATTTTACCGTCTTTCTTCTTCCTTTTCGACGATCATCGCGTTGTGCAATTTCGGCTCCGAGAACTGGCCGTTGTCCAGTCGGACGGATCTTTTCAGGGACGCGACACGATTTTAGAGCGATCGAAGCCGAGCTAAGAGGACAGACGTTGAACGCGAGCCGTACGCTGTTTAAGAAAAGTTTAAAAAACTGCATCGTTTTCGAAGCATAAATTTCTACCTTCATAGTTTGTTAATTTCCTGCGGATTTTAGTTTCGAATAATTTGGTAAAATAAAATTTGCCTGTACGAGGCTACATTTTTGAAAACACGCGTTTGGGTAACTTCGCTGCGTATACCGATGACTCAGTAGAATATTTACATACTTGCTAAAAGAATTTTTTCGCAGTATATTGCGCGTGATATTATATCTTGATTTTTTATTAGTCCTGTCACATAAATTCTTTTGTCGAATTCCTGTACGAGATATCATCTTCTGTTTACTTACACGATACTTCCGTCTACACTTTTATGATAATGGAATTTATACAAGCCGATACAAAACTTATTACTTATATAGAAACTTTACGTAGAAACTTTCAGAATTCGTAGAGTTCCATTTCTTCGCGACGATCACGTTGAGATTTGGTTAAGAGGACAGTTGAAGGCACCAACGACCGTCCGCGTAGGTGCAGCAAATGACATCCGAATTCTTCATGGAGTTTATCAAAAATTTACTGTTCAGAACGATTGGCAGACAATGTTACTTCGCAAACATCGCATCTTACATTCTTTATAACAAAGGAAAAAAGTAAAAATGATTTATGTAAAAAAAAATTGTTTGGATTAAAATAGAAATTAAATCATGTTATTTCTCGTGGAATTCTTTAAAATGGTCAATACATAATGGTACACCGCAAATATGACATTTAAAGACCGTTTCTCTTCGAGTACCTTTAGATAAGCATGCAACGCATCGCTTTAGTTTACATTATAAAATCAGAATATTTTTTAAATTTGAATTTGTTACATTTAATTAAGATTGACAGTACTTACTCACAGTGGCGGTTAAAAAGATTTTCACAACAAAAGTAAGAAAATAATAAACTGATATGGGCGAGATGCTGACAAACGGGTCAAACGTGATCTCTCACCTCTGAGGAATATTTAGCGACTGAAATAAAAAGCAGTCGCAGCGCGTGTAATAATCCGCGCTTGGTGATAGAAGAAAGTCGTCCGATTGCGTAATAATCTGCACTTGGTGAGAAAAGACAGTTGCAGCATACGGATTAATCCCAGCTTGGATGCAAATCGGTTAACGATCTCCACAATAAGCGAAGATGTTTTTCAGTTGTCGACTCCGTTGAACGACTTACGTATCGATTTAAAAACTCTGACGATCGTATACGAAGTTGTCGATTTTTAATATGTGAAATTATTTTTTAGGAAAAATGGGTTGGAATAAAATAAATCGAACAATTTTGAAGATGGAAGATAGAGATACATCTACGATATCTTTTTAGCGATATAGCTGTTATTATCGTACTATATTTATCGTGTAATATCCTTCGTATTGTGCGATATTGTCGCTATAGTCATCTGTCCATCTGACTGAAATCAACGCTGTAGATATTGACAATAAGTGGCATGATTTTACTACATTTTAATATCGATGAATTTGTTACGTTAACTTGAAAAATTATACATTTTTCTCTGGTAATTCCCACGTTACTTGAGTCACGCGATATTGTTAAAATCTTGCCTGATGATTCACAGGTAGAAAAAGAGAATACTAATTTTCGTTACGTATCTTTTAATCCATTGTGAAAATTTTGTTACGTTTCTAACGCTCCTAACTGCGACGCTAATCATTCGAATAGATTTTGTTTAGAGGCGTTTGGAACGTTGTAGCGTTGAACAGGTTGCTCTCTACAAACATGGCAGTGCACGTGATACAAAAACAGGTGAAGCTAGATGTAACTGTAATTAATCACTTTTACCTGTTGTTGCCTCTTACTCGGCTGTTATCTCAACTAGGAAACAGCTAAAACCTTCTCAAACTTGTCGAAATAATTCTATTAATCACGCGAAATAATTTAGTCGTAGTATACTTGCTGTTTAACATCGATCCTCGTCATTTTCTAGCATAACCATAGTGTGAGACACGTATTGCTGAAAAAAGTATTAGGAAAAACGCTGAAAATGAATAACAAATTAAAAGTGCAAGTGTACACGCGAATATTTCTTTCCTTGTTTGTTAACGCCATGTACTTAAAACAGTATGCATCATTGAAATTAAATTCGCAAATAGCTGGAATCAGGCGTGTTTTTAGATAAAAGGAATATCAATTTTGCAACGAAGAATCTTCATTCCATATAATCTGTACCAACACCGTTACGAATAAATTGCATCAGTATTTTGCGCGTGCTTTAAAAATTCTCTGATAATACTATTTTCAATTGTAGTCGATTGCTCTTAGAAATAAGAGTGGTTGGAAATTTTTGGCCAATAGCATGCAGTGTCGAATCATTTTCATAGTGACTGCAGCAAAATACGATAGATTTTAAGAGTTCCTTCTAGTCAGCCAACGATCAGAACGTAAACGTGTGGTGCGTGAAATGGTTCATCGATTATGAATCACTTTCACGGAAATACTAACTATTTCCTCTGTCGTAGAAATGGAGGACGCCAACAGTCCGTCAGGTACACTGCCCGCTTCCTTGGAACTGAAAACTCGAAGACCTCCGCTTCAAACGCAATCCTCTACTCTGGATACGAAAAAGAGGCAAGCGGTGTACGTGAGAAGAGCGTACAAAAAGTATGGCTCCAAGAGTAACCCGAATGTTATTTTGGATGGGCTGAATATGACCGTGCCGAAAGGCACGATGTAAGTTTCGTAATTAACTCTTTCTTCTACGACGAACGTTGCCACAGCTATAATTCATATGCAAATCTACTATTTCTCTTCTTATTTTATTTACGTCTTTTTTCTCTTCCACGAGTTAGCGGAACAGGGTTAACGATCTCGTGAATTGATCGACAGAAACAGTACCATTTTTATCGAACGAAAGACGATTTCACCTTATATTTCATTTTCCCGTATATAAAATTCAACGCTAAGTGAATTAACTCTACGCCACTCGAGTATTAATTCTCGCTGTGCCAGACATAACTGCGCATATGGTAAAATATCAGAATATAAAGGTGTGTCTAGCGCTGTGGGCCATTCGACAATATTAGACAAATCAGTGACGTTGAATTTCCTTGTTCTTTATCTTCGCGATGACTGAATGAAAACATCGAATTAGTTGGTTTAGTCGGTCGAGGCGTGATGAGGTAATTCACAATTGAGACAATATAGGAGAGGCTCGAGTCTCGTCTCTTTATATATTTGCTGAACTTTTTCACGAAACTTTAGCGATTGCTTTGTTGGAAACTTGGAAGAGGAAATAGTAGATCGGCAAAGGTGTGCTAATATTTGATCATGAAATATCGTTGTTAAGAAATGTACGAGGTAAGATCTTGTAATAAGTGATTTCTTTTCTTGCCCAGTCTGTTCGTCTACGTGTATTCGCTACTGCTCTTTGATCGTTATTGTCCGAGACGTACAATTTAATTGAGTTATTTTTTACTACAGATCAAATTAGTATTTAAAACACTCTTCACAAGCAATGTTTACGTATAACAAAATTACAGCCAGATATTTTCTTGTCTTCCTGAATAATGAGGCTGTTATTTATGCAGATGACAAGGTTGTTATCGTGTGACCATTAAAACAGTGGCATTAAGACATTAAGATATCGTGGATATATCTTACATAGAAAAATGATCGTCAATTGCTGAAGTCACAAGGAAGTTGACTTTTCCACGTCACAATAATTGTAACCTACTTCGTTTTTTATATGACACTGCCATTATACCTGATGTCACGATATAAAAATCATGTAGCTGATCTTGTAATAGCATTCCTAAATTGAAAACAATGAAAATAGTTTTAGACAATAAAATGGCAATTATCATATAAACTACGTATAATACAGAGATATATTATTTATTCAATAACACGGTAGAAATTGGCAAATATATTATGTCTGATAAAAAAATTTGGACAAGCTCATTAAATGGGTGTTCGCTAAACCACGGATTTTTATGAGAAACTTCAAGATACAGGATGCACGAGATATGAAAAAATATATGAAATATATGGTTAATAAATAATAAATGGTAAAATTAGTGAATCTCCACAAATATTTATAGTCTGCCTATTTATCAGCATTGAAACATTTCAAAATATTTATTACATAATTAATATACAATCACAGGCTACGATAAATCGCTTATTACATAAAAAGACGATTAATATTCAATTAGTAGCGATAAAATGACTAACAACAATTATATTCATTTTCAGATACGGTCTGCTCGGTGCAAGCGGTTGCGGAAAGACCACATTGCTCTCTTGCATCGTGGGTCGAAGGCGTCTGAATTCCGGTGAGATCTGGGTACTCGGTGGTCGACCAGGCTCCAAAGGATCGGGTGTTCCTGGTCCACGAGTGGGTTATATGCCGCAAGAAATCGCATTGTACGGCGAATTCTCTATAAAGGAAACGTTCATATACTTTGGTTGGTGCGCTGGTATGACCACGGAGCAAGTACAGGAGAAGCTACAGTTTCTTATAAAGGCATGATTCGATCGTTTCAATCGAAATAATATTAATTCCGCGCAATGACGTGGACATTTAAGACGAGTAAAAAAAGAGAGGAAGAAAAAAGCCGGATGATTATAAGACAAATATGACGTTGCTCTGTTTTTGCCCAAACAAGACGATTAATCGAGTCGCTGTAACACGCTTGTTTACGTAATAAGCACAACTATTTAACCGTTTAATGCAAATAAATGATTAGTGCATATATTATTTCCATATATTCCGTATCTTATTAGTTAAACTTTTGAAAAAATTTGGCATTCGAAAACGAAGCTTATTTTGATACGTACGATTGGATTTATATATTTACAATTATGATTTATGGTTCCCGTATTATTCTAAAATATTCAAAAGTCTGGTACGACAAACTCACAAAAAGTTTAACCCACCGCTTTATAATTGTCAATATTATTTTTAACAAATGCCTCCTTCTAGAAATTAAAGAACTAAGAGAATCGTATTTTCGTTCAAAATTAAGACACGTCGCAAATAACTTTTCGGACACGAGAAAAAATATTTTACGCGAGTCGTTTGAACAGTTTTTGCAGCTGCCAACAGCAAATCGTTTCGTGAAGAATTTGTCGGGTGGTCAGCAGAGACGAGTCTCCTTCGCCGCGGCCCTTCTTGCTGATCCAGAGTTGATGATCCTGGACGAACCCACAGTGGGCGTAGATCCTGTTTTACGACAGAATATTTGGGACCATCTTGTCGATTTGACAAAGAACAGCAATAAAACCATTATAATCACCACTCATTATATAGAAGAAACCAGACAGGCTGGTATCATTGGTTTGATGAGGAGTGGTAGACTATTGGCTGAAGAATCACCCACGAGACTAATGGAGATGCACAACGTGGACACCCTGGAGGAGGTATTTTTAAAGCTGAGCAGAAGGCAAAATATGGGTCTTCGAAGGAGAAGCAGCATCCTCAGCAGTGTCACTGGTGTTCCTCCTGAAGGTGTACGTTTTTATGTTTGTTTATTAACTCCATCAATCTTATTATCAATTCTTTATGAATTCTGGTTTGTACCTTTTCCTAGCTTCGTTTCGTAAGCTTCGTTTCGAGTAATGCATTATCTGTTTGTATTAAATTTAAAAAAATGAATTTCTCGTAAATTATTAATGAGTTTTTTTAAGTGAATGTTCCGGCAGTTTCTTTTTTTATATACTTTCTAGAATTGATATTTTGTATACGTTTGTGTTCTCTTTTAGAACGTAGATGACGAAATGAGCGGTGAATTTGGCGACAACGTCAGTGTTTCTAGTCGAAGGAAAAGCATCGTCATCGATCATTTCAATGTACGTTCTAAATTCTTGTCTCGGTGATTAAGTATTATATGTCGTTTCTTATTTAACATTAAATAACATTATTGCAATACAGGTGTCAGATTTGCCACCAGAAGATGAGTGTCACGGAAAGTCTAAGGTGGTCAATCCGATGCACATGAAGGCTCTTATATGGAAGAACTTCCTGTGGATGTGGCGAAATGTAGGGTAAGCATTTCTTCTCGAAATTTAGAAAATTACAAAGTTTGAGAGAAAAAGAGGAAATTGCTAATTAAGAAACAGAAACAATGAAATAAAATTTCAATATATTTTATATTTGTTCTTTTCAGCATGATTATGTTTATCATCGGTCTGCCAGTCGTTCAAATCCTTCTGTTCTGTCTCTCCATCGGTAAAGATCCGGAAGGCCTGAAACTGGCAATAGTGAATCACGAATTAAACAGCAGCAACGTGGCACATTGTATGCCATCAGAAGGCTGTAATTGGACTTTGTTAAGTTGCCGATTTTTAGAACAATTAGATAAAAGACAGGTGGACACTGTACTATATGATACTGAAGACGCTGCTAGAGATGCTGTTAAAAGTGGCTATGCCTGGGGTGCCATAATGTTTCCCTCGAATTACACGGATTCCTTGGAAGCGAGAATAAAGTATGGAAAAGATGCCAACGACTGGGATATAGATTACTCCAACATGGAAATCATCATGGATATGTCTAGTGAGTTTACCATCAGAATTTTCAAATAACTTCTAGAATTCTATCTCATCAGTTTTTTTTAAATCTATGACTCTAAAAGATGTAATCAAATAAGCGGTTACTTATGAAGTTTCATAAAAGAAAGAGAATTTATTTTTTCTTTTTCTCTTAGATCAGCAAATTGGGTATCTCCTTCAAAAAAAGATTTATAATTCGTTTCAAGCATTTGCCCAGGAAGCGACAATTGCTTGCAATTACAGCGAAAAACTATCAACTATACCGATTGATGTAAGTTGATAATTTAAAAAAGAAATGGCAAGAAATAGTAAGAATTTATAACAACATACGTTTCTCGATTTGCAGTTTAGAAAACCAATATATGGTCCCATGGATCCAAATTTCACCGACTTTGCAGCACCAGGTGTTATTTTAACGTGAGTGTTTATGATTAAATATTTTCTGTTTGATTAATATCATCTTGAAAACTTTATATTTCCTTAACTTTATTTATTCAATCAAAATTTTCATCTTACAGAATAATCTTCTTCTTGTCAGTTGCATTGACTTCTGGCTCCATGTTGTTAGAAAGAAACGAAGGTCTTCTCGAAAGAAGTTTAGTTTCTGGTAAATAGAATGCTATCAAGTATATACATAACAATAACCTGGGTAAAAATTATAGATGATTTTTCTATCGACAGGTCTCACTGGAACGGAAATTCTTTTCTCACAAGTTATAACTCAGTTCACGATAATGGCAGGCCAAACGATAATGGTTCTAATAGTTTCGTTCGCGATATTTAATATCACGTGTGAAGGTAATGTCGGTTTGATCGGCCTACTGACTGTCCTCACTGGATTGTGTGGAATGTGTTTCGGTATGAATCATTTTAATAATCGTAATAACTATTATTACTATTCATTTATTCAATTAAACTTAATCTTTAGGATTCGTTATTGCATGTTGCTCTGAAAACGAAAGAACCGCGACTTACCTTGCGATGGGTGCTTTTCTACCCATTGTGATGTTATGTGGAATAATCTGGCCTATCGAAGGAATGCATAAACTATTAAAAATTATTAGTTATACGATGCCTCTAACAATGAGCACAGAATCAATGAGAGCCATACTAGCTAGGGGATGGTCAATGTCGCGCTCTACGGTTCACAATGGTTTCATCGCTACGCTTTGTTGGATATGCGTGTTTATGACTCTATCGATATTATTGCTCAAATTCAAGAAAGGATAAGGATTTCTAATTAAGTTATAGATCGAACATTATACTGGATATTGTATGAGTGAATATATCTTACAGTGCAAGATTTACTCTATAAAATATACAGCATTTAATAATTCGTTGGATGATACGAGAAGAATATAAATAAAAGATACATTGAGGATACATACTTTTTGTTGCTCAACACGGTTACATTATATTTATTACATACATATATATAATTCATATGTACTTCAATACTACTACAAAATTGTGATTGTATTGTTTGTACGATGTAATTGTAAGTAGACGTAAAGAAAGCGTGAAATTGTAGTTGTATAGTCTTTTTGTAATATCAGAATCACTGATATATAGAATAACTAACGACCTCTTTTTCTGTAAGTAATAGTAGTACATTTTCTTAATATCGTAGCAAAACAACAACGCGAATTGTAGTTTTTATTTTTATATCATTGTATATCAAAAAATGTATTCGATGATATACAAATGTACATACGATCGTATTAGAAAAATGTTACATGGAAGGTAAACAACGTACAATAAAAAAGTACATAATAAAAGTCAATAAATATCATTTTATAAAAGAATATAAAAGATTTTATTCCGAATAATATTACAAAACATCGGGGTTACACTTATTTACACGTATAAAGTCATGTCCTGTTTATTCTTATTTTACAGACTTTGAAGGACGTAAAAATTGTTCATGCAACGTTTTATGGATTCTTTCTGCTTTTTGTATCCCAATACCAGGACAAAGAGCAAGTATATTTGATGGTGCTTGTACCAGATCACTTAATGTACCAAAGGTTGATAAAAGAGTTGTGGCATCTGTTTTATTGACTGATCGAATTGTTGTCAAAGCATTCATTAACTGAAAAAATACATATATACAGAAAAAATTTTTAATTCCCAAATTAATTATATTATGCATATACCTTTTGATATGGTGCTGTATCACTTCGTTCCATTATTGCATCAGGTGGCTTATTTTCATAAATCTTGTATGTTTCAATAATTTTGCCTGCATCTTCTGCATTCCAAGCCAACATTAGCGTTAAATCTGCCAGAATGCAAATTCTTGTTAAATGTTTCAAAGCATGATGAGGCTCTGCCACATCTACCTGTAATATTTTACCACTACATTTAAAATATAATCATATTCTATTAGATATAATAACAATAATTAAAATGAACCTGTACTAAAAGCACTCTTAGATTATACATGTTTCCTAAGGCCTTCAAGCGTTCATGAATATAGTCAGGATTAAGTTGATGATAACGTATCGATAAGAAAAGAGCACAAGTAGTTTTTCCCATAACATAATCTGGTACAATTTCAGAAAATTCCCAAGGAACATTAGTTATAAATTTCAATAATGGATTTCCTTTCTAAAATTAGATTATATATGTACAAAAATAAGCAATACATTATATTATATAATATTATAAAATACTAAAAAATCTTGTATTATCATACTTGTTTTAAACTGACTAACAGTGTATTAAATTTTGAGGCACTCGTAACTTTAGAAGGACCAGGTAATGGTTCACTGAAAAATTCTGATTTCTTTAATTCGCTAAATGCACCTGTGTACAAAATATTAATATTTTTTATGTAAATATATCAGATTTATATTAAAATAATAGTATACATAGTTACTCACTTTGGAAAGAATCAACCTTAGCTTGTTTAGGTGGAGAAATTTCATCATTGTTTTTATCTTCCTCTTCCATTATATGTATCTATTTATTTACTTCCACTTCAAAAAACAATATTATTCATGAATTAAAAATCCTCTAAAAATATGCTATAATATAATAATTGTATATATATTATAATAAACATGCTTGAAGATACACATACAGGTTATTACCCTAGTAAACAATATGATGATAAAACAACAATAATGGATTGTTTATTGACAATAAACTTTCATTTTATGCAACAACGATATTGATAATCAAATAACATATAGCAATAGATTGATATTATTATTATAGATTATCACTGAAGTAGTTAAACGGCATTCATGCTATAAATGTGTCATGCATATCTACGGTTTAGAAGTTTTCCATTAAAAATCTTTATCTATGTATTAAATTAACAATTGCTACACCATTAACTACCAAAACAAATAATAGTAATTTTTATTTTTCCATTGGTAACACTGGCAATTGATAACATTTGATGACTGATGACATATTAGTTTGACGTATTTTTCTAATCAACTCAATCGCTATTTTGATTATATATTCTTGTTAATGTATTAGAATTAAAATGGGGTAAATGTTTATGTATATTTTAGAACTACGAGGATCCACTGATAGTAAATCTTTTCAGATGTAATAAAGAATTAATATATTGACTAAACGTAACCTAAAATTTTTAAATGAGCAAGGAAACGTCAGAGATCAAAAGTGTCAGTGCCAAACATCCTTGGAAGAATGTTGGCATATCAGATCCACGAGCACGGTTGAAGAATCTTTCGGATTATGCTTCCACAGTAGAAATGGACCGCAACATTCCACCTCAAAGGTATCAGACCCTATTATAATTATTTTTCATATATCATTGTTGCAACCTGTTGAAAAATACATTTTTAAGTTCAATTAAATAATTCTGACACTATTAATCTGTTGAATCCTTTTCAGATATTATCGTTCTGGTGTAGAGATGATTAGGATGGCAGATATGTGCATGAAAGATAATAATCTTGAATATGCATATATTTTATACGTCAAATTCATAACGTAAGCTATGTGATTTTAAATACAATACACAGCTTATGATAATTTAAGGCATTCAATTTATTTTTTAAAAATGTATTATTACAGAATTTTTGTTGAAAAAATAAGAAATCATCCACAATTTGACACAGTATCATTAAAAGATAAGGAGCATAATCAACAAACATTACGTAAAGTACTCCCTAAGGCTGAAGAATTAAAGAAACAATTATTAGAACAATATCAAACAGAATTAAATAAGTATCTGGAAGATGTAAAAGAAAGAGAAAAAATTGAAAAGGAAAGACTGAAACAAGAAGAATTAGAAAAGTACTTTATACTATTTTATAAATTATACAGGGTGAGTCATCTAAGGCTAGAATCAGAAATATTGACCCTTCTCAAACCACGACAAAAATGATGGAGAAGAGATGAATCTGAGAATCAAAAGACATTCTGATATTTCAATATGAAATCTGTTGGTAAGCAAGCACATTGTGAGATTTTTTTTGTAATTTATATGAATTACTTCACAAGCATTCATCTACAGATAGTAGAGAAAAATACCAGATCTAAACTAATGGATTCTTGTGTAAATAATCAAATACTTTTTATAAGGTATGATGACTATATCAAATGCATCAAAAAATATATGATTCATTTTTTAATATAATTAACCGCTTCAAAAATATTTTAACTCCTAGCCTTAGGTGACTCGGCCTATATATTTATATTTATAGATATGTATAATGATTATGTACGTATAATATTTGTCTAGGTTGAGAGAAGAGGAAGAAAGAAAGAACAAATTAGCTGCACTAGCAGCTGTTAAAGCAGCAGAAGCTGCTATGGTTGCAAGTGTAACATCTCCTGAAGATGCCAAGCTTAAAAAAATTTCCAGTATACCATCAAGACCATTAGTAAGTCCATCTAGTGATATAACTGCACAAACATCTAAAGAGAAGTAAGTATAATGTAAAAAGGAATTGAATTTTTATAGTAATTTACAAATAATATTAAATTACATAATTGTATTTTTTAATAGACCCACTATAGATCGCTCAACAAAACCTTCTTTGCTTTGTGACAGTTTTACTTTAAGAGACATAGTACTGCCAACTAAATTAATGCAAAACTTCCTCATGTTGGCATTCTCTAACACCATGAATAATAAAGAAACTTGTGGTATATTAGCAGGCAAATTAGAAAGAAATAAATTAATTGTTACTCATTTATTAATTCCTGAACAAACTGGATCCCCAGATTCCTGTGTAACATATAATGAAGAAGATATATTTGATTATCAGGATCAACATAATTTGATTACTCTTGGTTGGATACATGTATGTAATATTTGAATTTAAAGTAAAATTATCATTGAAAACAACATCTGAACTGGGTGAATTTGCAAATAGAAGAAATAATTGTATTTCACAGACACATCCTACACAGACTGCCTTTCTATCTAGTGTTGATCTTCATACACATTGTGCATATCAACTTATGATGGCTGAAGCCATTGCCATTGTTTGTGCTCCTAAATACGATGAGTAAGTAAAAGAAGAAATATCCGGATGTATAAAAAAAGGAGGTTTTTTAAACTCAAAAATATATTTTTTTACTTTAGAACAGGATTTTTCATTCTAACTCCAGAATATGGTTTAGAATTTATTGCCAATTGCAGAGAAACTGGATTTCATCCGCATCCAACAGATCCTCCACTATACACGGTAATTATTCTAAATGACTGTAATGCAGATTATCATACTGTAATGCAGATTATCATATCATGCAGATCTGTTACACACGTTCAAAAGAATATTTTTTCAGAAAGCAAAACACTGTAAGTTGGATGTAACTGCAGTGATAGAAGTAGTGGACCTAAGAAGAAAATGACATCTTTTAGATGTGTATACACATTTTTGCATATGTATATACTTTAATGTGTACTATTGTATAACAAGTTATGTATTTAACTATCAAATACGTTATACTAAGTGAAAAAAATGAAAAATTGCAGACAGTTTAGCTTAAAGAACATAAGAATTTAGCAGTTGCAAGGCTTTCAATATTTTTATGACAAAGCATTTAATATATTAAAAATCTTTAATATATTTGAAGTAAAATCGTGCATTTAAAATCGGTAGAATAAAATAACGCAATATTTAATTGGTAAATTATAGTAGATTACACGAAGAACTTTATATAATTTAAGAATTTTTAATAATTAACGATTAGAAATTATTTTGACTGAAAATAAGCATTATCGTTAACAGATAGTATTAACAGTTTCATTTTACGAGTATCAAAGAATTTTTAACCTCGTGTAATGAAAATAAGACAAATTTGTTTACGTATAATTTATTTAAAAATAGAATATTTAAGATAGTATGATACAAATGTGCTTCTATTACTCTTTCATAATATTTATATTTATTTACTCAGGTAATACATTGTGTGCCGGAAAATAAATGTATAACAAAAATTTTTATAAACATTAGCAGTGCGCGAAATGTGTGTATAAGTTTACGTGCCTTTCATGGAAAAATAATGGTGTTCATAACCTCATGTTAACCACATGAAGTATGTAACGTTCAATTGTAGATATTGCACGATATCATCGAATAACATTATTTATGATTGGATCATTCAATGAAATCGTATCGTTACGTAAAATCGTAATCGAAAGATCAATAAATTGCATTGACACACTGTGCTAGTCATAACCTAATATATCGAGCTTGTTATGAAATATGTTGGTACACTAAATCGATATATGAACCTTGTGCGATGCTTCACTTTATGTACTCTATAATACAGTACTGTATTTAAAAATTGTATAGTACCAATAGATGCTGTGTTAATTGATATCGGTATAAAATATTTGTACTAGTAGGTACCTGAGATAACTTTTGTGTACTTAAAGGTTTAATTACATGCTTACGTATTGTTTATGAGACTATATATTTCCCTGTCTCATAAACGTGCAATATTTTGTACATACATGTCTCCATCTACTTACTAACAATTTTTTTTAACGACCTGATAATATAACTATCAACTTTTATTATACCGAAAAATATTTTAATTGCCAAATCGTGATTGAACGCGTGCTGCACAGTGAGGGACGTAAATCCTAATTAGCATAAAAGATAATTTAGAACATTAGTCTACGTTCGTACCAAAAAAATTGATGAAGGCTAAATCCGAATGTTATACTTATAAAGTAGTTGAATGTTAGTAAAAAACTGTATATTGCGCAAGACAAGAAATAAATTATAAATTAATATAATAAATCTAATTTTCCGTTGTTTATGATGGTCAGCTTTTGTCTACGAAACGAAAGATTTTCACAAAGAGGACTCGTTTATCTTCTTTGTGATTTTTATGCTCATTGTTCGAGAACATTCATTGTATGCGATTATTTGTCGTCGAGAGAGCATAAAGAAATTATTTACCAGGAAAGAAAGAAAAAAAGGAAGAAGGAGCAGAAGAAAATTATTCACGGCCAGGATACGGAATTCTAAAGAGAACCTATTGTAGGTATACGCGAGTACCTCGTGAGAATGTTTCTCGCCATTCACCTCTCCTCGCGTATATCGAATTACTCGCGTTGAAGGGTTTCGCGCTTTGCGGGGTTTTATCGACGGCAGCAGGGTCAATCTATTTTTACGTGGAAGCTTATGTGTTCTTCGTTTTACCGTTTACAGACTGAGTATAAATCACGTTACGCGTAAGCATTTTCTTTATGCACGCTTCTTTACCCATGGAAATTTCACTTCTCACAGACAACTCCTTAACCATTATTTTCCGTTTACTGACGTATTAACACATCCTGCGCAAGAAATTCATCAACTGTTGCTATTTACAATCTCGATAATTGAATAAGAATTAGTTTATTAGTGAGTATGATTACATCAATATACGAACCAATGGCATGCGACTGTCGCTCTAAACTTTTTGCTTGACCTCGAATTTTATTATCAGTGTTGTAGGAATGAATCCGATATTAATTATGCAAAAATATCAAACATATGTATATATGATTAAAAAAAAAAATGATTTAAAAAACATAAAATAACATATATATGTATGTCTTAACCATTCACTATACCGCAACTACCTGTCGAAGTTTAACGTTTACCACAATACTGGAATGACTATGTTCAGCTAAAAGCGTTTACTTTTATCTTGAATTCTTAATTTTATCCGTCACATATAGTGGGATTAAAAAGGTATCATAGTTCGATACAAGGAATCCTGTTCACGGAATCTTCAACGTTTGCAAATTATATGATTAATTTTAATACGTTTGTGTTTTAGATTCTTCAAATAAAATTATAATACTATAACATTTAATAATATGAAACCACAAAACGATTATCGTCTCTTAAATATTTCTTCTTACTGCTATTCATAAAACAATCATACAATTTACTTATTTACTTCTCGAACACCCTATATATAACGCTGTGGAACTTCCAAGGTAGCAGCTATTTCACAGAACAATGCGGTTGTTTACTATAGATAATTTTTCAACTACACAAAACAGTGTGGAATTGGACTTTAAATTTTGATGATCCTCCTAGAGATAATTCAATATATACCTAACTACTTGAAATTACGTTGAATAGATCTGCAAAATTAAGTTGGGAAAATATTGAATCCAGTAGAAGGAGAATTAATCAGCGTGTGGATAAACAAGGAGAGAACATAAGCAGGTACGTATATAACGGCCTCGTGCCTTTCAAGTTTATTCGATGACGTATAAAATCCTACAGGGTAAAACGTCTGTGACGTACTCATGTATACGCGCTGTGTACGATTTCCTCTACTTAAGCTTGTTGTTACCGGTTTTTACAGTAGAATATCGATCAGATGCACATCGAGCAGCAAGAATTTCAGTATACGTCAATGTATTCTGGGAATATTGCCAGGTAACGTATTGTAACGTGGCTAAAGATCAACCTACCATTATCTTAATAACCAGTATTCATTCAACATTCAGATATTATGTAATGATAATTCTTGTTAATTTAACGTCGCCAGAAATTCGTAACCTCTCGAACGATATATGGAAATATTGCTTTATTTCCAACTTTGGCTGCTTGTTGAACTTAAGTAAGGGACTATGTAGGTCGCTATAACGAAGTCTGTATAACTGTAAGGTGTCTTTAGAATTCTTGAAATTCTTCCCTGGCTACGTGAACTCACTGGTGAATATACTACGTTTGAAGCAAAATTCTGTAATAGTATAATAGAGGCAGATCGAATCACGAAATATAAAACTATTTCGCAAGATGGGGATTGATGTTACTAAATATACCTGATTCTACAGGGTAGTCAAATTGCGTTTAACCGATAGAATTTGATAACTTGCGGTCGTATATAGATTTTGTACGCATTTGCATCATCGATTTCATTAGACAAGTGTTTCGCTCAACTTCAAACAAAATAGTCCGTGTGCGTTGACACTCATATATTTCTCTTATGTTCAAGCTACTTGTTTTAATCCGATTAACGTGCAGAACCGAATACAACTCAAGACGATTTACTCAAAAATGGACTAAAAAAAGAATCGTGAAAGATATCACTATTCTCAATACGAAATTCGTTCTCGAAGATCTCGGCCCGAAAATTTCCTTTGGTAATTTAAAGCGATTACCTTATCTTCTAAGACACTACTATACATTTATACAATTAATGACTTGATTAAATCAACTGATAAGCAGCTGCTAACAAATTACGTTGATGAGTGTTTGTTTCTTCTTGGCTTCGTCTTACACATGCGGCGCGTTATTGTAGATTGTAGCCCTCTCTTTCGCCGTATGTCACTATTATACATATACCTCTCCAGTCGCGTAGAACGTGCAGTATGCTGTTGCTCTTAAGGGAAGGAACAACTCACGGTGCGTGGTTTAACTTGATTCGAGTGGACATTTCAATTTGAAATTGTCTATGCGTCAGACGATATAGAAGTAGAATAGCAACGCGTGGCTCGATCGATGAAACAAGATGATGGAATAATCGAAAGTTCGTATACTACGCGTCTATCCATTAAACATTCGTGTTCTATTATTAAAAACAAGATATAGCTCGAGTACGACTAAAGGTGATTATAGCAAAGATATTTCGATCGTGACCTAGCATAATGAAATTTCATTTGTATTTCATTAATAGTGTAAATATAGTAACTAGTGTAATAGTGTAACTCCTAGTGACGAGTTACTCGACAAACGTCGTTTGTTCTTCGAGTTCGTGAAAGTTTCTGTAACATTATTGGAATACAAATTTTATTTAAATGTGACCATACTCTTCACGTAATAACGAGGTAACGATTGCGTCATTATCGGTAATCAACACGTCAATCGAGCGGTTTCCACTTTTTCGAAAAAAAAACCAACTCGTGTTACGGAAATGCACTCGTGATCGAGATTTTAGAAGTAGCGCGTAAAACGCAGTTGAGAATTGAAAAGTGAACGGCGAGTGAAACAATTTGTGTACACACGAACATTTTCCCCCATCTTACGAGGAACAACGATTAATTGTAATGCAATTACACGCGGAACGTTGTAATTGCGTGGTATATCGGCCGAACCATAAGTTCGTGTGTGACGACAATTTTTCGAGTTTTACTGGCTGCCACTGTTTCCTGGTCTCTCTTCTAAATATATAGCGATTCTTCACCAAACGATTGCAAATAGAGAAAAAGTGGAACATTCTACTTTCACGTTCGACAAAGGTATGCACTTTTAGACCGTGTATTATACACCGAGAAATAGGTTAATTCGTCTATTGATTTTTTTTTATCGACCAGGATCTCGCGCGGATGCTTTCTCTATGATTTATCTTTATTGAAAACGGTGGAATGACTACGACAGTCGTCTCGTTGAAACGTGGCGTATTAAAATGCGCGTTTAGAAGTTCCGTTCTGTGGGTTTATTCACTTAACACATACAGATAAAAAGTGACACGTTCATTAATTAGGCATCGTAATTATCGATATCGTCGTCAAAAAATTCCGTATATAATTATGATAATTTCTTGTCTTCTTTACAATTTCCTATATCGTCTGTGTGAAACGTCCTATATTCTAATTACATTTAAGCAAAAAGTTGGTCGAAGATCAAACAAATAATAAATATTTTCATTCCTCCGAAATTACTTTTCCAAATACTGTTTATCTTTTCTTAATGAATTCCTAATAATTTAAAAAAGATAAATATAACGTTTTCTTGCATATGATTTTGCGGCAACGGTAATAAACATACACACATATATATTATAATCATACGAGTCTCTTCCTAATCGACTAACAAATACTATTTCAAAAGAGGACATAACTAATGAAATATTAATTGTATATTTTCATCTTTCAGAATAGTCAGATACCTGCAAATCATTAGAACAATATTTTCTACTTCCTTTTTGAAGTATGTAAGGCGTATAACAGCACATGAATGTTAGCGACGTCAGAAGAAGAGATTTATGTAACTTTTTTCACAGGCGAATTCGTGAGAATCCGGCACACGGTCATTCTTGGATTTCCATAGCGATTGTGCCCGAAATTAGGAACGATTTCTGTGAAAAAAGTGCCTCTTCACTCTTACCATAATAATATGTACACACCATAAAAGAAAATTCAAAGTGATAAATTCTTGTGTTTTGAATGTTTTCCAACTTCCATGTTTGAATGGCATCGCAAGGATATTTTTATGTACGTAAACAAGTTCTTTATAACAGTTTCTTCTCGCCTTAATATGACAAGTATAAAAAGTAGATCGTACAATACGGAATAATATATGAAAGTAAACTTAACCGGGATTCGTCGACACGCTCACAGCGATGTAAATGATCTGGTGTCGTTTCATAACATTCTAATTCGATTTTCTGAGAATTTGGTTATCTGAGAAATGAAGTACACGAAGATATTCGACTTCTATACGAAACACTTTGAAATTTCATTAACACTGTTATGAGATTCGATTATCATGGTAACATTAGCAAAGCATGAAACAAACCTGAGAATATATACAAAAATTACACAATATTTAGTGCTAGTGTATATTTCGCAGAGATCACAAAAGTATTTAAACAGTCAATTATCCATCATATTAATGAACCTTGATGTTCAATGTAAAACGCAGGGTAATATATATTTAAACAACTTTTACGTTTTAGTTCTAGACTTGAGATCTAATAGGCGATGAATATTGTAAGCTGTAGAGACTATATATTATGTAGCAAATATAGATATAAATACTAATTGATACTTCAATGTATGTATACTTGTGGACAGCATGACGTTTTTAAAACGAAGTTCAAGGAGAAAAAACAATTTAGTTCAAACAGGTTAAATCGCTCAATTGATATAGTAGTTATCTGACAAACGGAAGCTGATACAGTCGAACTCATCTCTATTATATACATACATCTTATTATTCGAATCTTTCCATTTATTCTTTTCAAAAGTGCAATTTCCGTAAATACATGTTTGTCTCTTTCGTATTACTTTGAATTGCGAAATTATACGCAATCAGAGACCATTCAAATTTATAAATGATATTGATTTATAAATATGTAATTAGAATTTCATAGAAAACTGGGTAATAATTTAAATTTCACTCAATTGAGAAAATCATCTTTAGATTCGAAATGTGGTGCAAGAAAATACCATTGATAGACTTTTATTTCGATAAACACTTATACACATTTCTATTATCAGTGGGAACTATCGCGATTCACGAAGCCAAAGACAAATAGAATAACGAATATAAGAATATAAGATAAATATATTATTTTTTATTACACATTAAGAAGTTTTAAGTAAATTTTAGTATTATTATTTGATTATTTTAATAAGGCTTAAAGCCTAATACAGTCTCTGTTATTAACGTACATATTTCATTTAATTATAGTAAAATGTACCAAAATATAATACGATATGTAATACATTATGGAATAACATAACATAATATAATATAGCATAAGCACATTATTATCGAACAGGAAAAAATATCCTGTTATGCGTGTTAGAAATACACATATTTCAAGTGCTTTTGTGCATTCTGTATTTGTTTGTAATGCATTCAATAAAACAATATAAAAGATAATTATTTACCTATCTTCTTAATATAATATATATAAATAAATACCTTTGATCAACACATTAGTGCTATATATAATTGTACTAAAATGGTGATATAATAACAAAAAATGTATTTGTATGCCTAGTTTATCTAAGATAACAGATAAAACGTATAATAGGTAGAGGTGGAGAAAATTGATAATTGCGATCAATCTTGATTTCAGGTTCGATCCCACAACGCGGATTAACGCTCGGGGAACGATAAGCTGTGCCAGAGACGACGAAGTGCGTGCAAAAGTGCAACTTTAGAAGTCTTCGAATTCAAGGCGTAAACACAAATAGACAGAACGGGAAAAAGATGCTTCAATTGCGGGTGATCGTTGTTCTGCTGGTTTCGATGTGCGGTAAGATAAAAGTATAGCGATATTTCTATGTCGAGTGAAATTTTTGTAAATTTTCTTAAACCTGATACTTCAGAATTTCAAACAACCAGGCTAACTATAGATTTGTCAAAATATACAAATTCTCCCTTTACTTCTCAATATATTTTTGAAATTTTACGAAATAGAGGCAGTTCCACGTAAAGTGTTTGCCACTTTATTTACAAGCTGTTAATGTTTTTCGCATTCGTATTATTTGCATCGATAGCGTTAAAAATTGTTGTTTTATAAATAGTTTCGTTGTTAGTTGGCAGAGTCTCTCTACTGAATGCGAGCAGAGAAGAACATCCGAGCAAAGTGGACATCAGAAACCTGAAGGAACCGACCGATATTTCGAGTAATAGCAATAGCAAAGCGACCACCTTATCGATAAAGGCGGCAGAAGATAATACGAGTGGGTAGAATGAATTTTCTTAACGATTGAATTCTTTGTGTTTGCATCATCTCGGTTGAACGCTTAAAATGCATGCGGTCAATATTCTGTCTGCATAATTTAAGCTTAATGATAGCACAAATTATTACCGTGAGAATGTACCGAATGTACAGAATGTCATGTTTTTTTATTTTTTTTTAGGTATAAAAACTGCGAACAAGACCAATGATTCTACACTAATTAATACAGCTAATGCGGATGTAAATATGACGGTAGAAAAAACAATCGACGAGAAGGTGGAAGATAATGAGAAGCTAAATAATAGCAAGCAAAATAATGAGAAGCTAAATAATGACAAGCAGAATAGTGAAAAACTGAATAATGAAGAGCAAAATAGTGAGAAGTTAAATAAAGAACAGGTAAATAACGGAACGCAAAGTAACGAAAAGCAAAATAGTGAAAAACAAAATAGTGAAAAGCAAAATAGTGAAAAACAAAATAGTGAAAAGCAAAATGATAGGAAAGAAAACTATACTTCTACGAAAGAAGCAGAGGATATGCTTCACTATAGTCAGTACCCACGGGATGACGATGGTGATTCGTTAAATGCTACAGGTATATCTTACATAAAATTTGAATGAAAAGAGGAAGTTATATAAAAATGGACTACATTACATCCATATTCCTTTTAAAGAATCTACGGTAAATAACACGACTATTGCGGATAATAAGACTGAATCCACTACACAGTCTCAGGTACCAAAAGTTATTCCTCATGAGAAAGAAAAAGATGACGCGAAAGATGGGGAAATCACTGAAAATATTACGCAGACTACAACTGAAGTACATCACGGTATCGTATCTTCTGACACAAATCACACTATCAATACCAATAATTTCGGTACTAAAATGTATTTTAATATAATTTCTTATACAAATTCAAATTCTATAAAAATAACTCAGTCACGCATTATTACATACTTGAAAGCTTATTGCATGTTTTAAACTCGATGAGTTTTACATAGTATAATAAATGTCATTATATCGTAGATGTTTCGAATTCGACGGATTCAAAAGATACTACTAATACTACTGAAGCATCGTTTAAAGTAAATGAGGTTAAGAGTATAAGTTCTGAAGCTGCGACTTCTACTAATAACAAACATATGTCTCCGGGAATCATAGCACTAGTTACTGCGATCAGTTTTGCTGTAGTAATTGCATTGGTATACATTGGCATGATCGTTTGGAGGCGGTACATCGAGTAAGTATTAAATTTACTATAGTTTTTTTTTTATTTATGTATATGAAGTAATAAACTAATTTATTCGATATTCTTGTATTTTAGATATAGATATGGACACCGGGAGTTACTTGTTAATGAACTAGAATTTGATACTAATGATTTGCGTCATTTTGAGGTGAGCGTATAACTGATTATATTCAAATTAGTATTTAATTAAATCATAATAATTTAATTTTACACATTACAGCTGTGATTTCAACGAAAGTAGTAATTTGCAGGGAAGAAAAACCGAATGATTCACAGCTAAGGCTGATATTATGTAAATATTGAAGATTCATTGATCTGTGATACTAAGGACATGCATTGTGCCTGACAGTCAAGACACCAAATATATTTGGATAATATTATACAGTTCTTGGGATGTAATTGTTTTATATACATTATGTATACAATCCACTTTTTTCAACACGTTGATTGTTTTTTCCTTCTCCTGTAGAAATTAGAAATAGCGTTACTGTGCTATATTCTTGTATATTTTTCTGGTGATAATGCGATGCGCAGATCGTTGAATAAATGACGTAGCATTTTAAGTATCAACTAAATGTTTTACAAACAGTTGAGGGTGCTAGAATATCTGTCAGTTTTCTTTGATATTACTGTAACGATATTCTTTCTTGTTTTGTAGTATTTGGAACCATTGAAAAATGTATACTATAAACAAAATTTTTGTAATGTAGTATTATCTTCGTTTTCCACCTGTTTTTGTAATATGTACGACGAATATGTAAATAATTTTAGTTAAATAAATAAATCGGTGGAATATTTTTTTTACCAATGTATTTTTATTTTTGAAAAAAAGGGTTCAGTTAACACCTTTTCAGGTAATTGCAATAAATCTTCGTAAAAATTATGCACATAAAAAGATAGGACCATTTATAATCTTACATACTCTAATTTACATAGTTAGTGACAAAACGAATTTTGATAACAACACATTTATTTATAAATTCGACAAATCACAATCCCAAAAAATAGTTACAAATGACAATACGTATAATATTTTACATTCTGTACTTGGTGTTGGTTTTTTATTCATTTAAATATTTATCTACACTAATTATTTGTGACATGTTTATATGATTCTATATTATTCGTTACAGGAATCTTTTTGTTTTTGTTTATAATCAGCTTTGTAAAGAACAAGTACATACAGCAATTTTTATGTGCCAATAAGTTTACATTAATCTTTGTTTCTTGTAATTACAAGAGGACCCACATTATCATTCGTTTCCTGATTATGACGCCCATGAGCACCATCACAATATGGCCACTAGAATAGAAAGATTTTTAATGTAAATATCAACATTATTCATATTTGTATGTATTTGTCAATATTAATATCTTTTATGTATATGGTTAGCATACAAACAAATGATATAATTGTATAATATATGTTTATGTGACTCACAAAGTTATTCATAGATACTCTTAATGTATGTCACTTATGAATAGGATCCAGAATCTGAACAGCAAAATGAGAGCAACGAGGTAAATAAAAATACAGAAAACTTACATTCTTAGATCTCCAACAACGGCAAAATGCAGCTTTCTCAGTGATATCTTCTATATCAACCGTGTCTACCACTTTATTTACATCCTTCTTTATATTAGGATTCACAAACCCACATGGCTGTAATTATAATTAATACAAATTACAGATGAGTAGATTGTATAACATGCTAATTAATTGGTACAGTGAGACCTTTAATACATATATTTTATAAACACAAATTTATGAATTCAAATAAAAAATAGTATATAGTACTGATTTTTAGACAGGTTTAGATTAAAGGTATACAATTATAAATATGAAGTAATATCGTTATATAATCAAGAAAGGAAAGGCGAAATATAACGTGACATACTATCTTAATGCCCTTGATGTATTGAAAGATAAATACAATACATTACATAGATTACTTACTGGTACTCTAGCCTTTGGACAGAATGCTTTATATGACATATAACCGATACCCGCTAATAAAGCTGTTGGTGGGACTAAGGAAATCCAATCACGTACTAAATGAAAAAAAAAATTTCATAAATTCATACTATTCGTAGAACTATTGGATAGAATGTGGCACAGTAGTGATTTGCAATGTCACGTTCAAAAACTTTATTTCTGAAAGGTACTTAACATGATTCTGCTAGATCACTAAATATATAGTAAATATGTTATTTAATTTCTTACTTCCAAGTCGAAACCATCCTCCTATAGTATCCGGAATAGGCAATCCAGCTAAATAATTTGGAAGAGATTCTTTGACGAGATGTGCTAGTGGCATCATGATTGCTATCACTACTACGCTAATCAAGCTGCGATTTCAAACGCGAACTAGCTGCGCTGCATATTCGATTATTCTCCCATACCACAAAGTGAAATATATAAGTTAAGACTAACTTTATATATATTTATAACATATAATTTTAAACATGAGAATCAATAGATATATTTTACTCTTCGAACATTTTATACTTGTTATAAATCCGTTACAATGTTAAATAAAATATTACTGCTCATACATTATTTGAATTTGACAATTGAAAACATTTTGGTTTTTAAGTCTTCTAATAAATTATTGCTTGTGTGTATTGTTTAAAAATTTGAAGCCCTATTTCGAGTTGTTATATTAATGGTATCGTTCTAGTTAAGTAAAATAATTTTATTTGATAATCATGACTGAGTAATAGTTTTATTGGATAGGAACGTTCTAATAATAGTTTACTAAATATAATTAACAATTTTTTAAATATATCAATTTTTTTAGTAAAATGACTACACCTATTTCATTTGAATTGCGACATATATGTATATGTATGTGCAGCACACAATGCTCAATACTCTAAATCGCAAATTGTAATATCGTAACGTGCGCAATTTTTCAAACTCCTGAAAATCGTACGATTTATTAAAACTACAATAAAAGATACAAACATATATATTTTCTATGTATAATTTTTAAAGTTGGATATAATATACATATGTAATGTAATTTGCAATTGCATTGTTGCCGGCAGATTTTGACTAACGTAGTGTGAAAGGTGAAGGACCGGTGGGGACTGCAAGATGCCTTGTAGGTGGCGCCATCCAGTCGCGAGGCGTTCGCCGGGCAGGGTGGAGGTGGCTGCGTCGTCCGCAAGGATACGTGGTCGGTTGCCGCGACGCCGCCGCGGTTCGCGCAGGCACAGGTACGAAGTGCGCGCGTTTTCGAGGCGGGTATCAGTGAAAAGCGCAGGAGTGGCGTTTCTACGTGTCCGTTCCAATATCGCTGGCTGCGGTCCATCGTCAACGGTGCATATCGGGTAGTAGGAGGCTCGTGTCATCGGTGACGGAAAGAGAGGAAAGAACCAAGGAGAAGGAAGAGGGAAGGAAAGAGATAGAGAGCGCGGCGCGGTTCTATCGCGCGGTGCAGTGCGAAAAGTGTTCGCGAAGGGGGCCCTTGCTTCCTGGTCCGTGTGTGGGTGTTCGTGCGTGTGCCAAGAGAGCGAGAGCACGTAAGAAACGTTAAACGTAGAGTGACACACGGTGGTTGACAAAGGGAGAGAGGAGAAAGACGAGATAAACACGGGTCGTCGGATAATCCTTGTGTACGGTGTGCGGGTTTCGTGAAGGTGCGTCAAATGACAGTGAGGTGATCAATGTGCTCGAAACATGGCTGAGGAGCTGGTGGTCACCCTGAACCGCGGCGACTCGTCCGGATTCGGGTTCTCGCTCCTCGGTACCGCGGGTTTGCCGCACGTCATCTACGACATCGTTGAGAATTCGCCGGCAGCTAAGAGCGGCAAGGTAAGTACTACTTACTGGCTTCGATCGTATTTTCATATATATCTAACATATTCCTGTGGTATTGCCTGTATTGGTTTGGTACCACATAGTCAAAGAGAGTGAGTGAGAGAGAGATAGAGAGTGTTCGAGGACAGTCAAAGGTGCACGTTACGAGAAAGAGCAACCCCAGTTTCTATACGCGTATAGTGTATATGCATCTAACGCTGTGTATACGTTAAACGCATTCGTCCGAGAATCCTACGAACGCGAAGGGCCTCAAAATAACGCCCGGTGTATATCGACCCGTGTTATTATCGCGAGCACCCTCTGTCGCCCTGTCTGTTTCTTGACCTCTGATTACTTTTTATTCTCACGCTTTTGCGAGTCGTGCTTCCTAGTGCTTCTTCCACTGGTATGTATACAGTAGTGCTTCTTTAACTGGTCACGAACCGGGAGCTTATCCGGTCAGTTATCGAGGAAGGTATATTCTTAGGAAATTTCAACTATCTGTGTTTCCCAATAAGTACTAATGTGATATGGATAGCTGACACATTTGTTTATTTTACATATGCACACTAGTGACGCGTTAATTCACTTGTTCCTTGAAACTTATTTTATGGAGTGTCTCTGACGTCACGTATTTATATAATATAAAATAAACAAATGTTTCAGATATGCATATCTCGATTGTATTCAGAAGAAACGAAGACACTGTAGACTACCTGGAAATATATTTTTTTGAGGAGGTACTTTCCCAAATAAGGTACTGCAAAGTATGGTCAGTTTATGAGGTACCGCTGTAATACCAGAAGTGTCTAGAATAATTTAAAAAGATAGTTGAAAAAATTTATGAGGATGGCAATTGTCAGTTATCGAAGCAAAATCCTGACCAGTTAACAGGGCAATATTGTACACCCGTTTTAACGTCGACGGTACGGGGATGCTGATTGGCTGGGTGGGATCGGTTTAACGGCCACATTCCAGCCTGTCGGTCGGTCCCTCTGTCCGTGTGCTCTCTCTCCTTTCCTTTTTCCCTCTCTCTATATCTGTCTCTCTCTTTCTTTTTCTCTTTCCTGTTTCCTGGGGAACGTATCCCTTCCCGACGATCATACGGATCGGAAAATTTGAATCAAAAGAGACGAGGACCCTTTGTGCGTCCCAACGTTCCTTACGTTTACGTCAGGTCAGTCGCATTTTCTCCATTCCTCGTATCCTCGTTGAAATGTTTTCAACGCAGCCATGTTTATATAGGAGCTAGGAACTATTTTGCTTTATACTAACAGTAGGCCAATTTATGACATTTTGATTTATTATCGATTATGTTGACTTGAGATAACTTCTTTTTAAAAGTTTGAATAAATTTTCAAATACAAACTACAATAATTTTTCATACTTTCATAGTCGAAAGAAGTGTATTTATTTTTTGTAAATTACAAGTACAAGTACAATTGCATAATAAAATAATATATGCTAGATTAATTTTTACGAAGCAAGATATTGTACGCAATGGATCGACTATAGGTCACCGTTCGTTCCATAGTTCACGCAAGCGCGTTGTTACGCGACCGCCAATTTTTTCCATGGTACCTCGTAATTTTGCAAATTGAACTCACTCGCTCTTTCTCTCTCCTTTTCTACTTCCACTTCCCCCGGTGTTTCCCAGTTCTAGCGCAGAATAGATCGATTGCTTTGACGGAACTGGTTTCCGATATCGGCGATACTGGCCACTGTGAAAGATACGAATTTCGTGTAGCAGATGCAAAATAGATTAACCCTCGTCACGTGGACCAGTTTAGATCGAGTTCGTAAAAATCGTAATCCGAGGTGGCGCAAACGAGCTGTTGGAAACCTAACCGTTATTAAGAATGGCGTCTTTTTTCAATTATCCAATAGATTAATATAAAACATTTTTAACGGTTGAATCGTGGAAACGAAGTTTTGCGAGAGTCGCAAAAAATAGGAATTCGTAATAGATATGATTCAATAAGCATTTGCGCAATTGCTATGAATGCAGCACACAATGGTCCTTTATCAAATCTTTTACAACGTAGGTAGTCGATATGTAACATATATGTATGGTATATGAGTCATGAAGAGGCTGATAAGAAGGCTGATTTTTATACATTTATCAGAAATTTGGAAGTGGAAAAATGCACGTAATGGAGAATGATATGTAGAAATATATATGAAACGTCCAAAACAGAGTATTTACCGTAATATCTCGTAGATGAAACAAATTTCTGTTTAAATTCCATTTCTTCAGTTACGCACGTAAAGATATAAAGTACATAGTAAAATATGTATAAAGTATTTAATAGTACGTTCAATAGTCGTTTGCTTAGATATGTTTATAGGTTAGTTTCGTATGGTCATATATATTTCTACGTGTGTTTGAAACGTGCCACATCCAAGCAATCAAAGCGAGTGTCTCAAAAAACTGTGGGATGCGCATGCGCGTGACTTTTTGTATTCTGCATAACTGTCATTCGCGAGAAGAATGCGTGTAACAAAGGAGCGGCCAGTCATTACGCGTGATTGGAATGTGTCATTGTATGCACTGCCCCTTTTTCCCTTCTTTCTCCACTTTTGTTTTTCGAATTCTTAAGGTCCCATTAAACAGAGTGGTGTAATTGGAAATGTATACTAACGTGTTTCCGTATTTGTATGATTACTTTCGTTCTGTGGGGAGATACATAATCTCCAAACATCTCATTCTAACCTACATGCTGTATGATCACTGATATTGGAAATCTTTGTTAGTGGTGTTGAACTATGGTAGTTTGCTTTAAAATTAATGCATAATTGAAGGTAGGTTCCACTTGTTTTCTTTAAATTGACTCAATACTAAAAGAAATCAAAATCTAGTAACAAAATCTAGTAACAAATTGGAAAATTGTACTGTTTCCACATATACTATTGCTCGTAGCCCTTTACAGAGGAATAATATCTTTATGTATTTAAAATGATAGTATATTTTCAATATCGAAAATTTATTTTTCCACTACGTTTTTGAAGATATAATTAAACTAAGTGAGAAAATTATAAAGCTATAGGACTCGTTGATAGAATAGACATTTTCATAGACGTAAACTATTAGCAGCACAAAGTACAGATTACTCGATACGATTTATCGATACAAGACCACTGCGAGATAAAAACTCGATTTATGTTCGTCGTTTTGCAGAATTATCCCTTAACACCCCTTTGTATCGGCATTTTCACAGCGAAGCGTTCGAGATACGCTATCGAGACTGGATTTATTCCGTTGATGGAGGTTAGCGAGAGTGCAAAGACGAAACCCGGCGAACTGGATTATTTCTTTTTAATTAATATGGCAGTGCCGTGGGCCTCGAAAGCAGGTTAGACCACTATATATCGGTAGCCACTCTAGATTCATTGTTCGACCGGTACAAAGAGCTCGTAATACATTTTGCATTGTTGCGCGCTCGGATTTTTCAAATTGTTTTTTTCTTTACCGCGAGGGTGCTGGAATCGGTATCGAAACGAAGTAGAACAGCCGCCGTTTAACGAGTCATTGGGAAATTTCACGCGTAATAAACGCCTTTTGCGTCGGTTATTTTGACTCGTAATTATTCGACGAACATAGGGCTGTATTAAATTTGCTATTTACAAAATATATAAATAGTAAAATAATGAAATCTTAAACGTTAGAACGGTATTGAAGTATCAAATATTTAAAGATTCTTGCATATCGATTATAGAGGGAGTAAATATCTAGCATTAAATAAGTAAGTAAATACGTAGTGAGTAATAAAATAATTAAAGAAACTATATATATACAGTAAAGATTTTAAAATATTGAATATTTAAAAAAATACTTAGGGAATGGTTCTATATGTAAAGAAATAATTGTGATGTAAAATTATAATCATGATTTATAATTGTAAGTATAGATATGAAGAAAAATGTATTAAGATGTAATAATTATTAAGATTTCCTGATTCAATAATACATCTTAATCGATTAATTCTGCCGAAGTTGTAGTTGTGTAACGATTAACTAATATCTTATTGTAGTAAGCTACGAAGGATATGTGAAGCACAAATTGCAGTAATACCTTCCTAAAAGCTCCCATTTAACAAAAAGAGAATATTCACTATGGACTACATAGTAATTCCGTTCAACAGCGTAATTGTTCAAGTATTCGTAACTCTTATCAACCTGTACAAAAACCACATGTATTCACGAAACGCATTAACAAACTTCACGTTATCACAAGCCATTTCCAGGTATCTGTACCGGCATAATTCTTCCCACTGTTTTCGATCCTCGCCCCTGATCAACATTTCCTTTGTTCTGGCTGCGAAATTAATTTCGGCCGATCCGTTCTCGGTAATTAAACAGTGTATAAAAATGTGTGCACAAGATAAGAGACACGCAATGGTATTCTGGAACATTGTTGCAAAGAAACAGATGCGAACCAGCGAGCATGATTACGTGCTTTCATTCGTTTATTCGTGGAACAGTTTCTTTTTCTCTTCGTAGCGATAATTTCTTGATTAGCGAACCTAACCCTTTTAGTAGGGAAACCTTTAGGCGGCGTTGCTTGTGCAGCTATTATACCTGCGGTACGATACATCTCAGCGATAAAGCTGGTATAATATTTTACGAGGACTAGAGAAACACGATAAGTCATATTTTCAGTTTTTCACGGAGCAGGCCTTTTTTGAGATAAAAAGAACAATATTTTACGAGGACGCGCGTTAAGTTATATCTTTCGTTTTTCATAGACGTTATATTTCACAATGTGTTTTTATTTAGTTTTACCGTCAAATATACATCTTTACCATTCTCGTTAAAGGATGATCAAATTTCGAAAGGATTAAACTTGATATTAATCTGGATATACTCCCTCTATCTTTTTAAGTATTTTTCACGTTTTTAGTCGAGCAGATTGACAAAGATTAGAGAAAACGAGAGCTTGCACGTTAACTTTGATTCGTTTCGCGTATGGTCCACTGGTATTTGTACAAATAACAAAATTTCCGTCATTGATATTTGTCGTTTGGATGCAAGACATCGATTATTTATACATTTTTATCCGAATTCCATCTATTGGGTAGAAATTTAAATTAATTTCAAATTAGACGAACTCCAACCGACCGAATGAATTTATCCGAACATGAATTCCTCCCACGTGAATGAAAAACTACAATTAACGGAGTGAATCCATACAAACGTTATATGAACTGTTTACCTTCCGTGAAATTCAGATAAACGAACGTCCGCTTTACACCTACACGGATCTTTCGTGCAGTCGGAAAGGTTGATACGTATAATTTGCTGTCCGAACATTATGCAACGGCGTTGCGTGATGACACGACAGAAGAAGTTGAAGTTTCTTGACGGAGGCGCACGCGAGCTCAACAATTAGCCCGACGCGCGTACACGTCGTCGAATTTCTCGAATTTATCGATCGATCGTCTTGATAGCTGCAAGACGAATGATCCTCTCTCGCTTTCCGTAATTACTGCTCTTGAGACTGATACGATGCCTCTGTAATCTTGTAGATCGGAATAACGATCGATGTTCGGCCAGGCAACTTTTGAATACGTATTGTAGCGTGTGTATGTGGTAATGTGCGGACCACGTTCGATTCTTAGCGGTTAAATGGGAGATGAAATTGTGCTTGGTATAATCTTCGCGTAACTATTAATTCGCAGTTGCGAAATATTTCGGAGTTTATCACGTAAGTATTTTAGAAGTTCGTTTACAGCGAAACAGGTGACGATTAAAGTTACTTAAATCTTTAAATATTTGAAAATCAATTCAGTTCGATATCTGTATGCATAAATCTTGAGATACCCAATTCGATTGTCTTGGAAACATTGAAATTTTTAAATATCGAAAATTCAATTGTCTCGAAATATTGAAATCTGTAAATATTCGATGCACGATTCACCCAGAATAACAAGAGCTTTAAATAATTGAAGCTTGATTTTCTAGATGTTGCAGGATTCAAAGCTATTTTTAATTATCTTAAAAATATCCAATTCCCCAAAGCTCCGATATTGTTCGATCAAAGATACATCTAAAATCACTTGTTAGAAAATCTTGTCTCTTCGTATCGTCTTGTAGCAATAACATTATCGCCAATAACATTATTGATATTATTGCATGATTCGGTAATACGTTGATTTATGGGAAGGAATATGTCGGGTCATGGGTCGAATTCAAACCCTTTCTATTAGATACAGATGTTGCGCCAGACAGCCGGCAAAATCGAATCTGAGACGGCGCGCTATTTATCCGCAGCTTCTGCAATATCGGATCGACGTTACGATCGATACTATCTCACAGCGCGCACCTATCTGACGTATTAATTTCCGCAAAATTTCCACCTGGTAATTCGATCTAAATCGATCACGATCGAAAGTGGAACGTTGCGTGCACCTAGTCGTGTCAAGGTACTACCTTTACGACACCTTGTTTCTATACAGGCCACGATACAGTCAGGTCATAAAAATTCGTCACTAATCAAAGCACATCAAGGAGGAGATTACCAGATTCGCAACAAGATACAGAACAAGAATAGAAACACACCCGAACCAGCTGGCAGCTGAAACGTGCAACACAACAAACATCGCAAGAATACTAAAAAGGAAACACCCAATAAACCTCATAAAAGATATAACTTAGAAAAAACGAAGCTGGCACCCCGCTGGGGGTAGCCGTCCACATGCTATATTATTTTTTATTTATATTTTTTTTTTCTTCACCAACAAGATATAACACTTTACCAAATGTCCGCAAGGACAAATTGTAAAATAACCAAAATAAAATAAAAAAAGAAAAAAAAAATAAACTAATCAAAGCACTATATTTCGTGGAAGAGATATAGTCAGGTTACATGATTACGTAATTGTAGTAGTGAAATAGAAATTCACATTCCTTTCGAAGGTAAACGATCCGTATTTAAGAGTCAACGATGTACGAAATTATTATTCTATGCAATAATATTATTATATATTATACTTGCATTAAATATTTATACAATATTGTACACGTGAGTCGTTCAGAAGCCTCGCTGCTTAATTTTGGAAGTAGAAAAATACAAATAAAACGGGCCAGTCGATTTTGAATATTTGTGGACTTAGATATTTTGGAACAATTAAATCGAATACTTAATATTGAAATATTTTTTAACAATTCAATTCTTACGGTTCTTTTTTTCCTTCTTCAGAAATTCTCATGAAATTCTTATGGAAGTACATAAATCACTCGCTTTTATGAATGAATTAATCGAGAAAATTATAAAATAACGTGTATGAGATTCGATCTCATTATCCTATAACGTTGAACTGAAATTAAGTCCATCATAACGAGATATCGAAGCATCCTGAACGATCGAAAAGCTTTAAACCGATAGCAATACGTACAGTCACGATAATTCGTTCCACGTTTAATATGTTTCGGTGATGAATTGATTATTCCTCGATTAATTCGTATCATGTTAATGGACGTCGATCGATTTTCCATGTTATCCGTTCCAGTACGATTCTTCATCCTTGACATTTGAATACATCGATCCTCTCCTGCGCCAGTGTCATCGTCATTGCTCTAAATCCATTTACTCCAAACGAGATACCAGCGTGCAATCGTGCACTGTGCGATTAATTATGAAACTTAACGAGGAGCCCCGTTATCGCGGAATTAAGAAATCATGGATTTCATTAGTATGCGAGCGCCGTTGGGAGACGCGACTCGAATGGGAAAAGTGGTATTTCCTTTGGGTGAAAACTGCTAATTAACAAACGAAGTTTCACGCTTCATTGATAGTACGATTTATGGATACTATTGATGATATCGCGTTTATATTATATATGTTATATGTATTATAAAATTGCGATACATGAATGTTACTCTTCTATAGGGAAATTATAGAAACTCATGCTATATAGGAAATTTTTGTTTATACGTGGAAAATATCGTGGTATGGAAATGTTAATGCCTTTCGATGCTAGACGTTAGTTGGACAATTTTTCAGATACCGACCAAAATTTCGTTTTCAAGGAATTGATTTGCAACGAAAATTTGCTCACAATTGATCCTGAAATATTCTGCCAATTTTGAACGATCATTTTAACCTTCTCGAAAGATAAAAATACTTGTTCGCTAAATTAAGAAAAGAACATTTAAGAATAGAATATTTTGAACCGAGAATAGAATACGAGCTTCTTACTTACGACTTGTGATTATTGTGGCGCATTAAGATCTTCCACGTGGCTTGTTACTGTACAGGTGAATATAGTGCGGATAACGTTTGGTTTCACGTCATTTCAAAATATACATCGAGCTCGTGTTCTATCGAGTCGATGAAGACGAAGCTAGGAATTTTCGATGCTAGAAGAACTGGTGTTTTACTCGATAAATCTGCCATTCGTCGTCGACGAAAGCTACTTGACTCGATGAAACGTTTTAAAAGTCATTTATTGGAAAAATTTGTATATTCTGGTGTTGACTCGTTTCTCGAGATTTCAGTGAGATGTAAAGGAATCAAGAGTTCGATAGGATTATCTTTTTAAAACATTTGATAATATTTTTTAATGTTGTGTAATTTTATATTACATTTTCCTTGGTCGCCTTTACGCTTGTTTATATAATCTCATTGGTGGATATAGAGTATGGGAGACATATTTTTAGTAGGCTAATTGTTCTCGTTGCTAGTTGAGATTGATTTGTTAAAACAGGGTCTTATCTAACGGTAGTCAGTAACGATAATCAGAGCAATCAGAGTAGTGGAATAGTTCACTTTGGTTAACAACGTATGTTAACCCTCTGCACCTTCAGCTTCGGCATAGATCAACTCGTGAATCACTACTTAAGAATTAATAATTAACAATAATTATATTACTCTGAAAGTATATCGTAATATAGGAGTTAAGTCGTAGGATTTGATCAAAAAACACAAATTATAGCGGTATTCGTTTGATGTTGCGATTACCTTGGAAAACTCTAGCCAGCTCACGATAAATTTTTCATTGAAAATGCACTCTTAGACACAAGCAGGTGTATCTTTGACAGAAGCAATTTTCAAAATTTCAATTTTTAAAATTGACATCTAGAGAAACTTTATTTCTGTGTGTCAAAATAATCAGGACCACAGTGTAACTATACGAGAACTCTTTTCACATCGTAACATCCATTTTCCACTTATTCATAAGCAATATTGAAAAGAGTATTCGCATAGTATCCACTCGCAGCTAAAAACAAACAAAAGAGAAAAAGCGGGGAACGGAAAGAATAAAAGAATCGGCTAGCTTTTACTATCCGAATAATTGAAATTCCAAAGAATAACTTCATATTTCATATACGCGTGGCAATATTCACAGGAACCCAGAAACACACTTTCACGAGAGAAATGGATTCTGGATTGTTTCCTGCGTTAGGAAAAAATGCGATTCCAGCGAGTGTTTCCAAGGGCGTTTCTCGCGCGCTCGCTCTCGATCGCGCGTGCATGCACGCGCGAGAATGCTAGGATTCGCCCGGTGCGTTTTAATTGGTTCTCGTAAGTTGCGTTTCACTGGCACGAATAGTCTACGTGCCACGCGCTCGTTTCTTCTTTTCTCCTCCCCGTCTCGTTAGCTTTTCCCTCTTCGTGACCAAGTTCTCTCCACCGCCACCGTTTCCCGATTCCGTGCTTCCTCTCTCGTGTGTCCGCTTTACGAAAAAAAAACAGGTCAACGACCCGACGCCGCACCAGTATTGTTGCCTCGCGACGCCGCGAAACGGACCGCCAACAAGAACGATTTCGAAATTGTTGCCGCTGCGACGATAACCGTACGATGATTTTAAGGGATGATTTCGGAAGATACGGGTTGGAAACTCTAATATATATAATCTACGTCAGAGTTGGTAATATTTTCATTCAGTTAGAACTGAAAGATGCTCGGAGTGGAATGTGAGCGTTCTAGAAGCTAAACCGATTGACTTTACTTCTTACAAGTATCTTAATTGCGTTATCTATATGCGTGAGTGATAACCAAGTCTCGAGAAACAAATAGATTATACGTTAGATATATAGGTATTTCTATCAGTTCATTTGTATAAGAAGATAGCATAGATGGAATATAAATAGTATTATTATTGAATTTATATCGTTGTATGATTTACTGGAAAGCCCAACTCTTTATGTAGTAAGAATAACAGACTTAACGGTGAACCGAGAGACAGCAAAGTATTATGGCCCATTTTGCGTGCAGTTACTTGCTTAACGATCTAGGGGTGAGTTCAAACCAGTTCACACAGTATTTTAAAGTCAAGACGTCAGAAAGTAATGGCGTGTTTATAAGCAATGAGCAATCAATCGCTATCTCGTACGGTAGTGATAAAATTAATTAACCACAGAAATTTGCTAGATCAATTGTTCGGAACGTGTACTTAATCATGACTTTTATGTTATTTCTGAGATAACATTATTCAATATCGTCATTAAGTAGACAGTAATGTAACAACTGTCATATTATTTTCTATAATAATACGATTTAAACAGTTTCATAATAGTATTACCACTCGAGTCAAGTTTCTAACCTATACGACAAGAAAGAAGCTCGTATCTCAAAATTTAAAATGTCTCTAGCACCTGCTTCCGTTCTATATAGTAAAACTTCTCCCCTATACTCTAATTCTGTCTACGTTTCGTTTGAAAAATAGATAAATTCGAAGTAGCGTCTCTGCCATTTCAATAAATTATCTTTGGAAAGAAACATCTCGTAGGAAGCAGTAAAGGGAACTGTCGGAAGCTATCGTCGCGGATTGTACGATCTCGATGCGCGTTGCGTTGCCTTCGACCTGCGCTTGCACCGTCTCTAAACTGTTTTTTTGCCCCGGAGGCACGACACGAATCTCGAGAAGCGGCTAGAGCGGGAGAAAGGGGAAATAGGAATTTATGCGACAGACAGAGAGGATACAAAACATAGAACGTTCTGTTTCTTACGGTCGTCTTTCCATTCCACCGTGGCCCGCTTGGCACGAGACCGAAGTGAATAGCGAGCACACGACATCTGAAAAACGCAACAGGATGCAACGCTGTGCATTGTGAGTATTTGTGAGATGTGACGAACGGCACAAGGAGCCGATATACACTTCTTTTTTCTACTTTTTTCTCTCTCGAGGTGAAGTATCACTGGCGTAAATATCGTCTTATCTGGGCCGCACGCCGGCGGCAAAACAAAAGCCATTCGAGATATCGCGAACGAGATTCGATAGCGCGCCACCGTACACGGAATTATCGCCGCGTCGCTTTTCAACGATACTAGCGCCACCATGATCTCCCTTTTCGCCGCGAAAACCGTTAATCCCGAGGTCCTTAACCTGTTCTCTAGAAACTGCTCTTTTTAGGGGGAACGTTTGTAATCTAGGGGAATATATCGTGCCGGGAGTTAATTGTGCGCCGAATGCGGTTCGACGGGACTATTCTTCCTCTCGAGATTAGTGTTTCGCGGGTTGCCGAAAAATTTATGGCCCCGAGATTAAGGATCGTGAAGGCGTTTCTTGATACGTATGTGCAGTTTAATCGAGGCGAGGAAATTGGAACGTGGATTTGTGATTTCCGCGTTCGAGCAAAGGTTTGAGCAGTATTTGTAACTTGTTTGTTATCTTCTGCTATTTAGAGTGCGAACGAAGGGTGAGGGAAAAGCAGGAAATGTCTATTTTTAGCACTTTCGTATTATTGTATAATGTATTTCGCTGGCAAGGATGGAAACTAGGAAATTATCGAACCATAAAAGGAGTGTTACAAAGTGAAAATATATAGATACGTGAGAAAGATACCGTTAAAGATGTGTTCTTGTTAAAAATAGTGATTTTTATCCTCTACTGGAATAATATAAGATACATGCCTATTCTTCCTATTGTATTACTATGTCTGATCGGTATATGTTTGCATTACGGTTCAGCGGTAATAATAAAGCTTCATGCATAGTAAATGAGTCAAGAGTAAAGCGTCTGAATGTTAATAAACTGGTTGTATATTCTTTGTTTTGATAATAATAGAAATGAACATTTCCTGTTTTATTCTAGTATTGTATAATATTCAAGTTGACAAGGAATTAATAGTATGTATAAAGAATTATTTATTTCGTTCTATTAGTATTATTAATGGCATTCGTGGAACGTTACCATATGTTTTATCGAAGGATAATAAATTTTATTACCATGTTCATAAAATTGCATAAAGATTAGCGACTTTAATGCAAATGCAGGATTTCGATAGGTCAAATCGATCGCTATCTGGCGCGGGAAGTGGATCCAGATTTACGAGCAAATAACCTCCGTTTCGCAATTATCGTAATTATCGGAAAAACATTTTCGAACGATGTTATCCACTTTTATGCACATGGATGAGGATAAAGTATGCCGCCTCTTCCTTATTAAGCCTTAACTGCTGAAATAGGGCCTCGATACACTTTTTGCTCCCCTAGCATCATCTCTCACGTTATTTATGCTCATTTAAATTCGTAATTAAGTCAGAAACTCTCAATGAATTGAAATAAAGGCAATTTACGTTTCATAATACGTATTTAATACTGAAATAAAAATTACTTTTATTTTTCAATTATTGTGGGTAAAATTTTGAATATATTAAATGTAGTTAAGTGGATTAATTAGTAATTTATTGAACACGTTAAAAATTATAAACGCGTAACATAATACCTTATGTTATATATTAAATTGTAGATCATGGTCTTGAGAACACGAATAAATACATTATTTATCCGGCTAGCTGTAAGTGTTAATTTTGTCGAGGGCTTATATTTCCTTGGGACAACACCATGAACGAGCTCGTCGCGGAAATGGGCGCGGCGATCCTACAGGTATCTACATAAATTATACAAGTTCAGGGCCGTATTTTTCGCTAAGTATTTAGGGTACTGTAGTTAGGTTTTTTAGGGGAGAAGATAGGGAAGTTGGATAGCAAAGTGCAGTTTCATATTAAACGATCCCTAATGTACGGTAAATGTACTTTCCTCCAAATAAATTTTCTTAAATATCCCTATATATAAAAGATGACGTTACTTTTTTTTAAAAATAGAATCATACAATCTTTAACGCAAATCGTTGAAATAATTATGCTATTTACGAGATTACTATACGTGGAACAAGAGCATACAAATTTTGATATAATACAGATTTCATTCATGAAATTCTCAATTTTATCGTTTCAAACATATACTTCAGTGTCTTGATCGTTCTCATATTATCCATAAAGGAAAATATAAATAAGATATTGAATGATAACAATTACGTAGTAAAGGGAATGATGTAATAAATTTAGAAATGATGATAGGTCTAGGAAGATTGAGATACGCCACTGATATCATCTGAATGATCGTGTGTTTGCTGACACGAATGAACAAATACGTATTACACAAACGATATATCTAATAAGTATGTTTGCAATGTTTCATGGTATGTGTGTAGTATACAATGACGGAGAATATTGCTTCAAGGATAATAGCTTTGTCTTAAGAGGATCTTGTTCTTCTCGAATAAACATGAAGAAAACGTGACGAATTGACTTTTGATTCTAACAATCACAATTAAACGATGAATATTTAATAATTATACATCATAATTTACGATATAAGAGGGAATTAAATCATAACGAGAACGATAGAATTTGATATTAAATGAATACCTATAATGGTATTTAAAATGTGTGACGACGAATAGTAGATTTGTATGACAGAAATTAACGTTTATTATTTCATATGAAATTTAACTGAAAATAACTCGTACGCGAAATACGGGAATTTCATAAACAGATATCAGAATTTATGTCGGACAATGTGAACGTATTATGTTCATTCATTTATTCATAATAAATTGGGCAAATCCTTGGACGTAACTAAGGTGGAATATCATACGAATTGTTTGATATAAATACAATTATAGCCGAATATATTCTCGTCGTGGGATAATAAGATATTGACGATAATGAAATTAGATTTAGTATAATTGCTGTTTTATATCCGAAGGTAGCTTAATTTTAACTAATTAACGAGTAACGTAAACAGAAAATGTCCCGTTTCTTTAATGTTTTCCGAGAGATAGTAAAGCCAGTGATCATTTTTATTGCACACAAATTTCTCCTATCGATTGTCAAGTCAAATTCATCATTACTTGTTTGTTGGAAAATTTCTCACCAACTATTTTAAAAATATCTTCACGAAGATGATTCGCTGGCAACCGGATAGAGAATTCTCGAACACAGTGACAAAGGCGCGTATTTCCGAAGAAATAGGGAAAAAGCGACGGAGTCTGAAGCACATAGAGAGAGCATAACAGGCAGGAAAAAGGACGATAAGCCGATCGTTTTCCGGGCGGCGCCAACTGATTCTGAAAAATCGTTCTAGTCGACGCTCACGCTCGGATACTCCTCGAACTCGGTTTCGAAACGAAAGAAGAGGCTTTCCCTGGCAATAGAGGAAAAACGATTGACCTGGCATGCACATAAATTCGAATTTCCAAAGCTTCTTTTCGCGTTATCTCGATGACTGCTCTACGAGGTTGAATCGATTCCAATTTGGGTCGGGATATAACGCCGTTTGCCTACTTCGCGACAAGCTCGTTTGCTCCGGAAAAATCATTTCGCGGAGAGAATCAAGGAAAAAGAAAGAATATTTCTGTTTATACGCCGGTGTGTCGTCTCCAGCGTGAATATTGTTAAAGCAGTGGTGGAATTGTTGACCGAGCATTATTCTGTCCGAGATTCCTGTTCGTTCCGATGCATCTTTCGTTCTGCAGATTATTTTGCGGAATTTAATAAATAGCACGAGTTTATGAATATCGCAATTAAAGTTGTTGATCGGAATTAATTTTTAATTAGGAAAGGTTAGAGGTTCGAGGTTGGTCGAACGATTAAAAACTCATTCTACGCATAAATTTGTTTAATATTACACATGTGTTTTTTTAATTAACTAAATGTTACTTGAAACGGAAATTTTACCTGTTTAACGTTCGTCGATTAAAAACCAGGATTTTCCAGTTCCAAGCATCCCTATTTCGTCGGCTTTAAAACCGTAATACCGAAATAGACATTTGGATTTAGACAGAACGTGTCCCAAGCGTTTTTCAGACCTACTTTCTTCCGACCAGAGGGTTCACAGAATAATCTCGCTTTCAGGTAGCAAGTTGCCCGTCAAGAAAAATGTCCTCTTGCTACCTTATTTTACCTGCTTTTCGAATCTCTCTACGAAAATTTCTGGAAAGTCACACGCGCGTCCGAAACATTTTTCAAATCTATCATCCGTTTGAAAAGTTGGGAGAAACGGAGAAGTTGTCGATTTATCTGCTTTTCGAGAGGAATTCAGAGCCACCGTTGAATTATTCTATGCACTTCGAGACAAACCGTAAAAGGATTTTAGAAAAGCCCCGCGGTTGCAAGCTCTTCACTTTGATGCAACGGGGCTGTCGCTTTATTTTCTTATCCAAAGTAGAGCATCGATTCCGGCCATCGAAGCCGATTTATACTTATATCCGCAGAAGGGCTGGCAAGATGAAGGGTGCTTTGTCACCTGGTGCTGAGGGACATACGACGATAAACGTCTCCTTGGCGTCGTCTAACGTCTTAAAAACCTCGAGCCTTCTCGATACTTATCTGGTAGAATCGACTGTTCCGCAGAGCGTAGCTAATTCCTAATTCCCTTTGGTTGCCTCTGTCCGATGCTTTGCTCGTGGTTTCCTCGAATTGGAGAACTCTTCTTTGTCTCTTTGCTGCCGGAATTGGATTTTTACCAAGCGCAAGAATATTACAGAAAGAGAAGCTGCGAAGAAAGGATATTAAATTTGGATCACGGTGAACGATTGCTTGGATGAAAATTTGATCCACTGAAAATATGAAAAGCGTCGGTTTTTATACCGTCGAAGAAGCTATAGAAATTATTTAGAGAGCATCGGTTGATTGAAATTCACGTGCGAAGATTACTCGTGAATCATTCTTAGATCATCCTTCCCTTATAGAATATGAAATATGGAATACAATCAAGTGGCCTGTATATAATTCAAACTGTGCCAAATACGACCCGACTGAAGCTGTCAACGTGATCCAATTACGCTGCAGTGAAACCTCAACGCTTCAATCATTTCTCTCGATTATGAAACTACCTCGAGTCCGACCAAAATTTGTCAACGATACGATCTATACCATCTCCAACACTCCACTATCGTCAACTCTACCAATCACGTCCGATCATCTGCGAACAATGCGAGACACCCAGCACTCCGACAAAACCTAGCTTCTCCGATCCGCTGGCAAACACTCGACGAAACGCGTTAACTCAGCCGATGACAAATGGTCCGCTCGATTTGCAGCTCGGTCGGTCGAACGTGATAATGAGAAAAGGTATTAATTAAGGATCGCCGGTTGGCGTGCTGCTCTTTATCGAAGCAAGGGGCATCGTTAACGTTCCGCTGCGGTTTAACGAACGACGTTGAAGAGCTGGCTGACTGGAGCAGGCGAGCTCGGATACAGAGACAGAAAAAAGAGAGTAAGAGAAGAAGCTGAAGCGTTATGTTGCGTTAACGTAACGCTGTCGGGAAATGGGTTAAGGACGTTAAGGCCAACCCTCGTCGCCAACCGGTGCAAAGAGTGGGAGCAGATGGAAGAGGGTATACCCTGTGGCGATGCTCTAGCAAAGAGGACTCGGCGGACCGAGCTTTACTCTCCAATTTATCCGTGGTTAGGCTGTTTTTGCGAACCGAAAATTCGCAATCGGCTCACGTTCCTGGTATCGAGAGGATCGTGGCTGCACTTGCTTCGGTGGTCGCTGATAGGAACGAAATTTTGGAGAGAGACGAGATGGTGAAACCAAGAACGAAATCTTATCTTTTATCTCCCTTTTGGTAATTTACGCGTGCGGAGGATGAAGGTGTTTGAAAGAAAGCTTGCCAGATGCGGACGTTGGACACTTTTTACGTCGGATTTACTTGCTTAATGCGTAGATAGATTTGCATACTTTGCCTTATACGTTTAATTATCCGACTAATGCCGGTGACGCAGCTGGCACGTTTTTGCGACGTAAGAGTTTAGAAAAACGAACAAACTGGAGACACGTGTTATGATCAATTAGATGTGCGTGCTAAAACATGCATTATTATTCAAGGTAATTCTCGTAGAAAAGAAACGCAACTGCTGAAGGAGGGTAGTTTCTTATTTTAGATAACTTGTAACAAATTCTAGAGAATATCGACAACTGTTGCAAAGGCTCATTTGCCTTCTCAAGCGAAAGATGCTATTCTTGAAAGCTGCAGAGCTTCTAATGTAATTCTTTTCGTGAAATTTTAAGTACAAATCGGAATAACAGAATAATTGAACATTACACGACACTGTAGAATCTCACATCTGCGAAACGAATGACAATTTCGCTAAATGCTTGCGGAATACGAAACGTGGAATCTTAATCTCGTATGCAGTTGCTCAATTATTTCGAACAGTTGAACATGAATGATACATGAATTCATATTACCAAGAACACCTGTGTCTCTCGATGCAGGATTGCTTAACAAACGTGCCAAACGAAAATTTCACTTGAACGATCCGTTGCAGAAACATTTTTCTTCGATCGAATTCGAACGTTTTATTCAAGAAATTATTACAGTATACCTCGTACATTCATATACATACATAAGAATGGTTACTGGACACGTCGAGTTAACAACCTCATTAAAAAATGCCAAGTGACCTACCTGTTATACCGATCTCGAGTGAAAGTACTTGTACCAATTGCCTCGGTATCAATTACGTCAATCGTTTTAACGTAGCTGCAGTTTCATTTCAGGCGCACGTATCTTTCTTATCGTGGAACGTTGTACGAGGAAAATTACCCGATCGACTTTTTTCTTTTTAATTAAAAATGAGATACATTTGAGAATATTAGCGAGCAAGCAACTGCCGTAGTTGCGTAGCGAAATGTAGTTAATTTAATTAATTCAGCTGCGCTGTTTGCGCGATAAAAGTTTCCGCAATTGTCCAATTTTCAAATGGATTTTATAAATTTTATCGTATCGGGTGTAATCTTCCAGCGACCGATTGTTCAATTCTGTAAAGTCGACTTCGAAATCAGCTTAAACGGAGAACTAAGATCGCACGGCAAAATTCCCCTTTCTTTAATTAGAATTCAGAACGTTAAAATGGAAAAAGTACAAAAATAACGAACATTCGACGGATGGGAAATAATTCTCACGGCTGTGTACGAAATTTCGTTAAACAGCTTGAAAGAGATATTGGAAATTACTCGAGTACCGTCTATAAATTGTATTCCCAGAAAGAGCACGTTTCACTTTTCACCGGTTCAACTCTAATTGTAACTTGGCTGATCTAATCTTTTTTCTGCATCTTTTGATAAAACTTTTACAGTTTTGCAATTAGATAAGCGAATCCATTAAACGGTGGATCGTTTAAGTGGGTCTGAAATTACTGCAGAAGTGTAATACGCGCGCATTGCTGAATTTAGAAAAGAGATAAGAAGAAATGGTTAAAGGTGGTAGTAAATGGTCGCATTACATAAAACTGCTGATACACAAATGGCTGGCTGATCGGACACCTGGCAGCGCGAAGGTTAAATATAAAATTAGCTGTATCTGGTTCGCATTTTCAACGTAAACATAGCCACACTTGTCTCGGTAAATTATAGTTAGGTGGAAATCAACGCGACGGCTGTAATGTAGATTATTTATCGCTGTGGGTAAACACAGAATCGGCGCGAAATGACCATGTCGATCTCGCGTAAAAGTCAGCTTGTTAGGGGTATGCAAGGACACGTAGCTATACTGGGATATGTATACAGAGTGTCGAAAAAGTAACGGGGGCTTGTCCTTGCTTTGTAATATTAAGTCATATTCGTGACAGAGTTTGTTGATCCATCTACAAATAAAAAGACGAGTTTCAGAAGATCTCAATTCGCAGATCGGACGATTCATATTTGAGGAATTTCATTCGTGACGAAGCTTAAATTTAACTTTATCTTTGAGAGGGTTTCTGCGATAAGGAGACAATACCGCTCTCCAGTGATTTAAGCGAAAGAAACAGAAAGCAAAAGATAAATACTTCTTCGAAAAGTGATACAAAGTCATCGTCAGTTGATAATTGTAGCAATAAACTTTTTATACTTTCGGTTATCTTGGTCGATCCGAACCGAACATTTTCCAACGTGGAAGCTTCGAACGAATGGAATCCGCGACGTCCGACAGATCAATGGGAAAACGTTTAATTCTCGTGTCGAAAAATGGCTTCCTTTAAAAATAACGTCACTCGTTGTCCTCGGTAGCGTGTGAAAATGAATCCTCGCGGATGGATGGATCGAACGCGTTCATCCGCGTTTCCAATAACGTAGAGCTGACGTCGCAGCGACTCTAAGAATTTCCGATACTTCGATCCTCCCTGATCTTGTTGTCGATGTATATCGGACGAGGATTTCCTGTTCGAAGGATTCGACAAAACGCGTGGTTAAAGTGCAGAGGAGAAATTGCATTCGCCATGGGATGCTCCGTTTTACGTGCTTCTCTTTTTTTGCTACCGGATGTTTACGACGTTCGTATATTTTTGCCTTGATTTTCTCACGCGTTGTTATCTCTGTTTTTGAATAGGTATATTTTATCTTTATTTCGACTGCACCTTTTTACAAACGGAGTCGAGGAAATTGTGGGAAAAAGTTCATAGAACAAAATGGTAAATTTAATAAATCGCGTTAGAAGCTTTAATTGTAGTTCTTTTTTCAAATGTAAGTTACGTTTGATGCGTGCAAAGCGATAGTTGCAGTTGAACTTACAGGAATTTGTTCTTCTTGCATTTATAAAGCAAATAAAAATTTCGCAATAACTCGACTATTTAGCCAGGAAATATACTCTTTAATTGTACCAGAAAATGAATTTATATCTTCGCCATAAACTTATTCTTTTTTTTAGAAATATATTTTCCATATATTTTAAATCTTGTTCGTCGCGTTTATACCGATAACTCATTACCCATTTACAAGGTCTTTTATCATTTGCAAATCAGAAACGACTAAAATTCCAAACAGAGTGAATGTTCGTGAAAATATTTTCGTCAATGAAAGCAAACTTAGCCCAATGGCTTGGGAACGAATGTCGGCACAAAATGCAGGCGAAAATGAAGTAGAAGGGACGTAGGAAAAACACGGGGTAAATTTGGAGCCGGAGAGGAAACGACAATCGCGAAGTAACATTTTAACGAGTTTACTCGCTCTTACTTGAGAGAGAATCAGGATAATACGAGTGCACTCGCGAGGTTACACGACTCTTTCGCTAAATTTAGTCCGTGGCTGAAAGAGAGGAGAAAACGACGATGGGAAAAGGTCTGTCGCGTAAAAGCCGGAGCACGCCGCCACCTCTTTCGGCATTCTTTCGCTCGCCTCTTTCAATGCGAATTTTGCCGAATCTTGCAAACGTCAACCCATTGAAATCTATCGAGAAATTTCGCCAAAAAACCTTTAATCTTAAATCTCACTAATTACGATTCTCCTAAAGATTTGCAGAGAAAGATAGCATTTCGATACTTTTTCTTGTAATATGAATTTTCATACGTTGTTATTAAGAGATAAGAAAATAGTGGATTTTTAAAACATTTATTCATTCACTGGAAGTAATTTCTATGGTTGAAAAGTTCACGGATTAATATGTAAAATAACAGTAATAATACTTTAATTAACATGGATATTTGTATTTGTTTGCTGATTATAATGCATATTTATTCTATTTACTAATCGAGTAATCAATTTTTTAACGTCGTAATACTTTCATTGCAAACGAGTGGAATATTCTAATTGTCTGCAATTTATATACAACTGGAAAATACATGGTTAAAACAAACACATTTTACGAGGTGCGTCAATTTGTCGCAACGTAGCCGGGGTTCATTTACTCTGGCGCTCTGCTCCGAAAATATTACGTCGGGCAAGTTTTAAATCAATAAAGTAGTGCGGATAAAATAACAGAATTGTACGAGCGAGCAGAATGTTGCATCGGATGACCTCATTCATCCGTGCTTTCATCCCACTGATATTAATTCGTACATTTTGCTTATAATTTTCTAAAATTTCGTCCTATAATAGTAGTATAATGTAACTATAATGTGAATAATATAATAAAAGAATAATATGAATTAGTAAAATAGTGTGGTCTAATAATCAAGCAGTTGATACGATTTAAATATCAAAAAAATCTTTATTTATCTTTTTTCCTTGCTTATATGGAGAAAGACAATGAAATAAATGTTTAATGACCGATACTATCAGAATGGAAAATTCAATGGTAAGTGCTCGCGACTGTAAAGGAATTTTACGCCAGGTAACATCTTTAATTAAGAAAAATGTTTCTTCTATCAAGTCAAGGTAGTATGTGCATCACAGATGCATGATTAATTCTGGTCATAAATGCCAGCTAATTCTTGAGTTACACAGAGCTTAGTAATATCTAATTCTCGCATAGTCAACAAAGTAGTGAATTGTATAATTCTTATCTCCTTGGAGTCTTAACTATGTGCGTACACTGCAAGAACGTATTGTTGTCTGAAAGGATTCTTTCATTTGCATAATGAATTTCTATAAAGTATTTGTAATTCTAGTAGATATTTGATAGGTTACACGAACAAAGTATCAAAGTTCACTTTAAATTTTCCAGTCTTTAAATAAACCCTTTCAAACCCTTAAATTTCCTAAATTTCTTAAATTCGCAAATTTTTAAATATGCAAATTTCATATATCCGGACTTTCAAGTTCCAAAACTTTTTAATTCTCAAGCTTCTAAGTTTAAAAGCTTGTTTTAAACCTAAGTGTTTTAACTCTTTTAAGTTTCCGGCTTTTTACGTCTGTAGGTTTTTAGATATGCAAATAAAATAATAAAACTTCCAAGCTCTTAATTATCCAGATTGCAAATTATTGAATTATCCAACTTTCGAGCCTTCAAACTCTTCAATTCTGAAACCTTAACATATCTTATTCGCTGGAACGTTCGAATTCCCAGAATTTCTAAATTTTGCTTCGCATTATTCGTTCAGTAACGTTAAATCTACGTGACATTCGTGCATTTCACTGTTTCGTTCCTAATAACATAAAATTCCGATTAAATGCGTGTGTTCCGCGCGAATATCAACGCGTAAAACGTGTGGCAAATCGTCGACCCGTGCGTCACGTGACTCGAACGATAATCAAAAAGGCAATAAGTCACCGTCCGATATACGAGTTCCGAATGACGCAACCGAAGATGCAACATTTTCGGCTGAATCCCATGTACAATAGTCAGTCATCGAGCACGATCATATCCGTCATATCTACGGCATATCGAGATTTCGTTTTTTATTCTCCGATACAATTTCATCGTAGCTACGTTGGCAACAGCGACCACCGGGTATGTGGCTGGCTGAAACTAACGAGCGCGAATATGCCCGCCGCATAAGTGTATACATATTCATGGAAACTTTGTACACGCGTGCACCGGCATGTACACGCTCGCGTGTAAGCCATGATCCAAACGTCTGCAATTCGTTCCACTTCCGTGAACCCAATTTTTCCGATGTGTGACGTAAAAGTTTCGTGAAAATCGAGACGTCAGCTAGATGGTTTTTACGAGTGGATAAAAGTGTAAGCTTGGCGATCTTGTGACGTAAGATGGGAAATTCTGGTAATTTTTATTTCTGTTTCTGACTAGACAACATGTCTTGTTACTTTAGAATACGATGAAAAATTTGAATAAAACAGTAGCTTCGTTTTTCGATCGCTGTAGCTTCTATTACAGCGCAACGTGGATTTTGATAAAGTTTGATAACGTTTATATCTTTATTTGATACAAAATTACATACTTTCTTGTGTTGGTGAACGGCAGAGTAGCTTGATTCGATAATAAAGCAAGAACGAAATATTAATATGCTATACGAATGTAAGGAATAACAATATTCTGGTATTAAGATACGAGTCTCGTGAGTGACTATGGGATGTGCTTGTTACGTAATTGATCGATACATAATCGAAATTTTTAAAGCGCTAGTCACATCTGACGTACATAGTTATGAGTGTACAAGTGGAAGATTAGGGTAGCGATATGTAGCATCACGAGTGGTGGCCTTTTCTCTTCATGGGAAAAGAAGTTAGCAAGAGATTAATCAACCCTTTGATTATTATTGACGTCTGTAGGCGCTTGATAATAACACTTATCGTGTATTATGAATCACACTGCTCGTTATGCTTACCATGTATTAAGAAAATATTTAGTGGCAAGTATCGTGTACTCACGTTATTGCCTTTACGAATGTATTGTATAAAAGAGTAAAAGAAAAAAAAAGAATTTATCAATTCGTCAGAAGATGAAGCGCACAGTAAAGCTGCATGCTGCATGTTCGCAATATTAGAACATATAATTTCATACTTGACTGGAGAGTCGCCAAAGGGACTCGCGTAAATTTTTCCGATTTAAGATTTGAAAATTCCAAAATCCTAAAAATTTTGTAAAATCTTTTTTAGAAGCTAAATACGTAAAATTTCGAATTTGCTGAAAATACCAGTCTAATCTAGGATTTCTCGAAAGATTCAAAAGCATCGAAGATGAAATTTAGAATGTTGCTCCGAATACCAAGAAGCTCGAACGTTTAAATCCGAAGAAGTAATTACGGACGAAGCAAGCCAAATGTAGCACAGACTTTTATTACGCGCGAACGCTATTAATAGGTATTAAAATGTGTTATTAACAGGAGCACGAATAGTCGTAATACGTCGGTACTTCAAATGAGATTCGCAGCACTGTGCTAAAACTCTTCTCAGGGTGGAAGAAGTAACTCGAATGAAAGTATTGACCTCGATAAACTTGCACAAGGTGCAGTTATGAATTGCGTGAATTACCGCTGTCATTTGCTATTAAGCTAACAAAGCAGCGAAGTTTCTGTCTGTATCGTAGCTGACAATGCTAAACAAGAATTATTGCTGCTTGCTGCTCCTCTACGAATCTTCGCCAGAACATTCATTTACGAATATATATATATATATTTTTTTTCAAATATGAATATCCTGGAGAAATTTACATTGAAATCGGTATTAATTTGCACTGCTCTACTTGCTACAATGTAAACCGTCGTTAAAGCATGAAGTTTATCTTTAAAACATAACTTCCTACGGAGCGTTTCGCTGAATTTTAACAAATTGCGAATACAAACGTCTCGTGTCATAAAACGGTGAAAATGAAAGATGAAGATGAGCGTAGCCTAAATACATTTCTTTCCTAGAAAATGATATACACATGCAGAAGAACACATCTAGAGGAACAATGACGCAGATGTTCTTTCACGATAGCAGCGATTCATCCGATATTTTAATGTTTGCAAGTAATGTAATTTATATTTAAAAATCCATTATCGGAGACAAAATTGAACATTCGAAACGACTATTAAAAGCGTCTACTCTTTTACTCAAAATTCGCAACAAAATTTAGGACTTTAACAGACTTCGTTACAACCAAAATGTTTAAACCCTAAATTTTGTTTCTATTGTTCCGCTGGAAAACTCGCGGAAGTATAAGCTACGTATAACATTTCAATATCTTCGATACTGTGTTATAAGAAAAAGTAGATATTGAGAAGAGACGTTGAAAATCTCCAATTCGTTCATCATCGACGCACCCCGACACGATCGCTCTGCACCTTGTTCCTCTTCTCTTCCAAACACTGTCTGAGTTGGCGCAGCTGTTCGACTCTATCATTCCGTGCTCCAAGGAAAATATTCAGTTTCTTAAGATCGGTGGGTGGCTCGCCGCAAACAGATGGATTGGGACAGTAAGTCCACACCGGACCATCGTTCCACAGTAGATCGAAACCACCGATTCTGGTCTCTCTGCCGGTGAAACGGCCCTCGAAGTCGAGCACGTTGAGCGTGTCGTCGAGGAGATCGAACTTGAGCCGATAATCCTCGCTGTCCGTGCCGGTCAGCGCTGGCGAGGCGTTCACCTCGAGCAACCACGGCGTCAGATCCTCGTCGAGAAGTATATCGTAACCGTACAGCTCGAACGAGTTCTTTCCCTGCATGATCACCGACTGCACCGCCAGCAAGCTGGCCATTATCACGCCTGTGGGATCGATAAATGGTTTTATGGGGAGAGGCTAATAAATCGAGGAGCGAAACGCTGTTTTCGGGCATTGTAGGCGAGATATTGGTATTGGGCCAGCTTTCGTGTTTTTTTTTTTTCTTTTTTTTTTTTATATTACTCTGCTTGGGGAGCTGGAGGTTGGGGAATATCGATGAGCGGAAGATTGGACGAGGGCGGAGAGATTCGTTTTGAGCGGTTTTCTTTATGGCGTTTTTAGTTGGACTTGCACTTCTCATAGCATTTGATATATCGTTATAGGAATAATAATGCTTTTATCAGTAATGCGAAGTTTGAAGCTACGAGGAAGGAAGGGGAGCAGAAGGGCAGAGTTTGGCCAGAAACTGCTAATGGACTCGTCAGTAAGCCAATCTTTCTTTTTGCGTGGAGCAAGTCTTTACGAACATTGCGCGCCACTCTGTAAGCCACTCTAGGGGGAGGGTTCGGCGTAGCGTTGAATTTATACTAGCTAAAACTTTCACGCTAGTCTACCTCGATTCAATAGGAAGAGTTCCGCAGACTCCAAGGCTATTGGACTCCATTACGGTGCTGCCCCGTTAGTAAACTTAGACATTGGGATAATAGAAAGGAAAAACCGGATATTGCACGTCCATAGGAAAAATGTATGGTAGGACAAGTGCTCGTAAAAGTCATCCTCCTTTAAATTCCTCCGGTAATACCGTTTCTAATAATTTAATAATCGGTGTGGATGTTCGAACTAACCGGCAATTCGTTGGAACAGAGCTTCCACCGCAGCCGCCCCGTGTCTCGCGGTCAAATACTCTCTAACCTTCATCAACGCCCATTTGCACCCTCTTTTCAATTCCCCCTTCTTATCGTCATCATCGTGTATCTTCAGCTGTATCGCCATATTAGTGAGATGCACCCTGCTGTCGTCTATGTTCTCCAGATCGAACAGCTCGCCCGACAGCCGTGCGAAACCCTCTCTAGCCAGCCAAACTTTCAGAGGACAAAATGAGGTTACCAGGGTGTAGATACGTAGATCGAATTTTCTGCCTGAAATCATCGGGACGTTTACAAATACACGGAGGGATGATCGTCTAACTCTCTGGCTGGTATCCACAGCCGTCTTAAGACCATCGAAGAAAGTGCTTTTCAACGGTTCGACATTCAAGCCTCCTCCTTTCGGCGACGCTAGCGAACAAAGGTTCACGGAAAGGTTTCAGCCGCTGGCTGTCTCCGCCACCCCCTTTTCGAATGTACCGAGGTGTTCTCCCCGACAAGAGCCATTCTTCGCTGGCGATAAGCGGCTGAATGCCGAGGAGTATCGTTCTGGAGAACCAACCTGCCAGGAGGTAAGGATTCTCCACGTATTTCTGCACGATGAAAGTCTCCACCGGTGGTATTTCCATTTGCTGGCCGAATTCTTTGCTACGCCACTCCGATAGGTCCTTCAGCTTCCTGAACAGGAAGATACCTGTTAATTTAAACGTGACGGCTCTATAGATTTGTTTCATTCGCTATATCGGTCGTGAATTTACCTGCTGCGCTGATTATGAATAGACTGCGAATGTTTATGAAAACTTATATTATTATAAATATAACTAAAGGAATTGAGATTTTGTTTCATCTATTAAATGTCGCAATAGGTATTCTATTTTGGATATTGTGCATATTCTTACGTACCAGGCGCGTTTTGTACATCTTTGGAAGCTTAGATCTCCCAAAAATGCTCCCAGATATCCACCGTTTAATTGTGAATTTATCCGTAACTATTTCGTTCGGAATGTCCAATAATGTGAGAGTGGTATTTGCTGGATATTTGGTTAGGAACAATTTGTTATTGGATAGGTCGAAATCGTGATCGTGAATTTATCTGTGATTCTTTTATTCTTGATGTCGATTCGTTCCGTTGCAATTTGCTGGATTATTGGGACTTTTAGTTAGAAACGTTGCATAGGGTGGATTTTCTAGAGTTTATGTTGGCAATGTTTCTTTTTAATCTCTTGAAGCTTAAGTTTGAATCGACTGCTTTTAATAAACCATAGGAATATTTATAATAGTCTACAATTTCAATTTTGAGCAAGTTGACGTCACGCGAATACTATTGGATAATAGAGCATAATAAGCATAGGTATCTGTGATACTAAACGTACAAGAAGTATCTCTTTAATTTCTAAAGTCGTCCAGTTGCGTAAGTATAAAATAAAAATCCGCAGTCTATTCATAGCAACATACCTTTGCCCTGCGATCTTCCTGCAGGTTTCACGATCCACGTGGAACCAGGTTGCTTGTGATACTCCTCCGCGAATAGCCTATAATCGTTTGGTAGTTCGAACGTCAGCGGCATACCATCGCAAAGTTCAGCTTCGTCTATCTTATTCGACTTGAGTAACAATTTCTTGTATCGTTTCAAGTTTCTGTATAAGTAATTCTTCCGTGTCAATTCGTAATGATTCCGGAAGTGTGGGATCTTTTGATAAGAAGCGAGCTTCAGGTCCAAAGCCTGGCGAACGTCGATGATCTCGCACCACCAAAGGTGCCAGTTCTGATCGTTGGGCTCTATTACCTTGAAAAGATTAAAGGATTCGCGTGGGAGGCTCACTCGTCGACGTATTAGTGTCAGGAAGTACAATTTATTCGTGGATATGATTACGCGAATTGTGTCGAATAATAAACTGCTTCCTGCTTCTGGGAGCTGTAACGCGAATACTTTTTTCGTATTTTGTCCTCTTGCGTAACTTCGATTTCGTTAATCGCAAATGTTACGCTTTGTTCTGTAATTAGCCGAACATATTCACGCGTGATTTATCCGCATCGCGTGAATTAGGAATTTAATCGGTCGATTATTTTGACCTCGTTACATCGCTAATTTGGTTTGTAAATTCGTATTCGGTTAGATTGTTCATTTGGTTGATAAAGTTTGGATTTATCGATGACGGAATATAGCGAATATTTACACTTACCATTTATTTCAACATTATCGCGATTGAACTGTCTCCATTCGTAACTTTGTTGAAGAAAAAAAGGAAACGTAATTACGTAAAATCTCTCTTCATTTGCATATTTAAGAATTAATAATACTACGACGAAAAAACTAAGTTAAAAAGATACGTGTACATAACGTAGAAGATTAAAACTCTTTTGGTAAGTTTCGATATAGCCGCGTTGCTTTTTAGTTGGAAAATTTCTAAAAGAAACTCCGCAAACTTTGCAGAATTATAAATAATTTAATGGAAAAATTGATATTTATATATTTTCGTTCCAGTTTGTCATCTTAAGCTGTCCCTTGCTAAAAAGAAACTTTTAATTACTTTTCACCAACATTTCAACTACTAAAAGCAAACTTATCAGACCTTTTAAAAGAAACAAGCTCCGAGTTTACTCGCTAGGGACTCCCAACAATTCCAACCCCATAATACGTTTAAATCACAGTTAAATCCGTTTTCCCATACCACAAGTTTCGCGTTGGCAATCTACGAAGGGTGACACGCGATCATTCTGTCGAACAATGAGGATTTTCGCATAATCGTCGCTCTTCAATGTTTTGTCGTTTCGTTTCCTTTTTTCTAAAGTCGTTTCATTTAATCGGCGAAAAGCCCTTAAGGGGATATACGCGGTCGTGATTCGTTCCCACCCTCGGCTCGTTAAGGTCGTTACGCCAACACAGGACATTCCATTACCTGCGTCCATCCTCTGGCCAGCATCACCCTAACCTGCGTCGAAGGGAAGTCGCAGCGGAACCTGATGACCTTGTCGTCCTCGTTCTGCCTCCTTCTCGCGGTCGAATTCCTTTTTTCTCGCGGTGATGCGTTCTCTTCGATCTCGTGGCTTGGTCTTGCGTTCTTGGACATTTCGTGGTCGTGGAACGATTGGTCAAGGAATTTTGCTTGCCAGATAGAAATATACAATTATACAAATATATATTTATATTATTATTTATATCGCATGGCAGATTGCGCGCGCGGTTAGTTGGATTTGAGATTTTATAATTCCGACGGAAATCGTTTTAGTTATATTGGTTAGGGTGAATGGACCTAACCCGTTGCGTAATTTCATTGGAACAAGTTCAGGCCATTGAGTAATACGAAGACGAATGAGATGCAAATACTTTGGACCAGTGGTTTGTTGGGTAGCTTGTAGAATCTATGGCTTTGGATTTAGTGGAATTAACGTCGTTTATAATCTTTGAATTGCCTTGTCCAAATCTGTGAAGAGGAAAAATTGCGATATAGAATTGAAACGAGAAATTATATTTATTAATTCCATACTGTTCTCAACTTTGGTAAAATGTTTAGTAGTAGAAGAACGCTATAAAGAAACACGTGTATACGAAATACGTGTTCCGGAAAATTAAGGATGCGCGTTCTGAATATATAATTGTACGTATGCCTCGATACGAATGCCTGAATTAATATATTCATATTTTAATTCCTACACATTATATTACAATTTTAATAAATTTTATATACTCGTCTGTCCTCTGCGAAATTAATATTTGCAATAAATATCTCGTAACTCCTGTATATCCTTTCAGATTTATTTTAAATCATACAACAAGTATCGTTACGCTTTTGACGAAATATGAAAATGTTTTTCTCTCAGTACCAAGCGTTCAAATATTTTCCTGCATAGAGACACTGCGCATAGTTAGTAACAGGTTGAAATGAACCTGCGACTGCGAACCGCGCGCATTAAATCACCCCTCTGTGGGGAATTAAAATTACCCCTGTATAAACAGCGGAAAATGTAAGTTATCGCTTTTTTCCCCTGCGATCTCTTTATGGTAAGAGGCTATGACATAATGTGATATAATCGCGGTGCTTTGGAAATGAATCCGGAAATTGGCCGCTTGTGACACCCACGGCAGCCTCTACGAGAATAGAAAAGAAGCTTACGACCGTTTCATGCGGTTTCATCCTCGCTTTGTCGTCTCACTTTATCGTTGTGCTATAATGTTGCTGGCGATATTAGCACGAAGAGAGGAAGGAGGCTAGATAAATGGTGTCCGAAATTTTGTGAGCCGTTTTCCGGTGTACCTAACGAGAACACGCTTCGGTCCCAAGCAAATAACAGCCTACGTGCCCCGAATGGGGATGCAGATGGGTGATTGATGATGTATACTCGATGAGGCCAGTGCTTCCCTCGCTTTCCTACCAGCGCAACGTTTCCGGACTAGGTTCAATCAGGGCTGCTGTTCGAGCCATTAACTATCCTGTACTTTCCACGGAATTGTGCAAAATAGGAAAATTGCAAGATACGATTGTGATATATGAAAATGAATTTTGTTATAAGTATTTGTATGTATATTTTAGGGCCTATGGGATTGAAAGTTTATGTGCGTTACGATTTTATCAGGAGGTCATTTTATGGTTTAACGTTCCCCATAATTTGCGTTGGATATTATATGCGATATTAACTGCGCATTTTTATGCATTTATGGAAAATTGTACGACATAATATACAGATAATAGGCGAGAATATAGAAAATATTCAATTATATTTGTAAAAATACGAAATTGCATAAATATTGAGAGTTTAATCATAGATAATTCTTTAGCTTTAATCCGGGTATTATAATATATAAAATTGAAAATTGCGTTTAGAAATTATGGAAAAATATGGCAGAATCGATAATTCGATAATACGATTCTTCTCGAATTTCATATCGCGTCTTCGCTTGGATTTAATATTTCGTTAAAATATTTACTTTCCTCCTTAGGTATCAAACGCGCTAATCTGCTTGAAAGTTGGATATATGTACATACTGTAGCGTGAATATTTTAAGCACGGCGCAATGCTTTCACGATAAACTCGAAACCACGTACGCTTCTTTCCAAGTAGTAAAATATTTAACCTATCATTTTTCCATTCCATATCATATCTCCTCCTTTTTCTTTCTTTTTCTCTAAGATTTTCAATCGCAAAAGAAAATTCGATATGACGGCAAAAAATTCGCATCGAAATACTATACGCGTTTCTTAAATATTTTATCAAGATTTTTAATCGTCAGTTACGTATATCGATATTAAATGACGAACAAATTATTCCACTCTACGATGAGAAAAATTACTTGTTAATCTTCCGCCAAGAAATTAACCCCTTGGTACTCTTAGGTAAAACGATATTCCTTTTTATTTTTAATATGTCAGGATATTCTTCAAAGGAATTTAACGCGGGCCTGAGTCCTTGGAACCTCGTTAATTACCGCTCTTCCATAAGATTCATATTCTGCAATTCGTTTCAAAAAATTCTATGACAATATCTCCATTAAAAAGATCAAGTTCGTGTTTAAATGTCCACTACCTTTGCGCCTATAAAAGATCTGTGCAACATATGCAAATTTCCATAGTAAAAAATTTTCTCACGTCTACGCTCGCACACAAAACACATTCAATCCCTTTCAGATAACTCGTGCGCACCGCAGACGCAGGAATGTTAAACATGAGAACCATACATCCCCAAATTTATCCATTTCTTTAGCCCGTAGCTCTTCCAAACGCATCCTATGTATATTCGCATAAAGAACTAGTTTCTAGCTCGTGAATAAATGCGTCTCGTGTATCCGACATTAGCAATCGCTTGTTCAACCGTCAGTGAGGAAAGAAAGAAAAGGATGGTCAGTTGTACGGTGTTTCCTGGTGGCACGGCTGCTGAAGTTTTGTCGTATCGTTCGTAACGGTAGTGCACGTGCGACGAGCCGGATGCACGTTACCGCAGCTTGCATACACGATGCACAGAAACGGTAATCGACATATTGCCTAGGTACATCGTGGTATTTTTCAGTTGTTTCAGACGTCGAGACGCTCTTCTCGCGCCTGCCGCCTCGAGACACGGTCATCGAGCCGCTTCAGTAACTCGTATTGAAGTGAATTTTTATGTAAATACTATTGCATAATTTATAACGAAGTTTGAAAATATTCTGTAGCTGGAAATATCCTATATTCGTGGCTTACAAGAATATTCATGGGCTCTTTAAATACGCGCTAGTATTTGTAAGTCATTTTGTATATATAAGACACTTATACTGTATTATACTTGTTATAGTATTACGTTAGTTTACTTGGTATTATCTTCAGCAATTATATATTATTTTTACTAGAAATTAATCGAAAAACTCGGAAGTTGCGTGACGATGTTTGATTTACTGTGTTGCTCGCTGAGTTGCTTATATCAACATCGAGTGCTAATAAAAAATAGAAATAAAAAAGAGATAGAAAAATACAATTGCACCGATAGTGGTAACTAGTATTATTTTCTTGCTAAAAATTCTCAGCGTCCTTCATCTCCGGTATTTTCCTCTCATACCATTTGTTACGTCCGGTGACTCTTTATGTAAGCCAGGTCCATCCCTCGGTCGAGGCGACCACTAGTTGTACAATTAGAATTAGTCGGACCTGAATAATCCTCAGGAAGATTTTACCGTCAAGGGCGTTAAATAGTATAAAATACCTTCAAGTTAAGATGTTCCTTACGGTTATTGCTCCACCAGGTAAAAAGTGGGGAAACGTAGGTTTTCCCAGTTTTCCAGGGATTTCTATCCCCAAGCGACCAGTGCTGGGGCGACCATCATCCAGCAAGAGTTTTCCTCTTTTTTTCCTGACGACAGCATCGTCACCGAACTTCACTGATTCATCAACTACAGATCTGTCATTGGGTTTACATCTTTGACTCAGCACTGGCAACATCTCTGCTCTAGTTATTGCAATAAAGTGTAAATTATAACCTGTTATCTCAACGTTAGAATAAATTCAACCACCTCTATTATTCCAAACGAAGCTGGCACCCCGCTGGGGGTAGCCGCCCACATGCTATATTTATTTTTTATTTTTATTTTTTTTTTTTCTTCACCAACAAGATATAACACTTTACCAAATGTCCATAAGGACAAATTGTAAAATAACCAAAATAAAATAAAAAAAAAAAAAAAAAAAAAAGGAGATCGATCATTTCGTGGTGTCGATTGTATAATCGTAACAGGAATTTACTGACGCCCTTCCTCCGCGAACGGTCGAACACCATTCTCTCTCTCTCTCTCTCTCTCTTCTTTTAATAAATACTTATCATTGTACCAAGAAACATCTGCGACGATAAAAATGAACAAAAGTCTACTATTCTCAGAAAACGAACATGCAATATCGAATACAATCTTGTAGCACTCAGATTTTTATAGTAGACGCGTCTCTCGCGAGATCAAAGCAACGATCTTCCAAAAGATCAAACAAACGAACGAGAATCCCACGAATGCCAGGATCAAACTCTCCACTCCTTGAATCAAATTTGACCAAACTAATTGCCGCTGCAGGAACAGTGTTACAAAACTCTCGATCCGCCGTGGAAATCCAATTTGCCATGGGAAATGCGAATGACGCCAAGCGAAAAGCAATGGGAACGTGCGTTTCAGTTCGACGAGCGGCACGACCACACGCGATAATTGATACCGATTGCAGCCACGTGACACATTTGTCGGAGGGTTTGGCCGAGCGCACGCGAAGCGATCGACGCGTGATCCATGATCCATCGCCATCGAACGCACCCTCGAACGCGTCGCAACGGACGATCGTCACGCTACGTAAAGCCACGTGGCTGGAAAATAATAGCTATTTATACGACGCTGTTATCGGCCGGCGTATGCTTCCGCTTGACGCCTGCCGCGTTGATGACGCCTCTCGTTTATGATCGTTTGCCTTTCTTCCGTTTTGGATCTCGATGTTTGCCGGCGTCTCTGTTTTATTCCGCCATAAGTTGCGCGATGCACTTTTTTCGATATCTTCCATTGCAAGGCAGTTGGCGTAATCGTGGCGATTTACGAACGTGCGTGACGAGTAATTTATCGTGCGTTAACAAGGAGAAAGGCTTAGAGAAAAAAAAGTCTTGGGTCGTGTGTTTCTCTGTATCTTCCTTGCGTGTTTTTCAATCGTGCCTTTCCATTTTAACAAAGTTAGAAGCCTCGTAGATTTGAGAATAGTAATTACAACGGAATATGAAGCGTTGTACAGTTCCATGAAGTTTGAATTAATTTCTAGTATCTGAAAGAAATATTTATAAAAGAATTCCTAACAATTTGTTCAAACAATGTTAAGTACTAAGAGACACGAACACTATGACGACTGTGGCTAGTTTCCAGTGCTACTTTCTCTTTCATTAATTAACGAAATACGTTGTTTGAAAGTAAAGGGCTAAGCGTGGTAAATAATTAAAGAAGTATATGATTATATAAATAAACACTTATGTAAATCGCGTGTTAATAGTTAACGTCGCGTCATCGACCGTCATAGCGTTAGTAGTCAACGCATTCTTGCGGCAATTGGATGATTGTGTCATTTAATCCTACAAACTTTCAGGATTACTGTTCAGTTCATAATATTCGTAATAATTTGGAATTTCTCGAATGTGTTGGAAATTCAGGAAAACTTTAGCATAAGATAGAAACGATAAATCAAGCTGAATGACATGCGTGTGTCACGGTCTCGTAATACGACGGAAAACGTTGAAAACTTTCTGCGCAACATAATAAAATATGTCTTCGTTTTCCTGGTCGAGCGAGAGGCAAGTACATCTGACGGAGGTGACAAACGAAGACATGTCTTTTCACGGTAATGCAAGACGTTGCTTCATTTGCGGTTGTTCTATTTGCATCTGCGGTTCAGCGGTGGAAACGGATAACGCCGTGTGCATGTAATTGTCTCATTTGTGGTTTCAGGTCAAAGCACAATTTGTCCTCGCGGAAACTCAGGTTTTCTACGGTTCTCAGATTTTACACAGGAAGACGCGTGCAATACGAACAAACAATATTATTCTCGGAATCAACGTTTGCGGTAGCTTGTCCCATAGTATGTCTGTTTTACCTCAGACCAAAATTGGATTGTTGGAATTCAATTCGTTTTCACGAAACCATGACAGTTGTGAGAGCGAACATTGTTACGCGAGTTTTATCTATTTACAATACAACGTATATAAAATTCGTGATGAAAAAAGAGGAAAAGAAAAAAAAGAAGAGAAAAGGAAACTCGGATCAAAATCCAAATTATTCGTTACTTTACTCGAAACTCTGTTTTATCCTAATCTACTTGTAAAGTAAAAATACCAAACTCAAAAACGGTTCATTTCCAACTAATATAAGAAAGGAAAATAAAATTTCCCTGTATCTGATTTATGCGTCTTTCAATTTTCAATTTTAGTTCGAAACTGCAAAGTTTATTTTTAGATTCGCAGACAATTACTCTTAACTTCAGCAAGATCCTCTTCGATCAAAACTCGCGAAACGATCGCCCTATCCGTAATTGCTTGCCGAAAAACTGAAGAGCCGTAACACTCTGAACAATTGGCTCAGGGGAAAATAATTGGCGTGACGGGAGTTGCGTGTAGGCAAAACGAATCACGAATTCCAGTCGTCGTCCTGACTGCTACTCCTTGTCGGCTGACAATGAGTCACACAGAGCTACCATGTTGATTCGTCATCTACGAAACGAAATAGGCTTCTACGAGTCGTGAGCGGTATGCACGCGAAATTAATTCCAGCCCTGCCCCCGGTGCGCCTGGCCGACGTCGAATTTACATTTATTTCTTGCCACACAGGCCATCCAGTCTGGCCCGGGCCGAATTTCCATATTTCCAGCGCCGACGTCTCCATATCGATCCGATAGTCTCCGGTATAAACGTATCCGACGAAGCGAGCGAAATGCTCGGCTAGACGACGACGACGAAGAACGCTTTGAGCGGCGAAACGACCAGCACAGGAAGCCCTCTTGCCTTCGTAAAAATGAATCTCAGCCGCGAATCGTAATAAAGGGGGAGGAAGGAGGCAAACAGTTCGTTATGCTGCTTTCTTGCCCTTTCTTTCAGCCTGCCTTTTCCTTCTTCTTCTTTTTACTCGTAGTCTTTGTTCGTTGCTGCTTCGTCTTTCGGCCTCTTTCTTTGAGTTAAAGACCGGAGGAAGATGGCGATGACGATGGTAAAGATGGATATTAAGTGGAGCTTTGAGACAGTGTGCCGGCTGTTTTCTCGTTATCAGCCTAGAGAGATTCTAAATGTTTGGCTTCCTCTCTGAAGTTCATCTCTCGATTGTTTTCCTTAGATTATTTACGAGGTGGATTGGAGCAGACGGAGAGTCCTTTATCGCTTGGGTTTAGAGCGTAATTGTAGAGTAAAGAGACATCGAGTAGCTTTATTAATTTACTCGTTTAGGCTGCTGTAACTTATTCGTATTCCACTGTCAACGCCAAAGGAAAACATTTCCGATCAGTGACATTCTTCTATTATAGAATTTTGCTGCATCTTTTAAGACAGATACTTTTCGATCCTTCGACGAGAAAAGATGAAGTCGAATGTCGCGAAGATTGGAACGCACAGGGTGACCTATTTCGAGCTATAAATGGATTTTACGATCGGAAGCTGCGTCGAATCGCACAAAATCGAACGCGCCAAGTGGTACGAGGGTCTCGTTAGAATTTCGCGAAAGAAATCTACTGACGGTGTTGTCGATATTTCTGCCGGGTCGCTTGTAATTTTTTCGTCCATCCTTTTATCCATTTCTTCCTATTATTATTATTATTTTGAACCCGTTGGGCACATCTTTAATCTCGACAAGACTCGTCAACACGAACGTACTTTCACGCATTCTTCAGAAGCTGCAAATTCTTTTCCATTAACGATAAATCGAAGAATTTGTGTAACGATATTACGTTTGTTTTGGCACACCGGTTATTGATTTATCGAAAGGGTTAATAGGTTAAGGTTACGTATAAATATAGCCTTGATAATCTTGATCTGTTTACTTTGCTAATGCCTTCTCGGCGATATTTAAATTCCTTTTTATTGTTTTCGATATAAATCCTGGGATTAGTCTATTTTTACATCGGAATCGGACACCTTGCGCGTATATATCGTTTGTTGATGCCAAGCTCGAGGCAAGATTTAGGACGTACTATTTGGATAGAAATTTCAGGGTCCTCGGCGAAAATGAAAGTGAACATCTGTACGAAGCCTTGAGAGCGTACCCGCGACGTTTTATTGCGTCACGTTTTATTTCGGTTTCCATCGGTCGTTCTACGGCCATAAACGCCTTTCAGAAACCTGTCGAAACTCAGATTTATTCCTAGATCGTATTTCTTTCCCCCCTTTTTTCTTTTTTTTTTTTTTTTTTTTTTTGTTTTTACGAGTAATATATTTTTCAGACGCAAGAATTTGTACACAGAACGAAACAAATGTGAGTTTAGGACGGACTCGTCGTTGATATTTTTGCAGGCTAGTTTTTTGGCAAAATTTCGAACATCTATCGGTGCGTGTAATATATGTATGTAAATGCAGTCGTGTCCAAAATTTAAAGATGTGAATGACATCGGATTTCGTATTCGAGAAATAACTGGCGCCTCGTTGTTTCTCACGTCTAACTAATAACAGTTGCGCGTTTCGTATTTGTTACAGTATTATGAAATAATTAGAACTCGAAACGATCGTTCAGATCTGTAACTTTAGATATCATGCAGTCTGTTTAGGAAATTTTTCCCAGCAATCCCAATTACGCTTTGGGATCTTGAGTTTCTCACGTTTATCGGTATAAAAAGATTCGTAATTTCAAGGTAGTCCCCGATCGCGTGTTTCTTCTCCTTTCTTCAACTACGTATCTCACTTCTCCTTCTGAGAAAGGAAATAGCGTGCATTTTATCCCTACGAAACGAGGGAAAATTATTATTATATAACGCATTGTTGCGCTGCAGTGTTGCGCTCGTACTCGACCTCGATTTTTCTTCTCTCTCGAAGGCGAAATAAAACGGAAGAGAAAGAATTTCTCATTTCTTAAACGAAATTAACCGATAAGAAGGGAAAGTAGAGAACCTAATGATTTCAGAGGAAAGGCGAATCTTGGAAACGTTTGTTACCGTGTCTCGATTCATTTCGATCGATCGCAGTCAAATTTTGAGAAATTTATTCGCTAGCAGGATTGGAAGTATGCGAGGTACGCAAAGTAGCTCAATGTTACCATTCCATTGGATCCTCTCGGTCAGAATCGAGATCGTCATTTAAATTCAGTGCGTCGTGGCCGATGCATTCCCGGGGCCTACTCTCCGGAGAGGATGATGGATGACCTTGAACAGCCAGTGGGAGATCGTGGTACGGTTATTCAATAGTCGGAAATGGTTCGTCAATGGCGGTTAACCTAACGGCTCTTATTACGCAAAACAGTCGACGTTTACGGTTGCTGTGTTACGCACGAAAATGTGCTGCTCCTTTCAGCAACTATTTATATACCGGCGACCGACATCGCGTATATATGTGCACGCTTATGTGAACAGCGTTACGACAGTCAATTACGTTTCATTGTAACGACATTATAGATACGTTTGCCCGCCTAATGAAATTTCAACGGGTCCATTGTATTTTCTCGATGGCGATGACGATGGCTCTCGGTTCATTCGTTTTTCAACGCCACGTACAGTATTCGAATCGCGTATACGCTGGCTCACAAAGGCATTCGAACGCTTACCATAGTTAGGGGAACTTTTACCTACACGTCGTATGTGTTTTTACGAAAAATTTTGAGGTTTCATAAGTTCCACAATAAAACACGACTGTCACGTTCGCATTGGTCGAATTTGAAACCGCACTGCAAAGAAGCATGTAGAAGTTACACGATATTTTTATCGCGAACGTATACGTATTTGATAAAGAAGATTAGTACGCTATGCTACGAATAAAAGTAGTATGTTAAGCATACGATAAGTGCTGGTTATGGTGTCGCCGAATATCGAGGTTTGTTAATGTAAAGGATAATTGATCGTTCATATATTTCTATGAAACAAGTGTAGCCAGTACATAATGTGATAACTATATGCAATAATTCAGAAAAATGTTCGCACACTCTATAAGACGATTATGTTTATTTAAACGTAATGAGTCATGATTATATCGGCCAAATTTGAAACCACTCTGAGAATGTATGTAACAGTGCACGAGATACTTTTATTGCAAACATATATGTATTTGATAAAAGAAATTGGTATGCTGTGCTATGAATAAAATTAGTATCTTAAGCATACAATAAGCGTACGATATCTAGGTTTATTAATATAAAGGATAATTGATTGTTTATATACTTTTGCGAAACATATGCAGCCAATACATAATATAACTATATTCGACAATTCAGAAAAATTATAGTACATTCTGTAAGAGGACTATCTTTATTTAAATGAAACGTCATATGTATTTGATAAAAGAAATTGGTATGCTGTGCTATGAATAAAATTAGTATCTTAAGCATACAATAAGCGTACGATATCTAGGTTTATTAATATAAAGGATAATTGATTGTTTATATACTTTTGCGAAACATATGCAGCCAATACATAATATAACTATATTCGACAATTCAGAAAAATTATAGTACATTCTGTAAGAGGACTATCTTTATTTAAATGAAACGTCATATTTGTTTATCGACATATGAAAGAACAGTAATTGATGAGCGCTATTCTACGGAAACGTTGGTACAGACGAGAAAAACGTTCGTCACGCAAACAATAAATTATTCATATTTTGTCGAAATCTTTGCGATAGCCAGCAATCATGCAATTCAAATTCAGATTTTGGCTGTACATAAGTTGCCATCATTCGTCCAATACCATGTACGTATACATCGTACGTAAATTATAAACATCAGATGGCAAAAAAGGTGAACATTTACAACGTGCTGTAATTAGCAAACATATCGAACAATATTTAATATGGATATGTCGAAGCAATTGATTTTTGTTCCCGATCGACGCGAAATATTTTGCCATCGAGTTGAATCTCTTCGATAACGCGCCATAGGGACGTCGATTCGTTTTTGCTCGAGACGATGGCAAAAAGCGATTTTAATTAAAGCTGATTGCCAGACGCCAATTAACGCCGCTATTGCACCCCCTCGCTCAAAGACACTAATGTCCTGTACATATCACTTTTCCACGCTGGTCGTTGGAAAATCCGGTTTTCATCGAGCGATTGGACATCGATACGCGCCGCGCCAAATTTCTCTGCGGCGTTTTATCGGACGGGCAAAAGAATGAAAAAAGGGAAAAGGAGGAGGAGAAACTGCTGAAAAAATGTCGGTACACGGTGTACACGGTGGCACGATCGAACGCGTGAAAGCTTCTCGTTAACGGAAGTAGAGAAGAAGACTCGTCGACGCGATTGGCTCTAGCTTCGGTTCTCCAGTTTCCAGGGATTCGAAATACGGAAATCGATGGTATATGGGGTCGTGGAGTAGAGAATACTCGAGTTCTGTGGTAGAATATTGGATGATTAATGGTGTTTTTAAATAGCGCTGGTGGGTTTGGCTTTCGAATTATTAATTGGATCTATTTTCTTCGCGATTGAAGAATTGGTTGGAGCAATTTGGTCATTTTAAAGATTTAGGTCAAAACTTGAATTGTACTCGGTGTATGAGTACAAATTACAATGATACGAATGTGACCGAAAGCCTGATTTATAAATGGGATTGTAATCGATCGACGATATGGTTTCTTCAGGGAAGATATTGGAGAATGTTCGAGGAAGAAGTACGAAGGTTCTTTTAGGTGAAAATAGAGCGAGACGTATCGATGTTTTTCTTACATAAGACACGCAAATGAGTAGTTATCATGTGATGTAGGACTCGATGTAGGACGTTGTTTCGATCAGTTTTAACTCGATTATATTTTTCTCACGTTAAAACGTATCTTGCGTTTGGACAAAATACGATAAAGTCTTGACTCGTTTCGTTTTTCTGAGACCTTCTTGAAACATATCGCAAATTCCTTTTGCTTGCCACAATGGCAAGATTGAAATATATAAAATTCGAGGCTCGTAGCAGGGTTAATAAGAGCCAACATTAAATTTCGTCAAAAGCTTCTGCTTTTTTCTTTATATTTTTGCTAGCCACCAAACCAAAAATCTGAGATCTACTATTTCAGGAATTCTGATGGCGCTAAAGTTAAAGAGACTCGATTCCTCAAACTCCTCACGCTCTCAACATCCATCGATGCAACCTCCGTCAAACGCATGCAGCGACTACTCTTTCTCTCTCTCTCCCTCTTTGTCTTTCTTTACTAGACCTATTCTCTCTACAATTAAATTCCTACTAATTCTTCGTCGTACCTTTACCATTGCTAAATCAACTCCAATTCTTTGGGAACTATCCAACGGTCGCTTGAAATGTCATTTCACCCAAATGTCGCAACCTGAAGGTGTCGTATCGACATTGGTTCACATTGTTGGTCGATCATCGTCGTACGCAGTTCTTTAGCATCGTGGTGCGTTATTCTGTGGCTAGTTGGACGCTGTCCCGAGGAAAGTCAATGTCACGGCAGACAAAAATACTGTTCGGCTGGCATCGGCTGACGCCGCGCCGTTTGAATTCTGATCCGTGACCGAGATTCTCGATCAGTCGGCGTTTCGCGGAGCCACGTAGTTGTGGTGTTGTTGTTATTGTTGTTCCTGCCTCGGGTGCGTCGCATAGCGAGGGACGTGCCTTCCGCCAAATGCCCTGTTTTACGTACTGCCTGTGGTGTTGCTGCCGTCCCCTAGATCGATACTTGTCGAGGCGTGGGGACAGGTTCGATTACGTCGAGTATATACCTCTGTATCAGGTGAACACGCTTTGTCAAGTGGCATCTGTCGTGTGATAAACGTCGGTAATTAGCTAGTCACCAGTCGGACGATTTTCTTTTATCCTTCTTTTTCTCGACCCCCTTTAGATATCTCCTTTAATCTTTTGAGTACTCTGAACGCTTTTAGCCAGTGTTGTTCTAAGTTACGAATGCATATATATCGTGTATATTCTTGGTGCGAAAGTGGCACGAAAGAGTCGATAAATGTGTGGCCAAACGAGTTTCCTTAGCTTTTTTCCCTTAATATTCTGCTTATGAAAGAGAATTCATATTTCTTCTTCCACGGTTTGTTGAAGTTTGAAAAAAATTCGGATGTCGTATAGCATCGTGAGATAAACTATCCTTTCTTTAGACCGTGGAAAATATTCCTTTTATTTTTAATATACATAGTTCTGTAAAGTGTCTCTATCGTTCTACAATCGTACCATGTCAAGACGATATATACGAGTTTGTTGATAATGATGCGTTTATGTAACTTTTATATAATATTTCACACAGGTAGATATCGTCGTGATCTTTAATGGGTCAGAATTATCCTGTACGCCATGCAAAATATTATAGTAGCCACAACAAATACAACTCTTTTTTTTTTTTTTTTATTTTTTTAAAAGGAACGTCGATGTCCACGGTATTTAATACTCAGAGGGTTAATTTTCTTTTACTTTACGCTTGTTTGGAAGAGTAAGCACGTACCACGAAGTCGATGAGGGGATTGGATACCTTTGTTCTTTCTTGTAATTGTCAGCATGATTCGCCTTCATTGTGCATTGTCTCGTTTGGTTTTAATAGCTTGAAGAGGCGTGGCGATGAATTTACAATTGTTGCGTGCAGTTTGATCGAGTATTATTTTGTGCAATGTTTAACTTATTCGCGCAGAATGGGAAATTGTTATAACCAATGAACTTTTTAGGAGCAAAAGCTGGGCCATTACGAGCGTGTCTGACTTTCATCTGGCCGCTGTCCAATTAGTTAAACGCGCGTAAGAATATTGGACTTTAATGTACTTACGTGCTGACAAGATGTTTATACACCGTGTATCGTTCATCAAAAACTTCAGATACATGTATCTTTACAGTTTTTCAATAATTTTTATAGTTTCTGAAATGATTACATTAATGAAAGACAAACGAACTTACCACTCAACCCAATATCAATTACTCAAGACCTGTGACAAACTATCACTGATAATATTAGTTGATATGTACAAAACGACCCAGATATATCCTTTTATTACTATCCAGAACAATCCCTCCCCCCAAAAAAAGAAAAAAAATCGCACGATCAATGCCAATCAAAATTTTATCTGGAATTTTATATGCAAAATTTATAAAATACCAAAAGTGGTAGAGAAGATACGCGTAATATGCAAAAGTGAACAAAATATCCAAAGTACAGCGCTCGTTATAATATTTGATAGGAGAAACAAAATTCTGTTTAGGTTTCATCATTTTCGGTTATAACCACAAAAATTCGCATAAATATGCACGGTTTGATTATAATATTTGGCGAATGAAACGAATCGTTGCCTAAACTCTGTCTCTTTAATCACGTTCGTAAAAACTTGAATTTGCATAAAGAAGCAGCTCCGATATTTAAAACGTATTTATCGAAAGAGACTCTACATGGAAGAACGCAAACATCTCTTACTACGAATATCAGTATCGACTATTAAACCGAGCCCATCCGCACTCTATTTACGTGTTACGAAACCTCTTGGTTGCGAGCTTTTGGAAGAGACGTGTTCCATACGAACTCGTAAATTCGGTGAAGCGCAGAATTACAGGGACTGCGTGTAATCGCACAGCTGCCCACACAGAAATCGGGGCATCAAACTGGGATGGAGCCGGTCGGTCGAGGGCGAACTTCTCCCACGAAATTGTTTCGCAACACCGGCGGTTCGCTCGACTTGAGAACTTTCACGGGACGTGGCTGAACTTTCTACGCCTTCTGCCGACGATGTTATCGGATCTGAAGATTTATCAGAACGAACGGCCGCTCGAGCGTCACTTAATGAGGTCGAGATGAATTAAGCTGATGATGCGGGCTTTTTCGGAAACAATGGAGCGGTAACGCGAGTACTTTAAGTAATAAGCCTTTCTGTTAGACTTGGAGAAAGTCCGAAGATGCGAACCTAGCCCCAAATTGTATTGTCGGAGGATCCCGTTCGATTACGTTTTTTTAGCTACTTCGTTAACTGTCGAAACTTTTGGTAAATGAATTATATGTATAACAGCTGATACGAAAAGGAAGATTGCGAGGGTTGATAGAAACGAAGGGACGAAGAGAAAGTCGTTGATATTTTATATTTTCTAGGAATATCTACAAAGTTCACGCATCGATATCCCGAAGTGAAAAAGCAGTCTCGCAACTTCTAGATTCGAGTTGTAATTTGAATGGATTTTGTAATCGCAGGTAATCGATCAAGACTGTACTGTAATTTAGAACGCGGCAGAAATGTAGAATATAGGTATGTCTATAAAATATAAATACGCTATATACAGTATAAAACAACGAATAAATTATTGACACGAATTATCGACAAGGCAAACAGTGCACGCAAATACGAAATATAGATGGTAAGTTACACGTGCGTTTAAAGTACGAAAAAAAACTACTAATAAAAATTGTAAAGAAAATTAACAACGTAAAATATGCAATTACTGCGGATATTTATGCGTTTATACGAAACGTAACGTACAAAAATCTATCGCATCACTCAGGAACAGTACTCGGCTGGCATTTAAGAAAATCAAACGAATCTTCGTAGGAACCTCAGTTTCTTTTATTGCGTTCGCCAAACGTACGAATTTGCATAAAGCTCCGCAGCCAAGTAATAATAGAAATTGTAGGAAAGTCACTAAATGTCACGAGAGGGGTAAAACTACACGTGGTGGAAGACGTGTGTATAATAGGGCATATGTATATATATATATAGGTTCTGACGCTGTTACAACGCGATTTCGCACATCGATCAGTGGCGTCAGGACACGAAGGTCGAGCAGGCCGACAAGCCTTCGTTCGTAAATCAATTTCGAGGGTGCACTCGTGTGCGCGTCGATGCATTCCGTAATAGATTTCGACTAAACAGGTCAGAGAGATCCGGCTGTCCTGAAATTTCGGTGTAAACATGCCTGTCCCGTTCACGGCGCACAAAGCGTCTCAGGAAGATGCAACATCCATTTATGAATGCGGACCTAGTAATTGGACGATGCTCCTCCATGGAGAGATTGAGGGTTGTCGATCTTGCTGTTCAAAGCGACTGTCATCCACCGAACGCAAGAGTTCATTTAGTAAACCAGCTTCTCAAATCGTGTACAGAATGCATAATGGAAGAGTAAGAGGGAAAAAGTGAAGGAATGTCGCGAAGTAGACAGCTTCGTCGAGAGAGTTCAGTTTCAATATGTTGATCCGTTAGAGGAGGAACAACGTTCCACGTATTTAACTGTTTTATGGTTTACAAAACGAAGTTGTCGAAGGAAAAGTAAGAACGATTAATAAAGTATTAATTATTTTTATCTGTGTCTTGTTCCTGTACTGGCTGGACATTCCCTGTTTCGAACCATTACACTAAATTTTTGAGCAAGATATTTTGCGTATTATAATTATTGATTCGCGATAGTTGTGCAGTCCCAGTTCTTGGAAATAAAATGTGCTTTGAGACGGGAAATCACGAAAAACGATCGTTCCTCGTTTTTTACCCTCCACCTATCGATTCCTGCTTCTTTTAAATTTTATATCTCGCTTCCTTGTATTTTGGATGTTTAATACTAACTTTTGGGAATCGAACGATATTTCGCAATGGAGTGGATCGAAGTAATCGCGTCGTGAATTTTAATCTTCAATATGGAATCGTAAGAATTATTTGATCGTACAGATGGTAATTCAAATCCATATTGAGCGTGTTAATTTTTAATTGTGGAGGATATAGGACATTAGAATTTGTGAAGTTTAGCGTACACTGTATTAGTCAAATTGCTATATAATTTTTTAATAAACCCAAGTTTCCCTTATATTTGTATTTATCAGTATTAAAAAGATCTTTTTTGCATTATTTATTTTATTCTTTAATACTCGATAGAAGGAAATGATATTTTTCCTTCTATGCACGATATGTATGAGATTGCTTTCTTTTCGATCGTGTAGCATTTGCTATGCATCAGTCTGTGCAACACGTATGAAAAAGATTCGAGTGAAACCTCTGGCGCACATCGAAAATGGAGAAGGCATCGTTCCAGCCAAGACTTTTCTCATTACGGATGTTGAATATATAATCTTTCATCCTATATGCACCATAGTCAGTCCATACCTCGCTATTATTCAGACAGATCAGCTTACTCTTTATTCTTTCATTACTTATTATTCACTGTTCGTTCTACATAATGCAGTTTTCCATTTGTTATGAAAAACACACGAGCAACATTTATCTTTGTTCCACACGATAACGATTTATGGTAATCGCGTATGTAACAATTAGAAATTTCAAAATTCGTTCGCGTATCGCAAAACGTATGTAAATAAAATTACATGAATTTATAATCATAGTTGACTTAAAATAAAGAAGCTCTGTTAAGGCTGTGCGGAAAGTTTTGGGATATCGATATTTTTCAACTTTTTACTTCTATTTCTCACTAAAATTATAGTGTGGAGAATAGAATTATTTTATATTTCTCTTCTATAACATATCGAACATAAATATTTTGTATAAAATTATTTCTATTATTCCTGGATTTTCAGTATAAATATCTCGTACAAAACTACAAAGTATCTTTCTGAAATTAAATAATTTTATCTAAGCTTCGAATTGCTTGACCCAAGTCCAACGACGCCAGTACTAAATCAAACGAGCGTTGAATTAAAAATTGCGCAATCTCTCGGTGAAATTTATCGTATAGTTTATTACCATAGAGTTTAAAATTGTAGCCCGATACTTGATCCGATATGTTTATTCATTACGGATAGTTATGACACCTTTGAAATAGTAATATCAGTATCCATACGTATGATAATAATCCGTGATTAGGACACACGTAACCCGTTCGTTCGTTGTAAGCGGTAAATATACTGTGAACGTTGAAATACGATGAACGTCACTGGGCAATTGCAATTAAATTACCAAGGAAATTAGCCTGCACTGTGGATAATGCATTCGTGAACATAGATAGTCGCGTTGCACGGACAAACTGACCCACTCTCAGCGTGTACAGGGTGTTCCTGCGTTAAATATCGAATTAGGAATTAGTTAGACTTTCGTAACTAGATTAATTCTCTTTATACTTGGACATTAGATTAGGTTTCGGGCATTTTACACAAACTTTGGTATTTGCTTCTTGCGGCTTGTTTCTCCGTTCAAGTATATGTAGCAAATATTTGTTAAATATTTTTGCTTGAAAGAAAGAAAAAGAATATTTTTAACGATCCTGTTCTCCTCGTTTCTTCCTCGCATGTTTGCATCTCTTCGATATCTTCATTTTTCGAACGCTTTACTCATAAAAAGCGTGGAATACCGGAAAGGTAGTAAAATTACATGGGATACTAAAACGAGATATTTCAAACTATGCATATTTTAATAATATCTATTCGAATATAATATCCATTTTGTTTTATACGGAGACCAACAGGATTAAGACCTAAAGAGCCCACTTTCAGTTCGTTCTATTATAAAAAAAACAAATCCATCAGATTCAAATCTAAATTGCAGTGTACTCGTCTTCGGAAGACGAATTATCACGCGTAAAATATAAAAAATCCATTTGCGATCTATCTTCTCATCAAACAATTTCCGTACATAATTTTACACCTGTTAAGTTCAATTTTCACTTCCAATTTGTACATTTAATTTAATTTTCACTTTCGAAATGAAGATCCCAACGTTTAATTAAAACTTAACAGCTCTATTTTCAGCCTCACTTACTATTAAAAAAAAAAAAAAAAAGAAAAAAATTCTCGTTTAAATGGAAATTACAATTTCCCACTTTGCAAGAAGAATCGCCACGTAGAGGAAGAAATATTCCCGAGCTTCCTGGCTGCGCGGAAATTTTTCACGCCGTCGAACAGCAATAAAGCGGAACGACGTGGTCCGCGCTGAACACACGGTATATTCGAAAGATTTACATTTTCCGTCCAGCGGCGGACAATGTTTCACGGGGGGAGGTATGATGGGGCTAAGCGGCCGTGCATCGAAACAATAGCGCGAGACGGTCGCATTTGCGCGGGATGCACACGTATCGCTGCTGCAGTTTCTCGTTATTGTTAGCGCAAGGCACGATACATAAGTGCATGCGACGTTCAAGTTACGTGAAAGCTCTGTCTGGCCTCGTGTTTCCAGTCAGACGGTGCACCTTCCGCGATACAGCCACGAGATTGCATGTTTCGTTGTCTTTCTTGCCTGTGATCGACGCGGCTCGCCTGTTAAACGTCAGTCATTTACCACCACACCTTGTAATTTCTCCTTTGGATCGTTTCTCCTTCTGGGTTAATCTACTTGTTCGTTAAGTGGAAGTTGCTGCAGCGGCGATGCACGAAATTCGACGAAATTAAAACTCGCTGGATTTCTTTACCGTCGCTATGATGACTGACTCGAGAGACTCTGTCGAATAATTGAATCTGTTATTGATCGTTACGGGCATTCGCGACGGATTAGCGAGGTTTTTGGTTGACTAATCGAAAATTAGAGTTGGCAGATTTAAAGCGATCGAAAGTCAATGGCGGAATTTTTTAGTATCGTAACAAATGAATTTGTTTTTGACGAACGATTTAATGTATCTCTTGACGGAGGGTTGCGCGCGGTTAAGGAGGTTTTCATTACAACTAATTGTATACCAGGGTTGAGAGATTTAAAGGAAGTAAAAATATTTTGAGAATAATTTCACTTGGACGAATAATTTAATGTATAGCTTGACGGAGATTCGTAAGGGATTGGGTAAATTTTGCTGATAAAATGACCAGTTATCTGGACATTTAGAGTTACGTAATTTGCTTTTGTTTGGCTTCATAGGACTTATCTAAGAGGTTGTAAAAAGCGGTGAAGAATTATTACTGGCAATTTAGCTTCACAGTCTCTATTTAGAGTCGATTGGATATCGTGAAATTTGTAAGAGGGAAGGGGCATTTCATCGAGTGGAGAGTTTGTATGGATTTTATAGTTTTCCAGTATTTTGAATTATTGGACATTAAAGCGAATTATATCGAGACGTTTGTTCGCTAGAAGCGATCAATTCGACTTTTATTTCATTTTCAGTTAATAGACCTCGCAAACAATTTTCCCTTCGTCTATTTTGTAAAACATACCTTCCCCACTTTCGTTGTATACATCTCATCCTAACATAAATACATTTTAATCGATTAAAAAAAAATTTAATCATATTCGCGGATAAATCGAAGAAAAATTTATGGATTATGATGTTAATCCACGATGTGTTACAATGAAGTTAGTAAAGCGTGGCGTGGCAACTTGGATCTCTTTGTACGCTTCAGCTGCTCCTTTATTTGTCCAAGAAGAAGGATTTGCCCGTGTTAACAGAGCTTCTACCTGGTAGCGTCTTATCTGTCTTCGCGCTCATGACGGGTAGCTTCTTGTAAACAATTTCGTTTCCTGTTCCTCGTGCACCGTGGAACGCTATTTCCCCGGAGGCAAGCCGCAGGAAATCGAAGAGACAGCGACGGAAGAAATAGGGGACAATTTTTCAGAGAAGTTCAGAGCCGCGAAGTAACGCCGTGGAACTATACGGAAAGTCGTATATACAGACGTTCGAGGGTTGAAATACGTTCCTTCGCTTTCCTCGTACCTCTCACTCCCTCTTTCTATTCAATAACTTGCAAAATGACTTATTACGTTTGAGCGTATGGGATGTCATTTCCATCGAGTTCCAATTTGCCGAACAAATACCAACCAATTTGTCCATATTCTACTGAACTATGGAGAAAAGCAATAATTGAGAACAAGTATCAAACGGTGTTCTTTGTATCTTTGAATATTTAGCCGAATTTATATTGTTCACGTTGGAGTTTCACTGCTGATTAAAAGGACGTTTTTCGCGATGAAACGTGCACGGTGAAACAATGGAAATGCGGCTTTACTCGCTGCTCGACCAAACTACCGGCCGTGTTTGAACCTGCCTTTATCTTCGACCGCTGTTTGTACTTTAAATATTCCAAGACTTGTTGGTTGATTCATCGTCCGTATCAATACGTTTTGCATAATTTTGTACGAAGTAAGTTAGGAAACAATATCTGCTGGATTCGTCGGGCAGATATTGCGAGTTACCAGCGTAAGTTATGTAAAATACGTTCGTTTCCTCGGTCGTTCCATTCAACCGATGATGTGAAAATTGCATAGCGTTACGTAAGCGTGGGAATAGTATAGCGAGATGGATTTTAGCAGCGATGGGAATACTACGGCTCTTTGATTTACTTGTTCCGCCGGATTGCCACGATTGTTGTATAACCAGCGAAATATCGTAGGAAGCTTTATTTCGTTACCAAGTTAATCACATTGACCTCTATTCCCATACTTTCTCGATCAATGATAAGTCATTATAAATTCTAATATCGATAGCGAGCAATTAAAATCCTATTGTGTTTCAATATTATAGTGGGCTTACGTTTGTTTGGACGATGTTGTGTTATTTTTTCAAGAATTCCTCCCATCAAACCACTTTTACGTGCCTTCTACTTGCTATTTTTATTATATATATTTAATACTAAAATCACGTAAGAAGAGGAACTTTGGTAATATAAAACTAACGAAGAATATATTATTAAACTCCTCCTCTATGAAGCATGAAAAATGTGACTTGCTACGCGTCAGTTTTCTGTGATCTTCGCATAATCTTATTACACTAAAAATAATCTAACGATCGTTGCAGTTAAGATGGAAATAATTCGAGTAACATCTACATCAAAGGAACAACGCTTTACTATAACCGTTTTATTTTAATTATCAACGCGTACCAAATTCACCCCTGTTACTATCAAAAATTCAAAAACGATAAAGGCACGTAAGATGGTTTCATCACAGAATGTGTAAAGAGAGGACGAATGGAATATGTAATAATAGAGAGGCACATTTGCATAATGACGGTTCGCTATTCACCCCGTTGGTCGGTTGGCCAGGGGACTGCAGCGAATTGTGTCGTCGAATTGCCAAAAGCCGGTGGAGCAAGTAGACGCCCTCCTAACGGTGCATGGCAATTCGTCGTACCTGACCAATTGATCCTTCTGCAGAATGCGTTTTCATAGAAACGGTGTCTGTTGCTTTTGCAGGTCGAGGCCGGTGACGTCATACTCAGGGTGAACGAAGTCGATGTCAACCGATTCAGTACTAAAGAAGGTAAGAAGACCGACCTGCTTTAGCTCCTCTCTCTCTCTCTCTCTCTCTCTCTCTATCTCTCTTTCTCTCGCGCTCGCGATATAATGCACATTCGCCCAAGTGCACTCGTTCTCTCTTCTCTCCCTTTTCCTCCCCTCTTTCATGGTTCCTCCTCTTTTAGCCCTGTTTGAAAGGTACAACCTTTTTGTCCGCGATATAACGTATCGAATGCTCGCAGGATTTGTATTCTCGCGTTCTGTGGTCGAGATTTGGCAATCGACGAAGATTAATGTTGCGTTTAACGACCAGAACTATCGTCGAATAAAGGGCAGCAGGACTGCGTTTTCAGTGACTCGTATCGATAGTCAAATTGAAGCGAGATATATGTTTCATCAGCTACGATATTCGTATTGTGTTAAAAAGACGAGCAACGTCGCTTAATTATACATTTTGAGCAAATATATTGTGCTATGCATACCCCATGGTGTTCGAATATCGACGCGAGTCATTGGTACATGAACTTCATTTATCTATCCCAAATTATAGTCGATGCCGGAGACAATGTCGCAGACAATGCAAGGTAGGAAAGAATCTTTCGTTCATACATTTTCTAAAAATCATTGGGATCTTGGAATATGCACCGCTATAAGTTTGTAAAACTTTTATGTGGAAGATTTTGATCGCTCTGGTAGTTGGATTGGCAAGAATCGAGAAACTTGATCTACACAGTGATGATTCTTTGGCGAAATTAATAAGTAGTTTATCCATCTCATCCATAAATTCGCAAGGAACTCGATTACTCGCTCAAACTGAACCAATCATTTATCCGAGTTCTCGTCGAAATAAAATCTGTCGGTAGAGAAAACGAAAACTTGGAAGATCGACGTGATCAACTTTCTCGTAATTGCGATACAATTCTCGAACGTCCAGAGAGTTACGATGGAAAATAAAAAAGAAAAAGGGAAAAAGCGAGAAAGAACGTAGATCGATCGAGTGAAAGTCGGCTCGCGCTTTATCCCACGATTGTTCTTGCAGGGAAGGTCAATGAAACTCGCGCTCGGGCGTGAAAAAATCGCGGACGTTCGGCTTTTCGACCGTAAAACAACAGGAAAACGCAATTGTTCCAACCTGAAGATTCACGATTCGACGTTTCGCCGCGCGTTTCACGCGGAGATGGCAATAATTCGCGAGGGACGACCGTTTTATCGGCATCTATTGGGAATATGTACCGACCGGCTGGATTTTCCATAAAACACCTGAGAATGCCTGGGAAATTTATATCGTGATTTCCGGCGGAAGTCGCCTGACGCAAGATTTCACGGTATCTGCTCGAGTGTAAAGAAATCGAAAGTTCAGCGATAACAAGAGCAAACAGGCGATCTCGCACGAACAATCGTTTAATTGTTAAATTACTTTTTTGTACTGAAAACAATGAGAATACTTCTACGAAGATTAGAATTCCCATAATACCTATATATTGTCGTTGCAATGCAACAAAGACATAACTAGAAATTTGGAAATTTTTTAGATAAACGTGTTGCTAGTCTCAGACACGTCTAATCTTTCCTCTATAAAAGTTACATAATTTTTAAAATGGTCACTAAATGGCAGTTTATTGAAATATTCGTTGTTGGTTGTTGCATTTCGTAGGAAGTTAGTTTTTAGTTGCAGTTAGTCGCAGACGTACTTAAAAGTAAGTAGAGAATGCAAACAGTGTTGTTTATCCCAACATCATAAAACATTCCCTTCGTTATTTAATTACAAGTTTAGTCGTTAAATGAAATTGATCTTTTTGGTCTCCTGAGAAATCACCTTTTTCCAGCTGCGCCATTGATACACTGGGACGGTGATACATTGTACGTAATTAAAACGATCACATCTGACAATCTATTATTTGGAAAATAAAGCAAACCGGAGTTTTGTCATTTAGTCCGTATAATACAATTTCATCTGAAAGATAAAAGGCACGGGGAACTTCGGATATTTCAACGTATCTTGCAAAAAGGAAAAATTACAGTTGGAATGTTTTAACTAAGTACAACAGTATATTATTTAACACACGTACGATTCTTTATCAATTAATAAAATCAATACGGTTATTCATTATTCCACATAAGAATCTTATATTCAGATATTCAAGCAAACCACGGAAACTATAATAATTATGAATGGTTTCCAAATGCAGTAAAAATTCACTATGTGTACGTATATGTTGAATATTTCCAGTCCATACAGGATATAAATATTATCTTGGAGGAACACTTGCAAAGCTTGCAGCAGAAATCGAATTGAAGTCATCATTTTCCATGAATATTTACCATTTATGTACATTGAACGTCTTCCAAGAATAATATCAGTGGCACATGCAAGGAGATCACGATTAAACGAGAAGACTCTGCGAGATATTCTATATTTAAATTATATTCAAGAATTCGATGAAATATCACGATGTTCGTTTCGTTCTGTTTGCGTTTTGTCCCGTCAATATGGTTTCGATCTATTCGTCCGATTTGCGCGGTATCAAATAAAATTCATACGGAGTCTAACACGCGATGGCTATAGAAATAGAACTGGATAACACGAAGGAGAATCGTATACGTAAGTTTACCTCATTCAGATTAGAAATAAATGAGACACTGTTTTTGCTTGACCCTAGCTTAACCTTTCGATCTGTCAAGTGCCCCATTCGTCACGCAGAAATTATTTATTCATAGAAAGAATCGAGATGCGAGTAATAATCATCGACGAGACGCGATAGAAGTTACAAGGAACAGAATTAAATAAAATTTTATTCGTTTATACTTGGCAGTTTTATCGATAGATCTTGAGACGGTTGGATATCCTATGGATTACGTTTTGGTTAATTTTGTTCAATATTTGTAACATTGTTTTAAAAAATGGTTAAAGCAATATGGTATAGAAGTTGCACATTTTTGTTGGCGATTTACCACTGTTGTATATTTTATGATTCGTATCTCTTCATAGTCTCTATCTCATGCATTTTTGACGCGTCATTTATCCTCTGCTCTAGCTTGGCTATCTTGTTTCTCTTTCCCCATAATTTAAATTTCTAATTGAATAATACATATGCATGAGGGGAATGTCTTGAAAACTATAAATTTCTAAGATTCTCAAAGAAATATCACGAGCATTAGACGAAAATTTGTGTCTAATGGAGCACCGAGAACCATAGTGATTTAAGTCAGTCCACTACTCACTTTTACAAAATAACGTCCTATGTTTACGACTATATAAAATTCATTACGTTTTTTAAAATCGATAAAGACGTGTCGCAGCAGATATTATTAGATTACGAATTTTCATGCAAATTCCCGACCACAAAAAGAAGATAGGACTTAGATAAATATTTGATTTACCTTCTAATAACGAGGATTTATTTCGAGTACTTTGTATATTTCCTTACGTGTATCCTGGCTATTTCTACAAATTCCAATTTCCTGAAAATGCATAATGAACAAAACTAAATAATACGTTTAAAAGTTGAAATACATAACTAAGTATAAATTCTCAGATTCTCAGATGTATACAGCGCTACCATTTTCAATTCACTAATTCTAGACATTCGTAAAAATAATAACAATAATAATAAACGAAGGAAGAGAAAACTAGGGAAAAAGCAAGAAAACAAAACGTTGGGGCAATCGGTTCGCGATGTCCAATGACGAGGAGAAAGCAAAGTTAAACGAGATTCGAGAAAGAAATTTCATTCAGGCGACCCTTCCACCATGAGACGGCGAACAGTCAAACGAAATTACAAACGAACTGGACTCGAACTCACGAGTAATTCGAAGCAAAAATCGAGTTAAGATGGTCGTTGGATTACGTTAGACCAGAGGAACGAAAGAAGGCTGAAGTTTTCTTTAGAAGCAACGAAGTTTATCAAAGTTTCTATTCTTTACAGACGTCCATCTCTCGACGAATTTCTCGCGCTTGTTAGGACCGCGTTGGTAATTTCGTACACGGGGGTGAAACGTCGACCATGCAGGTCATTAGCGAGAATTTTACGATGACACGACGCTAAATTTGCGCCGTGCACGCGAAATGGGACACTTGATTGACTGTATTACCGGTTGCTCGCGAATGCTGTCCGCTGCATCAAACCAAACGATCCTTGCTCAATTTTATATCGACGATACAGTTACCCTTTTGGCCGTCTACTATCCATTTTGCAATTCTGTCAGAATTTTCTTTCTTTCTGTTAAACGTCGATGATCGAATATAACGTCAGTCTAGTTGGTGGATTTTTTAATCCGAAAATTGTAGCTTGTTAATTGGAAGAGATCGATCAATTCGTCGTTCTGAACGTCAATGTGTCTGGGTCATAATTATTTCTTAGTTCACGAGTTTTCTATACTTTTACATGTCGACTATAAAATTCGTTCTATAAAATTGAATTTCATAATTCATTGTCTAATCTCATAATTGTAAACGTTTCTCCTTAGGAGACGGTTCAAGGGATGTAGGAAATGATTCTGTTCTTTGCATCTATTAATTTATTAATATACTACATTTTTAACTTAAGAGACACGTCTGAAATTAACGTAAAACACATGTTTTCTTTTAAACTGAAGTTGTAAATCATCGAAATGGTGGATTTCTTTAAGTTCCTAATATTAATAAAATAATATTCCAAATAAGGCGTGAATATAAAATTGCGAGAAGCAAGCTCAACAATTCTTCCTCCCATACCATGAATGAACATTAAAATAGACCACTTGGTTACTAAAATAAAATAGATAGAAATATTGGGTTGTTTACTACAATAAAAATAGATACTAGCTTCTTTGTTAAAATAGAAATAGAGGTCAAGTTGACGAATAGTTACCCTCTGACCGATTTCGATGGCCCTGAAATGTGATGTGAAGATCGTCATTCTGGGCAACATTTTCCTAAACATGTAACGGGTGGTCGGTTTTAGTTTTTTTACGAGTCATACACCAAAGTACGTTTGGTATTGCACGTGTGTATTCCGTGTGAATCTGTCGATGAGTTAGCTCCTTATAAATTCTAACGGGATATTTTTAATATCTTCATAGTGACGTAATAATAATAAATAATTCCAGTCACAGAATTACAAGTGGAAAAGAATTGGCGAGGTTGAGCTATCTAAATGATGTCAGCCGGTGTGGCCAATACCGATAATCATAATGGTGCGACTAAATCAACGCAGTTATAATTTGGACACGCACGTGAATATCCGAGCAAAAACTATAATATACAAATATTAACCTCTAATGCACAATTTTTTGTACGCTACTTTTGCGTATAATTGAAAAATTAAAACCAAGCACCCTATATACGTATAGGAAGAAGTTTTTCGAAATGGTGAGCTCGACAATATATTTCAAGGGAGGTAATTGTTCGACACCTTCGCCGAAATAAATACTTTAAACAAATGATTGGCTATTAGCGGCTATTTATATTATAAAATTTCTATTGTCATTTATATATATATATTATTTATAATTTAAATTATAAAATACAAGACTGAAAGGATGAATACAATTCGCAATACAAAGAATCGGAGCAAAGTCCACAAAGTAAGGAAGCGAAAGAATGAATCGAACGTAGCGGCGAGGAAATTAAAATTCCGGAAGTGGCACGAACCAGCTGCAATGCCCGTTTCGCGGAGGCTGGCACAAGAAACAACAGCGATATCGTGTAACCGAGCGTAAAGCGGCCCAAGCATCGCAATATCGGCCAGCCTCGTGTTTCCTCTGGTTCCCCGTTTAATTTGACAAGCTGACATCGCAGACAAACACGAAGCGATATTTCAGTTCCGTGAACCGTGAACTCACGTTTGTTCGATTCGGCTCGGCGCGTTTGCGTTTCGCGGATATAATTGGTAAACTTGGCCGGGCTGTTGTTCGGAAATGGAAGACGCTGGAGGTGCCTCTTCCTATGGGACGCCCGCTTCACGGGGTTGAAGGACGGTGAAAGTTTATCGAAAGCCTTTGCAACCGGGTAAATTTGTTCTTCGAGGGTTTCGGAGGCCTTTTTCCGAGTTCTTTTCAAACATCGACAAGATTTAGACGTCTTTGAAGCTCTTTCTTGCTCCATTGTTTTCCTTCTGTTTGTAGAAATTGCAGTTTTCGTGGAAAACGTTTTGATCCGAAGATTAAGATCTGATCTTTCTTCCTCTTAGATTCGAAAGCCTCTTAACACTCGTCTTTCCTTTCTTTTTCTTTAAAGCCCTTCCCCCTTTTTGTTTCTCCGGTGTTCTACAAATATTTGCAAACTTTGATTCATTTGCACGATCGGAAACATAGAAACAGATAATATTTGTGTCGTAGCGAGAGATACACAGTTTATGTGTATATTATAGGAAACATTTTGAAATCTCGTTAGCAATTAGATAGGAGTATCGTGACTATATCGGTGCAATTTGAAAGGGATGTGAAAATGTATATAAAAGTTTCATAGTACTTATTGTTACCATGATTGCGTAGCAAAGGTCAGTAAAATATTTGAATTAGTACATTTAATACGATTAATACATACGTTGTATACTATTACTGTAGTATAATAATTATGTATATACTAATACGCCACAATATGTAGCGAGACCATCTCTATCACTAATTCTATGTTTAAGACAACTGTTCAAACTGTATACTAATCTTTATCAATGTCGTGTAACTTCCTGTCTGTACATATTTCTAGATTGCTTTCAAATTTTACTACTGCAATCGCTGCAGTCTCGTTGCAGAGTCAACGGAATTTCAAAAAATTTGGTACAATGCGTGTAATATGTTGATAAAAAAATTCTGTAGCAAGGATTCCAATATTTTGGCAAGTCACTGTAAACCATTTCACTCAACGGTACACAGAATGTTTTCTACTTCCATAGACAGTTTGAAGGTAAAAGAAAGAGCCAAAGCTACAGAATTTCTTTTAGCAGATGTTTCCTAGCATTTCCACAATCTCCAGTAGTTGGGATATTTCAGGTAGGTAGAGGTTTTACACAAATTCAAGGTTTAATTAAACCGACCTGTCTGGGCATACCGTCTTGTCCGTCCGAAGCGTATATTCTTGTCATCTCTTTCGTCTGAACCCATCCTCGTGCTATCCCGTTAACGCGTCATGCTAAATTTTCCATTTTGCTGGCGTTAAAACCGAGTTCCATGCGGAACGGTTTAACCATCGTGCAAAATTGCGACCCAGAGCCATCCTTTTCGTCAGGAGAAGGTCGTTTCTCTCGTTAATCTCAAGCAGGAAGGCAGCCAGCCTCTCCGAAAACAGCATAACGGACAACGTTCTCGTAAATTCCGTTTGCAAACAACTCGGTTTAACCGTAGTTTTTATCCCTCTTTCTCTTTTACCGTCGAGGACAAATACAAGTAGACAGGACGTAGAAGTAGATACCAATCAAGTTTAACGGTTGATTTCAATTATTTACTGTACTATTTACTATAATAATATAATTATTTACTATATATAATCCGTGCACCGTACGGACGTATAATAAATAAAGTGGAGATACAGTAGCGGACAAGATTTTGCAAAACAATGGATAAATATAATATATACTGCAGAATAGGGAAACTTTGCACATTCTTCCGTCCGCTACTGAATATAACACTAGTGTCTACAATACTAGTTCGATTAACCCCTTTGTTCATGATTCATGATTCACGATACGCTTTGGACGAGATATCTTTCCACGCAATGTGGTTCATGCGATGCTTCGAAGGAAACATCGCGCGATCCCGTCTTTCAACGTTTACGACTGAAAGTTGCTCATCGGTCGTTGTAACGTACATATCCTTTTACCATGCTTTGAATTATTTCATGCGATATTTTCTTCATTCAACATTCCTAACCCCTTTCACATTCACAAACGCAGTGTCTCGCAAACTGATTTTTATGCGAATCGTTGGACGAGATATCTCGTATGTCTTTCCATTATCTTGCATCGCATGAACGACATTGCGTTGCAAGATATCTCTCCCAAAGCGCGTCATGAATCATCAACAACACTGTCTGGCAAGATATGTACATATTTCGTATTCTAATGCGAGGTGGTTAATCGAACTGGTGCTACCGTTATATCCAGTAGCGGATAAAAGAAAATTCTAAGCTTGCCAAACAATTTACTCGTGCGTACGCACGTATCAGCAAATTCCTTATTAAATATGTTTCATCGTATCGTTAACAGTCAGCTATTATGCAGGATAAATAATATTTATTTGTTTCTCTTTTCAAATTTAATCTGTGTTTGTCAAATTTTGTCCGCTACTGTACTTCAATTTCGTCTATTGTGTATCCTCTCGTAGTATATAAATTACTTCGTAAATGATTGAACTCAATATTTACATCCTTACGTAAACAAGTCGTATTTCCGCTATGTCGTGTTTATTCCTATTTTCACTAACTATGTCTATTCCATTTATTTCTCTCCGCGACTGTATTCCTTCTGTTCTACGTTTCCCATCCTTTTACTCTTTGGCCAACGTCTTTCCTGACTGGTGTGTTTCGTCGTTTTCTGTTTCAGTGCTGAAATGTCTGCGGCTCTCGTCGGATCCCGTCACCCTGAAACTGCGAAGGGGTAAGTCAAGTGCGTCTACGAATTCTTTTATTTGCGCGAACAACGGTGTCGAGTTGGCTGTAAGTTCGGTTATTGAGTTGCGACGAGGTATAGCAAACGAGTTTCAGCTTGGGTGGTTTTCGAAATTCTGATCGGCCAATATCGAAACGTTGGCCATGGTTATTGGCTTAAGTGGTTATTAGTTCGTGAGGATCATCGATGATTCAGGTGGTTAATCGAGAGGCTTGATCAACGCATTAATCGAATTTTTCCGATTATCAGCCGCGTTAGAGATTGTATCGTGGTTTACCCATTGATTCGTGTTATTTTCTTAAACCTGTGACAGATATTATTTACACGGATTTACTAATTGGATTTATTGACTTGGATTGTAACGTTAAATTAATTCCGAATTAATTTTGATGTTGGAATTATTGGCAAAATTCTGATTTAAATGGAACACAAACTGTAATGAAATTTACATTTGAATTTCAGTACCGATTCAAATTGGGATTGAATATTTTATACCGTAATATGGAAGAATTTCTGGAATTTAATGCCTTTTAAGATTACATCGATCTTCAATCAATTTATGAAACCACTTGACACATATGCTATTAAGTGAAACTAATGGTGATTCATTTGGAGTATCGAAATTTTGTTCGTGAGAAATGTCTTGAACTGTACAATAATAACGCTTTCTTACATTATCTGTTGTTTCGCGAATCTTTACGAATCACTCTGTCGAAAACTATAGAGTTTAAAATACAATAATTGCGTTATTCAAATGTTTTACTCGATGCGACAGGCATCAGCAACAATGTAGTAATTTTAAACAAACGATAGTTGCTAAAACTAGAGAAGAATGATTAATGGTAATGATAATCAAGAGGAATTATGCATGGAAGGCAGACATAGCTCAGCTCGACGTTGAACGTAGCAAGATTAGTCTGTCTTTGAAGCTCATTGTCACCGTTCTAGACATAGTCTGAAATAAGATTTTCCTCGTTATAATACCGGCACGTGATTAATCCTCTCTGCAGATGTACGAGTTCCCAGTTGTGAATATCAAATATTCTTTAGCTGCTGAATAGCAAATTATTTTGACGTTAAGTTCGTTATTTTATAGATGAGATTGCGAGTTTTGAAGTAGCGCTTTAACGAAAAAAGGATGTCAATGGGACGAATATTTTTATTCTAGGATTTATACAATGATAAGGATTCTTTCAGAGATTGCCATAGAATAATAAGATAGCGATAACTCGTTGTTAAAGCTTATTCGCGTTATCGTTAAAAATCTCAGGTTGAAATCATTTTATTGTTATATTTATAGCACTGTATAAGGGTGAGACTTTAATATCGGGGCTTAGGAAACTAATTATTTTAGTTTGGAAAATTATTGCTTTGAGATAAAACTCGTATGATTTTACGATTAACGAACACTTTTATACTAGTAGATCTTTTCTTATTAATTACGGAATTTCTTAAAAACCTTCTATCTTATCGTTTAATGTTTCAGTCGCAAAATATACATCGTTAATCACGTATCATAATAGTTCCCCAACATGAACAAATTCAGTATTTCTCGCATTTTAATTTCTCGAAGTACTTCATTTTCGACCACACTACCCTAACGACTATTTTACACGTTCTTCATGTTGATGTTAAGGGGTCCTGATCTGTAAAAAAGGAAGATATACAATTCTGTCTAAAGAGATCGTACTACTACATGCCGCATAGAATTCGAACCATTCGATACAATTTCCCACTATTCTTCATTGGTTCTCTGGATTTTCTTGCAACCTAACGAAGCTCGAAAAGAAGAATAAGATTTCTTCAAGAGGCTACGAAGATTTCTATAAAATCTGCAACAACAAATATTTCTCAAGAATAATATCAGACCTACAGTTCCATAGAAATTGGATTAATAAAGTTGTTCCAACGAGAAGAAAACTTATAACGTATTTTATTAGCGATTCTCAGATTCACCGATCTCCGATCGTTGGTACATGATTACGTTCGCCATTCGCAAGATCCGCTTTCGTCGGTGAAAGTATAGAGGAGTAGGGAGAAACCGAAAGAAATATCGGGTGGACCGCGTTCTCGACGGTGCACGCGTTCCATCGATAAGCGTAATCGGCGGTGTGTGTGGGCGGCGAACTTCTTGGCCGGTTTTCCGATCGTCTGGAATCCAAAGCGCGTATTCCTGCAACGCGCACGAGCCAACTCGCGCATTCCTCTCGGGTGGATCCTCGCGGTCGAAAGTACGCCCGGAATGCGAAGGAAGTTCACGTGTTTCGGCTGCTGGCAAGTTCCGCTTTCTCGTCCATGTATGACTGGAATTTTCTAGTTAAACGTACTTTTCGCAACATTCGAATCAACCCTTTGTAATTGGATAGTCTCTTTGATTGGCGAGGGAAACAAATTGAAGATAACAGGTGAGAAACGTGATATATTGCAGCTTCGTTTATCCGTCGAGATGCGACGAAACTAAATTGTAGACTAGGAAACATATTCGCAAACTCATCTGCTGTGTGAATGGTGAAAATATATAGAGTCAGTGAATAAGGCATTGGCATAGGCTTTAAAACGGAATAACTGTTTTAAAAACGGGTGCAAAGGATTTGAGATTGTTGGAGAAGCTAGAAAAATTGCTTCGTTAAATAACGTGTATAGGAAATTTTGGGAAAATTAAAATTGGTAAAAACGAAGAGAAAGATTTCTCTTACATTAAGTGAACCAATCCCTTTAGTTTCTCAATAAAGCTGGAGCCGTTCGGTCGAATCTTAAAAAAAGTTATGTTGCTTCAAATATAACTACGAATAATATACTTTTGTGACTGACTGTAAGTAAGATATAGGTATAGTACTCAGCTATATATATTTCTCACGTCGTATTCATATTGAACTGAAGTTGAAAATGCATCGATTACTATGGAGAAAGTGCCTTTCGTAAACGTTACTCCACTTCCTTAATAAACGTGATTCATAAATCAAAGTAATATTCGACGATTAAACTGCGTCTGGAATTACACGCGCTACTGCATTTTCCTTTAACGGAAACCGTTATCCAAATAAAAATATTATAAATACACGTATGATGCACATTGTACGTAGACAACCTTTCACAATTTTCATTTTCTCCAGTTTCTTTTAATCGGCATATCCGATTTATAAATTAAATTGATATTTATCAACGAAATTACTTTTGAAAGTACACGTTGTAATATATTTTTCAGTGGAAATCGTTATCAGAATTGAAATACTACAGGCACATGCGATGCATTTTCTCTTTCTTCATCACGAAGCTATCCTTAGTAATTTACCATTTTATCCTACTTCCTTTAATCAACGTGTTTCATAAATTAAATTAAATTAATATCGTCGACGTTACATTGGAAATTAACACCTTTAACACCTTTTTAAAATGAAAATTATAATCGAGACACGTGTGTATGTATATTAATCTTATTTTCGCAATTTTACTTCCTTCTCAGTAATCAACGAAATTGGTATATTCGATCAATGTTTAGAAAGAAAGCGGCACTCGAAATTATACTTTACATGTCTTTCTGAACAAATTATACGAACCCAACATTTTCTCGACTTTCTAAATCAAAGCAGACGTTTACTGTTTCCACGTTGTTTGCCTTAGCATTGTTCAATTTACTTATTATTAGACAAAATAAACTACGAATTAATAATATTAATAATATCGATACGTCAATAGACAAAGTAGAATACGATCATACGTTATTACACGGATAAATCGTGTAAGATAAATACGGGAAAGTTAAATATATTAAAAATGTGCAAAAGATTTGAAATAAAGTTCGACTATCTAGAAACCTAGGCGACGAAAGGAATTTCTATTTACTGATATTCGTCACTTACAAATCTGAATTTTTCCAAACACGTGCAATCCACTGATTGTTGCACGTAGAAAGCCAATTGACCTGGGACATTATCAATGTGTTAAAATCCGGTAAATACACGGACATGCGATACAGGCGGACAGTTGGCCACGTTGCGTGAGTAGAATCATTGTGTAAACTTGCCAGGGGACCAGATACGATGTTACCTCACAGAACCCTCGTGTTTAGCCGATTTACACCGGATTATCGTTATCAGTGCATGCGCACCTTGAATTCATTCGATGTTAGAGGTAGGTTCTAGCCGCTCTGCTGTCCCGACTAATGAAGTCCGCGTTGAACAACCTGATGGCCCTGTTGAATCATTGCTCCCTTCATTCAGTGTACGATAGGAATAGCCCCTTTGATAAGCTAATCCAGATACGGTAAGGAACGATGGAATGGAATGGATCAGAATCGTAGAATCTCAGCGAGATGAATTTATCTCGCATTGAATTGTAGATTCAGATTGAACGCAGTTGTACTTCTAGGAATTTCTATGGTTAAGAGATTTAGCTTGTAATCCTTTATGCAGTTCTTAGTTTAAACGTGTAGCAATCTCGTTGGAGATGGGATCCATTGGATTAGGTTAATGTTTTCCATTGTTAGCGGTAATTTCGTCGTACCATTGTTCATTATTTCTAGCGCCAGAATTTATTAAGTCTTTTATTTTCATTTATACGTAATGAATACAATCATTGATTTAGATTAATGTATAAGTCTAATTGAAACGAAAATATTCGTCGCTAAAAGGTACGACTGTTGACTTTTGGAATTATCGTGCCACCTTCATCAGAGATATCGCTATTTTAATAATAATTTCTGTTTCGGCATTCTTGCTATGACTTTTTGAAATTAAACAGTGTAATTTTAATAAAATTCCATTTATTACGATCACGTATGACTTAATCACGGTCGAGAAACAACAAATAATTTCCGTCACAGTTAATAGCATAATACCGTTTTTAATGATTTCACCGGCATAATTAACCAGCCTTTGCACCTTTACGCACGCGATAACCCATTTTAACATCGACTGTGTTTCTCTGCTCATTACGAATGTTATTAAGTAATTTTTCCGATTACTGTAATTCCACGGCCGACTGACTGATAATTTTCAACGAGAGCAGTTTTCTATTGATCGACTAATTTACAGCCTACGATTACGCGCGTTATCTATCTCCATTATACGTGCGTCTCTTACGGAACAAACGGTAACGATCGTTTCTACCTTTTCTCTCGTTAATTTTTACTTCCGGCTAAATTAGCTGATATGAGTTCGTTCGCATTTAATGTTGCTTTTAAATCGATATGCAGCTTTCCCCGACACGCTGCGCTGCCGCGAATGGCTTTCGTATACAAGTGAGAAAAGCCAATTAACCGACGTTCGGCCAGTGAACGCTGCCAAAGGGAAGCCGATTAACAAACAGCCAATAATATGTTAACTACGCCAGCCAGTGATATTGCCAGTATTGCACATCCATTTTTCAAAGATCCGATTGCTTCTGGCTGTTGCTTCGAATTAAGTCTAGTTTTGTGTACGATCATCCGTATGATATTGTACATCAGATCGAGTAATAAGTTCATTCGCACAGCATCGCGGAACTTTATCTACTTATTGATATAATATATCATATTTGTCATATTATGCTTGTAGTCACCGTTTGTGAATGTATCATGTGTGTTATACGAAACATTTTGAATTGAGATAAATCTAAACAATCGGATTATCTATTTAGAGAATGTTTCACGTGTCTCATATATTTTAGGCTTTTATCTGGTGTCTGCAACAAATTGCAACGTGTTTTAGCGATATAGTTTGAAACGAAAATGACGAAGAACGGCGCGATTTGTAATAATCTACGTAACTTTGTTACATTGTAACTCAATTGCATATAAAATTCACCGCAAGCAATTAAGCATCAAATTATTAAATGCCTGTAGCATTTCGAGTTTCAGTCCGAAGTTTAAATCAGTAAAAAAAAAAAAGATATACCTTTGTAAACTTCGTATTCCCCTGTACTAATTAATGTACCACTCAATTATATTCCGTAATATTAACATAATACCTAATTAATGCTACCAATATATTACTGCGTAATTTTCAAACTATGTAGAAACACAATTACTTGGTGGAGCAAAATTGCGAAATAATTAATGAGGCTCATCGATATTTATTATTCTTGGTTTAAAATATACAATAAACTCTCTTAAGATCGATAATAGTTTGAAAAGCCGCATCTTTAAAGAATTTCCAACCTTCAAAGGATTTTCTTCAGCCGGAAATTCATTCTGAAAACACACGAAAGGAGTTTAGCATGGCTGTAATCTACGAACTTTATTCCTTGCTTTTAAAAGGCAGGCTAATTGCAGCGTGTCGCGATGTTGATTAATGACCTACCGTAACTTACCACAATCTAACGACGAAATGTCAGATTCGTCTTGGTTCTTTCTTTTTTCTTTCTTCCCCGATTCTCTACAACTACCCCGGGCTCGTCTTTGTCATAAAGTACGGGTTCCCCGAACACGCTAATCGTGCGGGTTATCTCGTGACAGTTTAATCCTCCCCGAGGAAATTGAACGATGTCGCAAAGCACAAAGAAAATTTGCTGAAGCTTTCGGATCAACCGCCGTTTCTATATGCGATTACATCGTCGTTGGAACTATCTTTGATTTTTTAATCAGACGATATCATTTGATAAATGTGTAACACGATTATTTACGCTACGTGTGATGTCAAAGTTGCTCTTTTTAGTATTTCTCTTCGGAACAAACGAAACTAGAGACTAGTTTTTTGTAACTTAAGAGGGATCGTCAAAGAGAATATTTCAAACGAAATACGAGAAAAGAAGATACGTTTATCTTTCCGCAGACAATCGTAATTATGAAATAGTGAAAATAATAATTTCTATTCGTTAACGACTGAATTGTTCATTAATAAATAAACGAACATTGAGTCGAAGCTTCAGAGCAACGTCTATTCTAAATATAATAAGAAATTTCATAAAATAAATTAAATGGATTATTAAAAAGATTCATATATGTTTCTCGACAGATAACTAGTGGTTTCCCTTTCTTCTCATTATTAGTATTTTCATTGTCATGCCGCAAATCGTCCCAAATATTAATCTACTAATTAACGTAGACGATGAACATCTCATTCATGGAGACATAATTGATTTAGGATATGTTTACGTCATCAGGTTGAGCTGGGATTTGCTGAATACAGTACATTGTTCGAGTCTACGTCTTAGTAGATATCTCCAGGTCTATTATGCAAATTATTACAATCGCAAATTTCCAATCGAATAAACGAGAATAGACGAGCATATTTTCGTTTCACAATAATTTCAATAGTTTCTGAAAATTATTGTTCTATATTAGATTTACGGTATCATTTATCGTTTAATTTAATTGGTATTTAAAATAATAATAAATTATGTTTATAATACGAAACCTCCTAAGAGCATTACTCTTAAAATTTGTTTCACTAAATTTATAGTACCATTTATCGCTCAGTTTAATTACCATTTGAAATATTAACAAATTCCTGATGCCACTTATCGCTTAATTTAATTATCATCCGAACCAATAACAAATTATGTAGCTAATCTTCTTAGAAATCGACTCTTCTCAAAACTTGTTCTTCTCCTATTATTTATCGCTTAATTTAAATAGCATTTAAAATAGTAACAAATTTCGCTTCTAGAAATTGTAGTCTTCCAAAGCTTGCGCTTCGAAATCGATAGTGAATTTATAGTATCGTGAGATATATCCTTTCCCGTCGTGCTCCACAAATTTAGACGATCACCACGTCCATGAACCGAGAACACGTAGACCGGTTGTACGTCAGCTGGTGAGTGAACTCCGACGATCTAATGATAGAACTCGGTGCACGCGCATATAGTCGCTCTTGAACCTGATCGTAATAATAGAATTGCGCGATAATAACCGATAGGAAAACGCGATCGTGCGTCTGCCCTGGGACTCCTTGTAACGTTCGATGACGCTTTTACCCGAGGCTGGTGTCTGCACGCTTAGGCGACGCCAGCTGTTCGTCGTTCACGCGTGTTCCACGCGACAAGGGAAAAGGAAGAGAATGAAGGGGAAGAAAAAACGAGGAAAAAAAAGAGAGAATGTCGAGGGCAGGTAATTAAGCGCACGAGCCAACGATCAAACGACGCGTTCGGATAACAAACGATTTTCTATCAGAGCGACTCATTGATTAGTCACGGTCTGCGGGAAGACGATGCACGGAAAACTCGCCTCCAACGAGGAAAATAGTAGCTATCCACGTTGTTGGGCATTGCGGGAAGTTTGTTGGGAATTTTAAGGAAATTTTACGACCGGTGTATTTTTAGCGGATTGTCGGTTCGTTAATAGAACGAGGATTTTTATAAAAATAATTATTTTTAGCGAAAATTGGTAATGGAGTTTGTTTTGTCTTTAAACGGGATATCTCGTCTGCTTTTATTTATACACCTGACGAACGTTGATTTACTTGTGCGTGCATATTATTCACGTATTATGTCTTTCATATTTTACGTGCGAAAATCACACGAGAAAAATATGATAATCGCATTTTTGTCGACTTCCGATTTCGTTATTACTTGGTGGCTACAGAGGTTGACAAATGGAACAAACTGATTTATAAAACTTTGAAAAAGCGATGACAAATCTACGAAACTTCATGGAGATCTGAGAACATAAGTAACGCAGTGAAAGCATATTTTCAATTGCAAAACCAATAGGAAGAAGTCTAACAATCACGCAAAACACGATTTATCATAACGTCCTCCTATACTTCTCGTACTTTGCGTGAACATTCTGTTTATCCAACTATGTACAGTGGAAATTCGTACGTCTATTCGTACGCTTGTCTTCTTTTATCTTTTATGAACATATTACGTGTATCGTATGGAACATTTCGAGTATTCAGTGCGGCATTTTGCACGCTTATTATATGCTTGACGCGACTATTCATATCGTATACTAATTTTTTACTGAATATAAGAATACAATAAAAAATATCTTTCAACTTGTATATATATTTCCAGATTGGATCCAAATTCTGCCAATATAATTTCGGTAGTCGTCGTGTCTTATTATATCTCTAACAAAATATCTGAATTACATTATATTCTATTATATGTTAATGGAGGTATAAGACGCACACTATACACACGTAAAGATGATCTGTGCTAAGCGTACGAATTCTTTTGCGAGCCACTGTACATTGCCTAATAACAACAGAAACTCCGACAGCTCGAAAACCCAAACGACCTCGATCTCCGTTTCCGTTCCTCCTCCATTTCCCGTTTAATCCACTTGTACCCCCAAAAACGGGCTAACAACCCCTTTTTCCAGCGACGAAACGCCAAGTTAACAAACAACCTACCCTAGAAACATCCATTAAAGTCCTTTGGAAGGAAACGCAGGCCCTCGAGGCAGACAGACTCTCCGCAGCTTGGATATTGCGCTTCTCGGCGGCGGATCATAAACTCGCTCTGGTGAACGCTCGTTTTCGTTGCGAAACAAAGTAAACGCGAAACGACATCAGCCAGCGGTGCCGTCGCCGACGTCGTCGTCGTTGTCGTCGAACAACGTAGGCGTATAGCTGCATTATTTAAGGGCGAGTTCTGCCGCTCGTAAATCGCGCTCCAGACCAAGCCGCCCCCGCGGGAATCGAAGTTGCTCCGGCGTGTTTCCAGCCGGATGGCACGTCGACGCGACGCTCGCTGAGTTTTCTTTGGCGTCGACCGGGGGACGCGTTGCCCGCGGACGCTTTGAAGCGCTGCACGCGTCGACGATAAATTTCTCCGGATGAAGAGAAGCTCCTCCGCTTCGTATAGCAGTGGTTATGGCAACTTTTTCACCCTTTCACACTACTACGCGTATCACTTATCAGTTTTCTTCGTTTGAGATTTGAAAATGAGAGAGTCGGAACACGCATTGGAAGATTTGGAATATTGCTTCAGTTGTGGAAAGTTTGTTATTGATCGAGGTCCTTTGATCGACGAGAAATTTTTGTGGATAAACAGAAACAGCTTCTCTGTTCTGCGTAATAGTAGTTGTGGCGATTTCTTGATTAATTCCTTGACGTCTGGCGTCTTGCCTTATATATCGATACCGACTACTTGTCTGATTCGTTCTTTCGATGAAACATAGAGAATTCGACGATTGATATATTAAAGAATTTCCAATCGCAAACTTCAACACAATTCTTTTGCGATAATGTAAAGTCGCCTAGGGATTATTCAGTCGAAACATCAGCAAATTTGAAGCACCGACATACTTCTCACGATAGTTTCACAATCTTTATCCATTAGATATCTATGTTAAATCGATGAAACACGCACAACATGTAATCCTTCCCTTTAATTCTGATCTGAAACAACTTCCTGATATCACCGACGCTTTCGTCAAACCAAAAAACCCAACAGACAAGTCATAACAGAACGAGAAACTCACAACTCGACCGACAATCCGCAGCGACTTAGGAAAATTTTGAAACTTTCTGAAAATTAATGAAATTTATTGTTTCAATGACAAATCCAATCTTTATCTATAAATCTATATCTTTAATCAGAAGATGAGTAATCTTCTCGTCTCAGAACAGTCGCTGAACAGAATAATCGCGATTATCAAAGCCAGCGGATAAGATAGCAACGTAATTTCCTCAGATCCTGCAATAAAAGCTCACGTGCGTCGGCTGTTGTCACCTGGACAGCCGGCATGCGACGAGACGGATTCGACCAAAATCCCTCACGAGGCGATGACCTTCGTGAATAACCCCAGGCCAGTGTCATCGGGTAACGGCGAAGATATGGAACCAAGAAAGCCAGGAACACCGGAACTTCCGGGTGGCTCGCCACAGGAACCGACTGCAGCGAAGCAGTATGCGACGAGAAGCAACGGATCCTACAGTGACGCTTCCGGATCCTCTGAACTAGAGGCGCTACTTCCGCCAGTGGATAGTTTCAAGGAGGAAGAACGTGCCCAATGGGAGCCTCTCTCCGGCGACAAGTTCTCCAGGCAGAAGAACACGCCTAGGTAGGGAATTCCTCTTTCATGGAATTCTTTTTCTCAAAAGAGAAAGCTTCTGAACGGTATTACGCGATTTTTAAACATTTTCTTCTCTTTCTCTTACGATGTTTTCGTGGTATTCGTAATATGTATCTCGGAGAAGCGTCGAACCTTTCACCAAATGAAATTTATTCCGTTTTCGTGAATGAATATAGGGAATGAATACGAAAGATTGCTTTTTACGAAGGAAAACGAAGAACGAATCATCGAATGATAGATTTTGTCGTTTGTACGGATTATCTTGCTCGTCAATTTTCCTTCTCAACTCGATTACTCGTATCACCAGACAGAAGGAACTCATGATCGAAGACTTGATCACTTCTGTCGCTTCTCCGTCTTATCGATTTGCTTTTTTCAGTAGAATCAATCGTATAATCAGACAAAAGCTAGATGAAACCTGACCGATATACAAGCTTAAGATAACTAACGAATAACGCGATGAATGCAGGTTCGAAGCGTACATGATGACCGGCGATCTAATGCTGAACCTGTCGCGCACGCAGCAGAGCAGCGGCCTGCTCCCGAAGCACCAGAAGAAGGTCGACTCGCTGAGGTACAACAATCATCATACCCACCATCACCATAATCACCACAATCACCACCATCATAACTCGGTACCGACCAGTCCTAACGAGATGCTGGGCCATCACCGTGCTTACAAGTGTACCGGTTCGAATTCGGCCAGCACCTCACCGGTCGGGATCAGCAAACGTGAGAGCGGCCAGTGTCCAGGCCAGAGCGATACTAACAAACAAAATGCCGCGAGTTTCGGTTATTCGAGCGGCTTCGTTCGCACCTCGCGCTCCGAGGACCACTTGCAATTCCAAAAGGATCCGTCAATGAGCGCGGTGGACATTGACATTGACGACGACGTCACGTCCAGCTTGAACACCCTGTTGGACACTCGACCTGACAGCGGCCAGGGTTTGTCCAGCGATCGAATCGTCTGGACGTACAACGCGCCAGTTAGCTCGCCGTCCGCCTCGGAGCGCACCTCCTGCTGTCAGAACGGCAGCTCCTCGCAATCTTCGTCGAGTAGCTCCTCGACGGAGGGAACTAGTCCCCAAAGATCCTTATCGCCAACCTCCCCTACCTCGGTCTCATCCTCCGTCATGTCCTCCAATTCTGGATCCCGTAGGTTCCCACCGCCGGTACCCACGGGCACCAGCGCCTCAGCCCTGGGCCCCTCCGGCGACGGGACCACCTCCTCGGCCTCCGGCCTTCATCCCACCAACGGTGATCTCAGCCAGTCCGAGGCTATCAGCAACATGTCCAGTCCCGACTACAACGACGAGGAAACTATGGACATACTCAGTGCACGCGATATCATGATGGTCAGTGATCCGAGTGACAGTGACTCGACGATACTCGCCAGCGAGCCACCGCAGAGGAGGTTGAAGGCGACAGCGGCGGCTGCTTCTGTACCACCGGCGTCGAACGCGTATACACCGGCGCAGGAGAATACCGAGCATAGGATAGTGATACAGGTGAAGGGGCCGGACAAGGACGCCACCGCGGCGAGGAACACCAGTCCCAGGCAGAATAGGCGACGGGGCAATCTCAGCAATCCGGAACTCGTGCCCACGTCTACCGCGCAGAACACCGTGCAACGGCCGACTGGCAATACCACGCCTGAGTTCGTCGGGTATCAGGTACGACATTCGTTTCTTCGGTTTTACAATCTTTACGGTTCTCGGGAATATCGATTCGTGAGGTGAAGCTTGCGAGAGAAGATCTTGGATAAGAGACAAGTGCGAGTCCTTTTCCCTTTGTCAATCGTCATTGCGAAATCTCTATCAACGTGTCTGTTACTCGCGTCTATCCGTTTCTTTCTTAAAGCATGCAACTTTACTACTTATCGTATTCACTCGTAAGAAGAAAACAATGTTATAAATATGTAGACTTGTTCGAAGTTCGTAAAATCGCAAAATCTAAAACAGTAGCGAAGAGAAAGATCCTTAGAATTCTCCTTCGCGACATAGCGCGAGATTTCTCTGATGTAACGTAAATAAATTTATAAAATTACACGCTTACTTCGATGTTTCTGCTCGCGTACAATATATTTCCTGGAAGTGGTCGTCATCCCTGTTAGAGTCGTATCGGTGTCAAAACGCGACCGCAAGATGGGTGTTACTTTACGTACCCATTTTGTTCTTTATCTCTTTCATCTTATATTTCCTCTCTGTAGGAGCTGAAGGAGAGCGAGGACGAGAACGAAGCTCTGAACATCGGCAACTACGAGGACAAGCACGGAGGTGCATCACCGCCGCAGTCTGCGGACGAAGAGAGCGACATCGAAAGTTTGCACAGCTTCCATTACAGTCCGAAAGCGGTGGACCTACCATCGGCAGTTCGATTGGCCAAGAGGCTATACTCCTTGGACGGCTTCAAAAAGTCTGACGTCTCTAGACACCTTAGCAAAAAGTACGTACACACTTTACGGACTAAAGAAACGACCTGAAATTTTTATAAGATTTTTCAGAATAATCTCGGTCGACTCTAGGTTTATTATTCCTTTATCGTTCCGAATTTTCAAACCGGAGAACAATATTGCAATTACTTCCTTAAGAAGATAATAGGACATAAATATTAGGATATCCGATTATAATAAAAATTGAATGCTCCTTGCTGTTTTCATTTTCTAACTATTTCATTGTAGATGTATCATTTGATTCGCATACATATCTTACGATGTAAAATACTTATTACAGTAAAATTTATCAGAGCTTTTCGACAAATGTAAGCCGAGAATGTAAGAAAGATTGTAAAACGCCTAATTCTATTTTACAACTTCTCAGCGCAGTTCGCATCGAACGAAATCTAAGTCACTTCTGGAAGAATGATTTTAAAAAATCACCTACCAATAATCAACTGACTCGTTTTTTATTTCAATTTCGAGTCTAAATAATATCAGTTTAACAAATATTCCCAGAAGGTTCAAGCATGTTTGAGCGGAATACCAAGGTTTACCTAGCGAATTCATGTTTGAAACTGTTTTGGAGATGTTATAAGATGTTGTCTCGTTTGGGCATTGCAGCAACGACTTTAGTAGAGCGGTAGCCGAAGAATACTTGAGATACTTCAGCTTCGAACGGGACACGCTGGACGTGGCTCTCAGAAAGTTCCTTGCCCAGTTCTCTTTGACTGGGGAGACCCAGGAAAGAGAGAGGGTTCTTGTACATTTCTCCAAGAGATTTCTCGATTGTAATCCGGGTGCATTTAATTCTCAGGGTAAACATTCACTTCTGTTGCATCCTTGTACACGCCGATGCCTTATATTTATTTATTGGGTCGTTTCGTTTATTTCAGACGCTGTTCATACCTTAACCTGCGCCATAATGCTGCTCAATACCGACCTACACGGTCAGAATATCGGTAGAAAGATGTCGTGTAACGAATTTATCGAGAACCTCTCGGAACTGAACGACGGCGATAACTTCCCCAGAGAGGTGCTGAAACAGCTTTACAATGCCATCAAATCGTTCCCCTTGGAATGGGCCTTGTGAGTTTCATCGAATCTTTAAATATAAAATTTTCCTATTATTGTAAGATACTTGTGGAGATACTATAGTATAGTGGGGCTTATTGGCTGTTCAGAGACGAGGAAGGGGACGAAACTGCGAATCAGGCGATTCAACAGGGTGACGGTCCAGCGATATCTGGTACCGGAAATCCGTTTCTCGACGTGCCAAATGTTACGGGTGCTACGGAGTTTAAGAAGGGATACGTTATGCGGAAATGTTGCTTCGATTCCAACGGAAAGAAAAGTAATACATTTTATATGATCTCCGATACATCTTCTTTCTCAAATAATTTCAAATACACGCCATGATTTAAGAAATAAGAATCTCGCTGACGCGACTCGACAATTATTAGCCATGTCGATTAATCTCATCTGCATCTAGTAATTATTTGAAATTCAAATATCGTCCATTGATATTTCTAATGTATATCCCGTATATTTTACAATGCAACGAAATACAAATGTTATTTAACTGGTTTTAGCACCGTTTGGCAAACGCGGCTGGAAGATGTATTATTGTACATTGAGGGAACTTGTATTATATTTGCACAAAGACGAGCATGGCTTCCGTAACGATAGTTTGCACAACGCGATACGCATTCATCACGCGTTAGCCACCAAAGCGTCCGATTACACGAAGAAGGAACACGTCTTCAGGTTACAGACTGCTGATCAAGCAGAGTATCTCTTCCAAACGAGGTAATTATCTTTTACCAAATTAAATCTTTGTAACGTAATTAATAACGCGAATCGGTATGACGAGTTGAAATTGAATATTTTCAGTGATTCCAAAGAACTGCAGTCGTGGATAGACACGATCAACTTCGTGTGCGCCAGTTTTTCTTGCCAGCCACTAGCAGGAGCGGTGGGTTCTCAGCGAAAATTTCAACGGCCTTTGCTTCCGTGTAGCCACACGAAATTATCTCCTGTGAGTAGTGTTCGTAAGATCGAAGAGATTAAGAAAAGTGGTTTCTTCTGCTCGGCCACGCAAACGAATATAATCTTGTCTTCGTTGTTTCTTTATTTGCAAGCCTTCCTCTACTATCCCCGAAGCGAACTCCGTTCTCTAAGTTCTCGTACTCGAGATTCGGACAGCAGAATTAGAATCGTCGTACAGAGTGTAGTGTAAAAAACGTATTAAATTAATACCAGTCTTAAAGGAACAAAAAGAAAAAAAAAGTAGAAAGATAGATTCTATTTCGTGATTCTTCTTCCATCGTGGGTTGCGCGTTAAATGACGGTTTGTTGGATTTTTTTGACGTGTTGTCAGAGAGAACAGTTACGGGACCATGAGGAGAGGGTGAGCAAATTGGAGGCTGAACTGGAGGAGCACAGACGACATCCGCCTGAGAGAGGAGCTAAGGCTCTCACTGTACAGAATTATAAGGAAAAAGATGCCTACTTACATCACGAGGTAATTTATAGTATCCGCTATCAACCTTTTTCTTAAAAAGAAATTTGATGTTTATAATTTATAGTACCATTTAAATATATTCTCCTTATGTATATTAAAAATTCTTTAAGTATCACTGATTACATTAATAGATGTTTCCGTAGGCGTAGCGTAGAGATTTCTAGAAATTCTTAGAACGCGATAGAATTGATTTTCATTGGCTGCATCTCGTAGAATATTTTATCGAATCGAAGCTGGAATTAATGAGAAAAAGAAAATTCGCGGTACTTTCACCGCGTTATATTTTATGTTCCCTCATTCTGAACCAGTTACATAACTTTAATATCAGTGTGCTGTTCTCGTATTCCAGTTCCCGTCGACCTCTTTTCACTTCTACGTTAATCAACGGCTACTTACACAAGAAGAATTTATCCCTAATATTGTATGGTTTTAATAAGCATCCCAGATTAATAAGATTTATCGTTTAACTATTAAGACAATTTTTAATGATACTCATACGTGACATCTCTAAATTTTCGCATGTTTATCATTGCAGCTGAAGAGGTATAAAACATACGCGTACCTGTTACGATCCAGGTTGGCGTTCACGGAGGTGGAACCGTCGTTGGTGGAGAGCAGTATCGGCGAGGTGGATGAGGGAAGCGGGGCCTTGCTGAACTCCGAAGTGGCACTGATACCGCCGCCTGTTCCCGATCGGCCAGCCATAAATAGGTACAGTTACAGGGCTGCCATTTACAACCGTAATCTGCTAAACGGTCAGGACTACGGCGGGGACATTGGTTGACGTGTGATGGGTGTCTTTTCAGCATGTGTGGTCTAATCTGACCTGCACACGCAGGCAGAAACAACAGCTGAAATTCAGAAGAGAATATTAACGAAAAAATACCTAACGATGTATTCGACGCATCACTTGTTAAGTACTGTACTTTACTGCGCGCGAGCGCGCGCGTATCGTGTACTCACCATTCTCTTTTACTATATTTAATCGTAAACTTATCAGCGGCCATTAAAAGAAAACAAACCGGTAGTGCTAGTATTCGTTTGGCGTTCTACTACAGCAGCCACTTCGATCTTCCTCGTTAAATCGTTTATTTTTCCCTGTTGTCGTAATATTATTTGATGTCCGTTTACTTTCTTGCTTTCGTGTTTCCAAATTTTAACGAATATGTCGTTGTTGAAACTTCATATTCATTATACAGGAAGCTGCTGTTCTAAGCGCCCATGCGAGAGACCGGCTAACAAACTGGTGATTGGGTCAGGGTTCGCACCTAACGCAGTAATAGTGTAAATGGTTCACTAATTATACCCGAGTAGTTTGTTAAAGCGTTGACAAAGACTTGGCAAGGCCCGATTCAAGACTCGTGCCTTGACTGAAGATAAGACCAGTTACGTATAGAACAATAATCCATTGGCCGGAACGATATTCATAAACTGTGACCATCGTTTAATTCATCCGAACGTAAATCTACCTGTACAGAGGACAAACAGCTGCATCTACGAATTTTAAATGTATCGTAAAACTCGATCGAACTTTTCTGTATTAAGAATGACATAATATTGTACAGAAGTGACGCAAACGAAATTGTAAAATCACGCCATCAAAAAGCAGAAGAAAGAAAAAAAGAAAGAAGACAATTGCACGGTATTTTGTTGCTATACCAAACTGTGTCTATCTTCGTACGTAAAAATGGAAGAAACCAGTATCTTACACGAGCATTTCCTCATGCTTTCCGCTTTCAGTTCGCTGCTAACAATTTTATAACAAATATTTAACTAGTTATGTCGGGTAACAGGTGGCGTGAAGTAATATGTCCTCTTCTCTTGCTATTTCGAGAAAGTTTCACCAAGGGTAACACATTATCTGGGTGCATTTGCTTTTATCTTTTTATGTTTACATATTTCCCTTTTTTCTTTTTATTCTTTTTTATTTTTGTGTGCTACTCACAGTAGAATGTAACGACAGACTGTTATCGATGTATCTCCATGATCAATCGCGACTTCCATTCTCCTTTTTGTTTACCGTCTAAGGACCTAGACCTTTTTATCAGCCGAAGAGTCTCGCGTAAAGCATTTTTATAGATCATTAATGTCAAGGATGGAAGCGATATACCGCGAAATTTCAAGGTATTGTGCACGTGTTGTTGACTATTTATTTAAAGGTTGAATAGATGTATTTATTTTCTAATAAACGAGACTAATCGAAATAAGTAGTGAAAGGTACATACGTTTCGTTGGAAACGAGAGGAGAGAAATGAAAGGCAGTTGAGAAGGGCGTGTTGTTTTGCCGTAGTTTCCAGTTTTCATTTGTTGGTTTCAACAAAGGCGATTTGATAGGCTGGATGATATGTTAAAAATACGGCGATGTATTATGAAATTAAAGACTGGATATAAATCTAACTAGGCGCGTATTCCCGGCTCGAAGCTGTTCAGTTGCGACGAAAATTCTGTATCAGCCATTTTACACGCGTAAATGTACGATATATTTTTGTATTTGGTATATTTGCCGCGAATACGTTTCGCGTCTTTGTATTCCAATTCATCCGCATCCACCGATTTTTCCATGTGTTTTGCGTGATCGATTTATGCGTGTGCTCGATCCTCGCGATCGAGGAAAGCCAGTGAATCATCGTGCACGTGTTTTTTCTGTGATCGCGCGCTGTTGCTTTTTGCGGTTTTTTGGTAAATTGGTTGATACGAAAGGAACAACGTTATTCCGGTAGTTTTAGTCGACAACGACGAATATAATAAAACGGGGAGTAAAGACGTAAAAGTGGAAGAAAATATCACGAGAGAAATCGAGTCCTTCGTTTCTCGGCATAAAAATATCGCAGATAAGGACTACCGTAGGGCCTCACCTTATTCTAATCACTGTTCCGACTTTACGTTTAGGTGCATAACAAGTAGCAAGTTATCGAAATTATTCTAGCCTTTTTAAATGAAAATTATCCAGTAACGTATATATATATATACATGTACGTATATGTATACCGTGTACATATATACGAATATATGTATATGTATACACACGATTGTTCTTGCATAAAAAGTATTACGTAACTGACTTGGTGCTTCTTTCAGTGTTTTAATGATTTTTAGAAAAATAATAGGTTTTTATTGATATATAAAAATAATATTTATATGTTATATATCGTGCAAGATGTAATTCTTTGATAATACTTATGATTAATATGTTATAGTACTTGAACAATTGGTACTTTTCTTTTAAACTGATTACATATCGTTGATATTACTTATATAGTTACTAGTTATACACATAATTTATTTTATGGTAGAAAAGGCACTCTTGCAAGTGTTACGTAATTATTTTATGCCTGTATTCTGAATTTAATCAAGCGATACTCTTCTATACTCTTGGAAAAAGCAGTATTAGGACTTACTAATTTCTTACCATTCAGTTAGAGAGAGAAAGAAATCAAAATACATGGTTTTGTGCGATTATGTTGAACAAAGTTTAGCTATTTTAAACAAAGTTTAGCAGATTTTTAGTATAACGTTTGTATTAATCAATTGCAAGCATTCCAATTTCTCTCTTAGAGAACACCAAAACAAATCTGTTCATTGACTAGTCGAATTAGCGTTTTTAGATATGGTTCCTGTAAATCATGTTGCTGCTCAGTACGAATACATTAATTCTTAAGCATAAATCAGTAAAAACTCTATTTCGTTACTTTTGTATTTTGATTGTAGGTAGTCGCTTTGATATTATCTGTTTACTATTTATTAAACACCATTCTTTTGTATCGTTCTCGAGAAGTCGTTCACTACATCTAATCATAGTGTACACTAGACCCCTTGTACATAAAACTGTATTATATGTGGATAATATAACGATTATTATAAACTATATAAAGCTAATGGCAATAAAGATAAACAGTCTCCAAATTAAATAGATTCGCAAATTTCATACATAATCCCACAGTTTTAAATACCAGTAGGCACTTTACTAATACACTGTGTGTACATGCTACATATTTTTTTATTGATATCGCACAGTATCTTGCCTTATTTTGCACATTACAATATTTTCTGCATGCACAAAATTAATGGTACTTTTGATATCTGGTATTGCATTAATATTATATGTTTAACTTTCTTATTTGTATATCATTTATGAAAGAAATGGGAGCACTGTATGTACTATTAATGTTGTGATAGTATATGGATTAATGACATTACTATGAACAACATTATACAAAGTGAAATCAACGATATTATTACCAGTAATTATTTCAATTGCATGAACTATGCACTCTATATAATTAATTTGCTTTGTAATACTTTTCTTTAATACTTCTCATATATCTTCAGTTGTAGAGTTGCACTGGTAAGCATGAAAGGAATAAAATTGCAACTATTTATATACAAACTTTATGTAATTTATATTGGGAAAGAAATTCATTTGAAACTAATATTTTCTTTTATATATGTAATATATTTACGATATATAAAGTATCCAGAAGATTTTGCTACTAGGTAATATTAATACAAATTCAATTCAATTATTTTTGAAAATTTAGAGATGAGTCTAATTATATTGTTCACAGATTTCGTGTTAAAGTACAAAATTTGACTTCATTTTTCTTCAATTTCTTTCTTTAAATATATATGTTAGAACTTCACTTGTACTGTATGTATTATTTTATATTTGTTTAATGATTTTATTAATTTATTGCATGCAACAGGATTGAGCCAGTGTCATCGTGAATGAAGACAGCAGACCATCACCAAAACTGTTTCAACGTGCACAGAAGTAACGTTAAAATTTTTTTCTTTTTTTAAATGAAAATTTATCAATGCTGGAATTCATTGTTTCTAGTTGTTACATTAGTAGAAGAGAATCTTTATTTTGCACCAAAAGAATTGTCAACTAAATCTGTTGTCAGATGTGAAACAAAGTAATATTGAAAAGTATTGTGGAAATGCTAGGAAATTTCTCAAGATCATTTTCCACTATTACCGAACTGATTAAAGAATGAAATTTTAATCATAGAATACTTTTGTTTTAATCGCGATGGAGGATAAGATATTTGATTGAAATGAAACTCCCCGAAGAAACAAAGTTACACCATCAGATTATCATCAAACAAATTTATTACAACTTAATTCTTAAAATTATGACATGCCTCAAGATTTAATTACAAACTGGTACTAACGTCACCTCGATTAAGTCTTACCTAATAAAGATTTTCTAATTGATCTTGTTGCGAAAGATCAAAGGTTGGAAAGGAAAGATGTTGTGAAAAAAAAGAAAAGAAATCTAAGTGATCAATTACACTCTCGAGAATCGCTCCTTACATCGATCAAGGAAACTTAATGTTACGTTAAGGAATTATCGAGTACGACGTTTTTACACAAATATACAACTATCAGCTACGAAATTTAATAAACACATGAAGTTCAGGACAAGTTGCATAGATTGCCATTACAATTGTACTATATTAAAAGCAAAAGATATCGTTCAACGTGATAAAGCTTTTCCTTATATATATTTCTCGTTCATTCTTCTTATTCTTTTGTTAGATAAAATACTCGAAAAATTCTCGCTCGATTAATCATTGTGTTAGAAAGAATATACAATATACAATTAGAATATAGGTTTTACCGCGCAGTATACCAATCGAGTATGAATTTATAAAATCTGCGAAAAGCCGACTTTGTTTTTCATACATATAACGAACTTCATAAACGCAATATTGCTGTCTAATCGTCGATAATAATCTACACAAGTGATTTTCTTTTTTATAAGCGTCGTACCTTGTCTTCAAACTTACTTTTACGTTTAAGGTGATAGTTACTTTTTTTTAAAATTGTACATAGATCACACGGTGTTGTAACGTTTAGACCGCCTTACAATCGTATCGTGCATAAATGCCAAAGAATCGCATTTAAAAATACATTTTTTCTTACAATGTATTTCTTCTTCGCATTTACGTTCGTATATATTTCGCCGATTACGTCACTACTCGCTTTTATTTTCTTTCTTTTTTTTTTTTTTTTGTTTTGTATATTATTGCATATTTTTGCATACTGCGTAATTGTATTGCTCTCTTTCTGTCTGATTTATCTCCCGAGTGTTCATACAGTTGCTACGTTTACAAATACGAAAAGTTTATCGAAGATTTTGTTAGTTTTTTTTCTTTCTCTCCCTTTTTATATTCAATTGCACAATTAAATCTCTCAAAGTTATCGTCAGACATAATTTGTTCTGTATAAACTAATCATGACACATCCTTACAGTTAAATACTCATTGTACATATTATTTTAGTTTTGTTGTATCTCTTTTTCTTATACTAACCGAAACTTGAAGACGACTGTGTACTTCACGTACATGAAATATATATTATATATATTTCTTTGTAAATATTATTTTACAGTTACGAAAATAAAATTGTGAACGTGATCTGTTCTCGTTTTCTGTTTCTTTTCTTTATTCCTCTCTCCTTAAACTACTTTCTCCTTATACATCCTTTTGTTACAAATTAAACGAATTAAATGCAATGTACAATTTCATAAATATTTCTCTTGTTACCTGATAAATAATACGTTAAAGTCGAAACTTCAATATTTTGTTATAAAATTATTTCGTGAAAATTGATTTCTACATAATTTGCTCTGTGTAAATTTGGCTCTTTTACATTATGTCACTGCATTACACTGTAGTGTTACGTACTTTAAAATCTCTATAGATTCAGTAAAGATATATACAGGATTTGCATATGAATTCGCAATTTATATATAAACTGCTTATGCAAAAAGACATTATTTGACAATGGAAGAAATATTTTCTCTGATGTAATTTGTAGATCTAAATTGGATTTAGAAGTCTTTCGAATTGTTACGATTCATTAAAATGCATAAATACTTTGCGACTTTGAAGCTAATATTTATCATGGTAAAAGACTTGAAATAGAACGACGATTATATAATTTATCTACTAAACGCTAATAGATCGAATTACACACAAAAAAAAAAGGTATTTACAAAAACGAAATAGATCAGTAGATTTTGTACGGATTTATTATCATATGATGAAATATATATATATATATAGTCATAATCGTATATAATTCTAAATTAGATACTGTTACTTTACATAATTCATCTGGTGATTCAAAATAACATGGACCTCTACTTATTTACAGATACAGTGCAATGTGTATGCAATAATAATTAATAAACGATTTATATTACAATATCGGTCAACTAAACGTTGACTCTACTCAACATACAAAGATACAAACTTCCTGTATACATACACACGACCCATAAAATTTATTTTTTTTTTGCAATTACTTCGTGTCGCGATCTTAAAGAGTGTCCGTATTATACAAGCGATCAATGTTTCTATGTTTTGTAAAGTAAAACTAATATTGTACAACTTTGGAGGAATGTTGTGATGGCATAGCACCAACTTCACTATGAATCAATTAGTCAAACTGCAATGGCACTTTACAAATTAAATAATGTGTCTATTATATATATAATATATATATATAATTTTTTCTTCATGTAAAACCTACCCAATAACGTAGTAACAATAACAACGGTGGATCGAGCTTCTTAGTTCATCCACTTACGGCAGTTAGGCGCGCCACACGCGCATGCTATCTTGTGCTGGTCATCTTCGATGTCGAATTTGTAATCATATGCCAGCTGCAAGGAACAATGTTATATAAATCTCTTTCTTTTTTAAGTTAATTATGACAAGATTACCTAGCGTGAATCAAAAGATAACGTACCTCCTCGCCACGTGAGATTCTCCGTTTTGCAAAGATTATGATTCTAAGATCACGTTCAACCTCAACGATTTCAGCGACACAATTCGGGTTACAAGAGTGATTGATGTACCTTGCGAGACCACCACACAACGTGGCATCGACCACTCTCTCTTCATCCAAGCGAAACATATAAATACCACGATTCTGTAATAAATATATTTCTAAAATTCCTTTCAACTAAATCCTTAATTCCCTTCTTTCTTCGCCCTCTTAAGCAAGTACGTATCGCATGTATAAAATCAAAAGTGTATCGTACACCTTATATTATTTATAACATCATTCTCTGATACACGTTAGTGAACTAAAGAGAAACGTACCCTTGCTTCATACTGCTTCTCCCTAGTCTCGGCCAATTCAGTACGAATGATTTCCCCGATGTATTCAATGACCATTGTGTGTTTCTCCAGATCGCGTGCGGCATAGAGTCCCAGACCTTGGATCTTGGAGCGCGCCAGATATACGTTGTTCCGCCACTCTTGCTTCATCTTTTTGTACTGAGAACTCTTCGAATGCACAAATTGTTTGGAGTAGGGGCACGCCACTTCGCCTGCGACTGTCGCGGTTGGAACAAAGGCTGCTCGGGCCGATGAGCCTGTGCGCTGCGTGTGAGGCCTCTTCCAAGGGAGCTGATTGCGAAGACGAGCTTCCGTTCTTGCGCTGCCGGTGGGATTGATCGCTAACGGTAATTCTAATAAGGGATTTCGACCGTATTTAAACCTGTAATCGGTCAGAGTTTCAATGCCTGGAAGACTTTCGAGAACACGGACGACCGCTGGTTCGGTAAGTCCAAACAGATCCTCGCCGGAAACGTAACGCGGAAACAGTTGGACGCTGTGCGTTGATCTTCGTAGCTCAGCGAGAGGTTCGAGTATTCTGCTCCAAACAGCGCGAGGAGTAGCGTCGCGAAGTTCAACATCCTCTTGTAAAGGTTCTTGCACCAGGACGCGAAATTCGGGTCGACCGGAAACGTCATGGATAGAACAGACGTAACGGCAGCGTTTGTTTGGCCGTCTCATGCTCCAATAAAATCTAACGATCTTGTATCCGACGGGGTATATGTAATTTGGGGTATGGAAGTTGGCAAGCTGGTGTGGAAGCAGTTGTCCGACGCTTAAAAATATCAGACTTCCGACTCTCAGCAGGTGATTGTGTTCCGAATGATGCATTACTGCTGCGACTTGTCTATTCTCGTCACGATTCACGTACACTCTTCTGTACACGGAAAGAGTGGTTAATTCGTTATCTTTTTCGTTCTTTTGTACATGCTGAGAGCAATAGGTACTCTGAAAATTATATTAAATACCGATGAGTTTTATATTTCTTCACGGTTCGTACTAAGTTTATGATATCGTTAAGGTAGGTACTCACCTTATTCTTATAAAAAACACAGCCATCTTTAACAGCGCAGCCAAGGTGGTACACGTTGGTGCAGCGCATTTTAAAACATTTTACTGTAGCTCCCGGTTTCTCGCAAACAATACAATTTAATACAAGACTATGTTGCAAAGCGGTATCGAGATTCATCAAGGCACCATTTACGGTTTCATATACATTTTCCGACCAAAGGGCACAATTCAAATGCACCCATTTGTCAACGTCAAAATTAAGAAGTCTAGCGGGACCATCGGCTGTACCATCACCTTGACTGTGACAAAACATGCATCGTCGACTGTCTTCCGCTTTGGCAGGTACCACGGTTACCGCCATTCGGAAAAGCATCTAAAAAAAACAAAAGAATTATATTTTACACTTATGTTACGCTAAGTCGCAAATTTAAATCTTTATTTTAAGATATCCATGTACGTACTTCTGTAATTTCTTTATCGGTTGGTTTTTTGTACTTGGTTGGAGGTTGCATCAAGCCAACAGACCACGTCTTATATCGTAGACCTCTCCATACTTTTACAGGTGGTTGTATCTCTGTCGGTTCAGTTATAGACTCTTCCGCAGCCAAATGTTTCCTTGGCCGTTTCTCTTCCGTGATTTCCTCTTTCGTCTCGATGACATCCTGCTCTTCTTTCTCCATTTTTATCCTCACTTCGGTTTCCTTCTCTGTCTGATCAATTTCCATATTTTCAACATGTTCCACAGGTTGTTTGACCACATACTTTTTCCCTTTCTTGAAATCGTCATCCAATATCTTAGTATCTACTTTATGACATAGATGGTCCACTATCGTTGCAGCCTAATGAACGAAAAAATATGTTAGATCGCTATTCATCAAATTATTCATAACGTTAGTGATATAATATAAATTTGAATATATATACACTCGTCTCTTAATTTACGCGGCACTTTTTTTTTACGCGGTAAATTATAAGACAATTCACGCGGCCAGAAAATCTATCTATAAAAATTTTCCTAGAAGTCTCAAAAGTAACAAGTGGATGCAGTAACTTATTTGCCGATGTTGAAACAGTGCTGTATGAGATAAGAATAAAAGTACATTACGTTGTGCTAGTCGTCATACGTGTATATATTTTTTCTTTTGTACTGCTAGACTTCGTTTACGCGATTGAAAATCGCATAAAACAAATCCACGTGGAACGGATACTCCGCGTAAATTGAGACACGGATGTACATATATCCTTTATCATAGTATTATAACATACAAGATGGTTACCTTATCTTGCGTGTTGGAAGGTGTTCTATGCATAAGGGCAAATTGCATGTAACAGGCTGCTGAACAGAAACATAATTCATCACCGGGTTCAGCCTCTTCCTTACTTAAAAATGGTAAATCAGATACTTTCTTTCTTATTAAGCTATTCAATATCACAACATCGCAATGACGACAGAATTTGGCGGCGCCGTTCAAAATACTTTGTATATCAATTGGAGCTGAAAATTCACACGTATATTATGATATCATTTGCTTGTTTAATAATAAAGAGATAAATAAAAATTATAAAAACCTTTGTTAGTAATTTGTATTGCATTGAAATACACACCTCCCTCTTTACCATCTTTTCCCTTGATTCTATAAAGACCTAATTTCTGACTAGGGGGAGTGGTAGTACGTTCTACGATCTGGTAACCAGTGGGAGGAGCTATATTTAAGATATTAGCCAAATCTTTAAGTACTCCCATAATGTCGTCTGCAGCCTGACTATTTAACGTTAATGTAACTGTTACGTTTCCATCCCTCAAAGGTATTGGAGGTGATTTTCCGAGCCTATATAAATTATTAATACCAACAAACATCTTCTCAAACGAATAATGTATACATACATGATACGTAAAATAATGTACTGCTTACATACCGTGGTATTCCTAAATTCTCTTTATCTTGTTTTGCGATGTCTTTACCAACGTACGTCGGTTTCAATCGAATTGGTATCGGTGAGATTAAAGGTATCACAGGTGACACTCGTTTCAGCCAATCTGATTCCTCATCCGACTCCTCTTCGATCAACCTCAAACCAGGGAATCGATGTATAAATTCCGGAATGACACATTCGGGCGAAGATGAACTGACTATTGTGTCGGGAGAATCGACATCACGGTTCATTGATAAGGAATTTTCTTTCTTATCGTCAGCTAAAAATTCAATATTATTAGTTTCTCTTATATAAGAGGAACTACAGAAATGAAAGAAAAGATGGACTTGGTTGATAGTGTTCATAGCAATAATATTTGCATTAACGATCCTAAACTTTAACTAAACAATCTTAAAACTTCAGACGCACGAGTAAAAAATTTCTTAGACCGTGAATATACAAAGAGCGGTAATTGTTTGATCGCAAAATTGTCATCGACTGTGTCATCTTGTTTTCCTATTTACCGTTTACCGCTCCGTATGTTTACAGTTTTTGTTATTGTTAAATAGTTGACATACGAGTATTAATTCTTTTTTTCTTTTTTTTCAATACGGTACCTTTAGCCACTGATTGAAGTTCAGTAAAAGTAAATTCAAAATAGATACAATAGAAAACTAAGAAAGACCGTTTAAATAGAGTAGTACTAAATAGAGACATATATATTAAATAAATAATATTTAACCGTTTGAGTCCCAAGCAGCGCGATCGCGTTGTTTAAATTTTGTGTCGAAAAATCTTAGTACATTTGAACGCTACGAACGACTGACGGTATTTTGTATTTCATTGTTATTTTATCAATAATTTTTATTGAACGAAACTTGAAATATTTATAAACTAACAGTACGCATATATAATAATATAGATATATTTCATAAAGTAACGAATATGACGAGTGCTATTGTGCCGCTTGCTTCTCTTCGCAATCGATTAAGACAAGCGCTATCACGCTGTACGAGATTTTTCGACTCTGTTTTTTCAATGGCCTCTGGAACTCAAACGGTTAAATTTGTATGAATAATGCGAATAGATATACTGAGAATTAATGGCGAACTTAAATAGAATCTACTTTAAGGTATTTAATACCAAAAGATTCTTCAAGTCCATTTTCTCCTTCCATTTTCATCTAAATGCTTACAATCATCCAATTTAAGAGGTGGAAATTCTTGATCGTAAAATCCTCTCTGAGTAGAAGCAGGCTGTTGAGGTGGTAAGGGTTCCAATTCACCGAATGGTTGAGTGTTATAGTGATCAGATACACCCGGCAATGTAGCAGATCCGTATGAACCAACTAAATCTCCTGTTCTGGTGTTGTAATCTTTCTGACTGCCGATTTTCGTCAGATCTCCCGACCCAAAGATAGGACAAACGCCATAATTTCTGCCTAGAAGTGGTTCTAATACTGCCATTGGCTGAAGTTGCCGCAATTGTGCCATTAAATTGTCAATGAACGTGTCATAATCCTCGTCTAAGCGGGACACTTTTCTAGCACGCTTTTTCTGAGGTGCTGCCGTCGCATCCTTCCCCTGGCTTTGCTTCCTTTTCTGTTGATACTGTCGCCTTTTCAACTTCTTGAGATCTACGAGATTATACACGTGTAAACACGATCTTATCTTCATATAGAAATAAAACCTAATGGAGTATATGTATTTGTTGTTACAGTATTGATTGCAATTTTCATGAAAATATATGTGTTTTGAGATTTATTTAAGCAAAGATACTAACATTAAAATTATATCACATACAAGTTTCAAATTTCTAATTACTTATGCGTATGTACTCTTGGTGGGGCAGATATAATAAGGTGATAAATTATACATTACATACCAGTTTTGTCGTCAATTGATCCATCGATAAGCTCCTCTTTGGCAGTAAGAAAGTCTTTGGTATCGGTTAATTGGGTAGGTGTACCACTAGATAGAACTTCATCAAGAACTTCCTTTTTGACTTCCACTAAAGGCACTGTGTGTTGTGCATTTGCACCCTGTGACGCCTGGGCATGGTGGCCCACCGTGTGAGACACCGTATGAGGCACTGATGGCGGTATTGTGTTTACGTGTGGGGGTTGTTGCTGGGTCGAAACAATGGGTTTCGGGGTAACTGGTATCTGGGATTGAGTCTGTGTTTGTGTCTGTGGTGGTTGCTGCACAGTCGTAACCGTCGTCAATGCTTGCTGTGTGGCTTGGACAGTACTCGATACCTGCGTCGTGGACTGGATACTCTTGCCAACCATTGTTGTAATCACTGGTTTTGTATGTGATACTACTCGTGACACGGTTATTGGAGTTGATACAACACACTGTTGTGGAATTGTAACAGTGTTATTAACGATAACATCGCTCGTTTGTTTAGGTGGTGGCTGGGTAATACTAGGTGGTTCTTGTTTTATGGGAGTTGTTTCCGAGGCCTTTGTAAGTGGTGGTGGTGCCACTTGCTTGGTTACTGTCATTGCTGGTTGCTGGTTTGCTTGAGTTAAAACAGGAGTGGTCTTCGTAGGCTGAGTGGTTATCTGTTGCTTTGGAAATGAGTCAGCCACGCGCTGCTGAGGCAAGACTGGTGCAGAAGTTGTCAGCGGCGGAGGTGGTTTCGGTGTTTCCTCTTTGGTCGGTGGACTTTGCACTTTCAAAGGTGTAACTGATTGTGACAAGAACGACGTCTCCCTGTTTAAAACTTGTTTATTACTAGTAGTTTTAGGTGCCGGTACCTCCTTCAATAAAGGTGGTAACACGGAGAACGGAGTTGGCGGCACGGGCCTCGCTAATTGCGCCTCCAAAGATGGTACTAATGGCAAACTAGGGCCTTGCGAGGAACCAGAACACAAAGTAGTCGTTGCACACGCGGTGTTCTGTAGCAGTTGCTTCAACAATACATTTTGGGACTCCTCGATTCTGTGAGAACCAGCAGAGCTTTTGGTTATCTCCAATTCGGATCTAGTAGCTGGCGGTTTTTCAAGAGCCGATTGCGGTTTGCAGTTGGATTCTTCTGGCTCCTTCTTTGATGGTGTACTCTGCGCCAGTCTCTCAAGATCAGTGCTTTTAGTGTGCTCTAAATGGGTGGTTGTTTTGTACTGGCTCTGGCCAGAAGTGAGCTGAGAATGCAAAAGAGTCGGTGTTTGAGACAGGGTAGACTGGAGTATACTGGTGGTAACGTTAATATTGTTGGTGCTTGCAGTGACTATAGGAGGTACGATAGTTCTGACGCATTGCATGGATGTTGTAACTGTCGTTGATGTGGCATTCACAACCACGCGAGAAGATGCCGAGGAACAGCCTGAACTTACTTGCAGGATCGCTTGGAGATTCTGGGTCCGTTGTACAGAAGTTGCCATCACCGAGCTCAATAGGTTACTTGCTTGCGTAGGAGCTGTATTCGTTCGATGACCAGCCATAGAAGATTTCGCTGAATTTGTACCAGCTAACATTGCGTTTAACATTGCGTTTGACGTAATCGAAATACCTGAATTGGTCGGTGGCCTAGGGGTGATCACGGACGACGTTTGTAGAGACAGACTACCACTAGTTTGCGACTGTACTCCGCTGGATGTAATTCGTAAAAATGGTTCCGAGGAAGTAACCTTAGATAAAGTAGAAACAACGCTTACTGAAGAATTTGTACTTTCCTTTGTATGCGGGGTGTAATTGGTCGTCGTGGTTTCTAGTTCAGCTTTGCTCGTGTTAGTTGAATGAGACGTGGTCATTGAGGTCTGTAGTCGCGCGTTCGTGCTGCTGTGTAGATTATTTACAGAGTTTGGCGTGGATGTGGTCGTAGATAGTATGTTCCCTACTTTTGGTCCTGAGATCGCTGAGGATACCATTGTCACGATGGCGGTTTGATTTACGGTCGAACAATTTTGCGAATGATTCGTCTGTAGAGAAGAAAGCAACGTTCTCAGTTGGTGCGACACATTGGCGACGTTTGACGTCAGTTCTGTGGGTTTTGACAGAGGAGAAAGATGCGGTACTGTCGTTGTAGATTTCTGTAATTGCGCTATGGTACTCGCTACTAAGGGAATACTCTGGTGTGGGATTGGCGAGCTCTTCTTAGGGGCAGGTTCTATAGGAGGTGGACTGGCTTTCTGTACCTTTGGTCCTTTGTTCTCGTTTGACAAGAGGTGTTCATTGTCGGAGTGTTCTTGTTCTAGTTCCATTAAAGGGTCTTGAAGGATGTTCAGAGGCAGGGTATCTAAAGGTGTTGGTAATTCGTACATCATACTAGACTTTCTGGATCTGTCTTCCTGAAGCATTTCGCTGTTAGCCATTTCTGGCTTAGAGGATATGATGTTATGCAACATGTCCAATATATCTTCGGATGATTCTTCCATTATACTCTTCTCTTCATTGAGGCAATGCTGTACATAAGGTTTACTGGTGTCAATTTCTGTACACGATTCATTATGTTTTTTTTCTTTCTGAGGGACACTCATATTAGTATTTTCTGCAATGCTGGTTTCGATTCCTTTGGATTTAATACTCATTCTTTGAGCTTCAGAAGTTGTCACACTTTCCTCTTTATTTTCATTTTCAACTGGTTCCGAATCATTCTCCAAAATATTTACCAATGATAAATCATCTGTGACTGGTGATATCCTTTTCAATGAAGAAGCAGTATCTGTTTTGTTTTCTGTATGAGAATTCTCCCTGTTTATGGTGTTTTCAGCAGGGTTATGGATAGCCTCAAGCATACTTTCCAATTCATCAGTAGTATTCAAAGGATCATTTTTCTTATCATCAGAAATAGCTAACTCTTGACTAACAGTTACACTTGTAGGTATGCTTATACTCAAAGTATCTACACTTGATTCTTCTGAATTTTTTGCCGAATGATCAGGTTCATCTTTATCATTTTTTACTTTCACGCTTTTATCCAATATTTCCAATTTATTCTCCTTCGACACAGTAACAGAGTTATTTCCATTTTCTTTCTTAGGAAGATCTGGTATGGACATTTTTGGTGTCGATAGCGTGACAGACGTCGGTTGCACGCTCAAAACCAACTTCGTAGGATTGCTTGATCCGTCCATTGCACTTGTGGCAATACTTTGCACGAAACTAGTGAAATCATTCTGTACATTGGCCACTGATGACATAGTTCTTTCCGTACTTGTAATCTGAGGCCTAAGAATCTCCGTATTTTGTGAACTAATTCGAGTTAAGGCATCGGTCTTGACAATATTTTGCTGTGAGCTAACCACGATATTCTCCAAAGCTGTCTGACTAAGTTTAGCAGCAATTTTGGCATCTGCCACGATGCTCGCCATCGTTGATGGCAATTGTTTTTGATTATTAAAAGAAGGAGACACTACTTCTTTCGTTATGCTTAAGGTTGTAAATATCGGAGTTGATTTAATAGTTGTATCTGTCGCTATCAGTACACTCGTGGATGTAGTGACAGCGTTCGTATTTTCGGTACTAACACTTATATTCGAAGAGGCTGAAAAAGAAACTATAGATCTACATGTAGATGATACGCCAATGTTAGCATGATGTATACTCGATGGTGGGATTTGATTGTAAAGAACTTTGTCAGAGAACACAAACGATGTAGGACTCCTATTTGGTTTTGATTCTTTTTGTGTTTTTGATTGATCTTCAGCAGCATTTTCTGCAATAGCATTTTCCTTTGATGTTTCAGAAACACTAGTGGTATCAACTTTGTCTATTTCCTCTGCACATGATTCTTTGGATAAATTATCCTCGGGTGATTTTGTACTGGGATCGATAATTACTACCTCGGATTCACTAACGAAAGACACCATGAGGTCTTGTTCAGGCGATTGGTCCATATAAGATCCAGGTGACGGGTCTACGCGAAGTTCTTCCTGATCAGGCGATTCTGGAGTATCTGTGACTGCTACCAATCTTTTTCCAGATTGTAAAGTTCTTACTATATCAAGTCTCAGACCTTTCTTGTTTCTCGTATGAGAGGGTACTAAATCTTCGTCACTCAACATCGGTTCATCTGTCTGAGATTCGGGATTTTCTATCTCTAATATTTGCACTAAGTCGTGTCCTTGACTACCTTCGTTAACCAATGCGTGACAAAGAGAATCATTGCTATCTGCTGATAAGTCTACGACCATTCCTGGCTCGAAAAGCACATATTCCTCCTGCATATCACCTTCCAACGTTCCTGATATTACGTCTACGAGTTCCGAGTCTCCAAATTGATCTATAACAGTAATATCGTCGCTGTCTCGTTGGGCTGTCGAGCTCAAGGTCACTTCTGTATTTACGATAGTTTTGTCGTCGTCATAATCAGTAGTGTCAGGTATCGGCTCCATCTTGCTGCTCGGACTACCCAATGTTAGAGGTCCATTGTCAGATAACGAAGTGGTTTGTTTGATTTCTAAACTTGTTGGTGGAGTTTGAGGTGGCGTATGCGAGTCATCATCAAAGTCATTATAATCAGCGCATACCAATGAATTAATTTTTGATTGCGGTATGCCGGTTTTCCTGTGAACAACCACAGATGTGTTCGGCTTCTCATCCATATTTAAAAGATGCGATTCAGAAGTCTTCCCTTTACTACTCTCCGGTTTAGTAGACCACATAGGAGAACCACCTCTCAACCCAAGCTTAATATATCCAAATCGTCCAAAAGGCAACGGATTCAGTGGATTATGTGGATTTCCTCCGCCCCTATTCGTGTGATCCGTTGCAGACGGCTGCTCTTGTTGAATAGATTGCTGTTGGTGCTGATGTTGTAATTGTTGCTGTTGATCACTTGGTACTGTGTGGTTATTTGAAGTTTGAGCCGTGTAAGAGCCATGTGGTGTGTGTGGAGTGTGCGGTGTTCTTGGTGTTCCTGGATTTTCTACGCTTTGTGGTCGATCTGGCATCGCTGGACTATTTCCAGTAGATTGTCTTCTTTGCATTTGCATGGGTGAGCCACCGACCATAGGACTACGTGGCATAGGAGAACTAGGAGGCTGAGACGTTGGAGGATGATGAGTGTTGTTTAACTGGTGTTGGAGCATGGGAGATGTTGACGGATGGTTACGCGACATCGGACTTGGTGGTTGATACTGGGATATCATTGGCGAATTAGGTGGGTGTGGATGAATCCTTGTGTTCATAGGACTGGGTGGTTGTGAAGTTTGACTCAGTTGCTGTTGCAGCATAGGTGAGCCCATAGTTTGCTGAACCATAGGACTACGAGGCATGGGAGAACTTGGAGGTTGTCCATAGTTCTGTTGCATTTGTTGATGGAGCTGAGGACTTGGAGAATTAGCAGGTTGAGACACCATTGGAGAATTTGGAGGTTTCTGCATCGTATGTTGTTGCTGTTGCTGTTGTTGCATTTGCAGAAATTGTTGCCTCTGTTGTTGAGCTATTTGTTGCTGTTGTTGTTGTTGCAGCAATTGTTGTCTCTGTTGTGCTATTTGCAGCGTACGCTGAGTCATTGCATTTTGTCCATCTTGAAGAATCGAAGTAGTCTCATGTTGCTGTTGAATAATTTGCTGTCTTTGGAGCATTTGTTGTTGTTGATTCATTAGAGATTGTTGGTTAGGTTGTGGACTTCCAAGAGGGGAACGTTGTCCGTATACGATCCCTCCTTGCAACGGCATCCTGGGCCTTTGTCCAGGTTCTCCAACGGCGGGTGGACGCACAAAACGTTGAGAGAGACCGTGAACTCTGACTCCTTGTTCACCGATGATTTGTTGCGTATTTCGCGTATCAGGAGTGAAAGCACCTGGACTAGTTGCAAGTCTTCCACTGATAATCGCACGATGCTGCGGAGATGTCATCCGAGTTGCCGAAGGACCACACATTCCTGGCGACGGCATGGCGCCAGGACTAAAGGGGCTTTCTTCGTTCTGTGAGTGTGGAGTACTAATTCTAGGAGATTGTTGCATATTATGTGGCGACATTGTTCCTGGATTTCCAGACTGTGGATTACCAGGACTGTGTTGCAACAAAGGTGTATTAGGACTATGTTGGATGATAGGAGTTGCCGGTGAATGTTGTATCATACTTGTTGAAACGTTTCCAGGGCCTGGGCTTTGAGAAACGAGAGCAGCAGGACTATGCATCGGTGAATGTTGAGAAGGCGACATTAGTGGTGAACATGGTTCATTGGTTTGTTGCTGAGGTTGTCTCTGTTGTTGTTTACTGTGATATTCCTGTATCAGCATGCCATGTTGACGGGTTTGCTTGCGACTCGCGTCTAAATGCTTTTGTAATATCGCTTGCTCACTGGAAATACGTTGTAGCTCGGCCGCATCATTCTCCGTTAACTCGTTGCCAGATTTCCGTAACTGTCGCTGTTTGCTATTGAGAGACTGTAAAATCAAGATAGTTTAACTGTAGCATATCTGTATCGTTTAGAGGGCTACAAAAACGAAAACGCCGCAACATAAAAACATTCTATCCTTACTTTTCGTATTTTACGCAGCTTTTGTACCTCAGTTTCGTAATACTTCAACTGCTGTAACAACACTTGATGCTGATGGTTTAGCCATTGCTCGTACTGCAGTTGTATTTGACGGTCCTGTTCGTTCACGATATTTTCCGGTGGTGTAGGTGGAGCAGGAATTTGAGAGATATTAAACGTGGCAACCCTCGCTATAACAAATAAAAGTCTTACAATTTTATTCAACATTATAACATTATTTAAATAGTACACTTCACAAAAAGTATTCATGATACTAACGTTCCGGTGGAGTCTGTGTTGCAATCGGTTGTCTAGGGACCTGTGCTGCTACTTTCGTTGCATCCGGTACTGCTTGTTGCCAACTGGTACCTGGAGCGGATGATGGGCTTGATGTACAAGGTGGCCTAATTACAGGAACTCCTCCAGGTACTGATGTAATTCCTTGTGGAGGAGAAGCAAGGGGTGCAGAACCCAAAACATCTGCTTTAAATTGTTCTAACTCACTGTCACTTAGAAGTGGTCCTCCAGGAGTTGTATTGTCGCTTTGCTGCTGCTGCTGCTGTTGCTGCTGCTGTTGTTGCTTTTCTTGTTCTCGTTTCTCTTGCTCCAACAACTCCTCCAACAATAATGGTTGTTCCTGTGAACACCACTACTGACAGCTTATCGAATCTCCAGCTAGTCAATGGGTTATTATAGAACTATGTATGTGGCTCAATGAATTAAAACAGTGATATATAATTAGATACTAAATTCGTATGTCATATAATATTATGTAGTGAGTAATTACATATTGAAACAAGGCACACTGATCATCCCAATAAATAAAAAAAAAAAAAAAAAAAAAAATACGAACATGCGAAATTTTACTCCTACAACAATTATTAACATAAATATTATTTAGACAAACTTATGGTATAAGAATATAAACATAAAATTATAATTATCATAAAGCAAAATAATATACATAATCTGATGAAGCCTAGTGTCTTTTTATTCAAAACATACATGCACACAAAAAGATGCAACATATTTTATTAACAGTATATATTATATGTAAGAATTATTGTATAAAATCTATAATCCTTTTAATCACTATTTTATAATCAGATATAAATTTCTATCTTCATAAAAATTTTACTTGTAGGGTGATGTAAACTTATACATATGTTACTATTTTCAATACAATACACACAGAACAAATTTTGGTGATACTAATATATTCTTTTCTCTGATTAAATTTATTAAATAATTTTTAATAAGAACAATGTATAAGGTAGGAAATAAAAATGGTGCAGAAATACTAAAAATAATCTAGAGGGTAGAATCTTTGAATTTTGATATCATTGCAGGTGATACATTGTGCTTAATGCTGAAAAGTCCCCAAGTCTTGCTCACCTGCAGAAGCAAGGGTCTTCGGTGAGGGTGAGGTGTCATTGCGGGCGTACCAGTATGTACCACAGGGGCCATTGGTGGACCCGCCACCGGTACTGAATGCCCTATATGGACTGGGGGCCGCGTCATACCCCGCCCACCTGGGCACAGCCCCATCTAGACATGCACCAACACCAATGCATTGCAAACACCCAGGCGATAACACCATTTTACCACAGCCAATACTTTTATATTAAATAAATTACTTGCCTACGTCCTACGTTCATAACAAATTCGAGACCTCCTGCTCTCACTCGTTATATTCAAAAAAACTCGATACTTCATATTACACAATTACATTAAAATTCAAAATGCTACAAAATTACAATTATTTGACATTGAAAATACAACATCCGCGCGTATACGTCAACAAATGTTTCGTAATGGATGTATCGTGTATAGAAATCTAGAGATAGAATAGAATTTATATGTAAGAAACTAAGATTGTTATATTTAATTTTCATTAGGAAAGTAAAGAACGATTTTAATAATACGTGTTATGTTTTTCATGAAGCGATCATTGCTTATCAAATTGCGAGATATTTAGTATTCTCGTGGTTAGAAGAAAGTGTTATTAGATATAATTGCATAAAAAATACTCAAGATTAAAGCGATGCAAAAACATCAGAACATCGAGAAGACGTGTAAAATGTACAAACCTGTATGGGTCCGGGATAAGGGGGCGGTGGTCCAGGATACGGAGGTGGAGGTGGCGGCGGCGGTGGTGCAAGGGGCATACGTGGGCCGATCATATGATTTACAGCAACTACCCTGTTGGTAACATTTGGTACAGCTACTCTCATCCCAGCTACAACACGCTGTTGTTGTTGAGGTACTGCAATAATAAAATTTAATTAGAACCAATATTTTTAAAGTAACTTTTTACAAATTTTGTACCATTACGCAATCATGTGAATATATTTCAAGAATCGCTTACCTTGGATATGTGTTTGTGGTATTCTCTGAGGATGTCCAGGAAATGTGGACGGATAACTGACCGTAACGGTGTTAGTTGATGTAACAACGCCAACTGCTCCATCAGGCGAAAGCAAGCGAGTTCCTGGAGGCATAGGTCTGCCCATTGCCGCAGCTTGCTGCACGTGCTGATGCATTTGTTGTTGTACAACAACAGCTTGAGCATGTGATTGAGGCATAATCGTGGACGGTTGCTGTGGTGTTTGTGATGTTGCGGTAATAGGTGTTACTGTTTGTGCTTGTGTTGGAGCATTAGACGTTTCTGTCGGCGTTTGAACAGTAGCTGTCGTACACGTGTCACTTATGTCAGTGTGCACCGCACTCGTTGCGCCTAATTCCGTCGATTTTCGCTCCTCGTCCTTAATCTCTTTCTTTTGTTTTTCGTCCTTCGTCTCTACCTCAACAGGTTCTAAATCTAAATCAAGTATATTTGTTTTCTCACCACCGGTTATGTTGCCTAATTCGGGATCTGCGTATTCCAAAATATTAAAATCTGCTCCCATTTCAGCTGTAATGAAATAGAAAATTCAAGTTTATACTTATACTTTGTGTTACACAATTAATGACAATACATGAATTATAGTCTAAATATTTTTCTTACCAAGCAGTTCATCATCATCATCGCCTAGGTCTCCTAATATTGCACTCACGCCCTCGACCTCAACCATCGGTGCTCCCTCTTGTTCTAATTTTTCAAGCTCTGCAGTGACGTTGTCAGGAATTTCTGATGGTTCAGAAGGACTAACAGTAGTTTCACTAACTGTTGCTGGTATCAGAGGTGCTCTTATACCAACTCCTTGCTGACCTAACATTCTAATTCCCTGATTTAGATTATCCTGGGATGTTCGTACTATCCGTTGCGTTATATTTTGCCCTTGATTGGGATCTGTAAATATGATATTTATTATAAAAAATAATAATACATATAAGAATAATATGTATAATATAGGATGTACATTTACCTGGAAATCTTTGTTGTTGTAAAACGTCATAAGGTTCTGTAATAGTATTTCTTGCAGCTGGCATTCGTGTTTGCAAAGCTTGGTTTCCTTGAAAATGTTGTTGAGTTATAGTTGCAGCTACTTGTGGTCTTTGCAGAATCATTCTAGTTCGTGGATCTATATTCTGTATCCTGGCATCTATATTTCCCGCTACAGGATGTCTTGTATTTATTCCTAAATACATGTTAAATATTATCAATAAAATAAGACATATAGAATATATTTCATAGCCATATTATAGTAACAAGATAAAAAATGCAGAATGTTACCAATTTGATTTCTTATCAAAACATTTGATTGGATGGGCATCCTAGGTCTAACAATACCAGGTGGTAGAGGATGCCTGAAAGTGCCTTCGCCAGTATTATTTGTCGCTTGAGAATGTTGTGGAAGTTGTACATGACCTGCATCAAATTGTTGTTGATTGTTTTCTGTATTACTTTGACCATCTAGAAATCAATATAAATATACATATAACTGATGTTTTAATAAAAAAGAAATACTTTTTTTAACTTCTACTATATAACATACCTTGATTCCATGTAGTGCTCACAGGCTCTATTTTTTTATTAAACTGTTGTCTTTGCAACAGATCTCGTAATTGCCTGTTTACTTCTGGTTGTTGATTGAACACTTCAGGCTGTTGCGAATCTTGTCGAGGTTCTGGTCTTGGTGAGGAATAATTTGAAGCGGGAGAAGGAGTGGGAGGCTGGCTACTATAAGGATCAGGTGTACGAGATGGAGCATATACATGAGTAGAAGGACGAGTAGTAGGAGCATTAAACATAGGCCGCGGCGTACCTGGCGGTTGAGAAAAGACATCGCTTCTTGGGGACGTGGAATAGTTTGGTGTGCCACCGATTTGTGACCTAGATGTTTGAGAACCTTGAGAGTAAGCTTCGGTATTGTCAAAACGTTGAAAATGGTCCTGGGATTGTGATGAAGCTGGAGACTGTGGAAAATCGTGAGGAGACTGTGGTGCTTGCGGAGAAAATGGAGAGGGCGGTTGTGTAAAGTTATTTGGCATCCCTGGTCTAACCACAGTTCCAACTGGACGTGTCATGGTTGTACAGGGTTGATTAGGTAAACGTGGCATACCCTGATGAGGGCTTTGAGGTGCTAAACCTCGTGTAACTTTTACGGGAGGAGTCGCAAACGTATTACGTGAACCAGGGGACTGTGTAGCTAGTGGTCCCATATGATTTCCATCCTACAAAATAATTTGTACATATTTATAAAAATTTATTATAATTTTTGTTTGTAACTATAAATTAAAATTATACCTGTGATGTGGAGACTTGTAATTGTGTCGTTAATCCAGTAGTATTGTCAGTATTTATTTGAGTTGTATTATCTTCACTTATTTGTCTATGGACTCTGTTGATAGCTATTGAGAAAATATTTGAAAGTTAAAAGTAAAATCTAATGTTTATTGCAGTATATAAATATATATAAATGAATATTATATACCATGTATACGTTGGTCATGAATAACTTGTTGCTGCATATGTGCTTGCTGTTGACGTAGTGCTTGCAATTGTTTCCACTGACGTTCTTGTTCAGCTTCTCTACTGGAACGATCTCTATTGGAAAGTCTCTCTTGTTCCTGTTAAACACAATTTTGTTAGATCTAAAGAATTAACTATAACAGAAGATCATTATATCCTTACAGTGCTTGTTTTTAACATGTTATAATACGAATTATCTAATAGCTATAACATACTTTTATTTCAAAGATGTTCGATTATTTGATTAATAAAATAATTGAAGAATATAATGATCTGTTTTTCTTTTAAAGCAATATAAAATATACAATAAGGCAAATTGACAATCAGCCAAAGTGTACTTCAAATTTAACATTCAAATAAAGTAATGACATATTACTAAATTAATATAATTAGCAAAATCTTAATATTTCCGTATGTGCAACATAATTATAATAACCAGCCACCATCTAAAATAAATATTATTTAATCAAAAGTTTGTATAAAAAACTCTTCTTTACCACACAGAACACCCATAAACATTTATCTTAGATTAATTTATAGTAGTTTCCATGCACTGCATCACTGAATATAGAAAATTATGTTTTATACTATTAAAGAAAGAAGATTGCTTTTTTTATGCATATCAAATAAAAGAAGGAAAGTATATGCTATATTTATAATAAAAATCATTTACACACGATTGAGAACATAATTAATTATACTTTAAGTATACTGTTAGTGAATAAAAATTTAGATTAGTTATCAAATATCAATAAATAATAATAATTAATTATACAATTATAATATTGTATAAAAACAGTAAGTACAACAGCTTGTACTACTAAAGGTATAAGCGTCTGAAAATGTAAAAAGCAGCAGACGTTAGTAAAACTAATTATAATATTGTTGTACATGGGATATAATATACTACATTGCAACAAATATCTACCAATAACTTGTAATACAATTCATAAAAAGCAATATACTTATATGGATAGATAGGAAGGAAGATATATTTATATACTATATCTGTGGAATAACAAGGAACAGGAAAGAAATAAAAATGTGCTACCAGTTGTCTTCAACATGCCATATACAATGTACCGAGGTATGCAAAATAAAATATTTACAGTACTGCAATCTAGCATAATATATATTCAATAAAAAATTGTATATATAATGAAAAATGTCTGATCAATCAAACTAAATAATACCCAATAAATGTAGTACACCTTGATAGATGCAAAGGCAACAGAAGATTGCATGATTCATTGCATCAAACCAATGTTCTAAAACACTATTTATCATATCAGTACAATACATTAATGGTACAGGGTACTCTAGATTTTGAGTGTTTCAGATCCTTGGTAGGAATAACTAAAGTGTCACTGTTGCATAACACAACAAGAATTCTAATGTCTCTGATCTAAAGACGGATAAAGGACGCTAAATGTCGATCAGACATGTGGCACAAGGCAAGACACTAGAGGCACAGAATAGGTGGCTCACCATAGCCGGGGACTGTACAGGTACAGTGTGAATAATTGCAGTGGGTGGCGGATCGTAGTGCTCCTGGCTGAGGGAAGGAAGGGTGCGCATGATTTCAGATGGGGTGAGCACTCTAATCTGGTGGTCTACCGAGGATAATTGGCGAACAGGACCTACTCCCACCATAACGTTGGTAGTGGGGGATGCCTGAGAAATGCTCAGACTGTTAGCGATAGTACTGGTACTGATCGTAATGTGAGCAGGTGTAGGACGTTGCTGGGATGGTGATGTTTGATGCTGCCCTTCACCGGCGCCCGTGTTGCAGTAAGAAGAAGCAGTTGCTGATGTGCAAGGCGTGGCTGGCGACTGAGCTACTCTAGCCTGGCTACCGGATATCTCTTGGTGCGCCAGGCTGTTAATGGAATTAATAGAATTCACAGAACTGGGCCTGGGTGAAGAAGAAGGGGTTGTGGATGTTGGAGAAGGACTTGGGGAAGTAGATGTTAGCTGCTTCGGCGGTCCCTGCACCGCACACACCTCCGCATGATGATTACTGCTAACTGTTGATACTGTCACTCCTGTTGTCGACACAGTCATTCCATTCTTTTCCTGTGTCTTTTCACTGCCCACTGAGGTCAAAAGCCCAATCTGCCTTTGGTTGGAGGCCATAGCTACTACTGGAGAAACTTGAGCTGATGTCATAGTTGTTACAGGTTTGGTGATGATGGTAGGTGCACTTGTTGCAGTGACTGGGGTGGTGCTTGGTATATCCTTGGATATCTGTCGGTTCAAGGGGTGCCTCGTTCACACACTTACATTATAGTATTCATGGCTTATATATTTCGAAAATACATCATACAAAGGCAATAGTGTAAAATTCAATTCTTCGGAGGATTCTAAGGAACATGAGGGAACGCTATCGGGGAAAAGCTAGATTTAAATCAGTATTCCTAAAGTAACAAAAATGGGCATCTACGCTTCTAATGGAACATGATCTGACTGAAGATATGGATATTGTACGAAAAATGGCGGTTCAAATTTAGAATGTAAGTAAAGAATATGTTTCGACATGTGTATAATTAGGTAATAACATTCATGATGATGACTAACATAGAGGTAAAGCAATCACATATTATATCCAATATAAATGAGTAAGTAGACTTTAATATAGCATATAATAAGTCAAGGAGATACATTATAAGTTAATGTAAATGTTCATGAATCTTTTATATTGCGTTTGGTTATATGTCTATGTTTATACATTAACAGATTCCTTCTTTAAACAGATCATGTAAATGAAACCTCAATAGTTGTAAGTACAGGTATTGGACACAAAGGACAAGCTGTTAGTTTGACCTGTGTGTTAGCACAAGACATCTTTGAAGATGAAAATGGATACGTATCACATAAAGATTCACGCCTTTCTAGCACTTATGTTATCATTACGAGTATCTTAGAAATTACTCCTACCTGTTGAGTTTTTTTCATACGAATTGCGGCTCTATTATCTCGTGCCAGTGTTAGGTACGGAGCTTTTTTATCGTTAGGTAACGCACGCCATTTCTTCAGTATTTGTTTACACCTTTCTGACCAAGCTTAAATAATACAGGTAATACAATTAATATAATCTTTAAATTGAACTTACGTTGGAAATAAAATTATATTAATTCAGAATAACAATAATAAAACGAATATATACCCGGATATTCTGTTTTCCACTCTGGGTGATTAAGATTTGCATAAAGAACAGAAGATATAGTTGCTCCCGAACCTAGAGCTTCATCGGCTTCCATTTTAAGATTACTTCTTTGGTTGTATGAAATTGTAGTATTGCCTGCTGATGAGGCACCCTCATCATCATGATTGACCCATGGACTCGGTGGTTCAGAAAAAGCTGGACTAAATTGTGGGCTACTACATGGAGAAAAATAAAAAGAAATAATTAAAATTTTATTTCATTTCTTAATTTTATTTTATATGTAAGTATCAACGTACTTGCTGTATTCCGAATGATAAGGAGACGGCGGTGGAAAACTCATTGGAGAATTCAAATTAGACTGACCAACAGGAGGCAATGTACCAGGTACTTGAGGTCTTTGAGGTATAGGCATTGTAGTTTGTATACCTAAATTATGTTTGCAATGAAATAGAAAGTATGTATTTTAAATAGTAATTTCTTATTAAAAAGTATGGTTAAATCAATTTACCAGGATGTGGTGAAGGAGATACAAGTGGTGTGGTAGAAGGTGCAGGGTGTGGAGGTTGAGCTTGAACAGGAAAAACTGATGATTCTTGAGATTCTTGAGATTCATCAGTTAAAACTCCTTTGAATATTTCTTCAATATCTTTACTGTCCATGTTAGGTAGCCCTAATAAAGACATAATTAATTTGATTCATGTTATTATGGTAAAATCTTAGAAAAAAAGAAAAAAAAAAAAAAACTTACCTGTATCTCGGACCATTGATTCCAAATTGAAATGTGGACTAAGAATATCAGTCAGTTCATCTTTAGTCGCCCCTGGTGTATCATCTAACTCATCTAACGCTTCGCTAGCTTTAGCTAAGTCTTCATCTGGTTCATTCATTATAGTATTAACAAGATCACTATCAAGTAAGTCACCTGAAATAGGCAAAATGTCACCAAGGGCTTCGGTATCACTACCTTCGTCATCCACGATTTCTTCACGTTTTATGGGTGGTTCTGAAGGTACTTTCTCTTCTTCTTTCTCTTGTTTAGCTTTGACTTGTTCCATTGCTTTTAGTTCATCTTGAGATAACTGAATGGTATCTGCATTCCCGGATACATTTCGTTCGCTATCCGATTCACTGCTGCTTTCCAATTCCTTTTCTTTGGTTGTATCCATAAGATCTTTACCAAAGAACGCCTCTTGCATGTAGAGAGGAAAACATTCAGAAAGTTTTGTCTTTGGTTTTCTTCTCTGTGGTTTTCTGCGTGGTTTGTCATCGTTCACGCCGACCACGGAATCTGATGGTTTTTCTGGATCCCCATCTTCTTCTTTATCCTTGCGAGTACCCCTTATTCTAACAATAAAACCTCCAATGCCTAATTTTTGCAAGTTACGTTGTCGTTTTCGTCTTAAAATTGGTATGCCATTTTCAGTTGTATAAATACTAAAACCTTCTGGTGGTGGTTGATCACCACGTGGTGTCCATACCATGCCTTCTTTGAGTACCTCTGTAGGTTCATCTTTAACATCTGTTAAATCTATTTTTCCTCCATTTTCTTCTAAAGAATTGTCTAAACTCCCACCAGCAACTACAGATTCTATAGTAGCCATTATATCTGCTTCTTTGTCAATTAAGGGATGCATTTTTCTTCTTTTCTTTCTTGTTTGTTGATGTTCTGATGTTAATGATTTTATATGATTCATACCAGCTTCAGATAAATAAACGCCATCAACCAAGTATTGTTGAGGGGAAGGTTTGTACAGTTCAGGACTGCGTGATGCTGGTGGCGGGGAGCGAGGATATTTATTTGGTTGTGGTTTAGGTTGGTTACATAAAAGGTGGGGTGGTGGAACATCTCTTGGACGACAAAGTACACAAATATAGCCTTCCTCTGCACATTTCTCCGCTTCTGCTTCGCTTTTAATCGAGTCACACGCGCAATGTAACCATCTTTCGCACTGAATGCACTGTATTATTAGATCTCCTTCAGTATATGTTTCTTGACATGATATGCAGGCAGTGTGAGACGCACAGGGACCACACTGTGTATAATTTTTCTGCCAGCTACTATTAAATCCTGGATCATTTGAACCACATGTTTGGCAGTGTGCACACCATTTACACTTCCATGTACCATGTGGCACATAATCCAGTGGTGGATCCATGCAATAAATATGATAACTGATATCACAATCATCACATAAAATCAAACGACCTTCGTCGTTTCTTTCACCACAACCTTCACATACTGTACAATCAAGGCACCGCCAACCCTTTTGTAATATTACTTTAGTAACTTTGACATTAGCGCAATAAGGGTGATAACATTGACCACATTGTGCACAAGCAATTAAACACCCCTCTTGGTCAGTACCAATTGCACCACACATTACACAAATATCTTGGGTTAATACAAATTTATCTTTTGCAGAACATAATACGAGTCTATTTTCAATCCCTGGTTCATCCTCTTTTGAAAATGAGTCTGACATTGGTCTCTGAAATAATTGATAGATGATTAAATTAACAATCACATCAATACATTTTTGTAAAAGAGAAAAGAAATAGTGCAAAGAACCATACCTGCAATCCTACACCAGGTACACCAAAGATACCTCTCATTTTTGCTTTGGGCCCTCTTTTCCTCCCAAATTCTGTCATTTTTTGTCGCTTTTGATATCCAAGTTTACCAATTCCTTTCGGGCGGCCAATTATTCCACCTCCGAGTCCTAAGCGCTTCTTCGCAATTTTAGTCGCACAGAATGGTTTTCCTTTTCCAAGACCTATAGAATACAGTGCTTCCTCTGATCCTCCCTGATAATCAAATTCTGACGAATCTCCATCACCATACAGACTTTCTTGTGACGCACTTAAACTCAAATCTCCACCATAATCATCAATATTATCTTTTCTTTTCACAAGTGCCATATTTTTGCAGTGTAGACAAACATATTCATAATCAGGTTTAACGTCTTTACGATGTTGGTGAGTTAATGGATCAGCCTCAGGGTCACAGGTACCATGAACAAATTTTTTACATGCACTACATTGAACCATTTCCCTATATGCGGCAGCTCGATATGCCTTTCTACAAAGAGGACACGAAAAACCTTTGTTCCTTTGTTGGTAACATGAATCACATACAGTGTAATGGGAATGCCACCGTGATGAAAGACCAGCGCCTGGTGTACGTGAACCACAGTCTGTACATACACGGCAGCACTTACACTTCCAACCATATTTAGGTATAGATGTAACAATTGGTCGTAAACAACTAGGATGGTATGCTTTTTCACAACGTTCACACAACATTACTTTTGAAACATCTTCTGGTTGACGACACACTTGACATACTCTGCAAGATACACATTGCCAGCCAGCTCGTACATCAGATAGTAGTGCTAAACCGACACAACTACCATGGTAATGTTGGGTGCAGATGGAACACATTACTAGGTTGGAAACATCTCCCATCCCACAGCAATGCACACAAGTAATGTCACCGTTCACTAAAAAATAGAATATATAAATATGTGCATCTAATATATATAAATATTCTACACAAATACCATACATATTGTACACAAATACCATACATATTGTACACAAGCTGTATCAAAGAAACTACCATATAGCACTTACACAAAAGTGGAACTTGTCCCAAGTGTTGACTACAAAAGAGGGACAAACTCTTTGTATCCTGGAAACAACTTGAAGCTGCAGCACACGGAAAATGAAAATAACGATTGCACGATGCCACCTTTTTAAAAAAAAAGTATGTTATGATCTAATATGGAATTAATTATATTTATATAATGAAAATCTGCAAAAAATTGTAAAAAAGGAGAAACACTGACTTTGCAAGAAATTCCAGCTCCATAACGAGAACAACAAGCGCAACGTCTTGATGAAGCTTGTACTACCGCTGGGCTTAATATTTCTGTTGTTAGTTCTTGAGTGTTGCTTGACCATACTGCACAAGATTGATGAACATAGTAGTGCCCAGTTGACTCAAATAACGTTCCTATTTCCGGTTCTTCCGCATATCCTACTATGGATAATTCTTCCACTGGTTCCGAAAAATTTGTTAGACTAGTATTTCTATAAAAAATAGTTTTTTTTATAAACAACTTAGACAACACTAAAGCAACTTGATAACATATATAATTATTCATTATAATTTTCAGATACCTGCACTTAGCTAGACTCTTTTGCCTACGACAAGTCACAGCACCAGGACCTGCTGTTCTCGGACTTTTGTCTCCAGTAGATATATCAACAAGGTGATCGGTTGTTTCGTCACGATTAGTTGACTTTTCAGGGGTAAAACCTTCAGGACAGGTAAATCTTAACAACTCACCCTGACCTAATTGACTTCTTTCACCCAAATTACATAAAGCGCATACTTTCCCTGGCCTAGAAATTAAAATAATTATTAACTTAGTTTCAGTTAATATAGAAATAAAAACTGAAACATTAAATATTTTTACCATTGTTCTGGAAAGTATGGTGGCTCTTCTGGTGCTGGCATGCATCTCTCAGTGTTAGATGTCTCTCCATCAGGAGTAGCATCTTCACTAAGACGAAGAGGACTTGGGGATTCTGAATGTGTATCATCATCTTTACTTTTAGTACGACGTGGTACACCTCTTGCATATCCAAGACTAAATAAATAAAATAATAAATATAATAACATAAAAAACATAAATATTCATATATTATGTACAAAACAACTAATAGAGAAAGTTATATTTATGCATTTCAGTCTAATAAAATACTAACCCTTTTCCTCTAGTAGTTCCTCTTCCAAAAGGTCTACGAGTACTTCCACCACGTGTAATTCCAGGTGGTCGTTCTTTTCTAGGTCTACCTGGACCCCGCCTAATATTTAAAGGTTTACCTCCAGGGAGTGGAAATTTCTGGTACCGTAAAGGATCATGAAAAGCTTCATCTGGGGTTACTGCAAGAGAAACAAACGTTTGTGCTTCCTCTGAAATGACATATAATTTTTATAATGATATTATGTATTGAAATGTTATGGTGTGTAAACCATTAATATTATAAATTTATCAAAATATAGTAAAAACATATACTCACTATTACCAGGAGTTGTTGGTATAGGGCCAAGTAATTGATCTGAATTTGCTGGTGATACAGGAATCCCTGTTGTTTCTTCATCTTCATCTTCACCATCAGAGGCTTCATCTAGTTCCATTTCTTCCTCACCCTCAAGACGCTCCTCATCATCCATGGCACCTCTACGTTGCTATGTAGTCCTAAGTAAGTAAAACATATATCAAAAGACGATTATTTATGTTTTAAATGTATATCTATGTCATAATCACATTGAAGAATTATATTATAATTTTTGAAACTATTTTCCTATGAAAGTTAGTACAATATCTCCTCAAATTATTCATATGTTAGTCTATTGAATATTAAAACAAATATGGTAACAATCTTTGATTACATATGTTAATTACATAAATTAAATTCTTTTATTGTATTCAAAAGTACTATAACTCATAAATTATCTTCAAGAAACATTTTGTATGTATATATGTATGTATGTATGTATGTATGTATGTATATATACACATCTTTATATAGTAGTGATAATAGATGGATAAGTTCATAATGATATATTATGAATATAGTAATTATAATGACATTTAGGAGAATTCATTAGGAAAAAAACTGAAGTAAATGTCATATTACATATAATAGATAGATTAACTTCGACCTTGACTATATCCCCAACTTCAAATTTCATATTTCTATACTTATTGAAATAAAACATCATATATCATTGCAGATATGCACTTTGAAATATTAAAAATCATTAATTAAATGTAAGATACATAGTCCCATGATCAAAAATTTATATTTTCCTTGACATTAAATATATCTTACTGAATATGACACAAACAAACCTCTAAAATAATAAAAACTAACAGGAAACAGAAATTTACCCATAACCTTTTGATTAATATTCGATCATATTTTAAACCATTTTTATAAATATTTTTACTATAGATACCAAACATTTTGTGAAAGAATATATTTTACACGAAGATGTCCTGAGCACAATCACATAACATTCATAAAATTCGAATGATTATTTAATCTGCCATCCATTTTTCACTCATCAAGACTCCGAAAAATAATTTATAAGTGAAAACTTTCAAGTCTGTTGGAGTGTTACCGATAATTCATGTACGAGTGTGGTGCAAAACACATCAATCATTTTTCTTACGTGTCAATTGTTATCCCTATAGCCGTATCATAGATTACTATGGTAATATTCTTTTTCATAGAAAAATATCGGTCTCGCTTAAAACTGTATTTCACTGTTAATAAAAACATTGACTCGTCTTTGGTTCGAACTCACATAGTTTTTAATCTCTTTACGGTATAGACCTCAGTCAGCTACAGCAGGATGGCGTGCCGCTCGACAATCGGCGGTCATTACACAGTGGGGAAAACCGAGGCACTATAATCACCGAAAAACGCCACTTTTCATCACCAAAAATCACAAACTGTTCTTGTCACTAACAACGGTACCATCACATACGAAACATTGTTTTGCTGTTGGTTTCCCGCGTGCACACTTAACTTAGACTAAATAAGGCAGGGTAGAATTTTGTTGGCACGGCCTTTACGGCGACAGTACGCCATTGCTATGTCAGAGTTTGCAGGCTATAAACATACCCGGGCCGCCCGTAACCACGCCGGATCACGTACCTTCCAGTTACTGTTGTCTCCTTAGCAGTTTCATGGTGGCTTTGCACGCGGAATTATCGGGATCCTCGTCGAAATTCGCACGGCTCATCCAAGTAAACATCTTGTAGTAACAGAAAAAAATGTCATAAGCTGCTTAAACGGAAGAGTACGCAACTGACGAAGCGCTAAAGTCACGGAGTCCGGATGTCGGAATAAAACCAGAGTGCGCACTCGCTTAGGTGCTCACATGTGCCGCCACCATTGTCTGATACCCGAAAACGTGTCGGAACCATTGATACAGAGGATGTAAGAAGGGATACACCAATAGAATTTTACTAACATAATAAGCGTATTAGTAATATTTGATTTTATTTTGATTTTGTATTTACAGAAAACGAAGTAGATCTCTGCGTATCAGGAATATCTCGCAACTTGTAGAAATAATTAGTAACTTGTTTTAGTAAAAATATTTTTTATTTTGATACACACAAAATAGGATACAAATTTATTAATAATTTTGACAGTTTAGATAATGTTATATTTAATTGCGAAATATAATTAATTATGTCTAATTATTGATAAAATTAAAAGTATCATAGTATATTTTCTTATGTATTATTACTAGAACGTATAAGTTGGTAGTTATTGTAGAAATATCACTGTAAAATTCAAAATATCTTATACTGCATATACACGTAATATTCTTAGATGCAATAAATATCTCTCAGTGACGAAACTCCTGATGTTCCGTGTCCTTGTAGGAAATTGAATATGTATTTCATAACTGTAAAACAAAAGTAAATGTCATAATAATGATATAAATATTATGTCTTCGTATACAATATTAAATTTTCATTGCGAATATACCTCGTCTATCTTCCCTGGTCGCGAACATATTTACAATTTTGAAACGGTTGATTTGGCAAAATGATTTCAAAAAATTATTTAGCAGCTCCACGTTATTGGAAGTACAATAGTAACGTTCCAAACAACGTACGATAATACTGAACATGTTTCCATCCAATTCATTGCCTAAAACTAAAATATTTTTTATAGCAAAAAATTGTACAAACTTGGTATATTTTATTAGGATACGAACCTGGATTTAATTTATTGACGTCTAATGATCTAAGTAATTCAGCGTATATTTCTAAGTCAGTGTCACTTTCCAATGACCGCCATAAGCTTATAAATTCGTATCCATTTACAACATTTTCAGAATCCTGAAAATAAATTTACGTTAACTATAAGCTTTTTTTTTCGTTATTAATTTTATACCTTCGGAATATATTTTTCCGGTTTACTAGTTTTATTTTTATATTTATCCGCCACTTTTACCTTTTCAGGTGATGTCGCGTTGCATTTGTTGTTCAAATTACTACTTCGTTCGCTATTTTTATTCAAATATTTAGCATTCGACACTTCTACTTGTCTATCAGCGTTCGTTTGACTGTTGTTTGTGACTTTTGTATTCTTATTTGCAAACGTTTTGCTCGATTTAATTCTAACATTCGCGTTATTGTCACTAGGCTCATTAGGTAATTCCTCAATAATAACTGAATTAGTTTGTGCAGGAGGTCTTGTGACAGAAAAAATTGATTTTTGTTTTGTGCCTAAAACAGGATTACTCTTCTCTTTAGGCACAGTGTTCAAATTAATCACTTTTTGAGCACTATCAGATTTCTTTGAAGTTTTAATTGTTCCTATGTCATTGTACTCTATGCAATATTCGTCTTTAATATGTGGTAATGGTGTTAAACAATGCGACGGACCCGGCCCCCTGTCGCAAAGACATATGTCATCCCGTAAACCGAATATCGAGCTAAACTGCGAAAATAAATTTCTACTTTCTTCGACTTCATTTGATTGCGAGCTTTTATTTGTGTCTTCTGTTTGTTCTTCATTGATAGTCATTCTAAAAAATATCAGAATTAAATAGATTTTTGGGCTCTCATAATTAAATATGTTTCTTTATCTTACCTTACTGTTTTAGATTGACATGGTTTCCTCAATTTTTTTACGCCGGCAATCGCTGTTTTATCGTTTGGTGCTAATTTCAAAACAGCTTCGTAATCTGCCAATGCCTAATAATTATACATATTTTTATTTAATACAAGCTTTTATAATCAAGGAAAAAATTAGTGGATATATTTAAATACCTGAGGTAAATTTCCAAGATGTTCTAAACTTACAGCTCGACGAAGAAGAGCTTTAATATTCGTATGTTCTGTGCTAAGTACTATGTTACAGTCATCAAAAGCATCTTTGTACCGTTGAAGTTTAATATCTGAAAAAAATATAATCGTATTGACTGAAATTTTTTCTTAACGAAATGAATGAAATAAATTTTCTTACAGGTCATTGCGCGATTGTTGTAGTACGTCGTTATGTTCGAATTAATTTTTATGCTAATATTGTAATGCTCCAACGCTTCCTCGTAATCTCCAGTTCTGTAAGCCTCGTTACCCTTTTCCTTTTCCTGTTCTGCCATCACGTCCAATTCGGTTTCTGTAAATGTAGCTAATAATATCACATTTTATCATTTTATTCTTTCAATACAATATTTTAAATAATTAGAGGATTATTTTATATAAGATAAGTAGTTTCGTGAACATACTTTTATTAATAGCAGTACGGCTTTTCGTTTTCTTTTTTTGTTTCTTCTGTAATCTTTTCGCTTCAACCTTTTCTTGCTCATCTTGTATATCTATTTTTTTCAATTCGGTATCAACATCAAAATTATTCCAAGCAGCGTAATCACACGAAGTATTTCGTTTGCTTACAGCACCTCTACAGTTTCTTACGGAATTTTTCTAATTGAATTAAAAAAACAGGATGGAAATATTTTTAAATGAAATTACGCGTTGATCTTAGTACAAATAATTAAATATACATACCTTTACAGATTGCTCTTTAGATTGTCGGATATCCGGCGTGAAGAGATCTGATATTGTAGTTTTCCCTTCTTCTAATTCCCTTTCACGGATCCGCATTTCAGACATCCAATCATTCATATTTTTATCAATTTCCTTACATTCGTTCGATTCTAACATACTGCGTTTAAGAATAGGTTCAGACTTTCTTAATATTATACTAGTTGGTTTAATAATGTTCAAGCGTTTCTCCGCATGCTTCAGTAAATCTGGATAGTATCCTTCTTCACCGGAACTATCAATAAAACATAAAAAAACTTCTTTGTTACCAATATTTATACATAAAAACGTATTTGAAATTAAAAACATTGAAAATTAAGTATACAGATAAAAGTTTATTAAGGAAACGATTTTTGAAAATGCCGCCGATTTATAATTTCTACTTACCGCAGTATAGTTACTATGCGCTCCAACTTTTTTGGGCTCCCACATTTGGAAATATATTCATACGAAAGATGCTCGACCGGTATATCATATCTTTCGAGCAAAGGTCTTTGTGTAGATTTCGCATTGCGAGTAACGTCCGCATAACTCTGAACCATGATACCAGAATACTGTTCATTGGAAAAAATATATTTCTGTTAGAACCTAATTAGTTGCGTTACCATGGATACACACATACTAAATTCTTAGTTTCATATAGATGTATAGTTTATCTACTAGGTATGTTCATATATTAAGCTCAATCGATAAGACAGGAAATCTTTATGATGCGTTTCCAACGAAAGATCACCGATGAATTAGATGAATGCATGTACAGCAACGTATGCATGCATTCATTCAATCATTCGGTACCTATTTATCATTAGGTACCATTTGGTACCCGATGCTCCATTAGTTTAAAAATCTAATACAAGTAGTTTAATAGACAGATAGTAAACTATTCAGTATCATCTAGTCTTAGAACTTTTATCCACGTGAAATACATTTTTGTTCAATTCAAAACGATTTAAGTACACGAAACTTTTATAATGGATTATATAGGTTACAGAGAAACATTCTCAATTACTAGCAATTTGAAGGTACATCTTGAAAGTTAGTTACTGCAAAAAATACTTGCACATAACCTTATTTTTCAATGAAGCATTTTTTTTTTCACGCTCTACGTTTTATTTCTATAATATCAAACTTTTGGAGTGGAACTACTAAATAATACGAAATTTAATATATTTGGACCAAATTAGTATGTAAATACTATAATAAATGCAATTGTGTACGTGCAGGTATATTTTGTACATATTCACTGTACATATTCTGATAATATACTTTACCCTAAAATAGTAGCGATAATAACGCGAATTCTATTTCAGACTATTTTCGATAAGAAGTCGCTTTCATCCAAATTGATAACGTGAGCGTGATAATTGGGAGCAAAAAATTTGCTGTAGTTATACGAGCGAGCGCCTGCGTAGTTACCTGCACTGGCGGACACGCGCTTGCATACTAGCGCTCGCGCATCGGTCTCCGGCAGTCCGCTCCGCTTACCTGTTAACACGGCAGTCATCTTGTAGCGTGGAGCGGTACGCCATGCCGCGGCCGCGGCGTGCAGTGGGCACACTGGAGAGTGCATATTAGACAGTGCGAAGCGCTCAGATTCGAGCATTCGCCGGCGAGCGCTCGGTGAGTTTGGTGCAGAGGTGTTTATGCGTATCGCGTGGTCGCTCGCTCTCGTTCGCGTATACATATTCTCATCAGTGAATTTCGCCTCGTTTCGTCGCGTATCATTACGGTAAACAGTATCAAACGTACACGAGCAACGGTAGACCACATAACGGCCAATCAAATCGTGAAATTATTCATCAAGTGAATTTATTGTCACAAGTGGAATACCAGGTATTTATTCATGCGAATATTCCTACGTTTCGTATCTTCTTACGTAGAATCGTATCGAATGGTATTATCGAAAGCAGGCAAACACGAGTAACATCTGTTCGCTGTTTAATATTTACATATCGTGCTCGGCCTTCTGGAGGTCGCGTCGATAGGGAATTTAATGGGAGTCCATTACGCTTGATTTATGGTCTGAAAATGTAATTCAAGATAGCGCTTTCGTTTGAATACAAACCTCTTCTCGCTTGGATTACGCCTGCAGCGTGTAAGACTGTGCGCATCTGTCATCGGACGGGCACCATATAGTAGCTATCAGCGATAAAATATTTAACCTGCAAATGAGCTCGGTCGGTGTACGGGTTATCTGTAAAGGATACGCCGAGAAGTGAAACCACGCACGATTTCCCGGTCGTCAATAAATAAATATCAAAGTACAGTACATTCACGCGTAATATTCCCGAATATTTGAATTTCATTTCGCGACAAGATTATATGCCGTAAAGAACAATATGTTATTTCATTTTCGCGATCGTATGATGTACGACGGATGCTAGAGTGTGTTATCTAATCTACGTGACTTAAACCGGCAAAGAAACGAAACATAAATTGATACACGACACCATTTACGGGACCGACACGAAATCTCGTAACTCTCGTGAAAATATAATTCGACGATCGTGCGATATGTCTCTCGTGGTCTGAAAATACGCGAGTATTCGCGCCGGATTCTCATGCGCGCCAGGTTTCGTAAAATTCTAACACGACTTTTACCAGTGTTCGCGTGCGAAACGGTGATTTGTCAGCGGTTTCGTTCGATATAGAAAAAGTAAAAAGCGGAAGACTGAAAAAGAAAGAGAAAGAAAGACGCGTACCGGAAAAATTCGATGAAAGAAAAAAAAAAGAAAAAGAAATTCGAGCGGCGCGACGCAGGAATTGCAGGAGAGCACGTGGGCGGTGCTTGAAGTCTAGTTCTGCGCGCCTCTCGCTTCCAGTATTCGTCTGCCCGTCCGAGGGAGCGCGAGTGTTACTCCGTTGTAGCAGTGGCGCGCGCGCGCGCGCCTTCTAGCCTTTTTTCGTAATCCGGACGAGAGGCCGACGTTGGCGGCGCCAAGCGAGAAGAGAAGATGAGGAGGGAGGCCGTCGACCCGTTATAAATGGAACTAGCAAGACAGCATTTCTTGAATCGTTTCTTCTGTTATTATTCGCAGCGTGTCGGCGCACTAGCCCGCATGTTTGTCCGCGGCGTGACCAGAACCTGCACATCCGCCGATATTATTATCGCCGTGGTCCAAAGGATGCAGTCGAATCGTGGCGACCGTGGAAAGTGAAGTTTTCGAAAGGAAAAAAGAGAAATCGAAGGAGCGAGAAATCGACGGACAGAAAGTGGCATTTTTTGATGACCAAGCGACCAGTGTGAAACTCTCGACGGGCACGAATTATAGTGGCGCCTTTTTAGTGAGCGCGAAAGAGAAGAAATTTCAAAATTCGAGATATGCCCGTGGCGACATACGGTGTACAATTTTGGAAGTTCACAAACGGTGATAAGTGGACAAAGTTCGAAGATCGTGTTTTACCTGTTGTTCGGTCGATAATATACGGCGAGTCTCGGTTTCGCAGTTGCACGCTCGTTTAAATTGCCTGTCACAATTCGAGACGCTCGGTGCCGACTTGTTCGCGAGAAGATTGCGACGGTCGAGCCAGTGAATCACATCTGAGAGCGACATTTCGAAAGATCGATGTGTCGTCGGGTCTAAAAAGGTGGCTCTTACTCAACGCCGTTTATCGCGCCATTGGGGAGCGCGTGCTTGGAATGAATGCCGCGTTTTCAACCGCTATGTGAAGTTGTCCCTACAGTTTGAACGTGATTAGTGGATGCGCTACAAGAGACCGAGTGTCACCGGTTGCTTTGCAATGTGAGTAAATAGAAACTTCGTGTAGAGACAGAAGAACCGAGGAACAAATCAAACAACCACTCTTTAGAGGTTTTGTTGTCGTTTGAATATCGTTGACCCGATGTGAATGTATTCGAAGGAAATATTCGCGTCATTTCTATAAAGGTTAGTTACGATATTTTTGTCTGTGAACGTTTACATTTTTCGACAAAATATATTTCTCGAGAATCGTTTAGTGCCGGGGTTCGTATATGTAAACGTTTATTCGCGATTCTTCTCTCGTGTATGTGTGTGATGTGAATGGACTTTAATACGGTCGAAACGAAAGAAACTGTAGGTCGAGTGAAAAGTAACACGAACAGTGTTAATCGGACAGCATATGATGTGCAAGCGCGGCTCGAACGACACCTAACATCCACGTCTGATGACAAACGTGAACAGGATCAGGGTGGTCGTCCTCGGCGGCCCCAGAGTCGGGAAATCAGGTAACCTAAAAACTTTTTACCTCAATTCTTTAGTTCGTCGCGCGCAACACGAACTTTAGCGGCGCTGTCAATCATAACGTAGGAAGTAACTGTATGAAGCGAGCTGATTAACATCAGGATTCAATTAGCAAAATACGATTAGTTTCTTTTAACCCTTTGTATTCGAGAACTTTTTCGGTCGGGCGTAGCAGCTACACCGGATGATTTAGCGTTTACGTGACGCGTGTCCTACGGCTAGCGTATATGTACGTATATGTAGCGTATATGTATATTAATTTGTATATAAAAATGATTTTATATACAAATTAACTTACAAAAACATATTCTAATAATTTATCTATATTTACATCTTTGAAAATATGATATTGTAATATTAATTTCTGTATTTCTTTTTTGTATGCTAATTTATAAAACGTTTAATTATCGTTAATACGTTTATCGTGTAATTTAACGAGGACGATGAACTTGATATCGAGCGTTAAAATAAATCCTGCGATTATATAATCGATTGTAGAATTTTATGGAATTATCTGAATTGTAATGAATTTTGGGAAAATCGTGAGAATCAATTCTTTTCTACTTAGTTCAATGTAAAGGATAGATAGATAGATATAAAAATATCGTGTAATTTAACGAGGACGATGAACTTGATATCGAGCGTTAAAATAAATCCTGCGATTATATAATCGATCGTAGAATTTTATGGAATTATCTGAATTGTAATGAATTTTGGGAAAATCGTGAGAATCAATTCTTTTCTACTTAGTTCAATGTAAAGCATAGATAGATAGATATAAAAATATCGTGTAATTTAACGAGGACGATGAACTTGATATCGAGCGTTAAAATAAATCCTGCGATTATATAATCGATCGTAGAATTTTATGGAATTATCTGAATTGTAATGAATTTTGGGAAAATCGTGAGAATCAATTCTTTTCTACTTAGTTCAATGTAAAGGATAGATAGATAGATATAAAAATATACATTCACCAAGATGCATTCTTGAATATAATTGATCACATTTTTCTACAGTTCAAAATCAAGTTCATCGTCATTTGAGTTAATTTCACTTCCAAAAACTATTTTTTTAGGATTTCTAAATTATAATACTTTTGCTATGATCGTCGAATCTAAACTAACGTTGGAAACGTCATCAAAACTATATTTTCGGAGGCATATGAAACTAAGTATTTTATCACTATTTTAAAGTCTATCATTTTACACTTCCTAACAAAGAACATAAACAGCTAAAGAATCAATTTACGAACCAATATTGCACTTTCATCAATTAGAAATGTCGAAATGTCGCTACTGGAGTTGCAGCACGGAACGCCGTTGTGATTAAGTTGCTTCTCGTGTGCAAGCAATTAAATATATATGATTTCAAATAGAAATATAGAATAAAAGAAAATATAAATATATAGAAATCACTCTCTAGTTAGCGATCTTTATAGAGTTATTTATCACGATTTAAACAGCAAACGGTGGTTATATAACGTGAACTTAATACAGTAATGTGATATAATAACAAAATTTAGACAACTAAATTGATAATTCGCAACTTAATTCACAACTTAATTCACAACTTAATTCACAACTCGACAAGAACTCACAACTTACACAACTTAAAAATTATAACTTAGTACTCACAGTTCACACTTCAGTAACAAATAATCCACAACTGTTCAGGAACTTCCTTGCTTCTGCAGCTCGTCGTACCTCACTGGCAACTAAATAACAACTACTCTTCGTACCACGATTTTCCTGCTTACATCCTAAAACTGAGTATGACCCATCGTCAGGTACATTCTTTTCAAATACCCAATGTTGTAAAGGACCTCAGGTATGACCATACGGACCTCCTTTGTTTCCTTGGCTCGTTAGCACTTTTATTGCTTCTTACCTGTAGCTCATTAAAATTTTCTCTAATAGTATAAATGTATTTACATATGTACAGTTAACGTATCTTATTTAGGTATATATTGGAACAATGCTTTAATAAGATTTCATCAGGTCAAAGTTCTTTTTCATCCAAGTACGGATAATCCCTGCTTTTCTTCTAAATATTATTTCTTCCTCTTTTGTTTCGTAAATCTTTTTATTACACAATTGTTCTCATAGTTTAGATGTCATTTAGGTGTCATAAACTTGTTTTATTTATATAGTCGGCTTAATGTAAAAGTAGGAAATCGTAAAATTAGGAAACATTAGCTTTGTCTAAATTATAAAAATAGCATTCGATCAAATGTGTATCATTAACGACTAAATTATCATTGTACTATTAGAATAGCCTCGAGTATCTCTACGATCTGTTATTTTATTATTATCCATAGTATCAATCGAATTCTTGATTAAATCATTCAATCTTGCCGAACTTGAAGGCAAGGAAAGACATGTATCATTGTGCTATGATTATGGGAAAGTGCTTACGTGACAGACTATACGGATATAAGCGTATCGAAGAGGTATTAATTATAGTGGGCAGTACTAATATTGTGTCGTGTAAAGCGTGTAATTTCTGCACGTCTATCTAATACCGCGGCGACGGATTGAATGAAAGTGCCGTTAAGATGAATACGTATAGTCTTCGGTATAATACGATGCATTAGTTAGCTGGACAGTCGTACGATGCGTACAAAGCGATCAAACGAAGGCAATAAGGGTAGTTCACCGACCCCTGGAATTAATCCTATTAATAAGCGACAGAATCGATATCGTGATCGAGATGCGTATAATTTGAATAAAGTTGAATTAAACAATGAACGATAGGGTAATATAAACGAGGAGACACGAACCTTCAACTATAGTCACTCAGACGAATCTGAATTTTTATTTCATTCGTTTAAAATTAAAACAGACCGATCAAGTTGCGATTAAGTTTAATAGTAACTAGGATTTTCTGTTCTTTGTATAAAAAAATTCTGTCGACTGTATCTTTAACTATATTTTTTAACATTTCTTCGGTAATTTGATTGTTGGGTTGAATAATCACTTCCTTTAATTCTAAAGTGTTTAAGAACCGGCAATTATATATGTATATGTATTGATCCGTTAGATCAATTTTCATAATTGGTGGTTTAACAAATAGTACATCAGTACACGTTCATGGCAATGATAAAAGTATAGTCGTCTGACAAACAGGAACAGATAATTCACAATGAAGAACAAAGTAGCATTTCTTAGTCGCACGACTGGTATCGGCTGGTTTTTCGTTAATGAGGTCGCGATTAATTATATATCATCAAGTCTTGATTACATGCTATGCAACACTTTTAGTCGTTTAAAAGAAAGCTTGTTAAACGATTGAAAAAAGAGGCGTATACGAGTTTATCGTGTAATTTAACGAGGACGATGAACTTGATATCGAGCGTTAAAATAAATTCTGCGATTATATAATCGATCGTGGAATTTTATGGAATTATCTGAATTGTAATGAATTTTGGGAAAATCGTAAGAATTAATTTTTTTCTACTTAGTTCAATGTAAAGGATAGATAGACCAACTTACCAAATTTTGCCGGAAACCTTGAATAATAGGCTTATTTTCTAGGGTTTCTTAGGATTCTAAAATCCCTTTTCATTATCCTCTGTTTATGATGTTTATGGCATTATGTTATGTCTATTAGACTCTTTTGTTTTCCTAAACCTTTTGTTATACCTTCATACTTTATATTCTATTCTCGTCTCAAAATTACACTCGATACGGTATATACCTTGTTCGTTCCCCTCCCCTTCCCACTCATCCCCCCCCCCCCAAAATCACACAACGCATAAAAGTAATACACCGAGGAGTCCTGTTTTGCGGCCAAGTTTCAGGACAAAATACAACACACACAAGAATACACAAAAATCACGCACCAATGCGACTTAAACCCAAAAAAAACAAAAAAATAAACGCAAAAACCGAAAACTCACGACACATATTAGACCATGGCTACGTCGTACCGACGCGTATCGGTACTTTTGCCTAATCCACCCTACAACCGAAATTCATTGTTTATTGTGAATAACATACACATGTAATACTCATCTTCTTGGACAATAAACGTTATAAAAAAAAAAAAAAAAAAAAAAAAAATACCTTGTTCGTTTCTCTTCGACGTACTCTCGTGGCCAAACGAACGTTTGATCAGAAAGCGGATATTCCCGGGTCCGGGAGAGAATCCGTAAAAGTCGTGAGAAGGAGAGGCTGTGTCCTGCTGGGTATAATAAGGACCTCCGTGGACGTTATCGGATATCAAGTGAGGAGAGTGGTCAGCGGGTCGTTGCGAGCCACGAAAAATCCTGCGCGGCAGCAGGTTGAGAGATCTGGACATCCGATACATCCGTTATGTTACCGAGCCACGCTCTATACCCGCCTTGTTCGACCCTGGATGCCAACTTTACGCACTGAACGTGCTTTTTCCTCCCTTATCGGCTTCCGGCGAGCCTACGTTTCCATACCATCCACGCAAGGTACAACGAATCGCGTCATGGATCGAATCGGTTGTGTTCCTTCGTCAGGTGGCGACCAATTCTTCCGTTCCACCTTGTTAGGCCACTGGATAATGTTTTTATTTCGCTAGCGTTCGAAGATTGTTTCACGCACAAGGACTGGGAGCGAAGTTAATTGGATTTCATATAATTGAGTAACAGCCAGTTAGGTTTGCTTGGTTTTGAGATTCCACACGATGAATCTTTCCGTAACAGTGAATTTATTGAGCGAGTTATGTTTTAACTTTGCTGTGACCCTCGAGTTTTGATATTTCAATGTTGCTTTCGTCTTGGCAAATAAAGAAGATGTCCAGTGTTTTAGAAAGATGTTTAATAAAGAATAGAAATGAAAAGTCACGCGTAACGATAATAATTTTGTCATAGTTTGCTCAAGGTTAGAAAGATATACGTAATTGGGTAGAGAATTTTTTTTTTTTTATTTTATTTTGATTATTTTACAATTTGTCCTTATGGACATTTGGTAAAGTGTTATATCTTGTTGGTGAAGAAAAAATAAAATAAACATAAATATAGCATGTGGGTGGCTACCCCCAGCGGGGTGCCAGCTTCGTTTTTTCTAAGTTATATCTTTTATGTTTGGGTCGAGAATGAGCGAAAGAGCGCAGCGGAGTTAATCAGAAATTCCTGTAATCATGAAATTGAAAGTTACAGAGGACAGATCAATTTCAGATTGATCGATTTTCGTTCCTCCAAATATAAATATGACGTAGTCTAAATTATTATGTCCAAGAGATTGAGAATATGAGTCACAAGTTAAATTATCTTCCTTGCACGCTAATGTTCGATTCTTTTTATTTGAAAGTATGAAATGATGGTCTTCCTTTCGAACTGATTAATATACTGCTGATATATATGCATCTGTGGGAAATTTTGAGGCGCAAAAGCAGAAAATACGTAAAATGTACAAAGTAGAATCTCCGTGCTAATACTTTATATTTATTCGTATTTATTCTAGATAACGTAAACTTAGTTATTTCATTTCTATTAAGCCAGGTGGAACCTGAGATGGATACAATGACGCTTTCACTTTATGGAAATAACGCTTGATTGATCATGAATGGAAGGTGTAGTATCGATTGAGAAAATATATATATCTGATCGATATCTAATCAAATAATTTTTGTTCAACGTGTACAGTACGTGTTAGATTATACAGTTCTTTAAATCACGAAATCCTTACAAATTCAAATAAACCAAAATATTTAAGACTCGCCAGACAAACTAAAAATAGATTCGCATTTAGCAAAAGATTGACGACATATTTTAAATCCTATTTCCGTAAGACAATCGCTTTTGCGTATTTATAGGATCAATAAATTGCGGCAGTGACCAGGCAACAAGGGTGGCTAAGAGTTTTGCGGTAAATCGGCAATGATACGATTTTATAGAATACATTAATAGAAAAGCTGGTGGAAGCCACGAAGAACGTCGATGATTGCGGTTGGGGGCCATTTATCTGCGTTAACGCCTATTGAAGTGGCAATTGGAAGCCGGTGCACATTTCCATGTCGCGTGAAGTATACATAAATTCATTTCGGCTGAATGGCTCACTTTATTACCAGCTCGTTAAAAAGTATGGGCCAGACGGGAGTTGAAAAAACGTCACGCGTCGCCTTTCTTGTCCTTTACGTTACGTCGTAATCGTTATTTTATTCCGCTTATCCGACTCTGTCGTATTTTATCTTGTTTAACAGCAGATACTGCCTTTCGATATTCTTCAGTTTTATATAGGGACATTTAATAACCCCTAGTTTTACAATATGGAATTTAATATTCTCCATTTCCCATGACGGGGCTGCTAATATTTTGTAACTCTACAAATCGGATAGTTTAGTGCTCGTACAGCGAACGATTTAATGTTTTTTCAATTTTACATCGTGACGTTCGATGTTTTTCGTCCTCATATTAGGATATTTAATATTTCGTAATGTTACATTACAGTACATTACAGTTATGTTTGTTAGTTCTCTGATAGAACACTCGATATTTTTTAATTTTACATCAGAGCGTTTGATGTTCTTCATTTATGCATTAGGGTATTTTAGTATCTTCCGATTCTACGTTATAGCGTTGTATACATTTTCTACATGCGTGATACATATAGCGTTTAATAGTTTCTCGTTTTATATGGATATGGTTAATGTTCTTCGCTTCTGTGAACGCATGAAGCTTCTAACTATATCACTATAATCGTTCTATATCTTCCTAGATACAAAATAATAATAAATTTCGCCTTTGGATTTTTATTTTTTTTTCATTTAAAAGGATTTAATATATATATAATAAGAACGATCGTATAATGTAGTATAGATATTGATAAATAATATGAGACCTTTTTAGATTTTTTAAAAGTAGAGTAATAGAAGAGGATAAACTTAGATCTACGAATGATCTACTTTGTCCACGAAGAATTGGATCGTTTGACAGTCTCTTCTGCGTTCGTGCATTTGAAATCTTCTACTTGTATATATATTGGAGCGTTCAATTATACCAAGGAATATAAATAGTTTATGTACTCCAATTTTATACTAGAACATCCGATACCTATAAATAATACATAATCTTATGCTTTAGACTATTTGAAATCTTCCACTTCCTCGTTAGAGTGTTCTTCACTTTTACGTAAGAATATTAATAACCTCCGGAGGTTATTAACAAAATTTGTACATTCGATAAATTTTCTCTTCTACGTGCGTTCCAACAAATCCGAAATTTTCCATTTCTATAAAGTATTTAACGTTTCTTGCTTGTACGTGGAGGCATTCATCTCTTCCAAGTTTATATTAGAACGTTCGATACTCTACTCTCCTAGCATCTGAAATTTTCCATGCCTAGATTAAACTGTTCCATAATTTCTACTCCTTCGTGGAAAAACCAATATTGCTCAAACTAAATCACCTTAATACTCTCGTCTTGTATACTTGACGTTAAAAGTTCTGCATTTTTTCACTTGCCCAAATTTAATTTAAACTTACCAAACCTATCAACGTTAAAGGCGTATAGAACTTAAAACTATGCAGAAGTCTCGGACCATCCGTTAGACGTAAATCTTCTACGAACGGATGTAACGACATTTGTTTCAAAAGTATTTAACATATATAATATTGTGAGTAAAAAAAGCCGAGGATGCGCTCGAAATTAGCTATTAATACTAACGAACAACGCACTTACGTTCCATCTCGATTTAGCTGGCGGAAAGACAAAAGATCTCTGTCCCCTGCCATTGAATCGATTCCAACAATTAAAAATCTTTCCGACCCCGTCTCGCCAATGAATTCTTCGTTCGTGCAGCCGCATTATCGAAGGAAGAATGGTCGTAAATATTCAGCCAGTTGTTTCAATATTTTACAAACGGATGCACGAGGGTTCAGCAACCGTGGATTTTTGTTTGCCACGGCAAGAAACAAATTTTACCACACGCACACACGCGTGTCTATTTCGAGAAACGTGGTCAAACGAGCGAACGCGCGCGCGCATAAATGAGCATATAAAGAGTGAATCAGCGATTCGCGACGATTTATTATCGTAGATGAATTCACGGCCTGAAGCCTCGTTCGTGCATCTTGATTCATATGACTGGGTCGAACCCTGAAGTAACAAATATGAATAACCAAACAGGATGATAGAGCGAGCGAATAAAACGCGCGCGCCAGCCATATTGTGTATGCAGGTCTTTGTACGATGATGAGGAGGAAAAAGAAATCGACGCTCCACGTGAGCCGCGTTAATGAGAGTTCCATGTGGAATATAATTGTTTGCTCGTTCTTTCGGACGTTTATTTGATCATTATATGTTCTTTAGAACTTTTTACTGGTATAAACGAATCATAATAGCATTTCTTATAGTAATTTTTAGAGATATGTAGGTTTCTTTACTTGTTTCATTTCTTTGAATCATCGGAGGATAGATTTTTATTACTATGAAAGGAGAAAGAAGAAGAGGAAGAGAGAGAAAGAGATGTAGGTCAATATCTAATATTTGTGCCATTCGCAGGTCAAAGTGGTTAACTCCACTTTTTGAGATCTTTGAAATTTTAGTGCCAAAGTACTTGATCAATGCTCATCCGATACAATTTCATCAATTTTCTTTATTTCTTGTTTCGCGGAGCTAACCGACTTGGCCAATAAACCTTCCGCTTAATAAAATCGATATTCTTTTCCACATTCAGCAATCTTTTGTTATTTAAGCTTTGAGTCGTTTGCAAAAAATCTCGAAATCTCCGTGTCGCAATTTCTGCGCCAACAGAAGCGAGCTGAAAGCGTTGTTATTCGCTGTCGAAATTTTCTCAAGGTCTATTATGCTTCAGAAATTCAATAATAATGCGAATAAAATCTCGGTAATAATTTCAACGTATATTCACATATTATTGACATTCCTGCACGTTGGAGTTTTTCAGAAATGGACAAACATTTGCATTCTGTGCATAATTAAAATCTCTCGGCTCAGCCAGCAGCCTTGATCGTCTATATTTCAAGGGTTCAATTAAATCACCCTCTATATCATTAAACATCCAATATAACTTACAAATGTAATTTTCACGCAATGTCCGACCAATTAACGCGCTGCGATAACGAACTGATTGATTGCACAATGCTCGGGGCGCAAGAACGAAAGAAAGAGGGCAGAGAAACGATTAAGTCACTCCGGAGGGAACATCACGCGGATAAAGCACGGTTTACAGACGCAGAAGCGAAGTGGCGATGGCATCCGCCTGTCGGTGCAGTGTACACCGATCTATAGATAGATTCACGGTAGATAAAAGCCGGCGCACGTAAGAAAATAGTAATTACGAGCACGATTGCCACGTATAAAGGGGGCAAGGTAAAAAAGAGCGATTCACGGCACGGTAAGAGCAGCGGAGCGCATCCTCTGCTCCCGTCTCAGGCGTACTGGCCACGTTTTGCTCCGTACCCTCGTCATTGCTCCAATAAACGCGCGTGTAAGGCTGCAGATATTTATTCGCGAGAAAATTGTCCGTTTGGTCGAGGGAAGAGGATAGATGGTGAGATTTTTTATCTTTGCTATGTAAAACTTATCACGGTTGAAGATAAAGTTAATTAATTACAAAATAGAATTAACGAAGAAAGTAAAGGGACGATGTTTTTGAAGGTTGGAACATGTGATTTGAATTCGAACTGTCAAGACCATGGCTTAGACCAACATGATTTTCAGTCTGACAATCGTGAAATACATGGAAGTGATACAAAAGTTGTATACACCACTGTGGCCGAAGGAGTAAAACCAAACTACTGACTCGTTCGTGCCGTAAAACACGCCTCTACGAGCGAAGTGGCACACGGTGCGCGGCTCTAGCCGGGGAACCCTGGTGGCTGGAGCTGACATTTGCGAGCCGTTCGCAATTTGTACCTTTGTGTCGAACGAAAATACGTGTTAAACTCTCTAGCCGTCGACGAAAGTTCAGAGCCGAGGGAAACCCGAGACACAAGTGGTATCAAGATACGAAGAAGTTCACCGCCGTGAACGGGAAATTTATGGCGCCTGTACATCCCAGTATCCGTGTACAGTGTACACGCGCGAGAGTGCAAAACGCGCGTGGCTGGCCTCTCCTCCCCTCGTGTCGCATTGTTGCGGGACTGTGTCGCCGAGGGGACAGAGGTGAATATGGTTGGCATCGTTCGCGTGCACACCGGCTGAATTGAACGCGTCAACGGGGCCTTTATCGAAGTTAAATCGCAGACGCGCTCGTAAATAAGGCGTTATGCGCTGCACGGTGCACGATAATGCATATCGTTAAACAAATTCACTGAAACGCCAGACAACTGAAGATCGCAACAAAGAAGCATATCCATCTTTCTTGATTCTCTGAACTTTATGTCGCTCGATAACTCAAGAGTATTTTCACGTGAAATACATTCGTAATTATACGCTTTTTGAAAGAAGATCAAATTGCGTAAATATCTGCAGTATAGTCAAGTATTAGTATTTTTTAAATGTTTGAACAGCTGACGAAAGTATATATTTAATTCCAAAATCGGACGGAAAAAGAATTTCGATGTATAATTAGCCGATAAGATGATAGAGAACCTTGAAATTGCTCTCTTATGAAAGACGAGAAATGTGGTTTGTTATGTTCTTCACGTGTGGCCTTGAATCGTAGTACTCGAGAATTTGGACACTGCGTACGTTTTGGATTTTCGGATTGGTCACGTAATCCTACGTTGTGCGTGTAGTATCTAAATCGAATACCTATGCGAATTAAAAGTCGCGCAATTTTGGAGAACTTTTGCGAAATTTCTACCAGACACGTAGGTAAGAAAATGATGTATCACCGATACGTGTAATTTCGTGTTTCGGTTCTATGACATAAATGCTGGCCATATACTGCATACCTATGATTTTCGCAACGAAAGGGTTAATTGCAGATTAACGAGAAGCGATAACTCCTAAACGAGAAGAAGGTCACTTGTACGTATATGTACTTCGCGGTTAAGAGAGAATTTACAGAGTGGTGAAACCAAAGGGAGGAAGTTGGTTTCGTTTCCCTGTGTTTTACACTGGTCTCCAGTGAAACTGGAAAAACTCGCGTTAAACACGTAATAACGATAATTAATGGTCGCGGGATGTACAGGAAACGTCATTAAATTCTATGCTCGTACAATCGTCCACCAAGTTATAAACGTAGAAATATATGTATCTGTACGAATGTATGCGTGTAAGTTGGAGGATACGTACTTCGTTTCATAAATTTCTTCGTTACTTCGCAAAACGTACGAGGGAACTTTAACATGTCGTCGACGTGCCTATCCTCTCGGTTCGACCCTCGAAGACTTATTGAGTACATAGATCGGTGCAGGCTCCGTGCTCTCGTCGAGTTCTCGTATATACACCGTTTATAAATCTGTCGCTGTGGTTGCTCGCGGACTCGAGGAAGAGAGTCCCTGGAGCACCGCGAACATCGTGTTCCGTTGATTCGCGAAGTCGAACCAACTGGTTCGCTTCGCCTTGCTGTACTCCCTTTGCCAACTGGTTTCGCAAAGTTGATAAGACCTGTAAAGCTTGGGAACGAGTGGAGAACCTTCGGGTAAGAACAAAGAGATTTTATTTTCACTCTGCTGTTCACGGAACTACGTTTCTTATTGAAAATTATGTTTCAATAGACTATATTGAAATATAAATAATTTTTAAATACAATGGAACTGCATTTATCCGAACTGACGTCATCACAATGCCAGATTTATCGAATATGGTTCTGGACATTTATTAACCGATCCCAGGCTAAGCGACGACCAATACGCGCTTATGCGAATAAAGATTCTTGCCTTATTTACAAATTTCAGCTTAGGAAAATCCAGTTATATGGAGATTAACTCCGATTATGCGAATGATAAGCAGCAAAGGGAGGAAGAACTAACAGACTCTTATTATCCGACATTATCAGACTGGTCCAGTTATCCGAAGCGTCTTATCCGCCGACCGTGTCGGATAGTTTTATTGCATTTTGTTTTTGTAATTGTATTGCTTTTTGCATGTACCATCGTTCGTCATGGATAAAGTATCTCAAAATTTGGAAGAAAGTTAGCTGAATAAGAAGCGAGGGGAACAGGTTTAAGATATTATTTAAGAAGATTAAATGTGAATTTAGTTGTTGAAAGTTGTAATTTGCAATACTAGAGATTTTCTGTGGTATGGAAAGCTTGTAATTCAGGATTCCACATTGTCCATCGTTATCATGTATCATGGTTAGCGACATGATATAGTAGGCGATTAGTTACACGTATTTACGTATTAATCGCTGCAAGACATTTGATACATATATTAATTTTTTACCTTATTTCGCTACCTTGTACTTCAGCTACAAACTGGTCCCATGAAGTTGATGAAGTATGTAATGGAAGAGAAGGACTCGAAGATACTTTCGTTAGAGCAGAATAATTTCCAACATAAGTTCACTATCTTTAATGGTACAAGTTCACTGTCGTTAACGGTACCATCCGGAATGGTGTTAAATATTGCAAATCTCTCGACATATCCAAGTTTTATGCATCTCGCTTTTAATTCGAGTTTCGTGAAATTGATGACATCCATAATGGTAGAAGTTGAATGGAGAACACGTAGATTAAAAACAGGAGCGTCTCATACGATAGAATTCCATTTATCGAGACGGAAATTCACTTACTGTCCGATCAACTGAATCTTTATCGACTGGATCCACGTATCGGAACACGAGCTTCTATTATGTAAACGAAAAATAATAACTAGCGAGGAACGTGACTGAGCTCGAGTTATATAAACTGTCTCCCAACAAGTTCAGATAAACGCAGTTCTACCGTGTTTATCGAATCTTAGAGCCACCATTCTTCACTGGTTTGATCCACGCGAACATCAGAAGCCATTTTCTTGATACGAATCCAGAGCTCGAGAATAACGACCGCTAATGCTCACGAAGCTTCGTTATTTTCGCAAAATCGTACGCGTTGGAAAATAAACCGCCTCGAAATAGAGCGCTGCGGGGGTTGGAAATTTTTCTACCAACTTCAGCCAAAATTACCAAGTGGATCTTCTCGCCCTCGTTATACCTGTTCGATCTTTGGCCGGCTGGCTTATTTTTCGAGGTGCTAGGTCGTTATGGCCGTGTAATTACGGATCGATAGGATGGCGCGCGATCCTTGGTCCGCGCGAAATTGCAGGGTTCCAACGGAAAGGTACACGAGGAACGACTCGGCGGGTTTCTCCGCGTCTCTCGGCGAGCTGTCGACAGGAGGTGTGGTGGCTTGGCTTAAGAGAATACTTTTATCGCGGCTAATGACGTACGATCCTCGTTCTACGCCGTCTGTTTTCTGACTCTTCGAACGCCCCCGCACACACTCGCGGAGGATCCGCAAAAATTCAATTAAGCCACCAAGCGTGAATATACCGATCCTCCCCCGAGTCTTACCAATTTAATTTGCCTCCACTTTGAAGGCGTTCGAGGCGACGAGCGAATTATTATTTACTATCTCTGTCGGTATAAATATAGTTGCGGTTATTGCTTGTTTCGCAGCATCGCTTTGATAGGGATGAGGGGAATCGAATCGATAGGGCGTGAGTGAAACAACGTGATTATGAAGGGACAGCGGCCGAAGAATGAATAGTATCGATTTATGTGTATTTTTATCAAGTGGTTTCTCATCAAATGGTATCAAACTATCAAACGGTTGAGTCACAAGCGATTACAACGCTCTAAGGTTTAAATTACGTTCAGATTAGAATTATCGATGACTAAAGCGTGGGACTTGTATTATAACGCAAGGAAAATAAAAATGAACTCTTATCTGAAATTAAAAAGTTTGCAAGAAACAATTGAATGAATTATATTTTAGTAATGTGAACTTAGAGAGTTTCTGTAATTTCCTTTAATAGCGAGTATGATGGTCGGTGTACGTGTTAACAGGTAACTTTCTAACGACTGTGATACACTTGTCAAATTTATCGACGTCAATTAACTTGTTTAGACAGGAAAAGTGCGTTAATTATTGACGTAAATATATGTAACAGATATTTTTCGACCACGTCCTGGTAAAGTATATCGATGCAGACGTTAAGACTAAGTTTCTTGTACATTCTTATCTCTAATTTGCAAGTTTTTAGGTAAATTTATCAAACAAGGTAATTACGTAAAACCGTATATAGATTTAATGTCGAGGTATCGTATTTAGTGTCATTAAAGGAGAATTTTATCGATCATGAGAGTTTTATTCTATTTCGCGTGATATAAGTAGCAGACCGAAAGATCTATTATTTAGAATTTAGTGCCTTGGAAACTACACTGTTTCGTTTTTATAATACAAGATCGAAATGCTTCAGAAAAAATGCGTAAAGATACGATATGGTCAAACAGAGAAGTTAATTAGTCGCTTTTCACTTATATAAACCAGTTCCTGTTAAAACTAAGAAACGAACGACTGACACTTTCATTCAGCCTGATACCGACGACAACTTTGATTAAAATATATTTAAATTACTATGAAATCGCGTCACCTCTGATTTTATCAAATCGAATAAACGTAACAAAAAGCTGATTGAAAACTGAAGCTAGCAATTTTAGAATATTTTAATTTTCTCATTTTCTCATTATAAGTTAATTTGAATATTCAACAACACGTGACAACCATTAAATAGATTGTGATAGTTTAAATCACGTGCCATTCTTTATTATCAAATTATTTAAAATTACATAACAATTAACCTATATATACATATTTCTACCGAAGCAATCAAAATAACAAACGTTTCTCCAAATGTTCTCAATATAAAGAGAAAAGAGATATCTTACTTACTTAACAAAAGATCCCAGAAAAGTTCAGGAAACGCTGCGCTAAAATGAAACTTTCTATCACACTTAGTATCATTAATTAATTACTATAAATAGTAAGAAATTTCTATATATTACGAGCTACTTCTATTTAAGATAAACGATACAGCGTGTCCATCGTTTTGATTGCTTTGGTATTTTCCCGGTGAAAAATGTTTCGCACGTTTAACATCTCGTTTTTCCTTTCAGCCGTAGTAGTGCGGTATTTGACGAGGCGATACATCGGCGAGTACAGCTCAACCAGCGGTAAGTCGCTCTTTTTTCCCTTTCTTCTTCGCTCTTTGCTCATCTTTCGTAACCGTCTTCTCGTTCTTGCCACGCGTTGTTCGAAAATCGAGCCATCGCCGGCTTTTCTCTCGTTACTTTCAACTCGACCGCACTTTGTAATATTCTCCATCGCGGTTCAAGCATATGCAGGGATAACAGCTTGCCCGCACAGCTTTTTGCTCTTTCTTGGATCGGATGATTACTTTATTACACGTACTAACGTTACTTTGTATTTCTGCTTTGCCAGACTACAGTCCGTCAATGCTCCGCTTTTTGTCGTGGTAATACGAGATTACGTTTTAATGGCACGGAACGTGTATCGTCTCCATCGGGAAAGATCACTGTAGACGGTCGGATCTTTGCAATTGTACCGTCGATTCGAAGGAAGGTATATTGGAAGCATTTTTCCCGATATTTTAATCATACAATGTAACATCTTGATGATGGAATTTTAATGAAATTTGGAGAATACGGTTCGTAAATAAAATTAAGATAAAATGTCGAGTTTTATTGGTAATTTTCAATCATATTTTCGATCATGGTAGGATAGTTTTCGAATGGAGAGAGTTAATTGAATATTTGGTAATATTTTTTATTTCTTTCTATTCTTATTGATTTCGTGTAATTTCTTGTAATTTCCTGTACTAAAAATCTTCAAATCGATTAATAGCACTTTCTTATCATGTTCGAGTTGTCATCGATTTCGTCGAACTTTTCACACGTATCAACTCTCACTTAGCGGATGTTAGGTAATTTTGATTCGTAACTGGTCATAGGATCGCTTTCTATCGCCCTAACATTGATAGTAATATCAAGCAATTATACACTCCAAAACAATTCACTACGCTTGTCAACTATTAATTAATATTTATAATACTCAATTTCTAAAAAACTTTTGTGCCATATTTTTCTCTAATTCTAATTCTCTAAATTTTAATTCTCATCCTTAAATGTATGGCTTTTAGCAAAGTCTATCTCAGACAATCGTACGACCGATATTAAAAAATCTTCTCGTTGTAAACTCCAACTCTTCCAAGAATTCGTAACAAAGTGGAATCTGAATCGTATGATCGAGAGATGGCGAGATTATACCTGCTTCTTTTTCACAGCTCGGTTCAGAGAGCGATCATTGCTGGCCGTGAGTACAAATTGAACGATCGTGAAAACGGCTCCGGATAGCATGGAACAACTTCTTCCCCGTAGTAGAGTATCGAATTCTCGGAATGCGGACCGTCGTATAAACGTGATTATCTTAGACTCCTTACTGCGAGTTCCAGTTCCCCTTTAAGCTATGCATACCGAGAGTCGTGCCGGGACAACGACAAGATTTTCAACAAGATTCGTTCCCTTGCATTTTTACTCTCGTGCATACCTTCTCGTTTTTTCATCCAAGTAGTTTTTAAATCCCTCAGAATAAGAGATTTCAGACGTGTTATGGGAGTACAAGAGATCCGTAAGGTCGTACCTTATTTCGTTCAACGTGTACCTTGATTTTAATGATTAAACCCTAACGTGTTTCTGTTTAACATTTTGAAAGTGATTCATTTACAATAAAAAATCGAAATTACGAAGGATTTCTACATGGCATGTGTTCATTTCTTAGGAGTTACTAAGCAGTTACTAATTTAGGGATTAATGTTGCCGAATGATTGTGATTCTGATTGTGAGGTTGAATGGATTTGTAATGATGAGAGAAACATATGTAATTTCATTGAAGCTGCTACGTGATGTATAAAGTAGATGTAATTTTCTTAGTGGACGAGTTGTGCAGAGATAGGACAGACGACAAGGATAAATTGGGATTACGTTCTTGAGCTTGCGATAACTATGAACACAGCTTATAAAACAAGTAGGTAATTTTACACAGGATGAGTACCATAAGTTACACAGTACTAGTTCCTCAGTAGATACTCCACGAACCTACGTTTTTTTATCAAAAAATAGCGCAATATTCTGAAAAAGTTCAAATCTACGGAGAGAACTAAAAGCATGATCAGTCTATATTAATTTTTTCAAATCTACTTTCCGTACGCGTACAATATAATGCAAATCGAAATTTAAGCTGAACCTTCATTAAGTTACAACCTTTCGTTTACGATTTTCCAAATCCTTTCTCGGAAACCGATAGAACATAATCCAAATAAAAAACTACACGATTACTTTTAACTAAATACTTCTCGAGGTTACTCAATATGCGAGGGTTAATTTAATACTTGTCCGATGTTTTCGATATTCTGTGATCTCTTGCACTGGCGAACGAATTATCGCGGGCAATAAGTTCACAAAATCAGAATCATTCACCTGCGATCTTTGAATCCTAGGCCCATGAACCCATAGTAAATCGCCCATAGCCATGAATGTTATCCGTAGCGTGTATTATTTCAATCAGTGGCCGGCGAATCTCGCCGGTGTGCGGTAGAGAATTTAATTTCCCCGTGGCGGTGCGCCGTGTCATTCACATCTCCGGACAGCACAATGGCCCATTTAATAGATCGCTTTTGTTAATCGCGCTACTAGAGGCGCGCCGCCATTCGCGTCCCTCGAAAACAACTTGCATGGGGTTACGTGAGGCTTTTCGTATTGCGTAGCTGCAATCTACGTAGTGATACACGTTCAACAACCACTTTCATCATTCGTACACGAATCGTCTCGCGGACCGTGAGAATCGAGAAAACGAAAAGCGCAGCCCTGTAATCTCGGTACATTCGATTATAACCCTGTGCTCGATGAATTCGCGCTAGCAGTTACGTACAGAAATTTCGAAAACAACGCATTCCAACGTGTAACGTAACGTCAATCTTTTCGGCTGCCTCGCGTTACCGCTGCCGTAAGTAGAAGTTTTCTATAAGCGTGAGACACACTGCTGGCTGCAAGTATCAGGACTATTGTTGTAATGTTTAGCTATTTCGTTACGAATCAGTTACTTTATAATATACGTGACTTATAGCGTCAAATATCAAGTAAAGTAGAAATTTGCTATTGTTTTACTGTTATTTTGTCTCCATCCATCACTTCGTATCTCTCATATGCGTCTTATATCATAAAGTATCAAGTAAAGTAAAATTTGATGGAGTCTTCCGATAAATGTAACGAGTTAATGTCCTAATACTTATGATCTTACGGTGTACTCAGTATGGTGTCTTCAGTTGGACGCAGCGTTCACACGCAAGGATTCCCATATCTGTATCAGACACTTGTATCGCGATATACACGAAGAAGCGCGCTCTAAAACAATTATCAGCTGTCGTATTCGCGTCAGCCGGTTATAGGGAATCCCACGTTCACTTGGTGATGACCGATGCACGCGTTTGCGCGTATAATAGGCCATGATTTACAATGGTTGGTGAAACAGAAAGAGAGAAAGACATCCAAGACTTAGTCTCGGTTTTCACTTGGCTAAATAATAGAGATCGCTCGATTTCACCTTCTTGCTTTCTGACGAATGTATTACGTTAAGTCTTGCCTACCTGTTCGCCGGCACAATCAATTTACGATTCTCCCGCCGCGACGTAGATCTCGCGTATACATATATATATATACAGAGAAGCCTCTCATGCAGCTTTCCTCAGAGGTTGTTTAAGCTAATTTCCTCGACTCTCGCGACCGCCTTTGACGAACCGTTTCCTGTTCGTGTTTTCGATTCTCCTCGGAGATCTGGCAGCGTCGTTAATGGCGTCGCGTGATCGTTTCGTTTAATTGAATTTTGTCGGAGTTGTTTCCATCGAAGATTTCATGAAACGCTTCTTCGCAATTTAAGATTAGGAGATATCCTCGTGGCCTGTTCGATTCGAATATATTTCTTCCCTTTTTTCTTCCTTTTTTTGGGAGATTTAACTACGAGTATGGAAAAAACGTAGAACACCAATGTAAGGCGTTAATTAAAGGATAAATTTAATTCACGATTCTAAAGCATAATTATGGAAGATATAGAAAGGATCTTAGTAATAGCGATGCAGTAACGTGCTCTAATTATACGTGAGAAACTTGCGAACGTGGAACAAAGGAAACTTGTCCAATTTGTCAAAATAGCAATTAGATAATATCTCACATGTATATTCCATCGTAACTTTACGAAAAATGATCGAAATGGAACTCGAACGATTGGACTCTTTTCCTTCTTAAATATAATCTCAACGACAAGAGCACATCCCAGAAATACGATGGCGCCTAGCTACGATAGCGAGTCGATCTCTCGAGGGCGTATTCCAGCGTCGGTTACAGAAATACGCGCAACGAGAAGGAAAGACAAGACGTGGACGCGGCAGGAGTGGAGGGCGGAGATTTAAGCACTCGATATGAAATAGAGCCTATGGGGAGGATCGAGAAGAGAATGCAGATCTCTCTCATAACTCATGCAGGCTATCTTGCTATAATAATTGCCGTGCAGCAGTGTGCGAGAGACGCCACGGATATCCGCCCGCGGAAAAATCCAAGCAGGTGTGTCCCATCGTCGCGATAGCTTTTCCTTGCCCTAGAGATCCGGATAAAGCTACTTTAATTAATGTGGCGCGTTTGTCTGGCTGACCATTTGGACTAGATCGTCGACGATCGTAAAACAGCGTGAAATTTTTCTACGCGTCGAGGCTATTTCGAGTAATAGCTGTAACCGTTAGACGAATTGCGGAAATATATGCTACGTTGGTCCATTGCATTCAGAACAGCAACTGTTAATGATACGTGTGTTACCTTAACAGACGAATGCTGTTCAGAGAGGATTCAAGATCGAATAATATAATTTTGAATATTAATTATTAACTTTAGCTCGAGTGTCAACAAATTCGTTCTTTGCATAGCGAATCTAATTAATTGTTGCAAATGGATCAAGACCTTCCCCTGGAATCTTTGAACCGCAGTTCAAGTTCAATGGTGCTCGATTATTTTTGCTCGACGTTTTGCTTCTTCCTCTTCTTTCTTTGCTTCTCTTAACCAGAATTTCACGTTAAACGACGTTACGTGGAAAATGGCGAAGTCAGCGTGTCCGCGCTAAGCAGGCGCCCTTTTCGGGCATTGCACGTAGATTTCGTTGGAACTTGGCTGAGTTACGTGGGCGGTAGATGTTTGGAGGAGGAAGAGTTGATTCGGTACGAGTCTGTTGAGGAAACAGCTTGTTCCGGTGAATGGAGTGTACGTGCTTGGAGCAAGGTCTGCCGGATTTCGATTTGTTTTCCTTTTTTTCATGAACGTATACGGGTGGTAGAAAATGGAGAAATATTTATGTGGACGGTGAATGATTTATGAAATAGTAATAAAGATCGTGTTCCCTTTGCCGATGATTTAATAGCTGCGAGTGTGTGGTTATGCAACGTGGTTATCTAACTCCTAGGTTTCGAGGGGCGATTCCTTCTTTTTTCTACATGAGATGCAGTATTATCGTGCGAAACGTAATTAATAGGCGGTGTGATAAGGAAATATACGTGGAAGGTAAGATACAATGACCTTTTCGCCATGGAAAAATACATAAATAAATTCCATATAAAATATAGTATAAAATGTTGTAAGTGGTAAAACAATTTATTTTAACATTTCGGACTTTCTATCGAAACGTAGATTATATCTCAAATTATAACCATAAGTGCCAATTATACAATAGTTAAAAAAGATAGGCTTCTAGCGCGCATTTTTTTACCATTCACTGTTTTACATTTATAAAGATTCCAAACGCTGAAAGACCAGCTCAAATCGTAAGTAATATAAATTCCAAAATTAATAGAAACGTGTCTTCCGTTTATTGAGAATCTTCGCTTTCTCCGTTGCAAATATCCGTGTAAAATTTTTACGAAAATTTAAAGGCAGATTCTATGATCTATGCATTCTTTATTCCTGAATAAGATCGTACAAAAATTACTATACACGAAAGTTCGCATCAATACGTAATATACCTTCTCGTAAAATCTCCAACGATCCATTTAAAAATCGTCGACAGGAAGCACGAACGTAGTGCTCGACTTCCGCTTCGCGATTTTCTTTGTGGCAGGTGATTACGATCGCAACGTTAACTTTTACGAACTTTTATCACGGAGGAAATCTCGAGCGAACCTCGCGGACGATTGAGATATAACGACATCCTGCAGGTCTCTTGGCTAACTACACGCGTCCTGGCTTTTCTCCTCTCGTTCTATGGGCGCGTGGTCTCTAACAATACGAAACGCGGTTGCAAGAGCGGCATGTTTCTTCCGAACAATGTTACGAGCGTCGGTTCTCGTTCGTTTTTCACGGAACGGAAGGCCGCGAACGGGCGTAGATAGTGTTTAACGCCGTTCTCGGTCAATGTTCAAGAGCTGTAATTAGAAGGCTTGATGGATGGTGTTAGACAAGAAAGTGGATGAAAGTCCTGTCCCGTCGACGATCTATGCGTTCTTGAATACCAGTCGAAACAGTTATCTCCGCGAATCTAGCTTCGGGAACAATATTCGATAAATCTTGCAAAGATTTCAAAGGAAGTGGAGTGCGTTAATAGCTGAGTAGTTCGATGTTGACGATTTTTCCATACTTTCTTTTCATTTTTCACGATGGTTTCTAGCAGTTGCACAGGGTGGTTCGTTAGAGATATATGCTGTCTTAACTCTGTAAGTTTTAGATCATATCGTAGTTGTTGTTCCTTGTAACAGTTTCTAGTTCGGATACTTGAAAATTCCTCGTACAACACTGTTCTAAGTATAAGTACGTATAATATTATTATAAGATTAAATGATATAATACAGTATGATATAGTGTTAATATGTTAATCATTTTCTTCGTATAAAAATGCGTGTTGGTAAAAGTTCATGTCATAGCACTTTTTAAAAATAAAATATACATAAAACAGTAGAGTATTGGAGTTTGAAAGTCAGTCAAAATTATTTTCTTCGTTTTATTCGAGCAAAATGTATTCAGAAATTATATGAAGCGATTACCGTAAGATAATTATACAGAAAGATATAAAGGAACCAAATATTTGATTCATAAATCGTCATAGCGCTAATTTCTCAGTCTGATTCTTCGACATGTTTCTTTCTCTATTCCTATCTTCGTTCGTTTCACATTTCTGAATAATCAGTAACAGGCACTACGTATGCTCGAACATTATTCAGCTTTAATTCAAAGAATCAGGTTAAGGAAGTATCGGTGTTATTTATTTTTCGCGTAATAAGACGTGTACGGAAAAAGGCCAGATTTACGCAGTCCGCCCTATCTTCCTCGATGCTTCAGCAGTCGATAAATCTTTGAAATTCTTTCACGATCGAACCGTATTTCAAGCGTCGACATAACCGCGGATTATATACCGTAAGGATCTCAGGAAGAGATCAAACGAGTCGCTAGGCTCGATCGAAAAGCGCCAACAGTTTATAAAACCGAAATTTACGATTCCGCGTTACTCGTTAATCGGGCCAGAATTATTCCGTCCAGCTGGAAGATATATCGCTGGAAAAACACCGCGTTCCTAACCGATTAACTACATATATCACGAAATTACTCTGCTGGAACTGATTGATCAACCGGATTAGAGAAACTCGAGTGTCGCCGTAGGCCTCTATGTCGCGTGTCCCATGACACCGTTCCGGACCCTCGTTTAGAACCACCCAACCACCTCTTTTACGTCTATAATGTCCAGTTTTCTCATCCCTTCTTCGTGATACGGTCACTGACAATGTGAATCGATCGATTTACGATATTCAGTGAACTGTACCGTAGATAATACACGTGATGACGTCGATTAGCGAGAGAGAAGAAACTTCATTGACTCGTGATTACGGGTATTTACCCTTTCGTTTCTACGAACGCTTCAACGAGTTAAGAAAAATTCTGTTTTCTTGGCTTATAAAGGCACAAGGTTGCGAGCGAAAGTATCGCGCGAACGGGTAGAAGTTGACTTTCCACGTAAAAATACATTAAAATCTAGAACAAGATTAAAACATTTTCCACCCAATGTATACATATTATTTATGTACTTTTTGAATCGTTAAAGATACAACTGAAGTCCGTATCTAATTGATTCGATGGTAAAAATAGAATAGAATAAGCTTGAAGCTGCGATAGTCGAACTGTCAATGCACACGATATATTTCACCGTTTATCACGCCGATAATATCGACTTGAATAATCTACTTCGAATGTGGGTCGCTTAAGAGTGGTTCGTAATAGAATTTAGCGAATTACGAGAAAAATTGTTTACGAGGAGAGTGCAAAATTCTCGAGTTACTTATTTATGAACACGGTCATAGCTGGTTAACTTGATGCAAAGAATTCTAGCCTTACCTTATCTAAATTTTGTAGGAGATTCTAACATATAGATGCGTCAGGTACGTTATCAATATCGATATGCATTAAAGTATAAAAACTAATTTACATAAAAAGAGTGAAAATTTAATAAATTTCACGGTGGAAAGACGGGTAATCGGTGTTAAATGAAACCAGGAAGCGGATAATCCGACGCGTACCGATCCAGGGAGGGATAATCGCTTAATCGACCCTTAAAGCCGAGTACGGATGACGTTGTCAGCGACGAGCCAATGCCCCGTGTATGGTCGATAGATGAAAAACTGGAACGAAACCAGGGACGGTATACAGGGCAATTATTCCATGCTCCAGATAGAGCGCGACCATGAGAGGGTCGTAGCTGTAAACCGGACAGGAAATGTTTATGGTGCGATTTAACCTGTAATGTAACTACAGGTTAGCTACGAACCCAATAGTAGTGTTTATTTGTTTCAAAATGTATTTTTATGGTGGTAATTAAATTTTTTGAATATTGCAGGAAAGAATAGTAACTAAATAGGCAGCTATATTTTTTATTTTGTCTACAGTTCGTCCAGTTCTGTTTTACAGTAAATATATATCTACGTGACAATAAATTTTCGTCTTCCTTGTCAAATAAAACAGTGTTAGTTTTACGAGCATTCACTTCGAACTTCTTTTGGTAGAATATTGAACTTAGGACAATCTTCTGATAATAATTTTTACGTTCAAGGACACGAACGAATCTTTTCTTCCATCGAAATCTTCGTCAGCCTCTATTACAAAGATATTCGTCAAATTCTACCAATTAAAAACGAAGCTGGCACCCCGCTGGGGATAGCCACCCACATGCTATATTTATTTTTATTTTATTTTTTTTTTCACCAATAAGATATAACACTTTACCAAATGTCCTTCAGGACAAATTGTAAAAAAAACCAAAATAAAATAAAAAAAAATTCTACCAATTGGCAAGTGAAAGAATAGCAACAAATCGAACGAATGTTACGTAATTACACATCCCACGGAAGTTATATAAAATGCCCAATAATTACGTATGTCACTGCTGCAAAGAAAACTTGCCTACTTGCCCGAGGAAAATTCGCTCCTTGCAATAGCTAATGAAATAGAAAGCCGAGTTTTCTCCTCTCCTGCAGAAATCCCGCGAATTTTTCGATCGATCGCGCGAGGTCGAGCTTTATCCGGATTGCACTCGCGATTGATTACCCGTTCTCCGACAGAACAATCTGCATGGATAGAAAGTAATGGTCAATCGAATATACAGGCACGAATTAAATTCGATTCCTCGTCGAAGAGTAGGAACGAGGTCGACGATTCTTATTGGCAATAAGTTCGATAGGTAATGACAAGAGATATCGTTTCTTCATGATCACGAGCAATAATCGATACTTTTCGTCTGTAGCTGCGAGGGAGCCGCGTGTACGCTACGTGATCGTTTCGATTTTTCGATTAACAATGCAAATCCGTTTCACCGACGCTCATATTGCGTGGAATAATTCTGGATGATGAATTAGAAAGTCAGCCACGGCAAGTGTACCGTGTGTCGTCGTCTAGGTTTCGTAGATGGGAATGTTTCGTTCGTGGTCCAAGAATTGGACTCGGCAAAGATTAGATCGTGCATCCCGAACGATCCATAGATCATTCGTGTTCGATCGATGGGTCACGTAGTATCGTACGTAAGCAGATATGGATTTCGAGAAAAATTATTCTTTCGTTTTATTAGGTCGATTGCTCGATATTTAATTTGTTTTGATTAATGAAATATATTTATTTAAAGTTTCTTTCTTTCATTTAGTATGTATCTGTATACAGTGAGTTTATTTCAATATGTGTAGTCTCTATAGAACGAGTTTTCCGAAAGGAATTTTCCAAAATAGTGAAATGATATAAAATTGTTCTGTAGAAAATACACTGCAATGCTTATACATAATGTGTCGTAATGTATAAGCGATGTATTGAAACTTCTATGTACTCGAAATTCATTCCTCGTATCATTCATACATAATTCATTACTACATCGTTGAATATTCATCACAGTCAAACCCAAACAAATCTAACCTGCATTTATTACCTCGATACGAAAGACTCTCATGTAATAGATAGAAAAATGATAGATAAATATCTGTGGCTATTAAACAATTTAGAAATTAATGACCTACCTTATTGTCAGGCCGCCTAAGGCCTACCCATCATCACAGTGACCCGTATTAGGCCCAAGGAACCCCCTTAAACCACATCTTTTTGATCGGTGGGGGGAGTATGTTACTAGGCGAACCATGCGACGTCCCTTTCGGTCTGGCCGCCGTGACCGACCCCTCGTTAAACTGACCTGCAGGAACTTAAGGAACCACCATAAACCGAATCTTTTCAGCTTAATTTCGATTCATACAAATATTTTCGGTTTATGAATGGTAATGTGAACAGTCATTAGGTTAATTCCATACTCTTGCTAATTACGGGGAAAACATATGTGCCCTGCTAAACAGCTGGTTTTTCCCCAGAACAAGGACACCCATGAGCCATATCTGCAGGAGACTTTATGCTGTTTTGTTCATTGTTTATTAATATTGGCCAAAACCAATGGGCATAGCGGATCGTTACCCTCACTATTCTACCAAAAAGTGTTTTTTTTTTTTATTTTATTTTGGTTATTTTACAATTTGTCCTTATGGACATTTGGTAAAGTGTTATATCTTGTTGGTGAAGAAAAAAAAATATATAAATAAAAAATAAATATAGCATGTGGGCGGCTACCCCCAGCGGGGTGCCAGCTTCGTTTTTTCTAAGTTATATCTTTTATGAGGTCTATTGGGTGTTTCCTTTTTAGTCTTCTTGCGATATTTGTTGTGTTGCACGTTTCAGCTGCCAGCTGGTTCGGGTGTGTTTCTATTCTTGCTCTGTATCTTGTTGCGAATCTGGTAATCTCTTCCTTGACTTACCGAAAAGTGTGAACAACGAATCCGGTTCCTTGGTTCAGCAAGGGTATACCCACACCGAGCTTTCCTCCTAAATAGGACGAGATGGGTCACTCACTGTTCATACACTACGCAGACAGTCAAGTACACTGCTCTTATACTCCGGGGACAGTCAACATACTTCGGACGGTTCTTTCGCTCATCGGGCAGTCACGTTTACTAATTTAAGCCAGAATCTCGGGCTATAACGCGCTAACACCTCAACCCTCGGGTAAGACATCAAAATAATATCTGTACGTTCCACGTGTTGTAAACGGGAATAAATTCAATATATTAGATAGCTGTAGACTACAGCTATTTCACCTCAACCACCCCTATTATCGTAACTGAAATCAGGGGATCGCCCTGCTCGCGGTGTCGATTCGTATATCGTAACGGGAATTTACGACTCCCGTTGACGCGCCTAACGGAGACGCGTCTCCCCGCGACTGGACGAACTTAACAAATGTATATGAGATAAATTTAGAAATATAATGTTTTACATTATTCGAATTTCTATTGAATTTTGTTCCAAGAAGACGAATACCCTACAAACTTTTCTTACAAAATTATATAATTTAATTGACCATTTAATGAAACTTATTACGATCTGTACGAAACCTATTTCGTACGAACTTTTGTAAAGTTTCGTAAAATTAGAAATTATCACACGTAAGAAATACTGAACTTAAAATTATAACCAAAAGATCACAGACTATAACTATTACACGTCTCGGATAAATTTTTCAAATTATTAGATCCAACTTACAAAGATAATCTCTTATATCACCACAAATATTCCTCTTATTTCTCTCCTCGTACAGAAACAATTTTACTATCTAACGAGCCTAACAAGCACGTAATTCTCCACGCAAAGACCAGCTGGAACACCTTCTCGAGCAACAATGAAACGGCTAAAGAGAAGTCTGATAAGCCTCGACTCCGGTGAAACTGATAATACGCACCGTCTAGTGCCGCAATTCGCCACGTATCACCCGATAGACGCGGAAGACGCGATTGGCAGACGCGAAATTAAGTTTCTATTAAAGCCTGGCGATTTTTTTTTCGTCGCGTCATCACCCACACGCGGCGCCCTCGAGGAAATAATCGACTGACCCACGCGCTGCTTTCACCGTTCGAGGGCGTTTCTTCGGAAAAGTGATCCTCCAGCGTGTAGGAACGAAAGTGCACGCGAAAGGGACCGCGGGAATCACCAGGCGTATTTTCGATTCGTCTCACGCGTGACGCGCGCCCGCGCCAGGAGAAAATCTACGATCGCACGCGACTACCGATCCGATCGCCGAATGCGATTTTTCCGCGGATAAAAGAATCTTTGTACGTTATCCAATCGATCGTGAGATTTTTGTAGCGACTAAAGTATGCAGATCTAGATTTTTATGAGCGAGCCATGGGTATTTTTATTCATATTCATCATTCTATTCGTTTACGTATTTATTATTTTTATCCATATCTTTATGAAGATAAATAAAAATGGAATTTAGATAGGAGATGGTTTCACCTATTATATATTAAATACTATAACAAGCGTTATACTTGGAATATCTTTGATGTCTTTACATGCATTTTTGAGGTTGCAAAAATTGTTTATAACATTTATACAGATTGTAACAGAACAGGCGTGACTCACTCTGGGTCTGAGCCGATTGTGCAATTTAAAAATAATGGGAGAAGTACATGCAGATACATATTCTATCCGTCTTCGTTTATGAGATATAATGTCCTGTTTTGATTTTGTCTTATCTAATTACCTGCACGGAAGATGCTAAAAATGATCACTTGTGTCATTCTGGATGACTCCAGATATTTAACAAATTTGTCGAAAAGCTTGTTCGATTGTAAACCTTAATATTTCAACATTTTCGATAGAATTTCTTCCGTGTAAAAATTGTATATGTAGAACATATATTTTATACGAATTTTTTTCATCGTTTCTAAACGTACAATCAACTCTCGAAGTGGGCCTCGCATGTTCTGTTACAACCTGTATATACGAATTAATTAGTTAAGATACAGGTATATTAAATTTCAAATCATTTGGCACCTTCGTATGTTTACACTAGAGTTTTGTTTTTGCGAACATGCTCGACGAGCTCCAATAATAATAGCTATCCCCACCAACTGCTCCTATTAATTCCGATAATAGGAACCGACGGTCGAACACCTGAGGTCGAACAACAATTTCGGTCCAAACACTCAGTTGCTTATCGAACGCGTACGAGTTCGGAATAGGCGTTCGTATAACAGTACAAATGAAAGTATGCTGAAACGTAGTTTGGCTAACAGAAACGCAGTAGTGAGTTGACATAACTGAATAATATCTCGTTCGTCTATTTTGGCACATGCTAAATAATTTAAGTTGTTCGTATAAACGTGGCATGGATAAACGAAGTTTTTCTGTACAAGAATTTGATGCTATCAAAATGAAATGTGGCACCTGATAAGAAACGTTTCATTGCAGAGTAATGGTACGTACAAATACCTTTTTTAACCAATTTATCTGCACGTCTAGGTGTTCTAAATATACTCGACTCATGTTAACATTCTAATACGAATGATACGCTTGAATATACCATCAGGGCATAAAAAAGGTTACGATTAAAAAGATTAAAAACAGATTTCATCTTCCCAATAATATCCATTTATAATGTTTCAACATTTCTTCTCTATTATCGTTTGATCTAACGTTGCAGCAATTGACGTCTAGTAACCGTGTATTAGAAAGAAAATTTATCCGATTCATCGATACGCGAATGGTGTTTAAGCGAGCGAGGCAATCGAACGAATCTCTAAGTGATATCGTTTTAAAGAGTTTCGATTACTGAAATTCTTCGATCTGGCATCCCGTGAACATTTTTCTGCGCGATGGCAATAAATTTTCCACCGCTCCACTTGGTCAAATCGCTTCCCTATCGGCATTGTCCGGCAATAAAACTTTCTCGAGCGTAACGGCCGCTAATGCAACGAGCATCCTTATTTGCTTGTTTCCGCGCGTTCAATGTTTCGACATCGTTCTCAACGAGGTGTTTATGAGTTCGTTTATCGTTTATTTATTGTATCCGCCTTGCCAGAGCTACTGTGCTCGGTGCAGTTTCGCGTTTCTTTCGCGATCAAATACACGTTTCCTTCTCTCGTAGCGAATATTAATTTATTAATTTCGTTTAAAGGTTCTAGAAGATTTCCTGATGAAGTTGAAGCTTCCTCTTCTTTTTTTTTTGTAGAAATAAGAGGAAGTTCGCTCGTATAGTTTGATGCTTAGTAGAACTGCTTGTCATATTTTAGCTGGTAGAATTATAAATTACGATGCATAAAGATTATGAAAATTAAAATTACGATCAAGTATTATTAAATCTTATCTGAATTCGTGAAACTAAAAATTATTTTAACATTCAAGTTACTTACGATGGTATCTTACAACTAGTGATTTTCGAAAGCAAATAATTGAAATTAACAATGTTAACCGTGAAACAAATCGTAAGACCAGAGATTGTCGATACACTTTACATTGAATTTTTGTTTTTTACACAAAAATTTAAACCCGAGAAAGGACTCGAGACAATCCACGATAATATTAGAATAATATCACAAAGAAGCTAGTTATAGTTTATAAATAATTATAAATAAGACAGAAACCGTAATTATCAGTTAATTAACTATTCACTCGAATCATTGAAGAATCTTCTCGTACACATAGATTCTGCTTAACGAGTGTCACGATTTGAAAATGGATTTTTCGAAGGATGTTAAGGACTTGCATCGTGACTCGATGGCGAAAGTCAACGCGTCATTGTCAGTGAGCGGCGTAATGACAGAGCGGCGCGACGCCCGGCGTCAGCGCGTCAAATCGGAATTGTCGTTAGTAACTGGTCCGAGACTTTCGCGCATTAGCCGCGTTTTCTATTCGCGGGAAAATCTCTGTTCGATATTCACAGTTGCTGCATGTAAGAACAACGTAGTTTGGCTAACGAGCGCGTGGGATTCTTCTACCTAAAGTCGAGTTTCTTATCTTGCTTTGAATTAATCATCAATTCCGATTTTCTCTATTTGTGTAGTTAGAATAACATCTGTAGAGATGCGAACAGATACCTCGAAGACAGAAGAAATGAGCTAAAATATAGAAGAAACGTGGACAAAATATTAAACAGATCGTCTTCGAATTCTCTTTCTCAATCGCAATCATAACGATGTTTTAGAATGTTTCATAAATTTCGTCGTTCTTTTTCGTCAAACTTTCACATGGAATCACATTTAGATATTAACTGTTCTATTGGTAATTTATAAGATTTCTGTAATCTCTAGAACTTGATGAAAACTTTTTACGAGGGTTGTTATACGAATTTGATTTATATATTTTATTGATGTGAATATTTCATTAAGCTGTGATTATCTTAAAATCCTGTCTGATAATACCTATTAAACGCGTACTAATAGCATCATATAATGAAAGACATTAAGCTCTTGTGTTTCTAATGGAACAACAGTGTACTGCACAAGTGCGTTAACGGTTTCTTAAACTACTTATTTTACGTTCAAATAGCTCCAAACTACTAAACCACTCGCGCAGACCAACATAAAACTCCCAATTACCAAACTACTTACCCTACATTCCGACAGTCGTAGTATCAAAAATTTTAAGTTCAAAGTTTTAACGAAGTCCATCGTTCCAGATATCCTCGCGGTCGATCTCGAAACGCTTGCCTGCGTGTCTCACCTGGTTTTTTACCTGTCCTTGATTAATCGCGATTTTCAATTTCCTCCATTTGGTCGATCAGTTTGCTAGAAAGTTCTGTCTATGGCGCTTGAGGACAGCGAACAAATAACAGACGTAAATCACCACCTGGCTCAGCCGCAGAACGAGGATCGAAGATGAAACAGGAACGATTTCAAGAATTAACAGGGATTTAGTCCGGCAGCTTCTCGGTTCTCGCTAGCATTAATACCAGGGTCTAGTGCCACTCAAGATCGATCTCTCTTTCTCCTGGTGTTCAGTTTCATTTATCGTTTCATAGATCAACCGACCAAGGACGCTAGGCTAGATCCGACGATTACTCGTTCGCTAACCAGCGTAAAGTCTCTTCCTCTCTCTCTCTTTCTCTCTTTCGATCCTCGAAGAGGACTGACGGATCGATTTCATTATTCGTGGCGAACGAGCTCGTACGTCTTCCCTGGCTTTAGAATCCTCTCGCTAACCCTGTAGACGAAACGCGGCGATAGGGATATTCAGGAACGCCCCGGTACTATCATTCATCAAGGCGAGTCAGCGTAATCTCGTTCTCTCTGTTACAGATTTCCTGTACCGGCACAGCGTTACCATCGATAACGTTAGTACCGAGGTGGAGATACTGGACACTTCCAGGTGCGAGGTAAGTTCTTTGTCGTTTTTAAACGTTCGTTCCACTTTCAGAGCAATTGGACGAATTTTTGCTTGTTCGAGGAGCTTGTGTTTAGTATAGCGTAGGATTCTGTGAATGAAGTTCCATATGACAATAGATGTAACTTGCGTAAATGTAAAATATCGAAATAATTTTACATTTTCATGGAAGCTTCGTTATTGTGATTTAAATGAATCGTCATTACGTATTAATGTTTGGGTTATAAATAATATATTTTTACTGGAATTTAATGCGAACTGTAACTTTGCAATACGCGAATGAGGTTCGCTAAACACAAATTATGTACAATAGTTCAATATTTTACATCAAACTGAGCGAATAGCTAGTGTTTATTTAAGTCTTCAAACAAGATTACACTGCTATTCTAAATAAATATTCAGCTCTCTCTTCCTCTCTCATATACACACACATAACAATGCAAAATTTAAAACTTCCCCAAGAAGCTATTCCATGCCTAGCAAAATTCTTGGGGTTAATTTCAAAACCGAAGTAAAAGCTACGTATTCTGTCTTTACAACGATTACAAATTTTCCGTTCCAAATTCTACAATTCAATTCACTTAACTCGTTAACGTTTTCACTAATCACGAAAAAAGCAGGAAATCAACACGCAGCGATCAATTTCTCTAACATGGGAAACGAGAGAGAGGGAGAGAAAAAGCTCGTATTTCGATATCTCGGAAGGTGGACATAGAGCTTAACGAACGTACCTGGTCGATCGCAAATTATCGCGAGGATTTTTTTTCGTTTGCGATCGACAGCGGAAAAAGTCAGCGCCTAATGATCCCGCGGGATTATTGATGGATACACGACATAGATTGGCGTTAAAATCTCACTCGGACGCGAGCGCGGTGAAAATGTACATTTACGGCCGTACGTTTATTTGACAGACTGATTTGCCCGCGTGAGTTATGCCCAGTCTCGTGGCCGGTTGTAAATTATCCACGGTTACAACGGGATCGTCGGTCTTTGATTTCTGTTTTATGTTGCTGTCTCGCCAGCGTCGCGGTTTTTGTCAAATTCCACCGTGAATTTGCTAACATTTTTTAGACACTCTCGTTCTAGTTAAAGGGTGTTTAGTAAAAAATGACATAGGTTTGAAAGAAATTGTATTCGATAGGTTTGAAGGGTTTGAAGATGGGGAAGAAGGGTTATGAATAAATCGGAATAAATACGCGAGTTCGTATTCAATTTTTTGTTTTATTTATACATTGTATGTTATCGAACGTCTTGTATATTTTTCAAACTTTTATATTATATATTACGCAAGTTATAAATATTAGAGCGTAATACTTACAGGAAGTTTAAATTAATCAACGTATAATACGATACATAAACATCCGTAGTTCGCGAGAAAGGATTAATTTGTTTGAATTAATATAACACATGAAGTACGAGCTCTGTATATACAGCGTGATCTTCTTATTTGACTCAAATACGATATAGATCGTGTCGTTTTAGTTATCGTTTAACCTATACGTACATACGCATATATCCACTTCAACTCTGATACGTGATCAATATTGACTTCTGATAAAAACAGACACGTAACGACATCGTGTTATCGTCGGATACAACGAGACCGCCACTCGACTCTTAACTTTTTTAATCCCAAATAACATTCCAAATTCCAAGGTTAATCACCCCGAACCCCAATTTACTCGCCATCCTCCGAAGAAGCACGAAAAGAACGAAACACATGGACGCGGTTGTCGAAGTCGTCTAGGTTAGTAGTCATCGACACCGATGACCGAACATCGTTGTCGATCAGCGTCGAGGACCAACGACGACCAACAGAAGTCCACATTCTGTTCGAAAGTCTGTTTCGTCTTGCATAGAAACATCTCGCAACGGTTAGGGTAAACGCGTTCCCCGTGCTTGCGTTTCCTTTTGCATTTTTTCGCGACGGCGCATGGCATCGGCGCCTTTTATATTTATCTTCCGTCGACGCCTGTAAACATCGACTATTTCAGCACCGCGAGACGTTCGCGGGCCAAAGCGCGCAGAACACGCTTTTTCTTCCTTCGTCCTCCTCGCTCCTTCTTTCCTTTCTCCCCTTGGCTGGTCTCGCGTCGCGTTCATTGTGAAAGTCACGATGAATCATTTGCTTGCTGGACAAACTCCGTGTCTCGCGATACGCTGCTTTTCATTTAGCCTAGCTTTCTGCTCGTACGTTCCTCGTCCTGGAATTCGCCGACACAAACAGAGCACCTCTGTTCTTGATGAAGTCGTTGCTGATTCTATCGCGAACGTTTCTCCCCGGGGAAACTCGAGTTCATTGTTCAACAGAGAAGTCATCGATCGATTACCGCGATTTTCAAGCGATTAGAGGTTGCAATGGGACGATCACGACGATCGGTCTCTGGGTTTTTGCTCGCCGTTTCACGCTCTTTGTTGGGATTAAGTTTGACGTATTTCACTCTGCTGTTCTCTCCTCGAGTCTTCCTCGCGTTTGTATCTCTTTGGATAGATTGATAGAAAAGTAACAGCTACAGCGGAGAGGATCAATTTATAGTCGTCCACAGAAATTTCGAATATTTACAACGATATATTCTTGGCAATCCGATTGCTCTTTGTAAAATATACAGAGAAGTTTGTTTTATCTTCTTGCATTATATATGTTCCCACTTAAATACTGAATACAGAAATACTGTCCTTTATAATTGTTCGTAATGTTTGAAAAGGCCTCGATATTCAGGCTCTAATCTGTAGAATTTAAAAAGCAAATTCTCCTCGCTCTATCCCAACCGATATGCCGGCGCATCGCATACCGAATTCCCGCACAGATTTCCCAGAATTTCCTCGCCATAACTAAAATTCCATCTGGAGTACACCCAATTCCGAAATTCCTTCTCCGGTTACACGAATCTGCCCCATTTGCTCCGCTGAAACCCTACACCGATATTATCCATATAATGGGCCAAGCACTAAACAACGACGGTCCCAGCCTCACCTTCTAATAGCAGGATGATTTATGCATGGTTTTTAAAGCTCTGCCTCGATTCGCGACCGGTGGCAATAATTTACGATGTCGAGAACAATGGTCCCTCTCTCGGCTCTTCTATAACAGAAAAAGACCGCATGGCGGAATCCCAATGAGGATTCCGCTCTACCAGCGACAGGTGAACACGCCGTTCCGCGAACGTGGCTTAGCCACTCGGCTTCTCCTACGTCGGTACACGTAACCGTGTGTACATGAAAGTCACAAGGCGCACGCGCGAGCTCGTAGCCACGGTCGCCTAGATTCGAATTTAAAGGCGATCGTTATTCAATTCAAATACCACGGATAACGGGCCTTGTCGTAGGATTTCCGCTTCGACGTGTTTCGCGTGCGGGTTCGTTACCGTATTCTAGAAGAATCGGGTTAAGGGAGGTCAGGTCTGGGGGGACGATCGACCTGAAACCGGCCGATTCCGCGGAGATTTGGGTTAAGTAAGGTCAGGCCGGTTCAAACGAGCGACGACGCATCGATTGCGTCGTCGATCCTCCGGAGTCGATGACACCGCGCCTGCCTCTGCCAGCCGCCCCTTTTTCGGATGTCGTGCGCCTTTCGGAATGTCCGTTCCGATGTTTCAAAGGTGTTGGCGATGGTCTTTCACTCTTCGTCTTCCTTCTCTCTGTTTTTTTCTTTTTTTTTTTTTGTTTTCGTTCCTTCTTTTTTCTTCACGGTTGTTTTTATAGCGAAGATTTGGAGACGGAACGGAGACGGGTACCGTTAGTGGGTTTCGATCGATCTCGTTGATCGGTCGTTTCGCTCGGTCGTTGAACTCCTTTCGTTGTATTTTGGGGAATTCGTGCGAGACGGTTCGAGAAAGTTCGCAGATCGTTATCTTGATGAATGAAATAATTTCTCACGGTTTTATCCTTTTTATCTTTGAAATAATATGTTACGTAAGCTTAAACTTTCTTCGTTTTTTTGGGAATCGGTATGCGAGAGTTTGAGAAGGTTTGTTCTTAGATTGTGATTCTCGTAATACGATCTATTTTTCTATGGATTCCGCGGATATTTTCTGTCGGATATATTCCTAATAATTTGGAGCAATTTCCCAAGATATTTCGCTGTATTTTAAATAATATATTAGATTTCTTATTGTATGGTTACAAAAATGAGAAGGTTTTGCTGTTTCTCTATAGGTCTGAAGGATAACGATACCAGAGGAATACAGTAGAATTATCGAAGCTTCAAGTTAGTAACTTTTTAATCTTGCGTTTGCTAATAGTATATTTGTGTTAAGATACAAACTCGAAGTAATAACACTTACAATGACTCCTTTAACGAAATAGTCCGCTTTATAATATCCATCGTAGCGTAAACTCTACGATACATTGCTTTCGATGGTATAACTTTATCAAAGCTTATTTAATCTCGCTTATTTATTTATCAAATAAATAATATCTACTTGACTGGAAATTATCTAACTTCGACATAGAAAAACTACGAAAGTCTACAAGGTAGTAGTCGTCTCTTCGAACGCGTTCTCATTCCACTTTACAAAAATGAAAATCATACGCGAGCCCGTGAAATCTGGTGAATGCGTCCGTTCAGCCGATTAAAAGAAAAAGAAAAGATTAAGAGGAAAAAGGAAAGAAACGAGAAAAAGGGGTGGAAAAAGAGAGGAACGAGCGTGGAGGAGCGCGGGTATATATTTTCTAGACTGCAAAAGGAATCCAACATATTCCTTATACGATGCTCGTACGCACGGTACACTGACTCGTCCCGGCTTATTCGGTAGCCCCGCAACAAGACACGATCGAGAGGCCAGGTTGTTTTTAGCAAACTGGTTTTTCTACCCGGGGCTTACAATTACTGGCTTCCTTTTTTGCGCTGCCCCCCAAATGTTTGCACCTGTCGCTTAAAAGGCTGCGAACCGTGGGCCAAGATGGCATACCTGACCGTTCGGGATTAGTCCTTGGATTCGTAGCTAAGAATATTTGGAGCACCGGCCAGCTTAACCCACCGACGAAGAACACTCCCTCCTGATATTTCGTGATCCATTCATGGAATTTCGAACATCCATTCACGCTACTTCCTTGACTTTCTTTTTCTTCGAGTCTTCCAGTCTTGTTGGTTTTCATGCATTGAGAGATTTTTGAGGTTTCTTCAGGTCCTGTTGCAACATACGCGTCCACCCCCGCTCGAGTTTTCAGACGGTTATTACACTTGCTGTAACAGTAGAGAAAGTTAAATAACGATTGAGAGGTTGTTAACGTTTTAGAGCAGTTTTAATTAATCCGCATCAAGCGTTAAACATTAAAAGAGTTTCAAGTGTTGGAAGATCTTTAAGAGATGCGCGAGTTTGTCAAAAGCCAAACTGGTCAACTCCGCTCTCCAAGAATGTCCTAATTTTGCTACACGAGTCACGCGATTGATATTCAGCTCTGGAGAACAATCGATTCACTTCCACAGATTCGCTGTTTGCAAGATGACGTAAATGATAGTTAATTCCAAGGTAAATTTAATAAATCATCCATCTTTGGTATTTTCCAATTTACGAAATTGGTCCATGTGGTTTCTGAACGACCCACACATCGAAACCTCAGAATCCTAAAATCTATCAACATTGAAGATTTAAGCTTGTTAAATATTTGAAATTGACGAGAAAAGAAACAAAATTTATACGAATATGTAACTGAAATTTTCTTCAGTTTCGAAATAGTAGATAGAACATTCTAACTAAGATAGCAAGGTACTCGAGGGATTAACTGTAGGAACATTTCTAGACGACTTTCCTCCTAAGAGACAAACAGCGAAACTTAATAACCTGAAAACTCATCAAGTTCAAGATTGAAGATCGTTAAGTGTCTTTGATTGAACGAGAAAAGAAATAAAAATGGTGCGAATATGAAACTCCAGTAATATACAATCTTCGTAAGATTAATTTTCAGTTACCATTAGACGTTGCACCGCTGGTAGCTGCTGCAAACACCAAAGCGTGTCTTCACATTCTGATCTTCCTAAATAGCTGCAATTTGCAACTATCTAGAAGCAAGCACAAAAGAAAAGAGCATGATCTCGTCGTATACTTTCGCAGTTGAATATTCATCTTTCTTTTCCAACTGTATTACTTTGTAATATTATGTCATTATTTTTCCAATACAAAGAAAGACACGGTGCTCGAAGGATTAACATCAGGAATGCTTCTGAAGAATTCTCCTGCAAAGAGGCAAACACCGATGCGCTGGTCGTTTCGTAACGCGAATCTATTTGCGTTGTACAGCGTTTCGCGCATTGGTGGGACGGCGTTTCGACTCGGTGCAGCTGATGCAACGCGACGCGGTGTAAACAATGGCAGAGAACGTTGCACCAGGGGAACACGCGCGAGGACGCATGCACCGTTACCGCATAGATTCGATAAATAATACGATACAGGAAGCCGTGCCACCGATTTGTATGTACGCGCTTACCAGCCGGTCTCGTGCTGCTGCCGATCGATCTGTTCGACCGCCACTTTATCGTCCGCTCCGATCTGACGATCATTATCGATCGGTCGCACGATTTATTGGCGATGACGCGTCCTCCGCTCGTCGTGAAAATTTGATCACTTTCTACGATAGCGTGCCGCTCGATTCTACCGCCGATCGTATAAGCATCGCTGTGAGACTCGCTGCGTTCCATTGGATCGGATGGTCTTATAACGTGAAACGCGATAAATAGACTGCGTATGTTTATGTATTTAACTGTTTTAACTGTTTTAGTACCCAACAACGATATATCGTCGATATATAGTAAATATAATTTGAATGTAACATATTAGATCGCTATGGATGATACGGAATTATTGACTCGATATTTTTCGCTCAGGTCCAAATCTTGGAAATGTATAAAATATTCATAGCAGGGCGCTCGTTATATAATAGGTGGAATATATTTAATAGATAGAACGACTCTCAGTTTAAGTTCCGGTATGTTTATAAACACACGAGACTGCGTAAAAATCCACAGTCTAGCGATGAGTTCGTTTGGAGGCACTTTGTGGAGAATGTAAATCGGATTTGTTGGAGAAGTATAGTTTTGGGAATGTAATAAATTAGGATTTCCTATGTTTAGCCTGTTTTAAGCAAGGAGAATTTTTGCATACTGGTTGCCTTATGTATCTCCAAGTAATATAATTTGTAATTCAATGATATAATTAAGAGAAAGTATCTCTTAAATAATATAATATATTCTACGTTATAAATCTTCTTCAGTTCAGACGAGAACAGCGACAGATCTTTAAAAGTAGTTAGCATAAAATTGATCGATGTTTGTATTTACGTAACGAACGCTAATCAAAAGATACTCGATCATTGTGCCATTCTATATCTTTCCTCGATATAAATTTTACATTACATTTACACGTTGAAAGTTGTATTAAACACACGCGGAAATTAGTAGCTGTAAAAGCTACGCCAAAATTGCACGTATCATAGTATTTACATATTAATTAATCGGACCCAACCGTACTAAATTCCTTGCCATTTCGTAGGAGTTCGTTTTTCGTAGACACTACACGTAAGCAGTTTTAGATTGCGCCATTTCCTAACAAAAGTATCGGTACACTCGATCAAAAAGCGTTGTACGGGTTGTTGATTATTGGCACGGCCCAAAACCCACTAACAAGAACCAGCACGCACGCAATTTTATTTACTAGCTGGTCAATAAATTCTCTCCTATCCACTTACGAAATTTCTTCTGAGATATATACACTTTGTCTCCATTGTATCTTGTTGCAACTAACGAAGAAAATTTATTCGACGCAAGCAACGTGGAAAAAAAAACTGGCTGACAAAATCCGTAGCTTGGTCCAGCTTAATGAGCCCCTATACAAAAGGAAAATACGAGTAAGATTAGACCAAGCTGCGTATTATACACAATGGGATTTTCTAACCAGCGCGATATATCGGCGCGAACGAGCTAAAGTATAGCTGTCGGATAGCGGATTTAACGATCTGTCCCGTGTACAGTCGCGAGCTGATCGCGCACCACTGCCACACTGATCCACATCGATATCGATCTCCGTAGATCCTGTTCTTACGGACGCTGGTCGTTGCACCGCCAGTGGAAGTCCGATTTGGTCTTCGACGTCCACTTTGTACGTGATCCAATGCATCATTTCAGATTGTTCATAATTTTCAAGGATATTTATGGATGATTGTTCGTCGAGTAAATATACTTTGCATAATACGGTATAATACTTAGGTATTATCGATCTTTGAATTGGAATTGTATTTAGCGTATGACACTTGATGGGCAGTGGATAATTTTCAGGGATATTTATGGATGATTGTTTGTCAAATATAGTTTGTATAATATTCGTTAGTATCTATTTCTTAGTCTTGTAACGCGGAAGTAAAAGATATTCGTGCGGTTTGATGCGAGTTCACTCTTTGAACGCAGTGTCGTTTACGACTTAATGTATTGTCAGTTGAAAGGATTATGGAAATATCGTGGAGATATTGGAATTATTAAACTAGTATAATAGGAAATCTTTGTGCAAAGATATGTTGAAGTATTTATCAATTTTGTGTCACTTCGCTACTGTATTTCCAAGTTTAAATTCAACTTGCTTTTATTTTTAGCTTTTCGCTTGTTGTCTTGGAATATCGAATTATATTTATCCGTTTCTTGCTTTGATCCATTAAAAACACGTTGCGTTAACCCTTTTGACTCGATATCATTAAAACTTCTTCGTAAACTCAAGAAGTTCCGTTACAATTTACAACCCTACTTGTCAGGTTTCAGATTACCTTTAATTGCCACTATGTCCACTACGAACTTTACCGATAACAAACGCTTAATTTGAAAACTAATTTCAAAGCACGCGCTGTTTCCTACTCGGAATCAGTGCATGCTCAGATTGTAGCTACGTTTAACCTTTGCAACGCGGCTACTAAATATCCCTTTAGAGTTTAGACAATAAACGCGAGGCTACGCTTTAGCACTAACAGCACTTAACAGAAATGTCAGAACACAACCAACGTGGTCAATTATCTCCATATCGAACAACGCTTCGCGTCAACAAATTAAACCGCATCGAGCATTCTCTTCGTCCTATGGAATCTCGAAATGGGGAGAAAAATTCACGATTACGCCACACTTGGTGTAACGTTTCGGTAGGCCTATCTGCTAGTAGCTTTTTAACTGCGACTCGTTGAAGATAGCGACCCCAGGCCGCCAGCATGAAGCCCAGTTCACGCTTAAAAAAACGTGTGCAGACGAAAGACGAGAAATATAGAATAAAAATGAAACATAATGGTTCTATTCATCCTTCTTCTTCGATGTATTCTAATTATTTAAACAACGTCAATAATCAATGGTCGGTTTTTGAGTAATTTCAACTTAAAACGCGTACACTTTCTACCCATTGATACCCATGAATGAAGTAGTATCGTTTGGTCATAAACGACTATAATAAATAAATAAATAATTGTGATAGTCTAGAAATAAAATGAAATGAAATTAAAACTACCGATATTAAACAATCTAAACCTAAACTGGGTTATTTTATAGTTCCTAGTGATTCAATGTTGATTAATTAGTAAATTAGTTGACCAATTAAAGGTCAACGACAATTTCCTTAAGTTAAAAATTCTTTCAATAAGGAAACTCTCGGTCGCATGACAGAAATTAAGTAAGATACGAAAAGTTTATTCTGTACAAACCAATTCTCATTTTCACAGAGTTGCTTAAATATCGACGTGCAACTGATGAAGTGCGAATCGGGCTTAAAAGACGCTAGTGGCGCGCGCGCTAGAGTGTATCGCTACGAGCCGCGGTATAATCTTTCCAATTATCCGGCTGCAACGCAACGCGTCCATTCATTGCTGGCTGTAGATACAGCCACGGATAGCCAGCTAGCTTTTCTAGTATCTGGCGCGTAAAATCCAACAGTGGAAGAACAGGATCGGTGTTTTCCGTTGGGAACTTTACGGGTGAAGTTAACAAAACATAAGCGGTTAAAGCGCGCATATGCTGTTCACCAAACGCGCTCTAATCTTCCAAATTGTCTGTTTTCGACCTATGGAGAGTTGGCTAGCGAATATCGATTTAACGATCTAGATGGGAGTGTCGAGCGGAGCGAAGCGTGTTCCAGCGTATTTAGTATTTACCTGATATCGAGCGGCGAAGGCCAGATAAAGCGTCATGGGGTCCATTAATTTACAATTTGGTCAATGACCTTAACGCGATTCTGTGTTCCGAGAACAGGGGTGGTCGAATGTTTCTTAGTCCTCCTGATGGAATTTAAATACGCTTTGCGTGGGTTAGATCGTGCATCGACAAAATCTGTTTGTTCTAAGAATCGATATGGACTATCGAGGTATGATAAGAGATTATGGTTAATATTTGATAGATTAGAGCGAAAGAGTAGTTGGATAAGGCTTCTGTTCGGTTAGCGTCGAATGTTAAATTCCTGTAAAGTACAATAGAAGTTTCGAGCTTGATGAAACTTTGGGATTATGCGCATGCAGTTTAGAATGGGACAGAGAATATGCTGATATTTTTTAATTTCGTCGTTCCTTGGAAATGCTCCTATAACATGTACTTTTTAACTACAACATATCTAAACAATGAAACGTTTGCTTCGGAAAAAGCACATTGATTTTACAATAAATTTTTGAGCAATGTGTACGTTAAATTCGAGGTGGATATATCGTGATAGGTGCGGAAGAAACACTCGAGTATAGTTAACAATATATGTTTATTAACAGATACTCTATATGTACACTTTGCGTAGAAGTCGCGATTACAAGTTCGACTTCTAAGCAATGCGTTACGATGCACGATACAAGTTCGGATGCTGATTGCTTAAGATGTCGAGGAAGTCGGGTCAACTATTACTGCTAACTACCAACTATAGACTCTGACTGACGTCTAACGACTGACTTTCCGTCACGATGCTGCTGCAAAGGAAAGCTATGATGGTGTGTCTAAGGATACGAGATGGTTGGATTTGTCGAGGGAAGCCTTTGTTAGGAAAGTGAGGAAAATGGGTGTTGCTGGTAATTGTTTAATTTCTACGTTGGTGGTTGAAGAAGGATGCCAACCAACCTCGAGAGAAAGTTGCCGGTGGGGAGCATTGTATGTGAGAAAAGCAGATTTTCCGTACCTTTCCGTGGTAGATAATAGGTTTTGGGATTGTTAAGACAAAGACTATTTGTTCCTTTGAAGAACCTTAGGTAGTGAAATCCTAAGATTTACAGCAGGTCCTTAGGCTAGTTGAAAATATACCATGAAGACTCTTCGACATCTGACAATCATCTTATCCGAAGAATAGGGCTTTGTGTAGCGAGCCACGGGTCAAAAACCGTTAGAAAGTTTACTGTCGAGTGCCGCTACAAATTTTTGACTAACTCGACGACTTTGACTAAGCAAAACATGCAATGAGTTATAACCACTCGATGATTCGTTAACTTGCTTAGAAAAATAGAAAATGTTCTCTTCGTGGCATTTAATAAATTGGCGAAAAGAATTCATTGATTTCAATTAAAACTTAAGACTCAAAATTACGAAATACGAATTACGTATACTATTTCGGTATTATATTCACGATGCTTTAACGATGAACGAGCAATGCTCGTTTAGTCAATAAAGAAATAGCTAAGTAGCTAACTTTAGTACCACCGAAGGAATCATAAGGCGAAGGGGTTAATGACGATACTTGCGCCTTTGATCACCTTTGACCGTCTCGTACGTTCAACAACGAATACGGTTTTAACATGGTGGGCAGTTTCGATTTAGTATGCACACCTTCGCGGTCCACAGACGGCCATCTTGAAACCACGACCCTGTTTTCCCTGCAGGAGTTGAACGGATCCTAACCGCGTGGAGGTGATCGCGGTTTCTCCTCCGTGACTTCTGCATCGACTGCAATAACAAGACGTAAACCGTTTTCACGTCGCACTTTCTTTTCGCGACGATTTTAATGCCTGCAAGTGTGTCAAAATTTTAAAATATTTCACTCACTTTGCACAGAGTATTTCTTTTATTGTTATATTCAATCTACGACGTTCGATATTCGATATCTTTCCCCGACTTTTACTTCCGAAGTATTTCTCCAATTTTTTTATATTCTTAATATGGTAATCATGTTAGAAATTCAGTTGATATCGAAATAATGAAACAGCTTACGAAAGTGTATCCGTATTTTATATTACACGGTACACATAGATGTTAAATATCGAAGAGGCGCAATGGAAAACAAGACCAGAATTCAAATCCAGATTCTTAACTACCTGGACGCCTTTACACATTAATAACGATTTACTTTCTTAAGCCTAATACCCCAGGCGATATCTTAATATCCTAATCCAGGTTTTACTCGTACCTTGAATCAAGCTATCAGAGACTTTTCTCTTACCGAGTTTAATATTCGAACCGGTATTTTAATATCCTAATCCAGACTTAATTTACGCTCGTGCCCTGGTTACAAATCAAGCACGTAAATGTATTTAACCTTTAATACCTACTATTTTCTCCTACAATTTTATTTTCATACGATATATCGATCCAATTGCCAAGACAAGGGTCAACTTCGCTATCAATATCAAATTTTATCCACATCTTCCAAGCAACATTCTGTTGGTATACCGCGGGATAGATAAACGTCCGACTGATATACCTGGTAGACTTTATTTCTGTCCGTGTTCAACTCGAGAACTCTTAGTTTGCACGCAATGGTCGCGTTGCAACGCAATACGATTATAAAGCAATCATCGAGCTTCTGGAAAAATAGCTTAGTAGGTGCGAGTGCTAACTCGTCAAAAATGGTCCGAAGGGTAAGGTAAAGGGTAAAAGTTCTCCAACCACGGTTTGGATAAGGGTTGAAGAAGCAAGATCACCGGCTTCACAGCTAAAGTGTAAATGAAGGACAGGATAAAGGGTAAATGCCATTTTAATGAATTTTTAGCTTAACATTGTCGCAGCTAAGAGGAAGATCTTCACCCAGCACATCCATCATCGCGAAGTAAATCTCGCCGAAGGTATCTCGGCACCTTCTTTTTATTTATCGCCGAGTTACTCCAGCGAGTGCTGGATCGCGCGATCCGGCAAAAAAGCGCGTGCGGAATACGCCGGAGAAAAGCTGTCGGGCCGTTGGGCACGCGCGGCGGATGCCCCAAGCTGCCAAGGAGGAACGAAAGGAGAACAACGACGACGGACGCGTCTCTTTTTGTAACCGTTGAGGCCGGTCCGTGGTGCAAGCAGCGTGCAAGCACGAGGAACACACCGCGATCGTGATGTCAATCACCAATGAAGACAGTTACCGTGCCGACTGTCACCGTGAAGATGGTCGCGGTGACAGCAGCACGCGCCTTAAGGCGCATTCACAAGACACGAGGGCCCAATCCTCGAGGCAATAAATTCTCTCTCCTTCCCTGTCTGTCTTTCTCTCTGCCCATCTGGGATGCTTGTTGCATGTTTCTTGTAAGTGAGGCTAACTGATGTAAATGCCTGCTTCGTCCGTGCTGGAACTTAATTAATCTTCTTCCCTGTATCTTCTTCGCCCTTCCACGCCCCGTTCTCGGCGAGCACTCGATCGACCGATCATTAATCATCGATTGTTCCGCGAACAATCCTGAATAACACGGAATAGGTGCACCAGGGGATGGCTTTCAGACTCGATTAAGCGTTTAATAGGTGGATTTTGTGGTTCGAGTCTGGGATGCTTTTGACAGGGACCTTGGGGTTTTGATTTCTGGATATTAGGCGTCGAGGGAAGATTAGACTGATAGCGAAGAGATTGACAGAAATTTAGTTTCGCAGAAATCGCAATTTTTACGAAGTAAATGCATCGTACATGGGTATACCATAAAAGATATAACTTAGGAAAAAACGCTGGGGGTAGCCACCCACATGCTATATTTATTTTTATTTTATTTTTTTTTTCTTCGCCAATAAGATATAACACTTTACCAAATGTCCATAAGGACAAATTGTAAAATAACCAAAATAAAATAAAAAAAAAAGATGGGTATACAATATATAGGGTATACAGTAGCGGACAAAAGATTAAGACGAAATGGAAAAAATAAATAATTGATTTACTTTCCATAAAAAATATAAATACAGTGTTCTACATTTGGTATTAACTAATTAGGCATTTGTTTATACACTTACAAAAAAAATTTCATTTTGATATTTTGCTCAGTAGCGAAGTTACAAAAAAAGGAACGAAATCTGTATAATATTTTGTCGGTCAAAAGTTTAAGACTACACAAAAAATATTAAGTTTTGGTAAAAAAATATGCACAATTTTTGTTTAAATTCAATATTTTGTCCAATATCCGTTATTTCTTATCACTTCGGTACATCTTCTTGGCATTGAATCTATTAATTTTTTACATTGATCTACCGTAATATTACTCCAAGCTGTTTCAATTGTAGAGTAAAGTTCATTCAAATTTTTCGGTTTATAACCTTGTACTGTCTTTTTTATGATGCTCCACAAGTTCTCGATTGGATTAATATCTGGTGATTGGGACGGCCACGGCAGCACGGTGATATTTTCTTCTTGAAAAAACTGTTTCACAACCCGAGCCGTGTGCTTCGGATCATTATCATTTTGAAAAATAAAATCATCACTCATATTGTTGCGTGCAAAAGGTAACATTGTGTTCTTGAGTATGTCCTTGTATTGAAAACGGTCCATAATTCCATTGATACGACATATCGGACCAGGGCCGCTTCGAGAAAAACACGCCCACACCATAACGTTGCCACCACCATGTTTAAGAGTTTTTAAAACGCACTGTGTTTTCAAACTTTCGCCAATTAGACGTCTAACGTACCGTATCCCGTCAGAACAGACGCGATTGAATTTCGATTCGTCAGAAAACAATACCTTTTGCCAATCTTCACTTGTCCAATGCTTATGAGCTTTAGCAAATGCAAGTCGTCTTTTTCGATTCCTAGAACTCAGCAGTGGTTTCTTTTGGGGTTTTCGTCCTCTTAAGTTAAAGTCTTCTAATCTTCTCCTAACAGTTCTAGCACTAATTTGTGTATCGTTTTCATAGTTTATCTCCGCAGCAATATTATTTGCACTACGAAAACGATCCTTTTCGCTCAATCGATGAATCCGGCGATCCATTTTCGGTGTTGTTTTCCGTGGTCTTCCGTTTTTCGGTTGATCGCAATACATGCCTGTCTTTAAACATTTATACCAAGCTTGTTTACAAGCTGTTTCTGACCTGTTCACTATATTTGCTATTTCGGTGAAGGTTTTACTTTGCTTTCGCAGCCTTACGATTTGTTCCCTTTCGTTTTCAAGTAAATTCTTTGATTTACCCATAGTCTGTTCCTACCTAAATGAATTTTAAGCAATAAAAGGTACACTAAACAATGATTTTGACATTCCAGAATCAAAATGTTCAAAAACTGTACTCGTACTCACGTTTTACACAGATCGTCTTAAACTAATGTCCACTGTTTCCAAGTGCTAGGCGGTAACTAACTGTTGTAACTCCTACATTGTATGTATTTAACAACTGACTGTCTGAGGTTACGAAGGTCAAACATACAGCTACGTTATTCCAAAGAGACAAACCGAATAGAAGAACAATATGCGTATAAGATGTTTGTAATCCGGTTTACAAATCATCGTCTTAAACTTTTGTCCGCTACTGTACATACGTAACGATATATTGTTCGTCAATGATCAAACAATATAATTTCCGAAGTGGCAATTTAAAAACACTCTTGTAATCGTGGTACGTTTCAAGTGTAGTTCTATGTTTCGAAAATACGTATACGAATTTGAAGAATAGGGAATGCCCTCCACCTTCTCAAATTAAAGTTTCCGAACGTACATTCATGTAAGGAAATCACACAAATATTTTGATCGTTCGTCGATAACGAGATTCTACTATCTTCGTCACGAAAGAACACAGTATTTGCACAAGTCTTCCTAAACAACGAACGTAAGTAGCAACCTGATCGAACTTCTTCTGCAGTGTAATCGATAGCGAACCACAGCACCGATTCAAATTGAAACTTGGATCAGACAATATTTCGTACGTCGTAACCTAACATTTTAATCATTGCCAATCATTTCGCAAGCACTTACGTTCGCGAGATCGCGATATCATAATGCGATCACGTAGCACGGCGACACGGCATCTACTTGATAAGCCGTACGTGCCACCATTAGGCGCACACGATAATTTTATTTGCCGGCCACTCTCGGCTTGCCCCTTCCTCTATGCGTGTACGGTACCTGGCGTGTATTTGGCTGTGCGCCGGGACGCCGAGATAAATGATGTGAACGCACTCTTAACGTTCATTTGCATCCCAACAGAGAACCACCACTACAACTTCCATCATCGCCATCGTAACCGACAAACATATACGTATGCATAAATATATACGTATATACGGATACGTATATATAGCAAGAACTATGTGGCTGTCGCGACTTCAGAATGATTTATTCCGACTTTAATCCGCGACGACGTTGAAACCTCGATGCCGATGCTCTCCGTGAGATACACGTTGACAGCTGGCCTCTGCTAATGATATTTATGAAAGTCAACTCAATTTTCAAGTAACGTCTGATGTAACGCGGAAGCGAAAGTCCTCGCTGTCGTTAGGAGGAGGTTTTCTCTTGGAACGTAGCGCAAAACGTTCCAAAGAAATCGTTGTCTCACCGTCTGCTTCGTCGTCGTGTGTGAACAGTCCACGGTACGCGATTCATATACAGGGTGAGGCAGCTAAGCTAGCATTTCGACAGCTTTCTTGGATTTAATGTAGGCGAACGTGAGAAAATAAGTTTAGGCGAGCAACGTGAGCGCTTGGTCTTCTAATTTAACGCTCTCGAGGGTGTCACAAACACACAGAATAGATATTCTTCGTAGAATCGGTGTCATTCGCAGGAGATTTGAAACAGAAGTTATAAAACTACCTTACGTCGACAAACTTTTGATATTTGTAGTATTAAAGGTTCATGAACGTCCTGTGGTTAGAAATGGATCGTAGAAACGATAACGGACCGATAATTCTGAATGGAAGTTTATAGTAACTGGAAGCTCCCTTGTTAAAGTCTTCTATTAATCTTCTCAACGACGTATCACGCCTCTCCTATGAATTTATTGTTAGAGAAGAGATTAAGAGTATCATTGAAATTTCGAAACACACGAGTACTAGGAGAAGAAGTTGAACGACGCATCTTGTCTTCTTGAATCATCGCCCGAACCAACTTTTCACTTAAGCTATTAACGAATCTTATCGAGAGATTTATCGATCGAAGAGACGTTCTATCAACGTAGAGTAGAAATGCCATACTTGAGGATTTCCCAAAAATATATTCATATCCACAGCCTTATCTTCGTAACATCGTTACCTTCGGGATTATCAAAATAATTGGTCTCACCCTGTATAGAAAGGTGAATATCGTCCGGGAGGTGGTGAGACAGGAAACACGCTAACTCTTTGGAATCTTTCTCTTTCTCTGGCTAAAGCACACGTCGGTTCTGTGCTACGCCCTGCTTCTGAGAGGTTCCACCAAGGAACTCTGGTTCGTTCGCGGTCCCCTGGTGCACGATCGATCACGAGGATCTCGGTAGGTGTTCCAGCGGGTATAATAATAACCGGCTAACAAGGGCAGCCAGAGTTCAGGTAGGTGCACTCCTGAGAGGCACACACCGTGCACGTAGGAAGTCGAGCAACAAATGGCTAGGTGGCTGCTGCCTGGGTCCCGACCCCGTCCCGCCACGATTAATATTTCCATCGTGCATTGTTCCTCGTCACGTAAATCTCTAGCTGGTGAGATAAGCGCTTTGGAAACCGTTTATAAGGTCGATTTGTATCGTATACACGCGGTCTATCGTGCAAGGGGAACAGATTCGCACAGTACCTCCTTTCCTCTACATCGATTCCACGAGTATCCTAGTGGAGAACCTCGATCGGATGTTTTTTAGTTTCTCTCGGAAGTTATGCAAGTTCGGTTATTTCTATCTGTTCTGTTCGTTCCGCGTTTCCTTCTATTTTTTGGGCATTTCAGAAATGACTCTGGAAACATAAGGCTTCTGTTCAACAGGATATTTTCAACCATGATTTTCTAATTACGTACAACGAACGCGAGAAACGTTTGAAGTTTACGAAGTTCGATAACAGACACCCGTGTTAGAAACAATTGCGCGATATCCAATTTCGTCGAAGCGCAGCAAGGAGAAATACACATGGGAGGCTCATTTTCTACGATCTTTCGCAACAACCGTTGCGAACATAGACGCGATATATGATAAATTACGTTTGCCATAGATATATTGAAATTCCTACGTACATGCTCGGTTTGGTCTCAAATTTGAATGATATAATCGCGACAACCGTGTCTCGTTACAGAACTAATTTACATAACACGCGTGATACGTACATCGAAGCTTCCTACGTTAAATATTCGAGTCTTTCGCGAGTCGGTGTGTCCTTACGTAAGTTTGACACCGGATAGTGACTCTTAAATACTTTTCTAATCATTCCTAAGAATAGCTCCGCCTTTTGCAAGTGTCCCGATACTTGTGAGCGGAGGTGTAGCACGTTGAAATCGACCAGGTGTGTTCCTTGGAACAGCGACACGATGGACGACGAGTATGCTTCGCGTGGCACACTTCCCCAATTCTCTCATTGTTCTGGCGCGCGAACCGTTCGAAATAAACGATTCCCCTTGGGAAGAAGGGAAGCGGAACGGAGCGCTGGCGAGGATCGCGATCGTCCTGGCAGCGTGGGAGGGCCGTGGTTAATTGATAATTAAGCGCGACCGGTCTACCGACCGCGCCAGCGGCCAGCGCCGAATTTAACGACGCTGTTTCTGCGCGGCATTAATCATCCGATAAATCATCGTAACGGATTTGCCTGGCTTGTATCCCGGCTGCGGCGAACGGCTAGCGGATTCGTCCCAGGAACCGTGCTGCGATGTTGATTTGCTGCGCACACTCACAATATCTTGCGAGAAATGCAAAGTTACAGAAGATCATTTTGTCTTTCAGCAATTTATTCGTGGAATTTATCGTTTTGTTTATTTGTTGCGAGTACGCTACAGGCTCGATAGGCTGTGTGACGATACGAAGGTAAAACGTGTTATGAATTTAAGGAGCGTTCAGACGATCGATATCATTGTCCATATTTAAGTTTATATTTATTATTATTTTTCAACACGATGTCGAGGACTTCAAATATTGAAGAGTAATACTGATCGTCCGAATGATACTTTAAAAACTTCTTGAGATTCTTGTATCGGGATTGTGGGCTGGCTACAAATCTCTATGCTCGCGGTTGTGAATGATACGCGGTGAAAAATGGAGCAAACGTATACGATATCAGTAGCGGAGATTTGCCGTGATAAGAGCACGCAGCGATTGGTTTGATTTAGATTATAGTATCGTAATATAGTAGTGTGATATTTAAGCAAGTATTGCGTTCATTCGCCAAACACGCGAATCTACGTTTCTTAGTATCCATCTTTGTAGAATGTATTTTCACCAACAGAATGACGAAATCTACCGGTGTTGGAAGATAAGTCGACGTGGTTGTATGGTTAAGACGCGATATGAATTCAGAAACGTCTTCACATTCTTGAGCAACGTTATCGATTTCGTATGTAGATGGATTCGTTCACGTGGTTTGAGTCTTATCGTTAATGCGTCGTTTTTGTTATAGGCTGTCTTCGCGAACGGATTGACAAAATCTACCAATGGTCGCAATTTAGCCAGACGAAAATCCGGTTTCCTCGGGAAATCAAACTTTTACGATTTAATCTAAACTACTTGGTATATTTACTCCAATTTATTTTTTTACGCTCTTAGAGTTTAGAAATTTCTCCAAGATAGTTACGTAGATATGAGAAACGATCCTGATCATTGATCCCTATGGAAGATTAGCAGAAGGCCTTGGAAAAAATCAGCCTCGTTGTACGTAAGCTCGAAACGCGACAAGCTGGAGGTAAAAACGGTAACGAGCTTATTTCTGGTTCCGAGAATGTCGGGTGATAACATCCTTGGACGATCGTTAGATCCATAAGATACGATCGACTCGAGAACTTTTGTCAATTATTGTTCGTTTTTATTCGCGTGACTTTTTCCGCTCCACACCATCGCCGAGCTTTAGGGGAACATAATGTTCGCCTTTTTACAACGCACGCGAAAATAACTCGCTTTCACGACGAAGGGAAACAAAGGACAAGCGATACTTTGTTTCTTTTTAGTGATTTAAGGTGTGGTAGTTAAAAAAAAAAAAGATATTACAGTGGTGGGTGGCTGGAAAGCGTCGATGGCCTTTAAAATTCCATTCGTCCACACGGGATGCCTGGGGATTTTACGAATTTTGGTAATATGCATTTAAAAATGAATGCAAGGGACATTTTAATAGCGAGGAAAATATCCGTATGCTTAATATGGTATGACATATCGGTACTTGCAATTTTATTTATTATTGGTACAGTATAAGAAATTGTAATTTATGTATGTTGGTAATATCGTAGAAATTATTCACGTCATTCCAATAGTACCTCAAATGGAATTAAGAAGCTTACGTATTGCAAATTGTATTAAAGCATACGTGTCAGGGTATATCGCAAGGTATCTTCCACCAATATTAATCTTAAAATCGTACATCCTCCAAATCCAAAAAATTGTACATCACTCGCTGTTTGAAAAATTAAATATCTATCATGTATAACGCTGTGTAATTCGAAACAACTCAAACCTACATAAATGATATATTTTTTAAATACGCTTTTTAAATCTTACTTCATTCACCGTTAATCTTCCCAGTATTAAAATCAAAAGATTCTTTTATAATAATTATGAACTCCTAGATCCCCGAGTAGTAAATTGAAAAATTCGAAACACCTTCGCAAGCGTTCATAAAAGATATAATCTAGCAAACACGATGATGGCACCCCGCTGGGGGTAGTCACCCACATGCTATATTTTATTTTTATTTTTTTTCCCAATAACTAAGATATAATACTTTACCAAATGTCCTTCAGGACAAATTGTAAAAACCAAAATAAACTATAAAAAAAAACCTTCGCAAGCGAAGAAAATTGTCTTTGTGGAAGGTTAAAGATCGCGAACGACGCTTTCTTCTCGCCAGACGACCGTCACTGAAATTCTGCTAATCGTCGAATTCCCACGTGTGCAAATAAACCGCGGAAACGCGTCAAAGCACCGATGCAATTTTTAAAAACGTTCGACGCGGTAGCCTCTCCGAAAATAGCTATGGCTGTGGCCAGGAACAAAGAGGCGACCGTCGGAAGGGCCATTTTTCATCGGCGCAGCCCGACGCTAAAGGACTCGAGCCAGCATTAATTATTTCCCTTCGGCAGATACTTGTAACAGCCTCGTGACCGGTTGGTAATTAAGGTCAGGCGAAACGAGAAAAGCTGCGCGTACCATTTTATGCAACCGCGTGTCGTCCACCCCTTTTAACCCTTTTGCAGCGATACTCCGTTTACCGGCATTGTCCGGCTTAATGAACGGGGATAATAAGCAGACTCGGGATATTTACGTAAACGCGTGTCTCTACTGAAAACAGCTAAAGAAACGGAGACTAAAAATTTGTTTTGTCGCGAGTAGATTGGCGATATGCGGCAAAAGATGCGAGACTTAAGCAACAAGCGTCGTTGATTGAATATCGCGGCGAGTACCACATACTTGGGATATTTTACATGCTTTATATATTTTCGTACATTTTATATATTTTTACATAAACACCCATAGAGCGGAATTAGCAGAGTGTCTTGACAATTCGCTGTTTATTTTGCATTCTGTGTATGATTTATGTTGAGCCATCTCTCAAGTAACATGGTCACTTTGGTAGCCAAGTTTGAAACAAGTTTGAAGTTGCTACTAGTGGAGTTTCAGAAAAATTGGCACAGGAAACTTAACAGGGAGAGACGACGAACTACGAATGCACTGGAAAATTCATCACCGATGTACCGCTAACATTTTTTATTCTCTTCTAGCATACGAAAAGCAACGACTAAATTACTTACGGGATGACCTAATACTGTTCCCATGTATAAGAACGTATTTTTATTAAATATACGTAAACAAACGGTATGGTGAATATTTTATCGAGCCAGCCTTCGCGATCCGAGGATTAAACATCCCTTAAAGGATAAAGATGGCATTATATTAGAAACGTCAACAGAGATTCGATCGGTTATGCAGGCCCATTGACCAGTTTCGTTGGCTCGTGAGGCGAGTTCAATGGAATCGAGATATTCCACCTTTCCCTTGTGTATCGCGTTACAACGCCGCTTTCATTCGACTTCGTCAGGTAGTATGCGAACCGAAACTGTCTTAAACTCGCGCCAAGCCACCCACGCGCGACCTGATACTCTATCTTTCAGCTGATACGACTAGGTGGACGTCTATATAAAGAATAACAGTACATTTCGCGAGTAGAGACAGCCTGTGCGACCGGATAGAATACCTGGCAGCGAACGTCATACGATAGAACGAGTCCAAGAGGAAAATTAAGTAATATAACAGATCAGTGTCATTCTTTCATTCGTCGTTCGATTTTTCGCCCTTTGCTTCGTCTTTTTGTATCGAATGTCTGGATAAGGCTAAAATCGGCGAAGATGTAGGTTATTTTAACCGTTTATAGTCCACTGATAGCGCCAGACACACGTTGATAGCGTGGAAATTGTATTGTAATTTGTCGATGGTATCATAAATAAGGAAAGTAAAGGACAAGGAAGTTCGTCGTCCAAGCAATACATTTATGAACATTTTTGGACTTTTCGTGATAGAGCTGTCGATTTCAATGTGCGGAAATTGTTGAACGATTTTGTCACAAAAATTGTCAGAAAATAACTTTACGATTCGTTGTACTAGTAGTAAATCTTTTCAACGTAGAATCCGTAATTATAGAAGACCTCCTTGGTGTATCGAATTTTTAATTACAAATCTTAATATCGGATGCTGGTATACGTGTAACTTAGGACGATCTTCTTCTTCTTTAACCCATTTGAAATTATTCTCCGTGGCTAAGAATTTCGTTCGTCTGCAGAGATTTATCCTGTTAACAGCCTACGGACTTTACTTACACTTTTATGCATTTACGATAAACTTGAAGATGCGAAGAGCCACAGAATGCATATAATATACAAAGGACACAGAACATTCAAAGTGAAATGCTCGTTGTAATGTTCTGTAGACGAAACGGATTACTACGTAGATTTTTCTAATTCTCTTCGTAAAATTATGAAATTGCATAAATCAATCTTCGTGCTGCAACTAAAAAAGTCACTTTGTTGAAAAACAAAATATGGAAGAAATGAAACGTCCGAAGTATATAGTAGCTGCTGATTTTAAAATCAGATAAAATATGAATATCTGAACTTTATACGCGTCAACCTAACGTAATACCTTCTTCCTCTTCGTACAGAAGACAAGCGAGTGGTAGCGTAATCCTCTTGGAAGAGGAATCGAATCGTAATTAAGACACGACAGAGGAATCGTCTGTGAAACGAACGACACACGGTGGGCGGAGATGGCTGTTGGAAATTCGATTTTAATACCCTGGAGGGGGATCGAGTCGTAAACGTCGCCGATTTTATGAAGTCATTCAGCTTTTCCCTCCCGCGGCAATAAAACGTGTTTCCTCTGCGTGAAGTATTAACCAGAAAGGATCGACCTGTCGTAAATCTTATGGCATTGCGTGTCTTTTGTACGCCCATTTAGGAAGTCACGTCTATGAAAGATCGATCGCTTAAGATCGTGGTTACCGTTGCGAAAAGGAATTAAGAAAAGAGAATGGTTTGAGTCAACACAGGTGAAACGAAACTGTGATAAAATGTCATTGATCGTTGCTGGTTATTTCGAGAAAATTAATTGGTGTTACTGATGCAAGATTACGGGTGATTAATCTTTTCACGCAATCATTTCTTTCTATATTGCGTAAAGCATTAAATTATCCTTTATGCGACCAACCGAAGGGTATAAGTAAGTTAAGTGTTTAAAACTTTTGCATAGATTTAAGTAAAAATATCCAAAGAATAGAGATCTGGAGGACTCTTGAGAAATATGGAACTAGGGTTGATTTTAAAATCCGTTCTTATTATTTTCTATCCAATTACGATTTTTTTTTTTTTTTTTTAATAAAATAAAATGTACGAAAATTGTTTCAATTTTGTATTGAATATCTTCTTAACCCATTATAATCGATTACTAAAATTTCCGGTCGAATTACGTGTTGCTTCTACCTTAAAAAGTACCTCAAGTTTGAAGGACACGTGCAAAAATTATTATTGGCACGTATGATGTGTCTTCTCGATTTTTTGTCGAATATCTTCTTAAATCACTACGATCGATTACCGAAATTAGACGGAGCTTGAAATATAAAAATTTGTGGCTCCCAGCAAGGCGAAATAAATCACTTTTCGTGATCACCGAATGTCCACGAATTCTCAGCTAATGGATTAATCACATCTTCTTTCTCCCCTCGACATATCCTCAAACAATCGTCAACGTCATCGTACACCTGTGCTCTCATCGTTCGACGTTTAACGCAGCGCCGACAAGAAAAACTTCACTTACTCCCCTGACTATTCTCTCCTTTCCCTTCTAATTACGATCTTGCCGTGGAACAGGACACGTGACTGGTGTTCGTAAGCGAGCCCTTGAAAAGGGGCATTGTTTCGTTGCGGAAGAAGCGTTCAGGGACACGATAGAAGCAGAAAAGATATTGCCAGGCCGCGTCATGCCGTGTCGTGGACAGTTCCACTCTTCTGCGAGCCTCTTATGCAAGTGCATGTGCGATGTAACCAAGTGCACGCGTTTAATAGGAAAGCATAGGCGTGCAATAGGTAAAATATGTATGTTGGTTGGTATAATCAACGCGACGAACTGTTTGACGCTGCATGAAATTCCAAGAATCAGACCTCGCAAGGATGCAGACTCGTATAATTACTAAATTGCGGGTTTCCATGCAAATTCATATTTTTGAGAATACAATTAAAATAGTAGAGCCTCGGTAGAAAATTGTTTTATCTATCGCGTATTATAGAAAGCACTGTAATTTGCATATTTTATACGTATTGTTTTCTTTTTGTTTTACATATATTACGCGCATTCTCTGCAATTTTACACTTTCAAATACAAACGTATAAAAATGCACGATCTAATAATTACAGTATTTCGATTGCCTATATGAGGTCTGTCAAAAGTAAAATTTAACAATCCTTCGTTCAAAATCCTACGAGGTGCATAATTATTTAAAGAGGAAGATTGCCTCGAGTAAGAAATAAAACTTCTTTGCGCAAGCGAGTTTCAAAGGTTTTGCGCCATTCAAAATGATACACCGGTGAAGTACAGTCAAACAGACGTCTTAAAAGCACCATAAAATTGAAGTCCACCTTACTGTCTAACGATCGCGTTACTTCTGTTTGTCGTTGCTTCGAGAAAATTACGCGCATACTTGCTTAGCAAATAATGATACACCGGAATGACAGAGGCGATCTTTATGCCTGCTATTCAACATCGTCTTGCAGCCTCCATCGAGGACTCGTTAAATGTCTGAAATAAATCTTAAAGAAGTTTTTACGCGTCTAACGTTAAATTGCAGAATGAAAAGTTCATGGGAAAAATTGGAAAAAAAAAGAGAAAAGGTTGGAGTTATTTTATCGAATAATGTACGAATCGTTTCTTTCGACCAATGTTTCCATAAATAACACATTCCACTTCCGTTTATCCAAATAGAACTTCCATCTGTCTGGGAGATGGAAACCTTGCGTGAAACCTTGAAGTTGCTTTTTCGCTGTACTCCTCGTATTTGGTAATACTACTCGAATTTATGAAGTTACCCAATCGATAGCTTTCGAATATCAAAGAATGCCCATTGAATCTGAAACGAACATGTCATTTGACTACATACCTTAGCTAATTAAAGCGATCACCTGGAAGACGGTTTGTATCCTGATTTGGTAATCTAATTAACTTTCTTTCTGTTCGCTGATTAGGCTTCGAGTCGTCGAATCTTTTAAGTGAAAGCTATTCTCTTAAATTACATAGCTGCATATTCAGCTTCTACGAGATGTAGAATATTTCGTAGAAAATATTCTTTTGCATGTGGAAGAGGATCAAATGTAGTAATACTGAATCGGTAGAGCTTAAGGTTAGGAATCTTTCAATTCGAAAGTTACTTTCAGTGAAAGAGCGATACGATACTTTTTATTTCTCTATCGTTGACAAATTTCTTAAATTCGTAGGAGGCATGAAAGGATCGTCAGTGATACGCATGATTTTTTTTTTTAATCTTAAAGCATTAGAGATCTTTCTGCTCGTTAAAACGAGAATAAGATTATCGTCGCGAAAATTGTGAACAGGAGAAAACCACAGGGTTAATACACATAAAAATTCATTTCCTAATGGAATTTCAAAATGTTTTGTATAGCACACACAATACAGGAAGGTCCGTAACTGATGATACAAATGTGTACGGGGTGATTGTACGAGAAAAGATAAAGCGAAGATGCAAAATAAAATTGTTCCACGGGTTTCGTTTTCGAAAAAAACAAGTTCGAAAATTAAACTTGTCTAATTTTGCAACGAACAAGAGTAAATAATCGACAGCAGGTTAAGCTCCGCGTGAAAATAAGTAAAAAATGTGGAATAAAATATTTTCACAAGACGCTTTGTTCCCGAGAGACAAGAATTTGTACAATACCATGCACAAATGTACCATTTTTAATTGAACATGTTCTTCGAAAACGAGGGCTTAAGCGAAGGAATTCTATCTCACGATCTTGATTTATTTTCGTACGTACAACAACCTTCTGCTGATTGTTTGCTCATACGCAAAGTGATGTGCGCTAAGCCAAGTTCAAGTACACTCGATAAATTTTCAAACTCGATTTCCTCACGAACGAAGCGTCGTATTAAGAAATCTTACCCCTTACTTTCCACTTGCTTTTTCACGTAGAATCACCACCACCGTGGCCGCTTCTACCACCCCAGTCACGGGCCACCCTGTGCATTCGCAGAACGTGTCCTCAAACGTTGCAATATACTTTGCATTTTGAACCTGCGCGCAAAAAGGCGACTCGCCACAGGATACCGGAATCGAAGCGTGTTTACGGAACTGTTACGGAGAGAAGGACCCTCGCAGAGAGGTCGCAAAGCGGAGTGCTGTAATCGAGGGCCGCGTTATTAGCAGACAATATCGGTATCTGGTCCCGCGAATAGTTGCGGATCGTTATCTACGCGATGGTACACGCAGCGGAGACATAACTTGTTCCGGACGATCGTCGCTTATCCCGCGGGATCGCGTGGGCGTTAAAGCGCGCGCGGTTCTCTCGCCCACCTGAATCGATTTCAAATGGACAACACAACCGTCGTCTGTCGCTCGTTTCGTTCTATCCGAGTGTCCTGTTAACGGTCGACGCAGTTAAAAACCGACACCGATCGCGTTTAGCCACGGGATCCTTTTACGACTTTCCGTGTTTCTCGTCACGAAGCCGTGGGATTTGTTAAGCTTCGTCGTTTCGGTAATTGTTGGCGGGTCGTTAGGAATAGCAGCCGTGTTTTACGAACAGTATGAGCCTGTGATGGTCTTTTCAGAGGATTGAGCGATAAGCTAAACGAGTCTCCTGTCGCGAAATGGAATATATTGGCAGGAGATTATCAAAGGATATAACAGATAGCGTAAATTGAAACGTTGTAAGATTTTTGTCATAGTTTTCCTTAAATATTAGTAGGAATATTAATTATATTAACGTTGTTAGATCGGGTCTGTTGTTGGTTCATTATCGGTATAGAAGTGCGTGATATTTATTTTTGGTATATTTAATCTAAATTATTCAATAACTAATAACATAATCTTAAAGCGCATTATTTTCAAAAATACCAGGCAAAAATGCAGTCCTGTTATTAACTATAATTTGTAAAGAAAATTTCTCGCAGTTCTAAGAATATACTCATTCCTGAAGCAGTTAATTCCAACATATGTTAATCACGTTCCATCTCGATCTTCTCTATCCACAGCGAGTTAAATCCACAAGATTTCGTGTCGGTTTAAGCTATTTTTCGAACTGCCAAATATTATTCGAAACAATGTTTGAAACGCAAAATATTATATGGGAGAGAGTTTAATTTTCGGAACATTCATACCGATCTCATTCACAACAATTAAAAAGCAAATATTTGGCTGGCTACGTTCTTCGATGTGAATTCCAATCGAAATGTTTAAAACTTCCGAAATTGTCGGTGAAACAATGTCAAACGAAAGCATTCCCGTTAACTCGCCCGAAATTCTTGCGAAATCCGCTCTATTTCCAAAACAACGAGCAACGAAACCGGCCAATCGATCGTCCCTACTGTCGCGACATCGACGAATCGTTTCGTCAGTAAAATTAATTGCATGTCCGTTCCTGGAATTGTTGTGAATCATATCGAGTGTTTATCGAGTGCAGCGATACGCGTTGCCACATGGACAAACACCATGCGAAACGATTTCACAACGAACGACTCGTGAGCCCCTGCGTTGCGTAATTCGACGTGTTATCCTGAACCACGCTTCGATTACCATCGATCGTTAAATATGTATGAGAGATTTAACCCTCTGTGGGCAAACTGGGTCGTCGTTGGCGAAATTTCGTCCTTGAATTTCGCCCGGAAAGAATTTTGATTTCTTCTGGAGAACGCTCGAAAAATTTGAATCGAATGGACGCGTAAATGTTATCGGCGTGCACACGCGTCTTCTTGACGAATGATCGTTCAATTTTCGACTCGATGCATTTTAATAGAGAAATTTAGAAAGACAAAGACAGCAGTAAGGGATGAGATTAAAATAAATTAGTTAAATTAAGATTATATTATTATAAGTAGAAAAGACATACAGCTTCTAGGAAAGGATATTTCATTATCTATTTTATCACTAAAATTAATAAGCTTGTAATAGTAGAGAAATGGAGTTTTAGAAAGATTGCTAGGTAAGGGACAGCAGTAAGGTAAGGGACAGCAGTAAGGGATGAGATTAAAATAAATTAGTTAAATTAAGATTATATTATTATAAGTAGAAAAGACATACAGCTTCTAGGAAAGGATATTTCATTATCTATTTTATCACTAAAATTAATAAGCTTGTAATAGTAGAGAAATGGAGTTTTAGAAAGATTGTTCTAGGTTGTAATTTTCTAATTTCAGTGGCATTTATTGAGACGTAGAATCGAGGATATTACAGAATAAGTGCAGTTATAAATCCCATTTAAGAAATTATACCCAGTGTTTTTTTCATATTTCAGTATGTTATAGCCTGTATCATTAAATTATTACGTTTGTTATTGGTAATTAAAAGTCTTCGAAATAAACGATACAATTAATTTTGACATGTTAAACGCGACTCGTGCAAAAAGTGGGACGTCTGAAGGAAAATACAACGTTCTCCTCGACCGTAAAGGGTTAGAAAGCATACATGAACATCGGATAATGGAGGATGGAAGTGGGTAGTAAATCATGGAATAGACCATGTCAAAACGTCCTTCAATATATCATTGTAGGAACGTGCTTAAGGAAATGTCGTAGGTGTGAGAAAATTCTTGGAACATCAGGTAGGTATGATTGAGATGTTTGAAAAACAAGAATTCGAAGATTGACTACGTCTAAAAGTCATTTTCTTGGTACTAAGAGAGTTATTTATAGATGTACAAAATTTACATTCGAGCTAGGTGCCATAGCTTCCAAGTACGTATAACGTTACGACATGCAGGAAACTATTAAAACAGTGAATTTTTTAATCATTAGCCTACGCCACAAGATATTTCCAAACTGCCTTTGACTTTCCCATAATCTCGTTCTTAAAACTGTCGATCATCTCCAAGTTTCTACTTTCTTTGAATAAACTCAAGTTTTGCTTGCAAGCGTTCAATTCTTAGGATCGTTAGTACACACAGTAAGTGATCTTTACCACAATTTCACAATGGTGTAATAATTTCCTAATCTTTCAAAGAAATCTTCCAACATCCTCTCAAGAATAATTTTCAAATATTTTCGATAGTTTCCCAATTTTCTAAACATCCTATTTCGCTGCAACAGATTCGTCCATGCAAAGCAAACTTCCAAATTTTACACCAAAATACGATAGCGACGTTTCACTCTCTGAAAACTACCAACTTCTCCCTTCAAATTTCAACACTGGCGCATTCAACCAAATCCTCTACCTATCCTAACCTTGAAAAGACTTCTCCACAGAGTCATCACAGCCTCGATCACTATCATCTTCGAATCGGCAGAAACAGCACTTCCATCTCGTTTCCCGTATCAATCAACCAAGCGAACATCGTATTCTTCACCGGCCTGCCAGGTGTTTGTTTCCGCGTCCTTCGAAAAATCCCTCTTCCTCCGTTGTGACAGACGTCCTCGAGATCGTGCCAATTATAGTGACCAGATGCCAGGCTTGGCGATTTAGCAGATGGAAAAGGTTCACGGCCACGACGATCACCTTGGTCGATCCCGCGAGACTAATGCGCTTAGACCCTTCCTTCCTATACACACCGATCGTCGATGATCACGATCTCGTCGATCCTGTTCCCGGGTAATAATTACCGGCTGGCTGTCAGTGCCAGGTCAATGGGAAAGCATTGGAACGGCTACGAGAATCGACAGCTTCCGCGGGTCGTTAAACCTGAAACGCTTCTCGCTGCCGTGCGCCACCAGGATACGTGGCTCCGCGACTCTTTTCGTCGTGATCGATGCATTAGCAATTAGAACGCGGAATTGGGTCTTTCTCTCTCTCTCTCTGTCGATGATTCTCTTCCTTTCAATTGGAAATCGATCGAGTCGTTGTGTAAGACGAAGCTGGTTAGAGATGTAGAGCTACAAGTGGCGATTAGGTAGTAGCAGGTTTCTAATTGCTTTAGCAACGATTTAAACAATTTTGGAAGAATTTTGAGGAATTTAGAGAATCGAAGCATTGCGCGTTGGAGGATGCTTTGCTTGATCGTTTGGCGGGAGATACAGCTTGGGTTGCTAAGTGATTTGATTTGTGTGCTTTGTACAATAGAAGCAGCACGAGGAATAGCTTAGGTTGCGTAGGATTCTTCGGGGGAAAAGATTTTGGAAATTCGATACAGAATAATAATATTAGGATCTAGGGATCGTACATAATAGCCTAGATGAAATGATTTTGTAAATTTTTCTGTAGAATAGGATATACAAACGCGTGGAATATTTAGAGCAAAGATTCGAGGAATCTGGTTTTACTCTGTAAGCAAAGTCAAATAAAACTGATTAGCAAGTTTCGATTAAAGAAGTAACGCAAAGATTACGAGTCAAAGTAGACTAGCATAGACGAATCTTTAACTAGCGTACTACATAAAGCGAAAGCTCGTTTCCACGAAACGACACGATTCTCGAAACGTCTGAAAGAATCGTAAAGGAAGTGACTACGATCTTCTTCTCGTGGTGCAGCAGGTCGGAAGTGTTTCGAGCATCGACGATCGGTCGGAAGGTCAGAGGTGAGGCCTCGAGCGTGCCTCGAAAATAGAACGTGGTCACGTGGTGGGTACCGGTTTAGGCCGTTTCTATTTCAATTATCGCGCGACCGGGCAATTTGCTGGCGTTTAATCGCCGCCGAATCGCCGGCTAGCTTCGGGCTCGATTATAATTCTCTTCTCCACGTGTGTATACGTGGGGTTAGAGCAAAGTGAAACGGCGCGCGTGCGCGACCATCCGAGATCTAGATCGGGACTTTCCAGCCGCTCGTTCAGGAATGTTGATTAACGTGTTAATTAAGCGGCGCCGTTCATGCAAAAATTCGAACTGGTAGAAATGAGAAGAAAATTATTTCTCGCCGTGTATCTCGTTTTTCGTTTACGGTGGTTCAATGAAATTCACCTCTTTTCCCGAAGGGATAAGATAATGTTCGGGTCGAAAGTGAAATCGAAATTTTCTTTTCTCTCTCTGCCTCTCTGTGTCTCTCTCTCTCTCTCTCTCTGTTTGTTTTTAAAGTTATTCCGCGGGAGGAAAACTGGAAGTTACATGGACCCAGTTTCGTCTGTGGCTTACGTAAGAGAAAAGTTGCCACGATTATCCCGCCATTTTTTCCCCAACTTTCTAAAATTTCTAAGTGTTACGTTACGTCCAGTGGAATGGTTCGATCAAGTTCGAGAAGTTGAGCAGAATTTAACGCCAGATTCCTTCTTTTAGTTACGATTTTCAGTCTCTTGGATGTTTCTCATATCGAGTAAAATAGTACGACAGAGACGAGTTTATGCAAATTTCAGTCTCTGTAGGACGATCTTTAATCGATCGAAACAGGTTCATTTTTTCATACTTGATTCGTTTCATTTACATTCTGTGCCATTTAATAGCAACTTCGTCATTGTTTGTTCGATCGCTATTTAATTCTGCTTTTTATCTCGCTTTCTATTCGATAGTCGTACTAATCTTTTTTCTTTCGTTTGTCTTTTTTTTTCAGGAAAATGGTTGTCTTTACTCTCACATACGATGGGGCGAGGCTTTCGTGGTCGTTTACAGCGTGACGTGCAAACGAAGTTTTCAGGAAGCTCGCGGATTGCTGAAGCAACTGGCTGACTTACGTCTGCCATCCTACTTCACTGCTCTGTTGCTCGGCAACAAGAGAGATCTGGATCATGCTCGGTGAGTGTTAGATCCAACTATACGCGTTAAGATTAGCGAATTAAAGGTCACAGCCGCTGCGGAGATTAATTCGGTATTCTAGTACGGTAACATGCTCGCATAAACGATAATATCTCGACGATACTATACCGAAAATTTTTTGGCATTCTAATAATTTTCCTTCGGTTAAGTTCTATTAATCGTCGTGAATATCGAAATATCTAACCGAGCTACACGATATTAGATCGATGTGAAAATATCAGTCCGCGATGCTACATATACTGTTGCTTTATACAGAATACTAAGTCCCGTTAGCGCTGTAACAGAGAACTATAAAAGAGATTTTCAGTTTAGAGAACCGATTGACGTAATCTTATTACCACTACAAACGTAAATGGCTTAGTAAGGTTTCAGAAAGTTATCTGAAAATACAAATATCAAGTCCATAATAATTCTACATAATTTTATTAACATAACTGCTTGCAACAAGAATATTTTGGTATTTTGTATCTAAAAGTTATCGGGAAGCATAAATATCGAGTCTAAAAGTTTGGAAAGTTGTTTGATATAATGTTATTAACTGAACGAGTCACCTCGACCACTTCAATGTCTCTCGTGTTTGTATGAAAAAGCTATCAGGAAACATAAATATCAAAGAACCTATAATCTTGTAGAATTAAAATCCAAAAAATTATCAGAAAATCCGAGTCTAAAGTAAAGCGCAGGTCCAAACGAGATCCAAGTCTAAGTACCAAGCGTAAAAGTTTAGAAAGTTGCTCGACATAATTTTATTAACTTAACAGCTTCAAACAAAAATACTCTCGTCTTTTATATCCAAAAATTATCAGGAAATATAAATATCAGGTCTAAGAGTTCAGAGGATTGCTCGACATGGTTTTATTAACAAACCGAATCACCTCGACCACTTTAGTGCCTCGGTCTTTTGTATCAAAAAATGATCAGGAAACATAAATACTAAAGAACCTATAATCTTCTAGAATTAGAAACCAAAAAATCAGAGAATATAAATACCAAGTGTAAAAGTTTAGAAAGTTGCTCGACATAATTTTATTGACGCAACAACTTCAAACAAAAATATCCTGCTCTTTCATGTCCAAAAATTATCAGCAACTATAAACACCAAGCCTGAGAGTTTAGAGAATCAGCCGACATAATTTTATTAACAGAACGAATCATCTCGACCACTTCAATGCGTCGATCTTTTGTATCAAAAAATTTCTATCAGGAAACATAAATATCAGAGAACCTGTCATCTTCTAGTTCGAGTCCCAAATACATTATGCATATTACGTTACAGGATTTTCCATGGTTGAAAAGTTAATATTTTTTAAACTGAATAGCGAAGAAGAAAAAAGAAAAGGAGTCGATCCGTTACACTGGAACCACTCGTAAGAAAGACAGGGATCCGACGATCGAATGGAAGGCACGGCCATTCGAATTTTCCAAGCGACTAGCACCGACGATACAAAGGAAAAGCTTGGAAGTGGCGATCGACGTGGCCGATCGAAATCGCGTCGACTAATCGGATCGAGCGATTCTCGACGCGCTCGGGCCCGCGTCAATCGCCTCGTTACAAAACCGTTAAACATAATAAACACGGTGGACGGTGCAGTGGTCTGACCCGTTTCTCGCGCGGCCCCCGAGTCTTCGACACACTTTTCCCCTGGTTTGATTGTCATCTAATTGCTGGTCCTTGTCCATGGTACGGAAAGAATCGCGATATCATTGGCCGACTGCTGATCGCCGAATACTCGCTGACTTCACGATCACGCCCCTGGCGATTTCACGCTGTCTTGCGTGTATAAATATGTACTTATGCTCGTACAGCTTCGTGCAAAAGTTTGATTCTTCTAAACAGAGTAAGAAGCAAGATGTGCTCCTGCTGTTATTTTGATCGTTTGACCCTGTTGCGATCTTCCAATTCTTATATCCTGATCTTATTCTTATTATTAAAAGTAATATTAAAAAGAAAAAAATGTTTATATCTCGAAATTGAAGCAGATAAGTTGCTTTTTTAAAGTTAAGAAATTTTTTAACGACAGACGAACAACGTCAAACGATGTTAACTCGAAGATGACCCAGAGAACGCGCTAGCTCTTTAGACTCAGACCTGACTCTTTATTCGTCTAATTATATTTTTATTTATTTAAACTTTCAATGTTAGATTAATAATAATTTTTTATTTAAACTTTCAATGTTAGATTAATACAAAAAAATAGAATTATATGAATAAAGAATCAGGTCTGAGTCTAAAGAGCTAGCGCGTTCTCTGGGTCATCTTCGAGTTAACATCGTTCGACGTTGTTCGTCTGTCGTTAAAAAATTTCTAATCTAACATTGAAAGTTATATATAAACTCGTATCGACGTTTTATAAATTTCATTTTGCGCCAATCAATCGCGACAGTAATACTTTCCTGTTAACAAGATGATTCATGTAATTATGGTTATAGAGAATCAAGTGATTCTTAATGTTTAGAATACCCAATATAATTATTCATACTTGTCACACTTGGGACTTTGTTCCGAATAATGTATACAAGCCTGATTGATTAAGAGAAAGAACGATAGTGGTGTTTTATTTGGAAGAAAGTGACGGGCGTGTCTGTTGCCGATTGAACTGCGGTTTTGATTAGTTTCGACTTTGCATTGATTGGATTTTGTATGACGAGTTGAAGATGAGTTCCGTGAATTGTCAGAGTTGGCGTCTTCATCGAGCGTACAAGAGTATTCGTTGGCTCTAAAAATAAGAAAAGAACGTAAAACAGTATTCTTTTTTTAATTGCTTGACTCATTGTTTAAGCTGGACAGATGTAAAATTAGATCGGAATGTCGAGAATTTGGCACGATCTATTTTCCAACGATTGATCATTCCATGGGACAACTTGTAATTAATCGTCTTTGTAAACAACTACGGTTCTACAACTACTTGATATAAACGATATATATATGTTGTAACGATATATAACAGCGTCGTGTCTGTATTTTACATTTTCAACTATTCCTACTCATTCTCAATTGTTTCTATAGAAGGAACAAAGATTCCTTTTCGTTAAATATGGCGCAAGGATGTCAAAGAATTGGCACATTTATCTCGTGGCGAAAGTTTCGAGCTCTGATTTTTCCTTTGTGCCCTATTCATCGCGGACACTTAAACGTTACACGAAATACCTAACGGTATTGATGATAGTAATACGTCTATACGTCTACCAATCGATTACTCGAGAGCTCCAGTTCTTAATGTAGGCGAAAAACTGTACCAACCTTTTTCGATTCTTCGATCAACACGCATATTCCCACGAAGAAATTTGACAAGTCAAATTAGTCGCGTACAAAGAAATTGCAGCTGAAAGGAAATTTTCTATTTAATTTTTCCTCCTTGTTCCTACCTATAGACACTCGAACGTTGCATGGAATACCTAACGGTATGGATCATAGCGGATTACGTGTAGCGACACAGTGCTCAAGAGTCCTAGTTTGCGATCCAGGTGACAAATTACACTGAGAGGTCTTTAAAAACTTAATGAGTCTGAAATTGCTGTTTCTTCCTTATCTTTGCGTATAATAACGAGACAGATGTAGCAGATTATCGTAGCTTGGTACATATTATTATTATCGATCGTTTGTTCTGTTAACAAGATTGTTGTTTTATCAGAATATCGCAATCGTCTTTTTCTCAAATTCATATTCGTTAGACGATCCAGTCTGATAACAACTGTGAGTCATTGTTTATTATTTTATTTAATAAAGAATACTTGATTCACTATGTTACTTCAATTGGAGAATTTTTATCTCAGAAACGTGTTTTACAGACAGAACATATCTTAAGTAGATACAGACGATCATATAAGTCTACTGTTAAGTACGATAATATTTCGCTACATAGGTCTGCTGTTAAGTAGATACAGACAATCGTACCTTGTCGTATAATTATAGATAACGTCTACGATAATTGCGTAATACGATGATTATAAGAAAGTTAATAAGCGTTGCTTCTAATTATTACCACATCGTTAATTTCTATGGTTCGATCAAATCCACATAACGTTACCACGAGTCGATCAAAGTGTCCGTGGCTGCTTATGAGCGATAACGTACCTGTTCGTCCTATTAATCTCGAGCAGTTCACTTTCCCGATACATGGAGCCCGTGTAGTACTCGCGTACACGCGTGCGTAGACGGTTGCTCGCGCGTGTGCGCTCCGCGATCCGGTAACAGGATCTTCGCGAAACGTTTCCTAGACGAGGCGAGATTTCGCTTGGCGCACGCGATTCGCCAGCTACCGCTTCGCGTCCCTGTTTTTTTCCTGTCACCTACTCTCTCATCCGAAGCTCTCTCGTGATCCACACGCGGTGTCTCTCGACCGCGCGCCGCCTCGCCGCGTGTCTTGGATCGGTGCCTGGTGGCGTGAAACGCGAAACGAGGCGCCACACCGACCGCACTCCGACACCAGAGACCGTTTCGAGCACGACACCCGGTAGTGGTCGCGACTGCTCGCTCATCTAGAAACCGTTCACGCGATCTTCGCTCCGACAGCGATCTGTTTACGCGCGCGAGCGAGCGCGAGTCATCCAACGGCCCAACACTGGCCGACTTGGATACGCCTCTGTCTACTGGCTATCCTGGTCGACGCATCTCTAGATCGATTCAGGCCGTGTCTGTCCGTCGAACGTCGTTCTACGGACGATGCTAAATGGAGGTTATCAGCTTTCCTTTCTTTTTTCTTTTTTGTAGAATTATAGAGCTTATTGTCTCTGCCGCTTCGTACCACTTTTCCATTGCTGCTTCAACAACTCTCTATCATTTCTCGTTGCTTGCAATGGCTTCCTTCGGTGTTTTAGTACACTCGCTGGGTAGATTATTTTAGCGAAAATTCTATTATTATATTTAATATATAGATTATTATTGTTAATATACCAATTATTGTCGTTATATTTAATATATCAGCTGTTATCGTTTCGTATAATATTAAGTATATGAAAATGTTTGTTTCTTATTATATATCAAAATCTTTCTCGTATTCATGTATCGCGCAATGTTCCCAAGTTGCTTTTATACTTGTCTTATCGAGGCTAAAAACGCCCTACTTCTCGGTGGCGATTCGAGTTTACGTTTTCGAGATATTGGAAGGATTTCTTGTAACAGATAAGTGGGACTGAAAGTTTCTGGCTTTGCGATAGTAATTAATAACGTACTATGTAGTTTCATACAAGTTAATTGACGCTGATGGATAGCGATATGATAAATGAGTCGAGTCAGAAGATTTCTTCTCAACAACTAGACTGCGGATTTTTACGCGTTTATAGGAAATTTGAAAGCGCAGAATCGCGCACAATGTACGTACGAAAAATATATCAAATATTCGAAACGTAGTGCTTTCTATAACTCTTTGTAGGTGAAACACCTTTCTACCAAGGTTTCGTTTTTTCAATTATTTTCTTAGATATGAATTTTCAGACAAATTTTCTTTTCCTTCTAGAGCGTATAAAGATTTCCGATTGACCGGTGTACGTACGTTTGATTGTAAATCGCGAAGTAAGATCTTTCATCTTCTGTGAATTTCTCCAAGCCCTGATAACGGAGAGCAATCGTCCGAACCGATTTTCTCTCTTCGTACAAAACGCGAAACGAAGGTGTGGTTAACATTTTGAACCGACTCGCGACGTTGTGCATTTTACGCAATCCTCGTATTAATACGAACTTAAAGTGCATCATCGAGCGTTGCGTGATTCGGACGGGAGAAAGCTAGGAAATCGAACCAGTCGCCAATTTTTCACATATCCCCTGAAAGTTTGTGATAAAGATTGGCCTACGAACAGCCGCTTATTAACCTTGTCAAAACGAGCACTGGCTTCTGAATAATAACTAGAGATAGTTAATGGAAATGAGTTTCGATTCGATAAGCTGAGCTACATAGCACACATATGGTTTATATCTGCTTATTGAAAAGGGTGTAAGTAGATTAGTTAGGCTTTTGTACGTGTGATTATTTATTACGAGGAAGCGTTCAATTATATATAATAATTTATTTTTAAAAAAGTGATTTTTAGAAAAGTGCCATTGGTGTTTTATATATCGTGATTCGAACGTGTGAAGAAGAGAGAGTGAGAGTAGGAGGGAGGGCTTGTGCACGTAACAAATTGACAATTGGGGAAAGTGGGAGAATAATTGTAATCTTTTTCAGAAACGAGATAAACGTACAGAGAATGGTACACGATCATGGTATTTGTCTGGTGGATTTTCCGATGAGTAGCTTACGAACTTTTATGCTTTTATAGGAAATTTAAGAGAGACAGAACAATGCACAGAATGCGCGTAACACGCAGAAATATATGAAATGTGCAAGGTTCAGCAGCTATTATGATACTTGAGCTAGATAAAAACAAACTTCTGCTTAGATTACATTCTTTTCTTTGCCTTTATAAAAATATGAATTTGCATAAATACTCGGAGTCTAATTATGAGTATCCGAGATTTTTCTTTATCTGTAAAATATCTCATATTCTTAGAGAATATTCTACCAAATATATCAAATATATATATTTCATAAAATATCCTAATATTCTACGTTCTATAAAAGCGCACAGAGATATGGAATCTATTTAAAAATTATAAAAATATTTCACAAAATGCTATAATAAATAAAAAGTGGAACTGTGCGTCGTTAATACTAAAGGCGTAACATACTTTCCAATATTTCTCAATATTTTTTCTTTTACCAAGAAATATTTCAAAATCTCGGAAGAAATTCTCGAAACGAACGACGAATGCAACTTTTGAAGAAGATCTCTTAAGGTGGAGATCGATGAAAAATTTAACGGGATAAGATACATGATTTCGCTTTCGTGGCTCGCAAGATCGTACGAAGGAGGGAAACTCAATTACTTTTCGCCTCGGCTTCATTCGTCATTCGAACTGTACGTCCGACTGAATTGACTATTTAGAAACTTTTTGAACAATCCCAGCCTTTCGAGCTCGTTTCATATGCAAATCCTCGGCGATTTTTCGCATCTTTTGAGTAGTCAGTGTCTGAAGGTACTCAAGAGTGAATCACAGCTTCGCGTGTTTTGTGTCGGGCCGAGAGAAAGCTGGCAAACGGTAGTCTTTATCGTCGTAACTTGCGATAACCTTCCATTTCCAGTTTACCGATGCTTCCCTTAAAAATAATCGTGTTCGTGATTGATGGACCGTTGAACGGTCTTTGATTGCTCTTGAGTGGAAAATCACCGTGCCAAGAGAATTCTCGTTTCGAGTATCTTGAATGAAAATTTCTAAAGCGATTGGGACATTACCGGGAATTTCGATGCTTGCACGGTACTTTACTGAATTGCTGCAAGCTGATGCAAATTTATTTAGCAATCGAGTTAATTACTAATGGCTGAATAATTGCATTTCTTTTTTACTAAATTTAACTTTTTATTCTTTGGCGCAGAAATGTCTTTTCCACTACCAAACACGATATAAAATTTTCTCAAGAAATCTCCATTTTTACTTGCGATATCAAGCCTGTTTCGTTTGAAAATTCCAATATATTTGTTTGCGTTTATGCGAAACTTGAAATTACGAAAATCTACAAAATGCATACAGTATATGAAAATACGTAAAATATAGAAAAGCAGAATGCTCGTATAATTGTTGACACGTGAAACGAATCTCTGTTTAAGTTGTACTTGCTTGTTGTGTCTATAGAATGTATAAATTCGCATAAAAATTCGCACAAAACCAATAACGATGTGGAGTAATTAAATCGTTAAAATACACCAGAACCAAGTTAATTAAGCTTTCATACTGGAGACAAATTCTGTCTTTTTATCTGTATCATGGCTCCCCGTATCTGACGATAAATCTACATTTTTACCGTACCAAGGGAAATTAAAACGATCTGATTCGCGCGTTTTAAGATCGTTTCGATGGGGCGCAAGGCAACGAAGATGCAGTTCCGCGTGAAATTGAATTTGACACGAATGCTTTCGCTTCATCCTCGGGCAGAAAAGCCAGTGACACGTAGGTGAACCGGATATCGATATCCCTTATAGGCTACAGCCCTGGAACAGGAATTTCCTGGGCGATCCCCGTAGGAATGCGGATCGTCGTTAGCGAAGACACGTTTCCCACTTTTTTACTCGTCGCTCGCGTTCCTGTATTCATTTACAAACCTCTCTGCATACCGGCCAGCATCCGATGGATTATCTAACAGTCACGATCAGTATCATCGCCACGATCTTTCCATGTTTCTTCGTCAATTCTCTACGATTTAAGCTATTATTTTTAATCTTAATTCGAAAATTTCTTTCTTAATAATTTCTGGCCAAGATTGTTTCGGGAAATGCAACACTTCTTAAGAAATTATGCAACAGCAATATGACTATCAATTTTTGTAACGATGTTTGTGAAAAGATACTTTGGAAATTAGCTTTTGCTAATTGAAAAGAAATTGGCGGAGATGAACTTTTATCGAGAAACATTTTTAGACGTAGTTGTTGATAATCGTTAATAGGTATTAAAAAGTACCATCCTTACCATTGGTAAGTAAAGGTGTGGCTTTTAAATATTTCGTAATTTAATTGTTGCAAATCCAAAAGGGAATTTATAGAATCTTTTAGAATTTATGAGGTGTGTAATGATGGGAGATGTTATCGCTGCATTACGTCTTCGTACATCGATCGGTGTCTTATCGAGTTTCCTATCTCACTTAAATCTCATTTTCTATCGCTATCTTCCTAACGATACGACGCAAGTGAATTTCTCAATCACAGTTGTCTGAATCGATGCGTAAGACAAAAGATACGTGTCTGAAAGTACCGAAATCAGTGCAAGAGATGATTAAAATCTTTCGTGATACATGAGAAAAATTGACGACGAGGGAAATTCATTTCTACTATCGATGTTCTTCTTTCCTTCGTTATTAGTAATATTGTCGTTCATTTTTATAAAATCGATATGATCGATTCGAATCAAATACGCGACAAATTATACTAATGGACAAGATGAAAAAGCTAGGAAATTGAATAAATATCCCTGTTGAGATATGTATAATTTTCTGTGCTGGACTGGGTTAGATGCGTATTAGAGATACTTGTATATGAATATCAGTGTGTGGATGAATGTGTAAGCGTCAGAGGACGTTCAGGCCTTAGTTGGGACAAAAGACGATTGGCAGTAGTTTAGAAGCATCTGGAAGAGTCGGTTTAACAGTCGGGTATACAAGAAAGTGCTGAGACGCGTGCAGGTGTGTATCGATGAATATATGAGATATCGTCCATGAAATAAATAAATTATTATTTTAATATTAATCCTCAGTATATATTCAGTGTTCCTGTAACATTATTTCGGCTTCAAAGATCCACAACTTTCAACAATCCCACATTTATTCTCTGATATATCTAAACATCAGTCTCCTTACTATTAACGAGCTAGGAAATTTAATAAACATTCCACGTTTCTGTTACTCTTATACCGTCAGTATTAATTTCGTTATTATTAATGCTTTACTTTTGGAAACAAGTCTCTTTTGCAAATTGACAGGAAAAACGGCACGTATCGAAAAAATTGTGAACGAAGGAATTTGCTAAATAGTCCCACGCGAGTTATACTATAACTCAGGGACAAATTTGCCCAAGCCTAAGCGATATTTGATGCGATAAAAACGCAGTAGACGAATATGAAACGGCATTCCTCGTGATCCCGACGTTAATCTAGCTAGCGGATTAACCGCAGACAAAAGGTTGTACAGTGACGAAAGATAATTCTTGCTGATTGATGACGTACCTCGTCGAGCCTAGGAAAAGGTGGAAGGTTGCAGGATCTGCCAACTTCCTGAAACTGTTTCTCACGAGGCGTATCGGGCAACGATTCGAATCACCATCGAAACACCAAAGATATCGTGGCAAGGAATTTCCATACAGATAATATAAGAATTTTTCTTAGCTGTGACGTCTTAAGAAAATAATATAATATGGAATATCGGAATTCAATAATTGGAAGAAACTATCGAGGGAGGAGAGCGAAGAATATTAACTCTGTATTGAATTTTCGTAGCGTAAAAGGGAATTAAGCGATAAAGTGTAACTATTAGGTGATAGCAGAATATTTTTGAAGAAACTGCGGTTGGTACCTGCAATTAGTACATTTAGAGTGCACTACTTAAATTAAAGTAGAATCTTATCGCGGAGAGCCAACAAATGCAACTTTTACGTAATTATACCAATATTAATTTCCTGATAATTAGACGCATTTTACCTTGAATTAGCCTAGCAAATTGCTACTTCGTAGATAGAACTGTTACAGAAGCTACGTATATCTATATTACCATAGATATCAATATCACTATTAATTTTGGTCCAACGTTCCGGACAAATTTATCAGAAATCTTATGATTCTTAATTATAAAGCGACGAAATGAATTGGAAGCACAAGAACACTATTCCAAGACTTTCAAATATTACTTGTTTTGACAATTAAGTGTACCGTTTGCTACACCCAACAGGTTCTTTGCATTTTTAACTATCTTACATTAAAGTATTACTCTTTGGTCATCAAGTGACCCTAAATGAAAAAAATCAACAAAGTCACGTTTTTCCTGCGATTTTCATCCGTAATATATTCAGTCAACCAGTCTGACAATAGTAAAATTACGATTCGAGCGAAACAAGTACACAAGCAGTACGGCCTGCCTCTGTTAAATTTAACCTGAATCCTCAGCGCGAGTGCCAATCGGAATTGCAAGGTGGAGGATTAAACGAACGCAAGAAGAAAAAGAAAATGCCTGGAAAAAGACACAATAATATACTTTTTAGCGTCTAGTAACATTATCGTTTAAATACGATTCGTAATGTATCGGAAAGACGGCCATCATTTCTGCGCCAACTGATTAAATTTACGGCAAGACAAACGGCCGATTTTTCAAGCAGATGATGGGCGGAATCGCGAGAAAAGAGAGTCCTCTGATGGTCGGATGGTAGAAGCCGTGAGAGGCAGCGTCGTTGCGACCGGTAGCCGGCACGGCCGTCTTAATGGAGTTCATAAAGATTAGAAGGAAGACTGGGTTGGCCGCGGGGCTGGTGAAACCACTCTCCCGGCGAACGAGTTATCGCCGCTTTAGATACATCCGAGGCGACGTCCGGCCGCGAATATCGTCCATCGATAAACTTATCGCGAAATATCAGCTGGCGAATCCCTCGAAGCCACGCTCGCCGCTCGGCTGACAAACTGGTTCGTCGGCTGAAAACCGCGACCAACCTGGAAAGCCGCGTTTCGAGCGGATCGAAAAACGAACGACACGTCTCTTCCTCGTTCCACTGGATAGCTTGGACGTTGGCTGTACATGTATCGGGAGATGGAGGACGCTGGGGGATATGGAAATCGACGTGGGATATTTTTGGCAGATGTTGGTCAGGGTTTGGCAACGACGGTATACACGGTGTCTTGCAAAGATACGCATAGGATGTGGAAGAGAGTCGATGTATTAATTGGCGAATAATTTGGTGGATTAATGGAATGGTAAGTAAGAATAGGTAAACGCTGTGATAAACAAATAGATAAATTGCAGTGTAGTGATAGTAAGAAATTGAAAGGTTTGCAGCAGAAGTCATTAGCATCGTGCGTTTGAATTGAGGATATTTGGCGTGTTGCAAAGACACTGGTACGTTAATGGAAATTAACGCGTGGATCGGTAAATGAATAAACGGAGTAACATTGTAGTAAATAAATATACTGGTAGCAGATAGTAGACTTGAAACGTGTAGAGGAGAAACGATGTAGCGTATTCTAAATCGAGATTAACGTTTTACTATCGTAGTAAGCTGACACTAACTAATAAAAGTAGTGCGATACATTTCAAATTGGAAAGATAGAGGTCGTGATTTTATTCCGAATTGAAAAATGAAATACATGTGAGATTATAAAGGAGAAAAGTATACGTTATGTGGACACTGTAGAATGCACAATATATTTATACGTGGTTAAATAAGTCAGAAGTCTCTACAAGTGGTTAATATAGAGTGCGTCGCGGAATCTAAATCCAACTTTCTCGGTTGTAAACGCATTGAGAAATGCGAGGGCCTTTGAGAGCGTATAGTTTATGTGGCCTAACGGTGACAAACGTACTGTATGGTTATTATACTCTAAGCTAGGACTCGTACCAGATCTCGCTGCGTTGAATAAACCGCGATACCACGTAACGCTATTCTCCAACAATAAGCCTTCGATTTATGTATTCTCCGTTTGTTACTGGAAAAATTGCGCTTAAAGAGCAACTAATTAGATTAGCTGTTAAATTATGGCACCGTAACGTTGATAGCTACGCACGTGGAATTTCTTTTTCGTTTGTTTTGTCGTCCATTCGTCATCCGGTTCGTACAGACCAATGATACGTTTCTTTTCGTCTGTTACCTTCTGAATTATTTTCACGATGCTCTTTTTCGAATGGCTTTGGTTCGCGTTGGAAATGCGACGCGTTCGACGGTGCTGGCGCCAAGTAGAAAGCACGTGTCTCGCGCAAATGGAGGAACAAGTCGAGCTGCGAGATATGTAGGTGAACAATGTTTTGATACCGGCCTTTGAGGGTTTTCAAATCGGTTACGGTTTCTGAAGTCTCGCAGCGAGTCGATATATCAGGCTGTCCTAAAAGATTCTTTACTTTTACAAGCAAATAATAGATGCACCACATTTTCTGTTTCCTATTATTTTATCGAATTACGTATGATCCATTTTCTTCTATCGCAATTATAAAGCAAGAAATGTTATTCATCCGTTGTTTCCTTATAAAACTAAAGGAACCTTTGGGACAACCAAATAGATTCGAAGATGTTTAAGAATATTCCGTAAGTAGGAATGTTGGATTTAGTACGAGCGTCTAACGGTAATTATTTGATAGGAATCGAAATAAATTAAAACTGTGTTACCTTCAATTTGTTATATACGGAATATCTTATAATCTACAGCGTATAGAGTTTTATATAAGACAGACGTTCAGTGGTACCCATGGTGTCTCTCGAGATTTACAAAACTTCTAAAAGACCTCTGGGGCTTATCGAAATTTTAAAAGCTTACAAAATACGCTTATTAGCGTATAAAAAGGCAAAGCTTTAAGAATCAAATTTTCACAGTATCGGGAACTTTCGAAACCGACCAACAGCCAACCGCTCGTTATCTGCCAGTTCCTGAGAATTCCTAATGTCTGGCTACAAATTCGTCTTTGTCTCGTACTACTTGCCCAGCTGCTAAGCAACTCTCTCCTTTCCAAGATTTATCGAAACTTTGAAAACCAGAGAAATGACGCTTATCAAGGGTTCCAAGTGTTTCGAGCATCGAATTCTCGCGATATTGAAATCTTTCGAAATTGACGTTCGAACGTCCATCGCCTGTTCCAAGGAATTGATAGCGTCTGACTACCAATTAACCTTTGTCCCCACTCCTCCACCTACTACTATCATAATTCTTCCCTTTCTTCACCCAGTATCTCAGTCATTCTGCACTTCAGGCTATCTCCATAAAGACTCTGTATCTCCTGTGGCTTGTCGAGGCGAGAGCCAGGGAAAATCCCCTTAGCGTGCTTTCGAGCGCCGGTTAATCGTCGGATCATGCAAGTTTCCAGTCGTCGAGTCAGCGCGAGGAATCTCCGGCAATTTGTTCGGATCTCGGTGTAATCCGGTCGTCGCGCCACGGTTCTTGTTCATCGCGGCTGTCTAAAGGTCGCGACGTTGTTTCGCCAGCCAGCGAAATGTCGAGCCTCTCCCCTGGCCCAGTCATCATTCCTATAGTTACGTCCAACGAGTCGAGCCTCACAATCGCGATTTCACGAAATATTCGCGAGTAAAACGTTGGATGGATTTAGTTTACGCTATTGGCCCACAGATGTTGCTCAACCGTTGATATGCAGAAAGAAATTTACGCGGAAACATCAAACTCTAAAGCCGTTTCACGTGTTTTTTTAACACCTTGTATATAAGATAGTTGCAAGAAACGTTCGCGCGTACCTTTAGCGTCTCAAGACAACAACTTCTGATTATCTGTTCTCCAGTTAAAATATTTGATATTGTCTGCTGTTTTCTTGTTGTGAATTAACTTTGAGTTGTTTGAATTAAGGTAAATTTAAAAGGCGATGTTCGTAATTAAAGAAACTAAGTAGAAATTTATTTCATGCATCGAATATTGTACCGTACTCCCCACATTTTCTACATTTCCGTACGCACCGCGTGTACTTGTGCATTTTTGCAATTTAAAATTGCCGCGTAAAAATGCGCAGCCTAATCGTCGCTTTTCCGTACTTTCCAATTTACCAACTCGATCAGCGCGGCTTCCATGCGCCTGGAATATCATAAACCGCCGTCTATCGTTTCCCATAGAAATTCCATGTTTAGACTAAACCGAGAACCGCTTACTCGTTTACTTTCTCGCCGCGTGTCCCTTTATTCGATCTAATCGCGCCTTTTCCAGCTAAAATATCCGATATTGCCGGCGCGTTGCTCTTCCTCGAAAAAAGAAGAGGAAGCCAGGCGAATGAGCTGAGATCCGGCGGCGAGAGAGCGCGGGAAACGACACATAGACAGGCTCTCGAATCTAACACCGTTCCTCGTAAAGCAACGGATCGCCTCGTATAAAATAAAAGGGGACAGATTAACGGCCGTGAACGTGGGGGCCTGCTCTCTCGCGTGTGCATGCATTAGACGTGTGCACGACCCTCCCACGCGCCACCGCCTCTTTCTCTTTCCCTCGATTTCTTTTCTCCCTCTTTCTTCCTGTTCGACGCTCCGAGAGTATCACGTGTTCCCGCGAATTTAATTGCCTCCATAAATATCGCGGGCCTTCCATGGCCGAGCAACGTTAAAATACGACGGAGGATCGAGGTCCTAACCCCTTCTTCTTCTCACTCTGTCTATCTATCTGTCTTTCGAGGAACTCATCCCGCTGGGGATTCGCGATGGAAGAGAAAAAGTGGATCGTTCCGAATGGTAGACGATGATGATGGCGAGCAAGGTGGCTTTTGATTGGGAATGTACAACGTTGCGAGGCTTCCAGAGGATTGTAAGGGGCTGCGCGTTGTGTGGTTGAATTTTTGTTAATGGATGGTGATGGGCTCTGTTAGACACTCGCGAGCGTCCTTTTTTTTTCTTTTTTGGAGAACGTCTTTCTTTTATATTGGACGCACACTGAGCCTCGTAACTATAAAACATACTCTGCAGTGTTTTATTCTTATCCGGATACGGGATGTACAAGGTACAACACGACCAAACGTGAACAGAAATTTACTAAGTTAAACTTAGAGTCGAACTTTGTGGAAACCAGGAGCCACCAAACGAGGGTCCGTTTATTCGAGTTATCGTCACGATCTCGGTTTATTTCGTGTGCCGAGTTCGATTTCTGTCGCGATAAGATACTCTGTTTTACTGATTCTAAACTAATTTTCCAACATTTGGTAAATCTTTCGCGAAGCTGAGTAGATACCTAGAAGAACATGATACATCCGAGTTTGTTCGCAAGGATACAACGAGAATCGTCGATTTGTGTATGTATCGTTGGAGATCAAATATATACAAGGTGTCGCAGTTTTTTCCGGCTGAACATTGTCGGTATATTCTATAGGTCAACGTGAGGAATAAATGTCATATGGATATACGTATGCGGTTGGAAGCATTGTCAAAGAGTTGTAACGAAGAAACGACATACAGAATGAACAGTAACGAACTGCGTTACTACGGTTTAAAGTATGAATGGGTCGAGAATATTTGCATCTAGTAGCAGTCAGAGGGTATTGTGATACTTGTACAATTCCAACCACAACTCCGTTCTAAAATGTTCGCCATTTCCCTGTCGATACAAGATTGGCAGCGGGAAAAATTGAATTTATTTATTACTCGTTGAAGTTGGAGATGTAGATTACGATACTTTCTGGCTATCACTAGCTGTACACACATTTGGATCTATTCGTATTTTGCGGCGTATCGACTCGCGTTCGTCATCACTCATTTTGCACATTGTTCTCTTCTTTTGTTACAACTCGTCAACGATGCTTCCAACGAAACATATGTTTCCACGACATTTTCGTCTTACCTTCGCCTATGGCATATACTGACAGCGTTTGACAGGAAAAGACTGCTACACGTCGCGTGTATCGTTTGAATAAGGAAGAAATATCTGGAACCACGCATACGTGGATCCTCTGATCCGATGTTATTCCAAAGCAATCGAAATTAAACTCAGGACGATTATAAATACGACAACCAAGCCTGGCGAAATTCCAGCGAATCGCGTTCTTTATCCCGCGGACTTTACGTTCACTCACCTTCCTCCGCTTCCGTTTGTCCGGAACACGATGTTTGCCAAGAAATCGTGACCAGTTCTCTCGTTTCAATTTCCGTTTCGCGGAACCTTGACAGCTTCCGTTCATCCGTGACGGCCGGAAACTTCAGAAATTTACCGGCTCCGCGTGTTTCCAACGAATCTCCAACTTCTCTTCTGTCTTCCTCTTCTATTTGCCTTGTGAAATTTCGAAATTTCCGCTTGCTTCCAGCGTCCAGAAGTTTAATTAAAAAATTCGACCAATAACTTTGCCAAAGGTTATTGGCTGTTGGTCCAAACTCGCAGATAGCAGGAAGATCTCGGAACAAGATGAATCATCGATCGAGCAATTTGTGGAAATATTTAGCAAATTTTTAGGTAACGCGCTAAAAATGATCAATAGCGTCATTCTTGGAAAGACTTGGAAAATTTGTCCACGATACACTGTGTCTGTAATACGATGTTAAAAGATCTATGAAATTTCTTAAGAGGTTGAGGTTTGTAAATGGGCAAGAGTTTGGTGGTTACGTAGCGAGAAGCAAGTTTGTAAGTAAAACCAACTAGCTGTTGAAACCTCTGTGAAAAGCGTGTACCTAACATGTGTCGTAAAAAGTAAGCGACGACGAGTATACTTGTGAAACACAGTTATAATATAGAATTACGTTGCGACGAAACGGCTGTTCTATTTTTTAATCGTATTACTACAATCTACTTCAATTGCTAAATCGTAATTTAAACAGCAAACCGTAACCACGTTTTACGCGTAACATGTACACTCGTGAAAAACAGCTATCTAGTTAAAAGACGAGAGAGCTACAACGAAATGGAAAAATAATATACAAAATTACATAGATACGAGTACTTACTTTGTCTCTAAGTGTTGAGCTTGTTAGATGTATGTGAACGAAGGAACGGGTGGATAAATTGTAAGGTAGAAAATATATTTTTTAAATACCGAAGCGTAAATGCAAATCGGAATATAATTGAGCTGATCCAGATCCGCACGCTAGCAGTGTTACCCTATGACTATCTTCGACCCAGTCTTTTGTCTATCGATGGTTTCAGTGCCTGGGAAAACTAAAAGACCAGATGTAGAGTTTTCATAGAAGTGGTGGCCACTTCGACACTAAGTAATAAATATCTCACGAAACTTAATTTAATTAAACTCTAACGATCTAACAGCAGACTTACAGACAGAAAATAATAGAAAGATAAAAGTGTGAAATTCCCTAAAACGTTGGAAACGATCGTTCTGTTACAGAGAGGTATGCGTGGACGAGGGGCAACAGTTGTCGCTGGCGCACGGATGTCAATTCTACGAGGTCAGCGCGGCGGAGAGTCCTGCCGGCGCGGCTCTCGCGTTCCAGGCGCTGCTCCGAGAGGCGAGGTCGGTGCAGCTGCTACGAGCGCTTCCGATCCGCCGGAAGTTGGGCGTTCACTCGGTCTCAAGGGTACTCGGCACGATCTTCGGCAAGAACACGACGAAAGATCGGAAAAAGAGGCCCTCGTTGAGCATATGACGCCTCCTCTGCGCCCTCCTCCTCGGAGGTCGTGACGAACCCGACAGGAGAACCGACGTGGTCGTTCTCACCAGCAACGTCTACTCCAATCGCTGACGAGGACATCGTTAAGAAATCGTCTGACCAACGTGAATCAGTCACGGTGACTCAAATTTTCCTCTCGAAGGACACGTTTAAGAAGATGAAAAAGAGAAGAGGAAGAATATGTTTGGTGTTCTCTGGACGCGACACAGTTCCTGGCGTCTTGATTCGTCTTCAAGAATGTTCCTGAGGAACGCTGGGACGTTGCCTGGCGGACAGGTAAAAACGCATCTACGGTAGAACCTCGATTGGCGTAGAATTACGAAAACGCAAGGGACTGAAAGTGCACAGGTGTCGAGATTCGTGCGAACGAGGTAACCGATCGGACAGTTTACTATACTTTTGTTGTGGCGATCGTGACGAGACTAGGGCTACGGTTGCAGCGGATGTACGCTTTGACGAATTGTCCTTCTGATCCATGAAACGTACGCTTATAAGTAGAACGCAGATTCTTGTGCAAATTTATATCTCGCAGAGTATCGTTCGAGAAATAGTGGAATTTTACGTAAATGTATGAAAGCCCGCGGTATACTCAGAACATAGATGTATCCATATTCGATTGGCCCGACGTATTCGTCAGAACACGCATCCACCTTAACCACGGTGCAATTATATCAGTTGCGATTGGATTTCTCATATCGCCGCTCTTGGTCCGTTTGTTCGTAACCGATTACGAGATGCTATCCTCACAATGCGTTGCGGAATACAACGAGCGATGTACTTGCGCGGACGATCGAGATCGTAACGATCGAGGTTCTACCGTGTATCATCTCCCAGAAGAAGCTTCGTGACGTAAAAAGGAAAGATAATTGTACTTTCTGAGCGGACGAATGCGATCATTTCGTTGACTGTTCGTCGTTGGGTAGAGGGAGGCAGAGGGCGCAGGAGGCGCGTATCCGAACACCAGCTTCGTTTCATGTGCATGGAGTTTCGGGAGTTCGATCGAAAAACGAGAAAATCGTCCACCGGAGAAAATAGCTGTTTCCCTAGGGGAACTAAATCCAGGCGTTCTTGCCTCAGGTTCTCGTGTATTTACAGACGTTTTCATTTAACGTTCGATGGAAACACTGGTGAAAATGGACAGTGAATCGAAGAGGAGGAGGAGGAGGACAGTGTGAGAGATTGTGACGAGCGTGGAAAACGACGAATCGCAAGAAATTGATAGCGAGTAAGGTGGTCTTTGTTCGTCGAGTGCTTCGTGTTCGTTTTCCTTTTATTTTTCTCCCTTCTTTTCCCTTTCTACGTTCTTGTCGGTGTTGGAGTGGTCGAATCGTATCTCCTTCGAGATGGATGGAGAATCGGCGATACGCGCGTGCGACTGCTGTTCCTGAAGGGTTGTAGCTTTAAGCGTGACCGGGAGTCGAGGTGATTCTCTCATCAGGGTGCATCGATACCGATTCGTGTGACTTTTGTCGAGAATCCTGAGAAACGTCTCGCTCACTTGAGATCGTTTCGGTGTATTTATTTGTTTCGAGTAATGCGAGGTAACTGAGTGCATTCGCTGCTGTTAAGTAACTGAAAAGATGGTCAAATCGGATTTTTAGATGGGAAGCTACAGGATCGTTAGAAATAATTTCGACGTACGTTTTGTTGGAAACAAAGTGAAATAAAAAGAAGAAGGAACGAAATATTTTCTCGACGTTGTATCTGGCTAGAAGATATTATTTCTTATGAATTTATTTATTTTTCTAGTTGAGTCCTACTTCTCTCTACTTTCTTTTTCATACATATATACATGACATATATTTTCTATAAATATTGTAATTTTGGTCAATGAGATATCGCTAGAATTATGTAGATTTAATTTTATTAAGTATATCGAACGTACGGTAGAAATTGAAAGAGAAATAAGATACACGGTCGAGAAATATTCCGTTCACTGATTTCGTGTCGTGTGCAGACATTGAAATCACCAGATTCCCTCGTCTTTGCAACGCTCGTGTAGCTTCTCGAATAAACTCTTGAAATTTCGCTTAATCTTTCGCTAATCTTGTCTCCTAACGATGAAAGGCGATGGTACAGGCTTAATAAATATAAAGGACATAAAACCGGTAATTACCAAAGACAAGTTGTACGTAATTTACCATTTTTCAATGTGACGCACGGATAACATAGCCATTAATGAAAATCGTAAAACGACGGATTAATGTCTTCTGATGCAAAGGTAGACGTTCATGTAGAATTATGATTTCCAATTCTCATACACATTTCGATTATACCAATGCAATTAGGAAGCATCTTAGAAGATATTTTATTTCCATAGACGTACGAGTGGAAATAATTGGAAAATGAATTACGCAATGAACTATGTACTGTGTATGTACGTATTACGCATTTATTACCAACGTTATTTCACTTCGTGCTCAAAAGTTTCGCCATTTCAATATTTCTTTAAATATTTTCTTAATTTTTGTAATTTAATTTTCTTTATTTTTTAATTTAATTTTCTCAAATATCTCTTTAAATATCATTTAATATTTCAATAAATATTTCAATCGCCACCCTTGTCGACGTTTTTCCAGATACTGCGATCTTGGTTCTTCAGAAATCTCGAATCAAACGTTTTTTAATATTCTTCAAGTCTACGTTTCCTCGAATATTCCAAACTTCGACCGACATCAACGAAACGCGTTGTTCATCTTTTAAAGAAATTAACTGCGAAGATTCGCGAATAGGATTTTTCTACGACCTTTGAACGTTGCTCGACCAGTTTCACGAAATATCGATCGAAAGATTAAGCGAGATCTCGAGCTTTCGAAGCGTGACAGACACCCGATGAGAGGATTCCGCGTTTCACGCGCCACGTTATCGTCCTACGCGACAAGCTTCACCGATTCTGCGCTCGTTTCTCGGTCGCGGGACCGGAAACGCGCCGTGAGCGCGGGGACTGGCGCCGCGTTCCAAACGAAACCCGATAGTCTTTCAAATAATTTTTCAAATTTCGCAGCTGTGGTCGAGCGAAGGACATTCGATGGCGACAACGCTGCAAAATCTCGACTCGATCGCGCTCTGTCTTCTAAAGAATGTTAATTCTAAAGAATGGAAGATTTGTGTCGTATCTTGAGCGATTTGGTCACGTGTACGTGGAATCGTTGAACAATTGAGAAACGAGGAGAAGCACTCGAGAAATTATAATAAATCGTTCGATCGTGAATAAGAAATTGACAGTAAATCGACTCGTAAGTATTTGTCTAGTATCGCATTTGAGAGTTTAGTTTGCCTCGCGAACGCGGTCACGCTGTTTCGCACCTAATTTTTCGCGAAAGAAGCTGTAGTTTTGGCGACTACCTAGTTCTTGATCGAACGAACGAAAGGATTTCAAGGATACAGAGACTGTCGCCAAAGGATTGAGAATCAGCGAACACTTTCGAACGTTGGAGAAGAAAGAACGTTGAAACTAAAATTATTAAAAATAAATCCACGTTCTTATCTACTTTCACGGCTCTCCTGGTTTCCGACTGTCAGGATTCCAACGCAGGGATGTGATACCTTTGAATGGAAAAGAGACGTGGGTCTCCGTTCTCGAGATCGAACTTCCGGCTTCCGAGTAATCGATTCGACAACCTTAATGTTCCTACTGAAAGTAGCCTAAGTGTACATAGCGCACATACATTCGCCGAGCGTGAAACTCCCGAGAAGAAGCTCGAGGGTTCGATCGATGCATAGATTCGTAAGGTGAAACGAGAATGAGAAACATAAGAGAATGGTCCAGCGTGACGGACTATTAGGAAGCTCTTAAGGCTAACCATACGTCGAACTCAGAGTAAACTTTTCGATTACATTGTTGCGTCATTTTCTTGAACACTCGAATTTGGCAGACTTTCGCAGTCAAAATGTTTCTCGCGTTGTTGTACTTGTATCATTGCGATAGACGCGGACCATTCCGCATTCGCGACAAATTTAACGATATAAAAATAATACGAAGAAATATATCTCTGGTGGAGGGGCAAAAGGAGTATCGATCAGAATTACAAATGATCACAGTTATGAAACTCTCGTAAATTGTTAGGAACTCTTGTAAACTCGTAAGATTAAAATATTTGTGATATGGTATTTAAGATGCGACGTAGGATGAGGTGTTAGATTTTCGTTATGCTACTGGAATCTCAGGTGAAGGAAGAAAGAAGTGAAATTGATTTGTATTATTGGAAGCATAAGCGGAACACAGCAACGTGGAAAGTATTAAGGTATTTATTTTACGTTTAGTAATCTGTCGAGCGAAAGACTTGTATTGTCTCATCGGCCCACCAGAGATATAAAGTAAAGTATTATCCGCTGCGTTCAAGTCGATGTCGCGTGCATATCGTAGAAACACGCGTCGAATCGAATGCGAGATACGCGCGGATCACGCCTGTCTTTTGTCACTCTGAGTTCAATATGAAACTAGGTCGAAGGAATTTATCATTGTGGAGCTAGTGAACGTTTTCATTGACTAGATGATAAATGAAACCGACAATTCGTATTCTCATTGCGAATTCGTGTTATTGTTCGTTTTTCTCTCGGCGACGAAACGACCGCCATTACAGGTTGGAGCATTTTTTTTTTTTTTTTTTTTTTTTGTAAAAAAGTAAAACTGGAAAAAAAGGATCGTTCTTTTTTCTACGGTTATAGCAAACGCGACTTGGATCGTGTTTTTAAGGTTCTTAAGTGTAAGTCATGTTGTACGTATAGTTCTTTCAGTGCCTTTTATATTGTCTCCAGTGTTGGGTGTACGAGAGTTCATTTGGCCTCGCCGATATACCTTCTCTCGGTCTTTTCTTTCCTTTATTTTCTACTTTGCAACTTGATACGATACACAGGGCAAATTATACCGCGTACAAATTATTAGACAGCTCTGCGTGTAATTGTTTCTGTAATTCGTTTTCCGTATTTCTGTAATCTCGTGGGAGCGTCGTTCGATCTATTTATGGCGAAAGGAACTCAACGCAGATGGAACGATGAATATTTGTGAGTAAAGTTGCGTTAACGACGAAAGAGAGCGAAGAGGAAGCGTTAGCTGAGAAACAGGCGAAGAGAAAAGGTTTATCCGCGAGCCGTGTAATCGAGGGATGAAAGTATGTGCTTCCAGAGCGTGCCTAAAAAAAAAAAAAAAAATCGATACATTCCAAAACGTGTGAAATCTACGTGGTAAATCCATAAAACGGGCGTGAGTGTGTCATGCGATTTTCCGAATTCTGGCCGATATCGATCGCTGTATTTTAAGTGCTAGTCACTTGTTATCGTAAATTGAGAAAGAATAAAATTCTTTTGTTAAACCTTCAGAGAATTTGATTTGCCATGGTCAGCATCCATTCTCTCCTGTCTTCGTGTCCGCTCTGTTCACCCCATCTTCCATCCAATGGCAATCTTTTCGCTCCAAATTGTATAAAACTTTCCGATAATCGATTCTTTTGCCTACGATTTTCTACAGGTCCTTCTTCTTCCACCTTCTCCTCGAGCCTCTGCGATTTCCACTCGCAGTGGCTATTTTTCAATTCCAAATTATGTGAAGTTCCCTATATCTCATTGTTCCTATATTTTTCTACCGTAAGCGTTTTTCCATAGGTTGATAGGTAGGTTTTAGAAAGGCAGGATAAGCGACGATAAACATAAGATCACTTTGCACCGCACGGTTCGATAATTCATCAGCGTCATCTGATAGCACATTGGTTTTCTTACGTAGCTTAATTTACGCTACGTATATTTCTATACTGTCTCTTCGTGTTAATATCTGACGTGATTGTCACCGTTGTAACCGTTTCGATGCGAACTTATCATACACATCAAAGTGGAGATATTTAAATTGCAAAACACTCGTAAAAACATTGAAAAACACGATAACTCAAACGAGACTCGGCAGACTTTCATCTCTCTACAACCTCCGTCTCCACAGTGCGTGAATTCTTAAAAAAGGATACACCCTGACGGCTCCGCCACGGCAAAATTAGACGATCCGCTTGGAAAGTCGCGGATGACGAGGCAGGCGAATCAGCAACGATGGGGCTGACCGAATAACTAGCGATTCGGGCCAAGGTTTCGGGTGCAACACGTGTTTGTCAGCCGTGATACAGAAATAAAATACGGCGCGGTGTTCACCACGCGTGCACACGCCCTCGACGATGTCGATAACTCGTCGTGGGTAATATCGTTCGTCAATGATGGCGAGAAAAGGACAGGAGAACGAAGCTGGCCGACTGGGTGGAGAAAGATCGTGCAGAAATAAAGAAACCCATCGAACACTGGCGGTAGATTAGTTAAGAGGAGAGAAAATCTGTTCAATAAACAAATTGTTAAGGTTATTCGATGTATGTGTAATTAAAGAAACGCGTGGGTAAATTGCAAGGTATTGTAAGTATATATATATATTGTGAATATTAAAGTACAAAGTGTGGAATACAATGTAAGCTGGTCCAGATCCGCACGCTAGTGTCACGGCTGAAATTCGAGCAGCTATATTGCTACGTCGCGTGAGATGGTCCGCGGGACATCCCTCATGGTCAGGCCACCTAGGCCTGCCCATCGTCACGGTGGGCCGTATTAGGCCCAAGGAACCCCCATAAACCGCATCTGTTAAACATTAAGGTACAGTCATATAGACATCGCCGGTTTATGAAGGTTCCCAAAAATCCGTTGGTCTGTTGCACATCCTCGCTAATTGCGAAGAAAGCATATGTACCCTGCGAAACTGCTGGGTTTTCCCCAAGAACAAGGACACCCATGAGCCAAATTTGCAGGAGACTTTCTCCTCGTATTGTATTTATTAACATTGGCCATAACCAATGGGCATCGCGGATCGTTACCCTCACTATTCTACCCAAAAGAGTAAACAGCGAATCCGCGTCCTTAGTTCAGAAGGAAACACCCTCACCGAGTTTTCCTCAGTAAGAGCAGTAGAGCAGTCAGAGAGTCTTGAACAGTCACGCCTAGAGTTCGGAAGTGTATTGGAAACATAAGAATAAAATAAAAGTTTCTTTACTCCTTAAATTTATTATTATTTTACGTGACACTCGCAATGTTACCCTGAGTCTAAAAGAACCCTGAAGCTAACGTCGCACGTGTACCGCTTATGGTCTGTCATCGACGCATTCTTTTGTCTATGCGGTATCGATGACCTCGGCGCTTGAGAAAACCGAAGACCAGATGTAGAGTTTTCCTAGAAGTGGCGATCACTTCAACACAAATAGTTTTCGTTGGAGCTTCACGAGTGACCGGATGGAGGAAAAGCGCGCAGACACGGAAGAAGTGGTGGCGCGGTGAGAAACTTGTTCGGAGGAGAAAGAAATCGCTTGCGCGAATTTGAAGAGGCTCTGAACGAATTCTTCGCGTTACAGGATGATCATCGACCGGATGGAAGAAATACACGCAACAATGAAAGAACCGACGTGACGACTCAGAAGAGAAAAAGTGATTTTTACGAAAGCGAAGTAAACGATGGAAGTTAGAGAGTAGGTAGAAGACCTACGATTTCGATTAGGATCCTTCAAGTAAGTTTTAGGGTGGCTGAGAAGTTTAAAGAACGAAAAATTTGAGAGCGATCCTCGTCGAAATCATTCTGTCGCTGAATTTCGTTCGATTTAGACAAATTTCAGAAAGAGAAACTCGTGAGTGTCGCATACTGCGTTTAGTTACTATAGTCCACGATATAACCCGCGGGAATTAATAGAATTGCACGACGAAAAGTATCACAACCACGAACTTTCATTTGCAAGAGACAACAAGCGCGAGTGTCTAAATAGCCTAGCGATTGGATCGGTGATTTTTGAAGTAAAGGGGGGCTCGTTGCAAGTATCTCGACGTTACGAAGTGACAGATACAAGGCCTGAAAACGTGATCGGGTTTAGGATTTCCAGGGGTGGTGAACTCGTTCTAGTGGCAGCTAGAAAATTCTTGGCGGGCCGTGGCCGGTCATATTACCGCCGCCGTCCGCCGTTTTATCGTGGACAAGACAAACGACCAGAGAACATCGATAAAACGATGCCCTCGCTCGATTTATCGTCACGAAACGAGGGCCGTTTTCGCCGAGAAGACACGACGTCACCTCCAACTCTGACCAGTACTCTAATTAGCGTATTTCATTCGCTGAAATTGCAACTATTTCGACGTTGATCACGTTACTTGTTAATGGTTGTATTAATTTAATTTGTTTAAATTTTGTTTGTCGTATCGTTACGAGCATTTCATAGCCACAGTATGGAGCATCAAGGCCTAAATAAATTAATTCCTGAATAAAAAAGAAGCCTGATCGTGCAACAATATGTGTATTCTCTTGTGCAGGATCATCCTCTCGGTCGTATGGCCTGTGTAATATTCCACATGTTTTGATCTGAATATTCTACGTGAAGAATGCATTTATCTTCTAGATCATCCTGTAATGTATTTATATCTTGCATATCCTATAGTCCTTTGATATTTATTCTCTCATCAACGCAGTCACTAACCCAGTTTAAAGAAACAATTTCAGTTAAATGCACTGAAATCGAGCTCTTTCTACGATGAACCAAAGGTGTTTCTCTTTACCAAATTGGAGCACCCTCGATGATATTCTACGTATTCCATAATATTCCACAATATACTGTAACGTTTCAATCATAATCCATATCAAAGAGATTCAAACGCATCAAGGCCAATCTCTTCGTAATGAGAAGCAAAAATGTTCACCTGCTTGAAACTAGAGCACTCTATGTAGTATTCTATGTAGTCCATGATATTCTAAAGCATATTACAATATTCGAATTATCAACATAATGATAGTGATTCCAGTCAAATAAACTAAAAAGATTCGAATGCACTGGAAACGATCTCTTTCTAGAAACAAGCGAAGATGCCCCCCTTTTTTAAATTGGAGCGCCCTGTATGGCATTCTGTAATATTCCATTTTATATTTAATACCGCAAACGCCTACATAATGATCATAATTTCAGTGAAATAAACTACAAAGATTGAGAGAAAGAGAAGGGAGAATAAGATAAAGATTTAAATGCATCGAGAACGATCAGTTCCTAGGAAGAAAGCAAACATGTCCCTCCTTTTGAAATTGGAACACCCTGTATCCTACATATATTCCATAATATTCTACGATATATCATAATACTGCAATCAGCAACATAATGATTATAATTTCAGTGGAATAGACCAAAGAGATAGAGATGCCCTGAAACCGATCTCTTCCCACAGAGAGCAGCGTATCCCTCTTCCTGAAACGTTTGCCCATGTTCTCCCTCTATTCCCGGCTAATTAATGGCGCGCTGGCTCGCGATTAGAAATTCAGAGCGAGCCACACGGCCTGCCGCCGACCCGCAATGACCACCTGCCGATCACGATCCTAGAGGCCGCTTTCGACAAGGACGATAACGCCGTACGACCACCGTGGAAAACGACGGGGGACGGAGAAAGGGAGACCGTCCGTGAAAAAGAGACGAGCTGCAAGGATCTTAGTCAATGTTTGCGTGGCGAAAGCGACTGAACGGTTTCCATCGTGCGTTATCCGACTCGACGGTGAAAACGATGCCTAACCGATCTCTTCTCCTTCTTCCTCGAGTCTAGGCTGAGCAACCTCTTGCCTTTATAAATTCGCCATTTCGCTATCAGAATCGAATGGATCGCGAGAAGTTTCGTTTGGTAAGGTTGATAGGATGTTGGAGATCGTTTGAAGCGATTTCGACGACTCCCTCGTGGATTTAGTAAGTTTATAAAGAAGGTAGAATATGCAGAAGTTCTAGAGCTTGACTTAGGCATCTGTGATGTAAAACTGAAAGAAGCCTAACAAAGGGTTATTGGTAGATTGTCCCATATTTAATAGATGTCTGGCAATTACGATTCCTATTCTAAGGAGCCATCTTCAATTGCACTGGCAACCTTCCGATCCAATACCTTCGTTCCATCGACTTGAAATCAAACTTTAATGCTTCGCAGACCACTCATCTGAACCTAATCCAACATCAACCCTAACCAAAACTTAATTCAACATCTCCAATTCAACATCATCCGATCCGAAGGCAAACTTTGAAGCTCTCGAAACAACTCATCCTGCCCTGACTTCACCTGTTTGCAAAGAGCCTCGTATTTACACCGGTGACGCGTAAGTACTCGCAACAGCTCTACGTGAAGAGGAAGGCGCGAGGAAACGGTATTCGACGGTGCACGCGTGCACCAGCCACGTTGCACATCGCCTGGCCGCCGGATAGTCGCGGTCGTGACTTCCAAGGTCGTAGGTCGACTCGCTGCACCTTGCACCTCCAGCCTGGTAGGCCGAAGGAACCAGCCGCGACGTGTCTGGCCTCGGGCGAGAGTTGAAATTTAATACATGCGCATAACTCTCGATACTCGTTCCTTGCCCAAGGGGTTCGTCCACCTTAGGGAACCGTCGCGTCGCTGGATTATCGTGCTACGAAGGGTTCCACGGGGTCAACCTGAGTTGCAAGAACGTTCCACCTCGAGGCTGTTGCGTGTGTTGACTGGCCACGTGATCGATTTGCACGCTTTTATGTATATGAGACTCGGAAGGTTGGACGTTGGCAGGTTGGTCTCGAGGGTTTGGTTTTGGTAGTCAAATGAGAGTTACGAAGGTGGTCAGGTTGAGGTACGATGTTTATGAGGGTTGTTGAGAAGGTGGAATATCGCGGAGGGAATTTAGTCGGTGTATTCACGCGTTTGGGGGTGTGTTTGCAGTTGTTTGAAGTTTGTAGCGAGAGCGTAAATGACTACATAAACGCAGATGCTATCAGATTCTCCCATATATCCTTTTACTCCCGTATCCAGTTCGAATCTATCCTTAGGACGCGATTTGGGCGGATTTCTTAAGGAGGAGATGTTATCTTCCTGGTGTAGATTTCCGTACGAAGTACCCGAGAACTCGAGAACGATATTTTTCAACGCAGACGATATCGTTTTTTATACTTTCGTTTTAAAACACATTATCAAACTTCTGGTTCCTTCGATTACCTCTAAACTGAACTGAATCAAACAAGATATACAATGATAAAAGTCAGCTAACCAGAAAGCCAGTTACATTACTGTCGTAATAAAGTAACATTGAATGAGCTCCGATTCAAACTTCGTCAAACAGAATCAGATCATTTTGAGGCAAATTCAGATTCAAAGCAAAATAAACCAAATGGAATCTGATTCATCCAACCTCGGCCGATGTTTCTACTCGCGCTACATAAAACAGATTCACGTACAGATCAAATTAACAAAACCTAAATTCACTCGACTACAAGTCCACGGAAACCGAATCCAACGGACCCAAACCCGAAACCCCAAACTGCTCACGCATCTACGCTCGAAGCTCTTGCAATTTTTCTGCCCCTCAACTTTGCGTTTCCCGTAATCATTCTGAAGTTATTCTCAAGCAAGCGTATATCTGTTGTAACTTAAACCCCACAAAGTCCGACGGAGTCCGTCGTAAAAGGTACAGTCGGAAAGACAGTTGACGACAGTTGGAACGAGCGAGCAGCGTTTCCGAACGAAAGTTTCGGCGTCAGACGTGTCATTAAGGTAAATGCTTCGTTTTCGTTCGGTTAGGGAGCCCTGTCTCGTCTGGGCGACGTCCACGAGCGAAACTCATGCTCGTACCACGAACTCACGCGGGGATGAGAAACGGCCTGTACCGTGGCGTGATAAATCAAGCTCCTGGGTTAACCGTAAACGTCAGGAGCGACGGCAGTCGAGGCTGGTCATTTTCAGCAGGTAATCGTGCTTGATGGGCCTACTCAGAATTCACTAAAACGAGACGAACGCGAGCATCAGGTTGCAACGGAAAAGAGACAGAGAGAAGAGCGCATCCACGTGTCTCGAACAGAGGGCAACTGCGATTTGTCGCGGTATTAACGACATTGTGGTCGCCACAGAGATTTACTGGCGTACTATGGCGTGTCGTTTGCTGGTTTCGCAGATAGAAAGTCCCGAAGACGGTCTCGAGAGGAACATACGAAAGAATTTGAAGTCACCGTCGAAATGTTTAGGTTGTTGGAAAGGATGACGCGTGCGAATAATGTGAATTTTTGTTACGGTGTGTCATCCGTAAACTTATTGTGGTCGTAAGAAATATTCGCACGTTATTGATCTCTTTTTTGTACTAATTGACCGATTGATCAGGTTTGAAGAGTATATGGAAGAACGTGAAGCTGCCGTTTGAATGGATAGATCGTTGCAACGAGGGACGTGTCTAATAAATTTTTTTTCAAGAGGATTTTTGATCAAGAGCGTGTCATGTGTAGATTTATTGCGAATACAGGTGGATACAGGAAGTGTTTGGACGTTATTTCATTTATGGAGGTTTATAGACCGATTGATAAGGTTCGATTACGTTAAATTTTGTAGATCGATAGGTGAAGCTGGTTATCGCGAAGATTCTACGTTGTTGAAGCGAACCATAGAACTCGATAAAGAAATGAGTCATGGAAAAATATGGGTATGTATGCACAGATGCTGTTGGTACTTGATGAGTGTTGAAGAAGATTCGATATGCATATGTATGTTTGTTTTACGAGAAAATATTTTCTTGATCGAGTTCTGCATTTGATTCTTGCAATGGAAGCCTCTTCGGGAGTTCATTACATCGAATGATCATGCACTCTTCTTTCGCGATCTAATCTCGAACACCGAGGCTACTAACACTCGAAAATTTCACGTTCTCATTTGCACGAAATTTCCATTCCTATCGAAATCGATCGAACAAGAAGAAAATAAGCACCGTCGCAACGTGAAAGCACGCGACATTAGCGTCGATTAATTCAACGGTGCTCGAATTCGCGGCTCGTAACATCTCCGGCAATCGAACCGGTGATAAAACGTCGCGATCCGAGGTCGCGTTCGATCGTTAATTGGCTTGTGCAGGTGCGTTCGTACAGCCGCATTCCAACGCGATAAGGGAACTGCGATGTTTGCGTGGAACAAAGCTCGTCGTCGAGTCGGGTGACAAGAATGTCAGATTAGGCAGCGGTTCGAAAGTCGTATTCCTAGCGGTTGCACGCGCGATAAGTCTCCGAGCCTGCACCAACACCAATATTTTGTCAGCCGTTATTCGGTTGCTGGTACCCAACGTCATTCGGGGGAAAATCAATTTACGATGAACAATGATATCATCCATTGACGTCCGACACATCGATCTTGGAATGAGCTCGAGCAGATTTATTTTTGGCCTGCAAGAGTCAACGATCGTTCCCGATTATTTAATCTAAAACAGTTTCCAGGGTTAAAAGAGTGTTCTTTCAGTCTGTGTAGATGATATACCGACGTTTCATTTTCTTTTTTTCTTTTTCATTGCAATTTCTTTTTTTGATCGAAATTACTTTTTCTGAATTATATCTGGAGTGGATACTAAATTTAACGCTTTTTTTATGGAGCTCAGATTCTGCTAAGCGAGTTCGTTGGCACCATTGAGGTTATTCTTTTCGAAGGGGTGGCCGTCCGTTGCTCGATAATTCACTTGGCTTCTGGAACAGGTCACCCAGTTTCTTTATCTCTAAGCTGAGATCGATTGGCGAGGGAATCGAGTTTCGCGGGAATCGCGAGTTCGATGCTCGCCAGGATTTAGGTTTTGGCAAGCTTGCGAAAAATTGATTCATTGGATAGCGCTGGTCTTGCGAAATTTATCACCGAATTAAATAACTTTTGGATCGATTTCTTTCCTCTGGTTGCACAAGGTGAAAATATTTTGCAGAAAGAGGTGTCGTCGATGACGAAAGGTAATTGCACCCGGTGACGTACACACTCGTGATCCTGATGGAATGCGGCGAACGTTCAAACAATGCCACCAGCTGATTCGCTCTTCTCGGAAACGTCTCTCTTGTACGAAATATTCCTCGTGCTAACCGCGTGCCCGCATTAAAAAATACGAAAATATCTTTCGTCGATTTATCACCGCATAAAAATTCCAGCTCCGAATAATAATTGTTGTTGTGCACACAACATTGTATCTCTCGTTAGTATTATTAGATGTTGTGCTGTCTTTATTCAAACACCGGAGGTAATCAGATATTACTCGATTAACATTCACAATTATCGTCGTAGTCATTTTACTGCAATTCTCTTCGATCTTATCAACGGCATCATAAAAACAGATCAAAATATTTGTTTCCCCAATCCACCTTTTACTTCCATTTTCTTCGTTCCCGTATAAATTCTTTCGGTATCAAGCGAAGATTAAATGTTCGTTTCTCAGGAAATTTTTGATTTTCATTAAATATTACAATATATTCTGCTTCACTGCCAAACATGCTCTTGGTTAGCAGCCTGTTGTTTCATATTTGACAAAGCAATGGAATATACAATTTTAAGAAGATAAATATAATTACCATACGCGGATAAATGTGGAAGATCAAGAATCAAATACACTTGCTAAAAGCTTCGACCAATCTTTTCTCCAACATACTCCAAGATTATCTTCGCAATCATCAATTATTTAATTCATATATAGCCGTGTCGTATAATGTCGTATAATGAATGTGCTTGCTGATAATCCCTACAAGTTGATGCGACTTTAAAAAGAGGAAAAGTAGCATAGAAAAATTTGGCAAGAATGTGCAACAAGAAGGAGAGGAAGCGAAGAAAGCCACCGAGATCCATATCGAGTGAGGAAGAGGCTCGAGAACGAACTCTTTCTCCCTTTGTATGTTGAACGCGGTGAAAACGGGATGTTTCGAGTTTTCGAGTAAATTGGAAACAAATGCGTGTAGCATGTTGGTGGACGCTAATGAACGACGGGTAGATAGCATAACATTAAATCAACTGGGCGGAAGCGAGAGGTTTACACGAATATTTCTAATTAACGAAGCATTAACGCGTCGGTGTGGGTCGGCATAATAAATACGACGGGTATTCCCGGCGATATGTCGCAATAAAACGCGGTTCTTTTTAATCGTCGGCATGGAATACCTCGTCGTGGTGATCCTGACCGGAATAATTTACGCGCGCTATTGCAACTGTAACGTTCCAGTACAGTTGACCGTGCTTTCTATCGCGTCTCTTTCCGGCGTTGAACGGACGCCTCGACACTGACCTGGGTCACTTCCGTTGAATTTCGTTCCGCGTAGACAAGCGTCCTTCGTTGTCATCACTTTTACGAGGCCCCTTGCGTAAGAATGTGTTTAATGGAAACGTGTTACCTGCCCTCGTGGAATTGTAGTTTGTTTCTTGCCACGGTAAAAGAACGTTGTAAACGATGTGTAGGCTGGTTATTTAACTTGCAGCCTCGTTGAGGTTCACGGTGAAGAAAGTGTGAATTCTGGAGAGAATGTTGTTTGTTTGATGCGCAGAATGTTGCTTTGCGGATTGGTGCACAAGTCGATCAGTTGGTTGTAGCGAGAGATTTTAATCGTGATTGAATGCGGAAGTGTTTGCCTATCAATGATCCTTTTTATAAATAGTTCTTCCAAGTGTTTCTTCGTGCAATTTTCTAAATGTGAAACTTCTTTTACGAAGAATTGTTTATTATTTGTTATTTGTTTCTCGTATCAGGCCATTGAAAGGTATAGTTTTTATTGTTTGCTGGTTTAAGTATTAAAAAAGGAGATATTTCATTCAGAAAATATTTTTAAATAATAAAGAGAAGTACAAATTGAGAAGAAACAAAGGATTGGCTCTATCTTATAATTCTTATTACACGTTAATTCTCTTGTAGTATGCTAATTTTGCCATTTTATAATCTTAAGAGATACAATCAAAACGGTGTAACGAAAGTTCTTTTTACGTTATTACGTAAGCTCTAGAATACGTATGTTTGCGTTTAAAACAAATTAGTCCGGTGTCGTGTGGAAATTGCTCAGGTAATTTGCGAAAATGAGCCAGAGGGTAATGAGATTATTAGAATGGACGTAAAAGAGAAATCATATGAAACTCTGACGTAACATTAAAGCAATTATTTACGAGGAAACGGGCGAAAATGTGTTTTTAACTATTGGAAAGTTTCATAAACAAATCACAAGGATATTTGTCATTGTCGGTTTTGTTTATAATATCGAGTTGTAAATAACTATAATTTTATCGGTACTCGCATACTTCTTTATGAATTATGAAAAATCATATAGCGTTACTACGACCTAAACATTCGTTTAAACATTTCATTTGAATATCGATATCGTCGAATAAAAATTCACGAAATGTTCATTTCTATCTCCAAAAAATATTTTAGAAAATAACAAGTGCTACCAATAACATTTAAGGAATGTTAATTTATGAATTAATATAAGAATCTTCTATAAACATGTTTAAGTGATAATAAATTTACTGTTCTGATATTTTACGCATTCAACAGATAACACAAAGAATGATAAGAAAAAACATATGCAGAGAAAACAAAGATTCAAGAAAATTGCAGGAGAATCCCTTATATGATAAACGTATGCGATATTGACACTATAAATCTTTTTATGTTATTTACAATCCATAAATATTATGCGGCTCTAGTTCGGATTAACCAGGTATTCTTTTATCCAATCAGAAATTCGGATCCATAATCCATAGGAACTAGTTAAAAATTATACACGGTAATTAAATAATACCCTTTTCTCAAAAACTCTATTATTCTTACTATTATCCTTATCGCCCCTAAGATTCAATTTACTATTACTCTACAGAAGTTAATATTAAAAAATATGTCAGAATTAAACTACTACATATGATATTTATAGAAATTCAGATTCTTCTGACTCTTATTTAAAAAATGAAACACAGGTATGGACATAGAATTGTTTTACTTAAAGAAATGAATGAATGAATGTATTCTGAATACAATATTATGAATAAATGAATATATTATGGTTATTTTACATATTGTTCTATATTGCGTGTATTGTATACATTTTGGCATCTTTAGATACTATAAACGGATAAAAATCTGCGTTCTAGACTAATCGTGATAAACTAAACAAACAGAAATGAGAAAAGAACAATAATTGCTGTCTATGAGTACACAATGGAGATCTCGAAACGAAGCTGGCCAACGTTCATTTGCCTTTGGGGCGAGCCAGCGGCCAGCGGTGGATCTCATCTGAAAATAATCCAAACGTCCCGTTCATCATGTTCATCCTGCCAATAAATAAAATCGTCAAAAAGGTGTCACATAAATCGCGCAAATACACACGGTGCCCGGAGGACATATTTCACCTGGAGGGCGCGCGCGAGAGATTTAAGCGCCACCGGTGACACCAGCGCGAAACAGATATTTCCGGGGCCGATTTGTTCTTGGTTACGCGTAACCAAGGATCAATCTATTAATCGTTCGTTGATCGCGTAGCTGTTGGTTAAAGAGCAGAGTCTTGCTTGATTCTCGGCTCTCGAAATACGTATCCGGCCCCAGAGACGATCGTGCGACGTTTTACGATCGTAAACGGCGCGTAGGAGGCCGGGAGAGGAACACAGCGGCAGAAAATACTAGGGCGACGACGAGGAACGTCGAATACTTTTCCTCTTTCCCCCTTTACGCCCTCCCGGTTCTACCACTGTCTTGTGAGAGACAACTGAGCGGCGAATACTCGTATTCGTGATCGTAAAATTAGAAACACCGCGGCGCTCGGCGAGGCGCCAGTTTCTTGGTCGCTCCAATTCGCTCTTTGACATTTTCGATGATAACGATGGGGGATCTTACCCGTTTTGAAAATTCTCGTCGCTGGTTGTCGCCGTGTTGGAATTCTTATTTTCGAAGCTTGATATATGGACGTGTACGTGACTCTGTTCTTTTTTTTCGTGGCGCCGTGCCCCGAGCGTCTTTTTTTAGGTTAGCTTCGCATAAAGAGGCTTCGTATAATAACTTGATTGCGATGCGTTGAACACCAGATCATGGAACGTCGATTTTTGACCTGAATTGATTGCCGGACATCGAAATCTTCCTTATGGTAGGATTATACTTATTATTTGATACTTTGCCAGCACGTAGGAATTATCTGTTTCAATTTTTGTACATGGTAAATAAAATGGTTATCGGTTATTGGAAATAAAGATACGATAGGTGTAATTTACATAAAATATTTTATACGGTACATTTTGGGACATGGACTTTACGCGAAATTTGGATTAAAAATAACGAAGATCATACATATTTATTTTAGGACGAGGATTAAGGTTCGATTTATTTCTATTATTAAAAAAGTTCTTTCTTTGAAAATGTTTTTCAAGCTTCTTGTATATAGATGTCATCTCACGTGTGCGAAATAAATTGTGAAATATATACATGAACGTGTGTAACGCACGTTACTAAGAAAGTATATTACGAATTGAAAATATAAGCTTTTATTTTAACCCAAAACAACAAAATTCCCTATTTTTAACATTCGTGAATTTATTTATTTGTAAATCTTTTCTAATTCTTCTTTAAATCGGTACATTAATACATTACTCAATAAATATACGTTCATAACATAGAAATGGTTGGAATATTATTTTGAATACACAATTACTTTAAACACTGTTGTCTTAATCATTAGTTAGTTTATCAAAATACGCAACATTCTTTCAAAATCGTACAACACGTTATCACGAAAGTATTTTACAAATGCAACGCAGCTGTTCAACATATTTGATGATACATCATGCATGATTATAACCTTTATCTCACACGTGCTCGATTCGTGTGCAAAAATGAAACTATAATTACCAACGTAACAAAACATTTCAACGTGAAAAATTATCGAAAAAGTAAAAAATGAATTGGGCCGATCGCGTGCTGCTTCGCGTTTCACCAGGTATTAATTTACAGGCCAGTGCATTCGGTTGAGCCCATAGAAATTTGCACAATAAATCTCTTATCGCGAAAGACAGACCGGCCTACCGGGCGACGATCGTCGCCGGTATGCGGTCGATATCTTAAGAACAGTAATTTTAGCCTCTGCTTTACGATAGTCTTTTGCCTTCTGCGTCGTGGCGGCTACTATTTATCGGGCTCCATTGTTCGGCGTAGAAAGTCCCGCTGGTGGATAATCACTTCTAATTATCACCGGTCCAGAAGCACGATCGTGATAATCGTATTTCCTGAAAATAAACCTGTACACATCGAAACCGAAGCGGTCACGCTGGATTTCACCCGGAAATATTTTCCGCGTCGCCGTGGATTCGCGATTTTCTTCCGAATGGCAAACGTTTGCGATCCGGTATGCATATTATTGCATATAAACTCGTGTCTACCAACCGATACTGTTGAAATTGTAGCCGTATAAAACTTGTCAGGCCGATTACAGCCACGCCACGGATATACTTTTATTAATAAGATTGCACATGAAATTGCTTATACGACTATAATGTTAATAAACAAACAGTTGTATAGTATTTTTTCAAATAATTTGTGTACTACTAGATGGAGCCAGCTCGAGTGCTCTGTGATTTGAGGTTATGATAATGAGTAAGAATTCCGATTAGTGAATAAAATCATCTTGGATAAGTGGTTAAAGATTTTAATATCGTTAATTCGTTATCAGCGAACAGTTAGTTACTTTTAGATATATTTTGTTGCTAAAAGCGATCATTAAATGAATTCATTATCGAAATCTAAACTTTTCCTTTTCATATCATGTTACGTGTTAAGTAACAGTAACACTGGAATATTATTTGTTCTTAATCTATATTACATATAATTTTATTACAAGTTCCAATAAGAATATCTGAAAAATACTTGAAGCAAATAAAAAACTGTTACCATTAGCGTAACATAATATGTAAAACCGGATATGGTAAAGCAGTCAATAAGCACCTAAATCGCGATGCGATTAGAAAACCACAAAGCGACGTGTGTTCACAAGGGAGTGTTACATGCGCCGATCGGATCAAGTTTCTCCCATGCTACGCTTGTTAACAATTAATTTTATCGTTGTCGTGGGAACGCAGTCGCGCATGGTAGTTCGAAAATCCACGAGCATAAAACGGCAAAGTAATGTCGGCCAGTTGGTAACCAATGGTTAAAGAAAGAACCATGTAAATGGTGGTCTCTAACGAAGCAATAGGTTGCCTTCGTATGTAATAAATACGGTTTGCTGGACACAGCAATAAACACAAGCCTAATTGCTACATTCGCGTTCTCCTAGTACCAATCGAACCGATTTGCATTTTACTATAATTATAATTCCGCTCTGTACGTCAACTATGTCGATTAGCGTAGTGTCATATGGTACTCTACTTTTTCGTGGCTCATGACCGTGGCGCCATGTTACCGACTGTTTGTCCAAAGATTGTGGAACAAGTGTATCGGCTGCGGATTAACAGTGTTTCAAAAGCTTGTTAGGCGACCTCGTAAATTCGCCGTGTTCCGTGTAGGAACTTAATTAGACGTTTTTCCCTCTGTTTTATGGTTAAGTTAGACATTAAACTGGCGCCTGTTCGCTGCTCGTGATTGCGTATGCTTAATAGGATCGTTAGAAGTGAATGTTGCTGCTCGGAATACGTTTTACCCGGCAGGATCTTTCAACGTATTAAATATCGCGATAAGTTGCGTTAGATTTTCGCTAGCACCAGAGATATTACACCGTGCCTTTTCGTTTTCATAACCGGAAACTATATACATGTTTTATCGAAACATAAATTGTTTGATCAATACATATATGTAATATGCGACTATAATACTGTGTACAATTAAGGATATAAGAAAGTAAGCATGTTTTAGTTCATACATGAGAAGTGTTTTCTTAACACATTATGTTTTTCATAATGCGAATATGTAATTTCTAATTATTATTAACTTTTTATACTTTCAGTTTTGCAATCGAAGATGTAAGAAGTGAGAAAATAGTATTAATTTAGGGAATTCTAATTTGAAATACACGGTTTGTATTCGCGTACCAATGAGTGTGTTCCCCCCTCCCCATCGAATCCTTCGCAATTATTTACAATAGACGTCAGTATACATGGGATCGTCCTTGCGATACGGTGGATCGACGGATTGCCGCTGTAAATAAGGTACAAATTTGTTACTTTATTCCTACATGCTACGTATTGTCGTCTTTTATTCGATATCTTTTAATTCTTCTGCTTCTATCATTGTATATCTCACTTTTAATGTATTGAATACGATAAAAGAATATACTTCGTATACGCATGTTTTATGCATATCTCGCTTATATTCAGTGTACACGTTTATCATATACATATATCTTACTAAAAAGAAATCATTATGTTTTATTGGAATAAATTATTTCTCTTAAAAGCTTTATTTATTCATTCCAGGTATGAAAGTGTAGTGGTTAGACGTTTTATTGCGTAAAAGGACGCCATTGCTTTCGATTATCGAAATCGTTTAGATAGTATCGATTCTTTTGCGAGAGTGATACCGGGTATACTCGTTTGGAACAGTAAACGTTAGTTTTTTTAAAATATGCGGGCGTGGCAGCGCGAGAACAATGTGGTTGAAGGAAAATTAGAGTTTTTTATAATTACCGTCCTTTATTGAATTGTATTTTATTCGCGTATGACGTGATTATAGAGTCAGTGCGTGTTAGAATACAAAATTTGCTTAGAGTATATAAAAACATAAAGTCAAAGATATTACGCAGTTCCAGTTTCCCGATACAAGGCCATTTTTGTTTGCATTTCTGTTTCTAATTGAGAGTGGTTGTATTTTGAACACGATATCTAGGTCGCGTTAGCTTTTTTTCGTCTTATAGTGTCTGTGTTGCTATTCAAGTGAGTGAAAATTACTACAACCAAGAATATTCTCGACGATTTGGGCGACAATAAAAATGTATGTATATCTTCATGTTTTATTAACTGTAATTACATACTACGTAATCATATAAATGAAATCGATTTACTGTAATAACATTCTGATTCAAATATTCCAAGTGACTTTTTAAGAGCAATATTGCCAAGTATTATTTGAGATTTCATATATTTTTTATATAAGCTATTACAGATAATTTTCGCTATAAGACTTATACAATTATTGGTTCCTTTCACTTTCAGGCATCTTTGGGTATGATACAACAAATGTTGAACCGGAAGTGATACCAGGAAATTCCGGATATTCAACGATCGGTGAGTCACGAATTTTATGTGTTAATATGTATATTATATTCTTTCTGTATTACACATATACAGGATGTAAGAAAATTATTGATAGAAATTCCATTATAAGAAACGCTTATTCTATGAAATATGAATACATATACCTGTTAATTAAGTATTAACTTAGTTGTTAATTAATTTTATCTGTAAAATATCTCATATCTCAATCTTTACATATACCTACAATTCTACAGGTTTATTATTATATATAATTATAATATTAAATATTCTTTAATTACATTTCATATTGTAAATCGTAATTTTTATATTTTTATTTGTGAAATATCTTAGAAATTTTTTTACATATTGTGATGTATAAAGTATCATCAACAATTCACTATATTCCAGAGAGTAGAACTAACACATTCTTCCTTATCATATTGGCGTACAAAGTTGCGTTAACTTGCGAAACAATTTGACGTCTTTCTAAGAATACTATAGCGTTTATGTGCGTTAATATTTCAATATTTTTTATAAGGACATCTTCCGTGTAACTTTCGTACATTCTCAGAGGCACTTCTTAGCTCGTATATATACTCCATGTATGTAACAATCGAGCGTGTAATGCGTTTCACGCGTATGTAAGAGGAAAATCGCGTAGTATTGCACACTATACATCGTCATATTGCACCCGGTAATTGGCTAGCATTGTTTATCCGTTAAAGGATAAATATCATGCGGAACATTTATGCGAACTTCTAGGAATTCAGTCAGAAAAATTTCGTAGCCTTTGGTATTTAGTCTTCCGGGTTTGGTACTGCCCTCTTGAATCAATTTTTAATATATTTCATACGTTTACAATAACTATGTGATATCCATATGATGTGAAACAAAGATTCATAAAAACTCCATGATAAGAAATTATAGGTACTATAACTTTCCAATTCCAGGCAAGTTCTATAAATATCATTTTTGAATATATTCAAGAATTGCAAATACTTTCCAATCATGCAGAATGTAATATACTATGGAATCAATTTTAGACATTTTTTAATATACTCAAACATTCCAAAAGTTTCTTTATTATATATAATACGATATTGAACAGATTCCACGCATTTTTAAATTTATGTACTCATTCTTTAAAACTTCCGCATTACACAGAATATAGTATAAACTTAATTCCCATTAATTCATATCTTTTAACATAGTCAAAGATTCCAAACACTTTCCTATCATGTAGAGTATAATATAGAACTAATTCCATACATTCTTCAATATACTTAATAAATTAAAAAAAACTCTCCCATTACATAAATTAACAGAATGTAATATAGAACCTATTGCACACATTTTTCAATGTATTCGACAATTTCAAAAATTTCCCTGCCATACAGAATATAGTGCAGAACCAATTCTACACATTCTCCAGTATGCTCAAGGATTTAAAGAACTTCGTAGAATATAATATAGAATCAACGTAATATATGCAAAAATTCTAAAAACTTTCCATTTTATAGTACTATGGACTATTGCCAAAAACACGTATTCTCGTTTCAACGCCATCAATGGAGTTAGCATCGTTCCGCGTGGACAGATTCATCGCACCTGTTTCGATGCTTTCACCTAAGCTTTACCTCGTGCTCCTAGTCGTCTCAAACTATGTTACTTCGATAAACTGGAGGATTGCAACGAGTTCAATGGCAGAAAGACGACGATATAATACTATACGAAGAAGAAGAGAAGAGCAAGGGGTGGGAAAGAAGAGTCTCTGTTTATCAGCCGTCTCTCAGGAGATATTTGAAAGATGTAACGATCGTTGGTGTAATTGGACGGCATTGTTTGTTCATGGCTGACGGAGTACGTTAACATTCTTTGTTGCGGATGATTGGTGTGCTTTCACCTATACTTCGGCAACGTGCTCATTGTCTTAAGCGTCTCGGGGCTGGTTTTCCTCGCCGCTGCGATCATCGAACGACAACGTTCCCTGTTATTAGACGAGAGCTTATCGGTCCACGGGGAAACTGGCCGATTTCTCATAATTAGGTGAAACGCGAAAAATCCTTTTTATCATCGATTTCCGTCGAGATTTTCGTTCGACTTTCGTGGAACAAGAGGTCATCGTTGGAGAAAACAGTTTTAGGTTTATTGGGTCCATTGGAATGTCCAATCGTTTACGGACCTAGTTATTATATATATTATACAGTACTGTGCAAACGTCTTAGGTCGTCTACGATAGCGATCTCGTAACAGCAACTATATAATTATACTTTTAGGAAATATTTCCACACGGTGTTATATAGAAACGAATCTTTAGATATTTCTTTTATGATTCTAATAGATTTATAGGACAGGCATTTTTTTCCTTGGTTCATAAATTTTTTAGAAGAATTTCGTTACTAGAGTAGAGTCCTAAATTGATAAGAACAGTTTGTCCTTTTTATTTTATTCATTTACAACTATCACAGACATTTTAGAATCTGTTAGTAGTTTTGATAAATAAATCTTATAAAAGTTTTGATGTACGAAAAATAAATCTTTTCCTGCAAGATGAACCTGCTGTAAGAGATCAAATGCTGGAAGAGGACAAACTATATACATAGGAAAGATATTAAGAAAAGAAGAAGAAGGAAAGTTCATCAGCGTATGAAGTCGCCCTTTCGCCAGCGTCTATTTTATTGTTCCGGTCTCGGTGGCGGTTTCTACCCCGCGGCTTCGAATAATGCGATTTCTGCATATTGTCTCGCGTGAGCGGCCATTCTCGCAAAAGCGCCTTTATAAAGAGCGGTCTCATGGGATCACGATTATATTGTTGCCGCGGTGCGCATACACACGAGGCTCCGCTATCCATTATAGCGGCGAATAAAATAGAGATGTATTGTCCTTATATACGCTGCAAGTTGTACGCCTGCGAGCTACATCGGCCATTTATTATTAGTTAAATAAATATATACCGTCGATATACCAGAAGGTTGTCCACTTGCTGGCTCTCGTACACCAGGAAACGCATAATATCCTCGTTCTCCTCTTTTTTTTCCCCCCTTCGACTCTCCTCTTCTTGATTTCCTTTAACGGTGTACAGAGTTTACCCGTGGACACCGCGTTTCCGCTTCCCGTGATCGTGACGCGGGATCTTTTCCCCTCGGACTTCGTGGTCTGTTTTGACATTTGGTTTTGGTCCATTGATCAATGAACGTGGGCGAAATTATATACATATGTACTTGGTTTATCGACGTTCATTATAGGCAGATATTGATACAGTAACTTAAAGTGACGAATTTTACATTTTCTAATTTCACACATATTTTTTTACATAAAAGATATAACTTAGAAAAAACGAAGCTGGCACCCCGCTGGGGGTAGCCACCCACATGCTATATTTATTTTTTATTTTATTTCTTTTTCTTCACCAACAAGATATAACACTTTACCAAATGTCCATAAGGACAAATTGTAAAATAACCAAAATAAAATAAAAAAAAACACATATTTTTATTTCAACACATATGAAAAGATATTTATTTAAAAGAAAGAAAGCAACTTTTTCCGTCATATCAGTCCGCCTTTCTTTTGCTCTTTTTTCGCATTCATCGTATGGAACAAAAAAAGTTTCTTCATTAACAGTATCATGCTTTTTGCATAGGATTATTCAGTCAACTTTCATATCTTTCCTTCAACAAAGAGCATTTCATACCTCGTCCTTGTGTTTCAAGTGAAACAAGTGTGTCTCTGACGTTACTGAAAAAGGAAGTCGACTTTTATATCCCCAGAGATTTACCGTCAAACGAAACAAACCATTTCACTCAATATTATTATCATCGTTTTACATCATTCATAAATATAAACCTGTGAAGCATTTAACGAGGATGTTATAAAATTCTTACTAGTTCGCTGGTTGAGGTGAAATTTCACATTATCCTGTAATTAATATATTTAATAATAATCGAGTTATACAAAAATATCACTCCTTTTCTAAAATTCTTATTTCATATACGATACAAATCTTACCATTCCTTTATCAATTTTAACGTTCGATCCAACTGCCAATAAGAACAATACTAGAAATTTCAAACTTGATCAGAAGATAAAGATTACTATTCTTTTTAATACACCTACCATTATGAATTTTCAAATACTTATAACTTCACCCATGTTCCTCGATCAGTAAACCAAATGCAAACGTCAAAAGACTATCAAACTCTCCATACGAACAATATTAGACATTTCAAACTCGATCAAACGATAAAGATTCACATTTTATCCACTGCATTTATCATTACGAATCCTCAAACATTTCCTCTACACTTCGCATCTTGACAAAATTCCTGCAACAGTAGGAACAAGAACATTCGAATAAACCTGTAACAATCTCACTCGAACAATTTCTATTCTTGTTTTCCAATCTTCCTCATATGTGATCATCTTCAAACTCCAATTAATCGCTGTTCCAATAAACAACTGTTTCGTTCTTCGCTATTCTACTGTACAATCCTTTGACACGTATCACTTGCGTGCAATGGCCGCTGGAAAAACATTTGAATATTTGTTCTTAGCATCGATAACATTGGAAAGTACTGTCGTAACATTTCTGACTTTTTTCCTGATGGACGTTAGAGGACTTCCTGCTAACAAGCCGCGACAATAGGAGGCGGCGAAGCAGGTAGCTATAGTGCACCAGGGATTTAATTACTTTCACCAATGCCACGCAGCCTAGGGAAGTTTAATTAATTTTTTGGTTGGCCGCTCGACCGATCGAGACCGACGATCGCACTCGTTACCGACGCCCGAACTGATCTAACTCGCTTAGATCGTTCCTACGACTGTTACGAACCGGTCACGGACTGGTCGCCGACTCTACACGTGCCCCCTGTTCCTGGCGGTCCAATGGAAAGGCAATTAACGCGATCTTTTATCGGTGGACGGGGTCGGGACCGACCCTGGATACCGATTACCGGAAAGAAACCGCCTTAAATCTTCTGCTTTTCATTTAGGTCTTGGATTTTCTTACGCTTCAAAAGCATAGAAAGTGGAAATAGATTTCGATTAATAATTATGAATTTTACGTATTTTACACATTTAAACGCACGATGAAACATTTGTTGGTTAGTTGCATTTGACTTTTATATATATACATGTATACATAGTTAGGATTTTGATGCGTTTGTAAGAAATTTGAAAGTGTAAAATTGCACAGGATATAAAGAAATATACGTAGAAAGTATAGTGCTTTTCATAATATTTGGTAGGCAAAAGAGATTCCCTAGCCGAAACTGTAATTGCTCTAAGTTTTTCAATTATGTTCTCGAACAAATAAATTTCCATAAAAATCCGCAGTCTGTTTATAACATCGAGGAAATATATAGTGAAGTATTGGACGTTTCAAGAATTGCTGCGGCGCACAGCGCTTGAAAATCGCTGGATCTAACGTATCGCTTGAATAATAGTCGACGATGAAATGTATTGCTCCTCGGAAAGAAAAAGTGCCGCAACTCGTAAAACCTAACAATCGTTTGTATGGCGAGCTGAACGAATGGTAGATAATTTGGCGGACGTTTAGTCGGGAGGAAAGCGATGATAAAAGCGAGCACATCGATCCGGATTGGCTGGGCGTGTCGCGTCAGTGGGTCGGCGAGGAACGCGTATCGCGATAATGTGTTTCTAGGTCAGTCACCGTCTGTGAGCGCACGTTCACGAACAGCGTACACGCGAGCACGCATTCCTTTCTCTATAAAACCGATCGTGAATCCCCGCTGCTTGTTTTTTTGCACTGCGGCTAACGCAAACACGCGGGCGCGGATGTTAACAGCGTCGTTAAGTGAAATTGCCACTCGAATTCCGATGGCCGTTTTATCAAAACCGATTAGAATCGTTGCACGGCGTGTGCGTATACACAACACGGTGGAAATGGGAATCGTTTAATTGGTCGTCTCGTCGCGAAATAATCGCCAAGGAGTCGATATACACGCGACTTATCGATGTTAAGTACCGCGCAGTCTCGCTCCGAGATCGTCTGGATTTCCAATCGGACGAAGGAGTGTCCGATACGACGATGATAAGCGCCAGTATGCTAACAATAAGTGGCTCATGCGATGGCTATTTTGGGATATGTAGCAGTTTCGTAAAAATTGATAGCGACGCTGCAGAATGTTATTCGAAAATGAATTTGTAGCAGCTACTAGATTTTACTGCACGGTAGGGCCAACATGTAGCAGACGTAGAAAGAGACAACGTGGTTTGACTTAATTCTCAACTTGCGTATAGAGAATAATCGATGGAAGATGGAAAAATTAGAAGAAACTGTCCTCCTTCCAGTCATCTTAATAATTCGACTCGTTTCGAAATCTGGTTTGTACCTGAACTTCCAGTCGAACGAAAGACTTGACTTGATAAGCGGCTTAACAATAAGTGGCTCCTTCAGTGCTTATTCACGGGAGATGGTTTTTCGAAAATGGGTAGCGGTGTCGGAGAATGTTATGCGGAGGGGAATTTGTAGGAGCTGCTAGATTTCATTACACGATAGAGAGAAAACGTATTAGACTTCGTAGGAAGAAACGTGGATTGATTCGATTCCTGATAAGTATCGTTTGAGTTGTAGGAGAAAACGGTGAATGGAAGACTGAAAAAGGAAAAAGAGTGTTTTCTAGTGTGTCGTTAATTTAATAAAATTTAAGTAATTTACGAAAGTGATCAACGTTGAATGGAAAATAAATAGGATCTCTGAATGCGGTATAAATGGACTTCTTGCGCATGGAGGAAACACTTTGTTTAATTTTTTTAATGGTCGAATTTCTTGTGGCGAATGTTAGCTACATTAGAATCTCTGTGTACGATTTATCATTTTTGAATAGCAAGTAAGTGGAGTCTCCGAATAGAAGTCGAATGGGATATTTGTATTGTAAGGTAATGCTTTGTTAATTCTACGATTCTGTTTTTAATCTCGTAATCGTTGAGCTGATCGTATCCAAGGTTAGTTAGATTATAGAAGACTCGCTAATATCGAAAAGGAAATGGATAACACTTTTGAGCAGAGGATAACTAGAATTCTTATTTAGTTGAGTCGGCGATCATCTATCTTCGCGTTAGAATGTTAATTGATTTATCTATGATTTGCTATTGTTGAATGGAAAATAAGTGGAATTCTTGAGCGGTAGATGAACGGAGTTCTTGTGTAGTAGGTAAATGCTTTGTTGATTGTTTGATTGATGTTGCACATTCCAACTATCGACTTCCTCGTGTCAAAATGTCCTTCAAATTATATATCAGTAAATGTGATTGATTTAATACCGAACGAGTCTTTTATATAAAATAATAAAGCATAACCTGTTATTAGTTATATAATCAATCTGTGGCGGATTAATCACACGTTTGCAAATTTTTGATATAAATATATTATAAATAAATATTCGGTGTATTTACGAATAATTTAGAATTTAAATTTCTATACCGTTCTCCAGTCAGGAGAAATCGTAATAAAACAATTCTCTCGCATCAAGTATGTACCTATTACATTCTTCGATAATTTACTCCTCCGCAACAATACTTTAACATGTACTTCGCATTTTTCTCAATTTACAAAAATGTCAGGCTTTCGATGCCAGTTTCCAATTAAATTCAGCTTCGTGACCGCTATCTTCCAACTACTTTTTATGATAATAAAAATCTTGTTCGAACGACCAAAGCTCCATTATTTCATCTTCGTCCCCTGAAGAATCTAATTTTCTAAAGAAAGCGCGCAAATTAAAATTTGTAGCATAAGAGATAAAACGTTGAATCTAGCATTCCGTTAAACAGAAATTGCAAGAAGTTAAGCAGCAGCTCGATGAATTATTTCGAGACGATCGATCTTGAAAATGGTCCCGGATATAGCATGAACGATATTATAATGGTTGCCAGGCTGCCAATTTTATCCGTCTGTTTGTTTGATCGGGCGACTTTTGGTCCGTTTCGAGCGTCATCCGGCTACGATAATACGCGGAACGGTTATTTTCGCCGTGGCAATCAACCGAAAATAGAAACAGAATCTGTGGTCAACGTGAAACTAATAATAATAATAATAATAATAATAACAGGATTAACGACGTGCACAATTCACGCACAGGCTTCGACGTTTGTGATCTGGACGAACGTATGAACGAACGAATCGTTTTCTGTGTCAATAGCGAGTTTTCATGTGACGCGTGAGCGTGAAATCTTCAACGATTGGAAGAAGAAGAAGAAGCAGAAGAAGAAGAAGAAACAGAAGAAGAAGAAGAAGAAGAAGCTGCGGAAGAAGAAAATCTGCTTGGAGCTTTTGATCAAACGTTGCTCGCGATGAAATATAGTAGGATGCAATATGGAATTCAGACGATTAGCAGATAACGGTCGCGATAATTATCGCCGCATAAATCTGTCGACGCTGTGTATGCCGTTTCTTTATCATCATTTTCTTCTTCTTCTTCTTCTTCGTCTTCTTCTTCTTCTTCTTCTTCATGGAAGTTAATATTTCTTAGGATGGGAACTGGAGGAATCTTTGGCGAACGACTCAATCTTGCAATCGAAACGATGATCGCCTTTGAACGAGTTAATAATAAGTGTTTCGATATTTTCGTTGGACACATTGCTTGCTTCAATGATATTATTTAATTGCTTAGACTGGATTTATGGGTGTTGGTCATTCTATTTAGAACAGTATTTTCCTGCGAATCACTGCATCCAGCAATTTTATATCATATTCGTATGAATTTTTCTGTAATTTCTAGGGATGTTCCTCTGGTCAGGAAGATCGAGGATACGGTAGGTTCTGGTAGAAAACGCAAGGAATACAAAACGTTGAGCATTCTATTCGAAACAATATCGGTATTTTCGTTGGGCACATTGCTTGCTTCAATGATATTATTTAATTGCTTAGACTGGATTTATGGGTGTTGGTCATTCTATTTAGAACAGTATTTTCCTGCGAATCACTGCATCCAATTTTATATCATATTCGTATGAATTTTTCTGTGGTTTCTAGGGATGTTCCTCCGGTAAGGAAGATCGAGGATACAGCAGGTTCTGGTAGAAAACGCAAGGAATACAAAACGTTGAGCATTCTATTCGAAACAATATCGGTATTTTCGTTGGGCACATTGCTTGCTTCAATGATATTATTTAATTGCTTAGACTGGATTTATGGGTGTTGGTCATTCTATTTAGAACAGTATTTTCCTGCGAATCACTGCATCCAATTTTATATCATATTCGTATGAATTTTTCTGTGGTTTCTAGGGATGTTCCTCCGGTAAGGAAGATCGAGGATACGGTAGGTTCTGGTAGAAAACGCAAGGAACACAAAACGTTGAGCATTCTATTCGAAACAATATCGGTATTTTCGTTGGGCACATTGCTTGCTTCAATGATATTATTTAATTGCTTAGACTGGATTTATGAGTGTTGGTCATTCTATTTAGAACAGTATTTTCCTGTGAATCACTGCATCCAATTTTATATCATATTCGTATGAATTTTTCTGTGGTTTCTAGGGATGTTCCTCTGGTCAGGAAGATCGAGGATACGCGGTAGGTTCTGGTAGAAAACGCAAGGAATACAAAACGTTGAGCATTCTATTCGAAACAATATCGATATTTTCGTTGGGCACATTGCTTGTTTCAATGATATTATTTAATTGCTTAGACTGGATTTATGAGTGTTGGTCATTCTATTTAGAACAGTATTTTCCTGCGAATCACTGCATTCAGCAATTTTATATCATATTCGTATGGATTTTTCTGTGATTTCTAGGGATGTTCCTCTGGTCAGGAAGATCGAGGATACGGTAGGTTCTGGTAGAAAACGCAAGGAATACAAAACGTTGAGCATTCTATTTGAAACAATATTCTCACAAAAATCGCAGTATCTAAGGATCAGTTGGTCGATTGTTCGTGCCTTTCCTGGTTTATAGTCTGGCAAAGAGGATTAGAAGTATGGTAGGTTATGATAGGAAACGTCAGAGTCTTGATCATTCTATTTGTAAAAGTAGTTTTGCAAAAATCACTGTATGTAGGGATTAGTTAGTTGATTGACCATGTTTTTCTTCTGGATTTTAGAGATATTTATTTTGCCTGGTAAAGAGGATTAGAAATATGGTAGGTTCCTGTAGAAAATATCAGGAATACAGAATACTGATCATTCTATTTAAAACAGTATTTTCGTAGAAATCAGTGAATCTAGTAATTGATTGTTCGTGCTTTTCTGATTTATAGAGGTGTTTGTTTATCTGGTAAAGATGGCTGGAAGTATGGTAGGTTGTGATAGAAAACGTCAGAACGTTGATCATTCTATTTATAGAAGTATTTCTGTGAAGATGATCGGATCTAGGAATTAGATGCGTGTTTTTTGTTTTGATGACACGGTCTGTTCTTCTAGGTTTATAGAGAAGATAGTAAAGATTAGGGGTATGGTAGGTGGTGGTATTGTTGTGAATGGGTGTTCCACTTTTTGTCAGAAGATTCTCAGTGTATGGATTGAGAGGTGAAACCTACGTTTCTTTCGTGTAAATTAAAAAAAATTGCTTGTTCGTAGATATTATCACGGAGGCTAATTACTCTACACGCTCATTACTTTCTTATTACCTTATTCATTGAATAAGTGGAATTACTTTCCTTTGATATACGAGGGGAATCTTCCTTATCGCGAAATTAAATTGAACTTCTTGCGAGAGTCTTGGAATAAAAAATTAGCGGAACACTTTTATCCTAAAGAAGTTATTGTCGTTTCATGTAAACACAGCAGATCGTTATTTACTTGGTCTTCGATTTATTGGAAATCTTAAATGGAATACAAAATCTCGCATTCCACCCAGAAAAGAATTTTCTTGTTTTCACGTATAAAATGTATAACGATACATCGTGAAAGAAAAGTCATTTTCATAATTTCATAGCCATTTCACGTAAATTATCTATACGACATCAATAAACTCAAAACCCAATTCCTTCTCCCCAAACCCGATATTAACGTAATCCTATCGTTTTTATTAAAATGTCTCAGTCACTCGAGATATCCATAAAATATCTAAAATATTGTTAAATCCAACTGAATTGTAAAAAAAATAGAGAACGGAAAAATGGAGAACAAAAGTCTGAATCTTTAACACCATATCTAAAAAAAAAAAAAGTTTTACGATTCCTATTGAAAAAATATAAATCCTTGCCAAAGGCAACGATATATGTTCGCTCGAGTCGAGCAATCCTTGTACAGCAGAAGGGACGGGCCTCGCAAAACATCCTTAACGATTTTAATTAACTCCGTTAGTTCGTGGAGGTCTTGCGTACGCAAATGCACGAGGTTGCCTGCTGTACCGTTAGACGTTCTGATAGAGAAAAGATGCGACATTCCTTTTCATGTCCCGACCGGTGGGACGAATCTGAAGAAAAATCGAGAACATTGGTCACGAACCACCGCAGTCCCTTCGACCTGTCCGTATATTTTCCACGCGCGGGATTCTTCCTGGCTGGGTGCACAGCTTCGATAGCCTCGGAGTTACGATCGAGACTTGTCTGATCGAGGACGCGATTTTTTAAACAGCCGGAGCCGCGTTTAAACTGTTCCTCCAGTGATGGAAATTTTTATGGAGAGTGGCGAGATTATGGGAATACCGGCAGAGAAAACCGTATTTATTTATATTTTATAGTAATGTCTTAGGTACTTTATATACTTTTCAAGCGATTGAAAAATTTTATCGATAATGCTAAAGTTATGTTAGATGACATTGAACTTGGAAAGGCTGGGGTTTATGTCTCGAGGGTAATTTATGCGTTTTTTAAATTATTGAGAAATTTTATTACAAATGATAAGATTGTGTTAATATTGGGTTTTGAGAGAATTGAATCTTTTATCGAGATGCTTTTTTGAGAGGCTGGGATTATATATTCTGTTTGGAAAGAATTGAATTGTTTATATTTCGGAGGTACTGTACAGATGTTTAAGATTTCCAGACGTCGATAAAAAATTATAAAATTGTATTAGTATTGGACTTGAAGAGGATCAGGTTTATTTGTAAGTAAAGTGATGTTTGGGTAATTTATAGATTTTTTTAATGATTGGTAAATTTGATTAAACATGGTAGGATAATATAAACATTGATCTTGGAAAAAATAAAGAATAAAATTGTAAAAGGAGGGAACTGCAGTTAAATCGATTATATCTCGCAGGAAGTTTTGCGCGGCGGAATATTTTGAATCTACCTTCAGACTCAATCTCACACAATATTTTAACTTCCAAATGTCTTGAACATTTTTTATGTAACATCTAATATTTCAAGATTTTTCGCACACAAATCTTACATAATATTCTCTCGAATATTATATCTCATAATTTCACGACTTTCTAAATAAAAATCACGCACATCGTAAATAACATCACATACTTCTAACAATCTTCATAAAATCTCCTATTCATATAGTTTATTCGTTTTATTGCTCGTCATATATTTCCGAATCGAAGTCTAATTTGCACAATAAATTTCCCCAAATGTTTCATCGGAATTTACGAATCGTATGTAAAAAAAATTAATAGACGCGAGACAAACTGGCCTATTAATAGGATTTACGGGTCCAAACAGTCAGTAGTTCGGCATTTGCAGGTATTTTTGAACGATTTCTCGTCGTCACGCCTTGGACTCTCGTCGAAACGATATGAAAAAAGCTATAAAGATAAATCGCGATAAGTTAGACGTGTTTTTCCGGGAAACGTAAAAACTACGTATAAACAACGTAAAAAATTCTCTTCTACGTTAGACAAATGTTACGATGTTGAAAATTTTACGAAATAAATTCTTAGGGCACTGATAATAATTAATGTATTATTTAATACTATATATTTAAATTTAGATATCTAAATAATGCAATATTTGAGACACCACGAAATTTTTATTTAGGTATTATATTGTAAAAAAAAAAAAAAAAAAAATACGAAGTTATTGGAGCATAGAAAGAAAGCCCTGTATGAGAAAGAGCAGCTCCTAAAAATCTAAGGTGCTTAAAAATAAGGTATACGTTTAAAAATAGAGGAAGATATTTATATCACGATACATAAGGTTGTTTACTTGTTTACGAGGGATGAAAAATTTTCTCTTATTTATATCCTACCCTTCACGAATATTTAGTGCCCTAGAACCTAATATCGTCAAAGATTTTTAAATTTTAAATGCTCAATTAAATGGAAATTTTTAATTTTCAAAGAATAAAAGACACGTACAGATTGCTATTGATTATTAATGAATTTACCCATTCCGAGTCTGTTTAATACTATTTATTTCCAATCAAGATTGGCAGCGATTAAATTTCTTATCGAGCAACCTTTCACTAATTAGTATTGTATATTAGAACTGCAAATATTTTCAATTCCTTGTTCCAAGAAATTGAAACTTTCTCTTTTCAACACATGTAACTAAATCTGAAAGTTAGATGGAGGAAATTTCGATAATCGCTTTTTATTCATTTTTTATTATTTTCCTTTTCTTCGTCCACTCAACTTATACGTCTAGTACTTTGCAAGTATTTTGCCTGGTCTTACAGAGGTTTGTAGAAATTTATATAGTTGCGTGGTTACACGGTGGTTACGCAGAAACGTGTAATCATTATACGATCAATCGTGAATCTTCTAGGAAACGCATAAGGTTCTGAGCGGGACGTTCAGCTGGATAATTTCATCGATTTCCCGGATAATTTGGTCGTATTTTGCGACGGTGGACGCGCGACACGGGGACAGGTGCGTTAGGCTGCGTTTTGCTCGATTCTGATGTCGTCGCGCAGCTCGGCTCACGTCTGTATTTTGCCTGGAAAGTAAGCCGATGCTATCGTGGGGACCCCCTCGTGATGCGCACCGGCACGATGCATTTGTAAGTGCGAGCGACTATAAATAATCGACGTCCTCGCTACCTGCACGCGTTACTCGCTGCGTACGGGCACGCGTGTACACGGTGAACGACCGCTCGTAAATTCGCCTCCTTCACGGCGAGTTACCTATCAAAGGGCTGTATGCGTTTTGTTTTCTGTATAATCTCTACACAGAGATTTTGCTTAGATCCTTTTTAGAATTTTCCTGCAAATGCATAGAGTTTGAAGATTCGATGGAAAATTTTGTTTACTTCGAAACGAATTGGTTATGGACAATTTTACATTTTATCAATATTTTATATATTTAAATTTGTTGTAATATTTTTGTGGAAATTCATAGGGTCGGAAGATTTGATGGAAAGTTAATGTTCACTTTGAGATGGATTAGTTAAGAACAAGGTGAATAACTTGTGGGGAAATTTGTGATATTTAATTTCGGTTTTAGCAACTTTTTATAATAGTGTGGAAGATTGATTATTGCGTATTATCGAATAGCGTGAAGATTATTTTAGAATTTTAGAGTAACGAGTAGATGATTTATTAGGTAATTAACGCTTCAGTTGACTATCGTAGCAGTAGCTGAATTTTACCAGGCAATTTGTAATTGCTTAGATTTATTTTATCGATGGTAGTTTATCAGAAAACTTACGATTTACACTTCTCTCCCGATTCCCATTTGTGAAGAACTAATGAGATTTGAATATTATCAAAGATCATCCAAAACATTTCTTCTATTTCATGTATTTCATATTTAGCTACGAGGAAGATATTCATCTTCCTCGAATGATTCCTACTACAAGATACTCGTCCACGTTTAACATTTCCATTCGACGAAAAGATCATCTTCTTCTATTTCATAACGATTTAGCTACGAGGCAGATGAATAATCGAATGATTCCTAGCACAAGATACTGGTCCACGTTTAACGTTTCCATTCGATGAAAAATACATACAGACTTCGTGCCACGATTCGATATCGGTGATATCTCAGAGATCAGTGTAAATCGGAGGAAAAAAATTGGCGTGCAAAGGCTCCCGACGCAACTACCGTGTATCTTCTCCCAGACGGCGTTGCATCTTGGTACCCCGAAAATAAATCGTCGGTGGCCGCCTCGTTATTTTGTACGGGGGTGCCGCGCAGGGTGCCATTCCCATTCCGTGCTTTACGAGGCTACTTTAAAGCGATCGCTTTTATCGCGTGTCGTGCTACACTGCGCCGCGGCGAGTATTAACACGGTAGATCACATCGCGAACCCAGCAATGCTGCGCGTCGCCAGAAGCCAGCAACAAAGCGAGTACGAGCGAAAAAATGTAGCCAGCCGAACAGCTCTTCTTGTACAGGCGAAATATACGCGTTGATCCGAACCGCGAGAGTCGAAGACGAAGAGAGGAAATTTCGTAGAAACGAGAGAGTATTTTTTGGCCAGTGAATGGGACTGCTGGTGATCGAGGAACCTTCGGGGGTCTTTTAAGCCATTAAGGGCCAGCATTACGTTAACGCAACATTTCATTTGTAACTTCTTTTTAGGCAATTCACGTTGTTGGGCCATATAAAATTCGTGTCGTAATTATGCAGAGAAATTCCAGGAATCTGCCCGATTTCTTTTTATTAGTCTTTCTTCTTCCATTTATAATCTACCACCGTGTGAAGTAAGAAAAAGTTGAAGCACGCTTTTTACACTTTTACCTTGACACTTTCAGTGTAACCCATTGTCTGATGCAAAGCAATGAAACTATGTGTATCATTTATATGTGGAAATTGTCGATTTGAAAAATGTTACAAATATAAATTAATAGAAATATAATGTGCCTTTATTCAGCCGTAACTACGATTCGTAATACGAGCATTGTCTTAGAAGACAAGGGATTAATAAAATTGTAATTCTGTCATAATATCTTCAAAACCAAATACGATTCAATTTTCCATACGATACTCATGATTACATTAGGTTTCTTTCGTTTTACAAGGAAACGATAAATGACACGACGTCTCTTATTTTATACTATTCTCTATGTGTTATTTTTTGTTCCATTCGAACAAAGTGGATCATACACAATTCGATAAAATAATACAAAACGCCGTGCATCTATTGTTTCCTTATAAACCGAAAGAATCTTCTGCGATAATTTAATATAATAATTATCAATTTCATCCCATATTCAAGGTATCCATTTATGCCTATACCAGCGATAGGAGCATCGAGCGTCTAATTAATTGCAAAAAATGGTCTTACAGAGGTTTGTAGAAATTTATATAGTTGCGTGGTTACACGGTGGTTACGCAGAAACGTGTAATCATTATACGATCAATCGTGAATCTTCTAGGAAACGTATAAGGTTCTGAGCGGGACGTTCAGCTGGATAATTTCAGCTGGATAAAGAAACTTGTGCGACAATTTAATATAATAATTATCAATTTCATCCCATATTCACGGTATCCATTTATGCCTATACCAACGATAGGAGCATCGAGCGTCTAATTAATTGCAAAAACTTTAAAGTAGCTTTGAACAGAATTCATCGTAAGAATGACAAAGGCCAGTTACACGTGGCACCAAGTATCCAGCGTACGTTCCTGATCACATCTACCCACTGTGATGATCGCGGTGTAAGAGATGCGAGCAAATTCGTTACTCGGCCCCGTGTCCGACGTCCCCATCGTCCAGGTCATTACTCATTGCCGAGTTGCCCTCGTATACCCATCCCGTGGCTCATCCCGCGCGTTCACCCGTTACACCGAGTTCTTTTATATTGATTTCACCTTCCGCTGCCCACGTTAATTTTCTCCCGGTCGCATTGGCCTGAAATTAAGAAAAATCGTTCCGCTCGACACCCAGCTGTTGCGACATTTCTTTACGAAACGGGAGAAAGGCGCTATTCGTCCGTTGTATCGGCGATCGTAAAAGTTAGAAATCGTGTCTCGCTATTGTGTTTCTTTTCTCTTTGTGAAGCTGCTTCCCTGTTGCTTTCAACTTTTCGGAAGCGAGGAGAAAGAATCGTGTAGAATTGGATCCATCGAGTTGGAAATCTTCCCATCGCACGTGTCTTCTGTTTCGTTCGATCACGCTTGATACGCGAAGAGTGATGGAATCTTGATGTTCGTGGTCTCTTCTTCGGGCAGACATTTTTATAAATTTCGGAGCGAGAGTTATAAATTTGAGGTGGTGTAGAATTTGACTCATCGAATTGCGGAACTTTTTATCGCCCGCGTCTTTTGTTTTGTCCGATGGCATTTGATAGATGAAGAACGTTGAAACTTTACGTTCCTGGCTTTGTTCTTTGGCTCGAGATTTTTATAAACTCGGAAGAAGACGAATATAATCGTACAGAATTGGATCCGTTATTAATCTGAAATGTTCGTGGTTCCTTGTTTGCGCGGACGAAGGCTTTCGTGAATGAACATTGAATTCTTAGATTCAAGTGATTATGAATTTTAATAAACTAAAATAAAAAATCCATCGTAATTAGAATCTATTTTTGGATTAAAGCGACTATTTGCACTACGACAATTAAACTCTTAAAGAGTCGAGAAACAGCGCAAAGTATTTCCAAAACCAAAATACGCGTCGTGTTATTCAGAAACATAGAACACCCTTGATGAATGCATATGTCAACGAAATACATATTCACGAGTTCGGGATCTCGTGTGCGAGCCGGATGCAGATTTTTAGTGCGAGTTTCATCGTGTACCGTGTAGCAATTTGGCTGGAATTTGGGATACTTACACATGCAAATTTTTACGCTCGGTGGACAGGTCATTCGCGCAGAGGAACAGGCGGACATCGGATATGTCGAAAGATTGTTCCATCTGAGAAACGTTTGGAATTATTGTTTTATTCCAAGAGAAAATGGCGATCATATGTTCGTGCAAGACGGGAAATTTTATCGCGAAATCAGAAATCCGTAGGAGTTAAAGGGCTGTTTTCGCTTTAGTTGCCAAAAAATACGAACGATGCGAGGTATTTTGAGGATAGCCATCGCTTTTAACAGTATCGTTATCGGTGGTTCAACGGGTTACCCTTGTCGAGACATAAATCGAATTTTAGGCAACAAGACTGAACGCTTGTTTCGATTCTTCGTTGAAGATTTTTATTTTCTTAACTCCTAAGATACCCTGATTTGTGTTGAAGCGATAAGGACGCTTGTTTTACGTCTGCCGAGTGTAAATTATGGTTAGATTGTAGATGTTTATGCAAATTCAGGCCTTTATGAGTACGATTAAGTTTTCCAGGATCGAATGTTCTTTTAATTTACCAGAAAAATTGTTTCTTACCAATGATTCGTAGAAGGATATCTTTTCGGATGATTTCGTAAGGAGGATGCAACGTAATGAAATTTGATAAATCTTCGAGCGACCTTGAAGTCCGATAGTAGTCTTCAAATAACCTTGACCGTGAATGACACGATCTCGATAACCCCTCTCGACTTTCAACTGGTCCAGAATACCAATGACACGATGTCGATGACTTGATCGTCAATGACAGTCCTAAGTACCCTTTTTGACTTTCAGGTGGTCGCGAGATTTTTGATCGTTCTTTCAACTACATTTACTCGATCGAGAATCATAGTTTAGATCATGCGAAGCGTTATGAAAAGAACATCGCACTATTCGCTTTAAATATGCAAATTTTTAGCTCAGGTTTAAGAAAACTCGAACTATGGACGAATAAAATTTACGCTCATCGCACTGTACATCAAATGCAATTAACCAACTGAATTTGAATGTACCGAACTGCACTGAACTGAATTCGGAGTAACAGGAAGATACTTAATCATATAGTTCACATATAGTCGTAACGAATGTCTTTCGCATTTATCTAGAGATCTTCCACTTTCTTTTTATCCAACCTACAACGTATCAGTCTTCCACTTCTCCCAACTTCCCACTTTTTCACGTTGAAAGTTTTCTGAATTCTGTTTCGAACAACACATTAGCCTACAGCTGTGCCTCGAATCGATTCACACCGACTCAAACCACCATAGAATCGCACAAATACCGGCGTATTCGTACCGTACCGATCTTTCAAACGCAGCAGCACTCAGACGTTGGATGAACGAAATCATGATTAACGATCCATCTGGTCGGCTTTTGTTGCTACAGAAGAAAACGTATTTCGTAACGAAACGTGGATTTCGATGTGTCACTATTAAGGATGCAAACATCGCGCCCACCCAGAGTAAACTAAAGGCATCGAAAGAACCGCGGAAGCCAAAGATTGATGAGGCCGTTTAGATAATCGCCACTGTGTCGATTGGCTGACCAATTTCTGTATAAAGAAGAGAACCGTTGGTCGATGAGGAAGAAACACGTGAAAATGGGGTCTAGACGTGGCTCAATAGCGGCTGCACAGATCACCGACACTGACGATCAATGGAAAGGATGACCTATTTCCGGATGCTACCATATACGACGATCCTTGACTCATCCACGTGAGTCTTCCTCGTTACTCCTCTGCACTCGTTGAAAACGAAACCGGTTGCTTTTGTCTTCCAGCTGTTAAATAGTCCTTGGTCTTAGGCGAAAGCGAGTCTGCTTTGGTAAGAGCTGGATATCCTATCCTTTTGCAGGAATATTCGTACGACGTAGAAAAAAGATTGGTTTGCTTGTTTTTCTTTCTTGAAATAATAATCTGAGTATAGGTGTATTTGGAATGAAGACAAATTAGAGGAAAATTGTATTTTAAGGTGGAGTGATAGGATATCTTCGTCTTTGGAGAAAATATTCGTACGACGTAGAAAAAGGATAGGTTTAGTTTTATTTTTTTTTTTTTTTTTTTTTTTTGGAAAGTTGAAATAATGTTTGGAGTATATATTTGGAACGGAGATGAATTAGAGTAGAATTATGTATTTTAAGTTGGAGTAGATGGTAAATGGTGCGAGAAATTGGTTGGAAAGCGTTGGATCCAACACTTTGTTTGTCGGCACGACATCGTTAATGATCTTGAGAACATTTTTGGCAAGATAATAATAGCGTTATGAGTCATCTGAGGCTTCGTAGATATTATTCTTCTTCTGTATCAATGTATGTATTTTGTATACTGGTATCTGGACGCTAAATTATATAGGAATTACACGAATTGGTAAAATTGTTAACATGAATTTCCAACCAAATCAAATTTTTCAAACGTTGAAAAATATTTCTTCGAGTTTCCCTAAATAAGAAGAAATAATCACTAACGTGTACGATTCCTTAATTAGATTTAACGTTCCATTTAATGTACCTTCAAACATCACTCGACAAAATAACAAAAATTAAAGTAACACATATGCTCGTTACAATGTACCCAACTAAAATAATCGTCAACGCTGTACAAAAAAAAAAAAAAAGAAAAAAGAAAAGAAACTAAAAAATTTCGCCTGACATTCAACGTATCAAGCTACACCAACATCCAAAGTCCAACAAGATCCGTCAGCGTCTTCGATGCTTGTTCGACGGATGGAAGAATGATCGACGAATGAGAAGTTACAGGTACACGATCGAGCAGCACGAAAGGAGGTTAAAAGAAGTTGGAAAAAAAGGCCTTGTGTATGTCGTATCGAGGGGGGTCGGTATCACGCCGGAAGAATTTAGTCGTGGTCTCTCCCGGCGTGGTTATTATGCCTGCCTTAACGTTCCTCGCATTCGCGTTCGCCTACCCACGCGAGGCGACCGCCCCTTTAACATCGCCGGTATTCGCCTGATTTATGAATGCCCCGGCTATATTTAACAGCGTGTTCGCCATTGAAGACATGCCTTAGGCAGCGAGGCGAGCCGGTACCGGCCAGAGGAGGTGATGTCGCTTACGAGAGACGTTAGGGTAGGTAGAGCCACGTAGTGCACGTAATCCCACGTAATGCGGGGATCCTACGCGACCTGGCGCACTATGTCATCGATCGCCAATCTATAATAGCTGGACGAAAGTTGATTTTCTTACAATCTCGTAGCGATCGTAACGGAATTATTTGAATTTTAGAAATTGCAGCAATTTATTAATAGTTTCCTACTACGTGTACAACATGGCGATCTGATATCCGAGAAATATAGAAATTTTGAATTTGTCACTGTGCGTGATGTAGCCTGATATAATTTTATATCATATAGTTTCGGTGACGATAACAAATTCTTTTCAAGTCGTGGTTCTAAAAGTTCTACTGCATTGCAAAATATCCGAGTAGTATAGGAATTTTTAAATCTGTACCGCAGTGCGAATCGTTGTGTAAGTCATAGGATCATCGTAGAATTTGGCGATCGATTTTTATATTGTGTAAAAATCGCAATTCTAAGAATTCCGTATTAAGTTGCGACTTAAGGAACATAGCGATTTTAGATCAACGTTGCGATGCAATTTTTTGTATGAAAATAATACATTTTCCAAATAATTTGTGAAAGCAGTGGGTTCGTTTCAAATTTGCGCTTTACTTTTGTACACTGTGACGGAATTGTGCGCGTTAAAGTCTTCTTCGAAATTTCAAAGTGCTCGGGGAATCACCGTGGGCAGAGGACAGCTTTATCGCCGGATTATCACGCTGGATCGCTTTATCTTCCGTAGAAAATTCGATGATTGTGTCGTTACGATCTTCTCGAGCGACCTACCAGAAGTGTCCATGTTTTTTCAGAGGATCCACGTTTGGGTGGTTCTTGAAATTGGTTCGGTAAATTACCTGGACCGTCAGGGTAATTGGATATTGGGTGCTCGTAATGGCTGAATACACGCGCACGGGTGAATGGCTTCATCGTGGGTGCTCCGTGTATCTTGAAACGCAAGTGTTGCAGAAATTAGATTAACTTTTGGTGAAATTGACATACTCTTTCTTTAAGATTAGTTATTTGAGAGGATTGTTCATTAGGCCATCCCATAAGTTCCTTTTGTTTTCGCTATGATATTTGGAGCAAAGTTTGGAAACATAGTTTTAAATGTTACGAAAATATGTTGTAATCGCACTCTTGTTTTACGTAATGTCATTTTCTAAAGTCACTTTCACCACATATCATCGCGATAATGCCAGGCCATACGTGGCACAAAACGTGCAAAAATAATTATGCGAATATTTGATCGGGAAATTTTATCACACCCCGTACATTTTGCTATTCTGTCAAATCAAAAGGACGTGTTTGCGACTGTTGCTTAAATCAAGTATTTGCTGCCATTTCCATTCGCTGCTACATCTTTTAGTTGACAAAAGATGTGACAATACTGGCATAAAAGGTTCCCTCGAGACATTTCTAAAAAACCACAAAGATTTCACAGAGGTGGCATAACGTCTTTGCCAAAAACTTGCTATTTTCATAGCATTTACAGGTACGTTTCAAATTTTGCTGTAAATGTCGCTGTAGAAGAATGGAATTTATGAGATACATCTAATCTATGCATCTGGATTAAAACTACACATTCTCACCCTTTCAAGGAGCAAAGTTAAAAATATTTTATCTATTTTTCGCTGTCCATTTCCAAGACTACATAGCTCATAGAAATAAAACTATAGGTCACGTATCATTCCATTATTTTACAATGGTAGAATCCGCTTACATCGTCTCACGCGCATCCCGATTTATTGTTCCCACACAGCGCCAGTCGCGACGTCGATTCGATTAAACGAACGAGAGAGACACATAAAATCGCGATTATCCGCGAGGTGAGCGTAAACGTTTGCAAGAACCGGGTCTTCGTCTGCGTATCCTCTCTGAACCTTGCACAGACACGTGCACGCTTATAAAGGGCCTTGATCAACCGGCAAGCGTGCACGATCCTGTGGTCCAGCCACCCAAGTGGCACACTTCCCCAATTCCACATTGTTCTGCAGCTTCGATGTTCTCGAATGGAAACGTAAAGTACGAGCTAGGCGGATAGTAGGTCTTGAGACGGCACCAAATACGGTTCTCGTTGGTTGTTTCCGCTCCGACGACACTATGCAACTACACGTGCTTCTTTTTGCGGCTGGTCAGACTCTGTTTGTCGACGTTCAATTGCATTGATTTGTTTGCACCGTTCGGCAAATATCTGCCCCTCCATTCCTCCCTTCTTTCTCCTTTCTTCCTCGTTTTCTTTGTCTTGTAACGAGTCGACAGTTGGAAAGTTATGCGAGCTTGTAGATACGTACGCGCGCGTATGTTTGGACGGGTTGTTTGGTTTGACGTGCTGCGGCGAGTAGTCGGAGATTTTAATGAAGATCTTCTTTTTTTCGTTTCCTCCTTTCTTTCTACTCCTTTTGACGAATTGGAGGGGATAAAGAGCTTGTAGGTTGTCAGTGTTACCGGGATGTAGTGGGTCGTTGATTTGGATTGTTTGAATAAGTTGTAGCAGTTTTACGATGATGTTATGTGAAGGGAACGTTGAATGTACAAAGAGTTCCATTCGTCGTAAAAAAGCTATTTTTATTATGGATGGGAGATGTAGCTGCTTCGTATCTTTTTCTATCGGCAGTTTCTTAACTTTGGAAGACCGAAGTTGGAATATCTGTTAATTCTCTACAGTCGAAATGTTGCTCAGTTAGGCGAAACATAATTACAATTGAGATTATCGAATAAGAAAAAAGATTAGGACATTTTTTCCCGACAACGAAGATAAAAATTAACAAATTCCAAAATTTCTGTGGGTTTTTGGAAGTTTCTAATATCATTACCACGTATCATTTCGTTTTTATTCTCATCTTAAGAACTAAAATACTATATTATACATCGTACTGTTGTAAACGTGTAGATGTTCCAAAGTAAATTTGTTATTCTTATCAAGAATTCTTAAAAAATTTCGTTTCCTTATTGTCTGTAGCGCAATGTCGCAATGTGGTTTTCGTATCGCTGACTACAGAGCTAGAAAAAAGAGAGGAAATGAGAAAATCAGATTCCAAAATAATAATTCGTAGCCTTCTTGCTGTGGTGTTACCGCGATCCTCATTTCGCTGCTCTAATCCCGGTAATACACGTACCTCGAGTCATGGTAATTTGCATACATTAAACCGATCGAGATAAGGATCGAAGTTGGGCGCTCGATGGCGTTATCCTGGATCATCAAGCACCGGTATCAGATATCCTATTACGCGTGGCACTGTCGCCATTCCTCATTCGATCATAAACCTCGTCGTTTCCTGTGCATCACTGTACGCGCGTTTCCTTTCATTCGTCGTACGATTTTTCCAAAATTAAGAAACTTTAAAAGAACAATTATTAAGATTAATTATAACGTTAGATAACTTAACAAACATAATGACGTTGATAGAATTGAAACTACTTATTACGGAGATGCGAGGTTGAAATTTTGTCAAAAATTTTCGTGAAGTCTGTTTATTATTATTTTAATAATCATTCTAATATTTTTTATCTTTTTTATTATTATTGTATGTATTATCGTACGTATTACTCTAATAACAATACGATTATTCATCAACAATTGTAGCATTCTCTGTGCATATGTACGTAATACTTACGCAACATCATTCTTCTGCACTTTGCTATTTACAAAGTTGATCGCTCGCTATTTACACAGTTGACCATTGTGGCTTCCAAACGATATTTGGTTATCCAAGCGTTAACATTTAAGTTAAACATCAAAATCACAGTACGCTCGGATAATTCTATCACTGTATCCACAACACCTTCTATACGGAACATTCTGATCGAAGAACGACGGAAACATAGAAAAAGAAATCTCTGCGCGTAGTTTCATCCGCGAGCTCCATGGTCACGCCAACTCCACGGATAATTACAATTTCAAAGGACAAGGGTAGCGTTATCGGTGGCAGAGCGACGTGATTAACACCGAGACAGTCGGCGAATGACGCCGACGTACGAATTATCCGGTTGTTATCACGGCACTCGGTATTCTTCGAGCGTTATCGAGTTGCGAGCGTTGCTTCTAAAAGAGCTGGTTTCTATCGAGATCTACATAGTTGCATAACTTGAAACGGGCATCGATTCTCGGAGTCGAGGCAGTTGATCGCGATGCATAACGTTGCAGGGAAGGAGGGCCAAGGCATGATGAGGCCGGTGCACCCGGCCCGATGTCCGATAACAAACCACCGGCGCTTACCGCTCGCAGAAAACGATCTTACTCGGTAACCGCCTCCTATGAGATCCTCGTCGATGGCCGAGCTTCTCTTCCAGACGTCCTCGTTGCTCGTCTCTCGAACTGAGCCGAGCTTTCGAGATGGAAACACTTTGTTCGTTTTCTTGTTTCGGTTATGTGCACCGCTCGGAAGCAGCAGCGAAGCTTTTGTACTTTTAGATAGCGTACTCGTCGGTAATAACGGCTCGTAACTATCTAATCAGCGTCTACGGTATCCGTATAGAGTAGAAAAAAACCATCGGGATGTACATTTACATCGCCATGCATGGCTGTTAAAATTTTTAGCGTTATATACAGATACATCGTTGAGAAACTTTATTCATTTAACGTAATTTATTATTAAGCCGATGGAATAGCATTTCTGGCACGAAGATACAAATATACGGAGTAGAGGAGCGAAAAGGAGAAGAAATACCGAACGAGCAAGTAACGATGCAGGGAAAAGAAAGACGATGGAAGAAGAGCGAGAAATTAAGTAAACGAAGGCGATAAGACAGGTCGGCTAGCCATCGTTACCGAGTAGCACATTGTAAAGCGTATTTTTTAACGTCTTTGTTAAGGTTATTCAGTGGATGGAATTAAAGAAATGCGTGGGCAAACTGCAAGGTATTGAAAGTATATATATTGTGAATAGTAAATTACAAAATATGTGGTACTATGTAAGCCGATCCAGATCCTCTCGCTAGCAACGTTACCCTGAGACTGAAACAACTGCCGAAACCAACGTCGGACGTGTACCGCTTATGGTCTTTCCTCGACGCATTCTTTTGTCTATGCGCTTTCGAAGACCTTAGGCGCTTGAGAAATCGAAGACCAGATGTAGAGTTTTCTCAGAAGTGACGATCACTTCAACAGTCTTTACGTTACGATCTTTACGAAAAAAGATCGATTTTGCCACCGTAGGATTTAGCAAGAGTACATTGAATAAGAAGATGGTCTGAAGACAATTGGCGCTTTAAAAAGACGGACAGCTGCATTAAAATTGACAAGTGATAAGACAGTAGGGTTTTTGGTTTGTTCGTGGATGATCCTGAGATTAAAAGATAAGAAAGAAATCAGAGGTCCGCTATAGTTCTTCGAACCTCGATCGAGATAATACTCAGCGTCCGCGTCAGAGATTTATAATCGATTTATATTCTTCGTCTGCCTGCTTTTTATCGTTTCATGATACTTGTGCTTAGTCATACGAGATCATAGATATATGGTATTCACGAAAGACAACACACAAGGTGGAAGATACGATCACGAAATTTTTGGAAGTTTTAGATTATCCGGTGATTGAGGATGATTTGAGGAGGGTTTATGGAAAGACAAATAAATATCCGTTTGATCGTATTTCACACGTGTTGGAGATACTTTTTCTTATCTCAACGCATATTTTCTTCACGGTGGTGCGTCCAGTCCATTCTTCCTTGTCGTTAGGGTGCACCGTGAGAAACGAGGAGAAGGTGTGTTTAACGTCTTTTTAATTAGCCGACGACGTCGGCGATCACAGAGGCGTCCTTTATACCGCGGCCAATTAAAGCAACCGATGCAACGGACTTGTGCGTACGCGGTCGCGTTTCATCGCGTTTGCGCAAACGTATCTGTCGTCGTATCGCTGGGAACTCCGAAACAAACATATATCTTAATAGACAAACAGCCACTGTGAATTTCATTTAACGAATTTCACTCGTTGTTTCCTTGGAACACAGCTTATCGCAGAAGTCTCATAGAAAACTGGTTAAACGTATTAATACGTTGATGAGTCATGCGTCAATCGAGCAGTTCAGAAGCCATAATTACATCAATTATGTCATCGTCTTGTGATAAATGAACTCGAGGAAGTTAGTCACTCGATCTTTGGAAATTAAATATTAATCGCGTGATTATGTAAATGAAATTAAGAAGCTAACAAAAACGCGGAGTCGTTTGAATCGACTTCCGTGAAGCTCGTTCGCTGTAACTTTCCTCTTCTAAACCAATTAATCGAACAAAATCAAACAAAACTGTCCGTAGGAAACCGCGCTACGTGAATGCGCGCAACTTTAACAGACAAGACGATGGTCTGCGGCATCAAATATCTCTGATCCTACAAACAGGAAGTTTCTACAAGTTGAAGCAATCCTCCTCCGCAGGAAACTCGGTCCGCCTTTGAGATGGCTCGTAGTGGCCAATTAAACAGCGAGGTCGCGTACTCGCTGGACGTGAAAAAATCACTCGAGTATTTTAATTAGACAGGCTTTAGGTGTCACGGGATCAGATTTTACGCGAACCATAAGAATCTCGTGTGTCGTATACGCTCGATGCGATGGCCACTCTGCATGAAAAAGCAAACAAGAGAAAAGTTGCGGCGAGCCGTGGGTTGAGGCAATTAATTTCTATTAATTAGATCCTGGAAAGTTTCACGGAAGATGACTTATTACGACGTTGATCCCCGTGTCTCTGTCTCGCCGATGATTTGCTGCCGCGCGTTTTAATTGGATTCGGACGTGGCCGCTTTTCGCGCGCTCTCAAAGTCTTTAATGTCCATTCTTGCTTTCATAAAGGTCCTTCGTCGTCGTCACGATGCTTTAGAATCACCGCCTAACGTGTCTAATAGCGAAGAAATTGCGAATCTGACCGCTGTTTTCATTAATCAAGTCTTGGTTTATATTGAAGTTCCTTAATCCTTAAGCACCCTTCCTCTATTATTTATTTATGAACTTATTTTCACGTTATTTTAACAATATAGTTATTAGTGACTACCAAGAGTACATAATTAGTAGTTACATATTTACAAGATTAAACGACACTCGTTACATGAAAATTACATTTATCCATTTGAAAAACTTCAACGCGTTATAAATTCTTCCAGAATCATTCAAGTTGGACTTTATTTTGGCTTTAACGTTGCAACTATGTATTTCTTTCAAATGAAAATCTAGGGCAGTCCAGTAAAATGTGTTACGTTATTGGTTATTGGCATATCCAAAAATTGGGATTCAGGAGGTGATAGTGATTTTGTCGACAATTTCTCACGCGTTGGTTTAGAATGGCCGATGTGAATGCAGTTGAAGGTGGGTTGATTCCTTTCGGTTAGCGTTAGGACGTTGGGTTGTTGAGCCTCGAAAAATCACAAAATTTGCCAGTAGACCTTTCATAGCATCGTTTTGGCATCGTGAATGTCTGATTTCTTCACAGTGAGCAAGTTTGGTGGCCTCCTGAGCGTCTTTGATCACTGACCCATTGCTAGCAATTCCTAGATGACTGGAAATTCATATTAATTTGTTGTTATTCTTAAGGTCTATAACAATCTTTAGTATTGGTCGATTGGAGGAGAGTATTCAGATCTTTTGATATCTTAAATTTGAATCTCGCGAGAATGCGTTCTTCTAAGTTAGAATTTCATTCGCACTGAATCAAACTTGTCATTCACACTTTTGTACATCTCTTTAACTTCGTTCGAGTAGTTTGAAGCGCCGAGTGTTTGTACGTAAAGCTGCGATCGCGTTCGGTGTGCAACGCCCTTAAGGCACTCGTATAGTTCGATTCGTACGGGACGTGGGCGCGCGATTCTTTTCTTCGGCGTCGATTTTAATAAGGAACAACGACGACGAGACGGTGTTATGACGTCTCGAAGGTGGTGCAGTAAAACCGGGTGATAAAGATACGCGCGCGAACCCGGTTGGGCGGGGTGTCGCGAACTTGCGTGCGTTTCGCCATCCTGCGAGAGGCCTCTCCTCTCAAAGCCGCTCAGATACTGTTACTAAGTGTCGTAAAGTTTATTGCGGCGACTTTGCGCCGCGGTGTGGGTCGTGGATGAATTCATTGTAGGTGCCTGGTTTCCAGGCCTGTGCCCCGCTATGCTTCAGCCCCCTTCCAATCGTGAAAGTGGCTCACCCCCGTAGGCGAAAGTCCAGTTTCTGCTTTCGATTTTTCTTATCGTTGGTTGATTGCAACAGTGTACTTCCTTTTATTTCGCATCTTTTAATCTTATCTCAGAGTCGTATTCTCATTTATGTCCCGTTAATACCAGACAAAGGATCTTTTAGATAGTTTTCTACTTTAGTTAACCTTTCTCTAATTCGTACCTTGTCTTGTCTGCGATTAAAAGCGTATTATATACCGTAAGATGATCTCGTCGAGGAGATTGATCGATCACGCACGAAAAACAATTTTGTTCTTTTTATTTAGGAGTTTTTAATTTCATTTAAGTGTCGTAAGGACTGAAAGATCGAGTACATTGTTTTAGGCACGTTGATTTACTTCGTGTTTGTGTCAGACGAACAATTTTTCAAATAGTTTTCTATTTTAATTGCCAAATAATTTCTTTAAGGAGACGGAAACATCTCAAGGGAAAGAATTTCTTTTTAAATAAATTGAAATTTAATTTCAATATTAATTTGAATTTTCGCTACTGTATTATGCACACGCTGGAATCCCAAAGTGGGTGGTCGAATTATTTTACGACGTAACGATATTGCTGTGCCAGAATTGTTTTAATTTCCATCTACTATTAACCTTTTTATTCCATACGAATAATCTTTTTATCGTCTTTCGAAAAATAAGCTTTCAATATGCCCAGTTATTTTTTCGATCGTAACATAGATTCCCAAACAGCGTAAAAGTTTGCATTCCCACAAAACGAGAATAAATTTCACGGTCCGCCAATTTTACGCTCTTCGGACTTCAATAATACTGCCATAAAATATAATACATTGCTGTATATCTTCAAACATTCGATACACAAGGCAATGACAGCGACTACGCAGTACTAACCAACGCATTCCGAAATTTTTTACCGCGGTTTGTCAATGTCCAGACGAAACGAATATCCTCTTGGGGAAAAAAATTCACGAAAAAGAAAAAGGACAGATTCATTCTTATTCAACAGGACCGAATCCTTGCGCCTGTTGGTATCCTTGGAGACGCGAAGTTTCGTGCGTATCTCAGCTCGAGTACACATTTTGCATATCGTAAATGCAAACGAAGGAGGACGATAAATATTTGCACGGCGCGCGAGAGAACTGTTGAAATTTTTGCGAGCATCTGCTCCGGTCGATTTAATTGTTGTGGCCCTTGCTGTCGTCTCGTGTTTGATCGCCAAAATTAAATACACCTTGACACCGATGGCCTGAATGGCTTTTCACGTCTTACATAATATCTTTATACGATGTTACATTGAAAAATCGGTGGATTTCGTGCCTCCTTCATTGCCAGTTTCTCGAGGTAATGAGACGTTAATTGTGCACCGTACTGCGTGGGTTGTTAGCGATCTCTTATAGCGAAGGTAGTCTGCTCGGTTTAGTGGAATTCTTGATACGATGTTTGCGCGAGATTGGAAGAGATAGAAACAATCAAAGATCGATATAAGAATCGCGGATCTGTCGAATTTTAATGTAAAATCGTTCTATTTGTAGATGTTACGTATTATACCAGTTATGTTCCTTTAATGAAGAATTTAGAATTCATTGGATAGTAACATAAATTTATCCTATTTTTATACATGTTTTTATATTTGTTACAGTATCTGTATGTCGTACATGTATAAAAACAGGACGATAAATTTATTTCGCAACCTAATATATGAGAGAATCTGTTATATAAGTATTAAAAATCTATATAAAATTCATAGAATATTCCATGGAAGATCCGATCTGTAAAATCGATAAATTCGTAAATTTGTAGAAGAACTTAATATGCTACAAAAATCTATAGGAGAATCTAAATTGTACGAAATTAAATCTACGAAAGAATGTCTACGAGAGTGTAAAAGGAAGTTGAAATATCTAAAATCGATGCACCAAATTCTCTCGCACTAATCTTGCACTAATCTCGTTCTAACCTTCTCTTTTAAAAACCATCGAATTCAAATATTCTGAACAAATGCAATATGCTCGAATCATACCTTTTCATCTAAACCACCTGAGAACTCGAACCCATTGAAAAAGATAGAAAACTTGGACCTTAAAAATTCAATATGCCCCAATCGCTCTCTCGCATCTAAACCAACGATCGGAACGAAATAAATCTAAAAAGTATTGAGAGAGGATGGATAGAAATTCAAATGGAACGCGTTTCCATCTTCCCACTGTGATGGGCTCTCTCAGTGTGGCTTCGAACAATCGAGATCTATAAATAATAGAAAGGGCCGAGACCCGAGTCGGATGGATCACATGGACAAAATGCTTCTGGCTAGAGTGGATCCGTAAAAGGAACGACGATACGCGGTAGATAAGCGTTCGGGGAGGACGTTTAATAGATATTCGACACGCTGCTAACCGATCGCTGGGGGCAGTATTAACGAAGCTTCGATCGATCGTGGACGAACAATCGGATTTGGAACTCGTGGGCGGCCACGTCGAGGGACGTTCTACACGAAATTAATTTACAGCCGCTGTAACGGGACCGGAAGGATCGAAAGGTCATCGGTTATCGAGACAAAAATGTCACGAGCAATGCGTCTGCTGCGCAATTTCAATAGATTCCACGCTATGATTAGTTGTACTGGTAATTGAAGAGTTTGCAGCAACAAGGGTTCAATTTCATTCGTTGCAGGAGAAAGAAAGCGAGCTATAATAATGGCTCACGAAAGTATTTGACCACTTATCACGGCGAGCTTTTACGTATACTTAGTGCGCGTTATATAAAACATTTTGATAGCACTGTAACGCGAGCCACGTCGAAGTTTCGTAACGAATAACAAATTTTTCCGCGCCTTTCACCGCAACGACGAGGACTCGCGAGTTTCGAAGTAAGTCATCACCAGTCTCGCGGAGGCTGTCGTTGCGCGCTGACATTTCAGCCGCGAGACAAATTGGCGAGGCCGATTCTATCCCGCCGTGAGAAACCGCGGTTTTCTGCGTCAGTCAGGCGCAAACCGCCTCACGGAAGTTCCTCTCTTCTCTCTTCTCTTTTGACGGGCAAACTCTTGAGACCGCAAGCTGCTGCGTCTGTCCAAACAGTTGATCGTTCCCGGGTCTGTCGTGTGGCGGATTCGAAACTCTGTAGCCGACAATCGCCATTCACGGGATACCGTTACCTGTTTCCACAATTGAATAGCTGCAGACTGTAATACAGAGAGCGTATGCTCGGTCGTGTTACGCAACCAGTGAACTAGATTTATAAGTCGCTTACATTTTTGGTTGCACACGCTTCCATCGTCGAAAACAGGTTCCACGAGGATATTTCCGATGCCTGCGCTTGTGGTTCGTTGAAATTTATGTTTCAATCCGTTGCACCGGCAATTAGCCCATTCAGAAGCGCGTAATCCGCTTCGGTTCAACGTATATGGAAGTGGTATAGATTTTCGTTTTGTCGATCGAACGATCTCAGGCAAGAATGTGTGTACGAAATGGTCGTTGCGTTGACCGGAGGTGTGCTCGGTTCTCAATGGAATGTACTTCGTGTAGGATTAGATCCGTTTGAGTTTCACGCGGCTACGTGGTTTCTAGTCGTGCAGAATTTGAACAGTGTCTTGTAAATGATTATTTGCTAATGACGAGGCCGGAATTGCAATTTGTAAATGGAATTATCGGAATGAAATTAGCGTAGAGTTTGTGGGAGAAGGAAGTTCGATTCGCAGTGATTTGGATCAAAAATTGTAACGTACTGGAAAGTAGTAAATATTTTTGTTAAAAATGACGTGATTAGTCTTATATTTTATTCATCGTCGATGGACTTGGTTTTGAATTTATAAACAGTTATAGCGGATGTTTACTTGTGTTACAATTAATAATAATTAAATAATATATAAATTGGTTGGTATATTTTTCGTAGTCTCTTAGAATCACGAAGGATGGAGAATGTAAAAAATAAAGTAAATTTCAGGAACGAAAGTTAAATCGAAATATTTGCTGGATTTTTTTATTACAGGATGAAGACTATTTTTTTGAAGTCTCTCGTGTAAAATTGATACCGGTTAAAAGTACAAATTTGTCAGTTTCAAATGACATCACTATCGCTTCCTACTGCTGTATCCCTATTTTTAGATCCACCTTCGCTTGTCACGTTTGCTTCGGTTTTGTAATGCTTTCAGTTACGCTGTATCGATTTCTAACGATTTATCACCATCTTTCTAAATTTACATCTAGAAAAGCTCCCACTTTATAGCAAACCTACTTTCCTTGCCGTGTACACACTAGGATCATTAAATATTAAATTGATTAGAATGTCCTGCTACTAAAGTACGTATTTATAAATTTGCAACTTTATTTGCATTTCTATATGTTGCAACCACTCGAAGTGTACATATATTTTAATCGATGAAATATAAATTGGTAAAATTGCTGGCAGAATTAGTTGAAAGATTGTTTTTCTTCTTTTTTAGTAAATATGTTCCATTAGAAAGTGTACCTTAAACATTCTATAGATGTTAGATGGAAAAATCTTTAATTAATGAAGGTTGCTCTTGCAATCTTTTACACAGATTGGTAATTCGTGTAAATTTTTACAAAATTCTCCAGCGCAGAAAAACATTGACGACTGAGATTATAAAGACAATAGAATATTTTACTGACAAAAATGCAGAATTTTACAACGATGCAATAAATAATCAAGTACGTGAGATGCACAAATAAGAATGCCTATCAGAATATCCAATACTAATTAATAAAACGTTCGTTAAAAACAATTAATCTCCTTGCTGTAAGAACAAAGAAAAGAAATCAAAATTAAATTATTAGATTTTTAAAATTTAATAAATTCTCAATTATTTAAGTTTCTTCCATTGCAAAAATTATCAATTACGCGTATTATTTTCCTAAAAATACACGAAATATACGAGACTTTCCACCTTAAAAAATAATTTTCATTTATCATTGTCCCATCTATTTCAGAGTTCTATTACAGCACCACGTGCCACGATAGATCTGCTTTCAATTGATTTGCAAAGAAAATTTCCGGTTGCACAGTTCCGTACCATAATCTCGTCACTGGCAACCTCTATTGTCAATGGAGACGCGGCCCGTTGAATTTTAATATTAAGGTCGGGCTGCTCGTAAATCCCGCGTGCAATAATGCGGCATTGTGCTTGATGGGAGGTCGCCAGATCGAATGCAGTCGCCGTGGATAATCCATGGCGTTTCCTCTCGCGGTCGGAATAATGCTGTGTCGTTAGATGCGCTCACGTTCGACCTGTTGATGGTCTCGATGATCGAGAACGGGCGCACCGTAATCGGACTTTCTCGACACGTGAGCGAGGAATTAGCGCTGGAACGATAAATTAACCGGATGACCACGTCGAGATAGGCGGAAGGAAGTCGTTTCTGCTCGAACGTTTTCTATGTAGATGATTTTATGCCGATTTATTGGTGCTTATGGCAAAAGCGTGATCAACTCTCACAGTGAAAAAGAAAGAGGATATAAATACGACGATATTGCCTCGCGCCTTTCCTTCTATTTCTCACGACGAATTCGTTCAAGTTGGAGTTGAAGTATCTTTTCGTGTTAATTATTTCCAAACAGAGGCGATCTAATATTCTTTTACCTGGAATATCTCGAACGATCGGTGTACTTGTAAGAAAAATCGCAATTTTTTCGCGTTTCGTCCGCGTGAAATTTCAAACTCATTCGTATTCTTCGTATACTCTTCGTCATTAGCAATCCATCGAGTGCGGGTATTTATGCAATTGTAAGAAATTTAAAGATACGAAAATGCATAGGACGCGCGTGATATGCGAAAACATGTAAAATATTCAAAGTACTCTTCGTAATGTTTAACAAGCAAATCAAATTTCTGTTTTACTCTTTATATGACGATATTTGGAAAATATTCTGCATGGAGAAAAATGGATATATTTCTACATTAATTCTATTCCCTGCTACTCTACTTCTCTACAACTAACGCTCTCCTAAGGCAAATGATAGATCATTTCGTATATCGAAGATTTCATCGTACGATACATTCTAAAAAATGGAACAATGCACACCCAAAGGACCAAGATTCTTTCGATTTTCTTTTTTTATCGTTGGACGAAGGACTCTCAATAAATCGACAATGGCGTAGATAAACGGGTGGATTTCGTGCAACGGCACAATCAGCGTCTCTTTGTCACGGTGACGGTGGCCACGATGTCCACCGCTGGTTTTTCACATAGGGTCAATGTTAAACGTTGTTCCCGCCATGGTATTCTCTCTGATGGAAGGGACATTGATTAATGCTGCGTTGGTACACGGTATGGGTCACCTCGCCGCCATTAGTCTTGCCTCTCGTCTTCATTATAATGTCACGGGACTAATTCCATAGGCCATTTAAGCCTTTTTTACAGGGTCTGCGTCGCATCACCTTATACAATACCCTTCTTCTCGCGTGTCTGAATTCGATTTAAGGGTGGATTCATATTTTTGATCGTTCGATCGAGTGATACGATGGCCGAACAATCGATTTAATTGCGTGATACGTTTATAGAGACAGGCACATGTATAGTTGTAGATAAATATGTTACCTGTCCAGTTTCATAGAGCTTGGTTTTTCTGTAATCGATAAATCTCAGTCGAACGTGTCATAAGCCTTGTCGCCATTTGTACACACGTGTCGTAATTTATATACAACTATTGTTTCGACGTAATAGCCAGTATTTAGTTTTTCTGGTAATATACGTTGTTACTTGATCGTTTATCTTATGTATTTTAGCTTTTAATACGATAAATCATATCGAGTAGATAGTCGTTGTTGTAAAACGATGATTAACGGTGAATTAGGGACAGTTGGAAGATTTCAAACGAAACTGGTCATTCCTTAATGATTTCCAAAGAACTCTTGAATATGTTGCAAGCTGCATAGTTCAGGATGTAAAAAATTGGCATTAGTTGTGGGTACAGTCGAAGTTTCAAACAAACGACCGATTCTACCAGTTTGCTGCTAAGAAATATAAATAGAAGGTTAAATTACAGTAAATTAATCAAGCGTACGAGTGTAAGTATTATCTATGAGAAAGAAAAATCATAAGTGGAATTTTTCTTACGGTACATGAAACATTTATTTGTCATTTTCTTGCACGAAATTAATTGTTCAAAAGCGTTTCTTTTTACCTATATTTATTTCCATAAATTGTATCGATTAATACATCCTACACAAAGCGTCTAAGATTTCTTTCCATAAATTCTATTGCTTAGTAGTACACTTTCGCAAAGCATCCACGTTATAAAAATTATAACAACGACAATTAAAACTTAAAGAATTAAAACAATTAAAACTTAAATTTAAACAATTAAAACTCAAGATCGTAAAGTAGATCCACAGCAGTGAGATGCGTTTCTCGGATCGATACAGAGGATACCGCGGCCACGTGCTCGGTGATATGCTATTTCTTTTTCATCTCTTGGGCTCATAGGGCATCGATCGATCCAGCGTGCCGTCAAATATTCTTCTTCGATGATTCCTCTCGCAGCGCCTTTTGATTATCGAAAGTAATGTTTAAGCGCGGCACATACCGGAGAGACCACGTCGCGTCGTTGCCTCGTAACCTCCGATGAGGATTCTTCCTTAATGTTGATGATTATCCAGCTGGTGGTGTACCACTCGAGGATTATAGCTCGTCGAGAATTATAAGGTCGACTGGACGAATCTTCATCGTGCTTGGCCCAGGCCAGCCACCGTCACGTATTTTTCTTGCTTAATAGAAAGCCCAAATGGCCAACCTCTACAGGAACATTTCTCTCTCTTCTCATGTTGCCTCTTACTTCATCTTTAGAATTTTTTCCTTCAACTTTAACCAATGAAAAATTGCCGTATTTGTTCAGTCGAATGTTTGCTTAGTATACAATCGTTTCTTGGAAGTGGCAACGTGAATCTTTGTTGGGACGAATTGGACGCGAATTTTCAAATTGCTTAAATTTTCGGATCGACTTGTAATTTACTTTCTGCGCTAATTATACAAATGTTGCACGCTTGTTTCTTTTTAATATTTATTTATACAAGTTTGCATATTCTATCTTGAACGCTTGTTTCTTTAAATGAAAGTCGACGGTACCAATTTTTCCGAACAGAGTCAAAGAACGAGTGACTATGAATTTTTCTCTTAAAAAAGTATTCTATACGTAGTACATTACCGAGTAGCACGAGGAAGCCGTAACAGGCGATACAAAACGATTGCAACAAAACGTGTATTCAATTCAATTCACATACACAGAGGAGGAAACATTAAGTCGTCCTACGTATACGTAAATCTAAATTTCCTATTAAATTTTTTCTGCAAAAATGTCCAATTAAATCAGAAGCCCATAGCTCGTCGTAAACATTGCACCTTCGCGTCCTATTCTCCATGCTCATAAAGTAACTCCATCAGAGACTACCGTTACAATTCGTTCACTCCTACTAACGAGTTTCGAATTCATAACCAGGAAATGAACGACAATAACGCGACACTGGAACGAGCTCCGCTAACGGATGTAATGATCCAGGGGACATAATGACGTGGGGAAAAAAAGGAAGGAACAGCGGGAAACAGGCATGATGAATGCCCGCGATGCAGTTCAATCTCTATCTCGATCGCGTTTATTCCGCGCGATGTTAATGTCGCGATAAGTCACCACAAATGTCCTAATTAGCGTGTACACACGCGAGATCTGTCTCCAACTTTTTCTCTGATGGCTCTCGTACTCTGTGTGCCCATCCTTGTAACGCGTCATTTGTAATGACAACGGGCGAGCACGTTTTACACGTAACACGTGTGCATCGTGTCGACGAGGGCGAAACGCAGTCGCAAGCCTTCGAACGTCTCTTTACATCCACTGACGACAGGACTGGTATTTGTTTGTCGTACAGAGACCTACAGTGCACTCGACGAGTCGGTAATTGCAAACAAATATGAGAAGCGAGGAGCATTTATTGTTAGACGAGAGAGAGAGAGAGAGAAAGTAGAGTTTAATGTCTGAGGATGTTTTCAGATAGAAACTTGCTTTTCTGTATTTATTAATTAGAAGACTACGTTAACTAGTTAGATGTTGCGAGGATATTGTGAAAAGTATGTACCTAAAACGTGTCGCAAAAAGTAAGCAGTGGCGAGTATACTCGTGAAACACAGAGTATGCGTGGCTGTTGTAATATAGAATTAAGTTGTAATGAAACGACAGTTTTATTTTTTAATTTTATCACTGCAATTTACTGCAATTACTAAATTGCAATTTAAACAGCAAATTGTAACTACCTTTCACGCAGGACGATACTCGTGAAGAACAGTTAACTGGTTGAAGGAGGATGTTAAAAGGAGATAGCCGTTTTTGGAGCTTGCCGTGAACGGAAAATGTGGCATTTCGTTAATTAAAGTGATAAATAATTATCGTATAATCGTTCTATATATATTCTCCATTTTCTTAACTCATAAGAAGTCGCATTTCGATAAATATATAAGCAATCTTCTGGAAAGCAAACATGATCAAAATTCATAAATCTGAAGAAGACACGTAGAAATGAGAGAAAAGTGCAATACTTGCGAAAGAAACGATAAGAGCTAACAAAATATCTGAAAAATTTAATCTCTCAGTTCCCCGTTTAAAATACACAATGCTCGAACTAAGGTAACAAGAAATTGAAAGGATAATTGTATAAATTAAAATCGAACTAAAATGAACAACAGCGCAAAAAAAAAAAAGATAAATGTTCATAATTAAAAAATTAAAAAAAAGTTTCTCTTATAAGAATAAACTCGAGAAGCTTTAAGACAGGGCTAACAGGGTCAAACGTATGATAAATGCTCGAAGTGCATTGGTTGGTGTCGACGAGAGGATAATATCCAGCGGACAGACTTGTCTGGTCCGTGTGTTTCAGATCGTTGCAATAATTAAGACGCATGAAGGCTGATACATGGAAAAAAGGTGATCGGTGCGGGTCATTAAACCGCGCTTTCTGTTGCGCGGCAAAACCACGTTAAACGCTCGTTACCAGGACGCGTGTCGTAATTCAATTTCACGCTTTCCTGCACCCTGGACTCGGAATGTTATCTCATTCCCATCGGGAACCGATAGCGTACGCGTAGTCGCTCTGTTCTCTTGCATAGAATCCATTGTAATTTCCGTGAGAATTTACCGTAACGGTTTCCATCGGTTCCCTTGACCGATGGATGATGTGCAATTGAAACGCAATCACTGACTGCGAGCTTTTTACCTTCGGAGCCAAGTAGCCGAATGTGCTTGTGCAACGCTAATTAATTTTGTGCAATAGGATAATTCTGGAGGGGATGAACCTCGTTATTGATTTTCGATTAACTATGTTCCTCGCTGACTGGATTGGATCATCCAAGTAATGGAATATTATTTTTATCATAGCCTTGCGTACAGTAGATACATTTTAGAGTGCTACAAAAGGTTTGTTTACCGCGGGATTAGGTGTTTGTTATTCATTTGATTCGTTGATCTATTTTCTTTATAATATCGATGTTTGGTTATCATCTGTATTTGCGTATATGGAACATAGATGTTATATTTCAATGGATATTACGAGATGTAAATAGTTCTTAAATATTTTGTTTTAGTATTCGGTTAAGTGTTATTATCTTTCGTGTAATGGTTTTACGCGTTTCAGGAGTAAAGTACATCGAAGAAAAAAATATTTCAAATGTGAAGAAATGGGAAGAACAGCAGAATTAATACGTATATATTCATTTACTTCAACCTGATGGCCTAGAAATCATACCTGGTTTTACGTGATTTATAAAAAAGAAACAAAACTAAAAATAAGCTAACAGTCTATAATAATTCATCTTATAATTTAATCTATTAATAAATATCCTAACATTATACAAACATTCCTTCCTTCGTTACAGTTAATTCACATTCGGTCGTTCATTCATTGCGCCATTTATTACATTATCTATTTTATTTATTACAATACTTTTTACCTGTACTATCTTGCAATAATGGCATTTTTTTTGGCTCTTGTCTTCTGCTTCTACTCCTCTATGTTTGTATTTTCGTCTTTTCCCCCACTGTCCTCCTTCTTCTACAACGTGTCTTGAAATCTTTCCATAAAAGAACAAAAACGACCTTGATCACGTGTCAAATGGTTCGGCTAGCGCCACCATACCAGCTAGTCCTGTTATAGCAAAATTCAATATTTGCCAGTGAGAAATTTCTCTCGTGGCGCCGACCAATTCGCCTCTAGAAAACCGCGTCGTTGTAGTTCTGGGAACGAGTCCAAGGTTCGACTAATCGCACGTGATGAACGTGAGTTGTGATAAAACCGTCCACTCTACCGCGAACTGTTATGACTACGGAAGTGTTAGGCGGAAACGAAGCAAATGATACGAGGCTTCCGACGAAGATCAAGATGAAGCGAACGTTGAAATTGTAACCAGAGGAAACAGTTCTTCGATTTGAGACTTTCATTTTCGTCCAACTTCAGCTGTCTGCTATTTATACTGATCGATATTAACCATTGTTTTCGTTGATATCTATTCATTATATTTTAGAAGACGAAATTAGGTTCCCCAATTGGAATATTAATTTTTTCATGCTGAACGTTCTTCCATATAGTATCTTTCCCTTATGAATGTAAAAAGTTTTTTTTTTATTTTATTTTGTTTTTTTTTACAATTTGTCCTTATGGACATTTGGTGAAGTGTTATATCTTATTGGTGAAAAAAAAAAATAAAATAAAAATAAATATAGCATGTGGGTGGCTACCCCCAGGGGGGTGCCAGCTTCGTTTTTTCTAAGTTATATCTTTTATGAGAATGTGAAAAGTGGCGAGGAGTAGACAGCACATTTTCTAGAAATTGTTATTCCAAAACGGGCTTTTCTTCTCAGGTTAAAGTATATAATATACCCTCCAAATTTTGCAACTAATGTCTCAAACTTCCTGGTAGGCAACTGTGCGTGTCAGTAGATGGAAAATATTATTATTACAAGCTCGATATTAATCGAGCCACTTATTCGCCAAATTGGTCATTCATTGGAACAAAAAGTATAGAAAATTGATAAAATTGTTTATATAAGAGAAGCATCTATCACAAAATACTTTGGCACTAAAATTAGAAGAAATTCGAAAAGTGGAGTTATATAACCATTTTGACCTACGAACGGTGGTTCACTTGTCGCTATTAAGAAGGTTTTATTTAAGAGAGAGAAGTATACTTCATACATTTTTAACAATTTGGAAGCAGTATCTAAATTTATATAATCGGTAGTCCACCACATATACGACGCTGCGTTTTTTCTTCGTCTTCCAGTCCAATGAATGAAAAAGAAGTATTAAAGATTAGAGTTCCAGGGCCATTAAATAGAAACGATGCCGTGACGAAGAGATTCGTGAGTTCTCGTGCAAAGTGGAGCCGCACGATCTTGAAAATTCAATATTTGCGTACTTGGAATCGACGTCGGTCGGGGTCGGTTCCATCCATCAGAGGCGTATTGGAAGCAGATGACGGTGACCTTGGTTTCCTCCGCGACGTCCGAGGTGGCCCTTGAAGCGGAAAGAGGACACTGAACTCGACGCTTCAACCACTATTTACATATTTGTTTCGCTAAGTGAAATGCCGTGTTCACGGCTCTATATTCCGATTCCTGTTTCAAATTTTTCATTGGGATAAACCCGCTTCATGAGAACACGCCGCAACGAGAATAATCGCGATGAAGTGAACGCGAGCTCTAGCCGATGGTTCCGTTTCGAGTAAAACGTGAACCGTTCGAATTTGTAGGATCAGTGGTTGAAACCGTAGAGTCACAGCCTCCAAAATATGATCTGTGTTCATGTTGCAAGTTATATAATATCATATTTTGTATTACGAAATTATCGTTGAAAGTTTGAAAGAAGATGAAACAAAGTACTATGTATCTTCCCCGATGTCGTAACTTTATTTTCTTATTAAATGCGTTAACAGTGATCTGTCTTTTAAGAGATCACTCGATCAGCTTTTTTAATATCGTTGAACTACCATCAAATTTAATTAATTTAACTAATTCCCCAGAATAAGACGAGGATTCCACAGGAGAATAATGGAACATTTTGGAGCGTTATTGGATTATTTTGGAATAAAATTTCTATTTCGATAGAGAAGTTTAATACTCTGATAATTCATTCATTCTAAGTTTAATTTCTGGTAATAATCTGAGGCTAAAATAATCAAATGTATCGTAAAATCAGATAGTGGAAATTTCTGTATATATACGAGTCTTAAGTCTTCCTAAAGCTTTTATAAAACGACCAGAGAAACAGTAGAGCTATGAAATAGCTAGGTATGGAATACTTTTTCTATATAAATATAGGTACACTCCTTTATACTGTTCTTTTATACATATTTAGGAACCACACTTATATATTTTTGCTGCGTAGAAAAAAAACTTCCTTCTTCTTCTTCTTCTTTTTCTTCTGCTTCTTCTTCCTCTATATTACATCCTTCTTTGACGAATTACAAGGCAGCTACCTCTTGATTTGCGAATGAGATTTCAAGCTCGATTGAGATCTTGGAAGAAGACGTGAAATCTGATCTCGTATTCTGTTTTAGCCTTGCGTGCATGAAATTACCATGATTGTCGATAAAAGCTAGCACAAAAGCTTCCTGGTTTGCTATGTTTCTCTATAATTTCCAGTTTTTATTATCGAAGTCGGCAAATAAATTAGACGCCTCCGGCGTTTTCCATCTTTAGCGAAGAAGTCATTAGTCGATACCTGGGCTGTAAACGTAATCTAATGTAATGAATTTTCAGATAATATATGACAAAACACTCTTTAACATTTCGTTGCATAATATAAAGTAGACAATTATATAAAGGCAATTTATATCTGTGATTCTCAAAATATGAGAATCTTTTATATTAAAAAACATACTTCTCCGCCAAACTATCAATACATTTTGTGAACTGAAATGGATAATTATTAAAAATATAAAAAATTCTTCAGCAAATATTACTGCTACTTTTACCTTTCAAAATACCTATTTATTAATTTTCAAAGATTGAAATATCTGTACAAACGTTGTAAGAGCTCGTTGAAGTTACCGTAATGGTACCATCAAAATTAATATTAATTGTAAATTAATTAGAAAAAGAATTATAAAGTGACTGACAAAACATGGTCTATTTTTAACAATAAAATGTAATAAAAAATCAGAAAAAATCATAACAATTTAAAGACTCGGCTGTCGATGAGCTGTTTATTTCATAGCGCAAAATTCGAAGGTTTTCCAGGGTTAAGGAGGATCGTGCGAAGTGAATCCTTCGCCAGCGGAACAAAAGGCAGAAAAGAAAGAGAAAAAGAGGTGATTTGCGCTGGTTAACACTGACAGGTAAACGGAATTACTTTCACGATATCAGGTGGCTAGTGTGCGGCATGTGGAAGGTATAGCAGCCGGTGGAAATAGGCGCGGCCGGAAATGTCAATTTCGTGGCGAGCTAATCCTCGCTGGTAATCGAACTCTCCGCGTGTAAACGCGTGTCTGTTTTCTTTTACCGAGTCCACAAATTCAATTTGAACGCCGTTAATCGTTGGCCGTGTTCGCGAACAAATGAACCACCGTCGGGGATGTTTATGTAAATTGAAAGAAATTTGTCGGAAACTAGTGTATCATTCAGCGTTCTTAGACTCTGAACGTTCGAAAGTTATTTTGAGATCTTTCAACCGAGCACTGTCTTGTCTCTTACGATTAGATTCACGTATATTGATTGCAGATTTTCACTTCGTGTAATTGCTTTTCATTTAATTAATAAATCTTATTATGGAGAAACCGGTAACTTGTGAAATTTTGTTTCGAAGAATTTGATTTTTATTCGAATTTATAGATAGAGTAGAATTTTTTATTATTCAAGTGTTTGAAGTTTGTTAGAATTTGTATTCCTGACTTTTTACATCTGTTTTATAATTATCAACGAACCGAGTGTTATTTTTTAATTTTGATTTTAGCCACGGTATGGCTACTTTCTTCGTTCTTTGATCATTGCGCACATGATCGTTTCGAATAGATAGTATGAAATAGCTTTAACGTTGTTAATTTATGCGTATATAAAGCCATGGAAGATTTAACAAGTAATTTAAGAATTATTTTGCATTTTCTTATTTGCAAGGATGTGTTGCGTTAAAAAAGTTATATCCGAAGAATAATACTATCAAAGTATAGTGTATCGTCAATCTTTTCTATTCTTTAACAAGAATTAAATAACAAAGTGAATATATGCAAAGGCAAATAAAAATCGTACCTTTAATTGCTCATCATTAGGAACATTTTAACTCTAGAATCATCGAGAGATTTTTCTCAATATTTTTCCTCGCAAATGTCGTTTCATATGGAAGTGAATACTATGTTCGTAATCACTTGTAAATTATAGGTAGAAGCCATTGCAAATATAGTTGATAGATCGAATAAACAAAGCGAAGGAGTCGTAAATCATAAATACGCCGACTCGTACGTAGTTCTACAGTGATATTCTAATGGGTCTACCGACAGTTAATGAGCTAAGAGGAAGTCAAACACTTGCAAATTCCGAGAAACAAAAATACTTACTTCGTTGGACCAACGTGAATCACAACGAGGACTAGCGATATTCGTTCCAATTATTCTTCTTTTATTTTTACGCAATATTTTATTTAATAATCGTGCGTTGCTCCTACTCTTCTTAACTCTATCTTCTATCTTATCTTTTAGAAATCTTTTACATATTTCATACGTACGTATCTTACCATCGCGCGTATTTTCGACACGACGCTGGTTCTATGAAATTACGAAACAATTCTCGCTGCACCGGTAATTCTAAACTTGCCAAAATTCCAAATTACTCAAAATACGATCTTTTCAAAGTTTCTCGATGGGAATTTTCGAAAGAATTTCGAAAGAAAAGCTGAGAAGCTTCGATTCGAGGAGCAGAGTAACTCGGAAGTACAGACGCTCGGCTTGATTAATAGATCCCTATGTAGTCTGTGTTGCATGATAAATGATAGATTTCCAGAGACTTTCATTTAATTTAATTAATCACCTTCTTCCTCGGCAGAACTTTTACCGAAACGTTAGGTAACTGGCAACTTACCTAATTCCACAATTTTTCTCGGCCACTTTCGGCGCATATACTACACAATCGCGCGATTGTTCAGCGAACAGACAGTTTCTGACCTAGTGGCACAACTCGAAATGGGGTGAATTTATAGTACTTTCTTCTAATACTTTCATTAAATGGAGCAACAGATTCATTCACGTTTTCTCGAAACAGCACGTCAAGCGTTATTACCTGCGTATAGTGAACGAGTTTATTTATCCCGATTTCTCTCTAAATATATATCATCCATCAGAGAATTGAGATACTATTTTTATAACGTTCTTTGAAACGCGAATAAACAAACGAACTTATTGCTCAACCATTACGATTTTTAGAAATTTCAAACGTATCTGCCATTTTTTCACGTAGACTCGAGTTTCTTTCATTTTGTGACATAATTTCGGAAACACGCTGCACATGATAGTTCGCTGTTTCGCGAAAACCGGCCGAGAAAGAATGAAAATTACGGCGTCGATTAGGCCACACGGACCGCAACGATGACTGATCGGTGTTCGAACTAAAAACCGTCGTGAGAAATGGACACGGCTACGTACGAATGATGGGCAATAAATAAGTTTCAACGGCGTGTCCGATGAATAATAGATCGCTCGAGTTTAAAGTACTCCGAGTTACGTACTTTCACTAACGTCGAGGTAAACGTGCCGAGATAACTTATCTGCTTTCGAACTACCGGTCTTTCGAAGGGTTAACGAAGCTTTTACGATTAGCAGTGTATCGAATTGTCGAGCATGTTGACCACGCTACTAGAGCTATTCTATCCACGGTAGAATGATTCATGGAAATTTTGATGTTGGCCAGTGACTAATGAATGGCTGGAAATTCTATCGGTATTCTTTAAGGAAGCATTCTATCGGAGTATTAAGAATTTCCTCTTTTTATTGTGTTGAGAATTCAAAGTCATAGGGATTTAATTGTGGGGTGGTCATGGTTCTAAAAGTTTCTCGATGAGTCGTCGTGTGTCTGAGATACGCTTTGAGAAAATAGTCTGTTGGGGTATTGAGCAATTTTCTATCGCGTTCTTTAATTTCTGACACGATTCTCACCTGAAATTTCTCGTCAAGTCACGGTTTTGTGATAGATTTAATTTCGATTCTAGTTTATAAGACTTGGGTGCGGTTCAAGTTATACGTAGTGGGAATATTCTAAGATACTTTAAAGAATATAAAAAATAGCGAGGCAAAGGGTGGACCGATTTATTTTAGCAAATAACAAACATAGAATTGAAATTGATAAATCGACTTGGTCGAAATGTTATTGCCTGTAACTCGAAATGAATTCTAACTGTTTCTTATTTTAATCGATTCTGATGGATCGTAACCAGTTGCCTATCTTGAGTTCTAGTTACTGACTTTCTAAAGATCGTTGCCCTCGAATTTTGATTGCTGACTGATTTACCGACTAGTTTGATTGTTAGATATCGGCTAATTCATGACCGATCTGTAAATGGTTCGATTGTCTAACGCTCCGTGTCCCACTTCTAATTTATTTTGTATCGATTTCTTGCTAGATAATTTCTTGTAATTGTATCGTTATTATACTTTTGCTTAAATCAAATAAACGCTAGTGGCCTGCAAGTCGAAAGCATTGTCTTTTAGGAACACACTTACCCATGTCTAATTTTCCTCATTGTTCCAGGCTCTCGATAAACGTTATAAAATTCCGAAACATTTACTAAAGTAGCCGTTACATTGTACAATCATAGTTTTTAAGTTAAACACTTAAAAGATTCTTCCTGAAAAATGAGAACTTATTTCGGAGAAATTCGTCAGTAAAATTTCGCTTGCGGTACAAGCAACCCAAAATGATTAATTGTTTCCCACCTCTTGGTACTTCTAATCTCCCAAATCTAAGTCAGAAGAAAAATATTTCTGTTCAAAATGTCCTCTTCACAACATACGAAGAAATCTAACGCAGGAAGATGTCGAGATTTCCAAAAGCTACGAATCGCATATTTTATAGCAACGTACTTGGACATAAATCGCAAGCAGAAACCCTGAAACCCGATCGAAATCAAATTTCACGATCATCTCGTAGACATTCGGCAGAATGTGAACTTGAAACGCGCTCCAACTTCATCGTAACCTCGATAAGAGTGAAAACGCGGATGCTCCCATTAACGTGTGTTTCGTGGAAACCTGACTTATGGGATATCGTAGAAATATCGAGCAGTTCGTAGGAACGGTGATCATTGGACAAACAGCGACGGTAAAGCAAACATTTAGTACTTGGAAGTACTCGTAGCCCTTGGCCGCTCGCCGTCGAGTAATTCACCTGTATACGCACGTGTACACGCACTCGTGCAGTACAAATAAACGTGTTCGCCGCGGTACTAAACAGTTGGTAGACGTTTGTATCCTCCGTTGAAGTACGTGAGAAGGAAGCGTCATTAAGCCGCGTCTAGGTTTCCAGGTAACGTACACGCTCGATGAAAAGTTGGACAACAGGAGCAAAAGGGTTTTCCAACCCGATCGTTTTCTGCGACTTAGTAACTTCTCTGTTTTCTATAATTTCCTCATGTGCATCGTTTCATCGATTGTGTATTGTCGGCACGACATCAACCATTTGTAACCATCCGACTTTTGTCTGTAATTTTCGTTACAAATAATAATATCAACGCATACCAAGATGATAATAACACGCGCTTCAGCCATACGACAATCGCATCTTTTTGTCGCAGTATTTCGTAAGGATCCGAGTCGTTGGGAATAATTTTTCTATGTATAGCACCAGAGGAAGATTGGAAATATACATAAATAATAATTCCTACGATAAATAGTCATTTGGGTATCAATAGGATGCATCGTTGAGGGACTGTTCATTGTCAAACCTCGCTTTCTCTAACCTGTTGACCCCTTTTCTAAAACAAACGCCGGTGGTTCTAATCGAGTACCGATTATTGTTTTCTGCACCACTATCAATTTCCTCTAACCTACCTATTCGTCATAGGACATCGTAGCTATGATCTAATTCTCAAATCTTTTCGCGCAACTTAAAATCTTACGATCGATACTAATTTACTTGGAACGGATATTGGACTTGATTCGATTTTTAAAGGTAATTCCCAGTATCGAATACTATTCTTTCTTTTTTCTTGCAACACTATAAATTTCCTCCAACCTACAACCTATTCGATACAACACGCATCCACTGTGAACGTACTCTGACTCTCGAATCTTCTTCTCCGGTAGAACTTCAATTTTACGATCAGTTTAGGCTTACGCGGAACAGATATTGAACTTGATTCGATTTTTAAGCAGAGAACGTGGCTGCGTTATCGAACGAAGTGGCAATCAGTGGCTGGAGAGTGGTTTGTCCGTTACATAGACTGCTTGGAGCACGATACACGTGTTTAAACAGAGATCGTTGACATATCACGTGAATAGACAAGCGAGCGTACGCATCCAGGTAACGTGGAAGTTCGCTACGTGTCGTATCTGGGCGGATTTATCTGCGAGCCACGCCAAGAGTGAATGGATGGGCTCATGAAATGGAACGAAACATCGACGATAGTTAGGGACGCATAATTAAGAGATTATCGCCGTGGTCTAATGGCATGTAACGGAGAATGGGCTTTCGTGGAGCAGCTTCTGTGTACAGTGACGCGCTTGGAAAGAGGTTTGACGATCTGGAGAACGATAACCGTGATTGATCGCTCGGAAGTGTTGCGGTTAATTCATTCTCCTCTTTGACTAATTGTCGTTATCAAGTGAATTTCAAGATGATTTTTGTAAATCGTAAATTTATTAACTGTGTTGTTACATCAGGGGAAAAGGTAATGAAGTTTCTGATATTTCACGATCACGCGTGCTTTTCGAAATTTCGATTTCGTTCTTTATCGTGAATTTTCTTTTCTCTTATTTCGTTGCTTTTTGTGTTTATATCGATTAAAACGCATATCTTTTCTTATATATTTCTTCTCTTTGGTTTCTTCACTTCTTCTTATTGCTTTTGTATTTGTTTCGTAGAATAGCTATATTTGATTCAATATCGAGGATATTTGTTAGCAATTTATGGATTATGAATCTTCTTTTTCTTATGTATGTACAAATTTTTATATCTTGCGTATTTTCTGTTCTTCCCTTTCTTGATTTATTATCTTTAATCACCGACAGTGTTCAATTACAACGCAAGATAAATCATATTAAATTAGAATGTACATAAAGAAACAGACAGTTTACAAAAAGTATCAATAAACAAATCGATGGATCTATAAAAGGAATCGAGAATTGTAAACATATTTATCCTTTGAAATTAGCTCAGACTTGTTTCAATTAACAACGAAGTGCGAGATTTCACGTGGATGCAAGGCACGTACCTCTATCCAAACAGAGTCGAATCAGAAGTAATACAGCCAGAAAATAATTAACTGCGTTTCCTGTGTTTACGCGAATCTCACGATTTCGTTATATCGTAGATTTTGCACCAGGAACCGGCCGATGACGCTGGCCGAAAATAAATTTGCAGTTGGTACACTGGACGTGGCTCATTTCGTTGGAATCCCTGTTAATTGCCGGCAAACACGCTCCCCGACATGAGAAATTCCCCTGGCGCCGTCTTGTTGGCACTGTCTGGGCAAAAAACCTAAGTATGTACCGAGCCAGAGGTGCGGACGATCATCGAACACGTTTGCAAAGTTCCAGTGCGGGTTAAGTTCGCGCAATCCTATCGCTGAACCCCAAATTTTTATGCAAATTTGTATTTTTACGAACGTATCCACCACGAGCAACGACATTTCTTCCAGAAAATCCATAAAACAGAGCTAAAGATACGGCGAGTACGATATTTCTGATCTTAATCTGCAAGTAATTAAAGAATCCAGCGAAACTCGTGAAATAAAACCGAAAGCATTTGCATTTTAACCTGTCCAAATTTGCTATTGAAATAATTTAAGCGTCTATCGAAAAGAAACCACTGCTCGTTTACGGGACCTATAAAATAAAGAAAAAGAAAAGGTAGAAACATCCTGATCTCGATGTATTTGATTCCAATGTGAAAATAATTAAGGGATCCATTGGCAGGAACTTGCTTGTTAGCTTCTCCTAAATTAACCTAGCCTAATATCATACGAACCTTAGCAATATAATTTCGCTGTCAGGATAATTAAAGCAACCACGCCCTATCCGCCAAATCGATAAAAAGAAAACAAAAAAAGAAACTTTCAGAGCTCGCTATTGTTCCATCCATCGTATCAAAATAATGGGAAAATTCACCAGAAGGATCTTATGATCCTTGTCACGAACCGACGTAACTCAAAATGATTCACATCCCAATAATTGTAATTCTATCTATACATATTAAAATAACGAACCTAAAAATCTTCCACAACCAAAAAAATAAAAAAAAAGAAAAAAGAAGAAAAGAAAAAGTATATCGTAAGGACGACAAACAAATAAAATAATACGATCGACACGCAGAGCCAGAGATTTCTCGTTTCAGTGTCAAAATAATTAAAGGATCGATCGGAAGAAATCGGGGTGGCCGTTTAACGAGCGGCTGGTCCGGACGAGTGAATCGACTCGGAGCAAAACCGGTAGCCGGGTGATTGCCAACAGGCAGAGCGAGCGTCTTCCTTTATCGATCGACAGACAGCCGTTTTCATCCGTCGACGGGTCGGCATAACACGCGTGTTCGGTAACATTGGGCCAGCGACGACGGGTTCTCTGTTGCGCGCCTTCTTTTCCGTCGCGTGTTATTGCGTTCTCCTTTTTCCTGATTCGTATGTCTGGGGTCAGGACGAGTATAACGGGGACCTGGTACCACCGAGGCTCCTCCTTCCCTCGCATTATTTGACCTCGAGCTAAAGCGTTATAAGGAGCAGCTCGCGTGTGCACCGTGCTCGTGTACGTTTGATCGGATCACTCTCGAAACCGACCCTCGCGGCCCGAAATCGTCTCTTTCGCAGCCGAGGTGACGCGAACCTGCAATTTTAAGATACGTAGCTGTGCGGGGCCGTTATAATTGACCAACGACCACCGATCCTGCTCGTCGATATACAGCATGGAGCATGAAACATGTTTCGTAAGGCGAAAAGCAGGGGGATCGGTGTGAGAGTTGAAATTGGAAATGTTCGTGGTAGAAACGAAAACTGTCAAGTTCTGTCCTTTTTTTCAGCAGAATAATACACTCTGACACACAACTAGAGCAATTTCTTTGGATTGAGTGGAACTTTTTCTTTTTTTAATTTGAAATGATCATCGTATCGGCCAATGTCTGCGGCTGTTGTTTGTAATTATATCGCAGAGGAACTGTGACCAATTAAGTGTCATCAATTTATGGAACTTACGATCGAGGTTGCTTCTATCCATGCGATAATGTTGCTTCCCAGTCTCAACCTGAATAGAATCATTATCGTTGCGTCAGATCGCGTATAAACGTAACATTCATCGAGCTGCGAGCTTCGTCCCATTGAAACTTAAAAGTCCTACTTTTATCTTTGAGCAGACACTTCGGTACATTTTTCCAAGTACCAGGTCAGGCTGCTACTCACTAGATGTCAGATACAATTCCAACAGGAGTCACGAAGAAAGAAGAATCATTACTTCTGGATCGGACTATGCGTAAACGTAACTTCCATCGAGCTGCGATCCTACACCCACGGCAAACCAATACAATCTCTCGCCATTACGAATAAACGATTCTACTTTTATTCACGAACATGCGCTCTATTTTCCCAAATACGTAACAGATCAGATCTTGCTAGATGTCGCCTACGATACTCTGGAGAGCATAGGCATGGAGCTCACGTTTCCCGCGCTATCGTACTCGAGGCGGCGAAACGTGTCGCCAGTACCTTCTGGTTTCGTTGAATAATGGGAATATGCTCGGATAAGCGGCGTGTGGCTTTCTAATGCCGCGCTAGGAGTCGTTGCCAGCAGGCGTACGGAAGGATACAGGTGGCTCGACGAACAATGCTCACGACGCAGTCGCTACAATGGAGATCATAATCAAGCAGTCGACGTGTAATGACTTATGGGCCGGTCTTGGTCGTCCGCGTGGCGAACAATAGATCGACGACAGAGATGTTTACGGCGGGAAACTATGCTCTCCTGTTCTAGCTCGTTTTCACACAGACAACGCAAGCTTCGCTCGCGAGAAAATCTACCTCGGACTCTTCCCGGCCAGCTTCTCCAGCCTCTCGCGAACAGACGAATGGAAATTGGGTCGAGTCGCCAAGTTTGTTGCTCGATTTGAATCACCATGATTTATTGGATCGTGCGTCGAGAGGTAAATTTGAGAGAAATCGAATTTTCCAAGGTTGCTGTAGAATTATTTAGTGATTCGATGATGTAGTTACAGTATGTTGGAAACGAGGAGGGATATATTGTCTTCGATGTAATACTCAAGGAAAGTAATATTCGTCTTAATTCGGTTGAATTTGTCCAGTAATTTTATACGATTATTAAATTGTTTCGATTTGTGAATTGAACTTCGTTCATAGAGTATATTGTTTTATCTCAGGTAATAGTTCACATTATATACACAACGTTCGACGTTTATTTCTATTTTTCTATTCTTCGAACGAGATCACGTGAAAAGAAAAGGCTGACGAGAATAATCTTCGTATCTCAAAAACAGATAGTTGATTTTTGCATATACCCGAGAACATTTGCTCGAAGCATTTTCACAGAATGCCAGAAACAAACGATCCTGGAAGGAATATCTAACTTCAAAGAAATCCACCGGTATATTATTCACTTATATCAACGTTCGTTAGCCACCTTTGTAGTTAAAGCAACTGCATATCTCAGCTATTTTCATCACCGACAAAAGCCAGAACGCAACAAAGCGTAACAACATTTTCATCGAAACCATAAATCTACAAAGTTAAATAGATTATCGACTCGCGAAATAAATTATCAACTTCCTCCTCTTCTTTGCCTCTATCTGTTTGCTCCAATTATTTCTAGGTATCGAACGATCAATTGAAAGCGATTAGAAACATAGGAAACATGGAAACCACGAATAGAATCGATTATAGCTTCTGTAAGCGTCGAGACGATTACGCACGGAATCGTTCGTTGGCCCTTTTTTCTCACACGTTGCTTCCGTTTATTTAAGTTGCTCTTACAATGTAGCGAATCGAACGATCCGCCAACAAACAGCGTAGATCCGCGTTTATTCAGGGGAATGTTGATTCCCGTAAATCTGCTTCTGATGCAGGTTCGTTGAGCTAGTTTGCTGAAATTCGTAAACAATCGCAATACAAAGCGGCCATTTTGTCCTCTTAATCTGCAGATCGAATGGAGTCGACCGGAAATGGCAAGCTCCGCGTGTTTATTGACTCCGCGGACGAGTTTAGAAGTCTGAGAGAAGATCGAACGTTGCAAGAGAGCTAATCCGCTCTGTTTCTAGAATTTCTTCATTAATTGCAATTTATGCGGCTTGTCGAAGAGATAGAGCGAAACGAAGAATGTTAGCTGATTGCTCGAAGCAACGACAGAGGAAAAAGATTCCGCTTGCTGTGGATTTCAAAGCTTGCGTAGGAAATATTAGAAGTAAATATAGATTTTACAGGCGAAATTATTTTTTAAGCGATTGAGTTGAAGTTTTCTCGAAACTTGCGTAGAATTATAGAGACGAAGTTAGCGCTGTAAATTTTACGAGCAAAATATTTTTTAATTTGTAGAATTTGAAATTCTACTTGGAATTCTAATGGAATTACAAGAAGGAGAAGATAGAAATTACATGGATTTTGGGAATAACAATATTTTCGCAGTAGAAAAATTCTCGAAGCTAGAACTCATAATAGACAAGTTGGAAATGTATATAAATTTCCGATGAAAGTATCTTCGAAGCTGTGTAATTGAAGTCTAAAGGAAGTTACATGGAGAGAATTAATGACGCACATCTTCAAAAGGATCTCTGAAATCGAAAGATTGAGAACGTTCGAAACTCAAAGATGGTGAAAAAAGTAAAAAATGCGGGCGTATTGCAGAAATAAAAGTATATTTGAAATCCTAGTATTATAAATCATAAATAGTGACAACGATGTACACTTAAACACAAAACTGAGTAGTAAGAAATAAGATACAGAGCAGAGTAGTAAATAGCTTATAAACAGTGGTAATGATAATGTGCCACTATACGTATTAACAAGTAATGAAACGAGGATGACTTTAGCTCATAAAGGTTGTACATGACTTTAGTCTCTCAAGTAGAAAGCGAACACAATGATGAATACCTTGGAAAGTAACTACCAGAGAACAATCAGATCAACTTAACGTCTCAATGATTCATGACTCCTGGCGAGCTAGTTATCACATATGTAGTTCAGAACTTTCGTTTCTCCCGCTTTCAATAATTTGTGATATTAGAAACAGACATTTTTGTAAATCTAATTTCAACCTTAATTTATTGCATCCTCTCGTCAGGGCGTCTTCCGCCGCTACAAATCAAACACTAAGCAATCGAAATGGCTTCTCATCAGTGGGAATAATGCACGTCTTATCGATGTCACGACTTATTTTCGATATTATTCAGAATATTTTATGCAAACGTTGTTGAAAGATGTTGTTCTTCGAACATTCTTTTAAGAGTTATATTAGTCAACAAGATTCAAGTACCTAGGAAACGTTAGAAAAGAAAGATTAAATCTTTAAGACTGTAGATATTATCGAAGATTAATACAAAAAGAATTATAAATTATTTCGATCTAAATTTTCTATATAACGTTTATACAAATGCATGTTTTTCGATTGATTAATTTCTGCTTCCACGCGATGTCTATATTAAACCATTTAACGCATCTACATCTACGACACTGTGAAATGCACGAATCTCCTTGTATCACCACAAATTGAACATTTTCTACGTATATTACCTCTTTATCCGCGTGCAACAATACGAGAACAAATTCGAAGACCATCCAGAGATTTATTTTACAAAGTTCAACGAAGAAATATATATATATATATATATATATATATATATATATATATATATACCATAACACCATTTCTACCCTCTCTCTATCTTCGCGAATTATCTTTCGAATAATTGAGAATAATGCTCGAAAAGCAAGATTGATGATCGAAATGGAAACAAACGGTGCGGCATCGAGTTTCATCATCCGGTAACATCATCCAAATACGAAGCTTCTGAATTAGAAGATTCGCGATTAGTCGGTAGAGGAGACCTGTCTTGGAATAAAGGCAGCTGCGAATGCAGATGGGAACAGGCTGCTCCTTTCTATTCTCCTTGCCTAGCGCGATGTGTAATATTCCTTTCGTAATTTATAATTCGCCGTGGACAGACACCGTGGGCCCCATCACGTTCTTCGTAATTAAATCTCGCCTTCCTTGGCCATCCTGGTTTCTCCCGTGTCTCGTTGATAGTCAGCGTTCTCTATCATTTCCAGGTATGCTTCTAATTTCCTTCTACGAAAGCGTGCTCCATCAGAAGGTGCATCAGAACGCGAATACGAATGTCTTTTGTCGTTAGTTCCTTGTTGTTGGTTATCTTTTTAAAACAGCATTCGCGATCTTGCAAGTCTTTTTCATTCTATTGTCCACTAGTCTCGGCATTGTATCGTTGACTGGTTGGTTGTCTGCTCGATCGTACGATAGAGTTTGAGCGTCTTGAAGGATGTAAATGACGGACTGAACATCATAATGGTGCGAATCGTGATTTTGACAGTTTCAATTCAATCGTGTATCTTAATTTTTATATGTGCCATATCCCCTTTGGATTCGTAATTAATTAATATGCAGAAGTATGTAAATTACGCAAAATTTAGCAACTATTATAATATTTAAGTAAGTCTAACAAAATTCTTCTTCTATTAATTTATGTCCCTTTAAGAAAATGTGAATTTGCATAAATATCTGCCGTCCAGTTACAACCTTATTCTCTGCCGCGATACCATTTCGAGGCATTTTCTTCTTTATCAGTTCGCTGTAAACGACTTGGCAATAAGCAAATGCATAATCTAAAGGATAATAAACGCATATAAACGCCCTTTAGTAGATACAAACGGATATCGTTGCCATTGTGAATACTATGACCTTCGTGTAAATCTTGGAGGATCGTTCGAATTCACAGGACGAGACTTTTTCACGCGCTATAGTGTCGTAACGATACTTGGATGACGCGGCCACGCGCAAGTTCATCGAGGGAGAAAGGTTCCTCTTCTGCTTTTGTGAAAGGATTTAATTCCACGACGTTTAAGGGGCCCTCTAACGATCGTTACGAGGGACATTAAGACGCTCGAGGCTTAGCCCAGGCTGTTCGTTAGAGTCTCGACTTGTTTAAGACCGTGAGACACGCTGAGGTTGCTACTGCCACTTATTAATGCTACACTGTACGCGGAATACGGCTTTCTGCAATAATAACGCGCTGCACGACCGTCTGCTAACCTCACTGACTCTATATGTGTCGGATTTTACAGACGGTGCTGTTGAACCTCGTGGTATTCTTATTAGACAACTGTGGGTGGGTTTAGAAACGAAAAGGGTGGTTTTGCAGCCTCAAATTCTATAGGAAAGGTACGTTTAGTGACAATTTAGAGTCTTAGTATCTTAGCACAGTAGAATTTGGATAATTCGAAATGATTGAGTAATAAGTAGTAGATTTATTGGACTGTATCTGTAATACGGCAAAATCAATTTGTTAACAAAAACAAAATATATCTGTCAAATATAGAATACGCAAGGTATACAAAATATAGAATATAGAACATCGAATATTTTCTTAACCCATTTCCATCGTCTGAACGTTCTCGGCGATGGCTGACGATGAACGAGTAATTCTACTGTGCGCTTGAATATCTCAAATATCATTGCAATATTACATAGAATGACCGACGATGAACGACTAATTTTATTGTAGCTTGGTCTACGTATTTTGTAAATCTTTTCATAATACAATCCATATTACAATGGTTGACGCTGAACGACCGATTCTACTGTACCTTACTTTGTATATTTTACGCACGTTTGCATAGTACAACGCGTATTACAATGGCTGGCGATGAACGACCAATTCCACTGTACCATACTTTGGATAGTTTACGTATCTTTATATATTACGTACAATGGCTGACGATGAACGACCAATTCCACTGTACCATACTTTGGATAGTTTACGTATCCTTATATATTACGTACAATGGCTAACGATGAACGAGCAATTCTACTGTATCTTATTTTGGATAGTTTACGTATCTTTGCATATACAATGGCTGACGATGAGCGACAAATTCTACTGCGCCTTATTTCAATCATTTCCCTCGTATCTTCGCGCGTTACGTGCATCCCATTAATTAGATATTTGTTTCTGTAAAGCAAATTTCCTATGAATACATAAAAATTCGCAGCCTAATTGGTAATAACGCGAATCTGTCCAGACATTGGCGTTAGTTGAAAGAATTTTTACGCGTCATAACACTCGTCTGTACCAAATCTTAGTTTAGCCACACGCACGCGAATCACCGTGCTCCTTGGAAGGACCTCCAGACAGGATGCTTTTAAAGAGACGGACAAAGCAGACGTTTCCATGAAACGCTCGCTCATATCTCTTTCGTTGGGTCGTTTCTGTTCATGCACTATGTCGCATCGTTGAATGGTCGACGCTGCAGAGGCTCGAATGATGCGCTGTTTGCATGTTGGAGATCCTTTTTACTTTGACTGGCTTTTGTATGGAAGGACGTATTTTGGTTGGTTTTGGTATATTGTATGGCTGGCTGTAGTGTGAGAAATGAATTGGAGGATTGCGGGGTTAGAGGCGTCTGTCTTATGGGTTGTACAAGGTGAATCATACGAATATGTTTTGTATGTTGGTAGTGGGAAAGAAGAACTCTGTGTTGTTTGTTTTTCAATCTATAAAATATTAATAAATATTCATAAGAATGTTAATAAAGATAGAACCAAGTTGATAGACAAATTCCAATTTACATACGTAATCAACTGTTAACTTAATTATTCACAAACAGGAAAGAAGTGCGCATGACCAATATTTAGTTAACTGATTACATACGTAATTTATGCAGAGACTAAACAAATATTGCTTCGACGCACGAACATTTTATTTCCTATAATTCGTATAATAATCATAAAATTTCGATAACAATTTATTTAATAAAAAGTCAGCAGGAATCGACCAAAATTATTTATTAACACTCTTAGATTCATAGCAATGTTTCCCTCAATTTAATTAATATTTATCGATGAAACATAGGTAGAAAAAGATCATCATTCGCTATAAAAGCGTCGTATCCATAAAAGTCGTATCCATAAAGCGTTAATATTTTGCAATCTTACATTTAGCCTTTGTGGCTATGTAAACATAAAGAGGAAGGAAAAACGATACGGCTGTCAAATCTCTGCTTTCACTGAGCCCGCACGTGACCCACAAAATGTTCTCGTTTGTGTTCCGACGGTATGGGTCGAGCCAGGTCGGACATGATTTACCGCCCGAAGGATAAATCGAGCTCATGAAAATTTTGATTGGCCTTTAGTCGATTTTACGGTACGAATAAAAAAAGAGGATCACCTGGGAATCCGCGTTACGATCGAACCACGCGTTACGCAATAAAGCGTAATGAGAGATTCCAATTAACAGTTGAAACGATTATGTAAAGGTCGATTACATGATATAAAACTCGATATTCAAGTGAGAATGGCCTGCATAAAAATAGATTGCATTTCTCAGGTGCGATTGAATAATTACTTTTAATAATCTGTTACGCTGCAATCTTGTTTTATGATATGATCATGTCGACTGTATGTATAGGATGTCTCGTTTAAACGGAAGCCATTAAATAAATTGAAAAATACGGATGAGATGGACAAATATTAAATCTTAGGCTTCTACAATGATTTGATGACATATTTATGATGTTCCTCTATATCATTCTATGCCATGACGAAACGTAGTCGTTGCTGGCTACATTATAATTGAACTAAAATGTTTGCGAATCTCTCCAAAGCTAAAATCGAGCGCCGGTAACATGTTCAGGAAAACGTTGTTCAGAATATTAATCTTGACAGCCTATTTCAAGGTCATTGAATTCGTTCGCCTTGCAAGTAATTACCGTGAAGTTAACCGATTTGGCAAATAAGCTGTTCAAACGAAATTATAACATACAGCTGCCTCAAATTGTCTCATATCTATAAATTTCCACATGGATCCACGCGTTAGCTAAAAAATTCAACCCAGTATGGCCAATTCTCGAATCTCGAATCACGAATCTCGGTTCGTCGAGGTTGGTGGTCGACGATGCTGTGCGCCGAATCTTTCTTTCCTGCGAGTTCGTCTCGCGAGGCTTCATTACTTGGGCTTTTTACTCACGTGGCATGAGTCACGAGGCGATATTCCGTGGCGTCGGCCCGGTAATGAGCGTACGGTAGCAGCGTGTGCTCGCTCGCACGCGTGCTCGTTCCACGGTATCCCCTTCAGCGTCGATAATTCACGGCCGTTGCTTTGTAACCAGCCGGGGAGAGGCTTGGACCCGTATGCAAATTCTTTCTGGGTCATATACAAACGCAGTGAAAGCAAAGATTTGACAGTGCTATCATTTCTCGCGCGGGTCGCCCGATAATAAAATATATTTCACGCACGCCACCGCCGAGAAATGCCGTTCATCATGCTTCTTATTGTTGATTCTTCGTTGGCGGCGGAACATGTTTAAGAATAATGTAACGAAAGGCTGGCGTCTCCGCTTTTGAAGATTCTTCTTCCTTCCTCGTCGATTCTTCTCTTTTTCCCTTAGTTTCTTTTAGACAGCTGCTGGCGTCGAATATTCTGCTCTGATCACGCTGCGTGGGATGAGTTAGAGTTCGTAGAGATGCGAGTATTTTATTTCCTGTAGACCACGTGCGTGCTAGTTGGGCCAGGTTATACAGTTACCTATAAAAGTCTTTGTACATTTTAATATTTAATGGTCGTCCGTTTATCTTTATAAAACATACAGCGCGTGTATTTCAAACGCGACACGACTCAATCAAGCTTTTCGTTGCTCAAACATTGTTTTCGTAACTTTCCATTCTTAGTCTTCGGCATTCCGTCTTGACGATACTTACGTTCTTCTAACGGACGACTGAATTATATTTAGTCACTGTAACATAATTAATTGTTAACATGTGGATCGATAATAAAACACGGTGAATTTTTGTAGTAATTAATCGCAGTGAAACTTTGTAGCATCTTATTTCAAGAAAAATAGCCTCTTCATAGCGTGTACGACTACTTCCTTGGATGACTACGATTCAATTTTTGATACATATTTTACATAATATTCGTAGAGTTAGACGAGGAGGAATGATAAACGATGGACATCCTATATTTCGCGTAACTTTAAAAAATTCGTCGAAATAAGAATATAGCGACGATTTAATTTTATTAAAGCACAACGTTGGAAAAAAGCTACCTACTCTCGAAAAAATTCCTCCGGAAACCTCCAAATCCTACTAACTCGGTTAGTTTCAAATTAATACTCCATTAAAATAAAGTCAGTTATACTTCGAATCCACACGCTCGTACGTTAAAAAACACTCGCATAAATAATCCGTCTTACGAATAACTTTAAACAGAATTTCTTGCATAAACTTGCTTCGAGAATTACGAATTCAACGGCACTTCCAAATCGGTAGATCAAAAATTGCCGCCGTGAGTTTTAGACAGTGAACGTTACGTAATATCCGAACGTGAAACGTAGGAGGAGGAAAAAATATTGGTTCGATTGAATTCCATAAATATACCAGGAACTAATCTCGGCGAAAGCATTTATCATCGAAGCGATCGAAATTAATTGAAGGGAAGGGGCGGCGGTGGTCGATCGACGGAAACCGGTGAAACGGTTTCGCCACGAAGTGAATCAAAGGGGGAACAAACAGGAGTAGGTACGACCGATCGATCGAATAAATTTCCAGTCACCGCCTGCTGGGAAAACGAATTCCCCCTCTCCCTCCCCCTGCCTTCGTTTGGTATTCAACGCGACGCTCGCCCGGCGTTTTAGTGCCAATCGAACGCTAATCATCGTGCGAACACCGCGCACGGAATACGGAAATTATCGAACGAGACCGATAAATTGAGTTCTCAGCCGATATCTATCTCTGCAAAGGAATAACGGCTTTAGTTAGTAGTTTGTACTATGTTTGTACATTGTGTCTCGCAAACAACTTGACGAATGACGGATCTGTGTTTCAGTTCGCTTTACTGTATGTTCGTACGTGCCTTGTTTCGAGGTTTGTGCGTATACGATAGTAAGTACGTGTAAGATAGCAAACGAACCACCGAGTGCACGCGTTGCTAGTTTGAGATTTGTTTCGGAAAAGAGATGATGTAAATTGACTGTGTTATTTATCCGTAGATCTTTAGAAAATCTATCATTTTGATGGAGGAAGATTCGTGATTAACAGGCTAGCAATTTATATAGAGTAGAAAGTAGAAACGCGAGGAAAATAGCGTATCACAGGCTGTTTATCCAAACAAAGATATTTTCCATTAACAATGAAGAGTCGTTGCTTTGCAATAGTACGAGCTATCGGACAACTCCATTGAGATTTCTCAACGAGCCCCTTATCTCCGTCGTAAACAGTTCGTAAATCAATATTTTAATAGCATCCGTAAGATTGTACTCAATAATTCCCCTGGCCAATAAACATTTGCATACAGCCTTATAAAATCCTCAATACAGATACTTTGAAAAGAAACAAGCAAAGAAAGAACGACCCAAGTAACTGTACAATTTACGATCCATCTGTGAGCCGTACAGCTTGCTTCGGCTTCCATTCAACCACGAAAGCTTTTCTTTGGTCAAGGACATCCGAATAGGATACCGTTCGTTGCCTCGATAAATTTCTCAATGCCTGGCGCCATCGTAAGAATCCGAGAGCAAGGCTGACCAGACGTTACAAGCGTCAGGAAAAATGCATTCTTCGAAGAAGGATGATTCCTTTCCTCTTTCGTGCAAGGATCCGACAAGGAGAGCCACGGTGTGATACCGGATTTCACTTTGTTTCGTCTCGCGGCAATTAAAACGCAATGCACGAGGATGAAGAGGATGAACAAAGAGGATAGGACTCGCGCGGTTATTTTCGGAGCTGAATTTACATCCATGTTTGTTAGTTGGTATTTTAAAGTGCCGGTACTTCACTTTGGGGGGTGACAAGGAAGATCTTTACTTTGATAGGATTATTTATCGAGCAACGCGTGAGTATGAAGTCGCATGACCATGCGTTTCAGTTATATCGGATGTTTTATCGGGAATTCTCGTTATAGAGTTTTATTTAATCGGCATTATTATCTGAATTCTGGAAGCGGGATATTTTTAGCGAAGTGAATTATATGATTTATAAAAGCGTATGAATTTTAATTAAGTTTGCTTTATTCTCGGCGAATCTGTTAATCTTTCAATCTTGGTAAACGAGGACGTTTGTAAGATACCGAATCTCAAAGACAAGTGTCTCGTTTCTACTTTTACGTCGAGGCGAGTAAAATGACGATTTTCTAAAAATTCGACCGATGCGTTAGAACGCGGACGATCTCTTCGAGAAGATAAACAATCGGGTAAAAAATGTAATTGCCTGGTGAAGAATCTGCATAAAATATACCTATAAAAAGTCAGGTGAAAATGCGAATATAAAACGCGGCATCTCTTACAGAAAGCAATCATACGATTCGTCATCGCGTTAAGGATATTTCGATTCAATTTATTCGACCTTAAACCTGGATGCTCGACCAATCGGTATAATTCACGCTTAAACAAACATAGCTTCTACCATATCGAAATCACCGAATGAGCAAACAACAGCTGCATCGACGGGACCCATATACGACCACCTAAACAACTAAAACGAACATAATCTTCCTACCAAAACCTGTCTCTTCCTCCTCTTCCCTTTCTCTCTCTCTCTTCCTCTCTTGTTCAAATATTTCGTGCGCTAATTGTTTCAATTAATTTCCGCAGATAACCACCGGTATTCATTACCCTATCTACCGAAAACGATCAAACGAAACGCGTAAATATCCTTCAATCCAGCGTATCCAAGCAATTACGTCCGGACGAATTTGCATTTCCATTAATTAAAGCCCCGATCAAGTGGTCGGATTTAATTATTTGCGAAATCTTGGAATTCAATAACCGTGTAGAAACGGATAATCCATTTATGGGATAAACTGCTGCGATCTTGGTGATTTTCATCACCGACGATGTTGCTCTACGATCCACGCTGAATTAATTAAGATTTGACGCGGATGAGCGAGTTTCAACTGTATCGGACGTTTCTCGATATTTTTAAACTTTTCTTATCGGCGGATGAGATATGGTGTAACGCTTTGGATTAAATTTGTAACTCGTGTTTCTTTAATCGCTTCAAAGTTATTATTTATTAATATTCTTAATATAGATATAATTCGCAATGTACGATTTATCCGCCTTACGATTAATCAGAAGTCAAACCTCGATAGAGGCTCTCTTCCATAGCAATTTACCAACTACCAATATTAATAACTCGAGGAATTATTAAAAGTTAGAAGTTATAGAGACTTTTATCTTATAATTCTGCAATGATCAAACGCCTTTCGATACTTGTAAAATTTAATTTTCTTTGTTAGCGTTGAGGTTATTAGATGTATGAACAGAGGAACGCGTGGATAAATTGTAAAGTAGAAAATTTATTTTAATACAGAAGTGTAAGTACAAGTAGGAATATAATTTGAGCTGGTCCCGATCCGCCTGTCTACTGTCTATGGTCTGCCTTCGTCCCAGTCTATTGTCTATACGCTGTCGATGGCTTCGGTGCTTGAGAAAACTAAAAAGACCAGATGTAGAGTTTTCTTGAAAGTGGTGACCACTTCAACAGTTGGCAAATTTCTTTGATGTTGTGCAAGAGAATCTATTAACATCGATAGGTTGTAGCTTATGTAAAGTTGACAAGAAAAACTTGTAAAGTTCCACTAGACTTTTCATACGGACCTTTATGCATCTGTGCGAAATTTAAAAGTGCAGAAATGCATGAAATGCAAATATATGTATGGCAAATATCCCAAGTATCGTATATTACACTTCAGTTAGGCTTTATAATGCCTAATAATATGTTATAATGATGAAATCCGTTTCTGTTGCCAATCCAAATTCCATTCCTCTGATTGCGCCTATAAAAGTAGTAAAACTTGAAGGTATTCTAATAAGAAAGTAAAACGTGCTGATAATAAATTCGAATGACCGTTGCACGATCCACTATAGTAGGTTGTTGCATGAAAAATGTCAAAAAAGGTAATATTAAGCTTGAAATGAAGAAACGAAGGGTCAAAACGTTGTTCTCGTGTTAATCGTGTTTATTATTGATTCGCTGGTTGCTTCGTCTTTCTCGGTTATTAATGGCTGGTGAACGGTTAAAAATATGCAGCCAATTAATGCGGTAATGAAACGCGCGAGCTGCACGCAACGGTACAGAGAAAGGCGGACTTTCGATGGCTGATTTTTCAGTGGCGCGATACGCGCCTCAACAAATCGAGTGCCAGCCGTTTTGATGTTGATTTATCTGATCGCTTGATCCTGCGTTGGACGGGAGCATCAGACATCCTCGTGTCCATGGAAGCTTTCGTATAACCTGGGTGGTTACGCGAGACAAGTGCGAAGAGCTTTTGTTAGATCGTTGCAAATATCCATTTAGTAATTTGATTTTTTAATTCTACTGTTGAAACCTAGGTGATCCATAAGAATGTGGATTAGATTATTGCTTAAGTTATTTTTATGGTGTTCATTTATATCTCTATTCTGTGTTTTATGTTATAAAAATTAGTAATAGCATTGATCGAGTAAGATAAATTAAACATTCCTGTTTAACCCTGCTGTTTATCCCTGTTTCTCGAATTTTGTTAATGGCGATCTGATTGTAGCACGCGAAAAGAATTTGTTACATTTAAAGAAGATATTTGACGTATAATAATTGCACAAACTGTGAAGATATTTCTATTAGAGAAATATAATTGCGTCGGGAATGTCTGAGAGAACGTAGCAGGTAAGAATACCAGGAGCTTCCTGTAAAATTGTAACAAACAGACTGCGGATTTTTATGGAAAATTTAAACATGCACAAATTTCATATAATATAGGAAAATACATAAAATACCCAGAGTGAAGTATTTCTTATAATGTTTAATAGGCAGAGCAAATCTTTAAAGTTCTTTAAATCTCCCAAATCTTACTACTTTTTAAGTTACCTTCACGAAGATATAAATTTGCATAAAAATTCGCGATCCATTGATAAATAGTGTACGGAACGGACTTTGTAAATAAAAATCCGTAAAAATGTACTCTCCACTCGCCACTTTTCCTCAACTTTTGCCATCATTTGCAACTTTTCCATTATCACAGCCATTTGTCAAACAGACGAATCCTTTTACTTTCGTAAATTCACTCGCAGTTCTCTCTAAGAATCCAAAAGCTGGCGTATCGATCAATGGTCATCGATCTGTAGATCGATGAATAGAATGATTAACGTGCCCGTGGCGGTCGTTTCACCCACGTTCCAACGTCTCTACGTTTAGAGACCGTGGATAATTATTAATTAACGAAGCAGCTGGTGGGGGTCCGACAGGTTGGGCCGGGGAGCAGTAGAGCAGCGGCGATAGCGGAACGCGATAAAAGGCCGATTCGCATGAGGAGCTCTATCGCCTCTGTGACTGTGGTATATAGTCGCGCTGGCGAGCATTTTCTCAGGCGGGAACACGCCGAGAAGCCTCTGACTCCTTGCTATGATGTATTAGCCCTGTAACAGCGGCTCGCCTCTCGACTGATTCTCGCGATTTTCCTTCGCCTAGCCGGACTGAGATATCGAAAGATTGTTTATTAATCAAAACGTGACCCATTAGCCTCCTGGATGCTCCAGGCTCAAGAGTAATGAGCGTTTTGAATTCCGCGAGTCGCGCATTGGATATTGATTCTGCGAGAAAGTCGTTGCTCGCTGTTCGAGATAAGAAGGCTGTGGGAGAGGCTGACGGGGTGAAAAAGTGGATGGTGATTGATTTTCTTCCTTGATTTTGGTTACTTTAGTTGGTTAATTTCATTAGCGTGTAATTTCAGATAAGAAGGCTGCGAGAGAGGCTCACGGGGCGAAAGAGTGGTGAATGGTGATTGATTTTCCTTGATTCTGCTTAGTTTAGTTAATTAATTTTCTTAGTGTATAGTTTTAGATAGGAAGACTGTCGGAGAGACTCTTAGGGAAAATAGGCGGTGGATGGTGATTGATTTTCTTCGATTCTGATTAGTTCGGTTGGTTAATTTGGCTGGTTACGATCTTGAGAAAACGATGGCTTGGACGATTTACAGATGGAAGAAGATACAGAATATTCGTACTATGCAAAAATATACGATATATTTCAAATATAGTGCTCGTTATGCTATTTATATTTTTACGAAAATGTGCTGAAATATCCGCAAGTCTACTTGTAGAATTTATTATCAGTAACTGTAGAAATTCCAAAAATACCAAAGAAACTCGATATCCTCGGGTACTTTCTTCCTTCCTATCATGTCGCGATTATGTACGTCACATACCTTTAGAAATTTACAAAAATTTCAAGTATCTCGTAAAAAGTGGATCTGCAGACGTCACTTGGAACTCGCGAGATTTCTCGAAGTCGTAATCGCGGGTCGTAAAGTTTCAAGAAACGACGCGAAGTTTACGAAGCCGGAAGTGCGCGCGCTATCGATAGCCCGATAAAACGCGCGGAACAGAGTGGCGCAGGTTCATCGAAAGTCGAGGCTGTCAAGTGTCAACTGTCAACCATTTTCACCTGCGCGCTTGATTTCTTATATAAAATGATTCTCCAGTTCTTCCTTGATTATTTATTATTATTTTTATTGTTTTTTCCGTACGTGTCCGGTTAACTGTCCTGTCGTGATATGCCGAAAGAGAGATTTGTACGGGGTGTAATTGGAGAATTAATTGCTTCGTTGTTCCCGTGATTGCGTAGTCGGGACACGAGTATTGTAATTAATGACTGCGTGTTTTTATGTTACGTAATTTTTAGATCGTGAGATTCGCCATTCTTTCCACAGTTTGTAACTAGAAACTGTATGGTAACTGGCACTGAAAGTAATTAATATACTGTGCTTGTTTAAACTCATTCGTGTTTTATGAACAGAATTAAAAAAAGAAATTGAATATTCATACCTCGAGTGATTTGTGCATCTCTGCATATTATGTGCATTCTATACACTTCCCGGCACTTGAATTTCCCATCAATACATGGACGTTCACGGTATAATAATTAACAAAGTATTTAATTGATACTAATAGATATCGCGCAGAAAATTTAGAAAGTCGAGGACGTAATTCATACTGATTTATATCGATGAGCTTTCCCTTATCGCTGTAGCGAATACTTTACAGGCTTGCACAAAATATGTCTATAACTTCTATGCGAATACTTTCGTTCTGTTCCAAACTTTACCGACCTGATCAAGATAGCCGTGTCTGGTTACGCTGCTAATAAAATTTCGGAAGATTTTGTATAACACGTAATGCTGTATCCATAAAAACTTTTAACGATGAGTACGCGTGAATCACGGTAAGTACCGTTTACCGTTTTAACTTCGCAGTTAACAAATATTCCGGCCGAAGTGCAGTCTTTTACCCCACATTCCTTATCTTAGCTAACTTATCCTCTTTTTATACACAATCCGATGTAATATCGTTACAAAAGAGGATTACGAGAGAATAGAAACGAATAAAAAGAGAAGAATGACACGCGAGTAGCTTACGAAACACATAAATTACGTGGCTCGTTATCGGCGCTCTGCATTCACATTAATCCGTAATAAAAGTAGTTTGAATCGAGCGTCGCGTTAATTTTAAACAAATTGCGAAAGAAAGTAGCTTAACGAGTGGATCAGCACGACAAATTTGAATAATAGCCCAGAGAAGCACTTTAGTTTCACTTGCGACTCAGACCACATTATATTTTATATCCATCTTACCCGTGCATTATACGACTTTTAAGCCGCTCGAGAATTTTGCAATCGGCATTCTTTCGGACCAGGCCCGGTTCTTTCCGCCACTTTCCTTCTATTTTTCATAACCGCTCCTTTCCAGCGTTTATACAAAATTTCGAGTTACGCTAGCGCCCTTATTAGCGCGATATCTCGCCTACGTGCCGCTCATAGTGCGTTTTTAACGCCCATTATATCCACTAGAATCCACGCCTTCGATGCATCTCGTCTCGGTTAAATATTCAGCCGATTTGCATCGGAGAATACATTTCGCGCCGTTTCTTCATGCATATCGTGTGCTTCGCTAAACGTTTCTAAGCTACTGCTGCCATCCTGTTTTCTTTTAGAACATTTTGGTTATTTTATTTCTGCGTGTGACACTTTGGCTGTCATTTTCTTCGCCTACTGCCCTGTTATACAAGGTGTCTCTGGAAAAGTCTCTAGCATAGGAGGATAGGGTAAAGCAGATTGTCTAAAGTTAGTTTGTTTAATTCAGAGACTCGAAGTTGATTTTTATAAGATTTCTTAGTCATCCTAAGATCACATACAATGATCGTAGGAAGTATTAGTACGCTATTGTATTTATTATAGCATTCACATTTACAAACTATAATCTGAAGTAACAATAAATAATTTCTATGTTAACAGAGAGAAATAAAACAGGCTAATATAACATTCAGAGCATCCATTCATGTTTTGTTCTCTGCATTTCGTTACTTACGTACTGATTAATTAAACTTTGTGTTATTTGGTGGCACTCCCGTGTCATTAAAAAAATTTGATACTACGAAAATAGAATATAGCACCTGATAAAGGAGCGCTTCGTTGGAAAATCAGGATGTGCGTCGATATTTTTTGTACTCACTATGGATGGTAATATGGTATCGAAATATCATGTTACGAGTGTCTGGTTGAAATTATGTAAGATCTAGTGTAATATTAAAGTGAAAAGAGGAGGACCCATTTTTAAAAGTTTCGTCCGTTTTTTTCTTTTTTATTTATGAAATGAAAGCACGTTCGATAATGTTACACTTTACGGTACACCCTATATATCTGAATTTGTATATTTTTTAACTCCGTCTCGATAATACGGTGAGATAATTAAGGTAGGTGAATACAAATCGAGGATCGGTTAGGAGAGGATCGAATGTAAATTGCGTTAATGAAACGGAGAATATCCTGTGGAACTAAAATAATCTACCAGCATCTGGACTCTTCGTATCTATTAAAATTCAAATATCGATTTTCAAATATTTTTAAATATTCTCTCATCGTAATATGTCATAAATTAAATACATTGCGACGAAAAGCGATTCTCAAAGTGTAATCAAAGAGGAATTATGTTCATCGCTCTCTTAAATTCGATAGTATCAGGCTACTTTTTATCATAGTAAAAAAAGGAAGTGAATAAACTTCTTGTTGAAATTTTCCTGCTTTCCAAACTTTCAATGATATCATACCTGGCTTCTTTTCCATATTATTCGATAAAGTAGCCTTTTAAACAGAAATATTACGATACGAATTCTCGTTTTATGTTTTAAACGTGAAACGTGCGATAAGATCGCCTTGTTATTTCCGTAATTAACGAAAAGAGCACGCTTTTAAACTGATGAATTATTAAACCATCGCGAATAAAAAGTGATTCCCAGGCATCCCTAAAAACCCGATAAGATCGCGTTAACGTTAGTAAACGGAAAGTATACAAGTATAATTATAGTTGTTCCCTTTTAAGCGGAGAATTATCGAATCTCATAAACGATAAATGATTTTTAAATAGCCCTCGTTTCTCGTTGCTCGTGATCTCGATAACGCGGTATTCTTTCTTCTACTGTAATTAATGGAAGAAAGTATCCGTTTAATTAGAAGAAGAATTGTTAAATCATTAATACTGGAAAGAAAGTTGCCGTTACTTCTAACCGTTATTATAGCAAATAGTTTCAAGATCTCTAAAAATATATATATCCATAAATTAATTTACGCTGTTCCAGATAATTAGCGGATCGCTACTACGGACAGTAGTTCTGTTACATCGGTTATGCGAACAGAAACGAGAAAATTTTATAGATTTTATAGACTAGCGCGATGAGGACTTAAAATAAGAAAATTATCGAACAAGAGCTGTATAAATGTGAAGAGTAGGAAGAAAGACTTGTTTTTAATTTAATCATTCGGTTAGATATTACACGGGTATTAGATCGATAGATACAATTAGCGGTTATTTCATTTATTTCGTTTATACGTAACATAGCACACGTTTTTTCCCATTGAAACATAGTTTAATACAGATACAGATGTCTCGTTGCGTATATGAATATACATAGTTAAAATATAGAAATATAATCGAGCTACGTTTTTGACAATGTCGAATTTGAGGAGTGAACGCAGTTATCTTATTTTTTGGCAAATGATAAAGCGCCATTGTGCTTCTTTGCCGCTGTACCATTCACAAATTTAAATAAACATTCCACGACACGACTAACATCAAGCGCATATACGAATTCTTACACAACAATGAACGCGTCGTCCGAAACTCATAAATGGGTTTAGTCGTGAAAGAGAGTTGAAAGCAAAGAATCCTTGACCAGCTAAATCTTTTGGGCTTTGGTATTACACGTGCTTTGTTCCAGCGTTCGTTAAAAGTTTCCAAGAAACAATGTGCGTGGAACGTTTGGTCGGATGCGATGAATGGACGGAGGATGTAGAAGGATCGAAATTGAGAAGAAGACTGCACGGTGACGAAGGTTACGCTGCGAATTTGTTAGCGTATTTACGCGTACAATAGCGCGAGCGAGCAGGTCTTCTTCGCTGAATTATGTAAATCCATTTTATTCGCGTTTTCACCGCACGCAATGACACGCGTTCCACAAGCGGGTTTCACTTGGAAAGTCAAACGATTTCCATCCACAACGATCGCTGCCTCGCGCAAGGATAACCTCACGCAATTTACCAATTGCCACGTTACGTCGAAAGGAAGAAGATTCCTTCGGCGCAGTCACTTTGCGCGTTGATTATACATTGTCACATGGCTAAAAGTCTTCATCGTTTTGCGTTATTTGGTTATAGTCGCGTCAACTGCTAGGTCATTAGCGACTACTTTGGGATACACACCTCACGTGTGTACGAAGGCTCTAGGACACACGGACGTCTGTTTCTCTGCGTGTGCCTGCTCGCCGAGTGACCAACAATGACTCTTTTGATACAAGCGAAGATATATGTGAGACCTACTACCTGGTTCCAGGTGGATTCCGAACCACCAGAGACCGTACAGTGTTTTATCAAAAGACAAGAGATCGATCAACTGCTACCTCTTCTGCTACTAAGAAGATACTGTTGTATCACTATTGAAACAATATTGCGTGTTACGTTCCGTCTTCAAATTCTGCTGGCAGTCTGCTGTCTCGCACGGGATGATGGTAATTACGACCACATGTGTGCGATTTCGGAGGCTTGGCAACAGCACGGCGTGGCGATTTCCGTCCCACATAGATCGGAGTAAGCGCATTTTTGCACGTGTGCCACGAGTGACGTGATGGATAGACGTGGTGCAGTGAGCGTACTGTGTCTCGTCCTCGGTGCTGCGTCCAGGAATGTGCAGACTCGGTGACTACGGGTGCTGGAACGTTGTCGCGGGGCGAGTCTGGGAGGATTTAAAAAGGGGATCCTACGACGACGAGCTTAGCAGTCAGTTAGCAAAGCGGAGTGTCAGCCAGTAAGAGAGAAGTTACAGTTAGGGTTGGACAGGACCGTGGGTAAGGCGAAGTCACAGGCCTCTTGCTACGAGTTGCGCACGTTTCCAGCAAGCCTCGCTCGTGTACCACAGATATCCGTAAAGAGGCAATGGGCTTGCAGAGTTTCGTTCAGTGGCTGTAAATCTCGAGCGGCGTGAAAGTGATTGTGCGTTGACTTGGGTCGCGGGTGCATGTTTTCAACGCGCCAGCTATTGTAAACTTCGATCATCTGATAACGAGATGCGCGTGTAACAAGCGACATCGAGAGTTGTATGCGCGAGTGAGACGATAACCTCAAACGGCCTACACTTGCCGCGAGTCGCGATCGAGTCTAACAATAAGCTATCCTTTGCTTCGTCTTTGCATCCTTTTTCTATTATTCCCATTAGCGTCACCAGAGACGAAGTTTTGATTCAAATCGTGACACAGTTATTAATGTCGCGTGTAAATCTGTATATCTACGTCGCTTGTATTCCTTTCTCTAGTTTCCTAGTTTCAGGTAATTCCGAGCGGACGGGACCTGTACAGGATCGATAAAAATCGGAATAAAATAAATAATATAAAGATAAAGAGGAAGTTGAAGTTCGGATGCTTCTCACTCTGCTCACACATATGTATTATTCAAATGTATTGTACAAATTCATGAAGTTGGAAGATATGGAAGAATTTATAGCACTATGATAGTACAATATACATAATAGCGTTAAAAGTAGAATTCGATGGAAATTAACTGGAAGAAATTTGCAAAATGTTATGACGATGTAATATTGGCTCTTAATAGATAAATTCGTTATGGTATTTGTAATACTAAATCCAACTGTAAATGCCGCGTAGAAATTCTCAGGACTTTACTGGCGGATAATCTACGATGGAACCAACTTAATTAACGATGTCGGTATAATTTTACCAAACAAGTTTCCGATCAGAGTTCATGCGAATTCGTTGTTTGCTAGGAATATGTTATCTAGTGGCGTTAATTTGTTAAACGGTTTAGCGCGATTAATCAGCGGTGTCTGGCCCATATTTTAAAATCTGTTAGCCGGCAGCCAGTTACGAGGAAACACCGTTACTCTTGATACGCAGATAGCCCGAATTGAAAAATTCAGCTTGTCTTCGATCGATTCTGGAAATTGGCAAGTAAATCGTGAAAAGAGGGACTGAATCGATCGATATCTCTGATCGATATCACCAGAGAGATAATTCTCTTAATGTTTTTCTATTAATCAGCATAAACAAGAAGAGCAAAAGAGACAAATATGCGCTGTAAACCGAAATCCTACGATATTACATCACGACAAAACCTTTAATCTCGGTTTATCTTCAAAAACATATCAAACCTGGTTTCCTAACATCTTCTACTCTTAATTAATTAACGTAAATTCGCGATTAATTTATATCTATTCCACGCGTAAGGAGAACCTTCTTTCGCGGGGTAAAATGCGCACGTCGTGCTTTAAGAAAATATCTACACAAAACTAAAGTTCATTAAAACTGAAACAGATCATCCACCTCATAAAAAGAATCTTCTTTCGCATGGAAAAAGGTGAACGTCGCATTTTGAAGAAATAGGTGTTCAAAAGCCAAATTCCTCGATGTTCCAACACTAGGTACGACGTCGTAGGACAACGCAAAGTCTCTAATTTGAATCAACATCGATCCACGATCATTCGTCTTTTCTTTAGCATGGAAAAAGAAAAACTAACAGCGCGTTTTGAGGAAACATACGCTGGAAAATCAAATTCTTCGATATGCCTGCACTATGGCCTGCGCCGCAAAGCTCATTTCATCATTTGACCTCATCAAGAACACATCAAGCCTACCCTTCATGACATTTTTTCCTCTTAATCGGTCAACGTAAATTCAAGCTCATCCCTCGAATAAAACCAGGCCTCTCCTCTATGAAAATAACTGGCAGAGGCACGTTTCGAGCCGCCTAATTTCCGGTGAACTGACGGTAGCCTCGATCAGGCAATCACCGTGCATTGAAACGAGCCGCGGACGAAGGTTCGCGCGGTAGCAATCTCGGTTCATTTGCCGGGGCTCGAAATAAATCTCCGTTTAATCTCGACGCTCGAGGGAGGCGGAAAGGCGGTCGCGCGTATCGGCTCGGTACACTTTGAATAAATTCAGTCGCGCAATTATCCGCGCGTCTGATTTATCGCGTTAACTCGCGGGGATCCCTTAATGTTGCAGGCACTTTGGGGCCCCGTTTCACGAAACGAACCGTCCTGCTAAGGGAAATAAACTAAGACGAAGGGAGGAGGCGGAGGAGAGGATGCGAAGCGTACGAAAGAAGAAGAAGAGGAAGAGGAAGAGGATGCAAAAAGCGTACGGAGGAAATAGAGGAAGACGCGAAGCGTATGAAAGAGGAAGAAATGGTCGGTTGATGTCTTTGCTTCGTGGCAGCTTTCATGCATTAAGCAGCCGGTCGTCGAGTAAATTGACGCAAAAAGCGCGTGATTATTTCCATGATGCCTGGCCACAGGCCTTCCGAGAACATCCTTAATCGTCTTCGGAAACGCGCGATACATCGTGACTCTGAAGGAGTTGCATCGAGGTTAGCATTGGGGTTGCTGTTTCTCAGAAGCGTTTTATTGAAGGTTCGCGAAGCTTTATGAAAGGATGAAGAAAATGGCTGGGTGGCGAGAGAGATGGAAACGTGTGGTTAGCTTTGGGTCTCTGCAGGGTTAATTGATTATTTGACGGACAGACTCCGGGTGTTGATTGCGCGACTTTAATGATTTTCGGCAATTTGCTCTTTCACGATGGTGGTGTGTGATTTATTAGTAGGTTAAGTAGATAGGAGATACCGGGTTTCGACTAAAAAATGACCGCCTTCTAGGGAAAGGTGATGTTTAATTTCTGGTGGTCCTTTTGGAGTTTTGTGGAAAATGGGTGTATACGTTGTTCCGAGGTAGAATAATCGCATCCGACAGGTTTGAAGCGGTAATTTCCAATTATCTCATAATAGTAGGATCCGGCTCCGATGGAACATTCGTGTTCCCGACTCGTGTTCCCTGCTTCCCTGCGTCGTTTTTCAGGTTTCAACGTTATCGTGAAGTAAGATATTTGCTTCCTGATATAGCTCGTACGTATTATATATGGATTGTTATTTGGCAGCTTTGAAGCGCTAATTTGCATTTATTCCAGTGCAATTATTATAATTATTTTCGATCGTCAAATTACGCGAGCGTGTTTGGCCTTGTGGCGGAAATGGAGGAACAGCGATAAGGTTGTGGTTTCGCGCGAGCCTGTTTTGCCTTTCAAGCTGCAACGGATACTGAGAGAGATCGCGATGAGGTAAATTCTGTGGCTAATTTGGCGAGCGTGTTTGACCTTGAATTGCCACAACGAGTAATTAGCAAGAATACTAATTATATGTTGGCAACATTGTTCTTCTATTTGTTACGTTGGATACGGACGCTCGACTTTGTTATCCGTGTGCAAACGTTAAAAATAAGACGTTAAGACGAGCTTTGGTTCGAAGGAAAGGAAGAACGTTGAAACGCGTCATTGTCACGAATAAAGAGAGTGTGTGCGTCTCGGGAAGCGAGAATGTGTGCGCTGTAAAGATAGTTCACTTTGTCGAAGGACAATATTCTTCTTTCTAAAAATTCTTTTCGCGCGTTACGTATTTTCGTCAAAAAAAGAACAAAAAAGAAACGTATAAACATGCTATAAATATAAATATCTTTAACTATCTCGAAAATTACCATTGACAATTATTTTCGTCATACTGAATTCCGATGTTTCTTCATCTCCCTTTTCGCTGCAAAAGAAACATTTTTGTTAGTGACTCTACGTGCAAGAAGCTACAAGGATCGTTTACCATTTGCCATTTGTTAAACATTTCTTTTTTATCGTCTTCGTGTGCAAAATTCACCAGGGAATTGTGTGCAGAATTTGAGAAGCGGGTTCTCGATTCTGCGAGACACCCTGTATATTTAAAATACAACATAACTCTAGCACGAAGGACGATGTTCAATTTGGTGAGAGCTACATTTGCATGTGCCGTCGTTGGTCGGGCAGGAATTTCGTTTTTCAATTATCGGCGGCGCAATGGTGCAACGCCTAATTGCGATTGTGCCCTGATCTTCCGCGCGCGCTATTCGAGGAACGCGCGTAATTATCTTCCCGTAGGAACGTATATGCATGTCTCGAGAGCTCGAGAGATGGAAGGATCACGTGTTTCATTACGGAGAGGAATTCGCACGCGTGTCGCGGCCTCAGCGAAAAAATCGTTTGATTTCCACGCCATGTGTTAGGTGCCGTGATTTCGATTAATGGAATTAATTAGGCGGTCCACGAGGGGAGATCGTGTTCGATTAACAGAACTTTCTTGCGAATCTTCTAGTCACGAACGTTCTCGATTAATCCATAATAGAAGTTTAATCGAAGGGAAAAAGTTTGTTTTGCGACTTGAAATTAGTTTTAGTTAGTAACACGTGATTGTAAGAAAATTAGGTTAATCGTGGTGGTTGCGATTATTGCAACTTTGAATTTTTATCTTTCCATCATTTGTCCTTTGATACTAACGTTAAATGTAATTTTCTATTAATTCGGATGGATTATTGATTCGTTTTAAATTCTTAGATCAGTTTTTATACTTTTTGCAGAGTATCTAAATTCAGAGCGATTTGAGCGAGTTAAATGTTCGATGTCGAAGCTATTTCTCGAAATTAGAGCAGACTTGCTCTTGCCTAATGAGAACAAGGCTACAAAACGACCGAAAGATTCGCCATGTGGTGGATCAGAGGACCATCAAATCACACGGTCGAGATTCTGATCCAAAAAGTCCAAGGATAGCGATAGCTCTAATTTCGATGTGGCAACACTTACGAACAATAGCTACGATCTGTTCGATTGTGACTCGTTTACTATGAATTTCATCATTTAATGATCCTTTCTTCGTACCTTGATATCGAAAGTTAATTATAGAAACTATCATTCTAATTCACTGTGAATCTGATTTGAAACATTAAAGTTTGCTTAAAAATATCGTAGTTAAAGATTGTAAAGAAAAACCTATCCTCGTTCGATTAGAAAAGAATTACGCAATATTTAAAAACTTTCGAATTTGTCAACTATTTTTTAAAATAAAAAACTATTAATTGGTAATAGTTGTAATAATGGACAATATTCGTAAATTATATTATTCTCGAAATTCATAAATTCATACATCACCGTGTTAATTCAATTTGCAGAAATGATTACGAAGTAATAAGAGGTTTGCGTTGGATCGTTGGATGTAGGAAATAAGCTTTCGTCTTATTTGGTTATGGAAATGAATCGAACATTTTTTTCTCGCTTAAAAAATTCAGCTAAAAAATAACATGATGTATGAAGGTAATTGAAATATCTTATTGGCGCTTCCAAAAGTGTCTCGATGAACGTTCATTACCGTTCAAACGTGAAATCTCGTTCCGAGTGATCGAGATCCCTGCACGATCGCGTCGTCCTTAACGTTTCAAACTTCCGTGCGTTCAATCTATACAGGGTGTTCAAATAAACACGGTCGCTTCGTACTTTCACTTTATCTATTAAAAACATAACCTAACTACGTAATCGAATTGTTCTGACCTCTGTATTTTCTGCTTTCCCAATTTTACTATTATCAATCTTCTGATACACTTTTTGTTAGAATTTAATCTTGAAGTTAAGATTAATAATCTGTGGAAGACACATTGTTTGTGTTAAAATAATATTCGGTGATATTTATTAAACAGAACTACAGAACCTGATGTATATAAGCGAGTGATATAATTAACAACGTATGGAGATTGTTGATAGTTGGTCAATTACTCTCAGACTAAACATGATCCCTTAAATATTTTGAACCCCACTCTCTATACAGTAATGAGTATGACCTGTGTAAGTGTCCTGTTCAAATGCCTGTGTGGGTGCCTGTGTAAGAGCATTTGTGCCTATGCGTGTAATATCGTATTCCAACACTTTTCAAACACGTTTCAATAGTATTAAAGAAAAGTACTTTTTTGTAAACACTTTGAGTGAAGTTTTGCAATACTTTGACACTCGATGAACATCGAAGGTTGGATGATTCGCATCGCGAATATTCGTACAATTTCTATGGATAGTTTTGTCAATATTTTTAGTAAAAGAGTGCGTTTTCACTACTTTCGTTTCTGTTCGTGTTCAACGATAATATACGATAATGTAACGATGGTGGAAATAACTTTTGAAACGGCCTGTATTTTGAACGCGAGCGCGATACGATCGATTGTGGTTCTTTTAACCGGACACGTCGTCGATCATTGGCGTTCTTATATGGCGCGTTATGATCCCTCGAGTGTGGGGCGTATGAAAACTAATAAGACGAGGTCGAAGGTGCGTAAAGTGTGACAAGGTTAACAGCCGGAGCCGCGCTTCCTTCTTCTTCGACGACGATGACGACGATGATCCGCGTCCTGAAAGGGTGCAAAGATGAGCCTTCCAGCCGACGTGAAATCGGCTGTCGCTCTTTTGAACAGGTTCCACTGTCTCGGCGTTCAGACGCTTGACGTTCGAATAAATTGTTCGCGCTACTGCTCCACGTGGCTAGATAGACGCCTTTGATAGAGGCTATTCTAAGAACCATCTTGCTCATAAGAATTATCATTTTAATAATCTTCGATGCACCGCAGAAAAGTGTCTTTGATTTTTATCACACGACACACTTGGTTTATTTTCTGTCCTCAAACGAATATTCCACATACGTATGTTATAGCTGTTTTATTCAAGGAAAAGAGTACAGATTATTTATTGAGTGAATCGTGCAAGTTGCTGTTTTGTACGATTTTGTGACACACGAGTCGATAATTTCAAAGCGTTTTATCGTTTAAGGGTGAAATTTTGATGTTTGCGGAAGTAATTTTAATATAATGGTTACGATAAAAAATAATGGTAATGTATTTTATTTGAAAAAAGATGATATTATATTTTTTCCAACACTATAATTATCTTAACAATTATACAACATAAATCAAGAACGATATTTTCATTACTCTGTGAACATACAACTGAAGAAATTACAATAAATGATTGCCTACTATCTACGTAATTAATATCTGTTGCATGTATAATTTATTTCTTCGGCCGATGATCAGTTATGGTAGGTTTCGACGGTTATCTTAAACGAAAATAATGAGTTATAAATTTCTCCGCCTTTCCTTTTTTTTTTGTATCGGATGGTGATAACAAATGATCGTTTAATGTTAATGATAAATTCGCGAAAATAACTTTGGCCTCTCAATCGATGTAGTCAAGGTAACTTTCCGTTTGGACAACCAATAATCGAGGGATAATAATTTATTTGTTGAAATGTTTTTAATTGCGAAATAATTCAAAAATAAAATTAATTACGTGTGTGTTATTGATCCAAGTACGTATAATGAGCAGCTGAGTTGATTAAAGGCTGCTGTCCGAATGCAGAGAAGCATTCGTTTTATGTGGACCATCATATTCGAGGGATCCGGGTTTTTATATTCTTTATTTTCTTGAATTCTTAACACGTCCCGTGACCCAAGAAAAGTAAATGTTTTGGCACAATTTCAAATGTGCATTTCGAATGTGTAAAAGTTGCATTAGAATGTCTAATTGAAGAAAAATAGCGGTCGTGCTAAATTCCTCGTTGATACTTTGGCTCTGATACGTCCATTACATTTACATACTTCAAAATATGCCTGAAATTTACAAATTGATATCTACATATCTGTTAAAAGTGTCAAACGTAATAAAGTACCTGTGTCGACGAAGAAAATATACTAAAATGATAAATACATATTTTATATGTTATAAAATAAACATATATTATCAAGTGACATTAAAATAATACATAGATTAAAATAAATTAAATTACACATATTATTAATACATATGTTAGCGACAAAACACGTCCTTAGACTTTTAGATAGAAGCATACTTTCTAAAATTTATAAAAATCATTGCAACATCATTCTCTTCAGTTATTGACAACAACGTCGTTCGATCAAACATTTTCCAAAATTCCAAAAACACGTTTCATTCTACGCGTATAAGAAGCTAAATATATGTACAGATTTAATCTTGACGCATAGCTGCTGATACAAAGGAAGAGAACTTCGAGAAACAAATGGTTTCCAATGTTCTGAACTCGCCAGTTTCTCATCATTTCATACCGTTTCAAACCGTTTTCGCGATAAAAGTTTGACGTAGGCGCGCTAAATCGCGGACATTCGATTTCCTTCCGTTTATTTATTTGGGACGGACACGGATGCGTTTTATTGACGCGCTGCATCGATAAAATGGCCGCACCGCGTAAATATTAGCGCGTTTTTAATTTCACCTCGTCGGATGTCCCCGTTACATTTCGCACCGTATGGGCTTCGTGAAGATAAGTCGATGCTCGCTGGTTCGAGCCCACGGGTGAAAGTTATTAAAAACTGGCCGGCCCAAGAAACCGGCCGTTAGACGGCCAACCGTATCGTTCGATGCAAACTATAACCGATTTCTACAATTTCGATCTCTTCTTCTTTCCTCTTTCTTCCTTTTTCTTTTCTTTCGTCTTTCTTCTTTTTTCTTTTCTTTCGTCTTGCGGAATTTTGACATTCAAATTCCTACTGTTTCGTTAGTTGAATTTTGGATCGGATTAGGTAATAATGATTTTCTGTTCTTCTTTCTTTTTTTTAATTTTGGACAGTTTTGAGATTCGAATGTTGTTTCGTTGATTTAATTTTGGACGAGACAGAGTGACGGCAATTCTCTGTTCTTCTCACTTCTTCCTTTTTTTTCTTCATCCTGGAGAATTTTGAGGTTTAAGTAAACACTGTCTGATGGATCTAATTTTGAATAAAATAAGACGAATAAGATAATAATTTGTTATCCTTCCTTATACTTTTCGTTCATCTTGAACAATTCAGAAACTCGAACGTTGTTTCGTTAGTTGAATTTTGGATCGGATTAGGTAATAATGATTTTCTGTTCTTCTTTCTTTTTTTTAATTTTGGACAGTTTTGAGATTCGAATATTGTTTCGTTGATTTAATTTTGGACGAGACAGAGTGACGGCAATTCTCTGTTCTTCTCACTTCTTTCTTTTCTTTCTTCATCCTGGAGAATTTTGAGGTTTAAGTAAATACTGTCTGATGGATCTAATTTTGGAAAAATAAGACGAATAAGATAATAATTTTTTATCCTTCCTTATACTTTTCGTTCGTCTTGAACAATTCAGAAACTCGAACGTTGTTTCGTTAATTCAATTTTGAATAAAATATAGCAATAACGACGATAGCCAGTATAATATATTTTTCATCGCTCTGTGCCATACACAACTTTGTCTATTAACATTAGAAAAACTGTAACTTAAGAATTGAATCGAATAACGTATTCGTAGATATTTTATCTTGTAACAGGGAACGTACAATATTCTGCAAAATAGTCTCCTCGTGAAGATGCAAATAGTTCCAATTAAAGTTCATCCTCATCGATTCTGAAAATATAAAATTTTTATGAAAATTCACATCGATTCGATCTAACCGAAAATTCCTAAGAAAATAAAGGAACGATATCTAATTTAATATCCACTTTTCTCCGGCGTAGCAAAGGATCTGTATTTTCCTGGCGTTCACGCTCTTTCCAATAGACACGCGTGTTACGTCAGCGTCAGTCAGCGAAATTATATCGCGTAGCCGACAATAGAACGCGGATTGCGTTGTTTTATTACCGATAATTTCATGCAATTTTACATTGACGATCTTTTACGCGGAAACTCGCTGCCAGCTGATTTCGTTGCTTAAGCCCACTTTCCATTTATTCGCGCGTTGGGATTGCTCGTTGCAATGCGCAGCCTCATTATTGTTAACGTCGTTACCGTCGTGGTTAACGCGCGTACGCCGCCGTAGAAATGGCAATGCGGTTTTTCCTTTCGCGCACCGATAGAAAAATCACCGATGATGCGACCAAATGTGGGATTTCTCTCGCGTGCACACTTTACGAGGCATCTCGTTTCCTCCTCTTGCTCAACTCTTTTCTCTTTCTTAATTGGTTCCTTCTCTTCTTCTCTTAGCTACGACTATTCTTCACTCTCGTTGCCGTACTTTCATCCGTTATATTCTTTCACGGCATTCGTCTCTCAACCTCGGTCTAATTGGAATTAATTTCACGTCCTCTAATTTCATTCCAGTCGAGGAAGATTCACATGCGTGGATGCTGGTAGAAACGTTGGAAAACTGGAAAACGTTGTATCTACAGATCAGGTAAGAAATTCGAGAACGAAACGTACATAGAAATAAACGGAAGATTGGAAAATTGGAAAACTCGAAAGAATGGACGAAGATAAGATCACTGAATAAAGAATCAAGGAATTCAAATCATCTTATATCTAAAAATAACACACAGAGCTTAACCTGGAAAAAAAGCGTCGGAGATTAAAAAATTTCAATATAGAAATCTTGTATTGCGCGAACCTCTTACTAAATACGCTAAATGTTGGTTTCATGTTCACCGAAAGGCGTTAAATATAGATTCTGAAAAACCTACGAAACCATTTTACAGCTCCGATATTAAAACCAGTCTTGGACATCTTAGCAAACCACCGGTCAATAAATTCCATAAAATTCAATCGATAAATTACGTAAAAATTACGTATTAAAAATTAAGTATTAAATACGAATCATCACAACGCTACACATACATGAAATCACGTGAAATACACATCTACGTGAAATCTATGTATCTATCAACTATAAAGGAGCCAGGAAGAAAGGATATGCGTAAAAGTAAAATTACTAAGGAAGAAAGTGCGCGTAGAAAGGAAGACACAGGAGGGAAAGAAAAGGCAATAAAAGAATCGTAGGGAAAAAGAAGAAGCACGTGAAGAGGGACACAAAGGTAGCACAGGGGTTCGAAGGTGTTAGCTTCCTGGACTGACGGTGCAGAGGGCTGATTTGCATACGTCATTCGGGCAAAGGAGACCCTGTCTCTAGAGAATCGAGTTGACGTAGGAAATTCGTCATGGGGAATTGCTCGCGGCTCGCCACGATGCATATCCACGGGTAAGAGCACCGAGAGAAGTCCGGTTCTCGACTCTGCCAGGCCTTCTATCGTTCCCTGTTATGACAAGTCGGCTATTAATTTTGCTCTCGGCTTAGCTTGCAACCGACGTGAACGCCGACGATGCATTTCGCGAGCTTTCTTTCTTTTTTCATCCAGTTGGAAGCTCGATGGAATGAAAAAGAAGAAGAAATCGAAACTGACCCCGATTTTTGGTGATTAATGGCCGTTACGTCGCGTGCTTTGGATGTTTAATGAATATTTTTCGTGAAAGATTTAAAGGTAAAATGCTTAATTCTTTACAACAGAAATTTCATTTTGTGTGTGTGTGATTGTAACAGGAGATTTATATTTGATTTGGAAGATATTTTTATATTAGTATCCATATTAGTATTAGGTTGTCCAAAAAGTTTCTTTCTTTTTATGAGGAAATAATAGTACTAGTAATAGAAATAATAAGATAATAATAGAATAGTAGTAGTAATAGAAATAATACAAGGTTTTTTGTTTTATATTATTTTATCGAATTACGTACGATCCATTTTGTTCTGTTGAGATAGACACATTTCACAGACTTGGTTTCACGTTTGTATGAAGGTGCATCGTTGTAAAGAATATTTTTAGAAAGAAAGACACTTTCCAGACAACCTAATATGCGTTATATAAAGCATTTTGAAATTTTATTAGAACCGTACAATGAGACACGATCGTTATGATGATATTGGCCAAATATAAAATCAATCTGAAAATATTTATAGAAATTACAAGATATCGTATTTAGCATTTATTAATACGATTAAGTATCTTCGTACTGTGTATTAATCTTTTTTCACTAATTACATGTTTGCGATAAATATCTTGTAACTTTAATATACATTTTCAATGGAATTTTGGAAAATGTTTGATCGATCGACGTCGTTGTCAATAACCGAAGAGATTGATGTTGCAATGATTTTTATAAATTTCAGAAAGTATGCTTCTATTTAAAAGTCTAAGGGCGTGTTTTGTCGCTAACATATGTGTTAGTAATATATGTAATTTAATTTAATCCACATCGATTTCAATGTTTCGTATAGCACGTAAAATATATACAAAGACGTCTACAAGTTTTCGAATACTTGCGAGAGTCCACGTATATTGGAATCGGTAGTGTGTACACTGATATAGTAACAAAATGCGATATACGATATTAAATTGATAAATACCATGGTATAGTAACGACTGACGAGTACACAGTCATATAAATCTCCAAAAATTCAACATTTCTAAACTATGATTTGAGGTTTCCAAAAATCATATTAGAAGATCGAATCGAAAATCGAATCATATGCAAAATATATACAGTAAACGTGCTATTAAAATGAAATTAAGAAGCGAAGAAATGAAATTCTGAAAGCAAAAAAGAAGATTTTCGATCTGCCCATCTTCATAATCCTTTAACTCTTATTTTTCAAAGCTTTTCTATTTTACAAATCTTTCTCACTGTTCCTGTTCACTCTAACAAAACGTCTGTTCTCGTGCCACTATTCGTTTCTGTCTTCTACGCCTTTCTTTTGCCCATTACGCATAATTCCATGCGCAATCGCGATTATGAGGATTATAAAAAGGAAAACTCGCGAATTATCCCGTATTACCGATACCGGTTACGCGATATCGCTAAATCCCCGGCAATTCGACACGCGAACAATGTGCGTATTTGTACGAGGTTGATTTAAATCCTCCCCACGCTGCTAATGCGGCGCGCGAGGTGAAAATCGAAAGGAAAGGCGAGAGATCTCGCGTGTAAATCGCGCCAGCCAAACGGAAATCGGTGTAATTGATTCTGACAAATGGGGGCGAAGCTTGACGCGAGATTACGCGCCAAGTTTCGGTTTCGATTGCAGCCATGTTCAATCGTGAAAAACGGTGGCAGATAATAAGGAAGTGCTAGGTGAAAGATACACTGGTAACGTGGGTGTTGTCGATTCGATGTAATTGGAGCGATTTAGTAGAAAAATTAAGATAAGGAAATTTACGAGACTCGTATCTCCGTTAGATTTCAACACTTTAACATTCGACTTTGAATTTTGCGCATAATTATACCTCTCGTGTATTATAAGACGCTATTAGTTTTCCAATGTAATAACAAAACAACGAGAAAATAAGAAAGTGATTTAAATAGATTTTTATAAAATCAAATGCCATCGGTATATTCGAAAGTTTTGCATTTAATATACGTTAACGTTCCCGAGAAAATATTAAACGCTCGAAAAGTTTCATTTGTAGACTTGAAACTTGCAGATCGACTATGGAAAGACAAGCAATCGTAAACCGTACCATACATACATAGCCATACCTATACAATTAGAGAAATTAAATCGGTCAAGAAATATCATTGAAATTAAAACCTCAAAAATAGAAAATTATTAATAACTGGACTATTTAGCAACGGTTGACGATATTTTAAATCAGTCAACCTTTTAACAAATCAACGATATGGTTTCCTAGAGTACAGTAGTACGCCAATGCCGATAATAAATAAAATAGAAGATTGAAGAAATTGTTGATACATTTGACACAGTAACGTTTATTCATATTTTTATACGAATAAATATACCATTGAACGTCGTATCGATCGAAACCGCGTGATGACAATTTTTCAACGAGCTTCACGGTTTCCTGAACGCGGTTAAACCGGTGCTGCTTATCCCGATGTAGTATGTATCGATATATATTTCTGTCAAACGCCAACGTAACCGCCCCCGTATGACTTATGCTTGCCCTGTTAATTTGTATATAATGCACTGGCGATACCGCATTCGTCGATTTTCAAACACGTTCGTAATTGCGTCAGTTGGCCCCGATATCGCGCGAGATGATTAATATCATCGGTTCGTGCGGTTTCCGCGAAAAACGGAAAAACCGTAGATCGACCGTTTAATTGCCACTGATCGCCTATTAATCATTGTTGCTCGAGTTCTCGGTTCAGTGATTCACCAGTTCCTTTCGACATAAGGTTAAATGGACGTGTGAGGTTGTGAAATATATCGGTCATAGTGTTTCGTATAGTTACAAGCCTAAGAAATATTTCAATAAATTGTTTGCATTTGTTGGCTATGGTGTTTCACATTTGCAAGCTTGTCAGCTATTTAAATAAAATGCTTGAATTTGTTAGTAATGGTATTTCGTATAGTTACAAAAGACCAGGTATTATTTGAATAAAATGTTTGAATTTGTTGGTGATGAAGTTTCATATATAATTGCAAATAAATTATTTAAATAATACATCATTTTCATGGAATGTTATTTTGAAATAATTCTATTTTAGTCCATTTGAATAAGCAAATGATGCTTCTTCTATCTCGTCATTTAGCTACTGAACGAATTTTTATTTGGCAGAGATTGAAAGTCTATGTTAGAAAGTCTTAACGCTTGAACTCGTACCAATATCGTTTACAAGAAAAATCGGAGATCTCTTTTAAAAATTTACCTGTATCGTGTATCTACATTATCTATCGTCAAATTTCTAATCCTCGTTTCATTTTTCCTTAGATTTTTTTTGTTCGGTATAACGCGTTTATTTAATACATAAATACACATGTGAAATTTCTGAACTTGGTAAAAAAAGTCATAAACCAAAGATCGAGAGACAATTTTTTACCGTAGGAATTATCCCATTTGACTTTCATTTTCGCTCTCATATCTCATCAACAAATATAACCAACAAATTTAATCAAACACTTTCATATCTGTCTGCCTGTGTAATCCTTATCTTTCTGACTTTCGTTCACAGGCTTATCTACCATGATATCTATAAAAGACAATATTTACGCCATAAAAGTCCAGTCTAATCATCGCATAAACTTGAAACGAAAGTTCTCGTCCAATTTTTCCCCGTTTGCAAATACTCGTAATAAGGAAACTAAAGCCTCGTACTCTGCAAGTACAGGAATATAGCATGAATCAAAGGATTTCAATTTGGCCTACGTTCTGGTTTCGCCTCGACCTGAAAGCATCCCGTTGCAAAAGACCGTCGATCCTATTTTATTAACGCGGACGTGCTTCTCTTTTATTGTCCTGGAGAAAGTAAGGATATTTCCAGGCACGCAGGCGTATTAAAGTATCGGATGAAAAAGGAAGAGCGCGACGAGAGAACACGAGAGATAACCCGCCGGTGAGACAACGACGATCATATGGAAAGGGAAACGAAGAAGTATCCGCGCGCATAAATTATTACATTAGATACTTCCGGGTGAAAAAAGCTCTGAGAAACGCTGCATCATAAAAAGCTGGTATTTTTATCGTATTTCCATTTACCTCTGAACCACTGAACGTGTCACTTTTCTACAATATAACAATACATCTTGAAATTTATATTTAACTTTATATTTTATGTTTATATATCATAGAAGAATAATTCTAACGATTTATTTCACTGTTTCGTACGATGCTCTGGTTTGAGGGAACATCATGCCAGCGAAAAGGTAAATGTCTAAAGAATATATAGTTACTTTGTAAATTAATTACTGCGCAAGTTGCTCATCTTGTTAGCGTTCAAAGATTGTAAACAATACGAGATGAGATTAATAGCATTATTGTTTTGCACATATTCCTTTATCTCGGGAAATATCACATATCTGTACATTTAGAACGTATATATACGTTGAAAAGTAATTAGTACGAAAATAAACTAAAGTACTTGTCTCGTTCTCGTCCGAAGATCATAGAACAATAGTTAACTTACTTCTAGACGCGTGCACGATTCATTCGCTCAATCTGTTAACCAAATGAGGAGATCGACGATCGACCGATAGAAATCGCGGATCGATGACTCGCGAAATTTTTTCAGTCGTTGTAAAATGTTTATTTAATCTTCTATCTCGTTCACGTGGGAGTCAAAGCACTTCGAACGGACTCCTGTCGCGCAGTGTCTCGACCCTCGTCGAGATGACAAAGTTCTCTGTTTCTCTGTGATGTCAGGAAACGTGGAAAACTGCGACGGAAGATTGGATTCCTTGTCTCCTGATTCTTCCTTACACGTGTCAAAATTACCTGCTCGCTAGTCGAGTACTGTTATAGGTTAAGAAAAGGTTGCACTTGCTTCGAACTGTTCTCACGATCGATCATCGATGATATAGATATATTACCATAACTTATTTCATTTCCGTAGATACTTACTTGTTTATTCATTTATTCAACGACAGTATAGATTTATAGATAGATAGTTTTATTTCAGCCAGCAGACCTTGAGACAGGGCTTCGATTACCATTTTTATAAACTTTTCAATATCGCAAATAACCTGTTACTGAGAATCAGTATAGATATGTTCCATCTTAATTCTACATGACCATAATTAATTTAATTTTTCTTAGTCTATTTGTTTCTTTATTTATTATTACGTAAAATCCATGGTTTCTCTTAATCTCTCGTCTTCTTCAGAACACAGCTATTATTATTTTTTTTTTTTCGACTACGAATTTTTATACGTGCAGAGAAAATTTCAAGGTAAAAGATAATACGATAGGAGATACGGAAAAATAATATAAGATATTCAAGGTATAGCAAATAAAGCAATTTCCTATTTCTTCATAAAGATATAAATTTGCATAAGTTGTCCGCAGTCGAATTATTTCGATCACTACTATTTGCAGGAGATGGAGCACGAAATAATTTTACGGAAAATGGAAGGAATGGCGTGGCGCGGCATGGCGCACCGGAAATGGGAGTCGCTATTACACGATTACATAAATTGATCCGCGTGGCGAACTCTCGCGAGAATGCCGACGAGAACGTAGCGTTGAACACGCGATGCCGTGTGGGTGAACCTGTTGAACATAATTGGTTCCCCCGTTATTATTAGCTAATATATTTTTCATGGAAAATTATTTATATCTCCGGCTTACAAAGTCACACCAAGCGCCAGCGCCGACAACTGTTTCAGCTGGTTCATACTTTCCTCGAATAGTTTCGCGTTGTACCTTGCCATTTTCACTTTTACGTCCTGCCGTATCTCAACATTAATATAATAAATTTGATCGAACCGCTTTTTACATGTTCATAGTCAGCGGCAAAAGTTTCGCGCATCCGATTCATCCGAAGAAACTGAAAACCCACTTTGTTACGAAATAGCGTACACTTACGTGTGAAATTTTAAGGAAACTTTAAAGAGCGAACTGTGGAAGAACGTAGTAATTTTACAAAATTGAACTATGATTGACGAGAGAAACGAATGTACGATACAATTTATCATAGGTAACTGCCTATCTTCTATCCAATCTTCTCGATAGAAGAGTGTTTAGCACAGGAAAAACGCTCAACATGTTTACTTGTACTCATATACGCAAGTATCAGTTTCAAACTTCTTTCTGTCTGTCGCTGTATCTGTATTTCCAGGCGAAGTTTATAAAATTTGAAGTATAGTATATAAAAATAATGTTAAATATTTCTTTTCACAGCATTTCACGAACATGTAACTCCTTTGTGAAATTTCATTTTGTATTCTTTTACCTTTCTCGTTTAATATGCAGAATGGATTGCGTTATTCTTTTCAGCAAGTGTCTGAGTTTAATTAATATAAAACTCCATGGCAAAGATATCGCTAGATTTAAGCTCGTTATCGTAATAATTTCTATGGGTTTGTATAGACTTTTGTGACTGATTGTATCGACGAAAGTGAATGGGATTCTGGAGCAAAGACTCATCCGAAGTACGATCGAAGAACGATATCCTGTTGGCAGGATAAAAAGAGACCCGTTGTCTCGATAAATCGAGGGAATAAGGTGAATTTCCATCGGTATCGTAAATACGTTCAATTACATTGTAGGAAACATTGGAAAGAAGAAGTTATTTGCGGCAAATAATTTAAACCCGTAATTGGAACGTGTTTGTTACAATATACATAACTGGAACGTCTGTTGATCAGCTTGTTGACCCGGTACTGATTTTATTTAGTATCGTTGTCCGGCAACACGCACGATTATAACTCGGGGCGTTGATTTTTATTACACGGTGCAAATTACGAAATATGCTATATCTCATTTCGAAGTTGCAATTACCGGCAACTGGTTTCTTTAGAAAATGGGAGCAATCTTAAATTATTAGACGTAAAATTAATGCAAGATAAGAGTCTCGCTCTTTTATCTTTAACGTGCGAGCAAAATTTGTTTCGCGTATCGGTTACTTTAAGGAAAATTTATCGCTTCTAAAAATATTCGAAAGATAAAGGAAATAAGGAAGTAGCATAAATTGATACGGGTTAGGTTCCAGATAAAAAATCCTTCAAGTTAGAAATACTCGACCGCGTTATTCGCAAATGTCGATCCATGAAAAGGAAAGAATACAAAACCCACGTCGAATCATAAATTTTCTATCGCATCTAAAAAGATTACCCGAGACGTTATTATTTTCAAACAGTAATTACAAATTTCTCACTATCGAGTCATAAACTTTCCCATTATCCAATGACAAATTTTCCTTAAAGCGGTAGGAATCGAGGAGCCTGGAAAAAAATAGCGCTCCTTTTAATCAGACGGCGGAGGAGCGTGTTGTGCGAGGGAAAGGCCGGAAATGCGAAAGTATCGGCCGTGCTCGAGGTGGATTTATATTTTGAAGAAGTTCGTGTAACTGTCCGCGTGGCGGGCTCGTATAGAAATCAGCGAGGCCACGGCGAAAATGCACGGGTGAGAAATAACGGGGAAACACGTGCGTGCAACACGGCATCCTGCTATCGAATCGAACGATCGTGAAACCGCTACCTTGCCAATTACTTAATCGCGATTCGTACGAAAGCGGTTTCGAGGGATGCAGCCTTAGAATCTCTGCAACGGAAACGTATCACTCGTTGACCCCTTATCGAACAGATTTTTTCTCGATTAATCCAAGCGATTATATTTTTACTAGCTGATATATCCGATCATTGCCCGGCTCCTTATGTAATCTTCTTTAATGATATGGCTGGCGATTTTGTGAACTTGTATTGGCTTCGTGAACATTCTATAGTCCGTGAAACAACACCGACTGTCACACGGCAAAGTCGTGAAGCTTCCGATCACGTTGTAAGCCAAAAAGCGAAAGACGTTGCTCGTAGCGGCGATTCTAAAGACAACACGATCGTTTCGAATGTTCGTGTCTCTGGTTCATATTTTCGACTTCTGCCTTCTTTTTGTCGCAGGTTAATGTTCCACGCGCGTTAAAACTTACTCGAGAAATGGCCTTTAAAATGGTGGAAATCGCATCGAAATTCGTGCAGTGATTCGAACGTACAGACGCTTACCAGGAATTTCACTTTATACTACGTATAGATGGTGAAGGACAGCGAACTATGAAAGTGTGTGTATAAGATATAGCTATTTTTATAGGTTTCTCTAAATAAAGTTTAGCTAGTTGAATTTTAAAATTTAACTCAAATTCATAAATTAAGAGAAATCTTCTTCCTCTGTTTCTTCTCGTTCCTATTGTTTGTTAGCGCTGTTGTTGTAGTTGAAAAAATTCTTGACGATGCTTTATTAACTTTAATTTATTATTGGATAGTAGCTGACATTACAAGGTATTTAGAACATCCTCATCATCGGTGAGTCATATTCCGACGCCCTCATTCTAAGCCGAATAATCCGGGAAATCGTAAACAATTCAGACGTATAATAGGGTTATGCCTTACGTAAGATATTTATTGTACAGTAGAAAGAGCAAGAAACTTACATAAACTCATTTTCCAATACGATCTCAATTACGAAATTTCTATTGGCTATTTCATATACAAATATTTCAAGAGTGAGGCGTACGTCTACTTATAGTGGCTACAGAATACGTTTAAGTACTTACCAATTACGTCAAAGTATATTAAATTTCGTGTCATTTAGTAGTACTTTCGTATAACTATAAAAATTTGCTACTCTCTCCGGTAAAAAAAAACTTTTCATTGGAAAACGAGAATACGCGTCAATACTTTCTATAACATCTGTAAGTTCCATTTCTCTGCTCGTGCTCGTAAAAATTCGAACGCGCATAAACATCCACGAGCTAATAACAAATGATCCTCCTCCGATTTCGCCAAACACATCGACCATAAAAAGCTGCCAACTTTCCAAACGACTCGATATCAAAGCTCTCGTTAAAAACAACTGGATATCAAATCTCGTTAGTGTAAATTTATTCTCCCAGCCGATGAACGTACGTCTCATAAATTCACATGTCTATCGTCATCTGCGTATAGCCAAGGTGTGTTTCATCCCTTGTCGACAAGATCGTCGAATCGTAAGACGCGACGAATACACACGACGTTGACAATTATTCGATGTCTCGCTAACAGACAGACACACGACACCGTTACGCGAATAATTTTACGGCGGTGTTCCTTTCTTATCGCATCGACCGTTGCAACGTTGACCCAGAAAATCGGACATCCCGTTGGCGTTGGCTATTTTCCGGATTTATACCGCTCCAGTTTCGCGGCCCTTGTGTCATTTCTCAATGGTCACTTTTACTCGCTCGCGACCCGCGATCGCGCTGACATAACACGTCTGATTCCGATTCGCTCGCCCCTGCTGTGTCTCCGACGCTCTACAGCTTTAGAGCGACCACGTGCTCTTGTCGACGACGATGGAACAGTCGAATGCGTTCGTTTTCATTGATTCGTGCATTTGTCACTTAGGAGAGTACGTATTTTTATGCAACTTCATATTTTTATGGGCACAACTAAATAAACGAAGCTCAAGCAGAAACTTGTTTTGTGTATTCTGTTATCGTTTTTCATTGATTTTTCTCTTTGTTTGGATTTTTATGCAAACGGATATTTTTATCGGAGAAACTAAAATAACGCAACGTAAGGATTTGTTTCGTCTAGATTGGAAATTATAATAAATACTCTGCTGTGAATATTTTATATCCTTTTGTATATTACGCGCATATTGTACATTTTTGTACATTAATTGTACATTAATTATTGTACATTAATTTTTGTACATTAATTATTGTACATTAATAGGTGAAAATCCACGCGATGGAATTACTCGAGTTTATGAAAAATCGGTTTATAAATTTTGGTTGAGCTAAGAATTTGACGGTTCGCTAAGTTTTATCGATTCTTTAATCCTACGATGCAAATGTTATTCGATAGAACGTTTTGTTTTTAAATAGAAACGTGAAAGAAGATACTGTATAAAATTGAGATGGGAAAATACAGATATTTTCTGAAAGAATTATACGAATTATATTGTCCTATCAAAATCAGGAGATGGGAAACTTTCAAATACCATACAAAAGTCTCGGATCTGTCTATAAATACTATAATCTATCAAGCTACAAGGATGGGAAACTCCCATACGAAAGCGCGCAAGGTAACAAATTTCCATAAATACAACCGCAATTAAAATTCCAACAAATGAAACCACGAACAAACAAAGAATAAACATTAACGAGACGTTCCTTGAACGCTTTCTAACGTCACAGTGCCATTCGTTCGTCTTCATTCTCCGCTTTTAACAAGTTAATTAACGTTCGAGGAACGATGGCGTCTGCTGAAAAAAGGGAGTCTCTCCTCTCTCTTTCTTTCTCAAGAAAATATCCCTGAGAGACTTCTTGCGCTGTGTATACCCGGTCTATAGCGAAGGAAACAACGCGAACACGCTTGGACGCGGTTTATGGTGTCTGGAAGTCGAATGTCACGCGGCTGTTAAGGCCAGCGGGATCGCGCGTGAATCGTCTGGCCTCGGCGTAATCTCGTCGAAGCGGTTCTTAGCCCCTTAAACGGTTGGTGCCAGTTAGCGCACCTTTTGTTGGAAACACGAACGCGTTAGAAGCGATCGAACAACGGAGAGAAAGAAGCCTCGAAGCCTCCTTCGACCAGCAGACCGTGTTTGCTTTGCTTGACAGCGGGAATTTAAACGAAGGTACCTGGTTATCCTGTTGAGAGGAATTATTCTTCCGAGATGGAATTAACGGGATTAAAGTATCGCATACTAATATGTAAAATAAATGAGAATTTAGGAAAGAGAATTTGCTTGAGACTTTCTCCCGTGGACATTAAACGGAGATAAGTTTAACGTGACAGGAGATACTCTTAGAAATCTTCAATTTCTTAAGCCGTTTTATCTGTTAGTTTCACAGTTTTCAAATATGTTGTACGTTAGTTAAACTCATTGCTTTAACAATCACAAGATAACTCGGATAAAACTTACGTTATACGCGTAATTTGTCAGACGTGTCAGTCTTCGAACTCTCAAATACGTCGTACAACTCTATCAACTTTTTCAGTCAACGTATCGTACATGTTTATCGGTTTCGTCGTTATCGCAGTTATCGAGAACTTCAATTAAACTTCTTTCGCATAATTTCTTAGACACCAGATTCTCCAAACTTGTAAACACAACACGCAACTTCATCAATCTTCTCATAATTTAATGATTGCGAAACAACTTCGTGGCATATTCTTAAATGATAGATTGCCATTCTTCAAACTTGCAAGGATTGCTGCCGGTGATTGATATAGTGAGAAGTTGACACGATAATTAGCGTGCCAATTCTCAAAGTAATTGTCAAGCCAGAGAATGGACACTTTAGTGAATTATGCTAATAGGTGCAGGCTTCAATACACTTACTCGCCTGTCGTTGCTTCATTGCCACGAAGAAAACTTCAACGAGCTTATCATACACATCCATCGAACTACCATTCACTTTGTAGTTTCACGTATCTACAAAACTCGTTGTTCAAACAAAACTCACCCTCGCCCTTTCACTTTCTCTCTCATCTGCCAGACACTCATACTTGCAGCCATCGACGCGTGCTGCTCTATCGAAGATTTCCACAAGCCAATACGCGACAGATGGAACATCACCGCGCACCGATTAATCGCGAAAAATACGATCTGGTTGGAAGATGGCAGGCTGCAAAAGAAGCGATTGGCCATTGGCGTGGTGTCGTTGCACCGGCGCGTGTATGCGTATCAATTTCAAGCGTACAACGGCGTGCTAATGAACCGCAGAACGCGCTCACGAACCGATCAAACCAGCCCTGCCGATATAAGAACCGACGCGACTCGGTCCCCTACTTTCTACAGGTGTCCCGTCCGCTTGGTTAATCCTTGTAATTAACGTTTTTCTCGTTTCGAATCCGATCGAACGAGCACCGATCGAACCTGACGGCTGATACGCCCCAGTACTAAGGACGACATGTCGTCGATGGATGTTCCTTTGATGTTCACGGAGGTTCCGATGATATTTTCTTTGAAATTCTGACAAGAGCAGTTCTGCTATATTCGTTTAAACCTGCTCTTCTACAATGATAGGACCCGATGCGCTGAAGTAATTACATCTGAGCCATGCACCTTGCTGATTAGGTGTGTCATTCTATAATATAGCGTTATTAATGGACGTAAATTTTACGATGCAGAATATTTTTAGAGGCATTGATTGTGGGAAAACGAGATCAACCAGTTTTTAATCGATTCGAATATCGAATAATAATAAACGAGGAGGAATGAGGGAAATAAGAAACCTTCATTTTCGATGATCTTTCATCCTAGCGCGACCAATCGTATTCCCAGTTACTCATGTAGGTCGTGCATTGTGGTGGCCTATATAAGAATTGGTACGACATAGCGTATTATTGGTGTGCTCTGCCATTAATGCGTGTTAACGAATTAATTGGCAATTAGGAATTTTTAAAGCAGGAACAGGGGTAGAAAGAAAGCGACAAAATATATTGCATCAAAGGATTGCTATCTAGGTTTCATGAAATTGCATCAGTTTCGATTCATTTCTTCGTTAGTAATACGTAATACTCAAAAGAAGGAGGATAAAATTGCTCACATTGAAAAACCCACGTTAGAATCGCGCTTCACTCGTCAACCAAGACAATACAAACCACTTTCAACCTCATTAATTACGTCGGTATTAATGCGTGTATAACATACTACGATCCGTGCACCATGACCCAAATATCAATTGGAAGTTCGTGTTAGAAAGCCTGTATCAGAATCGGGTCTTACTCGCTAGCTTGTGACAACACAGATCACATCCAACTTCATTATGTCGATACTAATCTGCGTATAGCATACTATAGTCTGCACATCGTAACCCAAATATCAAAAGCCTGTATCAGAATCAGGCCATAGCGATCAGCTTGGTACAATACACAAAGCGCCAATATACGCTAATATATAAACTACTTTCAACTTCATTATATCGATACTAATTTGTGGATAGCACATTATAACCTGCGCATGATAATCCAGATATTTAAAGTCTGCGTCAGAATCAAACCTTAGACAACACAAACCAACCATCAACCGCATCCAACTCGTTTATCTCATAATTATTATATAATTATCATGGTTACCATCAATCACAATCATCGCCATGGTAATTATATAAACTCGTTATTTCAATACTCGTTCGTGAATATCACAGTATAACTTACACATCGACGTAATCGAAATATCCAATATATTGATATTTATGATATGATATAAATGTATGAGAACCGAGCCTTATGTATCCAGTTTGGGACAACAAAGACCATATCCAACTTCATTACGTCGATAATAATCTGCATACAGCATGTTATAACCTGCGCATCGTAACTCAAACATCAAAAGCCTGTACGAGAATCGAGTCCCAGTAACCAGATTAGGACTACTCGGACCACATCCAACCCCATTACGTCGATACTCATCTAGCGCAAAGCACGTTATACCTATACATCCTCAGCCATCAATTAGATGTCTACGTATGGATGCATGGCAGGTTGGAAAGCGCGTAATAATGTAATAATTCGGTGCTGAATAACCAAGTTACCTTAAGATGAAACGCGTGCTCGACACGCGTGCATCCGGTGGCGACCGATATTTATTAGGTTTCCACGAGTCTGATATCCTCGTTTGTCATCACTTTCGCAGGTGTAACCGCGGCCAGGGCAAAACAGGTCTGTTACGCGCGCTCGCGGTCGGTACTCTCTTACGGTGTCGCGGTCTCCGCCATAGATCCAAGGTCAGCGCTGATGTACATCGGGAGGATCAGGATACGCGCACGGGGAGAGGTCGTCGTTCGATCCTGATTAATGGCCGCCGAGATCGAACGTTGCTATATACCGCCGCGAGGCATTCGTTACGTATATCGTTGGCAAAGTGCGTTGACTCGACGCACATCGAGCTGAACCGCTTTTACGAGCTGTCCGTATCGCGACACCTTGCGCCCGGATGGATCGATGGAACGCGTGGAAATCTTCCGTGCGATCGATCGATCCACAGGGGATTCAGCGTTTTCTACGGACGATTATGCGAAGCGCCCAAGGCGATCGCAGCTTTGAGATATGGACTTGGCAAGATCGCCATAGATAGCTGGATTGCTTTAGATCGGTTAGGTTGCCAGACTCGTTACGTGAGGTTTGGTCACGTTCGATGATGTTGGATTAGACTTTTTTGGCTATGGTCAAAAGGTTAGAAATTGGAGTTTCGAAAGGGTTAATGGAAATTCCCGAGTCCCATCCATCGTTATTGCCTCTCGAAGTTACATTGTTCGTTTTAACAATCTGTGATTTAGAATCCCAACAAGATGAAGAAACGTCTAAGTTTAAAATCATTATAACATTTATGTATATAATTGATATACCATGTACACGTAATCGATTATAACAGATTTAATATAGAAGAATCAAATTAATTCTCCCACCTATCAAGAGCAACATAATCGGTCTGCAACACAAGCGAAACGCCACATAAAGAAACAAAAGATCCTTAAATAAAGGAATTACACTATCCGGGAAACGCTATCTATCCCAATGTCAATCGACGGTTAAGAGGTTAAACACACACATTAATCGCATACATACTTCAGCCATCAAACGTCATCAGCCCGCCAAAGGCAAACTTGGAAGATCCGTCAACACCGTTATGCCATCAAACCTGGTTAAACCAACAGTATCATCGATACGACCATCCGAACAACCTCCAACCTTCCACCTCTCCATTGTACAAACCTAAACCATTCCCTGTCCAAGGTACAATAGCATCCAACACGATTCAAGCATTAACCGAACGCTCGAAGACATTCGTGGCTACCTATCCACAGCGAGTATTATCCTCGGTGGGCTGTGTAGCGGTGTTGGCCACTCGAAAAGAGGCAAAAGGCAGCGATTGACTGAGACGGGCGCGGATACTTACGCAGAAGTAACGTTAATGGACACTTTCTCGCAAGGGAGCGACTAAAAGTAGCAGCTCAGCCAGAGGTCGTCACTCGATCCTGATTAATGGCCGGTGGGATCTCGCGGGGCTGTAAACAGTATTAATCAGGATCGAGTTTACGGCGCGCGGTCGTGCCACGGATCGCATTAATCAGGATCCGAGCCGGCCACGGCACGAAATATTCATTTAGCTGCTACGTGTCCGACGACGCTCGAGACCTGGCGCACTGTAACGCCAGGCTATTGATTTACGACCGGCGACTTCCGAATGTCCAACAGCTGGAAATCAAGCGACACCTCTCCGGGGCCATGAGTGCTCCGTCATTGCCGTTTAAGGAGGTATTGTACCTATTTGGTTGATCGGAACGTCCGTGTTCAATGAAGTTCAGTCAACAATTTGAAGAGGATTAGCATAAATAACAATTTATACTTTGAAATGTCACAACGACGAGGAAATAAAATGATTATAAATGTATGTGATTGATTTATATGCACATAATTGATTTAGTTAGAGTACATTTTCGATGTTGATAAAAGCATATTAAGAACAGCTGCTTCAGCATATTGTTGTTCAACTTTTGTGAATTTTTAATTTAGTATACTTTCTCTTGTCGTTCGATAGAAGAAAACATTCTTTCAGGCGATATTTATTTTTATTAAAAAAAGGATATTTAGTCTTCTATGTTTTGTACTAAGATCAGTTAGATACAACATGTATAGATGTTTAGATATCATCTATATCTATTTTTTGATGAAAATAAATGGCGATTTGGAGGAAACTTACTATCGTTCAAAGAAATATGCTAATTTTAAGATTGATATAAATTTTATAAAAGTATACTGAGATAAGATATAAAAAATATACATGTTCATAATTTACGTTGACATTCTTCGAATTTTCTTCGGGACAATGAACACCGCAACTATTAACTAAACTATAGTTACTCGATATATCATACTTAATAACAAAGCAGCAGCTGGTGTTTGACATTTTCCAGATCAAATTTTCCAGATAATCGTATTAAAATTAATACTTTCAATCGTCCAAGAAAATATTACTCCATTTTTCATGTGGTTACTCATAAATATGTATTAAACGGTTCTGCATGTTAATAGGAACGCTCGCAGTACGTTTGCTTCGCGATTGCTAAAAACTATTTTTCTCGTTGTTGCTCGATAATGGCCATTTTATGATAATGAACACGATAGCGGTGTAATAATCGCATTACGTTTACCATTCAGCCTGCTCTTGCCAACTAGAATTCCTGCTAATTTATTATTCATTAATTTCACAAGATATCCATTACATCGATTCGATCCATTGAATTATCATCGCAAACATTAGATCGACTTGATTTCATCGACGGATTTTTCATAGATTACTGTAAACAATCGTTTATCTTGTTTGATATAGTTCAAACCTACCTGATTACTTACTCAAATTTACTTAGTTTAGTTTCATCTTAATTTCTTTATTTTGAGAAATAGGAAAAAATCACAGGCTCCCTAGAATCTTGGAAGTTTGTATAAAATAAACAAAAATTCTGTTAATTTTGGAACAAGTCACGCGTGTAATAAAATATTACAATAAGATAAGGTACAAACTATAAAAAATATATATGTAATAAAAATCTACAAAATCAAAGAACTTTAGTTGCTCGTAAGAAGAAACATTTTTAATAAATAAATAAATGGTCAACGTATGTTCTATTCGACGTAAATACATCCTATTCAAAGTAAACCAGTTTCATCTTGATAAACACGAAGCCCAAACGTGTCAATGCCAAACAGAAGCTGCTCGAAAAGCCACGCTTAATCTCGTTGCGAGAACTTTAAACCACGTGTGCGCATCTTTAACGCTCCCATCTTGCGCGAATCTCAACGACCTAAATTCTCTTGGTTAGACCTTCTGAAGCTAATTGTAAGCAAATCACAGTTTCTAACTGACGAAACGTGTATATCGCAGGATTTAACGAAATGGAAAAGCATTAATCCGATCAATAAGAATGGAAACTAGGATGAAACCGAATGGATTACGCGAGTTCTTCGAATTCGAATTCTTCCCATCCTCAAGAAACCAGTAATACTGCGCGCGAGACCAGCGAAATGAATGACGACGACGAAAAGTATTATATATCACGAATCATAGACCGAATTCTCGTTACAAGAAAACCGACAAACGCGTGAAATCCAGGTAGTTTGCGTGCCAGGAACAATATTGTTGCACTCGCGTGCACGCTTCTCGTGAAATCGATTCGACACGATGAGCAACATGCCGGCGAACGAGCATGAACAGCGAAGGACAGCTGTAAAATCGTGGAGGAATGGCAGACATCGTGATTCCACGCCTCGCTAAATGATATCGATTGTTTCTTCAATCTTCGCGTCGAACATTCGAGATATGCATCTATCGAAACCGTGTTCAAACGTATTTGGACATTCTTACATAGAATTCAATAGCGTTTGTGACATCTTTAAGTCGTCGAGGTTTCATGGTCACTGATGGACTAATTTGAGGTTGACTACTAACTGGCTAGTATGAGATTAATCACCAATTGACTAATTTGAGGTCGAACACTAACTGACTAATTTGAGGTCGATCACTAACTGGCTAATTTGAGGTCGATCGTAAACTCACTAATTTGAGGTCGATCACTAACTGGCTAATTTGAGGTGGATAACTAATTTACTAATCTGAGGTTGATCACTAATTGGCTAATTTGAGCCTGGTCACTAATTAAAAAATGTGAGATTGGTCACCAATTGACTAATTTGAGGTCGATCGCTAGCTGACTAATTTGAGGTGGATAGCTAATTAACTAATCTGAGTTTGATCACTATTTGGCTAATTTTAAGTTGGTCGCTAATTGACTAATTTGAGCTTGGTCACTAATTAACTAATCTGAGGCTGATCGCTATAGTTAATATGGAGTGGAAAAACGCAATAGACTGGAGAGATTAGTCCTTGATATTCGATCTTTAACTCCGCGATATTTTATAGTTCTTCAACCAGTACCGTTCAACTGGAATTATTTGGTCACAGGTTATCCACGAATGTCCGGATTAGGTTTGGATATCAAGTTGTTTAACTTCACTGCATTTCTCGAATCGTCGTGTCTCGATCTTATTCTCGTTTCGATGAACACAAAAACTTTTAACGTTGAATCTTCAAAGTTCCTGAAATTCCATAAACTTGGTAATAATAGAAAAATATGATTTAGTCGAAGATGACCCAAAATACGCAACAGAGTTCGTTTGGAGGTACTCGATCTTATTTCGTGTTCTCTACAATTTCACTATCGATTATTCGTGCTAAACAATGATCCAGAACTATCATTTTTACAATATAGCGCAATCTCTTGCGGTAAGACTACATTAAATTTCAATCCAGTCATCCATAAACACTTCTTATCGTGTCGCAAGAACGAGATCGAAGAATCAATCATTCAGAGAAATTGAAATCGGTATATAGACGTAACGCGGTAAAGTTTCGTTGGTCGAATTGTTGCTGAAGAAATGCCGGAGTCTCTCGGCGAAAAGTAATATTACGTGGCTTTCTTTGGTCGGGTGAAACGTAAAGAATCGCACAGCTGGATATCCGCCTCTCGAATAATCCCTAGTGAACGAACCAAGTTTCCCAATTCAAAGTCGGTCGAGCATGGATCCCGGAGTCGATCGGGGATTTTTCGCTTCCGCGATTACACGTTGCGAAAACAATGACTCGGGATACATCGATGCTCGAACAATGATCGTTCGGCCGGTGTGGACCGATCTGCTTTCACTGATATCTCTCTGCCTGCCAGTTTGCACATTGCTATTATTGGACGCTTCGAGCGAAATCATTTTTCTAGTCGACCAGCTTGATCCGGGAAACGGGTCGTTCGATGTTTTTACAACTGTCTTTGTTGCGAAGACAGTGTTCATAAAATTGTATGATGATAGGATGTTGAATTTTCGAACGCGCGTAATTTTTACTCGGTGTAATTTTATTAAAATAACCACTGTAAATATAGAGTACAGATTTATGTACATCAAATTCTATGTAAAAGTGGAATTTCCTAAACGTTAGATGCATATCCCGATGTGACTGTGGCAGTTGAAAATCGTTCAGAAGTATGATTTTTCAACGCAATCTAACACAAGTATTTATATCGCATTGATAGGAAACGTCAGTGTATGAACACTGTGTTCTACTGAAGACAACGAGACGTATATTATCTGTCTGAATAAGGTCTGACGCTTATAGGAAACTCTACTGCGCCGTTTAGACACGTGATGTCTGACGCATACAGAAAATTCTACTTTAAAACAATTCTACTTTGAAACGTTCCAAATATTACCAGATAATAATGTACAGGGTATGTCAGTGTAATTTGTAATCCGAGGTCGGAATTGAATTGTTATTTGCGTTTATAAAAAATTTGGATTACAATTACTGACAGAGGAAGAAAATTATTTTAAATCAGAAAACTTAGTTGGATCTATGTAGCTAAAGATTCGTATCGTTAATCTTGCAATAGTCTATTGTCTAAATTATTTACAGTAACAATCAGTACCATGCAACTTTAATATTTCGACGTCGAAAGAACAATAATTATCGAATCGAAACGTATTGCCCACCGATCTGCTTTCACTGATATCTCTATTCTGCAGTTTACTCGTCGTTGTTATTACCATACGCCTGGAGCGGAATAATTTTTCTAAGCAAGCAACTCGTTACGTCTTGCTTGTACCAGTTCGTAACTCACGGTCCATACGATATATGGACTTCTTCGTTGTGTTCTAGAACTGTACTTCGATTATTTTAACGCGTCCACTACACGTGTGCTATTTAGATTTCTATATCCATCGTGTCACGTGTTAATATAACGTAACATTGTTAAATATACAAATCGACAAACTTTAACTTGTTAAATATAATCTAGTATTTATTCATCTTTATTTATAGCGGACATTCTGAAATTGATTTTAGATATACAAAGATAAAATATATAACGTTATACAAAACTTCGTTTCACCTGTCACAGGATTCTCTCTTCTTTTATCCGCTTAAATCTAGTGCACATAAATCTCTTAAATGTCACGTAGCATATAAATTATGATTCGACTTAATACATTTTACAAATTAAAACAGTCTTTGAGAAACTAAAAATACAAATTTCATTGATCCAAGTACACGTTCTTCAAACCCTAACTTGAAATAAACATTCTTCTCGTCGCGTGTAACGAACAAACGACTGGAAAAGGTGGAAATTACATGTCACGTATTGCAACCAAAGAGCGGTTCTTCTTCGTTCATGCAACGCGAACGAAAACCTATTTTACACACTGCAATGATCTTCACACGATTTATTTTTTACGTTATTTTATCACGCAATCCTAATTACAATTACGAAAGCCCCAAAAAGAAGGAATAAAAATTTCAGCGATCCGAGCATCAGCCTGTTTTCCAACTTTGTACAAATATCGATAAAGACCATTCGTAACTTTCCGAATTACGATGACATTCCACTATTCAAGCAACAAGCATATAGTAATCCTCCGAAACCACAAAAAAGAAGAAACGAAGACCTTGGCAATCCAATATTCGCGTCCCTCGTAAAGCACGATCCGCGATAAAACATTCCTCTCGCCATCCACACGAACAAACGACTGGAAAAGGTGCAAAAGGTGCAAGTTTCATCGCGTCCAGCTAAAGGACGGTTCCTCCATTCATCGTCCATGGATGAAGGCTAGTCGACATCGGGCAGCTTTGAGGGTGGCAGTTTAATTTCACCGGACGGCCGTAAAACCATGCCGACGCGTATTGCAGTCGCTCGAACGAGGAAAGGTCATCCACGAGGATACGTGTTGGCAGCGTGAACGACAGAGCCGGTGGTTAACCGGCGGCTCGCAAACTTGCCACTTCCATTCCATCCGCCGTGTTCCATTCGAAGCTTCGACGAGGGTTGATACGCGAAACGATGCTTGGCTTCCCGGCGCGATCGCAAAACTGCGACTGGTTTTAATAACTCGGCGACCTTCGTACAAGGTGGATGCTCGTGTCTCGCCGGCGGAATCATTGGCGGACTTTTTCAGATTCGAGCTGTCTCTGGGAAATTAGACTTGCCACGTGAGTTAGATCAGCGTGGAAGTTATCAGCTGTCGTAAAACGGGTTGCGTGGATTAGAGACGATGCTTGTGGCTGCTTTTTTGAATTAAATTAGATACTTGGATTATCGCATTATTTGTTTGTTTCATTTTGCTTTTTCCTTTTTTTTTAATTAAGGAAATGTGAAGACCAACGTTTATTGAAGAAACGAATTGAATAATGAATTCTAGATACTTGGAATTAGATATATAGATATTAGCAAGCTGTTGCTATAATTTAAATCCAGTTTTATAGACATTGCTCGTCTTAAGTATCGTATTATCGTGTTCGTCTAGTAAATTCAGAAGGGTGTCACTTATAAAATTAAACCGGTTCTTAAAATATACGAAAACGGTGAAAGCACGTCGTGCTTAATTTGCAGGAGGAAGTATGAAATTGAGCTAAATTATATTTATTGGATAAACGTTGTGCATCATTCATTTTTGAATTCGTCGGATTCGAGTGAGATATAATATGGAATAGCGGATAGAGAGAAAGAATTCGGTGTCGAGGAAAGCGTTATGGCGAGCAATCGCTTAGAAATCCGGCGGAACACGAGCATAGTCGACAATGGAACATTGTACGCTAATGTCGCGCATGGACATAATTACGCTCGAGATATCGAGATAGGCCGCTTCATGCGTGGGTGAGAATCGTGTCATTAGTCAGTCGGTACCAGCACGCCATTAGACACGGTCCGTTAATTGCAGAAACCGAATGGACCGGACCAGTTGGATCCAAATGATCCATCAGGACGATCGTCTCGGCTTCTTTCTATAGTTCCCTTAATCCATTACGTTTACAAAAATGAATTAACTCTTCGTTCGTATGTGTGATATCTTAGATAGAAGAATTTATTTATTTTGGTATATTTCGTTGTTCAACGTGATTTCTTATCCTATGAAACATAAATTATTTTCAAAGTACGATAAGTAATAAGTAATAAAAATAAAACTGATACATTATGAATTTTGGTGATATTTGTACTAAAAATTGTTTACCATATAGACGACGGTTATATATTCTGTGGTATATATCACATTTATTCTTTGCTCTGCATTAACCATAAGTCTATTTTGTAAACTTATAGAGTATTTCTGTACTTCTTATTTTACGAGGTCTCTTTTACTCGCCACTATATCTTGTCTCCTAAAGTTTACAATGCAGCAATAAATATATTATCAGATGACTCACTTAGCCGTGGATTAAGCATTCCCACGTTTGTTTACAAACGTATCTAATCCACTGGGATGATTCACGAGCGGAACAGGGACATTTTATTCAAGTTTATAAAGTCCCTTTCGCAAGTTTCGGCTGGCCCGACGAGAAATTAAGTTGGAGACAGAAATTGAACAACCGTGCACCGACGTTTGCTAAATTCTTGGCAGGGATCCGCGGCAGAGACGTATGGCCGCGATGATTCATGAAAATGGGTTAAAAGTTAATGCTTCTCCCCGCTAGGGACACTACTCGATGGAATCCGTGTGATATAACACGCGCTCGACAATCGAACCGTGTGCTCGAGTTTAAATTTAATCCCCGAGCTTCGAACGATCGCCTCTCTCCTCCTCTTTGAACCACCGCGATCCCCTTCTCATTATTCGTTCCGTTCGTTTGATTCAGAACGTGTCTTCGGTCTTTTTCTTCTTCGCATAATTTATTTTTGAACGGCGCTTGATAGTAAACGGCGCTGGAGAAGCATGTTGCCGCGTGATTTATCGGAAAGGGATTTTATGTGAAACGTGAGAGTCTGCGAGTAAATGGAATTTGAGTAAGAGATCGAAGAAGAGTTTTAGAGTAAATGGAGTTCGGGTAAGAGATCGAAGAAGTTGCGCGAAGGAATCTTGAATCCGAAAGGCTGTCGAATTTCTGAGCTTTTGAATATTTGAGCCTCTCATCTTTTGGACCTTTAAATTATCCCGTTGCCGAGTATCTAAACTTTCAAGTTCCCAAATATTGTAGTTTAGTTTATCAGATCTTTAGCGCTTCCAGTTGCTCAGTTTTCTAATCTTCCATTTTCCCTAGCTTTAGATTCCCAACTTTGGAATTTGTTAGATCCTAGTTTCCAATTTTTTAATGTGTCAATTTATTTCTTGGATATGTGTACTCTAAAATCGTAGAATCTTATCCACTGTAAGAAAAATCGCACAAACTCGAGCCTATCCGATTCTTCAGGATTCTTCTACCTCTTCCAACAAAGATTCAATAACGGGAACCCACTTTAATATTAAATCGTCTTTTTCAATTCCACCGTAACCAGTTGAATTGGCTGTTCAAATAAAATTCAGTAATACCCAATTGAAATAAAAATTCGATGACGAAAACCCACTGTAATGATGGAATCACCTTTTTCAATTAACCAGAACTGTTGCTCGCCACGCTCGTAACGATTCTCACATCCCAAGATTCACGTTCCCATTATCCTGATCATTAAGAGTACCTGTATACCCTAAGAACAACAGGGTGAAGAGAAAGGGAGAGAGATGCTTTTGAATGGCGCGCGATTTGCATCGCAGATATGAAAAACAGCAGGCAGTAAGTCGTCGCGGCAATTTGCAGGCGAATGTAGGCCAGGCACACCAAGCACACCAAGATTAGGATAATAAATATGGCCGAGGTGAAATCATCCACCGTGGCTGACCTTACCGCCGTTTCCAGACTGCGCGAGGAGAAGAAGACGAAGAAGAAGAAGAAGAAGAGGAGGTAGAAGAAGAAGAAGAGGAAGAAGAAGAAGAAGCAGAAAAGGAAGAAGAGGAGTTCCTCTCTCACGATGGCACCCTCTGCGCGTTTTATCGACATAACCTACATTTTAGTCGCGATACGCTCGTCTTTCAGCGAGAAAGTCGTCGACGAGCACGTGCAACGCCGTGAACATCCGTTTTTTCTTTCCATTTCCAGCGTAATCTTTCGTCTATAACAGGTGTATGCTCTTCCATGCATAAGTTACCATCGTTTCTGTACGTTGCAGTTTTCCTTATCAATGCGTCGTATAATAGCAGTTGGTAGAAATTTAGAAGATTACCAAATGTCATCATTTTTGACTCTTTATCGTAAGGAAAAGAAAAAGAGTATGCAGTGACTAATGTGCAGATTATTAGTTTCCGTATTAGTTTATGGAAATCGTGATTATCTGACTGGGAATTTCTGACGATATATGTTAATAGAAATATTTACACGATTATGGAATACCATTATTTATAACTTTCTGTCATAGATGAAAGCGTATGCAATGACGAATGTACAGCTTCTATAAGAAGTTAAGCTAAGATAAGTCTAAAACTTATCGTGGTTGATTAAAGGAGAAAAGTGTACAGTGATGAATATACAACTTGTTTATTACTATTTTTGTTTCATAAAAGTCGTGATTAGTTGACTGGATAATTCTGATATCTATATTTTTTCACATATATAAATTATATGTATATGTGTAATTAATCACAGCAAAAAAAAATAAGCATGTGTTGCACAAAAATAAATATGCGAAACTCATGAAAAAGATATATGTGGAAATAATATATGTTGCTACTTATTCGCAAAGGATGGTAACTTTTGTACGCCCGGAATACTTATGTCAGGCAATGTACCTTGACATAGCGAACAAATTCTGCAGCGTCAAGCATCGCGTGAAGGAATAAAGTCATAATTCTGCAGCATACGCACGAAGGATCGACGAAACGCGCCGATTCCTTCGTGTTGCCCCGGTCTGTCACCCGATGGTGCAGCAGTTAAAAATTAGAAACGCGAGAACGTTAACGTCGCCATCATCATTCGCGAAGAGAAACGACACGGCGAATACGCGCGTTGAATGCAGATCGGGTTTCGCAGTTAGCGGTCTAGATTTGTGTAAAGATCTGTCAAGGCCCGGCGAAACGAACGCTCGCCAGTGAAAATTATAGCAATCTAGATCCGGACCATGGTAAACGCTATCTCAAGAGCGCTAATTAATTTTCCACGGGGACGCCTTCGTCTGCTTCGGTGCGACTGTGAAACGAGCACCGTAATTGCCACGCTTCGGACAATCTTATCGCGATCCTGGCAAACTTTGCTCGAAAAGTGCTCGTTTGTGACGATATTTTGGTGCTCGCGCTAGTACTTTACATAGTTTATACAGTTTGTATTATTATAGTTCGTGTGCTTCGTATAGTTTACGTGTGTACTTCATGTACTTTGTACAGACACTTTGTACAGGGCCCGGTAAAATTACTTTACTGACGCAGTTCATTTTAAATTCGTTTAAAAAATGGCTACTACGAAAGAATTTCAAGAACGGCGAATCCAAAGCGAATTCGAAAAACAATCTATCTACCGAACATGTGCACCAAACTGAGTCGGTTTATCGAGGGATCTGCGGTGAGTGACACGTCGACTTCACCGCCTTGGTCGTTCCACGAACTTTGTCATTAAAAGCAGCGCTGCCAGTTCTCGCCCCTATATAATTTATAGACATGGCACGCATAGTCAAAACGCGATACGATCAGCCGGTCGTATTAGTACAACCCTGGCCTATGTGTCTCCCTTTCTTTCTTCGTCTTTCCTCACCACCTACGCCCTATCTCTGGCCCCGAGATTAGATCTCACTCGAAAAGTTCAGCGCGGAAAGTGTATCCCCCATGGTGTATCGTGTCATCGTCGCTCACGCGTTCTCCAGCCAGTCCTCGAGAAATGTCATCGTCGATTCGGCTCGTGACACTGTTTCCTAGATCCTTCGATCGAGTTAAGACGATTTTCTTTTATTCCGTGCAGTTATCGATATCAAAGTTGATATAGTTTGTACAGCGCACAGTAGAATAGGTAGACTGTGCACTTTTGTACATTTATGGAAAATTTGAAAGCGACAGATTGCACAGAATGTGCAATACGTTTGTACAATACTTGGTAGAGAAAAGAATTTTCTGCCGATTTCAATTTCTCTACCTTTCAATTATATTCTCAAAAATACGAATATATCGGAGACTGTCGATGTTCCGATAAAAATCCCCAGTCTAACAACAAGGAAGCACGCGGAAGTGTTACGTCGAAGAAAGAGAAGAAATTGTTAAAAAGAAGAAACGTGGCTTTGGTCGGTGAAGACACGAATCCCAGGATTTGCAAGTTTAACTTTCGTCCGAATTTCTTCCTTGAATGAAACTACGAATCTGAAGAGAAGGTGGAGTTGACCAACGAAGGTACTGTGTACTTTGAAAATTTCCAAGTCTAAGTCGCGAAACTCCAACTTTTCTACCTTCTACAAGGTTGTTCGCGAATACCTTCGCGAAGATTTTTCACCCTCCTACGAATGCAAAGTGCCCTTTTATACGTAGAATAGAGAAATGATTCCTGACGTCTGAATCGTTTTCCTTTTTCAGCAAAAGAGAAAGAGAAGGCGATGCTGGTCAGTGAAGTTACGACTTTGAACATTTGCAAGTCTAACTCGCGTGACTCGAACTTGCTTTTCTACCTCCTACAATATTGTTCATAAAGACAAGATTTTTCACCCTCCTACGAGTGCAAAGTGTCCTTTTATAGAGAACGAAGTATCTACAATCTACGTATTCTATTTTATGCTACATTGTGTAATTGCTTATAGTGACAAAGATTTAGTTTGCGATTTTGTGGGAGTGAAGTTGGTGGTACTGTGGGTGGTAAGAAGAATACTATTGCGTTTAGTAATAGTAACAGTATAAATAGAAATTACTGGAATGGTGGTATCATTTGCCATTTTGATTTATTGTACTGTTATTACCGATACCTTTAAATAAAATACCAAAAATTTTCAAAGTAGTAATTAGGCATATACTATCAATAAAATAAATCTATCAGCGTTTTTTAATATAATAAGTAACCACAGCGACATTGACAATTCTGTAATCTTCTAAAGATAATCTTCGACATTTTTAATCCACCGATAACAGCAGCAACGATCAATTTTATTCATCATTATAGAGAATGAAAGCTGTCGTTCGATTCTTTAATCGTATCATTAGAGATACGTAGCCCTCTTAGGATTACTATTTCATACACGTATGTATAGTAATGCTAGTAATTTTATAAGACTAAAAGTAACGTAATATCTGCTACTTGTAGTAAACATGAAATCAGTATTACAATTAGTAGTATTACTACATCGACTGCAACAGTCGTAATGATCAATTCATCCATTACCAACATTAAACGCAGTTACGATTGCCATAACAATAACGATAACGCCATAACTACCAGTAGTAACAGTGCGCCACCAACAACACAGCAACATAATCTCAGATCCAGTCTCTCACGAACTATTTAACTATCTCCAGATCTTAAATCCATTGCCTGCAATCATTTTCAAATCGCAGTGAATATAAATCATCCGAGAAACATTATCTCTTTAAATACGAAGATCATCGAATTGTTCAGAAATAGAATTTTCCATTCGGATTTAGATACAAAAAGCGTGACTTTTATAATCTGTGCGAGTCTGCAAGAATTATTTTTCTCAATTAAACTAAATAACAGCTTTTCTCAAACCATACGGTTGGATTCCAAATTACCGTCAATTCGATCGTTTCTCCGAGTTCTCTCAAATTTGTTTTCAATTCAGTTTGATTATTATCCAATAGAAAATCATAGAAAGATCACCATCCTCGTTGTTTCGTTACATAAACCAAACATCAACCTTTCACCTTTACTGCTCGCATATTCAAAACTCTATTCAACTTTAACTAAAATTAACAAAAGAACGAAACTTGTTCTTACGTAAGAAAATTTGAATTTTCATTGAATAGAAAATCACAGAAAAGTCATTATCTCCGCCGTTTCCTCGGATAATCCAAACAACACTCTTTGCGCTTCCACGTTCAAAACTTCGCTAACTTTTAATGAAACTTGAAAAAAGAACTTTCTCTAAGAAAGTTCACACGCTAGAAATTCCATCCAGTAGAAAACCACACAAAAATCACTGTCTTCTATTCTTAAACAATTCAAACAACAAATTTATTTATTGATACAAACGAGACCTTATTCACTTCTACATCGAATGAAGCTGCAACTACCTTTATCCGGCATTAAAATGGAAACAGAACTCGTTGTTATCTCGAAAGGGCACGACTCCAGGTTCTATCCTATAGAATCGTGAAAAAAAAGAAGCGGCTCTCTCGGGGCAACGTGGTACAGAAGGCGAAGAAGATGTAGGACGAGAAGGACGAGAAGGTGGAACAGCTCCATGGAAGCGTTTCTCCTTCGGTCGTCTATTGCGCGAACATGCTCGTTGTTTATTACCACGATTCGCCAGATAGTATCAATTGAATGTACCGCTCCTGGAAGGAGATTAATGCAATCCCAGCAGGCAGCTCGGTTGTGGAACATCGTCGAGCATCGATTCCCTGCTAGCTGTTACCCCCTCCTGCTAATTGTTCGCCTAATTCGGTCGGGTCGTCGACTAGGATGGCGTTGGAGCACGCGATTAAGGTATCGTCCCTTGGATTCATCTTATTCTGTTTCTCTTCTTCTTCTTTTTTATCTTTCTTGACAGGGGAATAATGATTTTATATGGAATTTGATGGGAGGGTGAAGAAAACTTTTAATCTTGGAGATTTGTTAGCGTTGGAAGCTTCTTATGCTTCATTTTTGTTTGACAAAGATTATTTTCAAATGGAATTGGATAATCGGATGAAAATTTGTAATTGCTTTCCAAGAGAATTTCTTTCCGTTTCTAAGTAAAACTGGATAATCCAATGATACTTTTTTAATCACTTTGCAAGAGAATTACGTTCCTTTGGTTGGACAAATACCGATCTTGAATTTGAATTAAAAATTTTGTCCAACGATAGTTGTCACTTTGAAGATTCGACGGGGTTGAAACTTGTAGACGTTATTTTTTAAATGAAAAGGTTCTGATTTTGGGTAGGACATATTGTTAGTGTCATAACACAAGAGAATCTCCTTTTACTTTCTGTGGCTGGATTGGTCAGTGTATTGTACTAATTTTTTGAATATTTATTGTCATTAAGAATTGAATCACACAAGTGGATTTAATTTATTGAAATAAATATATCTTTTCAAATCTTTTTCCAAGTGAAATGCTTCAAGGAACAATCAATCATTCGTATTTGTTCTAATTACTGAGGAACGGTGCGTATGAAATCTCTTGGACTGCAATAGATGCACATGAAGAAAAGTGACGGAGGAATTCGAAATTTCTTATCATTTCACTTAGCTTGTTGAGAAGCAGATACCGCGAGAGAGTTTGATGTATTCAAACTCTGAGATCACGGGGAACGATATTTTTATCATATCAAGTGAAAGGAATTCACGTCGGATTCCTTGGAGACAAGAATTTCTTTTCGTCAGACAATCTTCTATAAAATCTTCTTGAGAAACTTGAGAAGATATTTCAATGTATTTTATGATACAATTTTATTGATCCGAAGAAATTAATAGGACATAAAAATTTCATCAAAAAATAAAGCTTGTATGAAAGAAAACTTTTTACACGTAAATATCGAATAAAGAAAATGATTTTATTACCTTGATAAAGTCGTAAAGCAGACATTTCCTTTGAGCGAAACAGAATTGACATTTTATATAGCGTAAAGGAAAAGAATTTCTATGAATGGCAATCATGCTTATGGAAGAGGATGACGATGCACTTTCTTGTGACTGAGTATATTTCAACTTTTGATCTGGTTCTATAGAGTAATTCATATACTGCAATATAACAATTAAGGAAAATATTTTATAATGGCACAGGATTAAAAGAACTTATTAGAGTAGCCATTGCAAGTGTATCATCGGATTAAGATTGCAAATAAAAGGTTCATAATAAATAATCATTTTCTTCGTTGCTATCATTCTTCCTCTAACATGCAACGTAAATTCTTGCTGCTTCCACAAAAATATGTTCCTTTTGAAATATTCTATTTAATATTCTATTTCCTTTTCATTTCGTTACGAACAATTAAAAAATTCGTCTTTAATCTAATCAACACTCTAAGCGAATTAGAGTAAATTAATTGTACATTAATCGATATAAAATCGAATTAGAGAATTATTTAGTCCAATTAAGAGGACACTAAAAATGATCGTTACGCGTTGATTAACTCTTATAGACACCATGCAACACACGATAGAATGTAGCATGATAATCACGGCACCTCAATAAACACCCCCTTTGATATTATTTTTCTTCCTATTGATCGACGTTCCGTTGGCGATACGACGTATGTAGTTCGATCGGTCATTGAAAAGTCAACGTCGGGATCGATGACGGCGCGAGCTCATTAGGCGGCGACAAGGCCGTTCGACTTCTTGCGTGGATCGTTTCGATTGACGACCGGTCGTTTTCGCACAGGTGCAACGAACGCGGTGCTACGATAGCCAGGAAAGGCGGAAACGGTGAAAGCGCGCGACGCTTCGGTTACAGTCGAAAGATTAGCCGGACAAGATGGCTAATTACGTATCAAGTTTCGGATTACCCGAAGGATGAACTAAGAACGTGACCGGATATCCGCATGCAATCTGCGTACTCTCGATACGTCCACGATGAAACTCGACGCGTTCGCCTTTCGATCGAAGATACGTGCAGACACGTATCGATGACACTTTTGTATTTATTAGACGAATGAAAAAATTCTGTCGATTCTTTCGTTACGCGAACTATGTTCGTTAGCAAAATTGATACATCGATCGATAAGATATCACACCCTTGCGAGGGAAGTTATACAACTGGAAAAGATATGTTTTCCGGAAGAAGCGAAAATGTTGTGTCCTCGAACCATAATTAAAGCAAATTTATGAACGAGAAGAATAATGCACGTAGAACAGGTTTCGAGCGTTCTTCTTTTTCATCTTTGGTTCTTAACTCTGGAAAAACAACCTTCTAGTCGAGACACAACTAATAATAAGATGCATTTGTAAGGTACAGCACAGTGTCACATAAATCAGAAAGAGCGACGTAACTGCTTTCTGCCAGCCAAATTATGAAGATAAATGTACACGATTTTCATAATTGGTCGAGCAGTGTCTCTGCTACATTTTCATAGCGAAAAACTCGAAAACCGCGTTGCTTTCCTCGCTAGAGTGCGATATGTTGTTGTATATTATATAACGTTGGGAAAGAGACCATTGGAGTTTGAGCGTGAGTTTAAGTATTTCAGCAGTGAAATGGAGAAACTGGCAAAAATAGCGGAGGAGGAAAGTTCAAATAATTAGAAACACCGATTGCATCTATGTTTAAACGTTGCAGGGCACGCTGTTGATTCATTTTTGAAATTCTAGCTAGTATAATTCTCGTCGTCCATAGAACGTATTGCAATAATAAGGAAGTTAAATAAAGATGTACTAACAAGTTGTAAGTGATTTACGAGAAAGAGTTCAAAGTATTTGGGAGCACTCGATGGTCGCAAAGACAGAGACTTGAAACATCTGATTAACACAGATATACGAATGAACCTCAATAGAGTTATTGACCTTTTTCTTTATAAATAAAACTCGTTTTCTTTATGGCCTTAGACAATTATTACAGCACAAATGATATTCACTAAAATAAATAAATCTGCGTAACAGTGTCTCTATATAAAATAAAATCAATATTCATTTTGGCCAAAATATCTGTATGTTTCCAATGATTGTAAAAGAAGAAAATCTGAAATACTTCATTTTGTCAGATTTTAGTGTTAATGAAGTAGGGTAGGAGCTCGGTTATCGAACAAATCGATTCCCGAACATGTTTTTTAAAACACTCTGAACAGAGTCTCAATTTCTGAACGGGCAATCACGTGCTCCGCGTGTGTGGTAAATGAGTGTTAGTTACGTCGCAGCCTCTGTTCAGTACAGACTCTTACTGGAATTCGCAGTGCCTTTTCTCAATTTTCCGTGTTGTTCGGTACTTTGCTCCCATCTTTTAAATAAATTATTATCAAATAACTCGTTCTTAAATATGACGCGTATGTCTTTATGGAAGGAAACTCCCCTTAAAAAGGGGAGTCTGTTCACGTATTCCTTTTCTACAAAATTTTATACATTTTTACTGTTTTTGCATCCAATTTGATGTGCCAAATACTGTTACAAAAGTATAAATAAGCAATTTTAATCCACGATTTTGGTCCGTTTTATGTTAATTCTTATGTCTTTAGTTTTCGAGCAAATCGATTCCCGAACAACCGTCCGAGCAAATTACCTTCGATATAACCGAGATTCCATTGTACCAATTGTTCGATTGTGTTATTATTCGAACGTGTCTAATTTAGACTGCGACTAAAGGAGACGCGAGAACTGTTTTGTGAAACACCATGAAAAATCGGAGTAAAAAGTCCAAGTGATTTAGTCAAGAAAATAAATCATAGTGAAAATTATAGTATCCGCTGAAAGATATCTTGATCGTACCTTTTTATAAACACTTGGCGTATTTTTTCGCGTTTCGAGAATGCAGCGTATCAGAAGCTGTTCGGTGGCGCCTTAGGGCGCCTTTTCACGCGCTCACGCACGCGCAACATGAGAGAAGGCAGCGAGGCACGCGTGCAACACGAGCAACGAGATAATGGGGCGTAACCGAAGCGGCATTGCCTCGCGGTGAAAGTTAGCGCCGTGACGTTAATTAAGGAGCGCCTTAGCGTTCTGGAATTAGGAGTCGAGGGCCTGGTTACGGCGTTCATCCTTCCTTTTAGTTTATCGACGAAGAACCGGCTGTAAAAAGAGTTGTTTCTATCGATATCCAGCTCAATTAGGGATAACATGCAAGAATCGTTTTCTGGTACCGTCTGGATGACGTGAACTCCCTGTGTTTTCCACGTGTTCTCTGCCTCATGGCATAATCTTTGGCATTTCAAGAGGATATCGGCGATGATTAACAAAATAATAAATCTTATTAAAAATCTAACGATTGTTGTTCGTAAGAGAAGCAGAAAAACGAAACGGTGGAAATAAAGAACCTCTTTCATTGAATCAATAAAAATTAACCATGAAAGCAACGTGCACAAAACGACGAATCAACAGTCTCTTCAATGGCTTAGCGTTTCTTTCCTTTTTGTGAAAGTACTAGAAATATCAAGTTATACAGACGCTAGAAGAATATTTCAGTAACATGAATGAATTCAACAATAAACTCATTATCGGATAGCTAGAGTAGGATAAAACAAGCAATAATGAATATTATGTTGAAGATTAGTTAATGACGACGTCGTTTAAAACAATTAATCTCTTTACCTTGCAAGGAACAAAGACGGCAAGACACGCCGCCGATCTAACAGATAAAATCAAAGATTCAACGAATTAAAAACTCAATTAAGAACGATGAATACATAATTTAAAGACGGGTAAAAGCAAAATGTTCGGTCGATCGAACAGCCGCGTAAAAAGTACCGAGCAGTGGCACTAATAAAATCGCAACAAAACGAGCCGAACTTCCGATAGATAAGAGGCATAAATCAAGAGAGTAGCGGCAAAAAGGACGATGCGTCCCATTATATCGCGACGAGCATGCATCTTAATCCATTAGCTCCTATCATCCTGCCATTCGAGAGTAAAAAAGATACGAGAAACGGAACAAGCATGAACAAGATAAAAAAAAGATACAAAACAACAAGCAACGACATCCTCCTCGAGAAAGCTTATCTCCTAACACTGTGCCGAAATTCTGCGATTCCCTGTACCTTGAGACAGGCGAACCGACAGCCTCTGAATATATTAATTTCGAGAGCGTCCGTCAGCTTGTTCGGTGTTCAGCCTGCGAGAAAAAGGTCAGACGAAGCGTGTCGCGTCGCAGACCAGGCGGATTCATTAATAATTGCTTCGCTCACGCTCGCGCCACGAACAGGTACACCGAGCTTGAAACACTCTTGTAGTTGAGGAAAGCGGAGTGAGATGAATTTAATTGCCCTTGTGTCGTACAAATTTTTTCAATACAATGTGAAAAGATGGAATATTTATTGATGTATTTAAACGACTCTCGGGGTGCAGTAGAGCTTCATTTGTTGTTTCAACTTGTCAGTAATTGAAATTTTGTTCACGCAAAATGGAAAAATGATATTTTTCGTTGTAAGCTGATCTAAATTGAACTGTATCTAAAACTACTAGTTAAACTTGCCGCAAACATTTACTTGCCGCAAACTCACAACTGTCATACGAGAAAGCTTACTGATACTGATAGCTTGCAGTTCGTGATTTGCAAAATTCCATTAATGATACTATTTCATTTGCGACGTTGCGATATTTATATCGTACAACGTTGCTATTCAACCACAAAGTTCGCTCGCAGAACACTCGTATTTCCTCAAAATCCTCTAGCACGTCACGAACAAAGAGACACCATCCCCTCGTTGCAACTTTCCCTTAACGCAACACGACTTATCCGCGCGATGTACGTGCGTCCGCTCTGGCGCACCCTTGTCTCTATAGACTTTCACATTCTGACTCGCTCGTGCACGAGACCCATAAATTCTTATTAGCGATTAGCCCATCCGAAATGTAATAACGCCGTGCCACTGGATGTATCATTAGTCGATGATAGACGACGCGTTGCGCAATTAACAATTACCTGGCGAGTTGTGTTGCAGCCGTGAAACGAGATTCGCCGCGTTCGGTAATGTAAATTAACGGATTACGGCTCCGTGATCCTAAGGAAAAGTGAATCCGGTGATTGAAAGCGTTACTCAACGAGCGACCAATGAAAGTCTCTGGATGGTGAAGGGTTCGTTCATTGAATTTCGTTAGCGCACCTCGTTGGAATGTATTTTGTAGTCGAAACAGATTTAAGATTTACGATATGGTGTTATGATATGGATATCCATCATGTCCTGCTGTTGTCCTGTTAAGTTAATACGTGTTCTTAATATACGGGTAATTGAGCGTTTCGGTATCCTCGTGCATGGATATTAGGGTCTCCGATTCACGTGTACTCGGCTACAGGCACGTGTCTATTAACATATTCATATATTTTAATTCCTGTACATTTTAATATACACATAATTGAGTACGTAAGGACGTTTACTCGAATAATATGGTAAATGCGATGTGACAAAAATATCACTATACAAATTTATAAGTAATAGCTGAAGATTGAAGGATTTCAATAGGATTTGATTAAATAACCGTTTGTTTCGATGTAATACGAATAACAGCGATTAGGAAACCAAGTGCACGCGGATCTATTAAAAATTGTACATATCAAGCTACGAATTATATACCGCAGACATGTATTTAATCCTGCTACGTTCTCTCAAGTATTTTCCATTCAATCGTGCTTTCATCGTTAGAAAAACTTTTTAGTTTGGAGAAAGTATAGAAGAATCGTTTGGACGTGGGATTTTCTTTAAAACATTTAAAGTGATTTCGTTGGAATTTTTGTAAAATGTCGGAAACATTTCTTCGTGGTAAAATAAGAACGAGATTGAAATAAAAATTCGAAATCCGTAGCAGGATTAGATACACATACGAGATAGAGACCTCTAATTTATACGATATTTTCGTTTTATCTCATTCGTAGAATATATCGTGAAGTTTATAGAAAAACCTATGGAACACCCTGTACATTCTAGAATACTTTCTAAAGCATTCGTATCTTAATAATTAGCAGAAATCAAACACGCTTGGCTGCAACATTTATCATTCGCAATTAGCCTGTAACTCGACTAACTTAGTCTTGACATTTACTTAAAGCGAGGCTGGTATGAAATCACGGCATAAATCTCAAAATAAACGGGTATCGCGAGATGTGCAAGAAAATATAAAACAAATGTAAAGACTCGATCTCGGCGCTGTTATTAAATTAGATGGCATTAAGCGAATAATAATTACACGTAGCGACGAGTCGAACGTCTCACTTAAGTCGCCGCGAGTTTCAAACCGCGAGTTTCAAACCGCGATCCTTCTTCTCCTCGTGCGTATAGTGTTTCGAAAGCTTCGATATCTCCCGAGGACGCAGGGAAATAATTATAAGCGCAGCGTTGCATTAATGTGCGTCGTCAAAGGCGACCGCCTGTATAACAAATCCGTTCTTGCGCAATTGACGCCAGTCCGCCCACTTTTTTACGTCATTTTGCCGCCATTCCACGCCACGCAAGTAGTCTAGATCAATATTCTACGCGACCATGAAATAGGACAGTTGAAAGTTATCCATGTTGTAGCTCTTTTTGCATGGCGTCGCTGTTTAGCAATAATGCTTGTGTTTTCTGGCTCTCCTTACGCAATAACTAATAACCTATCGATAGAGTATGGATTCTTATGCAAAATTTGTACGAGTGTTTTTGAGAATATAGCTACGGAATATATTTTATAGAAAGCTATTTTTTCAATGGCACGTGTATTCTACGTGCAATTACACGTTTTTAAAAGAAAGAAAGAAGAGCAAAGAGATGGCTGAACCAACGAATGTACGTCATTTTGAACGAATTATTAATTAATAACTTACGAGAACAACATCGATCAAAAAGAGTTTTTCCTTATTCCACACCTTACTTGCCAAAGCAAAGGAGAAAAATAAGAACGGCCATCGAATATTCGTCTCGTCGATCCCTGATCAATTAAAAACTTTCACTGGCCGATTCGAAGGATCGTCTCACACAAGAGCATCGTTTCCAAGAAGCCTCTCCCAATGAGAGTCCCGAGAGAAACTGCATGCTCCTGTTACGTCGTCGTCGCACCGAGATACTATAAGGTGCTGTTCCAACACGGCAAAAATACTACCTAAAGGAAACAGGAACATTGAGAAAAACTGTGGCAGGACGATATAATCGGTCGTTTCGGGGCTCGTCTCTTCTTATGCAGCGATGCGTTAACACGACATTTTGTATCGGGCACATTGAGATATCGAGAGGCAAGATTCGATCGCGTCTCTGGTTAGAAGGAATGGTTAATCAATCGGAAGTGATCGATGATGTCGAACGGGGGACGAGCAGCGTTTCGATTTGTGACGAGCAGGAAGGAAAGTTTTCGGACCCGATGCCGTACGAGCCTGCAACGATACGAAGGCGAAACGATTCCTTTCGTGCAGCGAACCGTTTAATTCGTTTCGCGTTCGGTATGCGCGTGTGACGCTTGAGCGCGGGCGCGCCAAACGGATACGCGTGTCCGCGGTAATTACAGGTTACGGGTAATTGTTAATTAAAACGCTGGAGCCGGGGGCGACGATGGAGCCAGGGATCAGTGGCGGAGATCGCGAACGTTTGCAAGCCTTCTACTCGTTCGTGGCGCCAGACCGTGTTATGGGACACGATGTTGATGATTAGACTACAGATTTTTATGCATCTATGTATGGGAAGTTTAAAAATGCAGAAATGTGCAGAACGCGTATACCATGCGAAAATATATAAAATATCGAAAGGAGAATGTTCGTTAGAATTTTTAACGGATGGATAAATCTTTATTGAGATACTGTTCTTTGGTGTTTGAGAATATGGTATCGTTCATAAGCATCCGGATATTTTAGTAGATTTTTTATGAAAGAATAATTGATAATTTTAATATTTATATATTAAATATATATATAATAATTTTATACTTGAATTTTAATGCAACAATGTGTTTTCCCCTTCTTCTTAAGTACTTATCTATTTATTTATTTATTCATTTAAACAGAAAATAATAATAAACCTTTTGGTATGTAAGATAACAAACTAGGGGAATTTAATGTGTATTATAATTAATATATATGTAGATACACACACACATATATATAGGTTAAAAATATGAAAATGATAACAAATTAAAGTATACGTTCCAGCGAGTGTTTTCAGGAGACTAAGGTTTGCCCAAATAGATGAAAGGAGTTTGTATGATTTAGCGCACGATTGAAACAATTAAAATAACCATAAGTCGTGCGGTGCAGATTAGAATAGAACAAATTATTATTTCTAACACATCGTGAAGGAACATAAAGAGAGAACTGGCAAATATAAAACAGAGAATGATACTCTTGATTATCTTACTTAGGAATAAGACGTCAAACATTACTCTCCTCTTGCTCAGTGTCTGTAAATTTAAGTTATTGGGAATTTTCATTATAATTAGGATAAATAGCGACATAGCTTGACCACCATGTCTGGCTGCTAGCCTAAAGACCAGATGAAGTAGCCATATTCTAAAATTCATGTAAAATCAGTCCGACTAGTTGACAATACAAAGAGTATAAGTATAGCAAAAGAAATGTGAAAACTCTCTATGAATATTCCACCAATGGCATCAAACCACCCGCTCTTTGCGCAATTTTCAATACACGAAGAGACAGGAGGACCAGAAAAGTCACAAATCTAGCAAGGACAAGAAACCGATTCATTTCTCGAATCTCACCTCGATTACGTCAAACCATGACTCTGATTTCGTTATACGGCTCGCATAAACGTATCACCAGCTGCGAATTCACTTTCATCGTTTCATTTGTTTCCTTTCGTAGCTTCTCGACTCACCGGTGGGAGTCAACGAAAGACAAGCTTGGCGATTGTTCGATTACTAGAGAAAGTTGTCCGAATAAGAAAAAAAAATGGCATTGGTTAAAAGACAAAACGAAGATAAAAGGAAAGGAACGAGACAATTTAGCCGATCCTTTGTTCATGAAGCGCTCCTACGTTCAAATCCACGAACGATCTTGTTCGATTTCGGTTACGAATTCGTCAGCATCGGTAATAAACGATTCCCGTGGCCATTGGCCAGCCAAGAAAAGAAACCAATGTCGATTAATCGATCGATCGCTATAAGTGCCGCGATTTGCGTCCGTATTGTGCTCCTTGTAATTACTTTCACCGAGGATTGAGAGAATCTTAATCAGGATTCTGCTTTAGAGTGGTTCGAGAACGTATGTCGCGTTCGATTTTTCAGACACAAAGCAATTAGGAAGTTGAACATGTATCGTGGCCACCGGTTTAGATTGCCAGCATTGGCAAAAGATATGTTAAAGATGTTCTCATGGAGAAGTTTTTGTGTTATTCGCTTGATTATTCGTTCGTCAAAGAGGAAGTCTGTAATTCAGACCTTGTTAAGATGATTTATTGCTAGCGAAATTTATAGTAATTAGACGCAGTGCTGTGTAACGCGAAGGTTTATCCTCGAATTTCTACTTAGAAACGTCGTTTCTTAATTATCATGAATTTTTTAATTTATGCCAATAACAATTAGTTTTTTTATTCCTCGCCGAAATAAGAAGCCATAATTGACCGTAATTTCTCTCCCTCGTGAGAGTTTAACTTTATGCTTTTCGGTTTATATCGAGTGATGAAAACTTTGGCCAATTAAAACCTCTCGTATTGAAAACGAATTAAATTGAAGCATTGATGTTTTTTTAGATTAAAAAATAATTAAAAGACATTTTAATCTTGGCTCATAGATTCAGTGTATTAAGTGCGATGTAATTGAAAGATAGAAATAGAAAGTTGGTATAATTACGAACGACGACCTGAAAAATAATTGGAGGGAAGTTAGATGAATACTATGACTAAAAAAAAATATTGATCAATCACGGGTTTTTGCGACGAAGAGTTAATGAACGTTGCGAAGATAAACGAGATTTTCGTTGCTTTTTACACGATGTCCGCCAATTTCTTTCATCGACGACGTCTAATTTAATACGAAGTTAGAGCTTGAAACAGAAAGGGAATCAATAATGCTGTCAGCTTCGAGGTATTGAAAGCCTGATGACCATCATTCTTTTTGTACATTAGAGACGCGTAGGTAATTAAAAATTAAAAAGAGATTGAGGTTTTTATTAAGGAACTTCATTATTTCGATTAGTCGTCGCGCTTTCTTCTTAACAAATCAGAGTATGATACTCTTATATATGAAACACTCTATTCAAGATGTTAGTAAATTTTACTCGCTATCAGTTCATTGAAGATTTTGATGGATTTTAAATCAAATTAATTTCATACAATAACTTTCGCATACTTTTTATCAGTCATTCTGTGTATTATTTTAACAATACATACATGTCGATACATTTATATGCACCTTCCTATCCCAAGCAAATGATCCCAAATGTTACGTATCTAACTATCAAATATAAAGTAATTCTTGACGCAGACAATTAGCCGTGAGAATATTTTTGCATTATTTATCGTCACGACACTTTAAATGGAATTTAATGCACAGTCCAAAAGAGAAATTTTCAATACGAAACGATAACAAAATTAACATGCCATTCGATTTGAGAAGATGACGAGTAGACTTTTCTCTGCTGAAATATTCCTCCAAAATATATTGCGCCTACTAAACTGACTAACCTCATAAAATAATAATTAAAATCTGTTTGAAATGTCAGCAGAAAGACATTCGTCTGTGCGCGACATAGAGTGGAAAATTCCAGGAATTACTGAAATTCCGTAGTTTCCCAGAGGCGAAAAGAAACGTGGGTGAAACGAGGGGGCGACGCAGATGGCGTTTCCTCGACGCGCTCGAGAGAGAAAGGAAAGAAGAAAAACGGAGGCTAAGAAAGATAGATAGTCGAGCGAATAGGTGGAAAGAGAGAGGCGAGATAACTGGCGCCAGCGCTAATAATTTCATAGTAGGTAGCCGTTGCGAAGGCATGCGCACGGCCTCCTAATCGCTGCTATCGTTTAATCGCTCGAACGTATACGATCGACAGCCACGAGTATACCGCACCAGGAAACGTAGCGCAAAAACCGGCGCCAACAACGATCTATCTTCGAGATCGGTTTCGCGCGAAAAGTCGCGCGCCGTGCGTGACGCTCGTGCATTTCAAAACAATTTTCCGTATTAATATTTAATATCCACTCACACCTTCGACCTTGCGATTGAATTAAGATTTAAATTATAGGATTGACATTCTGAGTTTTCTAATTTCATTTAGAAACTTATTTCATGCGAATGATTAGAAACGTGCATTAATGTGATATTCGTGATGTCATAATTATATTATTAATGTATATTACGTATATACGCAGTATATTATGCAGTTATAGTGATCAATTATAGTGGTAAATCAACGGTAATAATTTATTGTCATTAGATTCTTTTAAACGAGTTTCACCTTCCATCTCGTTCATTTCAAATTAACTGCAACATTCTCAACTTATCTGTTCCATTAACTTATTACCTTTTGGAAAATACAAATGTTTTGCAATGAATAGCGAAATCCTATTTTTCGATCTCGTTGGCCCTAAATTGTTATACAAAACTCTCAGCTAATGTATCAATTTTCCTGTCTGCCGAAAAAATCAAACTTTCTGTATGTTTTGACGACATTAATCTATATGGAGTATATATATGGTAGTTTTTTAATTCAACGAATCTTTCCAATTCACATTCGTCTTTACGTATATTTTCTTTCATAACAACGTTTTAGGCATTGTACTAAATTCAACCATTTTATTACGAGACTCGCGTAAATGTTTACGGGAAGTACACAGGCTGCATTTTTGTTTAGCGAGGTCAGTCATAAAATGAAGTTTAGACAGACCCTCTGACCACTGTGGTTGAATGAAAACTGCGTATCATCGTTCAAAAATAAAATCCAAGTCGCGAAATAACGTAGAACAGGCGTCGAATGCGTCAATTACGAGGATTTTCAAACTCCTACCGCATTAAACTTCGTAAATTAAATTTATGTTACTGCGTTAAACTTTATAATATAATCTACGTCGATACATTGAACGTGCTTTTATTTTCAATCGAAATTAACGTTAAACTTTCTTCAATGAGATAAAAGTAGTACTAATACTTTCTCATGAAAACGAAACTTTTTTTATATTGTATAAAATAGTTCTCGTGTTAATAACAAGTTTATTAAGCAAACTGTAAACTCTGAATGCCATTACGACGTTAACCTGCAATAACAAATTGCATAAATATGTATTCTAATTTTACGACTTACGTTCGATACAAAGTAGAAACCGGACAAATTTATGAAACAACTTAATCTAATTCCAAACTACGATCAATTTATATCTCCCTAATAAACATCCGAGCTAATCAATCAACCAAACCAAACTCCATAAAATACCACGAACAACGAAACAAAACGAGGCATGAATCGTAAACGCGCGTGTTTGCAGATTCTCGTGCCTTCTCTCGAGTCCTCTCGCGTCTTCTAGCGATCGCGATTCGTCCCCGCAAGGAATCGTCAACTATAATTAACATACTTTTTTGCATGCTGCCCACGGGAGCCGGTTTGCCGTGAAAAAAATCACGGTAATTAAATTACCGAATAAAACATCCGCATCTTCTCTCCTCCTCGCGAAAAAAGAGCGCAAATCGAGCGCACCAAGTCAGGCTGCAAGACGTGTCACGCGAACAGCGGAGAGGGGCCAATAAAATCACACGTCGATTCCTCCTGCTCCACATAACGAAAGCCCTCGTTTTGCTCGTTTGCTCGTATGATAGCAACGGACGTTTCTGAAAAGACGAAAAAAAAAAAAAAAAAAATTAAAAGGAAAGGAAAAAAAATCGATCATTCGCTTTACACGCCGCCGTACGATTCCCGCGAAACTAGGATGACGACGAAGCGGAATCGTGATCGCCTGTAATTGGAATGCCATCCGGGCGGCGGCGGTCGATTGATGAACGACGAACGGACCGGCTGTGGATAGTTATCGTGCATCTTCCTCGCAAGCGTAGACGCGAACTTGCACGCAGGAACGCGTGTACGAACCGAGTGCAGAACCGGGCGAACGCTGCTCAGCCTACAGGATCGTTCAATAACGGTGTTTGTTCCGTGCAACGCTGGAAAGAAGTCATCCGTATAGATAGAATATTTAGCGATTGATTTAAATTTCTTTCTCTGTATAATTTTCATATTCTGTAGTGATTTACGAAACACGTTTCGGATACACGCGTTTCTATGTGTGAGTCAAAGCCATATTAGATGGTGGATGACACGACCAGTCCAATTAGGTTCACGAAGATCCATGATTTACACGCACGCATGATAATTAGGTACTATTAAGTCGATTAGAAAGTGAATATGGAATATGGTACAAAAGCAATGTTATTTGTCCTTTTGCAGTAGCGTTGACAATTTTCTAAGTATTCTGCAGATATAGTAGAAAAGAATTTCATTGAGAATTGTTCTTGTTCAGAATTGTCGATAGAATAGCGTACAAGTAGAAGAGGAAGGAAGTAATTGTTTTTGCAAGTAAAGCTGATTCAAAAGTAACGTGTTTCAATTCAATAGGATTGATTCATTTTGTTACGAACTTTTCAAACTAAAAAGTGTACTGTGCAGAAATAGCGATGCTGGAAATTTTTGTTAATTCTACGAATCTTAAAGACAAAAGTTTCATATAAAATCACATGGGGAAACATACGAAAGCAGGAACGAAACTATAGCATTATAAAAAAATAGTGATCGTTTGTTTCTTTTTTTTTAATTTCGTTTTACACGATAATAAGAGACTTCTTAGGTTTTTATATTTTCTTAAATTTGTATGCTGCATAGTCTACGAACGTAGTGTAACGAGTAACACATGTACATATCAGTAAATATACAGTGACGCGCAAGGAGAGTGTGTTACAACGTTGTCATTACTATGTTACAGCTTCTTCCGCTATTAAAAGGAAAGTTTTATGCGTGATCCTGCGTAAGTTCACAGACAGGAAAGCGTATAAACGCGACAAGAACAGCGCCGAGCGTTTATACAGGAGAAACTACAGCGCCCTCCAAAACGAAGGTCTGAAATCTAAATTCTTCCACTTTCTTGTAATTTCTCTCGCTATTAGTGGACAGTTTTCAGTGGATCTATCCAAATTTACGTGTAGCGAAACACTGATGTACCTACCACACTACAGACTACAGATACTAAAACTACAGCAATTGAAACGTGCGAAAATAGAATGCACAAGAATAAGTAAGGTTATGGGAAAAACCAAACGATCTCTTATCCTTACTTTGTTATGGCCCTTTCCGCTATTACGAGCAAGTTTTGCTTTGATTCTGCCTAAATCCGTCTGCAGAAAAGCATACAAACGTGACAAGAAGAACAACGTACGAACGAACGTTTACGGACCTATAGAGCCTTTCAAAAACAATATCTCCGTGTGTAATAATGTATTTTCTTAAATCCGCGCGAGGTTATACGCGAACTGTACGATCATATATACAAATTACAGGGAATGAAACGCAAATTACCAAAATTAAAGGCAAGATACAAAGAAGGAACAAAAGTTAAGGCAAAAGGGAAAAAAGGAGGTTAGTTTCGGTGGGAAAAATAATATCTCGCGGTGTCCCGATTTCCTGAAACCTTCGCGACCGTATTCACAAGTCACACCGACGAGAATTATAGAGAACGAAATTAAGTTTAGCGCAACGGGGTTAAAATTCGAACAAAAGACAAGCGACGAAGCGAAAAGAAGGAAAGAAGGTTAGTTTGGGTGGCAGCGCGCGCAAGGCCGACCGCAAAGAACGGTGAGGGGAGGGGACGTTGGATGCACGCGCAAAATAAACGCGGTCTCGCGATCGTATAAATAAAAGCGTGGTGGCGCGCGTGCAGCGGAGATCTCTTGCTGGCGCGCGCGTACGCCCGGTGTGTCGCTTTGGAATCCAGTTTGCCGACAGTTTTTGCAAAACTCCCGGCGGCGTGCACGTCCGGAGCACTGATTCCTGGACAACGTGACGCAATTATGCAACGTGCCACTCTTCGCCTCTCTTCTCTCCGTTCCTCCGTCACCGTTCGATACCATCGCTGACCTTGAGGCCCTCCGAACACCAGGCTGCTCTTCTAGGTGGCCTTGCCCGGTTCATGCGACCACTCGCCGCATCACGACGCGACCCTGGCCTCGGTCTTAGCCTCTAAGCGCCTGCTATATGGCTGGTTATTGAAATAAATCGGCATAACGCCTCGTTCCCGCCCCCTTTATTCCGATTTCCTCGTATAAAACGATCTTACCGTGCCTTCGAGTGAAACGACGCATCATTCTACCAGGGGATTAAAAGAACGAACGCAACCAGCGGATAAACGCAGCGTGGAATTCGGCATTTATCCGGTATTTACGCTTCGTACACCGATAACATACGTAACAGTTCGGTGTACGGATTTCTCGGACACACTAACGGGCCAAACAAGCTAATTTAATCGATCGTCCAAACGCTCGAAGGGTTGTTAAGAACAAGACATTATTATCAACGCGAGACGCGTCGTGCAGGCTCGCGGATTTTTCGACTTATTATTAGCTGACGCGGCGGAATGCTCATCCGCCTTGGACCCCACTCGCTGGTAGGATTCTTTGAGAGGCGTTTTTCTTGTTGGCAATGGCGTCGTAGACACGGCGGATATTATTAAATGCAATTTAGTGAGTCGTTCTTGTACATTGTTGGCGCTTACTTTGGATTATGGCTTGTTTTGTGCTGCACAGTGTCGGAATTAGCTGTTTCTGCATCGTTTGACTAAGAGTCGGGGAAATGCGTACTAAACTGTTTCGTTTGCAGATGTGGAATATGGTTTATGCATATGATATTTCGTTTAACCTTGGTCACAGTTGATATCTTTGTTACTTTCGCAACTTGGAAGAATAATTAAACATAGTGATTAAACGTATTCTTGGGATTTTGAGGGTAATATTATAATTAACGAGTTGATACTGTTGTCATTCTTTTTGATTGAAATTGAACAATATATTTGCTTAGGATCTTTCGATCGTTACGCTTTTACGCAATATTTCCCCATTTTTCTATTGTCTTGCCACGTAACTAGCTTTACACACGCAGAAGCAAAGTATAGATTATGTAAAAACACAATCTCACATCGTTAAATAATCACGCTACTAGGAACACAATAAAATTGTACAATAATCGAAACTATAACAATAACTGAAAATATACGCCGATAAGTTTTTCCATTAAAAAATCTCGATATTTTCACAATATCGAGATAGCTGTTAAAAATGATTGAATAATCCGAACTTACGCAAAAAGCCATTAATCATTCGTCGATCAACACATTTGCTACGGCTATTCGCGTGTCTAGAGGTAAAAGTTATCCTGTCGTTCGTAGCTGAAATTTAAATCTTATTTATGGTGTCAGGTGTTACTAAAGATATTATTTGACTTTTTAACTGGTACAGTTCATTTACAACGGACGCCTAATCGGAAGGTACGCGCACGGCAGAAATATCCGCGGTATTGCCAACAGCAAGGCGCGTTTCCATGCAGCAAACGCAATACAGCCGCGCGTTCGACTGCATTGTATGTTAAAGTGTTAATGTATAGCATTACGTGCAAATTACAGGTGGCTCGACACGAATCATGAATCTAGAACTGTTAATTTACATGCTGCATGAAGTATCGATCTTGTCGCGGATAGTGGTTAACTGGATTACCTAATGCGATTTTCATTTCTTTTTCCCAGCAATCGATCGTTTAGCATCTTGCGTGAATAACGTAACTTCTTTCACGATCTTTTTCCGGTTTTCTTTTCGTCGCAGCCTTTTTTCGAATAACAGGGAAATGTTAAGAATATGTTGCAGTTTCTGCTGACATTCTTTATGAACTTTGTTCAATAATTATAGACTAACATAATAAGGTTAATGTATGGTAACGTTTGAATGAGAATAAGAATCGATAACACAATTTTACTACAATTTTAAAACACAATTCTTCATAATACAGTAGTTAGAGAAAGGATTGATGCACGCTCTTATTTTCCAACGAGTTTTAGAATCTTTTTTTAATCAGATTCTACGTCTCACTTTCACAGTATCAAATTTTCGTAGTCGTGTGCAGGTACCACTAAATGATACGAAATATGATCTACTTAAGCCTAATTAATCACCATGTAAATGTTGCAATAAATACATTGGTGTAGAAATACTTTTTATGCTACTAATAATATTATAATTACATATTATACATATTATAATTAAGAACGTAAAGCATTGCAACATCGTGAATAGTACGAAACGTGAATTAAGGAAACTTGAGAGGTAAATTCTCCGACAAGATATCCTAAATTAATAAAGCTGTTCTCCATCACGTAGACTGTAAATTCATGAAACACGCGATTGGTTACTCGTATAACTATTTATGCATCGTATAAATACACAACAAATAAAATGTAATCTTGCTAACTGTACATAAGTATGCAATCGCCATTGTATTAATTTCGAGCGACAGAAATTTGCTTAATCGAGTTTTAACTGAAATTTTGTTTTAATAAATGTTCTTTATACGCAACGCGGATATATCGAGAGAATGATGGTAGCTGGTTTGGCGAATCTATACTTCCTGTGCGGTTACCAAGAGATCTGGCATGAGCCAGTAGAGTGGACCTGTCGCCAACGTTAATAAGGCGCCGATATGACGCCAGCGTGCGATTTAAAACACCATTTTCGTGGCACAGGCCGTTATGAGATACCGGTATACCGGCCGATCCAGACACAGGCAGCTTCTGTTTTCGGCAATGAGGATGTCAGACAAGTTACGACACGGCCAGCAGGTGTTACGACCGGACAGCCAGTTCAGGAGGCTCAGGTATTTCCTCCTTTTTCCTCTCTATCTCTCTTCCTCGTTCGTTTCGTCATTTTTCATTTTCCTTTGATCCGGTTGTAACCAGTCGACCGAACGTGGCTACTGTTTAACTTTTGTCGCGTGTATCGGCGATCACTGATTGCCTTTTCGATTCCAGTTACGTTGCTACCATCGCGGGAGGACGCGTGACGACGATCGAATCAAGAAGAGACGTCGCTGTTATCTTTTTAGAAGCATGATTGCAATTTTTACCAGTTTTATTTACTTCGATCGAAGTTGTTCTACTATTTGGACAGTTGGAATAGTAAATCGGTAATAAACAGTATATATGTATGATATTTCAGATTTAATCAGTGGAAAATGATACTATTTTAAAAGACTTAACAGGATTTGGATATCTGGGTCAATTAGATACATCTTGATACCTTGAATTTAGCACTGCTATAAGTAGTTATGGACGTAAATCAAGAGTGTAGATAATGTCAACATTGGAATCTTAGATACAATCATTTTGATTATTCTTGTTTCTCTCTTCCTTATTAATTTTTGTGGCTTTGAGTCTCAAGACTTTCATGTTTAATAATCATATTTTTATTGTAATATTATACGTATAATCCTTCATATTTTAATAAAACTGAATATTAACATTGTCAAGAACACCTTTCTGTACGTTCTTAACAATTACAAAGATAAAATATCTAAATCTACTATTGTAGTTCCAGTAATACAGATAGTGCTTATTAATTTCTCAATGTATTATTCAAGCTGTATTATTCTCCTTTAAACAGAATCCCATTTACAAGATCGATCTGTCCATTCCCAAACAACCAGCAAACAGTATTTCCTTCTCAACTCGCCACTGAAACATTGAACGTATCGATTTAATAAAACCTAAACTAGTTACCCAGCCGCCAATTTCCACGTTTCCATAATTCCGTATTCATACAGAAATACACACCAACCGATCATCTGAAACCAATAGACACCATACATACACACGCAATACCTTCGCTCTTTTATTCTACAGAGAACATATAAAAAGAATGCTCCTTGCACAATCAGCGACGTCTCTTTTACAGAAACTCGAACAGTGCCAGGGTGTACGGACGTTCGCGACTACCAAGTGCATTCTGATACGCGAGGGAAGGCGGAGGAGGCGGCGGAATGGCTAGGATCTCTCTGCGGTCTGCTACATCTATTTATAGCGTACGCCATGCTAATGCATGTGCGCCTATGCACCACGCTAACACCACGTCCCAAGCATAACGGGCTTTTACATGCTGCACTGGATATTCCACGTGGACTCCCCTCCTACGTCGCAGCGCTGCCCCTTTCTCCAAGGATCGCCTGTTTCTCGTGGGCTCTGCCGCCGTTGTCCGCGGAGGTCTCATCCCGGCCATACACGCGTGCGAACGCACGTGCGCCTGTCTCGAAGAGGAACGCACCCAGAGAGCCCGCGTTCTTCGAGATTTATGCACGGGCGCAGGTCCCCCTGTGTAAAAGACGAGCTCACGCGCGCGTAGGCTTTTCCGGTCACGCTGCGGTCAACCTGACTCTTAAAATGCTGTTGAACTCGATTTTTATTGATCCTCTTCACTTCGTCCAGTTCCAAGTATTCTTTCACACGTGGCGAAATAGAGCTGTGACTGAGAGACCTCTTGCGCGATAATTTACCGAATAATTGTATTTTTGTGGATCGGGTGAGTGACTTTTTTTTTTACTTTTTTTTATTATTATTTTACATCGAATAGTGGAAGTAGGATAGACGTAGAATGGGTACGTCATTTTGGTTGATCTATCGCTAAACTTGTTACAATGACAACTTATTCTCGCCACTTGTAACTTGTACAATTTTGGTGGTAATATCGATCCAAATAAGTTCGGCAAGAGGGCACAGGCGAGTTAATGATCTCCGGAGTAGTATCTCCGAAGATCTCTGAAGAATGTTACAGCTTTTGGTATATAATATCGTGAACAATAGTTTGAATCAATGCAATGTGTTTACATACCTATTGTACGCTTGGTGAAAATCAAACACTTGCTAAGAATTACACGAGTGAAGGACGAATTAATTGACTAAAGAGTCATGCTGTTTCACAAGATACGCAGCTATGATGGAAGATGAATGTGGGATATAAATCCACCATAACAAAGGATCATTGATTTTTATTTTAACAGAATTCAATAAACGATAAAAGATCCTTCGTTTCACAGAACTATGCGAAAAACTATATACAATAATTTCCTCGTCGTGTTGTATCAAAGTTATAGAGCTTAAAGCAACAAGTTGTTGAAAATAATCAGATTAAAACTGGTACCAAAGGTATACCATAAATCTCATTGATACTTACTACCAACCTTACGACCAACCAACTTTTTAATTTCTACATCGACTTACTGTTTCGTTCTTCGTCTTTTAAGTTAGGTAGCTCCCCAGAACAAGAGGAACAAGACACACCAAGCGAATTAACTTTCAGTCTTAGTCGGCTGATAAACGGCCTCATATGGGATATCTAAATATCGCGAAGGCTCTAAAAGTCCTGCGCAACCCCGAGCGCGAAATTTACGTTCGATTCGCATCCATCGCGGGCGAATATAAGTGTCGAGGCGCTACGTCTTCTGTACACCTCGGGCGTTATAACTTCGGCAGTTGTTACTTATAAATTATCATCGCAACAGTTATAACTCATAGATCGTACGACGCCTTATAACTTATAGTCGCGGCAGTACAAGTTATAAACGCGGTGCATGTAATTTATATGTTACGTGCTGCCGATGTTATAAAACGTCCGACCGACCAACAAACAGTATTATTCGATACAAGATTATAATATGCGTCCGACAATCGCCCAACGTCCATTTCTTTCCATTGCAACGATCTCGAAGATGCATTTATATCGACGCTCGTGTCATTTTGCATTTGCGTCTCCATCCGATCGTACCGAATAAATCGATGCGCGCATCTTTCTGCGCATAGCGGGTCATGTGACATTCACTTCGAAAAGAAATTGCCGCTTGATCTTCTCGAACTTTGATAAGTTCGTGCTTTGATTAAAATGTACAAAGTAATCGTTGACAAATGACGGATTTCGATAATAGTTCTTTGTACATTTTCGTTAATTAATTTTACTCACATCGTAAAATTTAGGGAATGAATATAGAACATAGTAGGGGACGAAGGAAAGTTTACCTAACCTATGTAAGCGATACAGAAAGTAGCAGAATTTTATGAAACAGACTGTACATTTGATAAGAACAAATGAACAAATATAATATGCATACTACATTTCAGAATAGGCGACTATTGGCATATGGTGAACAATATCTAATACAAAAATTACCAATATGCGCATATAGGCAAATAAATCACTTGACAAACTAAACTTTCTTTCGTCTACTACTGAAAATCGTTTATCTATCGTGCAAAAATAAAAATTGCTTCCTGTTACTATGCCAGGAAATTAAAATGTTTTCCTAGCAATAACGGAGAAACTTCAGAAGCCTGGTCGACCCGGAGGAAATTAATGAACGTTATCCGCCACTATAAAAGCTCCTTCGGTGCCATGATCGTGTGGATGATTTCCGCCATTACGGATATAATAGAAAGAAATGTCGCGACGTTTAATCGACCGATTCGAACATTTTTCACGGAATATGAAACGAGATTTGCTTTTTCAGACAACGATGACGGTAAATTAACCGATAATGTAACTTGGTACTGATTACTGGATAGCAATGATGGATGCAGGAGGGGCATCCCTCGAACAGCTCTGTCCTTTACGCTGTACGCCAAGGTCGGTAACCTCAGGACGCCCTCAGGTACTCTTTGGCGCCACACTCTTCGTACTTTTAGCGCGGACGAGGTACAGGTCGACTTACCGCGTTGTCTTGCCCTGTTGGTAGTGATGGGTTGTCAAGCACTTCCAATCGCATCGGATACGTGCGTGTGGCGAACAATTCGAAACACTTCGAACAGGATTCGATACGCTGAAACTCCTGAAGGTCTTGGAAGTCTTAGAAATCTTAAAAGACATAGAAGTCTTGGAAATCTTATAGATCATAGAAATCTTGTAAGTCTTAGAAATCTTGACAATGTTGAATGTCTTGAAAGTCTTGTGAGTCTTGGAAATTTTGTACATCTTAGAAGTCTTGTAAATTTTGGAAATCTGGAAAGTCTTGAAAGTCTTGTAAGTCTTGGAAAAACTAAAGATCTTGAAAGTCCTGTAAGTCTTAAGTCTTGCGAGTCTTAGAAATCTTGTAAGTCTTAGAAATCTTGACAATGTTGAATGTCTTGAAAGTCTTGTGAGTCTTGGAAATTTTGTAGATCTTAGAAGTCTTGTAAATTTTGGAAATCTGGAAAGTCTTGAAAGTCTTGTAAGTCTTGGCAAAACTAAAGATCTTGAAAGTCTTGTAAGTCTTAAGTCTTGCGAGTCTTAGAAATCTTGTAAGTCTTAGAAATCTTGACAATGTTGAATGTCTTGAAAGTTTTGTGAGTCTTGGAAATTTTGTAGATCTTAGAAGTCTTGTAAATTTTGGAAATGTGAAAAGTCTTGAAAGTCTTGTAAGTCTTGGAAAAACTAAAGATCTTGAAAGTCTTGTAAGCCTTAAGTCTTGTGAGTCTTAGAAATCTTGTAAGTCTTGGAAATCTTGACAATGTTGAATGTCTTGAAAGTCTTGTGGGTCTTGGAAATTTTGTAGATCTTAGAAGTCTTGTAAATTTTGGAAATCTGGAAAGTCTTGAAAGTCTTGTAAGTCTTAAGTCTTGCGAGTCTTAGAAATCTTGAAAGTCTTGTAAGTCTTAAGTCTTGCGAGTCTTAGAAATCTTGAAAGTCTTGTAGGTCTTAGAAGTCTTGTAGGTCCTAGGAACCTTAAAAATCTTGAAGGTCCTGATTATTCCGATAAGTCTTCTGAAAGCTTGACGTGTAGTCAATATTTTACAAGCATTTTAAATTTTTTAATCCAAATCCAGTATGTATCATTGACGTTAAATATCAAAGAGAATTTATTGAGAAAATTTAAGATATCGCAGAGGCGAACAACTTTCCAAACTTTCAGTGAAGTGAATCGAATTTTGACAGTCTTGAAAAGCATCGACTCGTCTCGAAACCGAGTTTCCAATACCCATCACTGCCTTTTATCACTACCATCGCTTTGTTAACAAACAAAACACCGCGAGCTGGCCTCGAAGGAGCGTCGCGATTCTTCTGGGTTAGAATCCTTCAGGGAAGGAGCCGTCTAGGATTTATACGAGGGAGGTTGAAGGAATACACGCCGATGGTAATCGATGTATACGATCTCGAGGAGAACGTCGATTATACCTGGCGATCGAAGTAATTTGATTAATTTTCCAGTTGTTAGGTTAAGTATTATCGCTGCTGATATTTTCGCGTGATTAATGTCGGTATTGTTGAAGTTGACTCGTGATGAGGTTAGATTCGCGATAATTCGAACGATGCGCGATTTTTGTCGATCGAGAATGATTTAGGTGGGAAAAAGGTGCAATGCGCTTTAGGAACAGAGGATGAATAATAGCCAGGTTAGTTAAATTAAAGTTTGGAAAGATATTTATGAAGATATTTTTACAGCGGAATACTATGAGGAAGAGATGGAAATCTTATAATTGGGTTTTGATATTTATGCTTTATGTAAGTATCTATTAAATTACTGTCACGGTTTTCTTACAGTACGTGACGAAAGTATCTTTCTAACGTATTAAAAATATACTGGTGACCGTAAATCGGACCTATAGCGTATGCTTTCCAAACAACGTTTATATTTTTATCGAATATAAACGATTATATTCCGTATATTCGAATTACCATATATTCGAGAATTATACGTGGATTAGCGTTCCCCAGTTTTCTTCGCGTTTTAAACACGCAGCATCCTATTTACAGTTTACGACAAATAGAAATAAAAACAATTTTAATACCGAAGAATCTCGTAAACGTCTTTACGGGTATAACTTCATCCGTCAGAATTATTTCGTAGATTCTCCGACATACAACGAATAAGAATTAAAAGTATCAATTGTTCTTAATTTTTTAAGCTCAGTCAAAAGCAAGTATAGTAAAAGTAAATAGAGAGTACGAGTAATAAATAAAATAAATTTGTAACGCAAGAGGAAAATATTATTTCGAATGAAATATTTCATAGAACAATGAAAAAACCCTCTCGAGAAAATATTTCAGTCTCCTTGTGTGCTTAAAATATGCAGATATGGGCATATGAGGAAAATGAATCGGTGTCAATCAACAGCCGGAAGGTGTGTGTCTTCGGTCCTTGATCTCGTTCCCTTTAAGAGCCGCGAGTAAAACTCATTTTCTGCTGTTCTTATTTATCATTAATATCACTGAACGCACATCGCTGTTCCACTGAAACCCATCTTGGAATGCGAGCCGCTCCGATTTCAACCGCAGTTCGACCGGGCAAAAATTCTTAACATTGCTGAAACCGGCCGATGAGGTTATCGCATCATTCGCTCGATACCGGTCGGTAATTACGAGACGCAATTACATAAACCGCCTTTTTATCTCCGTTAATTAGTTACACACGCGTACGACGCTGCATTATGTATATCACCGATTAATGCTTCGTTACTGCTCGCTAATCGTGCTAATCGTTTCGATTATGATCTGTCGGTAATTACTGGGAATTGCATTGCCTCACTTCTATACGACATAAAACGTATCTACGTTCTCTGCATTTACGTAGGTAAGATGTTAGGTTTCATGGGTTTCACGGATAGGTAAGAATGTTTTATGGGATTAAGTTGGTGTGTAGACGAGATGAAATCGTCCTCAAAGAAGATTGAATTCGTGTCGCCATCTGTAGATGGATCAGTAACTTGGGTGGAAACGTTCCTTGGGTAAGAATTGTATATGAAAATCCATAGTAGGATAGTTCTGTTAAAATATGTATTTAATAAACTATTGTGAAATATAAGAATTCACTATGTTTCCGATATAAACTTAATTTTATAATTTTTTTAAAAATGCAGTAAAAAGGAAAAATTAAATCGCAGTAAATATACAGTGTATAATTCATTGAAGAATATGAAATTTACCAGGATATGACAAACAACTTTGAAGTCTCAAAACATATGTACGTACGTATCTTACAATCATAAAAAGACATAAATTTACAATATTTTGATTCCGCCACGTGACCGATGCAAGTGAAGCACAAATGACGATCAAAAATTTATAATTATTCGATGTACAGTACAATGTTTCGTCTCCCGTTTTCGAATCGCCACTAAGCGCCTGTTTTCTGCCAGCTATGTGCACCTTGGTACGAATGCACGTCTTCTGCGTCCGCTGTGCGATTGCATATTCCTCCCAACAGAAGCATTGGTAAAAGAAATGTTCATATAGTTCTGTCGTTTGACCGCTAGAGGCGGTAATTCGTGGTGCATGCTTTTGACTGAATTTCTCCCATCATCAGCGATCTCCCTACTCATCTCTGATAAAATGAAGTCAGTGAGTCGTGTCGTGTGTCAAGTTGCGAGAGGTTGCGCGCATGTTTATTTAAAGCTTACTGACGTGTGTGTAGAATTGCGCGCGCAATGAATCAGGCACCAGTGTCGTGTATTCCAGCGGGGAAGATGTCAAAAGCGAAGAAGGTGCTCGATGAGGCCCGCGAGATCCAGAATCCGGAGTTGGATCTCGCGGATAAGAGTATCTCGACGTTCGAGGAGATGCCAGGATTGCGTGAGTCTACCATATCTTCGTGGGTCTCGTTCCGTTCGCCAAATTAGGCAACTTGTCCTGACTGGTTTTTGGAGCGGATGGAAATCCGAGGTGGCCATTTGTTGCTTGTCCACGCTGTGGGCGTGTCCACGCATGCGCGGGCAAGGGCTTTGAAAGATAATACTTTAAAAATCTGGAACATTGTTAACAAAAATAATTTTTCTTTGCAAATTCTTTTATTTTTAAATTAACATAAATGTTTGCAGTATCATTACTGATATTATTATTGAGTATATTCATATTATTTTATTAACTATATTTTATTTATCGTTTTGAAACACATTTTTAAGCTTCAAATGTTTGAAATGATTGTTTTGTTAACAGAAGTGATGTTTCTTTTTAATTTCTAAATTAATATGAATATCCACTCAATGGTTGTCGATATTGTTGATCATATTATTAATTTAATAATAATTTTAATTAAATTAATAATAATTTAATGATATTAGTTCATTTGGCAATTTGGAACACATTTATTTAAGCTTTAATTGTTTATGATTGTAGTCTAAGATATTTTTTATGTTTCAGTTAATATGATTAATATTACAAGGTTGACTTTGAGTCACAATAAAATTCAAGGTAGATTTACAAATATTTTTACACTTATTTGTGACAAATTGTATCTCTTACTTATATTGTTTCCTTTATACAGCTGTACCACCAGGTCTTGCTAATCTAGTCAATTTGGAGATATTGAATCTGTTTAATAATCATATTACTGAGCTTCCAATTTCATTGTCACAAATGCCAAAGCTACGGATTCTTAATGTAGGGTAAGTTCTTTACTTGAATTATCGTTAATTTACAACATTTTATTTAAATACGTTTACAGGATGAACAGATTAGATGTGCTTCCACGTGGATTTGGTGCTTTTCCAGTATTAGAAGTCTTAGATTTAACTTATAATAATCTGAGCGAGAAGAATTTACCAGGAAATTTTTTTATGATGGGTTAGTAACATTTTAATGTTTTAAGATTATATTTAATTATACATTCAAAGAATACCTCTTTTTACAGAAACCTTAAGAGCACTGTATTTAGCTGATAATGATTTTGAATATCTACCTCCTGAAATTGGGCAATTAAAAAATTTACAAATCGTAAGTAATAGCATGTTCTTGTATTAAAATCTGATTTGTTCCTCTTATTTATTCCTAGCATTTAATTGTGTTTCTATTGCAGCTTGTATTGAGGGAAAATGATTTAGTAGAATTACCAAAAGAAATCGGCGAATTAACACGACTCAGGGAATTACACATTCAAGGGAATCGATTAACGGTTTTACCTCCTGAAATAGGTATGTATACTCATGTAAAATAATATTAACTTCTTTAAAAAAAGGATGGATCCAATAAAAAAATAATCTAAATTTAATAATTTAGGAAATCTGGATTTAGTAAGTAATAAAGCAGTGTTTAGAATGGAGTTTAATCCATGGGTTATACCAATAGGTGATCAACTACAAGTTGGCATTTCTCATGTTATGGATTACATACGTTCTGAAACATATAGATAGTATGTATTATCTACTTATTTTAAACGTAAGCGTTTATTGAGGTATCTTATAATCGACTATAATATCTTATAATTCTTTCCAGTGTATATAGTCGACACCAAAGCGCCAAAGGACCGCCACCGCCGATAGAAAACGACAAGAGTAAGAAAATATCCCGTGTTCGTTAAAACGGAACAGGAAATGATTAACTAACACCATCAAAAATATTTCTAAACTAATATAACTTCTTTTAATTCGCTCACTGCCAAGAATCTCATAGCTTAACATATTTGCAATCTAAGAGGTGCCTTAACGATTAATACAGAAATAGATGTCACACATTTCAATTTTACAACCTGTGACACATGTACAACATTAATTATATATTATATGTATAATCTACTGTTATACTATTCAACTTTGATGATTAATATATAATAAATGCTATTTTTATAATAATTAAATAATAAATATAATTTGGATAAATAAACAATACTTTATATAGAATGAAACTTGGGAGTGTTTCCTTGTAGCAGTTTTGATTTTCATTTATGACACTACCTGTCTCTTTCTCCAGATTAAATGCAATTGTATGCAATTCATTTCTGTCTTATATAACTTACATGCAAGCAACAATTAACTTAACGAATTTGCTTTACGTACAATGTTTATACAAACATATGCATGTATTTCCCACATCTCACATTTCAAACTATTATTCCACCTCTTACATCCAGCATCCTTCATCGCGACCTGCTTCCCACTTTTCAAATTTAAGTCTAATAATTCTACTCATTCAAATTAGATGATTGCTTGTGGATTTTGTGAATAACGAATTTAATTTTGTGGGATAACTAATTAATTTTGTTTGTGGGAAAAACCGATTTCTTATGGAACTTGTTAGAAATCAGTGAGAAATGAATTTCAATTTAAGATCTGCATTTCTTTTTATTATTTATGATGTTTTAGAGTATAAGATATGGGAAACGAATTTAGGAAAATTGGTAGTTTGATTTTGGATGTAGGAAAAAGGGAGTAGGGCTTAGGATATGGAACGTAGTCAATACACGAAATGTGAAATATAGTTTAATAAATATTGGACGTAGGATGTGGGAAAATACCTATGAAGAATATACTGCAACATAAGGAATATGGAAATATGAGATGTAAATTGAAATGTGCGCTGTAGAAATTAGGATGGAAGATATTCCATATAGAAGTGGAAATACGAAATAAATAAATAAATATATGAACATATATATATATATTCATTATTTTTAATTTTTAATAAGTATATGATTTCCTATATGAGTGTTACGTGAATAATTCGAAAATAATAGATCAAATTCAACAAAATGTTACAAAAGCAAAAAGTAATCGACGAGGATGGGATTCGAACCCACGCGTGCAGAGCACATTGGATTAGCAGTCCAACGCCTTAACCTCTCGGCCACCTCGTCCGCTTGTTGTAGGTGAAAAAATATTCTTGCAACACTGGTGATCATCTTTCAGGAATAACTAATCTCTTGAAAAATCGGACTTTATTCGTCAAATAGTAACTGCTATCATATATATTTTAACAATCTATAATAACCTTTAGGACATTAAGAACATTTTAATAATTTCAAAATACATTACACATTAATTTTGTCATATATTATTAATTAAGGCAAAAATGCTAAAATATTAGGATATGCTTATAATATTAGTAATTGTATAGAAATATATGTATCATATAGTATTAATCTATGTATAAGCTACGTAAAAAGCTAAAGATACTGTAAGTACTGGTAAGACAGAATAAGGGGTAGCTCAATAAAAAGATCATTCTTGTAGTGATTAAGCAAAAACAGAAAATCTAGGAATATTGTTCAATTACAAATTATTGTAACCATATAATTCTCAACAAAGTTATTCGATAAATAAATATTTTTTATATGGAAAAGATTAAACAATTGTTTTATTATTTACCCGTAACTAAATTCCTAATCCTATTCCTATCAATTTCATTCTAGAAATAAATAGTTTGGCAAATTTTTAGGAGCACTTCTGAAAAGAATTTCTCAAGACTGACATTACCGCAAGTACGAGGAAACTTGCTGGCTTTCCATTTTCAACCAAATAAACAAGCCAGTGTTTGTAAACAATCGCGGAAAACTTAAATAAACAAGCCAGTATTTGTAAAAATCCCGGAAAACGTAAATAAACAAACCAACGTTTGTAAACAATCCTGGAAAACGTAAATAAACAAGCCAGTGTTTGTAAACAATCCCGGAAAACGTAAATAAACAAGCCAGTGTTTGTAAACAATCGCCGAAAACGTAAATAAACAAGCCAGTGTTTGTAAACAAACCCGGAAAACGTAAATAAACAAGCCAGTGTTTGTAAACAATCCTGGAAAACGTAAATAAACAAGCCAGTGTTTGTAAACAATCCCGGAAAACGTAAATAAACAAACCAGTGTTTGTAAACAAAGCCGGAAAACGTAAATAAACAAACCAACGTTTGTAAACAAACCCGGAAAACGTAAATAAACAAGCCAGTGTTTGTAAACAATCCCGGAAAACGTAAATAAACAAGCCAGTGTTTGTAAACAAACCCGGAAAACGTAAATAAACAAACCAACGTTTCTAAACAAACCCGGAAAACGTAAATAAACAAGCCAGTGTTTGTAAACAATCCTGGAAAACGTAAATAAACAAGCCAGTGTTTGTAAACAAACCCGGAAAACGTAAATAAACAAGCCAGTGTTTGTAAACAATCCCGGAAAACGTAAATAAACAAGCCAGTGTTTGTAAACAATCCCGGAAAACGTAAATAAACAAGCCAGTGTTTGTAAACAAAGCCGGAAAACGTAAATAAACAAGCCAGTGTTTGTAAACAAACCCGGAAAACGTAAATAAACAAGCCAGTGTTTGTAAACAATCCCGGAAAACGTAAATAAACAAGCCAGTGTTTGTAAACAAACCCGGAAAACGTAAATAAACAAACCAACGTTTGTAAACAAACCCGGAAAACGTAAATAAACAAGCCAGTGTTTGTAAACAATCCCGGAAAACGTAAATAAACAAGCCAGTGTTTGTAAACAAACCCGGAAAACGTAAATAAACAAGCCAGTGTTTGTAAACAATCCCGGAAAACGTAAATAAACAAGCCAGTGTTTGTAAACAATCCTGGAAAACGTAAATAAACAAACCAACGTTTGTAAACAAACCCGGAAAACGTAAATAAACAAGCCAGTGTTTGTAAACAAACCCGGAAAACGTAAATAAACAAGCCAGTGTTTGTAAACAAACCCGGAAAACGTAAATAAACAAACCAACGTTTGTAAACAATCCTGGAAAACGTAAATAAACAAACCAACGTTTGTAAACAATCCTGGAAAACGTAAATAAACAAGCCAGTGTTTGTAAACAAACCCGGAAAACGTAAATAAACAAGCCAGTGTTTGTAAACAATCCCGGAAAACGTAAATAAACAAGCCAGTGTTTGTAAACAAACCCGGAAAACGTAAATAAACAAGCCAGTGTTTGTAAACAAACCCGGAAAACGTAAATAAACAAGCCAGTGTTTGTAAACAAACCCGGAAAACGTAAATAAACAAGCCAGTGTTTGTAAACAAACCCGGAAAACGTAAATAAACAAGCCAGTGTTTGTAAACAATCCTGGAAAACGTAAATAAACAAGCCAGTGTTTGTAAACAACCCCAGAAAACGTAAATAAACAAGCCTGTGTTTGTAAACAAATCCAAGATTAAAAATTGGTGATCCAGCAAAATTCTTGTCGCTGGAAATTTTCGGAAATTTCATAAATAAATGTACCAATGTTTATAAACAAAGCCTGAAAGCATAAATAAAGAAATTCATATTTGTAAGCAAAGCAGAAAATAATTAAATAATTTTTTGAAAATTCCAAATCAATAAAAGAAGTGATTCTGTAGTTTGCAATTGAAACACCGTATATTTCATTACAAATTGTTATTTCTTAGCAACGGAAACAAAATACTTTCACAGAATGTATCGTTCATTCAGTTGAATTCGGACGTTCATCCTGTGAAGATTCGTCTCCCCTAACATTTTTTCCATCGAATACCGATAATTCGCCATAATGGTAATTATTTATTTATATCATATCTAATAACAGCGCGTGCGTTACTAAATATTAATAATTAACTTGTATATATTAGTAATATAATATTATAAAACTGATACGAAAGAAAAATAATTTTTAAAGGATAAATTTATCTAATTTTTCAGCGTGAAGTACTGTCGGTCCACATTGGTCAAGGCGGCGTCCAAATGGGCAATGCTTGCTGGGAATTATATTGTCTGGAACATGGCATACAACCTGATGGCATGCTTCCGCCCCAGAGCTGTTCTAGCGACGAAGGTTTTCAAACTTTCTTCAGCGAGACCGGCGGTGGAAAATACGTCCCACGAGCTGTATTTCTGGACCTTGAGCCCACAGTCATTGGTAGATTTAATTTAAATAACATAAACTTTATTTAAAAATTGCTTTGAGTAAATCATCTTATAGTTCTTTATCGTGTCATACTTTATCCTAACCTAATCACAAGGAATAAATAAATATTACGCATTCAGTATATTACATATGCATTTCGCATAGTATATGTATTATAAAATATTATATATTATTTCAAGAAAATATGAAAGTAAAAGAAACTCCTTAATTTCCAGTATATACAATCATTCTTTGCTGTATATATGTAAAGTTTGAACGTAGAGACACACTACTCTCAATCGTATTATTTACTAAAAGCTTCCCTGCAAACATAATACAATAGATATATTTTAGGCGATATGTTATAAACAGACCATGGATTTTTATGAATTTATGGGAAACTTGAAGATACAAAAATGCACAGAATGCGCATGGAAGAATCATATAAAGTATTCAATTTTCTAAACTATGTTTACAAAATTACAAACTTACATAAATATTCGCAGTCTGATTATAAAATATGATACATGTCATAAGAATCTAAGGAAGTGACAAAAATCTCGATTTCCAACATCTCCAAACGTTCTACATTTTAGACGAAGTTCGAACAGGAACCTACCATCAGCTATTTCACCCCGAACAACTAATTTCCGGTAAAGAGGACGCGGCGAACAATTACGCTCGAGGGCATTATACTCTGGGAAAGGAAATAATCGACCTGGTTCTAGACAGAATTCGTAAGATCGCCGATATGTGCACCGGTCTCCAAGGATTCCTAATTTTCCACGCATTCGGTGGTGGTACCGGTTCAGGATTCACCAGCCTTCTAATGGAGCGCCTCTCCATGGACTATGGCAAGAAAGCTAAGCTCGAGTTCGCAATTTACCCTTCTCCACAAATTGCCACCGCGGTGGTAGAACCTTACAACGCCATCTTAACTACGCACACGACATTAGAACACTCGGACTGCGCATTCCTTGTCGATAACGAGGCGATCTATGATATCTGCAGACGAAACTTAGATATAGAAAGACCAACCTATACGAATTTGAATAGATTAATTGGACAAATAGTGTCTTCTATCACGGCTTCTTTGAGGTTCGATGGAGCGCTGAACGTAGATCTAATGGAGTTCCAAACGAATTTGGTCCCGTATCCCAGGATTCACTTTCCTTTGGCTACATATGCGCCAATTGTTTCGATTGAAAAAGCTTATCACGAGCAATTGACGGTGATGGAGTTAACATCGTCCTGTTTCGAGCCTGCAATGCAAATGGTCAAATGCAATCCACAGAGAGGAAAGTATATGGCGTGCTGCTTATTATATAGAGGTGACGTGGTCCCGAAAGATGTAAACGCGTCTATTGCGACTATTAAGACAAAGAGGGCGATACAGTTCGTCGATTGGTGCCCTACTGGTTTTAAGGTAGAAGGATTTTATTTTGGTAGTGAAAGAACTTGTGTTTTATAAGATCTACAGTCGTTTTTATTTGAAATGTTCTGAATTGATATATCAGATAAAAAAATAGAAATATATTTTAAGGAAAAGTAGGTAGTTAAAGACGTAAATTTGATTTTTTAGGTAGGAATTAATTACCAACCACCGACAGTAGTTCCTGGAGGAGATCTCGCCAAAGTACAACGTGCTATGGCATTGCTTGCAAACACTACCGCAATCGCTGAGGCATGGACCAGACTAAATAGGAAATTTGATCTCATGTTCGGCAAACGTGCATTCGTTCATTGGTAAATTATATATGACCATGATACAAAGATGAATTAGGGAAAGAAAAATTCCTCCATTACTTGAGAGTTTTATTTTCAACTAGAAATATTTTGTTTAATAAAATATCAATTTATGTTTCAAAATTAAATTTCAAATTTTCAAATCTAGGTACCTGACAGAAAGTATGGACGAAACTGAATTTAACGAAGCCAGAGAAGATCTAGCCGCTTTAGAGAAAGATTACGAAGAAGTTGGCATGGACTCGACGGATGCTGGCGAAGGTGAAGACGAAAACTAAATGGACGACACGTTCCTGTCAGAAAACCATCTTTTTACACAGGAATATTTTAGGAGAACGACCAATTCCCACATCTATTTTGTATAAGCTGTACACTGTTTTCGTCGATTTTGTTTGTACTTGTCATTGTTTTAATAGATAGCATTATTTTTAATGTACATATACACATTTGTAAACTTTTATATTGTAAATAAAGGTTTATTTTTTTCTAAATTCTTCTATCTTCTCTTCTATATTCTTTAATACTAAACTTTACAAGATAAATAAAATAATATTTGATAAAATCTCTTTCAAAACTTTTGTTATTTACTATCAATAAAATTATTCAACTAATTGGGGTTAGGTTGGGGTTAGGTTGACTAAACTAACTTGACTAAACTGTGTGCTCTTAAAATATTTTCAGATATTCTTATAAAGGAGAGGATGATACAACTGAAGGAAAACACAAAGATTCATAGATATTACAGGCTTTTTATTGTGTAGGACAGCACGCGGCTACACGAATTATATTACATATGTATAAATTCGTAATCGACAGCTTTACAGTTACAGAGAACTTTTATCGCACATAGAATCATCTTTCAATCTCGAGGGGAGGGACAAGGGTGACATCTTTTCTTCTATTTTTTCCATTTTCTTTCTTTCCGAACCACGACGTAACGGACAGTACACTCGGTGTAATAACATGATATGAAAACGCGCTTCGAAACGTTTCCATTGCAGGCATACAACGCACGCTTCGAAATTGCTTTTCTTCTTTTTTTTTTTTTTGTGCGCATTCTCGCCGAGTAGTACAAGACAAACTGAATACTAATATAATCAATAATAATAAACCTAATAGTAATATCGATAATAGAAATAATAATAAAAAAATAATGATAAAATATAAAAGAAAATCTAGACGAGTGTCCTCGCGTGACAATCGAGAAAAGGAAATCTCAACTTGCTGGTCGAGTACGTCTATTATATAAAAAGAAAAAAAAGAAAAAGATGCGTTTGCGATGAAAAAACGGCGAAGGATGATGAATGTAGGGAAACGTGAGAAGAACCACAACGACGATGATGAAAAATAAAAAACATCGATCGATCGGTACACCGACATACAATGATAATACATCACGACGACAATGACCCGGTGGCATCAACGAGAGCGTCTGTTCATTCGATTCTTAGGATAATAATCAATATATAATATTTATCTAGAATATCCTTCATCGACAAAGAAAAAGATACCATCGATCGTTTTTGTTCGTAGGTTCGCACGTTCAATGGCGGAACTTTATTCTTTCTTATTTTCTTCTTCTAGATTTTCTGGTAAAACACGAAACAGGAAGAGCAAATATTGAACGACGTTTCGCCTGTGACACCTTTCATCGAAGTCAAACGCGATCACGACTATTATGATTCTATCGTAAATAGAGTATCCTAATAAAAAGATTCTCGTTGCGCGTGTTACTTGACTTGGTATACTTTTGCTCGACACGCGCCATATATTAGCAAATTATTTCTTTTAAAACTTTGTATTTTATAAAATTTCTGTTCATTTTCTCTCATTCACATACAAATACACCTACGCGATCCTTTCATACTTTTCTCTCTCTCTCTCTCTCTCTCCTTTTCTTTTCTTTTTCTCTCTCCCTCTCATACTCTGACCGCTTTTCTTTTCTTTTTCTTTTAGAGACCATCTTTTTTTCTTTCTCTCCTTAATTCAAATACAATTATCGTCGTCATTATCATCGTCATTTATCTCATCATTTCTTTTTTGGGTTGGCAGGCACAAGTTAAAGCTGCCGCTTGCTGGACTAGAGATTTCACTACTCTTTATTGCGCATCCGTTGTTCGACGACAATATTCTTCTTTCGCTCCTTGTGTCTCTTTCTTTCTTACTGACGCTTTGCTCTCGCATCTCCGGGAACGGCTAGGAACCGTAATCCCAATTTATGTGATGTGACCTCTCTCACCTCTTCCTCACTCTTTACGATATCTCTGTCTCAAGCTTTCTTTTCATCTTTCATTCTCTCTCTTTCTCTCTCTCCAGCGAATGTTTCTTTTTATTATTCTTTATTTCATTTTAAATATATATATATGCTCATGAGCATTTCTTCGCCAGGCGAACAATTTGCCCTCGTCGACAAATACGTTTGTCAGGGGAAGAACCGCTCGACGCTAATCGTTACTTTTCGCCGGATTTTTCGACATCACGCTGTGAATAATCGTTGAACGAGCAACCACAATTCCCTTTTAACTGAACACATTAAAGATTAATTCTTGCGATTTGTGATACGTTTGTTTTAAACTTGAGCAAGAAAAATTGGAAATTAAAATTAGGTAGCTTAAAAAATAATGAACTTGGTTTTTTTAATTTTGTAGAGACTAGACTGGTAAAGTGGCAGTTGTGTTTCTGTATATTTCATATAAGAAGTATTTAAGTACCTACATCTATAAAACATATTACACGAATGTCCAATGTCTTGAACGCAACTCAGTATACATAATTGTTTCTTACACTGAAACACGTAACCAGTGTTTGATTATTGTCAATACAACTTAGGCATAAAGTATAATACCTCATGTAGTCTTGCCCAATTTCAAACATTAAATAATATCCAATTTTTCTAATAAATAAATTCCCTTCAAAAATTAAAGCAATCTCTTATTTCCTACAATTCTTAATTCTCGTAAAAACAGCAAAGAGTTAACCTAATTTCCGTTCAAACGCATCACAAACACGGTTTAAGCTCGAGTACTATCAAGAACCAAATTTCAGGAACCAGAAGATCAAAGACAGGTATACCGATATGACGAATAGAGTAATAATTGTGTTGCTCGTTACTTTACCCTCACAAACGTTTGAAACGTCATGATAATTGTGAGCTGGGCTCAACGGAGCGAAGGCGTAGAGCAAGGATTATTACCGGAAACGAATCGAACGGATCGGGAGACGAACTTCTGGCCAGGGCGATCTCTGTCGATCGATAGGAGGAAGCTCGGACGAGCAACGCGAGTCACACGACGCGAGATGCCGACTGTCGGTAAAATGTCTATAAGGCACGGCCTCGAGGACGCTCGTCTCTCGTCGTCGTTAGGATTTCGTTCTTTTTTACTTTTACTTGATTTTTTTGCGTCCGTGGGCCGAGTGGAAGAGAGAAACGTCGCCGTCTTCGGCTTCGTCTCGCTGCTGTACGAAAATAAAGCGCTCACATGGAGAGGATGATCCTCGTATACTCGACAGACCGCGCAACAAAATCGTTGTTATCGTTCCACGGCCAGTCGACTCGATATTTTGTCCGCGTCGAAGAAACGCGAACTCGTAGGGGCAGTAATTACTCGTCCAGGCAAATTACAATCGCAAAATGCATGTTCCAATCGCTGGACGATGATTAGAATGATCGAACGAGACGCTACGAAATTCTATAAATCGCTTTTAGTCCATAACAAATGAGAGACTCGATGGCCGAGAAAGGTTAGGTCCAGATAATCGAAACTTAATTGTTTGGCTTAGTTAAGTGTATACGAATGTTTTGAGGATTCGAAGTTTTTGGAATTCGATCGTCTGCTTGGCTATCGAGCACCTCAAATAATTCCATTTTAGTCGTCAACACTGATAAAAGCCTCTAAACATTGTCCCTTAGAACACTATGCAATCTAGTGTATAGTAACTTCGCTTGTACTTTTGTCGTTAATAAAGTTAGGAATATAACGCGGAGATCTGCGGTTAAAGATATGTTTAGCGTCTCGCTGGACCTCTCCTTATGACGAATAATTTTTATACAAATGATTCTTGGCCTTCGTTGCCCTGATTTTTAGCGTTTAGAGGTTTTGGAACTTGTACTTTATGGTTTTGGAAAACTAACATTGTAACTTCATCGTTTAGATGAACTCTAGTTCATTTTCTTTAATCTTGTGTAATGCAACTGACTCAATGTATAAATTCTTTCTCGCTATAATACTAGGCAAGGTTTCTATGATGTCAGATAACAAAGCTAATATCAAATATAGCACGAAGGATTATTTTTTCATAAAGATTCTATAATATTAAAAGACTAACGAAATTATAATCCAAAAGAACATTATTTACACTGGAAAACCTCAACCCTCGCAATTAGTCCAATTAAACGTAGATTCTAGATAAAAAACATGTCGCTAAGATCTGCACATTGCAACTGCCAGAGACGAGTATACATTGTTTCTTCGTGTAGCATTTGGGGGCGCGCGAATTCGGTAGAAAACGGTAATGCTAAGTTCTAAAACGTATAAAAAACCATCGTCCTTCTAAGGCTGGCTGCGTGGAGGACTGCGTGCGAGTTCGTATTGAAACGTACGCAGAGCGGGGGAGGAATCATACGTGTCGCGTTGTTTCTTTGGTAATACGTACGACGTTTATACGTAGTAGTCAGTTATACACACACCACAGTTATTTATGGTCGCTCGAATCGCTAACAACTTCAAAGTTATACATTACATATCCAGGCGTTATTGTCGAAAGTAACAAACGAGGAAAGAGACGCGTACTCGCGCATCCTGCAAGCTCGAGGACACGATTACGACACGGTCGTTCCAACTTTGCGAGAGCAAATTAAAAAACGAAGGAGTAAAACGAATAACACAAAAACCCAGATAAGGTTGTGAAAGCGACGTAAATTCTAACTTACACGCGCCCTACGGCGCCTGCCTTAATAATCACACGAGCTTATTTTACTTCATTGTTAAATAAAATAAAATTGAATCGGTCTCAACTGATCCAGATGGCGCTCTTTTTGGAGACGATGGTCTGATCTGTTCACAGCGATAAAAAATAATGATACCCATCGTTAGGGTGACTTTTCTCCATATAAGAATAACGTGACGACCACTATTGTCGTTGTAGAATCGTGATAATAATATTACTAGTCGTACAAATAAAAATAATAACTAAAGGCTGAGAATAGTAGCAGCAGTAAGTGGTAATGATAGTAACGGTAGCGATAATATATATACTATATATAATGTCGATTGTGAAAATATCTAAGATCAATGTTACTCTCTTTCTTTCTTAGTTTCTTCATTCACTCGTTCCTTCGTCTTTCATACGTTCACTCATTCCTTTTGTTCTCTGCCAAGCTCGAAGGCGTACACAGAATCTTTATGTCACTCGTTTGCAACCGAATACGATAGTTCAACGACACTGTGCGAATCTCATTGACGTTACAAGGACAGTAAAACCGCCGATGAAACAGAACCTCCCAGTCTTTATGGTTCAACGAAGATACTTCGCGTGTTCTCGTCTCACAATCCTATATCAATTTGGTGATAATAAACGCGATTGATCTCATCTTTTCATCTGAGTTATCATTTCCACGTCATCTTCACTGTTTTTTTAAAGTTCTAAGATCCTGAGAATCTCGTAACAACAAAACTACTCATCATCAAATAGGACCAAATTTGCAGAAGAATGAGCACAAGAACAGTTGGATGCTTCTACGAACTTATTACCGAAGATATCATTTATCCTGAGCATAAATATAGTTTCTCCACAGACGAGAACTCCAAAATATCGTATGCGATGAACTCTGTACGACAATGGCGGCGGTTGTTTGCTCCGAAAGAGAACGAATCATCGCGACTTGGTCAGGCATTAGCCCCTGGAACCGTTTCTTCCGCGGAGTGGCCGTGCCGTCGTTCAGGATCTATAGATACGGATCACATCCCTAATGGTCGCTCTACAGAGTGGGCAATGTCCGCCACCCTTGCCACACCATTGTTGGATAGCGCAAGGATAGCACATACACATGTGACCGCACATGTATAGCACACTATCGATGCTTCTTTCATAGCAGACCGAGCACTCGTTTGGCTGTCCAGGCGTCGGTTGGAGACCTTCGCTCCATTGCTGCAGGTGGGAAGACGCCTGAGAGGTAAGAGTACCGTCAAGACTCTGGTAATTCACTGGCTCCACGTACGTAGAGGAGCCTGTACTGGCCATGGTGCCTGTCAAAGGCGGTGAGGACTGTCTGGAAGATCCAGGATGCGACGTGGACGCCGTAGACGCCGTGGACGACGAAGCAGTGACTGCTGGAGGGTGCGCGTGTTGACTCCTATGCCCAGCGGAGGCGTAAGTAGGCTGTGGCGTTGATGAGGACGGTGTAACATAACCAGTCTGAGGAGGAAGATTTACCACCAGTACGGTGCCTCCGCCAATGGCTGGTTTGAACTGAACCATCTCGGAAAATCTGGACAGTTCTGTAGCTGCGTTACTGTGGTTGCAGTGCTGCTGCTGTTGTTGTTGCTGTTGTTGCTGTTGTAAGATGGTAGCTGGCGATGGATTGCTTTGGCGCTGTCGCGGTGGCGACGTGGGCCTCTCAGCCAGCATCCTGACTCGTTGCGTGCTACCGTACACATCGAAGAACGCCCACAATTGAAGACTTTGGTCCACGTGCATCACTACGTTCGGTGGTCCGCCATTCTTACTCATTTGAACTTCGCCAAAGTGAGTTACCGTGAAGGCTATCTCGTCACCAGGTTGAGGGCTGGATGCCACATCCTTGGAAACTACCCAATATTCTGGACGATCCAGTAGTAGATCACTGTCGTCGGGTAGATCCTCGGCGGTCAGCCGAGCTGGGTCGCAAGAAGTCAGACCTAGAGCCAAAGCACCCACGTACATAGGCTCTGTAGCGAGGATCTGCACGACCAATCGCTCCCCTAGTAGCAGTGGCTGGCTCGTAAACGCATAGCCGTGACAGAATTCCGTGTCGGTTCGCGTCGCCACGCACTGCTGGTTACTGAAGCGGATGTTTCTACCTCGAGTCCTGGAAAATGAAGGAACCAAGAATCCATTAGAGGATGATCTACTGCGGAACGGTAGCCACGTTGGAAATGTCAGTTTAAAGCAAGCTGACGTTGCCTTGATGTTTAATGTCGAAGGATTAGGATGTGGAGGAGAGATGTCACGGTGTAGATTTGAAGTCATTTATTATGTGGGTAGGTGAAGCTTTTACGTGGCCAGCATGATAGAAGATCTTGCAGTTAAGTGAAGGGAAGTTTAAATTAATTCTAAGAATGTGCATATTAAGTTTTGAAATCTTAATTAGTTGTAGCAATGAGATAATATCATGAGAGATATGTTGAAAGAGTTATGGATTGAATCGAGCAATTTGCACTATGTATACTTTTATAAATTGATCATGTTAAATCAATATTCAGGATTTGATAATTTATAGAAAATCATAGAATACTGAAAAATTTCGTTTAGAGCTCATTTATATGAGGGAAACAATTAACGTGTACATAATTTCAACGCGAAGTACATTGAATTTCCCAAAAAGGCTTTGTTAGTATTCACCCATTGTAAAGCCACTGGGAACAGAAATAACGCGTGATGATAATCGACGCGAGTTAGAGAACAAATAACACCGGAAGACCATTCTAACTGTACAATGTGGCTACGAATGAATCGATAGCAGCCCATGGAATTCTGACAGTCTTGTATCGTGCTAATTCAATTCCAGTCACGATCCTTATAATTTAAATTATCTGAAAGCTTCAGAACAAAACTGGTACAAACATTCTACTCAACCATATTTTGCTTTAGGTGAGATAGAACATGGACTTATCGATTTCTCCCTGAAGTTTCTTTTTTATGTCAACAACGTATAAAGAACTATCAAATCGTGAAAATCTTCATCTATGTTCAACACTGTCTCGTTATATATATATATATACTCTATACTAGGATTAAATAGAACCTATTAATCTCTTCTTGAACCCTATTTCTTATACCAACTATAAAACCGTGTCTTCACTGAAGCAACAAAGGCCAACCTTTCGTTACTCTTTCATGTTTCTTGAGAAAGTCGTCAGGGTGTACAAACAAAAGCCAACAAAACAGCTCCTCTTTTTTGGTGCTTCAGTGGAGACTCGGTTTAGAGTTCCAAAGTTTGTAAAAAGCTTCATTTGTGATCATCACATTCTCCAACCACCATTATGTTCAAGAGGGTTAAAGCTCGATCTTATGATCATGGTGCTCGATGAGAAGATGCTTTTGATGCGATTACGAGACAAAGGGATTCCCGAAGATACTCACAAGTGGAAGGGTAACGGCGTGAAGATGACACCGGCAGGCTGAAACCTGAGTCCAGGTAGCTCGACGTCGGGCTCATGATGGATCGAAATGCCCTGCATGGATGGAACGATGATCCTCTCGACGTCTCTGCTCGCGTTGCTCGCGTCGTCCATGGCCGAGTGCCTGCTGTGCTGCGCGTTATCCTCGTTGCTATGCTCGGTGCCTCTCCTGATGTTGTTGAAATGTTGTCTGTTAGGATCGACAAACTCGATGGCGGTGCTGTTGCCATAGACATCGATGATAGCCCACAATGGACCTCGTGTCTCGATACCGCTGAAGAATACGCCCTTTTCCTCGCCATTCACACCGAAGTGCACGTCCCCAGCGGACGTGACGTAATAGAAGAGCACCGTGTCCCTTTCGGCGAACCTCTCGGCCATGGCCTTCGCCCAGTAACCGGGTTTGTTCGTCAAGTCCGGACAGGCGTACCTTGGAAGGCCATTTCGCAGGTTGATCGGGTCGTTGCTGGTGAAACCGAAACGGATCACGCCGCTCCAATTATCCGAGATCTCGAGGAATTTGACACAGATCTGAAAAAAGAAAAAAAAGATTGGTTAGAATAAAACGAACTTCAAATCGACTCAGGGGGAAATTACCTTAGCTTTCATAATCCAAAGATTAATTACAAATTTCACGCTGGATATTAAATGGTCTTATTCTTATACTTTGGAGAATTGTCACTGATCCTAATGGAGTCGTGATATAAATAAAGGGGTGGTTGTTAATGACGTTACGATGATAGATTGTGATATGTGGTAGTTAAGATTATGATATGAAAAGAGGTGGTTCTAATAATATTATGTTAACAGATAATAATAATAATAATAATCCTATATCGGAGATGGAATCATTGAGAAATTATTGCCATTTTGGATTAATGGAACTATTACGATTTTTAATATTTTAGTATTTAATCAAGTCTCGTTATTTTACCGAGAGCTTCTGTATTTAATGCCTGTAATGCAATGTACTGATTGTGAATGAAGATGATAATGATAGAAGAACTACGTCTCGAATTAATTGTAAGTCTGAGGAATTCTGCGATGTAGAAATGTTTGTGGGCATTTATGATTAATCGTAACACTTCTCACTCAACTCTAATAAGAACGTTTCACAATTTCAATTTATCAATTTCCGACAAACGCATATAAGATTTCGCGCAATTATCGTTTAATTCCTTTTACGTACTTTGGAAATGCTTCACTCATTGAGCAACGAGATCAACCGGAATTCAGGTTGGCAATTAAAACATTTGGAGTCCTACAATTTCTTTCAAATTACTAACATTCTATCGGAAGTCGATACATCACGACGAGCTCACTAAATCACTGGCCTACAAATTGATCATGAGAATCCTTTTAATAGGTCGTAACTACCTGAACCTTCTGTTCCTAGAATTCTTATGGGACAAACTTTCCGATTTTATCAAGTAAATACAACAGTTCTTCTCTTAGCTTTCAAATTATTCTCCAGCTCTAAATTATTTTCGTTATTCTCGAAGGAATATTCCCGTTTTTACGCAATTCGTAGTATTCAATCACGGGATTTCGTGTACGACAAGACTCTTTTTCGCTACCAAGTTCGGCCACGTTATGTCACGAGGCTGAACGTGACGAAAATCTTAAAGGCGATAGTTAACAGAGGGGAACAGTTACGAAATATCGAGTTCGCGCCGATGTTCTTTTTCCTAGAACCGAATGTCTTTGCTGATGGCTTTGCTTTTTAAACGATTTACGTTTAAACCTCTAACTTCGTGGTTTACGATCCTCTATTACGACCGACGAAACCAGGAAACCGATGAAATAGATCTACTCGAAGCGTTTCGGAGAAAACGCATACAATAGAGAAATTTCATAAATACTTTCGATTTTTATGCGATTTTACGGACAGAGTTCCTCGTACGTTATAATCAATATTGTTAGATAAGAATGGAAAGGAAGAAATATACTATTGATGACTGACTTAATTGCGTCAATTCTGTCGAGTGACGCAAAGACGCGTGATTATGACTTCTCTCCTAGTAATTTAAGATATAATTTCTAAGACTAGTACACCTACGCAAATATCTTAGAATGATTCCATCATTTCTATCGACTTTCAAATTCTCGACGAATGTTGCTGGCGAACATATTACATATATTCCTTGGATTATAAATAAAAAAAAAAATTAATTTGCCTATTCAATTCGTCGGAACTCCTTCACTCAAAACGAGATTTAAATTTAATCAAAACAGATCTATACAGAAACAATGTTTGCAGTGTAAATTCCATTTTCTCGATTCGAATCTAATCAAAACGAGACGAAAATTAATTGCTGCAATTTATAAAATACACACACATAGAGATAACTCTATAAATTCGTCACTGGGTATTTACCGAATATCGAAAAATCAATATTTGGCGAAAATCTCGAAGATAAACACAACACTTGTAATATTTGCTGGATATCACACAGAGATAGATATCAAGTTAAGATAACTCGATTTCCAAAGCTCTATATATACATATACTTAAAGGAAAAAAGGTAAAAATGGCATTAAAAATTGTTATCATTCAACAAACGCACGTCATATTTTTTTTATGAAAATTCAATTTCGATTCTAATTATAGTTTTAGTTTTTTAAACTGATGATTAGATTAATTACAAATTATACATAACGTTTCAACATCTTGCACATAACACGATATCATAGCAACAAGCAATTAACGCTATCAAAACAAGCACCGATAGAAGCACATGACAAGAGGTTGAGATTGAAACAAATCGCACAAGTCTCGCGAGACAAATCGAATCGTTTATCAAGCGATGGTGGAAATTCGATATTCCAAGGCGTTTAGTGAAATCCACGAGGAGCCTTCGAATGGCTCGCCCACGCTCTCCTCCACAACGTAACTTCGTACCCGTTGCCACGCGCTTCCATTCCGAATCAATGAACTCGAATCAGCTGGACAACTTTGCGTATAGAAGATCCTGTTCAGTCAAGAAATAACAATTGACCCAAAAACGCAATTCGAATTTTTTTCTTTGAATACAATTTTTTAACCAACTCATATATTATTATAGTACTGTTTAAATATTATTTAAAAAAATGTTTAACCCTTCAACCCTCGGTAAGTGGTCCCCATTACATTTTCATTCCAAATTGTCTCCTCTGTTTTCATATAGTTTTTTACCAACTCGCACGTTCCTTTGGAACTGTTCAAACATTACTTTAGAAAAGTGCTTAAGTTTTCAACCCCCAATAAATGGCTTCCGTTATATTTTCACCCTTAATTGGTACCTGGCACTTTTCCAGACGTTACAGATCACGAATGAAACTGTATATTTAGCTATTTCTCATGTCTGATACAAATCTGATACAATCTAATCTAATTTTAACTCATTGCCATTCGTTTTTATTTCAACTCTGAGAAAGCAAATCTATCGAATAGTAACATAATCGTATTCTAAAGGAAAAATTGGAGAAAGAACCTCGACTTCTCCTCTACGTTTTAACATTACAAACGATCCTCAAAAGATCTAACCCATGTAAAGTTTAAAACAAGAACCTATTTTTTTAACATGGAGAAAATCTCCACAAACGCACAACGCCCATTTTTCTGAAGTAACATTTAACCCTTTGCGGTTAACACAGTTTTCTAGTGGCACTACCAATTAGCAAAAAAGCAAATGTACTTTTAATTAATCTACAAACAAAGTTACCACAGATCACATTTTTTACTATTGCGTTTCTATTTCAATTTAATGTATTCGTATCGGCCGAGAAACAAACTGGATTTTACTAAATGACCTCCTCGAGAAAAAAATCTAAATCGATTTAATCTAAAGCTAAATTATCAGCCCACGTGAAATGACTCGGCCATTCTTCAGGGTCAGTCGCTCGTTAAGTTCGATAGACGCATGCAGAAAATGCAAATGACGAAAGCCGTCGAGCGGAACAAGAGTCACCCGATTCTCACAATTAACCGTCGCCCTGGTGTATACGATTTACGGGTAGAGAACGAGGAAACGCGGGAAAAACGGTGTTTTCCACCGTGGGGAAATATCTGCGGCTCGAATCGATTAATTGCATCGACCTCGCTGAGACTTGTTATTACGCGTGTTGGTTGACTTCGACAGTGTGTTTCCTGAGAATGTTGCACTCGTGTTGGTATAATTGCGGATTTGATGATTGATGAGCTTTTTTCAGTGAGATTTGAACGAAGAATGATGTATAACTTTGACTAATTCCCTGGTTACATTGTCTCGTGAAATTAATGGATTGGTACTATCTCTTGGATCAAGGAAATTAGATTAAAACCGATTGATTTTGTTAATTGTTACGACAAATATATCGAGAGCGTCGGTAAACACGTACATAATTAATTATGCGTGAAATTATAGTCAAGGAAATAAATATTCAACAGTACGTTAATAGAGCTTGCTCCTACAAATTATCTATAAATTGTCCACTTTACAATAGCTGTCTTTTGTTAGACATTTTTCAAAATTTGTTACAACATATTAATACCGAATAATTGGATAGGTAAATCGAGCGAATAGTGACAATTTTTAATGAAATTTACCTTTTCGCCAACCCGGACGGGTCGTGCGCTGAATGTGATGCCCCTGCAGAAGCTTTCGTATCTTCTGGCGATGGTACCGCCATTGCAGAGTCTGATATTCTCACCATGAACCTGATGGAACGTCAGTGGCGGTAGATTGTTGGTGCCTGCACTGGATGATCTTGGTGCTGTAACAATAAATAAATGGCACACGTTAATCTACATTCGAAGATTTTCTAATTCTATATAATTTGATAATTTGATTTCACACGTATTAAATTTAATAAACTTCATAATCAAAGACAATAAAAGGAACCTTGAATTACTGAGATATGCATATTCTACTCTTTACGAATTCCTAAGGTACGTCATAAAAATATAAGATATTCTTTTAAAACTAACTAAAAGGACTTAGTGTGTTTAAATCTTATGAAAACAAAAGCTGAACCTAAACAAAATTTCATCAAAAGAATTCAACAGTTTCACCTATTATATCATCAGAACACATCATTATATAACTCTATAATTGGCTATAATTGACCCTCACAGAAGGCACACGAAAATGAAAGGAGTGTTTATGGATGAAGACCCACGAGCTTTCCTCCAGGAACTCAAAGGGTTCCGCTAAAGAATAGTCCACAGGTCAATCGACATCTATGAAAAAAGATTTAAGTCAAATTACACGATTTCCCAACGGAACTATTATAAAAATAATGATACACCAGTATGAGTCTCAATTTTCGTCGACTTCTGCCTACACGTATTTCCAAAAATCCTCAATTATCGTAAATATCGAAAATTGTAAGAGGAAAACGTTATGAGAACCGGAAAATTCCTTCGAGTCAGTCTCTTTGCACGAAACAAAAGCGGCCAAGGAAAGTGATGGAGATACATAGGTAGTCGTATAACGAATAGAGGTAGAGAACAGATGGAATTCGATCGAGAAACTGAAATGCAAAACCACCTCTCGTGGCAGCTCGAGCGTTTCCACTTCGGTATTTCATAACTCCGACTCGGTGATCCGGAATGCGAGAGTTCTGACAGGATATTCCCAGGCTACGTCCAGGATATTCCCAGCCCACAACTGGAAACGTCGCCATTCCCAATGGTCCATGCGAAATCAAGGACCGATCGGTTTTATCCGCGATCACAGAACAAATTTTTAATTTCTGATTTTTACATGTGATTTCTATTTTATGCATGGACGTCGATAATTGGACAAATTTCTAATCTGTCCTCTGCTGGTGATCGATAGGAAAATTCGAAGACTTGCCTGTGTCCGAATTGATTGGGTTTAGTTTAGGACATGGACAAGAGTTGGCAAATTATATACATTTTTTCCTAGCTTGATAAATTTAGAAGCGAACTTTAAATAGAAATATGTCCAAAAACTGTAAATTTAAAGATTTGCCAGTATCTGAGAATTTTGTGATTTGGTGGAAAATTTTTCTCAAATTGCTAAGTTAATTTAATACTCGATATCGTAATTTTCTGACGTAATTGCAATATTGTTTCTTGGAACCTTATTTTTTTATAGGAACAATTAAGTTAATATATCATTTTAAGCTTGGAGAAACTTGGAAAAAAGCGATAGCATTCGATAAGATTATTAACCATTTTATGTGTTTATAAAATACAATTAATTATATATGTAAACCTTTTTGGCTCTGATTATGCTAATTCAACAAGGCAATGCAATGTTGAAGCTTGAAAGGAAGCGATAAGACTCGATCAGTACAGTTCTGTATGTAAATTTAAGATAGCGTTTTATCTATTTCGTTCATAGTGCAACTAATTAAAGTTGACGCAACTTAAACAGAAGATATAAGTTCAATTAACGTATATGAACGGAGTTTAGAGTACGATGTGTTATATTACTATACGATACACTATAATACCGATAACCAGAGATCTAAGTAATTTTCCAATTACAATTCTAATTGGAGCTAGACAATTTTAACGAATTAACAATCATTCTCCACTACTAAGTCAAATTGAACTTCATACATGCAAAAAGTCACTCTATTCTCATCACCAAAAAATATCACAAAATTTTTCTCGCGTAAAGCTGATCTGCTCGATAAACATAATCAAAACCAAAATGAAGATATTAAAAGATGAACCAACGAAGTACCACTGTTTTGCTCATGCAACTAAAATATTTAAAAATGAACCAGCAGAGGATCACGATTTTTATAAACCAAATAAGATACAAAAAGAAATCAACCAGCAAAAAATCACAATTTTAATGAACCAACTAAGATACAAAAAAGATGAATCAGCAAAAGATTCTAACGAAAAAAAAAAAAATCGAAAAATCACGAGATTAACATGGACCACAACCGTCACGAACGACAGTCCAGTTCCGACTGACTATCGATATGCGCAGGGAGGCGGTGTGTATCGCAGTCGACATCGTACGTGCGCCACGCACCGGAAACCACACGCTACTCAAGCGGAAGCAGCCGCGGCACAAGGAGTAAGGAGCATCGGCCGATACGCTTTCTCCGGGAGCGGATGCGTGCCGAAAAGTGCCGTTAACAATAACCGGCAACAGGAAGCGTGCGCCATTCCTCGACTTTTACAGGCTTCCGTCATTTCCCATACATATCAACGTTGATAGGACTGTTGATTCGAGTGCAGATTTTCTCAGCTACAAGAATAAGCGCGACGGTTCCATCGTCGTCATTTCTCTGGATTACGTTGGGAGCTATCATTGGAAAAGGAAATGCACTTCCTCCGGTTTAGTTTGTATCTTCCTCGTTCTTCTACTTTTGATGAAATTTTAAGCTTTGCCAAACTTGAAGCGATATATTAGCTTCATTTCACTATTGTTAAAATTGTTGGAGAAATGACACAGAGCAATGATTATTGGGATAATTATCGAGATCCTGAGCCTTTGGTTGATTTTGAACAGTATGTAATTTATATTATTGTATTTGTAAACTTCATTTTGTGAAGATGGAATTAGGAAACTGTTGAGGAATTGTAAGAAATAATGGCGAGTGTATTGCAGACTGAGATAAACTTTAAATATTCTTTTTATCGTTGCACAGATAAAAATACACAAAATCGTATGAACTGACTTGGCAACATTTAATCGACTGACACAATTTCTTAAAGAGAACGTATTCCTCTTTAATTGTTATATTAACGGTATTGTTTCTCTTTTAAGAGTAATTGGAACTTCTTGCGGAACATCCTAAAGAAGAACGTGTATGTTCCCAAAATTCCAGATTATCATATTTGAAATTAGATATTTGCTATTCCTCACTCAACTACAATTTTCACAAATCTCAAAAAGCAGATACCTGACAAAATGTCACAGCGCTTCTATTGAAAAGCAAAACTATCGAAAATTGATTTCAAATTGAATTCTTCAAGCGTGAACCACATTCCCTTATAACAACCAATTCCAATATTCCGTAAATCAGCTAAAGTTCTTGATATTAGAAGCACAAAGTCGTGAAAATATGCAATTCAAAATAAATTCCAGCATTCTATACTTGTTGTACATTAACGTGACTCATCTGTACGACTTTATCGGTCACCAGGGAGTACAGAAAAATGTTACAAATACTCAGCAAGAAGTTGCACGGTGGCATTAATTCGCTAACGAACCGAAACTGCGGTCCCTGTTTTCCGATCGATCCAGTCGGTCACGATCCATGGATCACCGGCAAAAATAACACACGGACGGATGCCGGTTTCTCACGGTCTGACTAAGGCGCGTGTTATGAACCAGTCGACCACTCGATTGTAATTTCTAATTCGTTCGTCACCCCAGCGCGAACGCTTTCGCTTCTTTTTCATCCGAGATACCGTTAGCTCGTAACGCGCCACTTTTCTACGATTCAAAGGGAATCCACGGCCGGTAATCGACTTCGATCAGTAGAAACGATCGCGTGCAGCCCTTCCAACGATCGTTCTGCTTTTTCTTTCAGCTTTTCAGTGCGCGAGAAATTGTGAAAGATTATGTCTTCGCGGAGTCAAGTGATATATAAGTCGGTTTTGGTTTTGGTGGGAATGAAGAGAAAGATTCTTATTAACAGACTTATTGAGAGGTTTATCTTACTGGTTATTCTGTACGTTTCTTTCGCTGAGCTTTTTTAAGTTTGTTAGTTTTTATGTGAGGAATACTGGGTGTTGGGTTGTTGGGATTGCTTCGTGGAGTTTCAAGAGATCGAGGCTAAGATTGGAGGCTGCTGCCTGGTAATTGAGTGTCGATGCCTGGAGGATGCAGTTTTTGTTGGTAATTGGTTGTAATTTGAAAACTCCAGGCGTCGTGGCTTTGATCTTTGTCAAAGAGTTGCGGAGGTAGCTTTAGAACAGGCACGGTTTAACAGTTATTCGTGTTAAAGGATTACTTGGGGAATTCGAGGTGTGATATTTATACTGAAATATTCGAAATTTCTCGCCAAATCTTTATTATCTTTGTTGGTAAATTCCAAGGCACGCTTTTGACAATTTTTGTTTCCATAGTGGAATATTTAAAAATTAATTGTAAGTTTGTAAATTTCGGCTGAATATAGCTGAATATTATGTAATAGAGGCAAAAATATTATATTTTTTGCATGGTATACTTATTCATGAACATAGAGCGTACTCGTAGCTGTATAAAAAAGGGAACTGGATAATTTGTATCCGGTTAATTAAAAGTCTATTGTTTCATTCATTCGTAGACTATCTCACGATTCCTTTATTTCACAGCTCTCTATCAATCCATATGCTATCTGAACAATGAGACATCGTTAATATCGAGGATGTATTTATGATCAATAAAAACCATATTTCTTTGAAAAGAATATCTCCTTCTGTGCCAAAAGAACCGGAAGAATCTTTGATGCAATTTGCAAGATAGAATTGCCTACCCTAGAAAAGATATAGTAGTCCGCACACTACAACTACCTTTAAAACTCGCCTTTTCTCAGTTCAAACCCGAGTAACATTTTCTTTTTAATTTTAGGAGGAATAACAAATTTCCAATCCATCCAGGAAACATCCACATCCACGCTGAAGTGTCCAACCTCTCCCAATCCAATCTCACCAATACATCACCCATTCGAAACCCGAGCAACACCAGAAACACGCAGCTATTCGCCAACTGCTGAAAAAATACCGTGCAAAGTACAAGCAGCCCGTATTTGTCTAAAACTCACCACCTCAACAACCCGTAGCTAATACATATAATAAATAAAAGAAATAACGATTCGAGAAAGCAATAGAAAAATAAAACAATAGAAATTATACTGTCCTGAGTGCCCCTCCCCATTTCAGAATAGTCTAAGAGCCAAACTTGTGTCTACCTTTTATTGTACACCATATTGCTCGAGTAAATCCAGGCTAGACATCGTGTTCCATTCGCAATGACCATCCTGCAGGATCGAAGAGGCGGCGATTACCAGGATCTAAATGAAATCACGGTTGCTTCGGCAGCACAACGAACGAGAACGACGACGAGACGCAACGGTACACGTCGCCAGATTCCCACGCTGAATAGTGGACTGCGTCAAGGAAATCGCGCCGAGGAAACACGGCTCGGTGTGGATAATCGTCCAGGACTCGGCAACGGCCGCGTGTCCCGTTCAAATCGCAGAGCGTTTCCCGCGTGAAATCGAGCGATCGTCGCGCGCCAACTGTCGTCCATCCGCCGGAATTGAATCATTGTACAGTGAGACCAGGTGAGACCTTCGTGCTGGGTGGTAACGACCATGATGACGCACAGATGAATAAATCTTTGTCTCTCTCTTTCTCTTATTAGGACTTTTCTTGCGATTGTTGGAGGAAGTCGAAGATGAAGAAGATGCTGGATGTTTCGTAGAATATGTAATAGCTACGTTAAAATAGGTGATACAAATTTTCAATTGAAAATAACCATGGCGATTATTTGGAGAACGATAGATTGAGATGTTAGGGATTAACAAGATGATTGGAAACGTTAGAGTCGAAGGATGAAGAATGAAGGAGTGGAGTTAGAATTTGAAGAAGGCATCTAGTATAATTTTGAGCGAATCTTTCACCGTTATCGGTTTCCATCGATGCATTTTTATTATGTTTCCTCGGTTACCTTCCTCTTTCATCTGATGTATTTATGAAGTCTTCCGCCGTATTAATAAATTGTATGTGCATATCGTCTGATCGCCATATGTATTGTATGATTCTTCCTGTTTAGAAGCAGCAAGAATCTTAAGTCACTTTTACATGACGCAATATCTCGTTTCACTGATAGTGTCAATGACATTTCAATGTAATTATGAGAATGAATAATTCATTTTATATAGGATACTTATTATATACGAACACAAACGTGTTTAATATAACTTCAACAATCTTTTAACATCAAAAAATTATTAAAATATCCAGAATCCAACTGAAAAAAGTTTCCTACCAAATCTTGAATGATACTGATAAATGAAGGAATAAATTCCTCTTCAAAATACATCTGTTTCTAAAAATTGCAAGTGGAGAATGTCAGAAAAATATGTGTAAGAAAATTATATCAAACAGGCAAATTAACAGAACAAAGAAGAGCACGTGATTAGCTATAATTAAATAAAAAGGAGTTTGATCTTCGTGAAAAGATGCGTCTCGGTAGCAACTAGCGAGTATACGCTTTGAAAGCTGGTAAATCGATCTTGAAACGGATCATCGATCAACTGGACTCGTGCAGCAGACGCTTTTACGATTGCGGCGGGGTCATAGTCGATCATCGCGAATCTGGCCCCTTGACCTCGACCCTATCGATCCCCGATGATCGACGCGGGAACGTGAACACTGTTAATAAGCGTCACATGTACGCCTGGTAACACATGTGATCCTATAACTGCGGAGCAAATCTGATATAAGGGAGATCGATGATCCTACGATGCCCGACAAAGGAGATTTTTTAATTGTTTAACGAGATTTAGTGTCTGATAATTAGCGATAACGTGTTTCATTGTTGAGTTATAATAGGAGTAATAACTTAGCCGGGTTTGTTACATTACAAATTGTAATATATGTAAATTAATGTGTATTTATGTTAATTCATTGATGTATACATCACGTGTATTTATATTAATTTATTAATATATGCATTAACGTGGATTTAGATTAATTTATTTATGTATGCATTAAGGTGTTGTTTTGCAACAAATTCTTCGAATTTAATACTAGTTTGAAAATGAACTTTCGTATTTTTGTCTTAGAATTACAAGAATTTGTATAAAATACGGTTGGTGCATTATATGGGTGGATGGTATTTTCTAAGATTGCGATGTTTTTCGATAAACGACTCAGGGGAATGAAGAAAGCCATCACTATCTTGTGGTCTGAGACCGTAGCACGGGTTAACCGCAGTCCCATACAATTAACATCTACTTAACATGTAAACCACTGCATCCTGTTTTCTTAATCGGCGAACAAGATCAGACTGTCATTCTCGTTGATACGAAATCGAAAGCACCTGTGTATGGCGATAGCTTCGAATGATTATTAATTTGTTTTCTATCTTAATTAATCCAACATTTTATGCTATTAAAGTTCCCATACACTATCTAATTAATTAAAGTATCATTTAAATTATCATTTAAGATTATCCAATGAATATTTTACGATAAGTAATTCAATACTAATTCTTTGATTCAAATTTATATTTTCTCCAATAAATTCTGATTAAAGACTGGTTAAAGATACGCTATAATTTAAATTATAGGATTGCTACAAATAAAAGGAGTAACAAAATTTTATTATCATAATTCTAATTTTGAGAAAAGATCAATCGGATTTTATCCACTAAAAAAACCCACAATTACACTGAATCTCTTCCGTACGTTGCAATTCTCGGCAAACCGTAGACAATAGTACCAACTTGACAGCGAAGCTTGTAAAGAAACAAGCCATCGTGAACAAAGTAAAATCATTGTGATCACGCTCGATCGTTGGTGCAACGAGGCCACTACCCTTCTGCGCCCGATTTTCGCGAATCCCAAAGCTTCGTGATCCTGACAAATTACGATTCTCGCGGGCTGGTCGCAATAAAACCCGACCAATTTTTCCCTGTTCTCCTTCAGGCATGTTCAGTCTTGGATGAAATTGAACTGCGTTCTGGAACCGGTTGGTGCGAGTTGGACGAATCGAATCGATGATTCTAGATACACGTGCGATTCTTCGAGAAATCAGAACGAGCCCGAGGTGAATTTCCATGTGGTCGAATATATTGGTTGAAGTATATGATTAGGCTTTCTTCGTTCTGTCGAAGAGTTTTTGGAAAATTTTCGAGAAGCAGGTTTTGACCGGAGGATCGCAGAATTTCGAAAGAATTGAAGAAGTACGACAAGTAAGGTTTATTGGAGATATTATCGTATATTTGAAAATGAATTATTGCCAGCTGATGGAGTTTGTTTAGTATGGAGAGAGATTTAATAAAAGAGATCAGTGTAAAAGTGGTACAAGTACATTTTTCCCAAAAATTATATAAATAAAGAAAAGCTACAAATTATTGTGAATTTAGTAAGAGATTTAGTAATGGGTTTAAATGTCTAGAAATACAGAGATTTTTATACGAGTGTCGAACTTTACAATTTTCTGAAGTTAAAGGTTTTGAATTATTGTGGAAAATAATATTTGTAGAACTGGAAATCCTGATTTTTCCCAACTATTTCATAGTGCATACGCTTGAAAAACTACCAAATATAATAAAGAAAAAGTATGTATAATAAGCCTCATTATACTTGTAACATTTTGTGTAAGGAAAAGAAGTGCTGAAATAGCTAAAAGTCAATCATTATGTACAGGAATTATTTCCTTCCTTAAAAGATGATATACTTTTTAAGGAAGTTTTGGAAGAAAATGTTAAAAAATAACATTGGTAAGCGCAGAACTTTCAGAATAAAAATAATGATACTAAAAGCGATGACCACAAGATCACCTGTCGTTGAATTAACGGTACAGCCGGGAAAGAAAGCGTTTGGCAGGTGAAAGTGAGCAAGAAAGCATAACAAAGACACGCTTAGCCGTCTGTTGATTTAGTGGACTATAATTAATGCCCCACGATGAAACGAACGAAAGATATACTTTACTTTGATCCGATTCTCGTTACGAGAATGTTCCAGTGATCTACCGCCATTCCACGAACTATTAGCATAAAATCTTGCTAATGAAATAATTGCTCCACGTTTGAATTTAAAATAGAATTATATCAAGTCATTCGATTATCCTACTTGTTACAAAAACTTGTAACATTGAAAAGGATATTTAACAGATTGTAACTTATAAATTCTTACACGAATTGGAACTCCTGTACCAAATTCGTTCCAAATATTAGCGAACATGATCAAACAACTTTCCACGAAACCAAACCAGTCGAGTACACATTTACATTTAATAATCGTCCTTTAGAACGCGTCTACAAGTCGTTGGACCATCGTTTGCGTGCAACAACGCGTTCAGCGGATTTAATCGCGAGCGCGTTTCGCCAGTATCGACCGATAGCTCGCGTAAATCGCGAGTCAATGAGAGTCTACGCTAGTAATTGGTCTATGCCCGCGCCTATGTTGCCATTCGCCGGTTCATCTCGTGGGAAACTCGTGACACACATTTGCACGGAAGTGTACCTCTTGTGGATCCTTGCATCTGACGCGTACTCCTCGCGCGTATTCAAAGATCCTGCGATCTTCGATCGAGAAAACTCGATGCTACCGAACGACTACGCCTCTTCACTATTTCAAGTTTGACTACTATTTTCCTTTCTTTCTTTTTGTGTGAGCATTTCAAGTACCAGCCTTATTGATTATTTGGAATGTTGCCTGTAGTGATTATTTCAAGCGTTATCTGATGACTATGTATTTGTGATTGTGACACGTAAGAAGGTACTATAGTGAATAAATCATTATATAAATTGCGAATAAATCATTGTAAATTATTACTATAATGAATAATAAATTGCAGATGTTCATACATTTAAAGAGTTTGCACATTAAAGATGTATTTTTCAAGATGATTAAGAGGGTCACTACGAACAGTTCTGTTCAAATTAAATGGACAGAAGCGAAGAAGTTTGTAACACCTGTGTGATACCATATAAAGAAGAATTGAATATACACAAAGAGTGAATATAAAAATCACGTAGAAAACGATCTTTTAAGTATCTCAGAGCAGTGTATATCAAATACCAAATATGAAATTTCTGCATCAATTTAATTTCTTTAGTTGTGCTCGCAAAAATGTTACACGCACATTCACAGTTTAATAACGAATAAATTTCGCTTCGTTTAAAAAAATTGCAGTTTATCGTTATATTTAATTGCGTTAAAATACATAGCAAGTATTATGATAGAATCCACCGAGGCTCCGAATGTTCTAATTTGTGGCTTCAAACAACAACTCAAGCTTCCAGCCGAGCGACGATCGATCGAAAACGTTTCGTTTCTAATATACAGACGTTCTAACAGCAATGCCAAGCTAGAATACCACGTTACACGCCACTACACCTACCATTATCACCGGTGCCAAAGTGAAAGTAATTTGTTACATAGGGAGTTGGAGCGCCGATGTAACAATGCCCGACCGCCTTCGCGATGTGAACGCGATGTCCTTTGCACGATGTAAATAAACGGAGCCTTGACCGAGCCAGCCACCCTCCGCCTCCATTGACAGTAATAAGTTTCTATTTCTGGGGCGCGCGAAAAATCTCTAGTAGAAAATTGCGCTCAACTGACGCTTCCTGCTGCTCCGTTCGTTCGACGAACCCTTTTTATCTCCAAAGAAAATTGTCGTGATAAGAAGAGTGGCCCGTTAGTGACACTTAGACCTATCAGTAGCTCGTCAAGAACTTATTACCCCTTTAAATCATTGAAATAATATACGAATAATAATATATGAAGACATAAATATATTGATTTGTCCAAATTCAAATGATAGGTACTTTACAGAAGGCTGTTAGGTATATAAGGATAGAATGGAAATGAAGTAATGGATATTTATAGGAGGCTACTACTTCACTGAATCGATCATCGTCCATAAACCAATCTGTATACATGAATTGACTGAACCTAGTTTCACAAGCCACAGAAGATCGCCAAACCACTGCCAGCAGCTCGTTGGCCAATAAACTTTGATCTCGTTTGAAGCAACGAAAATCTGGAAAGGATAATCTCATGGCTATTACGGTGAATATATTCTGACGAGCTGTCTGTTTTAACGAAGAGATCGTCTGAAAACCGAAATACATATACTCACAAGTAGATCGCGAATATTTATAGGTTGCGAATTCATATTTTTATGCATACGACTGAAAGAGTAAAAATTACCTGAAGCTATATTTCATCTTCTAAATATGATAACAAATTCTGTACGTCAGATATTTCATCTACTTTAGCACATTTCACGCATTCTATAAATTTAGTATCTTAAAATTCCCCATAAATGCTTCTATATTTATTCTTATTATCAGAAATCCACTGTAAGCCTAGTCTACAGCTATCTCGATAGCAATGAAAGCAATCAAACTTTAGGTGTTTCATTCGTCAGAGAACACGCATCTTCAACACTACGACCTAACGCAGCGTGCGTTCAACGATTACGCTTCGCTTTTCATGGCGACCGACGCGGTCTAACCCGGTGGAATCAGCCACTCCAAGTACTGTTAAGCATCCGTGGCACAAGTGCCACACCGAGGAAGTTCCAGTAATGTTCGCCGTGTGTCGAGAGCAGCGTATACAGAGCCAGGAGGGGCCTTGTTCCCACGCCCGACGCCGTGATCTTTGCCGAGCTACTTAGTCCTCCGCTAGAACGAGCCTCTCCTTCCCTTTTCCCTCCGTCGTTTCTTTTCTCTCGTCCTCTCTCGAGATCTATGGCCGTTCCGCTGCCTGACTCACCGAAAGGTGAGCGTTGCTCTCTGTTCTCCTTGCGACAGAGAACTCTCTCGCTCTCTGCTCCTGCCCGCTATCCTAAGACCAGAGGATATACACCTCCTTCTTTTCTTGCCCCGCAATGACTATGTGGGTTACATAAGGTGGCAACGCGCGAGCCTTGCGGCACGTTCGTGTAATAATAACGCGTACCTGAATCGGTGAACGGGAACGGGAGCAGTGGTGGAGATGGAGGGATGTTTAACGAACAGGAAGTCGCGTCTCAGACTCTCAAGGATGTTTCTGGTTCGGGATAGGATGAGGAGACTGGGGTGTTCTGCATAGAGGCGTTGAGAGGGTTATTTGAGCACTGTGTTGACGTTCGATGAAGTTTTGCGGATCCTGTACAAATATAGTGGCACTCCATCGTATTTATTACAATATTTGCTTACTAATGAATTGGACAAGTTTGGGTTAAAGTGTTGAGAGAATAGATCAAACAAATTTAAGTAAAGCGTAGGTTAAGAAAATTTACGATTAGGTTAGTGTGTAACTGTTTTGAGCATAAAAGGTATTAAGGGATGAGTGTAAAGGATGATAAGCCAAACCCATTTCTATGCTAAGGAGGTCGAAATAAAAATAAGTTATTGTTATTATTATTGATAAATTAGGTCAAGTATATGGTTATATAATCATTCATATTTAGGAAATGAAATTTTAATGCTGCCAAGAAAGGAAATGAACAAGTTGGTGAACAAACGCTTCAGTGGGAAATAATGATATATGCAGATCTTTTTACCACTAAACTAAGTACTATTAAGTTATATATTCCATATCGTGCTTTTAGATTGTTCGAAGATTTTTGAGACAGAGAAAAGTAGGGAAGAACTGTCGTCGATAGACGTGACTTTTTTCTTTAATTTTATGCTAGTTAAAAACTCTTTGAGGTAAAGAAAAGTGGCTTTCTGTTACAGCTTTTCTTAAAACAATAAGAGTCTCTCTGTCTATCAAGAAACTTCGGTTAAATGAGAGATTAGAGTAGTAAAATTAATAGGTAATTCTCCAAATATATTCTCAAAATACTGGCCATCAAAATGCAATTTTGTGCTACTATATGACAAGGAAGCAGTTACAAGAGGCGGAGACTTGTACGCATGGATAAGAGACGATGTTGCATCGTAACCATGCTGAGAAAAACAGAAGCTTATAAAAGAGAAAGAGAAGCTACAGTCTATGTCCATATGATATCTATGATTAAAGTAATCAGAGAAAGAAGGGAGAAGCTGCATCGCGTGCACGTGATGCACGTGATCATAAACAATCGGCATATTAAGCTAACATCTACACGCGAATGTAAATATGTCGAAATGATTAGAAGCGTGCAGGGTCTTCGAACTCGGCAGAATCGTCGGAATGCCAAGAAAATCGGTGTACACCTTCGATCAATGTAATCTCGAATCACGAAGGATAAACCGTCTGCTCGATCATCGACTGGCTTGCACGCTTCAGAGAGAACTTATCGATCGAATCCAAACAACAGCTATAATTTCATGAAGATAATATACATATTTTGGTATCGAGAATACATGCAACTTCTATCTATAATTTAAGTTTCTCGATTTTTTTCCACTTTTTTTCAAAAATAATTAATTAAAAGTTTACTTTTGTTAATTACGTATAGAAAGAAACGAGAACAGTTTGAGATCAGAGATATGAGTTTTAAGTAAGGAAACCGGAGAAATTTGAAGAAGAATGATATTAGTACTGTTATCTGAATTCCGTGTAGCTGTCTGTACAAGGAATGTTACCTGGTATGTCTTGAAAATTACCAACGATGAAACTACGAAATTAATGTTCTTATTTGTGTGTAGCAAACTAGCACTAGCTAATTTAGAAGAGGCTAAATTAAAATGATAATTATGTAGTAGGAATTTTTTGGAGGTACCAGAAATAAAATATAAATAGTCAGTCTACAGAACTTCGCAATTAATAATTAAGATGCTGTAAAACATTATTTCTTAGAGAAAAATTCAACGTCTTATTATCCAATCAAAACTTTCCTTTTAGTATGTACAATTAATTCCTCGTGTTAATTCCCACATAGTTAATTTCAATTAATTAAAATTCCATACCTACTTTTCACCAAAGCAGAAGAAACATTCCACAATTAACATTTCACGTTCGTATTTATCAAAAATAGTTCCTACTCTTCATCATCGATAGAACCATCACACTTCGCACTTGTCTCTGAAGAAAAACAATTCCTAAATTCCAAAACTTTCGCCATGAACTATTTTTGCACCATTTTTTCCCCTCCTTCCAGTGTTCGCCCCCTAATCACCGCCAAATGTTGCAGCGCAAAGGTGTTCAGGGAGTTTCACCCTAGGGACGAGAACCTACCCCTAGGAATTCGCGCGAGAAATGCCCCAGGACGACAAGTGCATATTCCCATCGCGGCGCTTTTAACACGGCCACCATCGTTGACCAAGGAACAATCGGATTAACGAAGTTAAACGATAGGGTGGCCACCCCCTACGCTTTGCATCTGTCGCGTTTCGCACGTAGAGGCTCGCGGAGACGTTGCGGGGGTGTAGCTTCGTCGATAGGAAAATAACAGCCGGTTTTTCACCCTGACAGCAGATTAACTATCGCAGACGGTGTAGAAATGAACTTCAAAGGGGTCGTGGATAGTTTTCAGGGGTGGTTAGTGATCGACGAACGGTGATGTGGTTTTCTTTCGAAATATCGGATCAAGCATCGTTCCGTGGCTTATTAGAGGATCAAACGGTGATGTTGGTTTGGAAGGTTTGAGTTCGAACGTATTATACATTGAAATTGAAAGATTTTTAGAGGATTTGAAGTGTAGTTTTAGATGACAGATAGTGGAACTTTAGTGTAAAATTGCTTGTCGATGTGTGGACTGATCTTGATATTGGAATATTATCTGTGCTAGAAATAGTGACGTATTAATATTATTGTCGACATGGATTTCAACTTTGATAACATTAGGTTGCGCGAACAATTTATCAGCTCAGAATGTAAAGGACGAGATTTATACGCGAGATCTTTAATCTAGCTTGAAAAATCAACAAATGGATGGTTCTATTTTCTAGAGATAACAATATTGCTAAACGTCATACTGTCGGTGAATCACATGATCGCGTCATTAACCAAATACATATAATCTTATAGTGCTTGATACTTTAATTTTCGAAGAATTGTACGATATCTTGGATACCTAATATCTTTCCTTTTTCTAACTAGTTCTCTTACTACACTGCACTAACATATCGTGTAAAATGTATTTTTTATGCAGCAGCATCAGAGAAAATGAATATTTCATTTGTGTGCGCGTTCAACGAACTAATTAAGTTGCGAACAAGCTAATTACCATCCGTTCACCTCTGATTAATTCTAACATAGACGCGTACCACGTTTTCCAATAGTCTCGCGGGAGTCTGATGCTCTCTACGTAATTTCTGGCATTAATTAATAATTATCAAACCGCGAACCTAAAACTTTCAGAACCATTCGAGATTAGGCTAATTATCCATTCAAGTAACCCTTATTTGGTCTATACTTTCCTAGTATATCATTCTTATTAGGATAATTAATTATTAATTTTGAAGCTTCGAGGCATAAAAGCAATTAGTTCGTTGTTGCTCCTCTTAATGAGTTACAAACTTGCAGAAAAGAAAAGCTCATGGAAAATTATAATACGACTGTTTGCACAGTGTATAACTCGTAACGTAGAATTCATTATGTAGTTGCTATTGTTTATGGCGAAAGAGATTAATAAAGTCACAGAGAAAATAATAATAATAACAAATAAATTTAAAAAAATGCGTAGCTTTAATAAAATTTAGTAAACCAATTAAATGTCAGTAAACTTGGTTTTCGTAAAATAAATCTTCAAATTTACGAGTACAGAAAAGAAAGAAAGCCTTTTCTATTAAAAACGCAATCGTTAAGTAGGCTTCACCAGGGTCAAACAATTCATAACGCGTTGCGAACGATGACTCACATGCGCGCGCGCGATAGCTAATGAAATTCCACTTCCTCGCGCGACAAAGAAAACGTATGTCTCGCTTGTTGTTGCGTCGAGTCGTGCCTTGTGCGCTAATTCCATCAACTATCCGGTCAACCAGCGGATCCTTCAGGTCGAGAAACGCTTAACAAACAATATTCTTACTCATCTTACGAAAACATAAAAAAATCTTTTTTTTGTATCTTACTGACTATCGTTCATTATAGTCATATGAAAAATTCACATGAGGGAACAGAGAAGCAGGAAAATCACGATTCACGTACTACAATGTGTTTTACGAACCGGCTGAGAAGAGAGTAACTCGGTCTTCTATTCTTCCTGATGAAAGAATGCTAGATTGAATAGAATATGGACGTTAGGTCGAAGCTATAGAAGCAACTGTGAATTAGAAACGAAGGCTGGATATTATAAAGCTTGATATATAGAGTGGTTTGACGAATTTATAATACAAATTGGCTTGATTTGTTCATTATTGATTTGATTATTATTGTACATGTGAAACATAGTTAAATAGTCTATTAGAAATTGTAGTAAGAACTCTGTGTTATAAAAATTGGATGTAAAATTTTATTAGTACTGAAATATGTATTAGAAGATTAATAGTTATCCATTTTGTGAAGCTGCTATTAATAGCTGAAATTAAGTATATGTGATAAGATATAATCGATACGAACCTGTAATCATATCTCATCAAGTGCGACAAATGAATTATATAAGTTATTAAATATTCGTATAAAATGTGCCATATGTAATTAAAATATAATGAAAGTAATTATCAATTTAATTGATGTAATAAAGAGGGCTGTAAAATTATGCGAATTTGTTATTCATAATTCGATTTGCCGCAGTAATTTACTGCTACTAAATCATTTACTAATTTATTCATTACTTATTGCTGTTATATTCAGTTTAAAAAAATATATATAAACTATACCGATTAAATTTGTATTTATTAATAAATGTTACAAAATAACGAAGAAAGAATGATAAAAAAATTAAGTTTAATATTATTACATAATTATATAATTCATATTTAAATAAAGCATGTAGGCGACATCTGTAACAACTCTACATCTGTGACATGGTGTATAACCGTTAATGTATTTATAAACGCGTAACGCACGTGGCAACACACATGTGGGACACCGTAAAAATACTCGAAATCTTAGCAGGAGGGATTTATAACGAGGAGAAGGGGGATGAGAAAAAGAAGACGTATAGATATATTCTATACTCACCGAAGACATTTCCTAAGAGTCTGAGACGCGCCACCCTAGTGGCTGTATTGACCGTTAATGGTCTCCGCGGTCGTTGACAAGATAATGCCAGAGCCATCGAGAATAGTTACCAAGCACGCGTTTATTGAAATTCAAGAGAAGCCCACGTATTCAGAAGAACAAATCCACGACCGAAATATGCTCCTTTTAGAATTTACTCGATTGCCTCCTTGGATCGAACTTGGGAAATGGGAATGTAAGCCTCTCTAAGTGTCTCGAGCTGTGGCATTTGCTAATTTGGTATTTTCTATAATATAAATTCGATAATCAAACGCTAGGTGCGATAATGAAACAGTTTACGACGCGCTTAACCTGGAAAAGTATAATTTTGAAATACTAGAGCGTTTGAATATTCATATAACTTTCTACTATTCGTATACGATGATCCGATAACATACTTTTTCGATTAATAAGAAGAAAACCTCGCGAAATGTTATCAAGTACTCGTAGTAATTATTTCGAAACACGAATTTGGTTCGTTTGCACCCGATACTCTAAACAAAATATCGATTAACGGTTTTTCGATATCAAGCTTCTTCAATATCACGTTACAATTTCGAAATACCAAAGCATCTGAATATTTACCATCTATTCGTACACGATTATCCGTCAACATAGTTTCTCGAATAATAAGAAAGTAAAATTCTGCGAAATATTGTCCAAATATTCACACTAATTGATAATTGTTCCACAAAATGAATTTGACCCGCTTGCACGCGACACTATATGCAAAGTATCGATCGACGATCGTTCGATAGCGAGGTTTTCAATATCGCGCCACAGCTCGAGATCTCGAAAAGGAACTCTAAAGTAGGAGATGGCGCTGTGAGAAAAGCGGAAGGAAGGAAGGAAGAGTACCACGCGACCGACCCATGTTTGTTACCTGAGTTTTCTCGCGGTTGAATAAGGAGAAACGGCAAAAGGAGCGCGAATTCACGCAGAGAAGCCAGGAAAAGGCGGACAGCTTGAACCAAGCCACTACAACGACTGGCTTTCGTTGCAGAAGCAAACTCCCCATCTGCTCTGTTCGTTGCTGCCCCAACTCCCTGCTGTCATTACGTGGTTGTGTGTGTGCGAGCACGCCCTTGTTTGTGTGAATATGTGCGGTTACCAATACACCTTGGGAATTCGTGCGTGGCGGCAGGCGGACGTTCTAACCTCTCGAAGCGGAAAGGTTGCGGTAAAATGAAACGCTATATATCTGGAGGATCTCACCTTGCGGATATCTCGTTGATAAGTAGTTACCTTATCTACTATTGCCCAACCGAAGTTCGAAGAACCGCTATACAACGATAATCATGAAAACTTTAGCACAAGCGAGACAAAAATCAAATTCGCGCGGTCGGTAATTGATGTATGTTTATCGCCGCATGGAAATTACCGATAAAGAAGAACATTATGAAAACAATGAGAACCCATGAACTGAACTTGTATCGTCGGGTCAGAAGTCCTTCACGACAGTTTAGGATAAAATAATTGAATTGTGGAGAATTTTATTTCACTTTGTACTTTGTACCTTACGCGATAAAGACGTTTGCGTAAAATATACAATACAAATTACAGTCAAATATGTTAAATTGTCAGCAGTTAAATATGACTTAAATACATGGACTAAACTTTAATTGTAGAGTTGCATGAATATTATTGATAAATTTAATATAATTCTTTTCTTTTGTTTATTTAGAATATTTTTTAAATTTTTCCATAAGAAATTATATGTTTCATTTAATAATTTTTCACGTTGTAGGAAAATATAACCTCAATAGGATAGGAGAGAGTTGCATAAGATATGCTCACTGATTTAGAAGAATAAAGTGGTGGCATGATTTTCCTAACCTCGACGGAGATTCAGACATAGTTAAGAGAAGAACAGAAAGTCGAAATTTCGAATCTTTCTTGACCTAGATCTAGACTTTTCAATAACGATCTCGATTGCAGGCAGTTGTACACGTATATATATATATATTACAAGCGTCGTGTGTAAACGTACAAGGAGGAGCGTGTATGTCGCAGCTGCAGCTGCCTGCAGGAGCGGAACACTGGGCTTTGGGGATGGCAACGGTTGCGCACCACCTGGCCTTAGGAAGCCAGCACCGGGCCTCGGCATTGGCGTAGACTCTACTTGAGACGAATGACCGGATAAAAGGGGAATAGAAGAGTACAATAGAGCAACGACTTTCAAAATTCCGGCACCCTCCTAAATACCCTGACAACCTCGCAAAAATCGATCGATAGCTTTTAGAAATATACTTATGCTTAGGAGATGCAATTTATTGCTATCTTTAATAGTATAATATTTTGTTATAATTGTATAATGTTAAATAAAAATTAATAGAACAGATTATTAGTTAGTTAGGAATAATATTCAATTAGAAAAATATTTATATAATTTGGAAGATAGGCAATATAAATTTTCTATAGACTATGATTTAAATATTAATTTAATATTAGGAGAGTGTTCAGGTGTTAAGATTTCATTTTTCATAAAGATGTTAATTTTATTAAATTAATTAAACTGAATAAATCTGTTAATTTGTAATTTCTTTAAAAATAAATGAATGAAATTTTAGAATTCGTTTTTCTAAAGATAAAAGTAATAGTGAATAAAAATAGATCAGTTTGAAATACTACAGCCAGGTCTATTTATAATACACTGACATTTTGCAATGGGAAATGAACTTAAAAATTGTTAGCGTACCTCGTTCTTTATATCATATCAAGATGCTTAAAAATAATCTGTAACAGACACATTTGTTAGTGAAACGAGTTTTAATTTTCTTTCCCGAGTTAACATATTTTCAGCTGTAGTTTTAAGTTCAAAATCACATCTGTACATTATTTGTCACAAGTAGAAGCTGGCGTCTCGGAATTACCAGTCGATCTATTTCAGTACTGTACAGGAGTCATAAATTATAATCTATATGTCTAGCAGCCAAATGTTGAGAAATGTGTGATATGAAAGACAATAAACAAACCTTTTACTAGAGATGCGTGTGGTTTTAGTCTAATGAATATAATTATTATTTTATAGAAAATTCTTTCATAAAAAAAAACTTACATTAAATATATCATTGGACATATTTTTGGTTATTATGTGAATTATGTATGGTGTGATTTCCTTTACAAGTTGATTCTTTATGCATCGATGGAAACGAAAAGCTTTATTGATAGATGGGCTACGATTCATTACGTTGGATGCACGACAAATGACGCAACACACAAATTTTCCCGCTTTACGAGCCAATAACTTTCACGGGGCATTACCATACTTGATCGCATTAATAGTCCCGAGCATAATAAGTCTCGATCGGATTAAGGGTAGCGGGAACCCCAGCAGACGCTTAAGACTGCTTAATAGAAACGTTATTTCCATGACTTTGGTCAGACACCCTCGTGGTATCCTCAAGGTAGAAATATCGCAGTCGATCTTAAAATTCATGTGCATTATATTCTTTACAATATGTTGTAATATCCTTCGTAATAACTCTTTATACAATAATTCTCTATAACGTAAAGTTGTAAGACAGTAAAATTACAAAAGAATTGAAATTTGAAATTAAAAAAATAAGAAAAGGGTCTGAGAATTTCGAAACACTATCACATTGAATATTTTCACGAAGAAGGAGCGCAAGACACATGATAAATTTTTTAATGGATGCATAAACATCCACAATCTTGTCAACCGTAAATCTCCTAAATCCCATAAAAATTCATTTTTATCTAAAGGAAAACAGGAGTCTTTGCTGGTTGGCTCCCCTTCAAGGATCACACAAAGAATAGCAAATTCTCCCTCGTTCAGCGAGCTATATTTTCCAGAATCATGGTGGGTTCGGCTTAATTCCCGTGAAAGGAACAGGGAAAAGAGCCGAGCGAATTAACGCGTTAAGCCTTCGTCGCGAGGCGACGCGCGATTTCTATAGAATTTCCACAACGGCGAGCTAGCAGGCGGGGTTGGAGGGGCAGTGTGTTGCGCAATCCTACGCCACCCCCGCCGCCTATCCGGCCATGGGGTTTGCGCGTTGATATCGCAATAGAAGCTGTATCGATCCCGGGCCGACAGGAGACCGGCTGTTGTCAGGGGGTTGATAACGATATGCAAGCTCTATAGACACAGCACGGCTAAAAGCTCCGCGGAGCTTTCAGCCTCTGTCGCGAGGGCAGCCTCCGCACACGCGGCTTCAGCCATTTTTCGCCAAGCGATTCATTGCGATTCAGCATGGATTTAAACTCTTTCTTCGAGTATGCAAATGGAAATCGAGGAAATGTTTGAGTTTTGCTCTAGGAAAGGAAGTTGGTTTTCGGTAGCCAGTTTCCTACACTTCAGATTATTAACTATTTCTCCCATTAAGTAACTAGTCTTGTTATAGGCGAAGAAGTAGATTGTTTACATATTCTTTGGAAGATAGATATCGTCGCGACCATCCTTTTAGGGAGTGAAACGTTTAGGTTTTGATCTGGAGGAAATAGATCTTTGGTAGTGTAGTTTTCTATACCTTTTTGGAAGATATATAAACTCTATATATATTTCTTACATATTACAGATATTTGGACATTTTGTAAATTTTATTCGCTGGTTACTGAAATGTTGCGCTGTGACATTATATCGTTTCCCTGAACGAGAGATCCAATTTTTAGTAGGATCATATTTACTGCAGTGTACATAATCTTGTAGCTATAATTTTGTATTTTCAAATGTTATCTTATGCGGTTGTTACTGAATTGTATTTTTATCGAATGGAAAAGTGGATTTCTGCTTTAATGGATGGCTTTGCAGATCTGTTAAAAGCTCCATAATTTCGCATATATTACAGTTCTTAGATATTATTTTATTCAGTCGTCTCTGAATTATTGCATTTTGTTACCGTACTATTTTTGCTGGTAGATTGGTTTCCTGTTAAAAGTTTTGATATTATTATTCTATACATGTTCGGAATTTGCAAGAATGAACGATCAATATCTTCTCTATGCTTCGATATATCACGAAATATCAAGAAAAGCTGTTTGCTGAATCGACAACTCGTGATTGCAAGATAGCGTAAAAAGCATTTATAGAGGATGAATGAAGGGAACGTTTGATAAAAATAAAAATCGAGGGAAAGAGATAAATTTACTTGGATCTTTCCAATGAATTTGTGCACACGTAACGGAGGAATCATTTTTCCGATCGAAGAGAATTCTCGAAAGACGAATGAATCTTTTCCTCTATGTTCGAGTCACTCTGAGTTTTCGAACGAACTGCGACCAAAAAGGATATTACTTTGGAAAAAATGTGAAACGCGGAAGAGCGTGCCTGGTGTCGGCGGATCGATAAGCGGAGGTTCGATAGCTTTTAGAGTGTTCTGTCGATTTATTTCGAGCACTTTCCCATTAACGTTTGTCGGCGGATTGACGACCGATAGAGGCCGGAAAATCGGGCAGAAATTGGAATGAAATGCTGCACACAAGAGAACGACCGAAATAAAATTCTCTTTTAATTGCTTCCTTGTTTATCCTTTACCAGAGATTAAATTCCTTTTACGAATTATTGAAAAATTGTTGATTGATTGATTCTTTGAACTTGGATAATTCAATAAAATAAGCAAACCATTAACCATTTGCCTTGTTAAAAATTATAAATAACGATTCAGATGTTACAAAACAAGAAAAAAAGGTTACTGGTTATACCTACACTTATTACAAACGGTTGAAATTTGATCGAAACCCAATGGAGGATGATGAAACACGTCCAATTTCCATACCTGCGAACAGATGGTCGATTTTGCGCGTGCTTCGGGAAAGGAAAAGGCACCTTGTTGTCATCGGGATTTGCATGTGAATTCCCATGAACACGACGTACGGATATTTTTTGTTCGTTCAGCTTCTGGCGTAGAAAGGAAGGAAGGAAGGAAGGAAGGAAGGAAGCAGGAAAGGAAGGGATCGTGTGAGGGGAAGCCATTCGAGAAACCAGCAACTTCCCCTCAGGATATTATGGCAGATGGGCCGTGAAGCTTATCCCCCTTAAGATCCTAATGAATCCGCGTGTATAATCCGACCATATTGTGTAAAGATGATTAACGTGGAGAGTAAGAAGAAATTTTTGAAAAATTCCCAGGTGTCGTGAGGTATTTCTTGTTCTTGCGATTACTTTTTAAATTAAGAAATTTTTTTCGAAGAATTCAGGAGGGTTCTAGAGACTTTCACGTGAAATTTTAATCATGTGAATTATTGTATTAATTAATGATTTCAATCTTTTACTTGTTTGTTACGGAAAACTATGTCTAGAGGTTCGAAGTGAACAACGAAATTAAATTAATAGTAAATTCATTTCGTATGTTTAATGTTCCAAAAGTGCTGCTCATATTGGCCATCGAACACAACGGATGCTCTCGAAGTATGTGTCATTCAATTTGCAGATTGAATTTTAGTGGTCAACGCAATGGGAAAATTAAACAAATATTTAAGAAAGCCAAACGATAGATATAAATTAAGAAAAGTATATGAAACAATATAATAAATTATATTACAAATTAACAAACCATATGATCTACTAGCTATTTAAGAATTAAATAACCCGATAAAAGATCAGACTTAGAAACACTAAAGTAAACTAAAAATTAAATAAACTATATGAAATAAACAATATAAAAAATCATATAAAATGATATCTACTACATAAAATATGAGCTACGTAACAAATTAACAAACCATATAATATAAACTACATAAAAAGCCAACAAATTAAATAAACTATAAACTACAGAAAATACTTAAACTCAAATACTGTAAAAATTATTAACGAAATAATATTAGCCCAAAAGAATAAAATACCAGACTTGCATCAAAGACAAAAAGATCACAAGCAAATAACCAAAAATAAACCTTCCACTCTACGATCCTCCGTTACTTCTGCCTGCAATTCATTTCAAGTACCAACATCAATCTTTGGATATTATCGGTTCATTTGCATCACAAAAAGCATTCTGAAATCCCAAGACGCTAACAAGTCGCCCGCCATCAAAGAAAAAGGGGTCGCGAATTACACGAGATCGTCTTGAACAAGGGTTAGACCTAATCTCCATAGAGCTCGTTGATTAATCAGGATAATTCAATCACGACAAGCCGAACGACAAAATGTTCCTCGAAGACTGTCGAGTGGCTATTTGATGTTATCACGGATCGTCCATCGATGCTGAGATCGCTCGAGTTTCCAGACTCCGGAAGAAAAGCTTGGCTAAGGTATAATTAGAGGATAAAAAGAAGCTGAAGGAAACGGTGTGCAGGAGCGGATTAAGACGCCGCATCGGTTTGAACGTCTTTTACTCATCCAACGTTTATTGCTCTCGTTGCTGTGTTCACCGGGAACTTTCTCGGTTTACGCGGGGGTCAATGGTTCACCGTGGTTCTCAGTTTCTATGGAGATGTCGACGGTTTACTGCGCAAACATTGTGCGTCCACTTTTTGTGAAATTACGGTTTTCATATGCAACAAATAGTTGTTTTCCTTATGCTGTATAAATATCACGTTTGTGTCCATTTCATAATTCTGTTGGAAATAATGTTTTGTTCGTCCTTTTGTTTATTTCGAAATATTTTTATAAGATCCACTTTTGTCACTTCAGGTTCCTAAAAAGGACCAGCCTGCTATTTGCAACCCATTTTATAGCAGCATTGATAAAGACAAATATGATAAATACAATGCAAAAAGTATTTCGATTATAACGTATCATTGAGTTTTTAAAATTGTGTTTTTTTTTTGGAAACGCTAAAGGTGGACATAACATTTGTACAGTAAATCATGCGATGTATGCTTTGAAAAATATTCTAAATTTTAGCTCTCATCTAATTATCATTCGGTCATTTGGAAACATTGTCTGAAGTCATGGTATGACAGTATAAATGTGTGTGTATATTTGATACTATAATTAACAGAGCAGTTGCAATCAGAATGGTTTCGGGATTTTTTTAAGGGTTCAAATAATTTTGCTTTAGATAATTTTTTAAACAATTTGTGGACGGAGGCTCGTCTCCCTTTTACGCTGTGTATTTTCTCATATATCGTTCATTTCAGTTTCCTTGGTACAAATTTCGTGCTTTACTTGTCGATGTTTTATTTCGGTCCAGGAATATCTGATCGAGGATTCTGTGTTTATTTAAAGTGTACATGAAATAATATTCAAATAATTGAATTTAGTCCAACGACATTAAGATATTCGAAAATATTAGCGCATGTTTGACAGCTTCCATACGTTTACTTCCTTCCAAATGAAATAGATAGAAATCGTTAAAACGTGTCAACTTGGATCTACCATGTCAGTCCACCGATGATCTTGCGAAGTCTGAACAAATTTAAATAAATTTCGATTTTATAGCAACGGAGAACCGAAAGGGAACCAGCTGCCAGCAGGATGTCGATAAAACGTAACCTTCATCACTATCAAAATACACGTGCATTGCGATATTTTGGAATTCCAGTGGTCTGTTCGCGTTTCATTCGATTGTCGCTAAGAATAGTCAATGAATTCGTTGTCGTATTCCTTTATCTTCACAAAATAGAAAATCTATTTCTCGCCGAATACGATAAAAGCGAAACGTTATAAGAATATACGGAAAAAAAAAAGAATAAATTTATAAAGGTAGAAGTTACAACCCTTTTACCCTCCGGAAAAATTCCACCGCATTATTGTATCCCTTACAATACCTCTAAATAAAATCTCTTAGTATTTCCAAACACAGTCAACGTCTCCAGGATTATTATACCGTCTTATTAAACCTTACACACAAACAAACCTTACCAATATATAATTTGAACACAGATGGAACTACGATTCAAACAAAAAGCACTCAATCTAACCCATTATGTCCAACAACTTCCTAGGTACCCATAACATCTCATAATCCTTCCTCTAACCTTCTTCTTCAAGTACCGCTACACCACCTTAAAATCAAACCGAAACCTCGACCCAACCTCTCTTCATCCTCTAAGCAACCATCTTGAAAAAGCTGGCAAGCAAGAGGTCTCCTCAATTCTCGCGATGTAATTAACAATTAGCGAGGATCCTCGGCTCCGGGACCGGGGCTAATTGTGGCAATTACAGCTGGTTCCCGGCGAACTTCCTGCGATCAGCAACGATAACGTTGACAATGTTGACCCCGGGTACAACGTTGTGGGCGGGTTGAAGACGCGTTCGCAGTCACCGATCGCACGTTCGCCGACACTTGAACTCCTGACACGCGACAATTAAATCATCCACTCGTTGCTAGTCGTCTCGTCTCGCTTTCAGGGCGCCACGCGGGATGACCAATTGAGCGTAGGCCGCGACCAATCGCCTCCGTTGTCCGCGTTCGCCGGGTTTTCGCCAGGCGGACGAGGGAAACTGACAAGAATTCGACCGACTTCCGGCGATTATCGCTGAATCAGCCTCGGACGGACGGGCGGACACGTGGCTCGCGAACTTTTAATTGGGACCTGGCTGCCAGCAAGAACTTTCAAGAGTTTGAAGCGTAGGGGATGAGAATTTCGACGAACGAGATGGTTTCAGCGAGTTTTTAGGGGAAGAAGGTGCGTACTTAACGAAGCATCCGGGTGAACAGAGAAGCGGAGGAAGGTAAATTTACGGTTGAAGCGTGGTTCATCTTGTTGGATTGCTTTGGCGGATTTTTATTGTCCTCGGGTAATTTGAGTAATTTCGGCAAATTTCTCTGCTCCTGGGGCTAAATTGCGCGTTACTCTTTCTTCCGGCTTTCGTCCTTTCTCGTCTATCTTGCTCTGCGATTTGTATATATCAATTTATTTCATTATTCCCTATACAGGAAGGGTGGCGTATAGGGTGGAAAGAAATTTGTCTACTTCAGAAGCGAAATTAGCGGGGTTGTTCCTTTCTCGAGCAATTGCCTTCTCTCGTTTATGTTGCTTTATAATTTGTCGATATTGATGTGTTTTATTAATATCTACGTTCGTAGTATTTTGTAATAAGCTTGTTACAGATTTTTGTCTGATTTTCTGCTTTAGCGAATTTCTCTTTCCCTGCGTTTATCGAGGGTAGAAAATGTTCTCTAGTACATGTTGCTTGCTGTGCGAAAAATTAGTAGGTCGTTCAGTGAAGTAGAATTCTAACGGGGTATGTTCACTTAAAAAATTCAGGTTGGTCGCAATATATTCTGATCTAAAAAGTAGAATTTCCTAATCTTCTATCTCGTTAGTAGACCGTTTGTTCTAATGCCTCATTTTAGACGCACGCATGCAGAAAATCTGAAGGTTTCTCCGCGATAATATCGCTTTTCCTGTATAATATGGAAAATCGTACGATGATCTCTAGCTACTTCGACTCGCAGTATGCGCACCTTGATTTTTTAATCTGATAAAATGAATAATTCATCATAACCACGTACCATACGTAGATACAATAAATCTACTTGTGCTTCTACGCTCGCGGTATCTTCGAAACATCTACAAAACTGGCATTCTCAACTGTATAATTACTCCTTTTCTCTGATATCATAATTATGAATTCAAGTTGAAATTTCAAGTTGTACTTCGTATTAGATAAGCGAGATTTAATAAGAAAGATGTAATTTAAGTCGTCTTAAAATTCAGAGTAAACGAAATAGCATTAACAGAGGAGAAAAATACAAATAGGAAATAATCCCTAAATCCAATGTATCAGTATATCTGAAATAATCTCCACGTTTAGAGATACAAGCGTCTGCGAATTTTATAATATCAGTTTAATCCTGTAACCGCATCCGAAGATACAGCTATCTATCTACAATAATTTCAACATTTCAAAGCACAAAAGCCTGTCTAAAATATTTCTTAAATTCAAAGGTGTACGAATCTAAACAATAATTTGTTAATTCAAAGTAATTTCTAAATTCAAAAATATACCAGAAGCCTGTGCAGAGCATATTTTAAATTTAAAACTTTACGAAGCTATATCTTTCGTATCACCCAATTTAATTTAATTGTTGCGGCTGAGATAACAATGCGCTACACTTGTTTCCAAGCAACTCCTATACACGTCGAACAAACAAAAAGAGAGTGCTAGAGAAGCTGATCGAGAACACTGAGCGCGACTGTTGAAAAAATCGCCACCGTTCAATTCCCGTTTGGCAGCGCGAACGATTTCGATTTGCGGTTTCGCAACATTTGTTCCATTAAAGTCTAGAGTCGGTCCCGTGTTCCCTGGAGTAATACGCGTCTCGAGCGAAGGGCTGGAAAGGGACATCCCTTAAAAAAGTCAGCCTCGAAGCGAGGGCTGAAAGGACCATTGTCCCCGCGGTAACTAACTTTGCTCAGAAAAATGACTCATCCCTGCCGGACGATAAGACGAGAACGAGATCAAACAGATGGGATTGAAAGATAAATTTAACGCTTGAGCGTAAAAAAATGGCCGAGGAATAAAATTAGATGTTGATCCTCTTCAAACGTTTAATAATAGGTCAGATTTATGGAAGAATTTCGGTGAGACTTCAGGAGTGTAGGTTAAGAAGTTTCATTCAATTCATTTCATTTTATTCCGCGAGATAGAAGAATCGAAGGGTAAAAAGGGAATTAGACTTTTCTACCGATGAACTGAAGCTTTATTATTGGCGAACGGAATAAAGTATCGAAGTTAGTCTTCCCTGTCCCGGTGAATTTGTTTTGCGATGTTCTTAATTCTGTTCTTCCACCTCTCAATTTAGCAAAGATATGGAAATCTTTATGCGCATTGATATATTAATTCCTACTATTAATCTTCTGAAGACTTGCATGTCTGTTAATCTTTAAAAAGATCAGCAAAGAGAAAAATGACCGAAACTAGTAAAGACAACAGACAAGCAAAATCGACACGATTTTAACGGTATTAATGAACGATAACTTAATTGAAAATCGATAACGGAAGATAGACAGGATTTATAAAAGGAGCAAATAAGTTACCAAGACTCTTTTCCTATAATGTTTTCTGTATTCAAATGAAATTATCGCCACGATCCGTTGCAAGGTTGCGGAAAGAATTATTTTCCTTGGACGACAGTGACCGTTCGCTAACACAAATTTATCGAGAAACAAGTGCAACGATATTGAAGAATTGATAGGGAGAAACCCAGAAGCTGCCAGGCGAACGCTCTCGAGTTGAAAAATGGCTTCAGCGCCTCGATGTCTCAACGTTTGTTCCATTAAAAGAACGACGAACGCTGCCGGGTGCAGTAGAGCATCCACGGAGAAAAAGGAAGCCTTAAAGAGGCAACCTCGATAAATCTCGACGAAGGGTTCTCCGTAGCAGAACCGAGAGATTCAAGATGACGACGCGAGCAAAGTGCATTGTCGGTGAAAAAGCTCGCGATCGAATGGACCACGTCCCCTTTGTCCTCCTGTCGACGACAGATTCTATTTCTTTCAGGCTGTTGCTAGCAAAATTCACGCATTTGTTACGCTATTATTTACAACGTAACGTCGTTTGTTTGAAATTGTTTGGTGTCTTTCACGAAGATTTCATTAATTGTGATTTCCCATTCAAATAATAGGAATTCATATTCGTAGAAAGAATCAGCGAGAGATGAGTTAACTGGACGTTAACTAAAACGGAATTCCAATAAATTTCATTGTAGCGAAAAATCTTCAATTTGCGATTATTTTCTTTTAACGTTATCGATATTAATGTATCTTTCTAGTGGAATATTTTTGTGATTATCTAGAAAACGAACGGAATATTAGCAATCCTTAATGATCCTTTCTAATCAAATTTCTAGTAATCCTTCCGTAACGGTAAATTAAATCTTCTATTAGAAAAAACGAAGCTATCTTTCGCTATTTTAAAAAATAAGAAATTTATTAATATAGAATTAATATCAAACGTAAATTTATTTTTCCAATTTCTATGCTAGAATTTAGAAATCTAAAATTTCTAACATTTTGCGAATTCTATTTTCCAGGAACCAAATAACGATAATTTTCTTAAATGCTTTGAATATTTGCAATAAAATATTTTTATAACAGGATAATGTTAATTGTAGAAAGTTCGTTACTGAGATCGTTGCAGTGGACAGTTGGAGAAACTAAAAATATATTCCTGCGAGAGTCGATAGCCGAGAATCCACCCTTTAGTTGAAGAGTTCATCGAGAAAACGGGGGCTACTAATCGTTACCAAATGAACTACTCGAAAGCTCTCCTGGCTCGTTCCTCGTTTCTTCTGGAAGCACTTCTATCGACGACAGATGTTCGACCGGAGCTACACTCCGCTCTTTAAGTCAACCGTCGAGCCATTTCGACGATGAAAATCTATTTTCGCGAAATCCAGGCGAAAGCAAGATTAAATGGATGGCCTCTTGCCGCTTCTTTTTTTCCTTTTCGACAATCCGAGAGACTTCTTTCTGTAGCAAATGTGCCGTCGTCGATATTTTATGGAATGAAACTAGTGAGCTATGTTGTTGATTTGAGAAAGAGAGAGAGAGAGAGAAATCAAGATAGAAGAAATAGGAAAATATTATAAAGACGAGTTTGTAGTTTGAAGATGAGGAGGAACAGTGGTTTGAATTACATTTTTTTGCTGACAGTCCACTCTCCACATTCCATTTCTTTTATTCCAAGCTCCACTTTGAAACGACCCTTCTGCTAATCGTTTATAATTTTTTTTATCAAATCGATTATTATAATACTACATATATTATTTTGCGACAATTATAATCCAATTATAGAGCATGCAACGTGAAAAAATGTCACCTTTTTGTTTCACAAATCGAAAAAATCTATGATACGATAAATTTTCTTAAGTAAAATCCAAGCAAAGCGTGAGCTATCCCTAAAAGAAAAAACCCAATTTCACTGTTCTCTAAACCGAAAGAATCGAAAAAATCTTCGAAATAACTTGCAGCGATTCACAATTTTTCGTACTTGGTTAATCAATCAAAAATCCGATAAATAATCCAGATGTAATAAAAATTCCTTTACACTGCAAGCCGTCCCAAACGATTTCACTTTCTGACTCCACGAACTCGAAAAATTTACCTGAATCTTGAAATAATCTGCAGCGAATCATTCGTAATTTTCCATGTCTTGTAATTCAATAAAGATAATAATCCAATGGTGATAAAAGTTGAATCACGTAATTCTTAACTCTTACTCGACGCAAAGTTCAATTCCGAAAAATTCTTGCGCGTTGAATTCATCAACTCGAAGGAACATTTTCAAACCAACTCGAATCCAGTTCAGATGATCAGCGAACCCAAGCAAAGATCAGAATGATCAAGATCGCGCTGAAGGTGTACGTCAAAAAGAAGTGAAACTACGAAGCATAAGAAGCGCGTTTCAGGGTGGATGCGTCTCGTCTGGGTGAACTGACGAATTTCCACAGGAGCGTCGAGCACGTGCGTACGTTAGGCTCGTACGCATCCATTAAGTGGCCGCGACTTCCGGTACGCGCACCTCGTCGAACCTGCACGTGCTGTCTGGGGTGTTCACGCACCTTGCTTCCGCGAGTTCCAAACGCGTACAAGTACTCTGCGGCTATCCTTGCTTGGATATCGTGTAATTCCTCTCATACTATTTCTCGCTTCGAGTCAGTTATTATATCTTCTTCTTCAATTTTACGATCTTACGTATATAGTTGTGGTCTAGAGCATAGGAAAAGTGAAGTTTGTAAGAAGAACTGCAGCAAGAAAGAGGAGGATGGAAGGATCGCAGGATATATATTTTCAGCTGTTAACTGAATCGTTCGGAAGTCACGCTGATTAACTCTATAAATAGACGTATTCAGGGCCGATTACAGACGTGATATTTTTTTAATATTCATTTTATTTTTAATATTCACTGACCGTAGAAGATACAATTACTTACGCAACTCCCTTGTGGGTAATTTTATGGACATACATCGTTTGATTTTCAAGATGCTCAGTGCTAACTGTATTGTATTACAATATATTATTATACTTAGATATTACATTTAAATTTTATAGACATATTATATTTTAATTTTATTATATAGTATAATATAATTTATATTTATAAGATACGTGTATTATAATTTTTGAGATTTGCAATAAAACGGCTAGTAAAATGAAGAACTTCGTTAGAAATGGAGTTCAGCTCTTCACGTCAATTTGACTGCTGACGAGCTAAATAGTGAAATTTTTCGAATGTACATATTCAAATAAATTAATCTCTTAAATGAAGAAGGAGAATGCGAAATGTACGTAGATCTATCGTAGCTCGATTAACAAAGGATTCTCGGCGCTTGATATTAAGAATGACTGAACAAGGTTCAACACTGAAAATATTCCTTCAATTGTAAGATAAAAAGGAACAGGAAGGACGAAAAAGATAGCACATTGCTCGTGGAAATCTCTTTCACGATAGCGTTCAGGTACACTACATCGATAACGCGAGTTTCCGGTTTGTGATTCAGTCTCGTTTCCGTCCTCCGTATCTGCTTTGCAGGAAGTTCGAAAAACTAGCAAATACCTGACCGATAAAAGACATACGACACAGAAATCTTCGAAACTGGATCATAACCAACTTGCCAAACCACTTCAAGCAGAAAACTTGACATCACAGACGCGGAGGCTTCTAAACTTCGAGTTCAGAAACTTATCAAGTATACGGGAACTTGACTAGTTTCTAACTGGGTAGGTAGCAAATGCAATTTTCTTGAAAAACGAAGCCTCCAACGTAATATTTCATTCCTCGAGTTTCGTCTTATTTTGAGCCACAGAAGGTTTCCCCTGATCACATTTATATCGCGAATTTTAATCCACTCTATATATATGAGATTCAAAATGCTATTATCACAGAACGAAACCATTTTAGTTAACCAATATCGAACACCTCTCTCTAATTTTCTTTAGTATCCAAGTAACATTAATTATTATTCAAACTTACTATTTGTATTACGATTACGTCAAGTTCTACCCAATTTTATCAAACACAAAACAGTATGCAAATACTATTGAAATCTCTATGAATTATTCCCAACATCTCCCTTAAAAACACGATCCTATCTACCTAATATCCTGATATGTCTCTTAAACCAAATCTCCAACAAACAGCCGAATCGTTGGTCGAACAGGTCAAAAGACAATACAAAGATAACACGCGAAAGCAACATTCTATTTGCCAAAGGCCTAAGTCTAACCAGAATAGATAGGAGCCGAGTAGCGCCGTAAGGACAAGGCGCCTACGTGCGTAAAATCTACTCGCTCATCCTTATCTAAATCCGCGATGGAACGCTTGGCAACGCTTTAACGGACATGAATGAACTATTCTTGGAAGGATGAGGAGTCGAGGAGGATCCTTTAAAATGGGCGATCCTTTAAAATAGAAACGGTTCCAACCGATTAAACGGTCCTGCCAGCTGACAGGGCACGCGGAACCATTGGTAAACCGGTTTGCGAAACGCTTGTGGGAACAAAGACGGGTTCCATTCGCGATGCTGTGACGTCACAGGTTGAGCGGAAAGTGGGTGGATGGGTGTGAACGCACACAAACTAACCTGACCAGTCAGTGAGGACGGTCAGTGATCGGGCTGCTCGAGGAAGCTGGCTCCTCTTTGCCACGTGAGCGAAGATCTTCCACGACCAGACGACTATGCACAGTGATCAACTTGTGGATAATCGTGGAAGTGAACTTCTTTCAGAATTTCAGGTTTTCATACGTTTGTTGGTTGGCATTTAAATTTCAGAGAAATGCTTTCCAAAGATTATATCGTAGGTTTCCTGCTTGGAGGAGTCGATTCCCTGTTTGTTCGAGACTTTTGAAGCTTCCATCGTGGATCTTGGATTCTCTTAATTGCGAGGAATAATTATTAAAATTTATTTGTTGATTGACTGTAGGGAAAAACAGGGTGAAGTCTTTTTTCCAGTTAAACAAGAGTTATTTAACAAATATGTTAAGATATAGACGAAGATGGACCGTCTATGCGATCAAGGATCGAACAGTGAAAACCTCAAAGGTGTCGATTGAGTAAACAGAAAATCAATTCCTGTTATCTAGCTCCTGAAATCTACGTTATAACGATGTCTCCTATAAACGAGAACCAGCTTCATATTATAAGCATGTATTAGGACACCTAGTGATATTTAGTACAAATTGCTCTTTACTACTTTCACATTCTACGTGTATTATTTGCGAACCTGATATGCATCATACAGTGGTTACGAAAAGTATTATCGCACACCCTTATTTTCCAGTGCAGTGTTTTTTTTTTCTCAGGTTTTACGTTTCATTTTCATAGCGTTAAATTTTTAATCACGTTGAGTAATCACACGAAAGTGCTATATTATGTGTCATAAGAAATTTGATATTCTTGAACTTAATGAGTATATAAGTACTATAATAAATACAACGATGTACCAATACTTTTTGTATTAACTATACATGCCTTACAATTAGACCGCAGATTTTCATACATTCATGAGAAATATAACAACATAATAATGCACAGAATGCACCCAACGTGCAAAGGTATGTAAAATATGCAAAGTTTACGACCAGTCGTGGAATTTAGTAGATAAAACATTGTGTTCTGTTCCTTTATTTGCCTTTATAAAAATATGAATTTCTACTAATAACACGAAATACCAATTATTCTCAAGTCTCGGAATAAATGTAACAAATAAACAGGTGTCCCAATACTTACATACCAATCCACATTAGTCAATGCAAATTCCTCTGAGAAACCGTTTTGCAAGACTATCCACGTAATCCACGCAAAACACGTCAAAGACTGCGACAAGAGTAACAGATCGATGGCAGGTTATTGTTCGATTGGATCGATTCTCTGGGCACTCGACTTACGCAACGAACGTTCGTTGTCCGAAGGAATTTCGTCACGAATCCATTCGACAGCTCACCGGTTCGACCTTAAACGGCACATGAGTCACGGTGGTTGTCGACGGCCTTTTTCTCCGTCTAGGAAGCGGCCGAGGACTGTTCGAGACACGTGTCGTTATCCTGGTGTGCGCCGCCATACCCGCGACTCTCTTTCCACCTGCGTTTCGCCGCGGAGCTGAGATCGCCAACTGAGAATCTCTGCCGCGGGAGGGCCGAGTGATTCACCGAGGCAAAAAGAACCAGAAAAACCGCGAACGAGCCAGGCAACGGAGGAACGGACGCGGAATAACCCGATGCGTATCCCGGGAACTCGAGAAAGAGAGAGAGAGAGAGATTCTGATCAGAAACCTATGCTCTGAGTGTGAACTGTGCACCTCAGAAATCCCCTGTCTTTTGGTGATTCATACGTGAACATACGTGTGCTTTGAAAATGCATTTTTGGGGAATTTCGTTATTAATCTGTGATTCGTGAAAGAAGTTTGTATTCTGTAAGCCCTGTGTTCTCTGTGATCCACATATGTATGGAGTTTGCATCTTGGAAGCTTTCTCTTTTACCATTTGTGATTCGTGTACGAATTTTGTATCTTGGGAATTTTCCATCTGTAGTTTGTGACCTGTACGCGGACTTTGAAAACCTTCTTTCCCTCGTGTACTGTGTGTTGACCAAGTACTATAGCTTGGAAATGTTTTTGTGATTTGTGCGATTTTGTGAATTTTGAACTCTGGAAACATTCTGTTGTGTCCTGTGTGTTAAGTTTGTACCTTGGAAATGTTTCTGTGATTTTCAATTTTCAATTGCGTCGCAATTTTCAGCATTTTTCAAATTTCCAACTTCTGTGATCTGAAAGTGACTCTTAAACTTTACATACTTCATGATCTATGTACAATCTGTACACTTTGAAAGATTTCATTTTTGTGATCTTCATCGATTGCGATTCATGCGATACATTTTGAGTTCCTACGTATTAAAATGAGGGAATTTTTAGAAAATAATCGAATATAATTTTCCGCTTTTCCTAACTTGATCTCAAAGTGAGGATTGATATTTATGAATAATGGGGATTAGTTTTATTTGGAAGTAATGCTTGGACAAGGCATTAGGGGATCAAGATTGCGGTTTAAGAAGAGGCTGTCATCGTTTCGTGGCACGTCTAAAAGGTTCACAGAGAACGATCTTGCTGGTCATTGTCTGAGAAGAGTGGTGGTTGAAGTTTGTTACGTTCGCGGGAATGGCCTTCGTGATGTTGCTTTTTTGGAACGTCAGGTATAATAACGAACTAAGGAAGGAAAAACTGTGATGATTTACAAAAAGCTACGATTTAGATGTCTTGTAGGATACTACGTGAGATAAAGTTCTATAGATAGAGAAGAAGAATCATTGAATAGGACGAAGCTTGGAAACTAGACAGCATTGGCTATAATTGTCTTTTTTCTTTCTTTAAAACTATTTTGTTTAAAATAATTGATGACTCCGACAGAATTTTAACAGAAACATAAACTACAATACAGATATAACAATAATACATTATAACAGTAACAAATTCTAAAGTCATAAAGAAGTCAAAACATAAACTGTAACAAACTCTTAAAATTACATAATTCACAATAAAAATAACATACACGTATCACGAAAAATAGTTAATAACAAGGTATGTAACAAACCAAATAACAAAAATCAGAGATTAACTTACAACCGTGTAACTTCCGCTTGCAAGCACAATTTTTCACAAAACAATGGCATCTCTATGCTCTGTACCAGTTTAACACGAACAAATGTGATTCGCTTTCCGTTTTTTCAAATCTGCTTCATTCTTCTTCATTTTTTCCCAGCGAAGGAAAATTTCCCTTCTTCCTTTGCCGGTCGATTTGGTATTTCTATACCATCTACACGATTCCTCTATTCAGGCAGAATCGAAGCTGGCAGATCGAAAGTAAGCTCGTTCCACGAGTTTATTGTCCGAATAATGACCGTGCCTTGCGATTCGAGATCCGAGAAGCCTCGCCATTTCGATGCAACGTGAGCTCAGGTAAAAAGCCAGCGCCGAAAGTTTTAAAGGCTCGTCAGCTGTTCGAATGGCTGTACGCTCGTTTCTCCGCGAGAAGCTTCTTCTCTTTTTCTATCGAGCAACAGCAGGGGTAGGAGGAACAAGGAAGGGTGGCGAGAGAGATAAACGCACGAGGGTTGACCGAGCACAGCTGCTATCCTAGAAGAATGATCGAGTCGAATGTGAATTCTGTCAGACGATCGCGCTTCTTGCTTTTCGAACGAAGACGCCGCCTGTGCAGCCATTAAAGTCACCGAGCCAGACGTACGGTTCTGCCTTGTTGAATTATTTTTTGGAATTTTCGCTGGCTAAATTCTTCTTCCATTTTCAGATTTATTGGCGCAGGATGAAAGGCAGACTTTTTGTAAATGGAAATGTCTGAATGGATGTGGACTTTTTTCTACGAATACTGTTGCGATATTTTTTCTTTTTTCTTCTTTTTTTTTGTGAAATTTATGGTTCTAGTTGATACGAAAGAAATATCTTTTTGAGATTAGATTTTAAGGAGCATCTAATTGCTAATTTTGAGGAGACATATTTGTTTGAGTTGCTTTTATATGATACAGAGTTCTTTTGTTAGTCAAAGTTTCAAGGAAGTTATAAATTCCTTTTGTAATATTAAGGACTGTAGAGAGAAATATAATTCAATTATGTCATACGTATTTTCAGTATAATTGAAATTCGTTATTGTTTCCTTGTATCGTTCTTTTGGGTGGATATTTACCGCAGTTGTTTTAGATCACGTATAAAGATATACTCTTTAAATCGAGGTTGCAACGAGATTTGGGCTTTTCTTTCTAAGAATCGTCGTGCAAATGTTTCTTTTTTTTTTTTAATCATAAGCTAAAAGCAAGTTTCTTAAACTAGGTAACTGAAAATTGAAATGAATTTAACACCAGGATAGTAACTAAGTTAAGTATATAGCAGCAACTTGTCGCTATACGCGAAGTACATGAACTATAAAAATTCAGAACCTGATGCCAACTTCCACAGCTTCAGGCAACGTAAATAAAAGAGCAAGTTTCGTTCTTCAAACTGAAGGTGTAGAATCTTCCCAAGAGAAGTGGAAGCAAAAAACCTGAGTTTGTTCGGTGATGAAGCAGAAAACAAAACAGATTTTTTATACGAACAAGAGAAAGAGAAGCAGAGAGAGAGAGAGAGGAGAATAAAAACACGAGGGAGAGCAATGTTTTATGGGCTGCACGTGTATTGTCTGTCCGATGGAAAATGTTTAAAGGAATACGGTTCAAAGACCTCCCACAAAGTGTCGCGCAAAAAGGTGCGCACGTAGCGTTGGTCTCTTGAATCTCTTCCACTAAAGAAAATTCGACACGTAAAAGCGGAAGACTAAGCACGGGAAAGAGCGAAAAAGATGAAAAATGGAACAGTTGGGTCTTTCAGCCCCGGTCGTAAACCCGAAGATCATTAAATTTGAAGATTTCTCGCGTCGAGTTTTCTCCCTTTCAACGCCCCTCAAAACTAAGCTCGTTTCAGCCATGTAAACTCCATGACGTAAACTTCCTTTATTATATTAAAAAAAAAAAAAAAAAAATATAAGAAATTGGTTTGGAACTGGAAGATTCTCTTTTGTTATTTAACAGGGTTGAATAACGAAGGACAAATACTTCGAAGAGAAAGAGAATCTTTTCTATGACATTTGCAAAAAAATTGAGAATCGATGATAATTTAATTGTTCTATTGTTCAATCCTTTTTTATTAATTTAATAAAAATGTATATTCCGAATGGAAAATAAACGTCTGTTTTGCGATGGTTATAGCTACAAGTGGATCGAAATCTTTTACCGTATAGAAAAATGTCTCGATGCAAGGAGTTAAGAAACGCTGATTCGGAGGTCGAAGGATCGTCGAGGAAACGGCTCTAGATTTCGATCGATTGATTACAATGGACTGTTGTGAATGAGCATCGACGTAGAAGAAAGGGGGCATTGTACAACAAAACCATAACGCATCGTCGTAACATTTCCCATTCCTTAAGCAGTAAATCAGAAATCTAGTTTCACAATTCAGTATCTCAAATAGCTACTACACTTCCTACAAATCCATTTAACATTCGAAGAAAAAAAGGCCATGAAATCACTCTACAAGTGCTACGAAATTCCTAAAACCAACCCTAAACATAAACTTCTCTACAATTCAAGAAATCACTCCTTAGAATCCTACTTATTCCATTAACGAATTAAAAATACTTAATCTTAATTCCCGTCCCAGTTACAACCGAAACTGGAACAATTCTAAACATTATCGACTGTTCTTCGATCCCTTTCTAAAATCCTACCCCAATTAACGTTCGAAAGAAAAAAGCAAGACACTGCATCAGGGAGGAGAAATTTCTAAAATTCCAATTCTAAACACTAGCGACTTGTCCGCAATCCGAGAAACAGCTTTCAAGAATTCTATCTACCCTGTTAACACACCAACCTAAAAGGCCGAATCTTAATTTCTCCGTGAATCGCAGCGGAAACCCAAACAACTTCCGAGCCGTCTAGCACCCTGCATGCAATTCCGCGACCCAGAGAACTCGCAAAGAAAAACAGACGGAGAGAGAGAAAGCGAGGAAGAGGAAGAAGAACCGGATGCGCGCAAGTTCGCGAGCAGTCAGGACGAGGTTGGCGAGATTTCTCGAATAATCCGCGATTATTCAGACGGCCGCGACCCAGACTCCGACAGGGCCTTTTTGTCCTTTCAGCGTGCATTGTCGCATCTGCAATTCGTGAAAGATTCGGTGGCTCGCGGGGGAACGACGTCTGGCTGGCTGGTGGAAGACAAAAGTTGGCCAAGAGGCGAAAAAAAAAAAAAAACAGAGAAGAAAGAAGAAGAAAGAGAGACAGCTGGTGGGTGGTGGAGGAGAGTTTCCACTTGGCGAAAGCTGTCGCCGACAATGGCGAACGTTCTTAGAAAGAGGCTCGTCGCGCGGCCGGGAACAACAGATATCTGATGAGAACGGGGTGCACCGGGAAACGTTGAAGGGTGACGAGCGAAAAAAAAAAAGAAAAGAAAAGAAAGAAGAGGGGGCAGAACGAACGCGCGTCCTTCTTGCTCCTCCGTTCTTTTTGGAGGAGTTCGTTTCGTTTGTCTTCGTCGTTCTTGGCTGGCGAATCATCCATTGAGAAGAAAGTCGGTCAACGAGGAACGTCGACGATACGGTTCCGTGACGGAGCCACCGTGTGACGAACTTCTGCAGCGAGACTAGAAAATAACCGGGATGACGACCACGCCTGGAGGATGCTCCCTTTGGTTCTCGCAGCCAGACGATTCTTTGAGGCTTCTCCCTTGGCTCATGGACGTTTGTCGAAGGGTTGTTTAATCGCGAAGGGGTTGCAAAGAGAAGATTTGACGGTTTGGAGGTTTGTTAGGGTGGAGGGTTTTGTAATTGTGATATTTAGAAGAGGGGAAAGTTGGATGTGGTGTTACAGTAATCTGTGAGTTCACAGAGTCGTGTAATTGAGATGTTGCGGTTGGAAGAAAAATTGGAAAATAGGAAGCTAGATTCTCGACGATTTATTATATTTATATATATCGTATATCTGTGAGTTATGTTGAAAACGCACAATATAAATATTCACACGAAAGAAGAGTGGGAATATGTTGAAAATTTTTAAGAAATTATTCATGATTCGATATACCAGGTGCTTAATTTATGGGACAGAAATATAGAAACAAATGTACATGTCATTTTATGCAAATACTAGAACCTACGTTATCCGTGAAGTGATTTGTTTCTCGGGAATTGAATACCGATCGACTTACGTAACGAAATTAAGAATTTTATAAAAAGTATGTCTAGAATTTATCAGTCCACCTTGGCTCGTTTTTAAACAACACGTATAAAATACCAAACGATATGGATCGAAAGGAGTATTATTTCGAACGGGATCCGAATTAAACGTTGAAGCGAGGAAAAAGGGGTAAAACGAGGGCTCGAAGCCCGAATCCCTTTGGTTTTGTCTCTCATCAGAACTGGCAAATCACCCATTCAGCAAAAAGTCGGTCAACGACGAACGGTAGCCGCAACGATACAAATCCACCCCCGTTGACAGAGTCGCGGATAAGCGCGGTATCTGGCCGTTGTTCGCTGGAAAACGACGGAAACGAGGGGATGAACGGGGGGTTTGTGCGCGAAAATAACGGAGGAAATGACGACTTCAGCCGGAGGACTTCTCTTTCAACGACCTACTTCCATTGTGTCGCAGCAGTCCTGCTTCTGCTCCAACGGAAGGAGAACCACCGTAATGGAATATTAATATTGGGGTTGTTGAGAAACTTCTGTCTCTGGGGTGCGTTTCGTACAGAGAAGCGGCAGATTTCCAAGCAGTTTCTTATCTACTATAGAATTTTGGTTGGCGACTTTACACCGGGTACTTCGCATTTTCGAAGAGGGACTCCCTGGAGAAATTTGGAAAATCATTAGCACGAACGTATCGTTGTAAATACGCCAGCACTCACAAGCCTCAAGACAGTCCTTATATTTTCTTGAAAAGTGGAGAAGGTTAAGTAACTGTTAAAAGACCATTTAATCCGACAAGAATATTAGCAGTTTTTCTAAAAATACGTACAATTTACAGTTCATAATCTACATAGAAGATATTGAGTTTATTGAAGACAAAACGTATCCTGAGAATTTTGAGAGTGCATGTACAATTATCGTCCTGATGAATTTTTTGAAGAAAATGTATGTAATTAAATATGCATCGAAGAAACGAATGCAGAGATAGTACAATGTAAGAAAGAAATTGAACGTTGTTTATAATACAGTAACATCGAATTGCATCTAATCTGACTGGAAGAAAAAGATGTATCCATAAATTCGAATCCTCCGGAAGAATTAACAATACGTAACATTTTTGTCCACGTGATTATTCATAAAATATAAAGCGACTTCCAAACGAAAGAAAACGAATGCTACCTGTTGTGGACAAAAAGTCCAAAACTTGACCATCGACTTTTTCTCCAAGAAGAAAAAGAGGAGCGAAACACATTCGATATCCAGGTAGATGATGATATTAATAAAATATTCATCCTTCGTCTCATTAGCGGATAGAACATTTCCAGCGAGCTAGCATATAGGTTATCGGATTTTCCGGGAATAACCGACAATCTTTAACGTCCTCGAGAGGCGAAAGTGGATCGTGCAAGTTGCTAAGAATATTCGATTCGCTCTATTCAATGCTCCTTAGCGACGATATCCCGGTGTTCCTCCCCTTTCGATATCATTGAATGCGCGATCACGACGTGTCCCTGAGCTGAACTCGAAATTAGGAAAGGGAAAGTGGAAGGATGAGAATAGAAGGCTCATATTCCTGTTATAAAGCTTGCACCGGATGACCGACTTCGATTTTCCATTACAGTCTCGCGGTTAAAGGATATCAGATGAAACTGTGGCCGAGGATATCGAACTTGGTCACGATTTATTAACCATCTGCATATAGTGAAATTAGGTTACGTACGGTGGCTACAAATATTATCTGTACCATTATTTTCCAATGAAAGCGTTCTCTTGTCAGGTTCCACGTTTCGTTTTCAAACTATTAAACTTTTAGTGTTAAATTTTTCTAGTCGTACGAAAGTACAATCGATTGATATGAAACTTAATGTACTTGAACTTGATTAATTAATATATAAACGCTGTGACAAATATAACAACGTACAAATACTTTCCCTAGGCACTGTATATCGAGATTTAAATCTTTTCAGGTTTCCAGAGTCGTTTGATTTATTTAATACGATCTTATTTATTCACTGGACTCGATAAAATGATGTAACGAATCGGATCGGGCGCCGGATAAATTTTGTAAAGTTTAGAAGATTGTCAAACACGATCTTAGAAATCGTAGAGTCACAAGTGTGTACAAGTAAATGAAAATGACTGAAGAATCGTGACAGGGCTAATCTAATAGTAAGTAAACGCGTAGTTGGCGGCACGCCGCTGCGTCACAGGCGTTTTTATTTTATGTCGAGGAACCTTTCACTTCGACGCTACGTGGGAAAACAGCGATTAAAAATAAAGGAAGCAGCGGGAGCGCTAACGATCCTGTAGGAAAGGTTCCTCGGAGCCCTGCAGCCTTCTAACGACCTTCCGAGGCATCATCATCAAGGGCCGAGTTAAATTATTCATTTGTCCTGAGAGATAGAGTACGCTTATTAAGCATTGCTTTAACATTTTATTTGGATCACCTATGATACTTAATTAAATATTCTATTTTTGTACTATATCCAGGTGAAAGCTATTTCAATTTTTACATTAGATTCTTGACGTGATTGAAATTGCCATTTACCATTTATGGAGTAATTTTCAATTAGTATTAGAATAAGTTTCAATTAATTTTCCACGCAGACCATTAAAACCGACAAATACCACGATTCTGAGAAATATTAAAATTAAAAGCTACCGCACGTTGGATCTGCTTTCTTAATTAATTTTAATTTGTTAAAGAAATTGAGAAGAATAAACAGAGATCAAACGTTGCGAAATTTATTTGAAATATGACAGGAGCATCGACAAAGGACTTCGCGAAAGTGGTTTTAATCTGTGTCAAACGGAAAGTTACATTTTATCTCGAGATCGTGTTTCCTTCGAGATGCTCCGACTAACTGAACTTGCGATACACTCGGAACCGGGTCACGGTTATTTTATTAAGATGTTTCTTCAATAAAGTTATTTCTAGAATACCTCTACAAATCATTCTCTATTGGAATTCCCTACCAGGAAAGTTCATTCGAACATTCACTTAAAAATATAAAATCAGTTTTTATCCGATTCTAAGTATCGTATTATAAAACGAAATTTCACGAATTAAGGAAGCAGATATTCCCAAGTGTACGATGAATCACCTAAAAAGACCTAACGTAGACGTAGACAAGCATAAATTCATATTTGCCGATGATTAATCAAAAATCCCAAAGATATTCAAACTCCAGGCTTCTGTGGAATCGAGAAGAAACAAAAGCAAGATAACGAGTGCTATGACGTGTAATAAAAATTAGTAGATACATCGTAATCATTTCTATTTCAATAAGAATGAATGCTAAAACGTCGTTAAAACATCTAGCAAGATAAAAGATCGAGAGAAGTCGTTTCGATGGATTTGGTAGTTTCAATATAGCCATTAAGCTCGTCATAGAACAGTATCTACTATTGCCATCCTACGATAATCCACGATATAACGAGGTAGTAAAATGTGTCAAAGTTCACAGCAATCGTTAAACCGCGGCTATTTATGCAAATTCGTATTGCTACGAAAACAGCTAAAAATTACATTCGCTGTTACAACGAATAGCTATATGCTATCGATATTTTACACATTTTCCCTTATCGCGTGTATTTCACGCATCTCCGCGGTTTCAAAATTTTAAAAATATCAATTAATTTGCGAATCTATGGGAATTAACGGAATTAATTTTCTAACGTGCTCGATATGCTACACTGCGATAGTTTGGTAGCTTCGACATCTCAAGCTTCGCCATCGTGCAACAATTTCTCGAAAAATCACACCTCAAGATCTTTCCTTGTTAGTCAGCGAGAAACAACTCGATGTCAATAGACGATCGGTGTACGGTATTTCCAGCGACTGTAACACAGCTTTGTATGTACGCTACTTTAGACGCGTGAGAGCCACGACGTAGGTACTGTTACAACGTCAATGTGCTCCTGTTCCGTGTGACAAAAGCGCTGGCCACCCCTTGTCCAGGCGAACGAGCCGGGACCGGTTCCATAAGGAAATTACCAGCAGCTTAATTTCACGAGACGAATACGGGTGTGCGAGTTATGTCAACGTTGCTTACATGCAGGGTGATGTATGGGTCTCGAGTGAGCATATTTTCACCGTATAATGGGTCAACATGGCTATCTTCGAGGGAGCCACCAAAGCGATTTTCTGTACACTTGGAAGAGTTGAGAGACGTAGGTAACCAGAGTAAGCAAAGAGGGCAAGTTTGCGGAATTCGCGAATGATTTTCGAGCATATCGAAACAGGCTTGAAGCGCAAACAAAGAAACAACGTGCAAAAGTCGCGTAAATATAAAATTATTGAGAGATGTGCGTAAAGTTATACGTTGTTTTATAATTATATGTTTCGTAAGTTGTACGTTATAGAAGTCGGAGACTGAAAAATTTCCACGATTCGAATAGTATTCGAAAACTTTCGAGAAGTTGGAAGCTGGGAAGCTGAAGTTGAAAAGAGAAATGGTTAAGGAGATTAAATTTTACTGCGTTATGGTCTTCTAAGATGGCTCTATTATTCTAATGCAAAGTGGTCAGTTTCTTTAGAAAAGTTTCCCAAAATTTGGAACATCCATGAACAATGAAAAATTTGCATGTGTTTCGAAATCAAGAAATGGACAGAAGGCGACAGAAGCACAAAGCTGTCCTTTCTTCAAAGGAAAAGATAGATATTCTGGGTTCTATATGAAGAATTACGTTGAAGAATTGTATACCTATAATTCCTTGGAAAAGTTTTCGAAGAATTCACTGATGCAAAGGAGCCAGCTACGAAAATTCAAAGTGCGAGAGAAAATTTATGAACAAGTTGCAGCAACCAGGTTTATTGACCTTTTGTTACTACTCGCTGATATACCACATATAGATATTCTTTAGATGTCATAATTAATAATCTCATACAGTCTATCAATTGCAACACATGATGGATAACGTAACAGGAAAGCTTACGTTCACATTTTCGAACTACGTTGAACTTAAAAACAAAATTTGAAAAGGATCCTCTAAAAACCCATCGACCTATTCAACCCCCCAAAAAATCCATGACCTCGACAATCTCTCGCAATATTTGATTCGACGAGGATGCGGTAGGCATTGGACTCGAAATCGTCGAAATTTCAAACACCCCGCAACTCGACGTGGTGTCACGTATATATAGCGCCTAGCAACCGCACAATCGCGAAGAGTGTTCGCTCGTTATCGTCGAATGCTGGGAACGAACAAACGCCAGCGAAGCAACAGACGACGACGAAAACTTTTGCCAAAGAAAAAGATAGAAATAGAAAATAAATAAAGAAATAACGTGTGGAATAAAGGAAAACTGAGGGTGTGGCTCACCTAGGCCCATTTTGCGTTTCAGTTTCTTCAACACCTTCATCTTGCTGCGCAGCGGTGCTAGTATGTTGCAGTCCCCGTTGTTGTTCTGCGGCTGTAGCTCGGCGGAGGGTTGCTTCCCGGCGGGGTGGTGGTGATGATGGTGCTGGTGGTGCGCGTGGTGCGTCTCGTGATGATGGTGGTGATGGCGGTGGTGGTGATGCTGCTGCTGTTGCACGCTCGCGCCGGGACTGGCGAGGTGGCTGCAGCAGTGACAGGGGTGGCTCTTGCTGCCCTTGACCGCGCACGACGCCCCCATAAATGTAGCCGTGGTGCTCTCGAGGTGACGAGAGCAACCGTGAGATCCCGGGGGTAGGGAGCGCCGATAGAGACGACGAAGACGATGACGACGACGATGACGAGATCAAGGTGGATGGAATCGCGCGGGGGCCGAACGAACACCGGCTGATTCTCACTGATCGCACATAGAGCACACTGTGATTATGGTCGCGGACTCTGACCAACTAATAGAACAGTATGACCGTGTAAACAGTATATACGTATCAGGAAGATGAATATACGTAGAGATCGGTATATACGAATATTAGAAGAACGATAAGAGACTTGGATTTCTCTCGACACACACTGAGTACATGTATGTACATATATGTATGTATATATACGCGTGACGCGAGGAGAAAGAAGAAAGAGAGAGAGGCGAATGTTTTCGTGTCAAAGGTTGAAGGATTCGACAACCGCGTGACACGAAGACAAGAAACGCAAGCAAAACGCGAATTATCAAACACTTGTGTGCCCCTCGAGCGGCCAGGGACGACTGACTGCTCGTCGACCGAGCGCCAGAGTATCGCCGAGCCGCGCGCGAGCCACCGACCAATCGCAACCGCGTTATCCCCACCGCGCTAACGTCGACAGCGTCTACGTTTGGTGGGGAGTGTGGCACCTGGTGGACAGCTGCCCCTTACCTGGCCACGACACACCGGGCCACCCCGTGCGCCAACGCGGGGAAGCAGGGGTGGACTACTCGCTCACTGCCTTTTCGATCCGAGAGGCGCGGGGTTGGAAATTCGAACTGGTCGCCGACTGCACGAGCATTGATCCTGCTAGACGCGATTACTTTTTTCCTCTCTGCGGCTGTGTGTGCTTCTACCCCGCGCGGACAGACCGAGAGGAAGAGCATTTTCGAGCCGGACACCCGACCACCGCTTTCGGCTCAGACGAGCCGACACCGCTCCGGTATGGATTTTTTCCGCGAGTCGATGACTCGCGCGAGTTGATGCTCGCGCTGTCTGCGAGACGTCTCCCGGAAATTTGGAAATGGAAATTACGCGCGTATCTGGACCTTAGCCAGAGCCAGTGTGTATTAAATCTTACTTGTATGTATTACGTACGTATCATTGAACGTATTAAGTTACGCTTTTCACAGTTTGAGTGAGAGCAAATCAAAGCTGCAAAAACGTTATGTTACAATATCGACACAATATGGATTTGATACCGTTTCTATTCGTTATTACGTTGAAAACTAGGCGATTTAGAACGAGGACAAGTCTACCATTGGAAAGAGCGAAAGATATGACGTGGGAAACACGTAAAATGTTATCCTTTTTTAAACAAAGTGGATACACTCTGGCTGTAAATTTGGAGCGTTAAGAAGATCCTATTGATCTTCAGCCACTTTTGTCAGTGATTATTACTTCTTTATGCTTGAAGATTTTTTTATGAAAATATGTATCGCAATTTCTAAAATAAAATCGTTTCTTCATTTATTTATAACGCGCGTAAAACTTTGCTATGGGTTAACTTTAAAAATAGATGTTTTTGTATTAATAAATATTTTTACCAGGTTACTCTCTACATTTTATCCACCAAAATATAGTATCTAACAACTGAACTTGTAGAACCATTAATTAATAATGAGCTACTTGAAACGACCACGCAACAACACCCACTCAGCAGATCTGCCATATTTCTACGCTAGCGATCAATGTTCGGCTGTGCCATCATTAGCACACGCTTCCACCATTGACTAATATCTGATTTAATTTCTAAAATGTCGATATCCCATCTTAAAATACGTATCAGCCGATGAATACTTCTATACTTTATAAATAACACTAGCGAATTAAATTATAATCGATCATCAAATAAAGATTCCATCGTAAAAAAGAAAAATTGAATATACAAATTTCGTAATAAGGTCGCATCTCTTAAACTTCCCAGTAACATCCGCTGGCTTTATAAATGCGATCGCATTAATAAAGTAGAACGAGACTTCCCGACGACGCAGCTAGTGCCAGATTCACGATTTTGCGTTAAGAATGATTCATAAGGGGCCATAGATCGCAGATTCCCTAGCGACTCGCGGCCGTTGAATGAATTCGATACAATTATTCGATTTAATTATTCAAATTTCGACCATCTATCGCGAGCTCTGGAAGAGAAAATTGGAGCACGGTGATGCTGTGATACGTGAAACTTATGATCCGCCCCAGTGATACGGAAATATGTAAATAGAGTTGTAGGAGCATCATGGGTGAAGCATGGTCGGTATTCTGTGTTGAAAACGGTCCAAATGGCAGCGTTTGCGATCATGAATAATGCAGCTCGTACAGGAAGAGTGTGCACCGAGATATCGTAAGTAGAATTTAGAGTCCCTCGGAAAAACAGGACGCGAGTTCCACCGAGTGCAGCCGTATACGTGTTCGCCAAATTGTTCCTGATTAAACTCGTGGCCAAATAATGAGATCAATGCTTTTTATTATTCCTCTCTTAACGAGGAAATTAATTTATTTTCTTCTCTGCTTACGTAAAACTTTTTGCCATGTGTGTTTTATCGATGATCGATTTTTATCGTGGCCTGATGATTGAAGAGTTGAAGAGGGTTAATTATGTAAGGTTTCTTATTAAGATTAAGAAACGAGCTTTTCCGTTTTTGGCGCCTGTATCTTTTACTATTTAAATTCCACCATACTGGGCATAATTTTTTTTAATTATTCCTCCGTTTATTCTTCGTTCCTTTCTCCTTCTTAATTAAAGTTTCTTTATTAACAAAGTTTATATCTTCGATTGAACTAATTGTTTTTTAAATACTTCTAGTATTCTGTAGATACTGGAATAAATATAGAAACTTATAAGAATAAAATATTGCGATTTTCTATCACTTTCGAAGGCTCAACTTGTTATTTAAAGAACAGTAACGCTATTCAAACGTAGCATTTCTTTAGAAATGGGAGAAAATAGCGACCTTTGGTATCTCTTCTTATAATTAAATTAACACGATTCGCACTTGCCTCGAATCGGCGAGGCAATGAGCGCACGAGCTGTTCGCCGTGACGGTCGAGGCTTGTTTTGGTTTGCCATTTCGAGTTACAGGATCAAAGTACAGACAACGGTAGAAATATCGTGTTTCCATGGGATTCGAGATCCATTTCTGGTCCCATGACAGAGTAATGATGATGACGTTAAGGAACACAAAAAATTGACCGAGAAACCAGCAAAACTTTCACCTGTGCCGATAATTCCAAAGATAATTATCAGTGTATTTTATTCAACTTTTATTTTGTAAAACTTATCGTACGAAATACAAAGGAAACAAATACAAAAGTAGTGTCTTGCGTCTTTCGTACCATAAGTTTTGCAAAATAAAAGTTAAAGTATCTATCAAACTAATCGCTTAGTAGGTTAACGATTCTAACGATCGACTAATGTACTAAAAAATATATGATTCCACAAAAAGAAAAAAAAAAAAATTGACCTTCACATGCCCTTTGCGCAACCATTCACAAAAAGCTCATAACATCAGAACACGTCGCCCTTAAAGCCATTCAACGTTTGTCCACATTTTTCGACATAATTAATAACGTCGAAAATATTTCAGTTCAAGATCTTAGATGATTCAATTTCGTATTTCAATTTCATCCTATTAAACTAAATCACGAGCACAATATAGAAATTCTCCCTGCCCTTCTGTCGTACCATTAACGTTCCACATAAATTGCATATACGTATGTATCGAGTTCTCAGCTGATCTCAATGGACAGGAAATCACAAGAAGCTTATACAGGTACCCTTATAGTGGAATTACCTTTCGTAAGAATTTCAAAAAATGTAAATCATCCAATTTTGATGCAAGCCTTGGTTGTCGTCCGAATGACGTCGATGCGGGCTGTACACCGATCATAACGAAAATATCTGTCTTCATTTACCATATTCAGAAAACATCTTGTACAAGTATTCGAATATTTCCATGAGCTTGTGCAGTATCAAGTTCCATATCGATAACCGTCACTGCCGTTCATGCATGTCACCCTTGAGCCATTGCCCTTGGCGCGTGCGAGCGCAACGACGAAGGTGCCGACGTATCGATTTTCGAGTAGACAATTGCTGATCGATCCTCGTTCTCCTGCGATCTGCTACATTGTCTGTTCAATTTAATTTCCGTGCCCTTAACGTCGTTTCTCGTTAGCTTGAAAAGCTGTGAGCTCCGAGATGGCGTACCGATGCAGCCACTCAGTGGCTCGTAAATTAAGTTTCCTGCTGCTGGAAGGATGCAGAGCCTCGCAGGACTGCAATGCGGTTTCCTGCGTGCAGCCTGCACGATAACTTTCTCCATACCGCACCATTTTATTTACCCTGTGTGTCGCTGACGTAATTTCGTTCTCGTTTACTGCATCCCCCGTTGGTTTCCATGGCGCATTTCGCTTGCCTTTTTAAGTTTCTGATTTATTGGCATATTGAATTACAATACCAGTGCCATAACCAGATGATAAAAATAACGCGAGCGAGAGCTTTGATCGGGAAATCTATTCCTTACAAGTTTTTCGACCAACGCGAATTTCGCCAAAAGTTTCATTGAACGTATTTTCGGTTAACCAACGTCGAAACCTAAAATATGGACTGGCTACCATTCGTTAATTACAGGTGTTGCTTTACTTGTTAATATATTGCTAATCCACGTGAACGTCGAGCAAATACGTAGCTACACGATTTTACGACGATCACTGATACACGCCAGTACAATTTATTTACACGGCTAGTGTTCACAGCAACAGGTTAAACGAAAAATTAAAAGGGGGAACGTATTACGAGGTCGTGGAGGGCAGCGTTTATCGACGAAGGCATTTTTAGAATCTCATTAGCGAGGGATGGCAGGTCAGCCCCTTCTCGCTACGACTATCAACGCACGACCACCATTTTCACCCTATTCGATTTCATGTCAGCTTTGGAAGATGTCTACTGATCCTTAAACCCTACCCGCATCCCTTCCAGCCTCAAGGATGGTGAAAAAGTAAAAGTAGGTTAAGCGGGCAAGATCGAATATTTATATTCCATTATGCACTCGACCGTGATTCATTATAAAAGTATACAATTAATATCCAATTTTTAATAATCGAATTTCTTCCACAAATTCATCTGCCGTAACAAGATGGAAGAAATAATATTAAAGGAGAAAATAAATTTAACGGAGTCGCGTTTCTGACGAACACCGTCGACATTTACAATATTTCACTGTACAATTAATAACATTTGTTCGATCCATGTTTGAGGATCCATTTTATAGAAGCAAAAAAAAAAAAAAAAAAAAAGAGAACAAGAAAATATTCCCTTTTTTCGTAAATGGAACAATGAAAATGTAAATGTAAATTGAACAGTAGTTTTTTTTTTTTAATAGTAAATAGACATCGTTGGTTACGCAATCGCGTGTTCATTGCAAAACAACAACGAAACAGAAGCAAAAGGAATAGGAAGCGGGTCAGAGTCAGGTTCTCGGAGAATGGGAAATATGCTCACGGCAGCGTAGCTGCGGCTTCCTTTCGCACATCCTTTTCATCCGGACCGGTGTTCCTCTTGCGTAACGATCGTACGCCAACTAACGGAAACCGTTTGTCCGGTCCACGTCGAACTTACTTTCGATCGTTTGATCACCGTCCAGCGGGACCGACTTCCTGTCTTGAACGCTCTGATTCTTCGCACTCCTACACCAACACTTGCACCGTCTATTCTCCTTATTTTTAACAAGCGAAGAAACGAGTTCTTTCCGTTCTACAACTTCCATCTTGCACAAAAATGGGAAACAATTCATTTCTTAATACATATTCACTTGGTTCGCGAACATTTTCCATCATTTCCTCGAGGTCGAAAATACAAGTGAAAATAAATGGAATTTTTACTTTCACTCGACAATCGGGATATTATAATTCCTACGGATTATGTTTTAACGCCGATTGCTTATTACTATTATTTATTATATACACGACACGACGATAGAAGCATCATTTGTGGTTTTGTGTCACTCGAACAATGAATTCGAGTTTCGATAAACAATTTCCGAAACTTTGCTGATTTTATCCCTTCATCGCGAACCTTTCTTCGTGTTTAAAAATATTAGTATTGTCGAGAATGGATACGGGGATTAATTTAGAAATAACAAAAAGAAGCACATGGTAAATACATTGCAACAATAGTTAAATTGAAAGTTCATCCATTTAACACCGAAACATGATGAAGATAAATCCATACGATAAATATACTTGTATTTAAATCCTTATTCATAAGTAATAGCTTTCACTCAATTCTGAACGCTAAATAATAAAGCATCGTACGAATCGCAAAATATCTTCGACCTTAAAGACCTCGCTATTAAAACTCTCACTTTCCAATGTACTTTAAATTATACTGAACACTTATCAAACGAATCTAATTGAAATAAAAGCGAGATAAAAAGATATTTTACAGCTTGAGTTATAAAATATGTTGGCGTGAGTCAATTAAAACCCTTATATCCTTTCGATGAGTAAAGTTGTTGCCTACTTGAAACTCGTCGCAACGATAGGGTCGTTAATCGGCAGAGTCTAATTATTAATTAGAATACCGTGGCTGCTTACGAGGTAATATCTGCGCGAAGAAATTACGGAATAATTACATAAAATCGCTGTATAGTGGCTGGTAATTCGTTCGAACCAGCTGTTTTCCCGAGGCCGGCCATTATTGTATTTCCAGCGTACGCGTGCACGCACATACGAAACGAAGCATTGTTTTATGCACGTGAATGCACGAGCGCACGCGTGCCTATTAACCCACGCGTGTAACTGTATGCGATCCAACAGTAATTCACTCATGAATTTTCATCTTTCGTTCCCTTCTTTTTTCTTTTCTTTTTTTCTTTTTTTTTAATAGAAAGCTTGAATAAGCGAAACACGATGATGAGCGGAGATTGGGATGTAAATCGAACTATAAATAGATAATTTAGACTTAAACGTAGTTCGAAAGGAAAGATTAAACATCTTCGTTTTAAAAGATTGTTACAGTCATTAGACATATTATAGCTATTCGCAAATTTGTACTTACTTATCTTATTTACTTATTTATTCGTCTATAAGATTATTTTAAGCTAGCTCCGTTAACAATAAAGTCATTAGTGATTACTTAAAGTACATAAATTGTTTGCAAAACTGAATGATAGTTAAATGAAACAAGTAGGTTTATCTATTTAAAATACTCCAACGCGTTATGAATGCTTGCACAATTATCCAAGTTAGACTACACGTTGGCTTTAATATATTTGCATAATAATTTCTCCTTCCAAATTGCATATTTTTTATAAAGTTTCATGCCATGCTAGCTTCTTCTAAAAGACTGTTTTCTCCGTTCCTGATACCCTACCATTTATTAATTTCATCTTTTTAAAAGGAACGTTGAGTTTCTAGTTTCTTATACGCTATGAATTCTAATTATGATTTTATTTTTACAATTCATTTTCATCGCTATGCTTTATTCGATTACGAGACGGACGAAAATTCAAAGAGGCAACTGGTTGGCTAAGGAGAGGCCTACGATTTCCTAGTTTACGTGGGAAAAGCTGTCAAGTAACACTTAAAGGAACGTCTATGGATAAGTGAACGTTGATTGCGAAAGGGTCGTTCGTTCTTTTTTTGTTTTTGCTTCGATAGGGAACTACCGTTTGAATTATGCTTGCCATTGTTCCTCCGTATGTCGGTGGGCACGGTTGTGCGTGAAACGCACAGGATGCATCTAAAGATGCACGACATCCTGCATCGTGAATTTAAATGAAAACGAAACCAAAATCCAACAACTCGCAATGTCTCGGGTCCATGCGGCCGCCGTTCTTTGAAATTTTACCATCATAATAATTTTTCATTGATCGTTGAGATACATTTACCAACAAAAAATTTCCAATTACTTTCTAAATTGTTATCTTATCGTTAATTTCAAATTAACGCTATGCAGATATTAATAGTAGTTTCATCTCGGTCCATAAATATTCGACGCGTTTCTCTGCTCTTTAAATCGTAGAATTTTAGAACGTGCAGTGATTCCAGACATTTGCCTGTTAATGTATTACGTTAATGAAGCTTCGTTTTGTAAGTTTAATTTGGCAAAGTTCATCGGAGGAGCTGTTCAAGTAAAAACTGTTTATGAATACGTAGGAGTTTCAACGAATATTAATTGTTATAAGTAGAAGCTTGTATAACTGTTTTACTGTATGAATAGTCGGGCAAATGAAATTTATTCGTTGCTCGCAAGGAAGCTGTTATTCTATTAAAATATACATTATTCAAGTGGCAACGTTATCTTTGCTTCCCGATTCGATATTTTCTCGATGAAACCGTTTCGTGCTATTGAATTCAATCGCGCGAACAGATTTCAATAAAAGAGTATTCTTTGCAAATATTTATTGTACATAGATAAGAAAAAGAAAAAAGAGAAGAATTCTTCAAGCAATTAAATCTGCACATTTAAAACTCAAATGCTACATCCTCCTATTCTCTATACATCACGAAATTTTCAAATTAAAATAAATCCTTGACCCAGATTTTTCGCCAAAAAGCTCTCCTCCGCGTCTCTCCTTTCGAACAATTCAAATGGTAGGAATTTTCCTTTGAAAAATTTCCCAATTTTTCTATTCAATTCGTGCTTTGTCTGCTATCCGGGAACGATTCGAGGGAACACAAGTTTCCATTATCTTTTCCAACGTTTAATCGTCGCGGTACGATAAAACGCTTCGCGAGTAAACGCCGCGGCTCGAGCAGACGCGCTACTCGCGCGCGAGTAAACAACCGAGCCGTGTCTCCGTTTCCTCGAGGACCGGAGCCCATTGATTTACGAGACCAATGCTCGTTGAAAACCTCCGAAATTACAGACAACGAACCGCCTTGCTTCGTTTAAGCGCCTCTTTTCGCCCATCCTACCAGCTTCCTTCCGATTCTGAACGGTGGAACCGAGGCTAAATGGATAGTTATACATTTGCGCACGTAAAATTTGCTTAAAGTGGATGTTAAGAAGCATTTCGGATTTCACGAGCCATTTGCATAATTTCTGTGATGGTTTAAATAGGCAATCGTTAAATATTTGCTTAACACATTTGCTGCTGTAATTCAAACATATTTGGCTGGTCGAGTAATTATGTTAAAAATACAGCTGACAGAATTATTATCGCATTTTTATATTTGTTGCGTTTTGGTCAAATTATCCGCTGAAACTTTTTAAACAGGTAACTGTTGTTGAATATTTAAATGTTTCATTTTTTCGCTGCTAATAATTATTTGGAAAATACAGTGGTCGCAATTATTCCATTTTTATTGTTGTGCATATTCGTAAAATGATATATAGAAACTTTCTAAATAGACAACTGTTGCTTAAACATTTAGATGTTTAACACTTAAACATTTAACACAGGGTGCATCCATGAAATTATTTATCTAGGAAATGCAGCTAACGCAATCGTTGCATTTTTATCTTTGTGTATTTCGATAAAATAATTTGTGGAAAATCTTCAAATTGGTAACTATTCTTAAATACTTGTTTAATGCGTCAAAATGATACGTCACTGAAATTATCTAAATGACATAGCTGACGCGAATGCTTTTATTCTTGTCGCGTCTCGAGAAAATTATTTACAGAAAGTTAATGAAAGTAATCAACAGTACGTTGGAAAAGTCACTTTTGATGAAACAAATTTCTAAAACAAATGTCTTAAGTTCATGTTAATCGTACATGCCTGAATCTATTAATAATAAAAAGATCATTTAAACATAATCTTAGGACTCTCAAGGAAAAATAATTTTGTCTCGGTCGTACAACGATCTAAGAATTTATCTAACGTAATAAAACTTTATATTTCACCGTTAGATTCCCTTCGTTACCATTGTGCAATTTCTGATTACCCTACACTGCTCCATATTACGCGCGCACTATGCTCCAAATTCTCAAGCGTAATTGCGTGGAAATGTCTTCAAGAATCGTATCAAAAGTATCTGCTCTTGTGTTGCGCTTATTTAATTAGTACCGTGTTCTTCAAACAACCAGGCCGATTTTACGCGGTTCCAGAGGATACTCTGCCTGTTTCAATGCTAATCGTCAACTTGAAACTGTCTCTCGTGTCTATTTTTTCAAAAGATCAAGATAACTTGAAGAGATAGAGATAGGAGATAGGTTTGTTGATATAAATGAAGAAGATTTCGAAGTAAACGTTTCGTTAAAGTCTTTGCTGACAAACGCTATCGTAAGATAAAGAAAGGTCCACAGGGTTTTGGTTTAAACAATTCTGATTTGGAGAAAACGTATAGTCCTAGAGCTCATTGTGCGATTATGAGCAACATGGACCATGATTTTTATCAACCACATATTTGGGTTAACTGTTAAAATAATAAGATACTACGTGAAAGTTTTCACCATCAGTCGCAATAACTACATTACTTTCCTGTGATGTTAACCGAAAATGTTTATGGGATATATAAAAGAAATATTTGGAAAATATATTGGCATATATTGAGCCTGATACTGATAGAAGATATTAATATTTCGAAAGATCTAAGGAACAGAAAAATCCATACATGGATACGAATATGATGATCGAAAAATATTTTCCCAATCGGACATTCATTTTGCTAGGCGAAATATCAAACTGTACTTATAAATGAAATCACGTTGAAACTTATACGTAATAAACTCGACTTTCGACGTGTAACAAATCCTCTATGTTTGGTCAAATAACAAAATTGAAACTTTACTAACGATGCTAAAAATTCGCCTATCAAAATATTACAATAAATAACCAAAACTATTCCTAACAAATAGACCATCCATTTTTATGCATTTATGGGAAACTCGAAGGTGCGAAGACGCGCACAATTAGCGTACGCTGATAATATGCAAAAAAATATATAAATATCCAAAGTAGAGTATTCATTTTCATTTGCCTAGTTATATTCGCAAGAACATAAAAATCCGTAAAAATCCACAGTAACAAATAAGCAATCTTCTTACGAAAATAAAATAACCATTACGAGGTAGACATATAGCTGAATTACAACCGAACACACACACCATCGAATTCGTCGTGGTACAACGAAATTTCGAAATGAGATTCGCTTGACGATCGATATAAATCGTATGGAGTTGGCCAAGGTGCGCGGATTCAAGGATTCAGCATCTGTCTCGTGCCAAGTCTCGACCTCGCCACCGTGCCCCCGTGGATAAGAAGGAGTGTGCAGATGCGTTTCCTATGGGGTAACCCCGTCGGCGGACGGGGATGCGTGCATATAGTATAATGTGAAATAGCGGAAGCGAGCGGCGAATGGCAGGAAGTCGGAGAGACTGGCGCGTGCGCACCCCCCATGAAAATATAGAAGACGCAGGCATTTTAGAAGTGTATTGTCGTCTCGGATTACTATGGCCCCTAAGAAGGGATGGAAGGGATCCCCAAACGGTTGTCAACCTCCTACTTCGTGATTTTACTCGCTCACTTTATCAGATTATATGTGTATGTATATGAAATGTTAAGGATAAATGTAGATAGTTCTATGTATATCTAATAGAGTTTAGGTTAATTGTGAGTTGATTATTCTTATGGTCATATAATGTACGCGTTCTTGTTTATGAGTAAGTTTATGTCTATCTGGTTGTTTCGAAATTTTTTCATGCGTGTAACTGGGAATTAACGCAAAGCTCGAAGGCAGGCGAAAACGGAGAAAAAATATTTTTAGCGAAACGTGAGGAAAATTTCGAGGATAAACCAGAGTCGAGCGTGTCAATTATAATGAAATTTATTTCATTGGTGCGCAAAAATTCTTGTAATCTACATTTTAGGGAAATTGCCACAACCGAGAAACTATTAAATATTTTTCTATGAAATTTCCAAATCTTCTCACTCGCTTAAAATTTAAACGAAATCTCTCACGCCTCGAATACCTGGATTAATATTTTGATTAAAAAATGACACCTATCAAAGCATATGTACACGGTATACAAGCTTTCGTCAAAGAAATATCTAATAAGAATCCTCGGTAAAAAATCTCTTAATAAAGAACAGACAATGTATTCTTCGCTAACAAAATTCCTATAAAAAAGAAGGTAGACATAGTCCTCTAATAACAAGATTTTATCCAATCAAAAGCAAACGAAATTCTCTGATAAAAGAAATTTGTACTAAAATCCTTCCAGCACTCTGTCGTTAATTTTTCACGAACTTACAGAAATTCCAAATCTTCCCAATCAACTTCGCACCTCTTAATACACTAATACAACTTTCATTAATAAACAAATAAAATTTCTCGTAAATTCTCGTACTAAGTTCTCGTACAGTTTTGTACGATTGCGGGATGAGAACTGCAGTTTTATAGAACACCCCTTGCAATCCATTGGAAGCCTGCCGCCCCTTCTTCCGCGGAGAGCAGCGCGAACATCTGACAGAGGCATTGACCGAATATACAATCTTTTACTGGGCTTCTTATTTCGGGAAGACAGACGGGCTGCCAGACGAGAAAGGGCCCGAAATTCGCCCTTTCTGCCGGACAGGCAATTAGGAGACCCTCGAGGAAACAGCGCGGCTGCACGGTACTTTCCATTCATGGAATGAAAGATAGTAGACGTAGAAACGTGGTAGCTCGTGCGATTCGATGAACAAGAATGACAATATTAAATGAAAATAAGGATGATATATACTTTGAAAGTGGAAATTGATAGGCCGTGAATATTTATGCAAATTCGTCTTTTTATAAATTGAGGAAATGAGATCCATGTGAACACTTGCTTCTTTCTATGTATGTCGTTTGAATGATTATTCGGAAAAAATGATAACGTGAAAAATAAAATAAATAAATTGTATCCTCCTATTTATACCGCGCAAGTAGAATTACGTTCTTGAAGATATCAGTTTATTTCTGCATTTATTATATGCAATTAATCCAATGTCGTTACGACTGTACCGATATAATAAAACTATAAAAATCGAATAAAATTGAACAAAAGACAGAAGAAATAAATGAGTAGGAATTTGTAAAAAGTACGATGGACATTTTGTGCAATACCTTGGAGATTACGTACCGATATACTCATATAAAGTACTAAGTACGATAGTACTAATCTATGACAAAATTAATTATAATTAATCATACGTCGATTTCATCTTTTCTCAAAAAGATAGTATACTTAAAAACGTTCCAAATGTTTCCCAGAAACCAATGCACCAATCCTTCGATAATAATTCCATCGTTCCTAATAATTGTCCCCTTATCTCGAGCCACGGAATTTCCCTCAATTGATCTCATTCGTGCCACGGAATTTCCCTCAATTTACCTCACTCGTGCCATGGAATTTCCCTCAATTTACCTCACTCGTGCCACGATTTACGATCCATCCTGTACGCACACACTGCGCGGTAAAACGATTAAGTATTCGCCTAACTTCATTTCCACCTACACCAATTCTATCATAGAAAGTTCGCGTCGCATGTACACGTTTTTGAGCCGAATTCCCGGAGCACGTCGCCTGCAGAACACGCGACGTCCTGAGAAAGGGACGGCAATGTGGTAACCTCGAGCAAGGAAGCGGAGATACGGTCCGCAACTCGAGAGCGGAATCGACTCGAGCCGTCGAAGTTGCAGCTGATTCACGAAGCGGTACGAGGGATTTTGGTGTTCACGCAAGATGTCGAGCTGTTTACCGTGAACAGGACGAAGCTTGGATACGGATTCGTGCAATCTGTATCGCGACAAATTATCTTTATCCTGTCCCTTCCTATTTCTTCGATACGGAAATTCGCGAAACGGCTGGCACGCCTTTTGCGAAGTTAATCTCTTGATGAACTCGTTCGTACACTTCCGCTCACAACTACATGGGCACATTGCTCGACTTATATCAACGATGCACGAATATTAGTAAACTTTACGAATTAATAACAAGCTAATAAGATATAAAATTGCCTTGAGTCTTTTTTTGATTAAATTGCATCTCTTAAATGCAAGCACGTGAAATTTGTGCTCTCTGTTCCATAAATGATAATAAATTGCATTTTTTAAATGGATTTAATTTCACAATTTTAAACGGAATTTTTACGTTAATTTTTGTAGCAGTGTTTAAAGACTGGCTGGAATTAATGTTTGCTTGAAGATGATTTGCAACATATATTTTTTTTTAGTACTATATGAATAAAGATCATCGTATGATCACTATTATTATTGGATAAAGACGTATTTAAATCTTCAGTTTATATTTTTATTTATATTTCAACTTTACTTTCCTTATCGTATTTTCAATTTATTTTTCAAAGTACGTATATATATGTGTTTCAATAAATTCATCAACTAAATCGTCAATACCTTGGAAATAATAATATGTTTGCTCTTCCTGTTATTTGTTACCTATTTTTCCACGCGCTCCTACTTTTATAAAAACCACATTATCATATTTAATTCGATTTGGATGAGAAAGAGAAGTTGCACGATGTTGAAAAGAATTCAGAGCGTGCTCGTGCACGTTGCGCGAAGAGAACCCTCGAAAGGTCTTAACCAGCGAAGACATGGACCTCTGAACGAAGTTGACCTCATTGTATTGTAATTATTCTATTATCATTCAATTCTCTGACGCACAAATACGCGTGAACAGTTAGACAAGATTATTACACGAGCAAGAGAAACGATCGTGGAAGTAACGTATACACGTTCGAATGTCTGGTTTATGAGAAAAGTAAAATTAAACGGTTTGCAACAAAGTCAGACTGGAAATAAATATTAATAATATCCCATATTATTATTTTTATATCGCATCTTTTTACAAATTTTGATTCGATGTTTTAATTTTCACTCTAATTACGATATCTCGCTTATTCTTCTACAGAATAATATCACATCTATTAAAACGTTACCTCTGAATTAAATATGCAACGCGTTAATAAATACGGAACAATTAATCACGATCAATAAATCGCTCAATAGATCGTTGATTTCTAAGCTGATTTCTAAGTGCACAGAATCCACATGACGCGTACAAAACATACAAAGTATCTGAAGCACAGTACAATTGTCATAATTTTTAATAAACAAAACTCTATTAAAATTCTGTTGTAACAGTGGCATCTGTGAAAGCACAAGTTTACATAAAAGTCTGCGGTCTAGTCACTGATAAACCTAGCCATCGCGTCTTGTGCAAAACTAAACGGTTAGTTACCAACGGTTAGAGTATCTAACCATTCGTTCAACGACTCGAATGATGAATGTTACGAAGGATCATGGACGAACAGCTCGCGGAGTATTTAAACGAGATCAACGACACGATCGATTTATCGCAATAGAACACCGGCACCAGAACGAACAGGGAGCAATTAAAAGCAATAGCAGCAGCTGCATACGGGCGTCATCTCGCGCGCGACCATCATTCAGCTGTTACCGTAGCAGCTCGAGACGATATCCTCTGTCTGTGCCATAGTTATCGACAATACTAATAACACCTGTCTCGCGAGAACCAAGATCCCAATGTTCGTACAATAGAGCCCGCGTAAACTCGCGTCTGGATGCGATGCGAGCCGCTTTCTTCTTTTGTCCACGAGCAACCGACTCGTTTTCGTCGATTCATACTCGATAATGCGCTGCTATTACCATTCCGCGTGTGGCAATCGTTCGTTCGATGGCCGATATTCGACCGAATAAAAACATTTGAAACACGAGAGATTGCCGCACCAGAAGAGCTACAATCCCTCGATTAATTTTTCGACAACCAAGGGCCGAACACTCAAATCCTTTTGGGACTGTTTCAACATCAATCTACAGCATCGAACGTGCATACAGCTAACTCATTCGAGATTTCGCAGCTCTTGCCATCTCCTTGTCATCTCCTGTTTTATATATCGAGGCACGTAAAGATGTGTTTAACACGCTGCAAGTTGCGGATACGACGCGCACGATTCAGTTTCCATTAGGACGATGTGCGCTGCAGAGAATGAAAAGATGTACAGTTGTATGGTATTACTTAAAATTCTTTAAAACAGCACTTTTGAAGTATATTCTGAAGAATCTATTTGGAAAACTTTGAACACCACCGTGGCTACAAATTCAATGCACCCGCACTGTTGTAGCTATTTTTAATCTCGAGATACGGACTTATCCTCGTGTATACAATGACAATAAAAATATTATGGATTCTGGAAGCACGCATCGGCGTATCAGAAATTCGCAAAATAATATTCGCGTGTGTTTGAGGATGTAAGACACGAGTAAGAACGAGTATGATGTTCTTCGAGCGAAAGGCGCGAAGCCAGGGCCGCTGGTTAAAGGGCAATCACAGCGTAATCGGCTTTTTGGTAGCGACAAAGACTCCCATTATCTCGTTACTCAAATAAACCGCTTGTCACCGACTGCGATTGGACTGTAGGGTGCAGCGAAAGTAGCATTCAACTTGGAGCTAAATCTGATTCTTTATGACCTCGTAAATATGGATAAATTGTTTTAGGTATTGTGTTGTGAAATGTGTAAAGTCAAACGTAGGTATTAAGAACCAAAGAACGAAAAGATGTAATATAACGTAAAATCGGAAATTCGTCTAAAAAAGAGGGTAGAGGATTGGGTGAAATAAATAAAAAATAAATAAATATAGATAGATTAAAAATGTTTAATCTATGTAAGTCTATGTAAGAGAAAAGAATAAAACAGAGTAATTTGGACCAACTGAAAATATTTGGAAAAAGTAGAAAAGTATGGCTTTTGATAAAAATACCAAGATAAATATATTATATACATACATGTATGTATATTTCATAAGATTAAATGAGGAACATAGGTCTTATTTAATAAAACTTTTTAACGCTTACAAGCGAGGAAATTTTAATAAAGAGGCATCATGAAGATAAAGTTTCTTTAATAAAAATTGCTACTGTCATTTCGAAGCATCTATAAAAGAAAAAAAAGACTGTAATAAAGATACGTTAAGAAGATAAAGTTTGTAAAATACAAAATATTACCGTTCTTTTGGAGCACTCGTAGAAGGCAAAAAGAAAAGGACAAGATTTTAATAAAGATGCGTCACGTGGGCAAGAAGTTTCTTAATGATACTAATATTATTTTGCAGTTGTTATAAAAGGGAAACGAAAGAAACAGGTTTTAATAAAGGTGTGCCATGTGAACGAAAAGTTCCTCGAATACAACGCGCCGCTATTTTGGAGCTCTTGTAAAAGCAAAAAGGAAGAAAAAAGTTTTAATAAAGAGTTTAAGTAAGGGTTAAAGAAAGTAATATAACGTGAAACCCGAAAGATCACTATTATGTAAAAAATAAATAAATTTAAAATATTATTATTTGCTTCTCGTTGATGTAATCTAAAAATAAAACACTTTTCACATAATTCTTCGATTTCTATTGTCCACGTGACAAGATTAAACCCATACAATGATTCATAAATGAATAACGCAATCCAAAAAGTAGCGGTCACGTCAATTTCATATTCGAAACTTATTTTATCTTCGCCGTTTAATTTTCCATTTCCATCGAGTGGTTTTGAAAGCGATCTCAATGAAGGAGTGAAAATAAACGTTTCGATAAAAGGCGTGCAGCAGGTACCTACTGTTAGCTCGAGAGAAAATCGTCCGCCGGTTATTTTTTAATTATGTTGTAATATCGCGATGTTTATTGCTGCGCGACCAAATTTTTAGCATCTGTAACGGTTTCAACCGCATGCACCTGATCCATTGTAACCGCAAAACCACACAACACCAGTTATCTTACGTGGCGCGTGCAACGTGCAACTCGCATTGTATCTTGCGTGCAAACATTTCCTTTTACGTTTATCATTCCTTTTTCCTCTGTGGATAGTACTCCGGGTGAAGTAAAAATTATTCGTTCATCGTAGATTATTATTACATATAGTTGTGTTGAGAGGCAGTTACGAAGATAGTTTAATTCGCTTAATTAGGAAAGTCGCGTGAAGAAAAAGAAGATTGAAACGTATAATTTGCCAGAATTTTTCTATCGGAGGAAAATGATTTCGTAATATAAAACGACATTAAATGGAAGCATTTTATTGTAGATAATGATATTATAGACAGATTTTCACACGAAGCATCAAAATAATATAAAATATCGCTGTCGAAGTGACTAATAAAATTGATAAATATTCCAATATATAAAATACAAATAAATTATCCAACGTGTGAAGCCACTATAAGTAACTATAAATCCAATATTTAAAGTACGAATAAGCATGAAAAAAAAAAGAGAAAAAGGGAGATCATAGCCGGTGCATAAAAAACCAAGTACATCAGAAACAATGACCGTATGGAGCATTAGATTAATAAGGAGGTATAATAAGTGTAATATCATTGACCAAGTGGTCTGTAATCATCGAGCTATTCAACGCCGTTCACCTTACCATTTTTCTATCCCTCTCTCGTCCGATGAAAAAGAAAAAGAAACTTCGTGGATCGTTTCAGTTTCCTGAATGACCCTCCATAACGCCATGCATATACTTGCGCATTTTTTAATAATCCATAAACGGTTTATAAGCTCTCGTCTCCCCGATATTATTTATTAACACGAACGGTTGCAGCATTCACAAATTAGATTCTCTCTGCCGACTTGTTACGCGGGGCAGATGTTCGATCCATGGAAGATAGAGACTGGCTTCCATCCCCCGAAAAAAATGCTCTTAGGAGGAACAGGTGCATGTTAAAAAATCCTCTTCGAGTTTCAGAAAGGTGAACGGTTGCATCGGTAGGTTTAAAGGATGCCCTATCCTACTCGAAGAAATCGAGAAGGATTTAACGACGTTACCAAAAGGCAAGGGCTCTTCAATCGTGGCTTTTAGTCGGCGTCTAGAGAAGAACTTATGGAAGAGTTGGCGTAGAGCAGTAGATTGGTGGATCATGCAAATTAGCTGACCGGACAGTATGCGAAATTTTGCATGGAGTAGAGTTCGCGAGTTTGCCAAAGTAATCGTAAAATTTTACATCTGCGGATATTCCAAGTGGAAGGTGGAAATAAAAAATGAAGTTTTTTATATCTTAGAAACAGTAAGGAAATTAAGTGGATTGAAAGTAAAAATTAGCCCTTGCTCAGAGGAAGTTGCCGGATAGTTATTGCCACCAGCTTGGAATATTTTATCTTATAGCAATAAAATAAAGAATAACGATAGGGGGAAAAATAGTATCTTCAGTGTAGTTTGATAAAACAATGATTGGGAACTTGAACGCGAATTTGAACGTAGAAAGTAATAAGTGCGAGATATCTGCAAGAGTAGGAGACCTGGCCCAACCTTTCCCATTCAAAGGTCAAGGATGGAAGAAGCGTATTCTGTCTTTAGCTTTTTCTTTTATAAAGACATTTTCTTATTTAGACTATTTAGAAGATTGGAATGTTTGTATACAAATTGCGAAATATAAAATATTCATTGAATTTTATTTAATTTTGATCTTGTTAGAAGCATGGAAAATACAAATTCCTTAAAAGTAATGGATCCTTAAATAGTTTCGAACGAAGAAGAGTCTTTTGTCAAAAGGTAGCGGCAAAAGGCGTGATCCCGTGGGATCAGTGCTCGTTTCAAAGGGAAGAAATATAACTTCGGGAAGATCTCCTAGATGCTACAATGTGATTTCCATCTCTCGACGAAAAGTAGACCGAATGATGAGAAATGAAAAATCTAAAATACGTATAAAAATGTAAAAGTATATTTAGTTTCCAATTACGTAACATTAATGTAATTAACCGATAATAAAAAATATCCGAGTGAGTGTTTAATTTAAATTCAACTCTAAAAAATAATCAAATATCGAAGAATTGACTAACGTTCTAATAAATTATTATTACGAAACGTCGCGTTTTTTATTTTCTATCCACTGAAATACCAAGGTTAAAGGTATTTCGGTATTTTACGATAAATACTTCGGATTTTTCGAACTCGTTACAAGAAACTTTCAACTTTGCCTGGTTATTTAATAGCGAGCGAAGACACGAAGAAATCTTTTAAATGTCCTCTATGCCAGAGACGTTCACGCAACACTTTTCTATACATCTTCGAGGAACACCTGAATTTCGACCTGTTTTCGACTTTAAATCATCGAACAGGTAAGAAATCTTGAAAGGAATCGTAGAAGTTAGGAATCAGGTCGAGGGACGTGAAAATAGATCCAGCTGGGCTTTTGTAGATTCCTTTTAATATCTCAGAGGTTCCCTTTAAAGTCACGAAACGCTGAATCCAGGTTTTACGTAAAATAGTATAGTTTTAACATACTATAACCTATGTAATCGAATCCAATTTCTATTAACTACTAATACTACTACTACCACTGCAGTACAGTTTTAATGTTTTAATAAATTAATATCTACATCTCTCGCATCTCAAAAATTCCATGTGAAACTTCGTCGAACCTCGCAAACTCTAGCAATTCAACAGAATCGTCAACTTCCGTAAGACAATATTCACTTCATCAACATTCATATCACCACCCAATAAAGATTCAGAGCCATTCTTCGTCAAATCTCGATATAAACTAAAATAACTTCAGAGAATCTTCAACTTGCCTCAGACAATACGTATTCACTTCATCAAAATTTACGTCACCTACAGCCTAGCAAGGTTTAAAGCCATTCTTCGTCAAATCTCGATATAAACTGAACCGACTTAAAATTTGAATCTTTAACTTGCCTAGAGGAATATTCGCTTCGTCGACCTACAAGCAACTCGCGCCTCAAAACACCGAAGCAACTGTTTACTAAATACAGATAATCTTCTTATCAGCAAATACAGATAATCTGATCTTCTTAACTAACAATCTTCTGAACACCCACATCGTTCGTACCTGAGAACACCTGCAATGAACTTGGTCAGACCTTTACGCTCTGTACAAAGCGTAACACACCAACAGAACTTCCAACGTTCGACTTCAAACCCAACGTTCGACTTCCTCGCGCCTCGAACCTCTCGGGAGTGCAATTCTCCATTGACCGGCGATCCAAATAAACCCCGTAAACCCCGTTGCGCTGAATCACCAAAAAATCCGTATACCAAGAATCTGAATGAAAATCTAATAAAAGCTGCGCGTGAGCGACGTTACAAGAAAAGGGGAAGAACAAAGGGGAGAAAAAAAGAATTCGCCAGGCCATTCATTAACACAGACGTTCATCATGCTATGCGTGCACTCTCGAACGGGACCCTTGGTAACCTAGCGGGTTCCGAATGAGCCCGGCGGTCGATTAATAATTTACGCGACTAATCGCGGCCCGTATAGCGTCCCTTTTGTCCCCGTTCACCGGGACGCATTTCCGTCACTCTTTTAGGGCCCATTATACGGGACGGAACTTTCTTGGCTCGTCGTGCATGGCGTTTGTTCATCGACCGACTCGACAAAGGCGGCTCGAAAAAGATGCGTGGCAGGTGCGTACGCGTGCCCGTCGTCCAATGGAACACCGCCGTTCACCGGAGGGTCTCTCTTTCTCTTTTTCTCTCTATCCCTGTCTCTGTCTCTATCTCGAGTCTTCACCCCAGAAAACCTAAAGAAGAAGAGAACCTTCGATGACCAGCTTCAACGGACTTACGGGGGTAGAAGGAACAAGGTGAAGGAAGGAGAAAGAGAAACGAACACGGTGCACCTTGCGCGAAGCCGGTCTCCCAGCCCATTGACAGAATTCCCCTGTTACGTTTCCTCGTGGACGTCCTGCTTCTTCTTTTTTCCGCTTAGCCCGAAAAAGGCGCGGCCCAATTAATTGGCCGGGACCCACTATGTGGGCCACGCGTCTCCGCATCGATGCAAATTATGCGAAACGGTATAGGTTGCGATATATAGGAAGGCAGGGCTGTTCGATTCACCTGAGCTTCGGTATCTTTGAATTCGATCTTCAACTTCGAGCATAGCGATGAAATCCGTTTTATACGTGTTATAAGATGCCATTAGTCTTCGATACGATAAAGTATCGATAAGTATCATCACTTCCATCGAGCAACTTCTTGTCGTTCCTAATTGCCGCAAACGCCAACTTATGGGAATATTTTGCCCACCCTGTAGTGTATATAATAATCTTCGCATACCTATTATCGTGAAAGTATAGAATCAATCAAATGTTGAAAATTAGACACAAGAAACATCCTTGTTCCTAAATCTCCGAAAAGTATCGTATTTCCTTCCCCGAGTTTACGCTTCGTTTAATTTCAACAACCCTTTTCACATGTTACTCAAATTTATTACCTCGCTTGAACCCCTCGAAAACAAACAACTGTAGCCAAAGATAAGAACTCGAGAAAGAAAAAATAATTAAAGAGCAAAGGCAAATTACGAATACGAGATGAAGTTTCTCCGTACGAAGTTTAATCGAGGAAGATACGATTTCGATAAATCGACGATAACCCGAGACGAATATCATCGAATTAACGTCTTGCCCACCATCGTTCTATAGGGCTAAATGAATTTTTGCTTTTAATGACAGACACAATGACGATGGTAATCGAAGGAAAACGGAACATACAGCGACGAAGTGACTTTGACTTTCTGCTGTGTATGGGGAATTCGTGCGGCCAAACGATAGCCATAAAGGAAATCGAATTCGCAAATCCGACAGGTGAAATGAGAGCGTGGTCAATCGATCATCGAACAAGTCGTTGTCGTTTACCTGATACACATGACCATCATTTTATCGATTTTTATAGTCCGCTGGAATTGCCAATAGAAGCATGCAAGCGTCTCATTATGGGATATTAGAATGTATTTTATGATAAAGATTTGAAGTACAGCCTTTAGCTGTTGAATTAAGACTACACGCTGAAGTTTCACTTTTTTAATTAGAATGTTATAAATAAGAAATTCTTCTTACTGTTAGTTACCTAAATTACAACTCTATATATATATATGTATATAGCGATTATTGCAGAATTAAATCCATCGCTTATTATTCCATTTAGCTTTATAATTTGCATTTTAATTTTTCAAATAGTTCCCTACAGGAAGATGAAGAATTATTTTTTTATGTCACATATCGACACGAAGCAAGCATTAAAAGCAGTAAGACTCGTTCGTGGCCTGAATACGTTTCTGGGCCATTTATAAGGGTCGTGAAAAAATAATACAAAAATAACTTGGAAAACAGACATTCTAATTGTTTGACAATCTTCATCGCATTTCGTTGACATACTCTTTTAGGATTCTCCATAAACGAACCAATTACCGATCGATGAATATTATTTCCCCAATATTGCTGCAATGTTATACGAATATTTTAAATATAATACTCTCTAATATTCTGCAGATATATAATATTATCAAAAATTACAACTTCTTAATTCGTATAACACAACATCACACCGGTTCTTATATCGCTTTTCAATTTTACTTACAGAGAGGAACAGCTTTACACTGTCAAGTTTATATCGCTACCTTGTTATAAGAATTTCAAAATGCTGTATCACGAAGTCTTCTTGATTTGGACTTCGCAGCTGTTTCCATTACACTGATCGGATCTTGACAAAAACATCGAAATTTACGAAATTGCCAAGGTTGAGGTAACATTGCTGCAAGTTGCAACACCTCGATCGTCATCGAATAAAAAGATAATTGTCACGCGACCGGATAATTTTTGTATAATTATTTACGTGACTGGTATAGGACGATAACAGATAACAATAACGGCTACGTGGACGTAAAGCAGGTTGCAATTTTTAATTTCATCGAGTGTATTTGTCAGGGACGATTAATTGATCCGCCGATTCATTGGAATATTAATCAGTTATTGGCACGAGCTAAGTGAAATCGTAATTAATTAATCGTAACTAATTAAAGTAAAAAATTAATTAACACACTTAAGGTTCCAAGAATGGTCAATGTCTTTAAATGAAAAATGTGGCGCGAAGGAAGACGAGATTTAAACAATTCTTTAAATACTTTAAATGCTGTTCATTTATAATTGCGAGGCTACATAAATAATTCCATCTTCTTTGTTTTAATATCTATCGAACAACGTATTATCAGTAGATGAATAATTATGCACGATATAATTAAATACGTAACACAACTGTTTTCCAATTTCTGTCATATAGCCTTTACACAACACTTTAACGAACAGTAGAAGGGTTGATATAATGTCAACCTCCCAACTACTTAATTACAGTGGAATGTAATTAACTTATCAACATCTCAACTATGTAAAACTGTACCCATCTCTGGATTAAATATAAAACAATCGAAACGATATACAGTGAGGAATAAAAGAAGGTTTACCAAGTGAGAAATATAAAAGACATAATTTTACAAAGTGGATTTATATCAAATAAGAGCAATGAATGAATATAAAGCTTTTTCAGTGCAAAAGTTCATACTACATCAATTGCAAGCTCTTTTATGATACTGTATGCAATCGTATGTAATAATATAAAATAATCAAAACTAAATGCAAAAGACCTATTCCTTGAGGCTAATACGCTATATTTATATCGATATAACCATAACCACAAAACGACCGCTCCAATGCCACAATTTTGCAACGAATTTTTGGACGCTATTTATCTCCACAGATCGGTTATCTATGTCGATCAGAGCCGGCAAAATAACGTCTGTGCAGAGGACATCGTGAGCTTCGCGTGCCAGGAAACGTGTAATTCACGCCGAAATGAGCTAATCGAGACGGAAAGCGCGTAATAACGAGCCGGTGAAAGTATCTCGCGGAATTCAACGATAAATGACGAATGAGAAAGGACAGAAGTAAGAACGGGCACGTGCCGCGCGTCTGTGCCAGAGCTTCGCTGAACGAGCGGTCGTTTTAAGCAAAGTTCATTACCTCCGAGGGAGGACTCTTCTATAAAGGAGTCGGTTGAGTCACGTCGTGTCTCGAGCTATCCTAACCGAGCGGTTCGTTTCGTATTCATCGAAGAGGCAAACAGAGTATTCACGGCAAGACCAGCATTTAATCGAGCTTCACGGAACAAACGTGGTCGAACGAGAAAGAAAAAGAGAGAGAGAAATGACTGTGAATGCGAGCGTATTGGGAATAAAATGGCCTTCGTGCGTGGAAACGTCAAGACGATGATGAGTATTCTTGTATCTTAGATCTCCAACTTTCACGATGGTAACATGTCATGACGTTGGTTCTTCGGGAACAACCGTGTAGCTGTTGCACTTTGCGCCAATGAAATGTTTCGCAGACGTCTTGTAGTCTACTTCTTCAGGGAGAAACAGAGGGTTTCAGTGCAAGTGCAACAACTACACGATTGTCCCCAAGAAATCGATATCATACGAGAATATTCGTGCAATAGGAAGTTCTGCTTTGTTGCTCTATTTCGCCATTGATTTGTAACCTACGAAACTATGGAAGGGGTTTTAGTTAGGTTTATTACAGTACTGTAAGCTTTAGGTACTCCTCAGTACCTAAGATCTCCGAGTGTTGGCCTTTCTCTTCAAATTTTTATAAAATTCTATAGAATAGAATATGAATTCAAGCAAAATGTGATTCTAAAGTGAAGTATTTTACAAAAATCTTTCAACAACTTGAGAGTTATGATCGATGAATGGTTATAAAATTCAAGTAAACTTCATCAAATAAATTAGATGTATTTAGATTAAATTTCTCGAATAAATTACTGACTGATCGTTTGTTTCGAAACAAAAATTAAAGATTAAAAGATGTTTTATCATACTTGAAGACTTTACACCCAAATGGCGATTGTTTTTTTATGATGATAGAATTTGAAGGATTTGCAATCGGTTTAAAAATAATTAAATAGAAACTATTAATTACTTAAATCGTAATTATACTGTTTAATACTCTCAGTATGATCCTCGTGTGTTCCCACTACTCTGTCTCGTCCACCGAATGATTCACACTAACCTCGCTCAACCCCAAAACGAACAAAAGCCAGCCTATAAATCCAAAGCCAGCAACTTCAAAAGGAATACCAAGAAACCCCCTTAAGAGTTTAGAAATCTAAGAATACACTTGCCGACGAACAACAAATTCCTCGTGATGTTCCAATCTAACATCTCGCGAAGGCAAAAAGAGAAAACACAACGTAAATTAAAAGAAGTATAAAACTCGAAACAAAGGTTCAACCACAAAGCGGGAATTTAGCTTTCTGTGAAATTCGCTGAGATGACAGTTCGCCTAAACAGAAGGTCTTATACTACCAGCTAGCACCTTGTCCTCTTGGGCGCAACAGGCTTTGAGCGCGAAGCGGAGTTGCGCGTGCACGCGCTGAACACGCGACGTATGGGATTTCCACGGGTCGCAGATCAAAGTGAAACTGTTCCAATGCGTGTTCGCAACACTCTGCAGACGGTTCTCGAATCGATCGAAGGGGGAACCAAGTTTCCAGTGGATGAAGATTGAAAAAAAAGAAAGAGAAGGAAAAGAAGGGAAGAGGGAGAGAGAGAGAGAGGAATGAAAGGAATAGGAGGAGGCATTCGAGTTTTCCTTTCGTTAAGTGCTCTCCAATACGCTCCGCTCTTCTCGAGATCTACGATTATCCGCCGCGTTTTAATTCGATATCTGCCTTTCAAAGGAAACTCCTGAAGAAGTGTCCTGGTCGTTGAAACTCTGTGTACACAGGGTGTCCCGCGAGTCGTAGAAAATCGACCGGAGAGTAATTCTTCATGTAAAAATGAGTCAAAAGAAAGGAACGAAATTTTTTGGTCCGAGGCCTTGTTCTCGAGACAATCGAGTTTGAAAATTTGTCAAGTAGACTTAAACTTGACGAAGTACAAGCTGAGTACGAATAAACGATCAACGGGAGGTTATTCTACGTGCGAAAGCAAGTCGGAAACGTGAAATAAAGTTTTTCCGTTTAAAGCCTCGATTTGTAGAAAATAAAGTTTGAATATGTTCGGTTAAGAACAGTCTGGTAGACGCACATGATGAAGAACGTTTTATTCTACATTTTTCACTTATCTTCACGTGTAGTTTAACATCCTATCGATTGTTTATTCGTTGACGTACCACAATTAGTCGAGTTTACATGTACTTGCCAAATTTTTAATTCTGTCTCAGTTGGTCGTCCGCGAATCCAGGGTCACCCTGTATATTACAGTTTCAGGGCTTGAGAGTTTGGTATTGCTATTGGAGGATGATCGATTATACTTGTTTATAAGAGTAGTAACGTTCTGATGCAGAACTAATTCTCCATGATGAAATGATGAAATTATTACTTACATCCTCGGAAGACACCTTAGTGATTTCTCTGATTACAGGTAAAATTGAGATTGTTGCACTTACCTGAAACATAAAACAAATCTGTATTAGTATGACGATGCAGGAGTAATTATTCAAAAATATATAAGGTGATTCGCGTATCAATCGTCACGACGACCCTTCTTCCCTTAATTAAAAAAGAAATTTACAAAGCTTCTAAATATATTTTTAATATAAAAAGATATATATTCAAATGGCTATTCGTACGCATCCCACGCATCATAAAGTATTCTTGGATACAATTATAAACTAAAATCAGAATCTATATTCTACATCCAACCCGCATAACATTTTCTCCGCGCGGATTTTTATTTTTTTTCTTAAAAATCACACGATAAAGACTTCAATAAGAATCTCTGAAGTTCAAGATTTTTTCAAAGTCTGAAATCCTACTATCTTAAAATAAAACGTGTATATTTTGTAATATACGAACAGGCCAAAAACCTCTAAAAACGCAACAATCTCCAAAAACAAGCTTCGAAACCTATCGTTCCGATACCCAGGCTAAAATAAAATACCCAAAATAGTCTGAAAATATCCAAAAGGTTGTAGAACGAGTTCTACACAGTTCGATTCTCCACAGAATATTCTATAGGTCCATCCCTCTCTAATCTCTGAAAGCAACCCCGTGCATGAAAAGCTACGTCTCGTGCAGACGTTTCAACCCTCCCCCCGTCCTATGAAACAACGAGGTTGTAACATGAAATACGAGTTTCTCGCGGGGGGGAATACGCGAACCCTATGCAATGAAAAATTCAACGTGCAACAGGCGACTGCCAGTTTGAAAAGGTGCAAACATCTGGCGCCAGGGTGGCACCTCGTGCACCATATCGGAATTCAGCGGAAGGGAAGCACGTGATATATATTTGAATAAATCGAAAAGCGGCGGAACGCTTCCCCTTTTCAATTTCGATAGCCTCCCCTAAGCAGAAGGACCAGCTGAAACTCCGAAACTGAAACAGCTCTCTATCGAGTACAATGAGCACGATCATACCAAACACCGGTCATCCCTTTGCTGGTTCGTCGAATGCTGCATCGGACGATCCTCTCGCCACTGATCCATTATTATTTTGCGATCCTGTTATGTTAATGACCGAGGGTTCACAAGTTTCGCACGTTTTCCCTCGATCGCGGTTACGAAAGCGGCAACGAGATTAAAACTGAGATTTTGTCTTTTGGTTTGGGTTAAGAGTACGGGGGTTCTTTTGTTTTTACGGGTTAGACGAAGCAGCGAATATTGATGAGTTGAGGGTTTCTGGGAAGATAATGAACGGGGGTTGAATAGAGGGAGTGGAATTGAAGAATAGTGGAGACTGTAGGTGTTGATGAAATTAATGACGTATATTTTATGAATTTTTTCATTTTAGGCGAAGGTAGAATTATAGCAATGGAATTAGATATATCGCGGAATTATGATAATAGAATTAAATAGAATTATAGCTATTTATTTTAATGCATGCTTATTTTAAGATAAAAGAAAGTGACTCCTTTTCATGGAAGAAGAATACATTTCTACAGTTCTAATTATTAGAAATAAGACAACTCGTAGTTGAAAAGTTTTGACAAAGTACAAACAAGTTTCTGGAAACTGTAAACTTCCATTGAGGAATATTTACAAACAGAATATCCGCCATAAAAGTTTCAGTAAACTTAACAGAACTTAAAAAATGTCTAAAAAGTTGTGGCCAACATTCTCTCAATTGGCAAGTATCCTAAACCAACAGAAAAATTCCAGAAGTTGTACAGTTAAGTCAATGAAAAGAAAACAAAAAGGACGAACGTGATGCAAGGAAAGACATAAACACGGGATGGCTAAATGAAAAGCGATGTCCATCGGGTCCATGGTTTCAGCATGTGATTCCCAGGTGTCAATTTAGTTCTAGAAACTCCACGTCGAAACCCAGGTGCTTGAGGACATCCGTCGATACTCGAACGCGGTTTCAATAGGTTCAGGATCGAACCTATTGATTTTGGCGAGCGTTGATCATACAAGAGGAAAACAGCTGCGTGCCAGAAGTCGGACGCGAACGTAACCGAGAGACACAGGACAAATAGCTGTACTGATTTCGCACGTGCTTTTCGTACTTTGCACGTTTTTCTTTTTCAAATGTAATTCTGCGAATGTTTTTTTTTTTTATTTTATTTTGGTTATTTTACAATTTGTTCTTATGGACATTTGGTAAGGTGTTATATCTTATTGGTGAAGAAAAAAAATAAAATAAAAATAAATATAGCATGTGGGTGGCTACCCCCAGCGGGGTGCCAGCTTCGTTTTTTCTAAGTTATATCTTTTATGGATTCTGCGAATGTGACGAATTTTTGACGATCACACAAAATGGTACGTTCTATCGGAAAGCTATTCTTATTTTTACTTTTATTTTGTTTTTATTCAAGTAAAATAATACAAAATTTTATTGCAAGGTTAACGCATCTTACGCTTCGTAATGTTTTATTATTGCTTTATATGTATTATAGGAATAATATTAATTTTCTAGAAGCACACAGAATTTTAGGAAACATGTATATCGATTACTTATTTTTTTTATATATAACTGTGGCGATAAAATTTCACGAAGTTGATCAAATGACATAAACTCGTTAAACGATTAAAAAGTACCAACTAAATAGAATTTGATTGATTAAAGTATTAGAGCGTGGTTTATTTTTCTTTAAAATTCGATATGAAAATATTCCACTTTAGAAATTTGTGAAATATATTTATAAATATATAAAATTGATGCGCACCTCGTTCATACGAACAAATCATTGTTTAGCGTTTCAATCATATGAATTCATACCTGAGCAGCCGCTATTATGCGAACTATGGTTCAGCGTGCTTTCAGTTACACTGCTACACGAATTCGTACTGTCCGCAGTCGTACACGTTCGATACGCAACTGAATGTTTCGGTCGAAATTGTTGTTTAACCTCGGGTATCCGAATGCTGGCTTCTATTATTATCGGAACTGATCGGTTATCCGAACGATCTTATTTACCGATACGTTCGAATAAACGAAGTCATACTACATACATGTACATATATACATATATATTAATAGATAACATTTTAATAAAGTAATTAACTTGATTCAGATACGAGAAATCGTTTCACATTATATAACTGTTGGCGTAAATAGGTTTAAACCTATATTTTCCCTTGATCCTCTCAGCTGTCTATCGAACCCTCCCTTCTTTATGTTACTAAAGAGTTTAAAGAGTAACCGAGTAGCCACGTGGCCTATCGACAGGAAACAGCCCTTTCTACCAACCATCCTGCATGACGAAGTTGAGAAATTCGATACATTAACGGATGTTTAAACACTTTCAGATGATCGATAGATCCATCTTTCATGATACGTTTATACCTATTTAGAGCGTACGACTTATCCTACGCATTTATCAGATGTTAGTCGTTATAACTGACGTAAATTTTCTTTAATTAAATATGAATGTTAAGCAAAAATCTGATTCTGCGTATACGTAAATTTGAATGAAGCATTTGAAATATCATTATTATTTATTACAAGCAAACTTTATTTAATAGCTTATTTATTATTAATTTTGTAGAATGAATCTGATGAAATTCAAACAACTACTCATTCTGTCTTACTTTTTTCCTATTTCCTTGCTTTTGCGAAGTCTCGCGTTTCATCGAACACAAAAAAAGCCTCAAATTAACAAGATCTTCGAAAAAGGTAAAAATGATCGATATAGGCCTGCAAGAGGGTGCAAACCCTACAACAAGGTGCAACGTCTGACCATCTTAAGATCGACGTTCGCTAAATTGAGGATTTCATTGGCAGACAGGGGGCGCAGAGAAAACAGTCGACGACCCCGCCTTCTATTTAATTCTTAAAGGGGGCTCACGTTGCGTGGCACGTCTCCTTTGTCAGATAATAGCTCATAAAAGGTTGCATAGGAGTAACAGGTTGCAAAGGGTACGGACGAGCAGCTTTTGCTACATAATTAAGAAGTTCAAGGGTTTGGGTTCTCCCGAGTAGGATCCTTAATTCGAGACGAAGGCCAACTTTTTCGTTCTCAGCCACCTTTGCGCAATTTGCATAATAATGTAATTACGAAGATAACCCAGTTAGATAAACTCGACAATTTCCAAACGGGGCTTCGTGTCATACGAAATCATCTTTTTTTTAATTTTCAATTTTAATGGAGCAGATATCCGTTTCGTTTAAACTTCATGTTTCTAATTAAATAGATCGAGTATGATCTTCAGGAGAAAATTTGCGGAAAGGGGTGACAACTACCAGAATTGTTAAAATAACCGATTGATAATAATTTTTCATAGAAATTGTACGTTGAATGATATGGTTTTTGTAAAATATATGGACAAAAGTTTGGCATTTTCATTTCTCCGCTACGGATATCATATTTTAGTCGCAATAAATTAGAGCGATTTTAAATAAAATAAAAACGAATGTCGTATAAGATAACAAGGTTTTTATTCGGCCAAGGAAAGGTGAAAACCGAAGCTGGTAATTTCTGTGTTACACGTTATTGATCACCGATATGATCTCATCTCGTGTGTGATTTACGTCAAACAACTTAAAAAGGACATAATATATCCTATTTTCTTTAACTTGTAATTATTCTGTAACCACTTGGAATTGCGTCGACAGATCTATCCGCAAAAGATACTTTTGCATGTGCGAAATAATTGTTCCCGTATTTACGTACTGAAACAGCCTTGGAAAATTGGGTTTCTGGTCACCTGCCTTCGCTTCGAAATTATGAGATTAATATTGTACGAATATTAATACATACGCTTATAATACAAACTTTCAAACACTTGGCAACGAAACCGGTGGAAAATTATTTTCTCTCTCGCGTTGTTCATCGTAAAAATATAAACCGATTACTCATTTACTCTCAACGATGTGGATCTCATTTTAATACATTGTGTATTATATGGGGAAAAAGTAAAATAACGTACGTAAAAAACTATAAAAACGTAAAAAAGTACAAGTATCCAATATTCAATGACGAAAATTATGGGCCATTTATCTTGCAAATTTACATGGACAGTATGAAAAAGGTATGAAGTAGAAAGCGTAAAAAATATGGTGAAATACCATCTGACAAACGATAAATGAAACTGCAATGTTCAGCCTCTAAATAGTATTGTACAATTATCTCATAGAAAGAATATCAAAACTCACGTTGCACTATTCAAAAATTTGGAGCAAAAATTTAATAGCAGTCTCTCAGTTATTCCTGTACTAAATCTCTTATCAATTCTGCTACCTGTTCAAAACGAATATCACAGATATTTCCTTTATTTCGCCAGACTTTAAAGCGAAAATTATTCTAAGTTATAAGAATTCTAAACTATCACCTTTTCAAGAATTCCAAAGTTGTACGAAACGCATAGTAACTCCAGACTTTTGCCAAACAGCGTATCTACCCCTCCCAAAAGAACATAAATAAAATCGAAGTAAATATACGATCAACTGGTCAAACAACTTAACAACAGAATATCCATCAACCCTCTCACAAGGATCCGAAAAATCTAAAGAGTAAAGGAAATGTAACGAATATACAAAATTTAATAGATTAAATTAAAATGTAATAAATTTATATTGTCCACCAAAAAGAAAAAAAGAAAAGTTCCTCTGTTCACACGTGTCACACCATCGAAACCTGCTTCGAATATTCTCAATTAATTCGTCCATTAAAAAACAAGACAAACACAACGAAAGCACTGTGGAATGGTTGGAAATATTGCAAGAGGCTGAAGGAATCGTTCCATCCGTCCAAGATAATTTTATTAAGCGGTTGTTGCCAGGCGGAGGTGCTCTTCCTCGCAGTCAGAGAATGTCAGCTGCCTCCTGGGGTCTCTCTCGGCGTGTACAAGCCAGACGGCATTGTTCGATCAACAATACTCAACCGAACCGCTCACAACATATCCCATTCATTTCATCCACCCACTTTATATTACCCCTGTGCCCACCCCCGACGGATAAAAGGGGGAAACAGGGGTCAACGACGAGGATGAAGAAAACGCCGTGTCCGTTCTCTCTGCGGAAGAACCCGTCACCCTCTTCGGCAAACCTCTTTTTTTCTCCATAGCTTTCTGCAAACTCCAACGTGGCTTATGGGGCCAGTCTGTTCGTGACAGTTTTATCCTTTTTTTTATTATTGTACCGACTAGAACACTGAAATATGCGAAACTTTGTTCTCGCGTGAATAGACCAGGGTTAGAGAGGGTAAATTTTAGAATTTTTTATTCTCTCGTTTAATAATGGTCGAGGGAGGTTTTAATCTAAATGATTGTTTTAAGCGTCTTTAGTACACTGTAGTTCCTTGCGCTTTTAACATTCAGTTCAGTTTAAGGGATCAACGTAGAAATTGAGAAGAAATAAAAAATGTAAGACACTTTCTAGTAAATCTTTTCCTCCTATTGCCTGTGTTTTAATGAAATTAATTAGGCATTTATGCAGCATCAAAATGAATAGCTAGAACACGATATAGTATATTCGCTTAACATCTGTACCTGCAGCAAGTTTTATATTACATTTCAATATTGAATATCTATTCCTTCATAATCCCAAACACGAAGTCCGCAAATATAATTAATAATCTACATTTTAATGTACGATAAATTTAAATTCCTACCTTATTCTTTCAATAAAAAAAAAAAAAAAAGAACATATCACTTCGACAAGAATAAAACAAAAGCTGCAAGGTAAAGAATAAAGTGAAAAGATTATACGTTCAAACAGAAATCATCAATCATAGTCACAAACTATCCGAACAATTCCAACATAGCGTGAAAGGCGATAATTTGTCAGATTTAATTAAGAAATCGTGACAGATAGAATGCCTAAACGTATTGAGGGATGAAAAAGAAGGCAGGTATAGGACTTCATCATCGAACCTGTGATGTATATACCTGAAACGTCTTGTAAATGGCTTGCACCAACTACTTCTCTCCAAAGGTCTAAGAACGTGTCTAGTGTCCGCAAGCTTTTTGTTCGAAGAAGCCGAAATCTGTGCTGCACCACGTATCTCGAAGATCCTCGAGTCAATGAAGCGATGAAACCGAGGGCACGATCCTGAAATTTTTCAGGTAACAGAAGAGCTACCGTTGTGGTACGTTCTTCTAGAACCACAAACATTACCAACTTCCCCTTTCTTTAGAATTCATCCCTCATGGGGACTCTTAATCCCCGATATCGTTGTAAACGACATATTATTGCCTTCGTGATCTGCATTCTTCTTTGGAAGTTAAGACAAGAAGTAAGGCTAACTAAGTTTCTTTTTGCAGTGAGCGTTTTAGCTCGGAGTGATAGACGTAGAATGGTTAATTGAGAAGAAAGTTGTTCCATTTGTATGAGCTTTGTTAGTATGCCAGTGAGAAGTGGGAATTCTTGTTTCTAAAGTTTCTACGTTTAGTGAGAAATATTAGCAATAGAACTGCTAGAATCGGAACGTTCGGTTTGTAATTTTTCCCATAGAAATTTTTAGCAATTTTTGAAATTTACTATAGTGCACTGTTCTATATGGATGATGGTTGCATTACGTGTGTCGGCGGAAAATAGGAATTCCCAAAGTCTCTAAACTTACAATTAGTACTAGGAAAGAATAGTTCTACGATTATTAAAGCAGACCACCTGACCAATTTGTAATATTAACAAGAAAGTTTATAAACTTACGGGGTGTATTTTAGAAAAATTGAATAAATTTTTGTTAAGTATATGGATGAAGATTACTTATTTTTTCATATAACTCTCATTTTGATTTCTTTGATACAAGTCTTGTACCGTACACAACAGTAACTCTAATTCTGGAGTACCTCTCCCTGAACTAATTGGATCGTCTACTCGATGGATTTTAACTCGAGAGAAATTCCCATCTCCAATTTTCTTTTTTCTTTTTTTTTATTGAAGAGTGTCTCGAATATCTAACATACTGGAAGCTTTGATAATGAATTTGAATTGTTTCAGGATAGTAACCTGCTCAATGCATCCATAGGCAAATGAAAACCCTATGACTCATGCAACATAAAATCCTCCAACAATATTCCTTTCACCTACGCTACGAAACCTTACAAACAATCCGCAACCGATATCCTCCTTCAACCGCAGCACCACCGCGCAAATTCCGGTCTGTTTCAAACAAACCTCAACAAACTGCGCTCATCCTCTCCACATCACCACTTCGCTCCATTACAATATCCACAAATCTAACCAAACAATTCCACAAATCTGCCACTGGCCATCTCCAGCCTAGAATCCACTCGAACTGACCAGCTATCAACCATAACAACGAGCCATAAAATCAGCGGATCGTTAAGATCAATTGTAGCGGGATGTTTACGACTGCGGTGCCAAGTGGCGGCGACAATGGATGCTGGTCAGCAGAACTAAGGCGAATTCTAAACGAGCAGAGCCCATTGTCTTGCCCGGGCCAGGACACAAAGGAAGATTATTCGAGCACTAAATCGATCTATCGCCGGGGCAAATTGCATTAACAGAGGAGCCTAGTTCTTTTTTTCTTTTCTTCCTTTCTTTTTTTATTCTTTTTTCTTCCCTTTTTGCGGCTGGTTCCCGGACGCGATTTTTATCGTGGCACGGAGAACACGTGGTCGCGCAGTATGGCCCCGTTAATAAAGTGGAAAGGAGGCGAACCACTTCGGCGTGACTTGGTTGTGCGAGGAACTCGGCACGCGCCAAACCGAGTCAGCTGGTGAAGATCGAGCGAACGGTACCCATACGATGCTCGGACGCCATCGACAGCTTTTTATCTGGAAACAATATCTCGTGGTATTTCGGAAACATTGTTAGCGACTACCGAGAGGCGAAAGGGATTGTGGCGTAGGCACGGGCGATTCGCAGATCGAACAGGTCGATAGATCCTGCGAGCGCGTGTGCAATTTTTTGATTCAGGATCATATGGATGCGCAGCTGTGGTCGAAGGGAAGTTCAAAATTGCAACTTGCATACGAGTATTAAGCTAGTATTTAACTATATTTAACATGTATTCGTAGGGTGTATCGTAACATGTATGACCCACTTTGGGAGGAAGGCAAGGAGGGACAAAAACGATGGAAAAATCTCGTAGAAACATGCGTTCTATGTAACTTTGTTTGAAATTTACAGCCAATTTTATTCAACCGTATTAAACTAGCCTCTGCAAATCGCACAACGATCATAAATTGCCAAAAAAGAACTTGTCATAATTTCCACCGTAAGCTCCAATAAAACTCTACCTTCCGTTTACACCACCCTTACGCAACCTTAGGAAAGAGAGCCTCGAGAAGGACCCTTCCCGAGAGCCATGTTCCTGACTACAGTATGCCACAATATTTTCTCAATTGCACGAGGCAGACATGGACAAAACGGTGGGTGCCTTTTTTCATTTCCCGAATGATGCTCCGCGAAAGATAAGGGGACACACACAGTTCAATGCTCCCCGAGTTCTAAAGCTCGCCTCAATCTCTCTCTTCTTCCTCCCGTCATCGTCATCATCGTCTTAAGTGTCTCCTACACCCCGTGTTTATCCCCACCATAACTAGCGGACAGCCACGCGCCACCATGCTCCATTGTCTTCTCACCAACAGTTCTCTCCTTCTCTTTCTCCCCCTTTCTCCCTTCTCCTTCTCTCCTCCTTCTTCTTCTCTACCTCCACCACCTCCGTCCCTTCTTTCTTTCACTCTCCAGTTCTCTAGCGAGTCTGAAATTTTCAACATCTGTCGAGCCTCCTACCACCCTTTAATACGTTCACTTGGTAACAACGGCATCCCCGCTCCTCGGCTGCTTCCTGTGATCCCGAAATCCCAGGATCCATTCGGATACCATAGAGGGACTGTGTACTCTAGACAATGAGTCTGGTCAAAGTCTCTAGACCAGATCGTTCAACCGAGAATTCCTATCATTTCGAGGAGCTAATAACTGGTCTATCGTTGAATTATGCATCGTGGCGAAGGGACAAGTACATAGGAAGGTACATGCAGGAGGAATTGACGTGCCGGTTTTGAAGTATCGATGAGCTTCTTCGAGTCGTGGTTGAAGATTGTAAGTAGGTTTGAGAGAGAGGAAAAGAAAGAGGAAGAAAGAGAGAAGAGAAAAAGAGGGATTATTGGGGTGGCTTTGGAAATGGGTCAGAATGCTAGTCATTCGGATTGTAGAGTACGAAGTGGGCTGGGTAAGTCATTAAGAGGAAAAGGGAAGTTAAGAGGAAAATTGGAAGCATTTATCAGAGTATCTATATTATATTTATAGATTTATACAAGTTCGTGGTATTGTAAAATACTTGTGTAAAGATTAAACAAATTACTTTTCTACGTACTCTCTGTGACTTTTATATTTCAAATATTTGAAACATAGAGTTATAATTATTTTCCAGTGAATAAATATGAAACTCACCATTACCATGAAACGCGTATAATATTAAATTATTTTAATTTTAATAAGTTTTGTGATTTTTGTTGTTAGACGACAATATCTTAGAATTCACGTTGATAATACTATAATCATACATACAATACCATAAAATACTATAACCAAATCTTCTTATCTTCTAATCGCTTCGCACAAATATCGTTCTACCATGCAAACTACCCTTAGCTTTTATCGATCCCAAGATCGCCGATCATCTCTTGTCGTATATTATCTAAACAAACCAACTTCTCCGAACCTGTCAGTCTCTTCGAGCAAACACGACCCTCTACTACACCAAAGCACCAAAGATAAATCGATCCGAAAGCTCCGATAATTCTGTGCCCTAACACGTCGTACGTCGTCGAATACAGCGATTCCCTGAAACTGAAACCAGCCGTCTGTAGCAATGGGAAGACGGTTCCTCGCACGAGCGGTTGGCGAAGTAATTTTAATGATTAATAATTACACGCCGCGCGTTCCCTGCGGCCGTTTTACACGGCGGCACGACATATCCTCTTGAAGAGACGTGGTGGGAACGCCGACACGCGCCTGGCCGCGGTATTGTCGCGTGGCTCGTCCGCTTAAAGAGAGTCGCGGCCAGAGGTGGGAACGAGGAGAGAAAACGCGAACAGACCACGGAAAGGACAAGGAACGAGCGAAACGAGCCACGATCACAAGCGAGAAGGATGGCTCGAGCAGGAGAGAAGCGGATAAGTCGCCACCTGCCACGAATGGGCAGATGTGCCGGGTCGGACGCGACCGACGTCCTCGAATTGCCTCCTGGTCCCTGAGAGGACCCAACGGTGGCCTACACGGAAGAGAAACACCGACGAGCAATTAAATGATAATGCCGCGGAAAGTTACGGGGCGCCGCGCCGCTTCGAAAACATCTATCGACACGTTTCCATGTCGTATCGACTCCATCTCTGAAGCTTCGTGAAACCTTGAGCGTAGCGGGTGGAGGTTTCAACTGAAAGTGGAAGTTGTTTGGGTATTCGAGGTGTTGGAATGTTTGGAGAGTTTGGTTTGCAAACATAAGGGTTGGAGTTGAAACGTCTGGGAATTTTGCAAAGTAGGAGAATCCGATTAACGTGTCGGATATTAATTTGTCAGTTTGTCGAGGGTCGGTATCGTGGTGTATATATGTATTAATTTACAAAAATCACCATCAACTCTGGTCGTCTTCTACGTTTAAATACGCTGCGCTGATATAATTTTTATTTCTCATATATAATTATGGCAGCCGCCTTTCGTCACTTATAGAACTATACTAATAATTTTCGGGCGTTGCTATTTCGCTGCTTCTAGCTTCTTTACGAGCTGAGAACCTTCGTTCCACGAAGGAATATCGAAATTGGACATTGTTGCCGAGTACAGAAATCGATCGGCACCTGCTTCGTTGTAAATATAAGCCCCGTTGGCTTCGAGCTCTTCTCTTTTTCTCTCTCGTTTCTCGTTGCATACCTCGAATGACTCGAGGAGAAACGTTTTTTTCAACCACCTGTTTGTCAAGCTTGTAATAATAAAGTGGCGGCGCGTGGTCTTTCGGTAGACGATGCACTCGCTTATAGCACTCTCCATCTTTGGCGTACTACTGGTTTATTTTGGTAATAACGTAGCACATACGATTGATGTTTGGTGGTTAATAAATTAGCACAAAGGATGTTTTACGAGCTATTAAGATATTCTCGATGATAGTGGACGCATGAAAAATGATGTTCTTTGTTTCTTGGCCCTTCGATAGTCTTACGATCGAAAAAAATCAAACACGAATCTATAAATGAAAACAAAGGATGGCGAGACAAATGATATCGAACATTCCAACTATGATAATATCCAATCTGGATATTTCCAGTCTTGGCATTTTGATATTTCATGAAAATTCATGGTGAACAATCCTCTTCTATTTACATAACGATCAATTACCAAATATCACCATCGACCAATGAATTTCTTCGAAGAATGACTATTTTTCACGTTCCGTAAAAAACGAACAAAAAGAACATTAAAATATTATATTTAGAAGAACCAACAATTGTATACTTTTGAAAATATTCTAGCGCAAATTCTAACTTAGAATGGCAAACTGTCGATGTTTCTCTGCCTCCAAACTATTCTTGCGAATCGCTCTCTATATAAACCGGCTGCCAACACGAACCCTAGCGCGTTTATTTCCTGAAGAGGGAAAGGAAAACGACGTCGAATCCTTATTATTGCCGAGTGAATATGAAATCCAACGCGATCTGGGCCGATGCACCCTTTCGTAACACAATGCGCGGACGTCCACCGGGCCTTGCACACCCATCAAGTATCCTCCTCCATTCGTTGTTCTTTATTTTCATGACGAACAATGCTAGAAACGATCGAGAACGATTTTGAGAAAGATTTTGCATATGGGTGTATGGAAAGTAACAGCATAGATGAAATTTGTCTAAGTTGTCTAAGGAACGAACAATTTCTTTCAAACAACAGCTGATGCTGGATTTGTACGATTGAAAAAATTTAACAAATTATGGGTTTGGATTATTAGGATTCGAAGATTTAGTAAATTATGAATCTGAAACTATTTTTTTTCTTTTTTATAAAATATTGCTAATTTTTTGATAACAGATACGTATCACATTACAAATTCATCGTCGATTATTATTCTTAAGCAATGACGACAAATCCTGCGCGAGGAGGATAAAGAAGCATTTGCGATTATATTTCGCTTCTCGAGTGCAAACATCGTGTACGAGGGTGGAAATGGTCGCGACGACAACGATCAAGGGGTTAACTCGGGCCATTAGTACTTGTCCAGAAGGGACAAGTGTTAAGTTTCCCACTGTTTGTTCCAACAACTTTGCTGAGTCGATGAGTTATGACATTTCTAATGTGTCTACGTATTCAACCGAGCTACAACCCTTGCCGTAGGGCGATACTTCCGAAAAAAATGTCGCAAAAAATACACAAAAACCACAGAACCCCAAGTATACGGCTGACATCTGGATATATTTCTCAACGAAGATTCCGATCGATAATAAGTAGCAAAAGCAATTGGTAAGTATGAGTAAAATGACCCCAAAGTAATAGCATACAAGATAAGTAACATTAACACACATACATACTACTGATTCAATTTTCACAGTTCGTTTTTCGTGTCACTTTGATTTTTATGCTTATTACTGGCATTTATACATTCTGTTCTAATCACTATTTTCAACTTAATTGTTATTGCAATATCGTATAAATAACACGTCATTCTATCAAATACATTAGTTTGTATATTATTAACTGTTACTATTACTATTGTTTTGAGTAGGTAGTATAATTCTCGCACCCTATTTTCTTTAGCTTTACGTTAAAAAATGAAAAGCTTTACATTATTTTCGGTCACATAAAAGATATAACTTAGAAAACACGAAGTTGGCACCCCGCTGGGGGTAGCCACCCACATGCTATATTTATTTCTATTTTATTTTTTTTTTTTTTTATTACCAATGAGATATAACACTTTACCAAATGTCCTTCAGGACAAATTGTAAAAACCAAAATGAACTATAAAAAGAAAAATTATTTTCGGTCTGACAGACACGAGCCTGAAATATTGCAAAAATAGTGGATTTTGTGATTCCCGCCACTCACATGCTATATTTATTTTTATTTTATTTTTTTTATTACCAATGAGATATAACACTTTACCAAATGTCCTTCAGGACAAATTGTAAAAACCAAAATGAACTATAAAAAGAAAAAAATTATTTTCGGTCTGACAGACACGAGCCTGAAATATTCCAAAAATAGTGGATTTTGTGATTCCCGCGAAACTTGACCGTAAAGGTTTATTTCCTACGATACGTGTGTCGTAATTGTCAAATAAAATGAAACTACACATCATCCCCTAACAAGAAAATATTACTACGATTAACAAAAACTACATCACCCTTTTTCTTCATACTAATCAATACCAATACACTCATTACCACCGATAAAAATGATCAAAAAAAGGAAACATTGTATTCTCTCGCATAAACGACGAATAAAACTCGTACAACAAAAGGGAAAGAATCTTCTCTAAATGAAATGTCGCGCAGAAGATCGAGCGGAACGACAAACTGTAGCCCATCGAGCGACTTCACGGTTATGTCTCGCGATGAATGCGGCTGTGGGGAGGTTCCGCGAGTCCCGTTCAGATGAAACGGTCGCGTTTGAATCCTTTGACAACGGGGTAAGCATAATTCCGCTCCATCCACCGCACGAATTTTCCTGCAAGAGCCGGCAGCTCAAGTTCGACGAAGGGTGGTTTCTATAATTGCGAGGGTTGCCCATCGTGCTCCCTTAACGAGGGATAAAAGTCTTTCTCGCGGCAGTGTTTCGCCTCTTCCCTCTCCGCGAACGTGCGTAGACCCTGTCTTTCACGCGCCAGTCGAACGCTGGAAACTGACGGCTTAATTGCGCCAAAAGGGTGGACTCGCATAATTAATCGCCAGCAGGAATAAAGGACCGCGTCTCGTTTCGAACTTTCGGGGTGCTTTTCCATCGATTCGTTCGAAAGGAGCTGCTGCAAGCGTTCGTTGGATATTTACATTACGATTTACTTTTCTCGTTTGTTATATATTAACTACGATCGTTAAAAGAGTTGCTACGAGCTTAGGATTGGACAGATTGTCAAAATAATTAGGCAAAGTTCATTTATGAAGTGATAAATAAAGAGTAAGATGTGAGTAAGTAAATGTTACGTGGAATCTGTGAGGTGTCGCGTATGAGACCAGAAACCTCTGAAGGCAGAAGATAATAAATGTGTAATGTACGACACGTTTTATCGCTTAGTTCGAGTTTCTTCTCAGCTTTCAACAACGAAGCACACGTGGAATATCATAATATATAAATATGGAATACAAGTGTTTCAAGTAGTAACTCGAATAATGTTATATAAATATCGTCAAAATATTAATAAAAGTATTTTTAATATATTCTTAATATACATTCTATGTTTTCATATTAATTATGTACTTGGAAATATTTTGATTCGTATCTTGGTATCTTCAACGTAGATTAATGTGGATTATGCTAATACGGAGACTGAGACTAGGTGTTCCAAAGTAGAGTTTCCATCTTTCTTAAGACGCTCCTCTATACTACAATTTTGTTGCATTTCATCTTTCTATCACATCAAGAAATCACCAAGACGTCCACGGTATACTTTTAAGTATCGCTCCACAGAAGATAAAACAAAGGTACTGTAGCGAACATATGCAAGCAGCTACAATATTCTTCAACCAGTTAACAATTAACAAGGACATTTTCAATGAGAAAGATTTCTTCATCGCACGAAATCTCGCAAAGGAAGATGAAAATTACTGCTAGGCAGAAACAAGGTTACAAACAAAATATATAAATTTTACTTTCTATCTACAGCTTTCACGACGATTGGATAACAGGTTTTTGGTTTTTGTATCGCGTAACGAGCTACACTTTTGCGTGTACGAAACGTCGGAGCAAGACTGCAGCTCGACTGCCTCTCGAAAAACCAAAAGCGTGCCAAAACGTGTAAACGAATGAATTGATTTATTCGAAAGGAAGAGATATTTTCGACGTTCTTCACGGTAACGATCATCTAAGTAGACTGTTCTGTTGTTTGCTACGGCCGAGTGGAAATGGCGCATTCTCGCGACCATCAAAAACGGAAACCGCGAGATAGCGATCCGCGAAACGGCGACACCGACGCGGTTACGGGGAGGGGGAGGTTCCTAAACCGTCGTTCCCCTCTTAAAATTAATCCGCGAGGGTTGCAAATAGCCTCTTTGACGAGCGGCCAATTCTCTCGCGCGAATCGCGTGGATGCCACTCCCTGCGTACTTTCGCCTATTCTAACGAGGAGAAGACGGAGAAGAGGAAACGAGAAGAAAGAAACGCAGACGGACAAGACCAGGCCAGTGGTATAGAAACGAATTTTACACGCCCGAACAATCTTTCTCTTCCCTTGAGCAATTTTTTCCCGCGTCTATTTTCGTACAGCGAGAGTGTGTCTAGATGTGTTTAGGTGTGTTTGAAACGACACAGATAACGTTAAACATTTATAGAAAAATATCAGAAACGCAGTGTAGACAGATTAATCGATTCTTCCATAGATTTTTTCAGAGGTCTATTTTAGTATGGTAAAGCGTGTGGAAATAACGTTAACCGTTTACATTTATGGAAAAACCTAACGAACGTGGTTTGATAGATTAATCGATCCTTTATGCGTGTCTATCAGCGGTGGACCACTTAGGGGATTTTGTAAACAATTAATTGAAACGTTACGTAAAACGTTACTTGTAAAAAGTTTTAGCGCTGGATATTGTTGCGAGACGTCTTCGTAACAATTGCGTTCCATGCAACGCGTCTGACCCCATTCAAAAAGCATTCGCCTCGATCTTATCCTCCCGTTAACTAGTGTTCGATTCGACCGAGAAAAGTTATGTAACAAAAGCGAATTTAAACGAAGTAAAGGTTAGAACAAGTTGGCCAAAGTTTGATCATCGTAAGAGACTATCAACTTGTGATAAAGATACACGAAATTGTAACGCGTATACTGTAGAAATAACTACTCTTCAAAGAAGCATCGAATCTTTGGAGTCGTCTCGTGTTATCAAAAATCCATAGAAACCCTATTCGATGTTCCTAAGACAAGTATCAAATTCATTTTCATTCGTTTCTTCTCATTTCGCAAAATCCGCATTCGATGTAAGATTTATGAAACGTGGTAGAAATCATTTTTCCCTATCGTAACAAGAAGGAAGCTCGTAAAAATCTACCAAGAAACCCCCTTCCCTCTCAATATTTCTAAAATAAGTAGCAAATAATACATCAAACTCATCTTTCCCAGATTAAACAGCAAATCCTTACCTCTTTCTTCCACATTACAAATTATATTAAAAATGCTAATCAACGCGTTGTTTAGCCAAAAGTCTCTTCCCACAAATAAATATCCCCAAAAATAACAAGCGACAATAAAAATAATTATTTTCTCCAAGATGATTTCACCCTAAAAGGAGAAGGAAAATTCATCGAGTTGCTGTTTCGGACAAAATCGAGATATAAACGATATGACGAAGGAAAAGCTGATTCTATACCAGTGTCTGGTGGAGGATAAGACGAGGAAACTGGCTTCGATGCCACGAGAGCGACACCGAACACGGGGCCCCCGATGAGAGTAGTCGCAGTTCGCGCCCCGTGGCACGAGAGGAACCTTTTCCAATTGACGTCATAGACGCACTCTTTTGCCCTTTTTTACCTCCCCCTTTCGTCCTCGCTGGCCCCACCGACGTCGGTGCAACGGGTTAAGAATACAGCGTGGCGGGATTACTTTCGTCCCGTGTGTTGCAACGTTCTGCACTGGGAATAGCCGGTGGCCAGGGCTGAATTAACAGCCCGCTATCGAGACTATATATCCGTGTTTTGTGCTCCTCCTCGAATTCTACGCTCTCGAAATTCCACTGCCTCCCTGGCCAACCCCGGCTTTCCACGCGCTTTCATCTCTCTTTTGCCATTTTTATTTCCCAACTTTTCGACCGGTTTCCCGTTCGATGCTATTTTTCACTCGACCTGCTCCACGCTGCGAGGATCTACGACCCTTTTTCACGAGGTCTGACGCATCTTTTTCTCTGCCACATCGTCTAAACATTTCGTTTATTTCTGTTCCTCGACGAAATTTTCCCGTGTTCCTCTTAATTCGCGATCCTTTTACACTCGCGTTAATCACTGCAACGCGGTACTGGCGATGATTCGTCGTCAGTCAGATATCACCGATTACGTGATACAATTTCCTGAGAGAGATTGCTTCCTTTCTAAATATCTCGGTACTTCCAAAGTTCTAAATTTCAGTCTTACAGGGTACCTTTCGTGGAGCAAGGTTTACTATTAAAGTATAATCTAGCGGCAGAAAGCTGTGTCAAAGGTCAGTCCGCGTTAGTTCTCGCGTTTCCTATACCATCTAACGTCCGAATGAAAATTCTCAGTATTTCACGCAACCGATTAATCGGATTCGTCGCTCACTCGGGTTCCCAGTCTCTTGCATATAATAATTTCTATACTTCTCGCTTTTGCGTTGCTTCATTATCGCCTATTTGTATTTGCAAGAATTAAAATTCGCCTATCTAAAATAAGATCGTTTTTAACCATCCTTAACTTCGCAACTGTGGAAATTTCTAATCGAAAGATTATGAATCATCACGGTATATAGCTAATATCGCGATAAACTGTTGAACGCGGTATCGGAGGATGTTAAGACAGTGGCGTGGAGGAAGACACGCAGCAGACGGAAGTGGCAGACGGCTGCGAGGACGATGGCCCATGCGAACACGGAAATACGTGGTGATGGCATATGCATAGTTGAAGCACGCGACCAGTACACACGTGTCTCTATGTAAAATACTGGCTCACGTGTGCAGCTATCTCAACACGGTAGATATTTCTGGGTGCGAGATACCACAGTTCCTTATATCGATGTATCCGTCTTTCAACATTATCGTACGCTCTCTGCTCGAGTTCGTGCGTGAACACGCACGAATTAACACGCATAATGAATATATTATATATTAACACGCGGAGCATACACCCTTGGCATTAAACGGTAGAATATTTAGTGAAAGATCTTGGACATTTAAACCGGTTGGAAACTTCCTGCTAACGGCAACAAATTTCGTGATAAAGCGATTAATCTTCACAAACACGTAGGTACAATATATCGGGTTGAAATGTTTCTTCCGTTTTATAAGGAAATAACAGACGCATAATGTTTTTTGTTTTATATTAGTTTATTGAATTTAATAAAATAACATAAAACAGAAATTGCTGTTCATCTATTATCACCTTACGAAACGAAAGGAACTTTTCGGACGACCTAATAATAATACGACACATGCGAGTATAATGTGGATAACTTGAGCGAAACGTTTGGAAAATTGGACTGAAGTTTTCTTTTTATATATATGTATATAGGTATTAGCGATCGCATCTATTCGATTGTATTCTAATCAAATTTTGTTAAACGGCGTTATTTTCTCGGAGAGAAGGAAACGCGTGGAACTTGATTTCTACTGCAGAGATTTTCGCTTAAAGTTCCTTTGATTCGATATTTGTTACGAGAGTAATTCTATTCAGGGAGATTTAAGAGAATGTGTTTGACGGTAATTTGACAATAGCAGATGTCGCATACTGATGAGTTAGACTTTGGGATTAGATATGCACGTGTGAGTCTGGCGTGTCCGATTCTAAGTCTGTTTGATACAACTTGATGTCGACGACCGACGTTCCTGGTAACTGGGTCCTAGTTAAAAATCCAACGTTGATTTCGAACGCATACGAGGCTGCAGAGTTTTTCCATACGTTAGGGTTTCACGGCAAGTTGCTAGGTTTTTGTAAATTACAATTACGTAGGTCGATTTAGAAAATTTTATTTTGTGTAACAAGTAAGTTTTAGAACGCATCTGCTTTATTTTTTTTTATAAATTACATAAAATTATCACAGAATGTACAGAGTAGATCATATTGGTGCCTGATAGTTGTATACTTGTACAATTCCATCTGTTCTATCATTTACTTAATTTTGTTATCATTTATTTCAATTGTAAATCATCATGCATCTCCATAGTACATTTTTTATAATTATTTAACAACTAACAGGCACAATTATACTGAAGATGCTTTATATATATATGTATGTATATATATATGGATGTATGTATATAATCGCTTTATCACAAAATTTGTTGCCGTTAGCAGAAAGTTTCCAACCGGTTTAAATGTCCAAGATCTTTCACTAAATATTCTACCGTTTAATGCCAAGGGTGTATGCTCCACGTGTTAATATATAATATATTCATTATGCGTGTTAATTCGTGCGTGTTCACGCACGAACTCGAGCAGAGAGCGTACGATAATGTTGAAAGACGGATACATCGATATAAGGAAACGCGTTTTTTGCATGTTCATTTCTTCAAAAACACATCTTCCCTGTCGACTAATAGCAAACTTCTTTTACATGCAATATATGTTGGAGAAATCATGGCGAGCTTAACGTTGCAAGCAGGAAAGTAAAAGCTAACGAACAATTCTTTCAAAATTCAGATACATCTTACGATTATTTTTCAGACATCGATCTGTAACAATCGCAGGCTTAATAAGCGCGATTTAAACAAATTTTTTCACACTCGTGAAAATGTCCTCGAAATTTCTCACTCGTTTGCCGAGAGAACGGCCAGAAAGTGTTTCGAAATCTGGTAACACAAAACTAATGAATTAGCCGCGAATTACGCCAACGCTTGATGGTTTCGATGTTCTGTCTAGCAGCCGGAAGTGGCGCTGAATTAATCCAGTGCCTGTAAATAAATAAGACTAGCAGCGGCTCGTGAATGGCTCAAGTCGAACTCGCAATCGTACAGCCTGGAACCGTTTTATTTCTGGTTACTCGCGTGTGCGTAGATTCGTCTGTTTCGCCTCTCGTTCAGGCGAAGTGACGCTCGATCGGAATCATCCGTCAATAAACTACATCCGTGCTCGTGCCATCGCGAAATACAACTCGTTTCGACTGTCTGTTCGCGAAAAAGGTCACGCTTCTCTGCTGTGTAGGGCGTGGAATATAAGATCGTTCGTTTTACGAGCAGAACGTCTCGTTTATCGCGGTTTATCCATACGAATTTGGTTGTTGTCGGAGGTTTATATCATTCGGTTGGCATCCACACCTGCTTGTATTTCTACGTTTTTTCTTTCGTGATTGTCGATAAAAATAAATTTAACGGCGAAACGCATGGTTATCGTGGCTGTTGAATCGTAGCGTAGAAATTGACGTTCTTTAAGCACCACGATGCTGGAAAAATTTGCTTAATTCTTGCTCTTTTACTTTCCTTTTGGAAAAATCGTGGTTTTTTTTTAAACACAGTCTTTTCTTACGATTAACAAGGTTCTGTATAGTTGCGATCGAGTCTAATTTGTAAATCGTCATACAGTTTCAATTTCGAGAACAACGCGTGTGCATCGATTATCACGTTCTGTACGAGACGAAGCCTCTTCAACGCGATGCAATTTTGCAAACGATTAATTATCGTCCTTCAAAATTACACAGAATTTAAATCCCCCGAAGATATTTCAGCTAATTTGTTCGCGTGTTTTCCATGACTCGGTTAAAGTGTCCAGATTTCTATCGATTCCACGCATTAATAAATTCCTATTTGCGTTACACGTAAAATAAAACAAACTTTACGATTTCCAAGTACTTACATTGATCGACCGTCTCCTGATCCTTAAATTTCTTCGCCATTTCACCTAACAAATCGCACGTGTTTCCTGCAATCCACCGACAGTTTCCAAATTTCCATCGATTTTACTAAGTGCCACGAACCTCTACCTGACAATGTCTCTCGAGTTACAAAGAGCTGACAAAGCTCGTCGCTCAAGCGATTCCTGCGCAACAAAATCTGTTTCTCTTTTCTGTCCCTGGCTTTAAACCGCACGTAACTGTTCCGCAGATTTTCTTTTTCCCCGGTAGCACAGAAGGACGGTAAATGGACGAGCTTTAAAGGCGATTCATTGTGCGACGCTTCGGCCTGAGATCAGCTGGGCCAAGCAGCATGGGAGGATCCCTCTCGCAGCTGAGATTTATAGAACGTCTTCCTCTGCCCAAGAGATGTTGGCGAGACGAAAACATCGCCGTGAATCTGGGAAACTCGACGATCGAGCGGGACAACGCTCGAGATTGTGCAAGCCACGCGAATCTCGTAACGAGAACGTCATCGGCCGCCAGACGATTCTGATTACCCGGAAACGACGAGCTTTTCGAGACGCTTTATGGCGTTGACACGGTTGATGAAGTTCTCGCGAAATTGAAGGAGCACGGAGTTTTATGTGTTTTTATACTTTTACGAACATTACTAATTAACGAATGGGATTCAGGTAGAAATTTGTTTCATCTGTTCATGCGTGTTATAATAAATATTTTTAATTAGGTATTATGTGAATCGTGCGCAATTTTCCACCTTCATTTTCCCATGAACGTTTAAAAATCCGCAGTCTAGAAAACAGAATTTTCTTGACGTTTGACTGATGATCAAGAGAGGTCTGAAGAAATTGTGTTCGAAAGGATGCGTAGACCAAGAATTGTTACGCATTTATGGAAAATTTGCAGAATTTGCAAAATTGTTCAGAACGCTCAAAATACGATCCAAAGCATAATGATCTTTGCTTCTACATAATCTTGATAGGTAAACCAATTTTCTACCGAGTCTCTAGCTTATTCGTTGTATATCGAAAATAAGAAACGAAAGCCATGAAACACGAACGAGTCTACTGATAATTGGACTGCAGGATTTGATAATTTCTCAAGAAATTGTGTTCGAAAGGATACGTAGGCCAAGAATTGTTACGCATTTATGGAAAATTTGCAGAATTTGCAAAATTGTTCAGAATGCTCAAAATACGATCCAAAGCATAATGATCTTTGCTTCTACATAATCTTGATAGGTAAACCAATTTTCTACCGAGTCTCTAGCTTATTCGTTGTATATCGAAAATAAGAAACGAAAGCCATGAAACACGAACGAGTCTACTGATAATTGGACTGCAGGATTTGATAATTTCTCAAGAAATTGTGTTCGAAAGGATACGTAGGCCAAGAATTGTTACGCATTTATGGAAAATTTGCAGAATTTGCAAAATTGTTCAGAATGCTCAAAATACGATCCAAAGCATAATGATCTTTGCTTCTACATAATCTTGATAGGTAAACCAATTTTCTACCGAGTCTCTAGCTTATTCGTTGTATATCGAAAATAAGAAACGAAAGCCATGAAACACGAACGAGTCTACTGATAACTGGACTGCAGGATTTGATAATTTCTGGAAAATTTAAAGGTGTAAAAATATACACAGTGAGCGTAATATGTACATAAGAATATACAAAATATCTGAAGTAGACTGCTCATTATAATATTCGGCGTGTAAAACAATTGCATTTGTTCACTTGTATGTATTTAAAAAAATAAAAAGTTGCATAAATATCCACGGTATTATTTAACATAAAATATAGAGATCGCAGAAAGAAGAACACGACAAGTCTATTTGTATTGATTTTCTAATTCGAACGCTGTTGGTTGGAGGAGAGTATGTGCATAATTTAATTTTCTAAATGGATAAACTAAGTTACCTCTGACACGAAAACGTATGCACTTCTCATCGATCATGAATCTCGAACGAACTTCTTACTTTGTTTCCTCGACTTCACGGTCCACCCAGTAACTGTAAAACTTCCTCTGGCAGTTAATAACCAAGTTTTCTGAAACTCCTGTGTGCATTTAATTTCCCTTGCCAAGTTTTCGAACTCTTGCGTAACTGCGCGCTCCAAGAAATATGAAAAATTTGCTATTACGTGATTCCTTCGTTAACGATTGGCGCGATTGCATAAATAACAAAAAGAAAGTTTGTACATTTGCATGAAAGCTGACGAACCTCGGACGATCGACATATTCTAAACACAATTCAGAACACTATACCGTAGGAATGGAAAACAAAATTACGCGATTAATATTCCCTTCTAAAGGAAACACAGTAAGCACGTAATTTAGCCAGTGAAATTTCTATTCATCTTTCTCGAACGTATTTCTATCGATAAATTACATGCGATATTAAGAACTCTATAAAAACTGAAAACCAAATTCTATTTCAAATTGACCACACGTCTATCCATTTACGTATTTCCATTAATTAATCCCCAACATAGAATATCCAACACTTTATTTCTATTACATAATTGTCTTACCGCTATGATACAATAGCAAAATGGTTTATTATAGAAACACGAGTGCGATGAAATTAAAATAAGGAGCTTGACAAAACCCTTCAAAATTCTCATCTAAAGGCCATACATCCATCGAATCGAAGTAACAAAATTCTCGGAAACGGTAATGTTAACCGAATCCTGAAATGTTGCAATTTGAAATTCTCATCCGACGTGAAAGTTTTCCTAAAAATAGGAAATGTCCTAGAACCCGAGACATTTGAACGAGAAATGTAACCGCGGAAGGTTAAAAAGAGTCTTCCATTACTTGTTGCTTATCTATAAATAATCCAGTGGCGGCAAAATTACTCGGTGCGCAACACATTCGCCCCGCCGTCGTTCTGGTAGCCATCGGTTTTCCCGCACAAGTCGGAATTAAATTTCCAGATTCATTAGCCCCTGTGGCGTGTCTCGTGACGCACGAGACGGTTCTCTTTTCTCCCTGTCTTTCCTCGGCTCGCCCCGTTGCTCCCTTTCTCTCCTCTTGCCACTTCAAAATGGCCACACGCAACCGGCATAGCGTCTTCTGGTATAAATACATATGAGAACTGGGTCGCTGCCCTGAACCCCAGTCGCTGCATCGTCTACGAGTTTTCCTCCGTCGTTCCCCGGAAGTTTTACCTTTGACCTCGTACACGTCGCTACGTTTCCGCTCGTAATTAATCAATCGCCATTCGCCAACGTAATATCGATTACGTTAACGAGGCGACTGACATCGCCTTCTTTTTAAATTCCTGCCAATTTCGCGTTTCCTTCGTTCGTCGATTTTCCCGCTTTCGTTCTGAAACTTTCGAATTAGTTAAAAGTTTCTACGTCAGTTATGATACTCGGATTTTCATATCTCAATCTCGTTTGGGTTTTAGAAAAAGCAAGAGAATTTCTGATGTTTCCAGGGGACGTTTATTTAGCGTAAAATCGAAAGCAGCGATCACCATCGATAAGAGTTTTCCCATATTTTAATCCAAACTGAAGATATCCTTTAACGTTGCAACCATGAAAATGACGATAATAACGTGACAGGGTTAAGTATCGAAGGATTAAAGGAAGCCTGCTTTTCCGAAAAATGTGCGCACAGCTTGAGAAGTACATTTGCATTCCAGAAATTTCTAAGGAAACTTCGAACAGGTTGAGACTGAGGAAGAGGAGAATGGGCACTTGTATTTTCTTTAAAACACAATACAGGGATCTGTACAAAAGTTTCGGTTTTCTCGGAAAGCTACACGTGTACAGATGCAAAAAGCGAGTAATGCGAGGAAAGAGAAACGTCACACGTATCTTTTCGAAAAATCGCTAGATTTTCCTACGTACTCGCTGTGCTTCGAAGGATGCAACGAGAAAGAACAATGACTCGTGGCTCGTGCCGAAAATTAAGCGAAACTGAAAAATGGAAACACGATGCGAAAGGAAACTACGACCGCCCATGCCTTGCGCAAAAATATACTCGAAGGTTTAAAAAATAAATTCTGAGAATAAATTGATTAAGAGGAAACCTACGAAGCCACGAACAAAGAATCCTACGGAATAGACAAACTTTTCTCAGAAATTCATCCTATCCAATTGCATAAAAACTGCAAAGAATCCAGAAAAGATCGAAAAGCCGTCGTTTGGGCTATTCGGATAGTTAAATGGACCGGTTCTATCAGTTTTGGTCGCGTGACGTCTATTAGATTAATACAACAGCGGCGCGTTGGCTACCACAGAAGGATTTCTTGGACCTCGAGAGTCGCGGTTTTACGGCTACGAATCCCAAGAGCCGTGTGTCTGCCATATGACAATAACATCTGTGGCCCACGCCAAGCTATACCTTGGGGTACCTGTGTTTCAAGCCGCTACCTCGCATACCATCTTGCAAGCCCGAACCATCGTACGAAATGAAATCGAAAGGTGTTGCCGGTTTGCTGGTACCGATGGACGCGCGGCAAGAAACGCAGCTGGCAAAATATTTGTACGGAAGGGAAACGTCTCGTCCGCCGATCCTCGATTAATTAACAGCACCGGTGATCTGTTTGTGCGGATGATTCGCGTGAAAACAGGGAATTTTGCGCGGTGTTGGGCGAAATTACCGACTTCTTTAGAGAGGCGACGCTATTTTAATAAATTGTGAGAGTGTTAATTAAGTACATAATATAGCTTCGGTACTCTTTCTCTGTAAAAGTATTTATACGGAATATTTATAGGGTGAGTGCAAAATATTGTATAAAAATTGAGAGACGTAAAGATTGAGAAATTTTTTAAATAAATCGCCAATCATGACTAGTAATCATCCATACGTTCATCTGAGTTCTACATAAACAATATACATTTTAATGATGCGTAATTATTTATGCAATTTTATCGTAGGTAGAGGTTCGTTTCAGGTGTTGAATATTTTAAGACTGCTATTCTTTGGATATTTTATATTATGTAATGGAACATCAAATTTCTTACGGATGCGTAAATATCCGTAGTCTATAGGGTGTGCATGTAATTTTCATTTTACGTGTAGATTTAGAGTATAGGTAGATATATTGTTGTGGATATGTTGGTACTTCACATTTTACTTTTAAATATGAGATAGTATTTGGTTAATGAATTCGCCGATTCCCATATGCTTTTATTTGTAATATGTCCAGCTGCTGTGTGCATTATAGCAGGAAAAAGTTTTTTATTTGATCGTAACGTGTTCTCGTTGTTTGCCTGTTTCATTATTAAGATAATTGGACAACGATACGAAGCTTTGTTGATTTTTCAACGCATAATGCTTCACCGAATGCGAGGAAAATATTTGAATAACTCATTTTCCACGAATATTCGCCACGAATAATAAAAGCTAATCGTTTAATTAACAAATTAAACAAAACACAACTAAGAATTACATTAGTCGCAACATAAAGAATTTAATTAAAGTTACGACAAATGTAATTAATATACTAAAACAGATTATATATCGGTAACATATTAATAAAGAATTAATTCAAAGTATATATAAGAAGACTAAATGAAAAATGAAAATAATTGCATTATCTTTTTTATTAATTTAATTAAATAATTCTTTCCGAAACCAATTACTATATTCTTCGTATTACTCATACTGTTGTTAATAGTTTTAAATAAAGAATTTAAATTTTGCAATAATACAAAATAATATACTTCCATCATTACCGACGAGGTAAATTGCGACTGTACATACTTCGAAGCAGATGTCGCCTACGTACAGTCTATTCGGACGATCGGTCGATAAAAAAGGGAAATATATTAGCTAATCTCGAATTTAAGAATTAATTGTGTATTTTATTAAATTATCAAAGGATCTGATCAATTATAATAATATCTAAACTATTATGTTTCTTCTCGTATATCACTTCGGCTATTAAACTATGCCAATAGTAATTAAACACCCAATCAAGTATTTACATATATTTATATTATTACGCAACTAAGCTTCTACACTGAGCTGATATAATTACCACTATGAATAATAACATTTCATTAAAAAGGTACAACACCTAAAAACTACAAAAGTCATTCATGTTCGACGATTATAAACAAACTCTGTCGGCTATTGGTGTTGGTCTTCAAACGACTCCATATCTATGGAAAATTACATAAAGAATTCCGATAATTCATCGGTAATTCGACCGATTTTAACAATGGAAAAAAACAAATGCACCGTTGATATCCTGAATGTACGTGCAGTCATAGAATTCATAAACCGATATGATTGACGAAAAGGTATCGAACTGGTCGATCAGCTGAATTTAAAAAAGAACGCTATGGCGATAACGATCGTTTTGCGCACATTCAACCACTGCGGCAGTTAAATCGACAATCGATGACGAGCAAACGGTATCATCGAAACGAGGAAAAGAAGTATCGGAAAATGAAAGCATGACGATGGAAAACATCGAGATGTCACGTAACGCGGTGTCACGATAAAACCGAGAGACGATTCCGCGATCACCGTTACATCGATGTGACCATTGACATAACCTCAAACGCCAGCGTGTGATCGTCGGAATTAATCGAGAGAAAGCTGGCGTTGTCTCGGCGAGAACTCGACCTGGCCGAGAAGGTTCTCGCTGCAAACGACGCAATGCCACGGAAAAAGTCAACGAAACTTGCGCAGGAGCTGGCAGCAAAGTCAAGAGCCCTCGCAGTTGACACATGTCAAGCGTTCAGTGCGATTCGAAAAAACGTCGGGAGGGCCGACAACACACGATTACAAACACGGATGTGAAATCGAGGGACTCACCGCTGTGCCCGGTGTTGCTCGACGACTGGCCCATTATTCTCACGCTGACGGTGATGCCAAGCACGAGACAAAGCACTCGGTGATCGCGGCGGGCTCACGTGAAAAACCGGATGCATGAGTGCGCGAAAGACCGACACATTTTTCGAAAAATACTATCACATCGTGTACCCGCAGTGTCGCTACGACAGAGACGGACGGCCGCTTCGGAGCAACGAGGTGATTGGCCCGCGATCACCTGCGCATGCGCGACCCGCGCTATTTTGAATCCATCCCCTGTTATCTCACCGCGTTCTTCCGTGCACGGCCTCTCTCACCGAGTATTTCCCAACGAGACCGTCTGCCGAATAACACTCCTACTAACCAGCACGCCGTATTTAATTAACAAGGTAATACGAAGAATGTTATTAATGTCGAATAATCGTGTAGCCTTTGTAAATTTCTAACTTATTGATCATAGACACGAAGACCATATGGGAAAGATACTAGCCTATTTTTGTTGACTTTTTAGTTACGAAGAAATATTTTAACGTGACACGACATTTGAAGATAAGTGATAAAACCACGGTGTTTTACAAGAATGGATTATCGTTTTATTCAACAACTATTTGACTTAATTGGCATTAGACTGTGTATATATATAAATCGTGTTATTAATATCTTTTAAATATCCAATAATATCTAAAAGCATGTATTTCATTCCAAAATCAAATGAAAAGATTGTTTCAATATGAAATTTATCGATAGCAAATTGAATTTCAAAATTGTTCATAGAAAATGTGACTTATCATGGTTTTCACTTGTGGCCTTCGTATCTCTCTTTATTTATGTAGCATGTATCAGGGGAAATATCACTATGCTTTAGAGAATACTATAAATAAATATGAATGACAAATTGTATACTAAATATCGTTCGTATAATTTGTAATTAATAGCGAAATATATATATGTTTAAAATTGCGTTGAAACAACGTGGGGAACTTTTTTTTTACTATAGATATAATATATCTAATTAGTAATTGTTGCATTTAAGATGACTTGGAAAGTGTATTAGGATAATAAAATTTCCCCTGAGACACCTTGTTATATAGTCACCTAACATCAGTCTGCATGAATTAGTGAATAGTCCGGCGATACTACGAACAAGATACCCTTTTCTATTATTTACATATATATTACACCTTTACGAAATGAACTATATTTTCCCTTCGTACACCATTATAATTTCGTAGAACATAGACATAATAAACCTTCATCTCCAAATAGAATTTCTTTCATGATTAAACATATATATTTATTATATAGTCTACGTTTATTATAATTATTCTATTATACAGTGTACTATATTTTACTTTCATTGATACACAGTTCGATGCTATTCAATTCTGATTCAATTCTAAAATTCAAAATCCATTCTATATCATAATCCTCTAATTAATATAATTTCCCACGCTACATATTAAGCGTAAGTATACATTTCCGATTACTATTTGCACACCTGAACGAACCAGTAACCATCCCCATACCGTATGATCACCAACAGCAACACCCATCACCCGTCACCCAGTACCCACTGCTAAACGCCAAAATCCCACAACGACTCACTTTCCACCACACTGCACGTGTGAACCAATACAGGACCAGTAAACGAAACATCCGCGCGACTGTGCGCACCTGTAAGTCGCAACTGCGCCCACAATTCGCGTGCGGCAATCTCCCGTTTCGTCGGAAAACAGTATCACGCAATTACAAACTGTTCCAGCCTATGAAGTTCCCTACTGCGTACCAGCTAGGTCAGTTCAGTCGCCAAAGCGACTCGACGAAAGAAGAACGAACGCTTTAAAACTGGTGTTCGCGACATTTTCTTTTTTTTTACAAGCGTTACGACGAGGAAAGTCATCACGAGAGATCATCGATCGGAATACGAATCCCTACTAGAAAGGTTGGAAATCGACGACGAGGAAATCATCACCTTGGTAACCAACGGCAAAACATAAGTGCGGGTCGTTGGAAACGTGATACGTGGATTCGAGGAACGTAGCAAGGCGAATATCTCTTCTCTATATGGATTTTTCGGTCCGATTCGATTCACGTCTAGGAAGACGTTGATCTCTCGTAGTCGACATCGGTTTTTTTTCTTCTGTCTGACATGACAGTTCTGGAAGAACTCGACTCGTGGCCTCGGGCATTCAGCAGCTGACGGCAACCAGGCGATCGTACATCCGGGGAAAAGCGTTCAACGCTTGGACAAAGATGGATACTGGCCTCTCCTGGATCCTCGCTTTTGCCTTGATCGCGCTCCTCGTATCGGAAGGTCAGTTCTTTTTATCAACAGAGTAGAATAATCTTTAGATGTCTCAAATAACATTAGCGCGATGTTTGTAGATGGCTAGGTAGCATTGGTACATTCCTGGATTTACGTATCTTACAGCTTTTGACATTAGAAGTACCAAACCCTTTACGATAACAGGATTTACATATCTCAGAGATTATTAATATGATAGTTAAGTAGCATCGGTAGATTCCTTGGTTTTGTCGCTTTTAACACTAGAAATATCAAGAATAACAAGTTTTACAGTTTTTGTTCTTGCAATTCTTAAAACCACACTGACACTCTTAGTAACATTTATCTGGTATTCGTTACAGGCGTTGATTATCAATTCTAGTGCTAACTCCTTGTCTTGTAACGAGTCACACTCGTGACAAGGATTACCAGGTCGATTCAATAAAGATATGTTGTACCTATCGTGTATTGAATGAAAATTTTAGCTTCGATTTCTTGGCAACGATTAATAGCTAGTAAAATTATATATGTAATGTTCCGTACTGTAATTATATATGTAATTCTGCGCATTGTCTAGCGCATTATTATAGCAGTGAATACACGCAAGACACTTAATTAGTTTCTAAACAAATTGTATATAGGATTAGAAATTTATCTGTTGGAAAGGAACGAACTGTTTTATGTTAATTTATGTAGAGTTGTGTATTACGTTTGGGATAATATAATGTCTGATAAGAGTCTAAAAGTTGCATGAAAAGATGGGTGAGAAAAAGTCGGTGTTGTTCGTTATATCCCAAGATGAATAATCAAGGTCCAAAAATCGATGGAATAGCACGTAAATGTGAATAATTTTCACGTTATTACGGTTCTGCTACTTTTAAAACATGTATGAGAAATTAAAAGAGACAAAGGTCAAAGGTAGAAGACCAATGCGCCTGAATGTGAAGTCAAATAACCAAAATCCCAAAACGTGGGAGTTCGTGAAAAAGGAAAAACCAACAAACACTTCATGTTTTTTCAGAAATTCTAAAACGACGATTAACGAGACAAATTTATTGTACAAACATTTATGACTCTCACAAGTCCATCGTTTGTAAATTTCTCAATTTCATTATGCAGGTAATTACACGATTACAGATTACTTCTCAATGAACAAATGATTTGCGTCTAAAATTTTATTCATCGCAAACAAGTGATGTAAATAATTCCAAGATAAATTTTAATAACCAATTGTGAAATTTGAAAATAAATTGTCCAATTGAACAGCTCAGCTACTAGATATATATACTTCAGCGAATCATCTAATATTTTTAGAATTAATAATAATTTTCTATTTTATTCCGACTTTGACGCATTAGGTTGGGCCATCGATTGTTTCAAGTGCGTGTCGATCGACGGCGACAACAAGCCCTGCGACGATCCGTTTCACAACAACGGGAGTCTGGCCTTCCTGGAGTCGCCATGCTTAGGAGGTCGCAAAGGGCGCGATGGTCTTTTCCCCGCGACTGCGTGCATCAAAATAGCGGGAATATATGGTAAAACTTTCCTCTTTTTGTAATCACGAGTGGCCCTTAACCCCTTTCAGCGCTGTCTGTTCAACGAATACACTGTGCCTGCGGGTACAGTACTGTCTGTTCACGGAGGTTTCACCAGCGGAAAAGTTAATATATCGCTCGGAACAATCACCAGATTTATTCTGAATAATCTCGTGAAATTTCCCTATGTATGTTTGCAGATTAAAACGTTTGAAAAATGTTAAATAAGAAGCGTACCTCGGTGGAGATAATTGTAAAAAATATATCATTCGAGAAAATTAGTAGATTCATTTTAAATAATTGCAGAAAAATAATACAGATTATGTTTGCAGATTCCGGCCTTTCGAAAATAATAGAAAACAATTAGCTTCGTGTAGGTAATCCTTAAATCTTGATTCGAATAGAAATTAAATTTATGTCAGAGTAATTTTCAAATAATTAAAAAATATAATTTTGGTGGTTGTGTCACCGTTATAATTATTTGCTGGCTTCATTGGAAACTACTGTAATGTCACATTAAAATACAGACATCGATATTTCTTCGCACTTCGTACAAATAATTTTAATTAAAAAGACGAGGTGAAAATAATTCCTATCTAAAATTGTGTCTGCATGAAGTTTCGAATTTTCTTCAACATCGAAGCGAAAAAACATAGCACGCGAACCTCAACTACGACAAAACTTTCAACCTTTATATTTCCTCGAATTTTCGGCGGGGCAACAGCAGGGGACAGATGAAAACTATGTTTGTAATTAACGTGTGATCGATTAGACGAATCCGGGGTCTCTTTGACGGTGAGAAGCTGCGCGCTGGACAGCGGAACTCTGACGACCGACTCCGAAATCATAAGAATGTCACATTGCGGAGGGTTCTATTTCGACGACAAGTAAGTGAGATCGCGGAGAAACATAACTTGACTTCATTTTCTTTCTTTTTTTCACTCGGCGCTAATTGCAAGAGTTACCATGTCTGAAATTGACCCCTATTATAATTGCTACGAGCTCTGACACGATTGCGGATGAGAAAAAAAAATAAAAACTGGGTGATTACGACTGTATACGTTAATTTTAATCAATACGTACTTTGCTTCACGGAACGCGTTCGATAAAACAAATTGCATTTATACGTTGCAATTATTTATACTGACATAGTTTTTTCTCGATATTCCAGAGGAATTCCAATCAAATTTTTCTTTTTAATTTTGCCATGGTAACTCCCGATATTTCTTCTTTGGCTGGCAGTGAATTTTAGTTGCTTCTAAATCAGTTTGTCAAAATGCACGAAAATAAAAATGCGATCACATTTGCATCAGCAATGTTACTTAGATGATTAATGCGACACGTGCTGATCGATAGCAATTAAAATGTTAGGATGTTTAAGACAAAGTATTTAAGTTGGCTATAGTTGTTTAATTATATCTGCAGCAATAAGCAGACAGCTCCAATATTTGAATTATATTTGAATATCGAATTATATTATTATTCTATATTAGTAGAATATTAAGAAATGATTTGATTTTGGGCTTTTGGATTTTGTTGATCTGTTTAAATTACTAGGAAGTGGAGCTGCCTCCTTTAATTGCTATAATATATAAACTATATATTATTGGTGGAAGTGGATAAAAATAACATACACGTGATAAAATAATATACAAAATACTGATCGCAGATTATAATTTCCTAGATACGTTCGTGGATGCGTGCAGTCTTGCAACGATGCGGATGCCTGCAATGGATCCACACGGCGAGCAGTTGCGCTCGTGCTTTTAACTTTATCGATTTTCCTTGGACTAATTTGACGAGGATGGTCAGCGTAAAATTCGCGTTAATTAAAATATAGATAATTATTGTATATATCAAACGAAAAACGATCACCTCTATATATAACGGACCAGTTCGAATGTAAATCAGTAACCTGACCAATTTAGCTGTGGACCAAAGACGTAAGAAAACGAAAATGATAACTCGTAAGTGATACAACGAAAGCTTTTTGGCTATCGTTCGTAGATTATTGCATTTATCCAATATTTCAAACGAAAGTTATTATAATCAAAAAGAATTTAAAGGTCCAAATAAACACACATGTATGCGTTTCTTATGACGCTATAATTACGAAGGAAAAGTATACAGAATCACTATTTGATACTATTTGATAGTCTGCAGAATAAAAAGAGCAACAACTGCCATTTTACTTAAACGTAGCCGTTATTGTTTTATTAATATTCATGCGTAGAATATGTAATTTATGATCTAGTGATTGCTTGGAATTATAGTCGAAAGTATATTCCTGAGATTATCGTTATCGCAGACTGTGTAGAAACACAATAAAACAGAATTTCAGTTATAAATCTGTGTATGATTTCTAATGTATCAAATCCCAAATTCCCTCGTAGCTAGCCCTAAGTAAACGTAATTGCAAACATCACAAATACTAATGTCACAGCTATAAGCTCCTCGTAACAATGATTACATTTCTTTTCCCTTTTATGGCCACGAAAAAAAAAACTAATTACTCGGTATTTTCGTGCCAGAAAACTTTCAGCAGAGACGTATAGTATATAAATCGAAGATTAAATGGTTGAATCACAACTATAATATAAATACACTATTCAAACCCTAAACGTAAATGTATCTTATAAAACGAAACATACAAGACGACAGTCAAGATGTTCAATGAAGATGAACATCTTCTTTCCTTCCGTACTTCGCATTTTCTCTTCACAGTTCAAACAAATCCAAGTTCACAGCATGTGAATTTACAACAAATCATAAAGGTTCCTTTCGATTAAGAAGATACAAGAAGAAAAACAAAAGACACGAGAAGAATGGTTCCCTGAATCTATCCGAAATCGAACGAACGAAAGTTGAACTATTCGCGATGAGTACATGGAGCATGAAATTCGTTTGGACGTGAATCGCGACGGAGAAATCGAACGTTTCTGATAGAAGCTATGTAAACGAGACAAGATCCCGGGAACAATCTCAAACATGAAAAATCGTATGTCGAACGCGTCGCAAGAATTCGTCGAGTTCTTCTCGCGCTTCGCCTGCTGGATATGGGAGACCATCGAAAAGTTATTCGACATCATTCTCGATTTCTTGGCGAGGATAATCGAGCTGATACTAGCGGTGATGAACCTGATTTTTCAGGTGATCTGTTTCCTAAGGGATCTCTGTATCGAGGCCATGCAAACATTCGCCAACGTCTTTCGAGGGATCGTTAACGTCGTTAGCAATATCAGCTGCGAAGAGGTCGAGGATTTCGTCTCTGCTTGCATCGTTGTTCTGCTTTGGATCGTCGCATTTAAACTCGTGCGGAATTTGTTGCAAGTAGGAATCTTACATATTCGTGGAATTCATTTCGTTTATCATATTCCACTGATAGTACGTTTCTTAAATTCATTTTGAAGAAGGTTTAACATTGCTACGATCGCCGAATTTTTATGTTTCAATGTCACTCTCGTTTGAACAAAGAAAATGCTCCTTTAACGTCCTAAGAACAAGTGGACGATCACGCACATTAATTGCCTAGAAATTTTTTTATAAAAACACGATTAGGTAAAGAAAGCAGGAGGATTTTTTGTTAGATGTTTTTCTGGATAAAATGTACGCAATGTCAACAATTTTTCTACGCGAACAGGTCAAGTAACTTGCTTTGATTTTTAGAAGGAAGAAATACAACGGGGCTTTAGAACGTTAAGCACGTTTGACGAAATACCGAGATACGTTTGTTCCGGTGTATAGCGGAAGACTGTGGCACAAAAACCAGGTAATCACAACATTTACGAATTTTAATCGTAGCTTCAGTTATCCTATGTAAAATTGAAAATTCACTCTATGATCTTCAAAGTCTTAATATTATCTGGTTTTTGACCTGACAGTTTTATTACTTGTCATACGGCACTTAAAATAATTGAAACATTTAATAATAACTCTTTGAATATTTCGAAACTTTAATTACAATTTTATTAAATCATGCGAAATAAAGAATCAAAGTATCGTTGTATCAAATACACGATATCTCCTTCGTAATAGAACGAAATATCTGGTTCAAGCATTCAAATTATTCAAATAGAAGATTTCCTAACTATTTTGAGCGCCATATACTTACGATTATAATTAATATTCACATACCTGTCGGCGATGCATTGTCTTCTTTGTATCCTCTATATCTATTAAATATCCTCCTTTTCATTTCCACTGCCATTTGCTTCGTTCTGAATACGTATCATTGATATTTACACGTTCACACGTCCACACACACGCGCGCGTAACTAATATACTAACCGATAATCTCGACAAATCAAAAGTTCGAAGGACGATCCATTCCATACAACGGAATCTCCTACACTAATCAAAACTATTGTTGATTCACACGGTAGTTCCAATGTCATACGTATCTCCCAGAACTCTCGAATAGCTGCGTTTCTTAAACCACGACACACGAGTTTGAACATAAACGACAATAATAAAGTAGAGAGGCTCGAGCTAGGAGTTTGTCCGGCGCAGAGGAGGACAGGGAAAAGGATAAACCGACGTAACGGCAAGCGACCTCGAACTGATCCTAAACAGGAATTCAATGATTAGAAAACAGAAGGTAAAGATTTAAAGAGGAAGAAAAATTTAATATATTAGGTTAAATGTAAAGAGATCATGCATTAATAATGTAATATTTTTTTATGTTAGGAGTATTGAAAAATATAAAAACTAATTTAATGTTAACAAATGAAATTGTTAATAGTCCTTTTGTCTCACAGATTTAAAAGAGAGATGATCACGCATCTAATGATCACGCGCAATGTATAAAATCTGTACCAAGAAAATTGTAGAAAATAAAATATATTTTCTTATAAATATTATTTCTTATATTTATCGTTGTATCGTACACTTTCCGTTTGTTTGTAAAAGTTGATACAGAATCCTGACAGACATGTAAATGTCAGAATAGTAACGTTCTCTATTTACAAAACTGTTCTGTATAAAATAGCAATGTGTAAAGTTGTATATTACAAAATTACACTTTGTTATTTGTATTCTATTATGTACATAATTAAATATTAATCTTTAACGATTATTATCAAGTTGTAAAAGAGAGACGTATGAAATCTTTCCCCTGTAGAACACATTCTATATATCTCATTTCGTATTATAGAAAAAATATAGTCATGTCTCTTCTTTCACACATTGATAAAGTCTCACGGCTCTATACTTTATTCGATAACCGCACTATCATCATTTGATTATAAATTATTTCGCTGTAGTTCGCTTCTGTAATAAAATTAGATAATACTTTGCTTACGTCAATTTATCCTAATTCGGTTTTACGATATTTGTAGCAGTACTAAGTTAAGTTTCTCAGTCATTTACAACGGTAATAACCAGTTTATGTTCAGGCCAAGAAAACGTCTTTGGAAGTTGAATCTGAAATATATATTGAAAATAAATTATCATAAAGAACTACTGTTAAATTAGTTTGCTATATCGATACTATTAATTACCTGATTTGGTGAATTTAGAATTTGGAACTCTTGAGCCATATTTTCACTCAGATCTTCTGGAAGCAGAACTTGTAACCATGGTCCCTGAACTACATATGGTTTTTCTTTAGACACTAAAGTGCCCGTAACTGAAGGAGCAACTATCGTTATCGCTGTATTAGATAATATTGATTTGAACGTGAAATGCCTTCCGTGCATAACACGACCCCTATAAAAACACATTTATGTTTAACATTCATTCAATAAAAAGATTAGCTAAATAATGCTACAAGCATATTTACTTTATTGCTAATGGTAACAAAGATCCGGCTTCAAGATTAAATGTCAAATGAAGACCTGGTAAAACTTTGATAAAACTTTCGTTTGGTAAATTTGTATCTTGCTCACAAGGAGACAATCTTTCTGACTTAATAATTGGTTTTATATCTTCATCTTCTTCGTCTGATTCGCTTTTTGTCTCTCTATATTTCTCTGTACTTTTATCACTGTTTACTTGGACCCACCTATGAAATATAAGTTAATATAATACACATTCTACATATTAAGTAGATCTTTCACTGATAAATACAGGATATACTTACCAACATTTCGCAGATACACCACTTAAATTAGAACCCTCCTTTTCTATACCAGTTTCTATTTTCTCTGCTATAGAGGGATCATCTTCCATAACAGAGTACATCCTTCTCATCTCAGTTAACAACCATGGTCCGCAACCACGACTAGACTTCAGTAAATTTACAAGGCCTAAACCATTCCAATGCTGTGCAGCTTGTAGTTCTTCAGAAGTAACTCCTACAATTTGAACAAATGAAACCTGTAACATTGTACATGAACCATTAAAAATATTTTATTTTAAATTTTCATGTATTTGAAAAACAAACCAAATTAACTGAACAATTTTACTCAAAAGTAATTTCAAATAATAAACTTACATCACCATGTGGCGTAGATATGGATGCTGGTAACTGTGGATCCCTGCCCATTAGAATTTGCGTGATGCGCCCACTGCCATTGTCTAAAGGTGCATGCCATGAAACATGGTCTCCAGGTAACAACATGTTACCAGAATTAAAAACATATTTTGCTAACTGTTGCATCACATTTGCTGGCCAAGTGGGAGGAGTCATCTCGTTCCTTTCCCTGACTAATCTAAATGTTAGCTCAAATCCAAAGCCACTCGGACGACCTGGACCACTTTTTGGATGTATTCGCCCATCTCCATGCAGATCTGATAATCCAAAACTTTAACAAAAAAAAAAGAATATTTCTTACTCCAACATCAATAAACATTATTGTTTTGTGGAAAAAGAAAAGATAATTAAAATAAGATTTAAACAGAAAAATGACAATAGAACTTTCAAGGACTATTGGCAGGACCAAAATAACTCTAAACTTAATCTCAAAACGTATACTAGATTTAGTGAATGGTGGAACGTATTTAGACAAGGCAAACGGAAAAGAGAGAAGACGTGCGGATCTATTTCCGACGCGTCGCGCTTCAAATGACTTTATCTTCCTGTACCCTATACTTTCTATATATAGAAAAAGAGAGAACTATTGGAACAGCTGCTCCAGACTGAAGAAGGAAGGGTCACCCATTGAAAATGAAAAAAAAAAAAAAAAAAAAGAATAGGCGCCCTTTCGCGGTAGACCATTCGTCATTCGGCGCTTAGTTTTTAATGAGGAATTCCTGAAACGAGCATTCATTTATCTTTCGACAACGCGAGTTATATATCTGTCTATGTAAAAGTCATATTTCGGTAGTTGTAACTCAATACAAAATTTAATTTTCTAATAAATAGATATTTCGGGTAGATCTCTAATATAAAAACATAATACAAGATATTCTTTAAATTTCTATAGTGTCGTATGTAATAGGAGACGGTAAAAGCTGAAGTTAGTAGGTTGTAACTACTCCAAAATGCTCGTGCCTAGCTTCAATGTACCAAAACGGTAAATGTAATCCCCGAATGACAGGAATGGGTGACACATACACGTGTCATCGAGGATGTGTCGGAAAAATAACATGAACCCACATCAGAGGCACACTCCTACTATTCAACAACGTGACACTAACGAATACCCGACTTCCCGTTTTTTTCTAACACTTCGATTCTTCCTCCTTTACCAGGCCACTGGAAAAAAATGTGACTTGTCTCTTTTGAATGAACGATGCGCCGCGGTGTCACTTTAACGATCGCGTGCGCAGCGGAAGAAATCGTTGACAGATCATCATAAAAATTTTGTACTTCAGACTTATTCAAAATATAACCAATAAATACAAACTCATATTTTTGAGAATATAATTAAAAGAAATAAAACCGCGGTAGAAAATTGTTTTGCTTATCAAGTATTATAGAAAGCACTATACTTTGGGTATTTCACATATTTTTTGTGCAACTTCTCAATTTTCAATCTCCTGTAAGTGCATAGAAATCCGCAGTCTAGTAATAATTTATAATTTATCTTTTAATGCTTTTAAAATATAATGATATTCTCCTGCTTGTTGATTACTTGTATTAAATTACATGTTTATTGAAAAGTGTATTTGGATGAATGGTTAAGTGTTTCGAAATAATATGTAGAATGGTGAAACTCACCTAATATAGTGCCAATGTGGTGGTATTCCCAATTCCGGGCGGCCAGAATTTTCGTACATGCTTATGTAGTCGAGAGGATCTGGACCCCCCAACCTAGGTAAAGGTGCGCAGAAAATCTCAGTTATTTCGTTTTACATCCGGTTAAATGTACGTACGGCTAAGGGTGGCTAAATATAAATCGTCTTCCCTTCTTGTGCAAGAGTTCCATACCCAAACTCGATAGGAACCACCTTTCTGACGCAGTACTTTACGATTTTGTATCGATCGAAAAATTCAAAGATTCGCGATAAAATAAATAAATCCAATTGAATGTAATATAATAATATTATTTAACAAATGATAATTTTATATCGTAGAATATAACACGTATAATCTTGCAAATAAATAAGATGTAAAGACTACTTTCTAATATTGACTGTTGTAGTAATTTGTTTCTAGAAATATTAAATATTTATGTCATTTTTCTCATTTGTATTATTCCGACCAATTATGCAATCCTAATACAAGTTTACGAAGAAAAACTATTGTAATAAAGCATCTAAGTACTAAAAGTAAATAATATTTAAGAATGAGTAAAGAAACAAGGCAATAAATTTTAATATATTTGCATTATGGCCCATAGGAAACGCGTCGTAAATTAATTCCAGTATATTTCAATACACTATACGATAAGGAACTGAACTGCAATACCTAATATATTATAAATACAAATAATAATAGTGTAACGCATTTCTTCTCCCGTTCTGTCATAAACACTGAACATGAAATTTAAAGCTTCCACATTAGTACCGCTAGAAAACCACTTTTTATTGGCAGATTAAATCGAAGAATTCTTACCAGTATTTTACAACTGCAGTGACAGTGAGCGGATTGCTTTGGTCCGGATAGATCTCTTTACAAAGATTGTGCAAAGCATCAAGGCCTAGAGCTCGTGCTGTCGGTGCCTGGATCGGTTGTCCCGGTGGAAAACTTCGACAAAATTCTTCTCTTTCACGCATATTTCCGTACATATACGCAGATTTCCAACTACAAAATGTACTGCTTCGAAAATATTATGAATACGCAACACACGATCACTTTGTTTATTGTGGTGCAACCACTGTGTGCACCTTCCACCGAGCACGAAACATACGTCTCTGATTCCTGACAAAACTAAATTCTTTCAGAGCGGACGACCGAATGATTCCAAAATCACTGCGCGTCTTTAAAAGTCACTATAGGCAACAGGGGAAAACACTTTTTCATTAGTCGACGTATTTAAAGCGTGTTTCTATTGGTTCCTTCCGATCGAGACATAATAATCCAATAGAATAATTCTCGTACACAATTACATATGCTATCCAACACGAGTTACACAATTGAAGGTGTACTCTATCGGTGTGTTCTGACAAACTTTGAACAGAAGTGCATTTACATGCATTCTTCGGCAAGATGAGGTTACGATATTCGGTTTTATTTTTACTTTGTCTCTTGTGGGATTTACGAATATGTTCGGGAACTATGTCAGCAAATAATACCACAGACTTCCAGCAAGAGTACAGACCCGAAGGTCCATTGGTAATGTGCAAATTTCTGTGAGTATTTACTGAGCACTCGCTGGCAGTTGCTTATTTGCTAATAAAGAATTAATTCTATTTCGCTAAATTGTTTATTTATATGGTATGTTTTTCAGGCCAAAAGAATTTATAGAATGTGAAAATCCGATTGATCATAAAGGTAATAAAACTGCCAAAGATGAAACTGGATACGGTTGCGTAAAGGTAATATTGTATACAAACATAGAGCTATTATACATATATACAGTGGCTTAGTAAACGTTTTCTTTCTAGTTTGGAGGTTCCAAGTATGAAGATGTTGAGAAAACTAAAGTGTCATGTACTGTATTACCACATATTGAGTGTTATGGACCCAGAACATTTAATCGGGAAGGAGTTCCTTGTATAAAATATAGTAACCAGTTTTTTGTTACTACTTTACTATATAGTATTCTGTTAGGTTTCTTGGGTTTGGATCGGTTTTGTTTAGGACACGTTGGTACTGGTGTTGGCAAATTATTGACATTGGGGGGAGTGGGTGTATGGTGGGTTTTTGATATAATTCTGATAGTCACAGGTTCTTTACAACCTGAAGACGGCAGTAATTGGAATCCTTATGCATAATATACCAAACAGAAGGAACAAATTCCAAATCTGCAAAATAAAATCAAGTGTTTTGTATGCTATCCTTTATAAATAAATATTCAATAATTTCGAATTTACGAAATTACTGAGATACTTCTTGTAAAAATGAATATATATTTACTTGGATATATATATATCTTAATGTGTAAATAAATATTCCTGTTAGGAAAGTTGCTTTTAAATATCTATGGTTCCTATCCCATTTTTTTTTTTTTTTTTTTTTTTTTTATTAAAAGCATTGACTTTGGAAGAATTTGACAATTATTTTAAAAAAGCGCTTGGTTACAAATATACATGTATAAATATGTTTCTACACTTATCTATTATAATTCATAATCATCTGGGTGGTACAGTTCACTAAGTAATCTGTAAACATATGATGGTGCATTTCCACCCCTGAAAAAGATAAAAATATATTATTACATAATTAACTTGGACATAAAAAATTAAAACCTTTAACGTTATTGTCCTTACGAGTTTGAAATAAATAATGTAACTAATTCTGGGGGCACATAATCAAAAACTGGATTATACACATGAATTCTTTCTAACAAAGATGCATTTGCACCATTAATTACACCTTGCAGTGGTGAATCATGTTTGTTAAAACCATCTTGTTCATGAGAGTAAAGATAGAGCGGCGAGAGTTTATACAGCGGTAGTAAAACCATTACTGGTACAGAATAATGTTTTGCAGCTTGAGCAACTGTATGTGAACCTGAAATAGCTCTCAATCCTCCATTTGCCATGACAGAATGTGTACCAATTATTACTTTATTCACTCGAGACATCATTGCAAAAATTGCTACATCTGATATTAAAGTAGTTTTGATTTTTGCCTTTGACAGATTTACTGCCATTTCATGACCCTATTAATGATCAAAATATGTTTAGTTAGATTTATGCAAAATTTGTAATATAACGCATACATACGCTTAATGACGGCCCTCCTTCAGCCACTATAACTTCGAAAGCTCTTGTTTTAGCTGCTCTATTAAAAAATTCCTCCACTAATGTAGATTTACCAATTGTCATAATAATTTCGTTAGAATGAATGTGTTCAGAAGCTTGCTGTGTAATATTTTCTGCACTAAAAGAGAAACAAACAAAGTATAACACTGTATAAAACATAGTTCCTTATAATTTCCTTGTTCATTAGAACTAACCAGGTTTCTAACTCAACTTCAAATTCATTAATATGTTCTATGATAGCTGATTTTAAAGAAGGTACAGAAATATTAAAATCAACTTCCTGATCACCTTCAGCAGTGAGAATTTTATGTAGAGATTCTTGTGTATCTGTTTCATCGGTATTATTTTTTAATTCAGAAGTATATTCTTCTCTAATTATTTGTAATATTCTACGGACCATATTTCCAATAGAGAATTCAAGGGGAATAGCTTCCACTAAATACTTTCCATTTTTTGTAATTATATTGATTAGATTCCTGTTAAAAAAAATATATATATACATACATATATATAAGTAATTTGCTTTTGTTATATTCTTATTTTTTGTACAATCATATATACCTAAGAAGACACACAAATAAAGCACTATGAAATAATAAAATGCTTTGTCATTTTAAGTGAAAAAGTTCAGTCAAAGATAAATCTATTATTTTTAATAAAAATACTATCAGTAACTGGAGTGCTAATCATATTAAACATTGACATCTCTTTATTTAGTGTTTCTTAGATTTACATAATGTTATATTGTATAGAAAGAAATATAATTCCTACTCAGCAGTAGTCCATTCTGCATTATTTATGATATCTTTCAGAACCAATATAGTAGCCACTACGATATTATGTGTACCTTTGACATCGCTAAAATACAAAATATGATGAAATTTCGCTCAACTCGAGGTTAGACTACTTTAGTAAATCCTTACCCATAATGAATATCATTTATTAAATTTAACATTCCTTCGTTGATATCCTCGTCTTCCGTGTTAACCATTTTAACCAAAAACTATTAGAAATTTTCTTTCTCGTAAATATTATTCCTTTCTAGTAAAGCAGTATGAAGGATCTGACCATTTTTCCTATCAATATAATATAAATTATATCGATAATATCAACATGCCAACTGCAACTACTGGTAAACTGAAATAATGATTGGTTCTTGGTTTTGCTTTCCTTCTCATTTGGCTCTGTTGCGTTGCACGTGTATTTTAACCGCGTGACATGTGCACTACACGTTCGATTTTCGATTTCCAACATTTAATTTTGTTATAAATACTTTGAGGAATATTTGATAATTTATTTGCTTCAGTTTATTTTTTGGTCATTACGGCATGGCTCGCATTGGGAACATTGTAAGTATGATAAACCTAGTGATGTATACATTTTTTTTCATATGAAAATGATCCTTAACCTATGTATGTCTGTATAAATATTACTGTAAATTTGATTACAATTGTAAACATTGAAAAGTCGTTGTCTCGAATTTAAGATACGTTATTTGTTGATTACTTTATATCACTGTAACAAAATCTTCTAAATTTGCAAAGTTATTTTAATATTTAATTACTATTTTTGATGGTATATGACTAAATTTTATTTTGATATATTATATATTATATACCAATATATATATATATATTTATTTATTTATTAATTTAGAACAAATTATTTTGATTTTAAGACTGCAGATCAATTAATAGCTGGTAGCAGTGTCTTGTCTAGGCCTGCAGAAGAATTTGACAATGATGTAAGTTACAAATAAACGACAAGAAATAATGGAATTTATGAAGGTAATAATCACAATAATTCCCTTTTTCTAGCCCTCTGTAGAAGCAATGTGGGCAATGAAAGCCATGGAACACGCTGAAGTTTATTTTAATGTAAAATAAATTATAATATAATTGACTTAATTCTATATAACAACAAGCAAAAGAATCAGAAATTTTTGATTTTTAATTTGAAATTTCTATTTTAGATTTTATGTTCAGTTGATCCTAAATTTTTGAAACTTACACCTCATGATGAACAAATATATAAAACCTTTCGTGATGCTTTTCCTGATCTCAAAGTAGATAAAATAAATGAAGATGAATTAAAATCATCTGAAGGAAAGATGAAATGGAGACCATTTTGTGAACAATTTAAGGGACTTGTTGAAGATTATAGTTTTGGTACATTGTTAAGAGCAGACTGCCAAGGAGATTACTCAGAAGAAAACAGTATACTCACAACTAGAATACAATTTTATGCCATTGAACTTGCCAGAAATAGAGAAGGATTCAATGATGGTATTAGACAAAAGTACAAACCAAAGCAGGCTACAGAAAAATCATAAATTGATAATTATAATATTCTGATATTATGTGTTAATTACTTGGATAGCGTGTAATTTTTCATCTACAATTTTTTATAACTTGAATATATAAGATACTACAAAATGTTATTTATAATAAGCAGTGTCATGAAATAAACGAGTTTAAGAAAAATATATTATTATCAGTACAAAACTTTTATTTCATATTTTTTATTCGTAAACTAACTAAAGGATTTGATGCACGTGCTTGATACTTTAATTGTGTAGCAGTAGGTTTAGATGCTGCAGCTTCTCTATTGAACTTTCTCTTTCTGTTAGTACCAATAAGCCTTTTCAAAGTTGGTGGAACTATATATTCTGGTACATCCTTCAGGTGTGATTGTAATTTTACAGTATGCAATGCTTTGTCTTGTCTCAATGATTGTAGATCTTTTGGATTATCTTCAAAATAGCTTTTTAATTTTTGACAATTAAGTACCTCTTGTTTTATCTCCTTTAGACGAGCTTCCCGAACAGCAATTCTCGTTACTGCTTTCCAGGCATCTCTAGCTCGATATCTGAAAACAAATATTTATGAAGTCAAATGTACAACGAGCTTAAAATAAAACTTTTATCTAACATACCGAAAACCTTCGACCTCTTCTAGCTTGAATTGATACGTCTTAAATAATGTATCACGATTATAACAATGTTTTAATTCGCTTTCAACTTGTTCAAGAAGCGGTCTTTCTCTTATCGATACAAAACTTAATGCCGTTCCTTGATTTTTACCTCGAGCCGTACGTCCGGCTCTATGAATGTAAGAATTTACATCTTGAGGAAAATCGAAATTAATTACATTGGACACAAACTGAAAATCAATACCACGTGCGACACCGGATTCTTTGTCCTTCTTTCGTCTTCCTCTTTTAACTTTTATTATATGAGGCTGTCAGAAATAAAAATTAGAATTCTATACTAGTCTACACGTACACATAAATTGTATATAAACATATAATATTTACTTCTTCTAAAGATTTTTCATCTGATGCTATTATAATGTCATATGTTCCAGAATTAAATTGAGTGACTGCTCTACATCTTGAAACTGCTGGCAACTCAGAGTTTAAAACACAAGTTGGTATACCAAATTGTTCTAGAAACAACTTTAGCTTGTAACATCTATCTACTATATTTACAAATATTATAGTTTTTCCTCTAAAAAAATAAATAAAATTTTTTATTAATGAATTACAAGTTTCTTCAATTGTACTATTCAGTCTCATGGATTTACCTAATTAAATGTAACTTTAATAAAGCATATAAAATAGCAGCTTTGTCATCCTCTTCTGCTGCAAGACTATAATGTAATAATTGCGATAACGGAGCTAATGGTGGTTCTTCTAATTTTAAGATCGCTGGATTACGAAGTACCAACTTTTTAAGCGTTACCACATCTTCTGATAATGTTGCAGAGGCTAAAGCTGCTTGGTATACCATAGGTAAATAATTCAATAAACTTTTTATTTCATCCTCATACCCAAATGAAAATACCTGAAATATAATAATAAAGTTGTTATATACACAAATAAGTAATTGGATTAAGATTGCTTACCAAATCAGCTTCATCAATTATTAATGTTTCAAGAGATTGGTTCAATTTCATATTATTTGCTTTTAAATGTTGTAATAGTCTACTAGGAGTACCAATAACAATATCAGGTTTTTCTGCTAATAATGGTTTCTGTGCACTAAGATCTAATTGTGGACTGACATCAATAGCTTTTACTTCTCTGCTACATTTTGCTGTTAAGCAAATTATGACATCATGTATTTGTTTACATAACTCTTTACTCGGAGCTACGATAAGCCCTTTAATTTCTTGTTTCTTTTGCATCCGTTTATTCCATAAAATTTTTTGTATAAGTGGTATAGTAAATGCAGCTGTTTTCCCAGACCCTGTGCGAGCTCGGATTAAGATATCTTTTCCCTCCATCATTAATGGTATAGCTTTCTCTTGTATCAACGTAGGTTCTACCCAACCTAATTTCGCGATAGCCTACAATATTTAATTTTATACGTAAATGTACAATTACGAATGGGAAATTAATTTTAGGAAACAGAAATATAAACTATGTAATGGTATAATAATTTATAGTAAACAATTATTTATACATTGGAAATATAACCTCTTTTTTAGGAATGATAAAAATGTACGATATCTTACCTTTAAAATTCTGTCGTCTAGTTCTAATTCAAAAAAACTTTTCGGTTTAGTTTCATTCTCATCATCCACTTCCATTTTGTTCGATGCCACAATGAACAAAAATATGCTTTTCAAATTAAAAAGCACGTGTCTATTTGTCAGTACAACTTGAACTGTTTGTTTCTATCGACTTCCGCTAACGAGTGCCGCCATTTTATATCTATCTCAAAAAGATAATTTTATCTTGATCTCGTATCTAACTTCAAATGTTTATATTGTACGTACAGAAAACAAGGTAGAAATTGTTTAATAATAAACTGCAAATTGACTTCGTTTTGACGATAGATAAAAATTACGGCAAACTAAAATATATACTATTAGAAACAACATAAGAGGATAGAAGACATAACAAAATTGTTAAGAACAGCTACTAGTTTTATTACAAGAAAAAAAAACGTTTTTGGAAGGTGTATAATAGATTCGACAAGAGAGACCATTTCTAGAATATATTGCTATATACACACTTTAATAACCAAAAACAAACATTACAGTAATAATATTGTTATTAATATAATATTATGTAATAATAGAATCGTTTATCAATTGTAGTGTAAACACTAAAAATCTTGCTTTTTCTTTTATTGGAAAGAACAATGCATTCGCTTTGCCTCTTTATTAATTAATATTAATTCATGATCGTCGCGAAGTGGCCGCGCTTGCGATTCGGCGTCGATCGCGACTGAAGAAATTACATTAATTTCGCACGGAACAATTTTCGCGCGCGGGCTTGGAAACTAAATTATCGCGGAAGCGATCGATAGTTCGTCGCTGTTGATCCCGGGCATCGATTCTCGATGCGATCGAGGCCGCCTAAAAGGCTTAAAGGGTGGGGGGAGGGTTCTGGGTAGGTATCGAGGTATCGCGAGCGCGGCGAATCGCGACCCTGTCTCGTTTACCTTAGAATAATAAATATTATAGTGCAATATCTAAAAAATCTGTCTTTTTTATGCAACTTACACATTCAAATACAGTGTACTCGAAAAATTTACAATCGTTATTGCCCTTACAAACATTAAATCTCTATTCGAGTGTTGGTAAATCCGCGATCCCTCTCTCTGACCGCTAAAAAAGAATGTTTGATTCAAAATCGTGTGAGTGCGTGTGTGAGAATCAAAAAAGAGGTGCAGCTGCTGCTGTAGTGATACGAAAACTGTCGTGTTTTTTTCATCCTTCTCCTTTTTTTCCCTTTTCTTCTTATATATATGCATATTCATCGTGTGTACGCGTACATGAGTACCGTTTATACATGTGTATGTTACGCGCGCGTGTGTATGTATGCTCATGCATCGCGTACGCGTGATCGTAGAATCCGATGTTATCGATCGTGCGTGTACGATCCGTAATAATATATCTAGGCTCTCTTTTGCATTGCATTTCTTTTTCCCCCGTTCGTCCTCGATTTCTCGCCAATGTTTCGGCACTTTTTGGTCGTGGTTAACTGTGCGGGCTATATATCCCTGTATACCATACATAATATACATATTATATTGTATACGTTATAATACGTGTATTATATATTCCGCAAGTATATCCTGTCGCAACGAGCAATTCATCGCTCGACAGTCCTAGTTGATACTCGAGTTTTTTCTTCTTTTTTTTTTTTCTTTTTAACACTGATGATAAATTACAGTTCGCGTGCGCACGTTTTATATATTATGTACAATCGCTTACATGACCGAACAGTGTTGAAGAAGGTAGAGAACGGTAACGTGAAACACAATAGAGTCACGTGACGATTTTACGCGGGAAAAACCGTCGTCGTTTTATCGACTGCTCTTGCTTGGGCTGCCTGGTGTAATAAAAACGGCACTAAAAGTTCGCGCACGTATACAATGCTCGTGATTCAAACACACGGATTCTATCTCCCGCAGGGAAATCAGATAAACCACCGTTCGCCGAGGTAAAACGTAAAATCCTCTTACGTGTGTCTGTGTATGGAAGTTTGATCTTATCACGCTTCTAAACTAAAATACGAATCGATCGGCAAATTTTTCGATTATTGTGTCAACAAGAAACATTCTCCATAGTGGTGGAGAGGGAATTTTTTGAGCAACTGAAGCTTGTTGAAAGAAAAGTAAAGTAAGGTTAACAGAACGAAAATCATCGTGAAAGATTAATACGTGCTTCTGTACATTGTACATTGTACATTCTCTTCTGGTAATGTACGGTCTGCTTTTTTCTTCTTTATAATTGAACAAGTAAAACACTTAACCCTTTCGTCACTACGGACGACCATGGTCACTCGTCATGAAGACACTTTAGTATATTGCAGGCGATTATGGTCGTTCAATGTTTTTGCGCAAAAGATGAAAATATCATTTGTGCAAAAATCAATGTTATCACTAAAGAGAAGTTATTAAAATATATGCGTATATTTTGTGAGCGAAAGGTAAGAAACCTTTTCTTGTAAATAAAATCGTCTAAATAAAACTATTTATCGTATACGTTTAATTACATCATCTACCACGTAAGTATAATCGAAGAGAAACGCTAGATAACTGTAGCGAAAGGGTTAAGAATAATTCGCGGAAGTCGCACGATGAATGTTCGTTCTTCTACGTATAGCAACTAATCAACAACATATAATTTACGTAAAAACACGTTGTATTTACGTAAAATCATGACACTAATACGTAACAACACAGATTGCTATGAGAGAGCATTGCTTTCGAGTTCAGTTCGCTAGGTGGAAGGATATACATAACCGTATCAATCAAACGAGTCTGATCAATGAATATATTTAACGATCGATATTTCAAAAAGCTTGCTTCCCGAATTCCGTTTATTCTCAGTTTACTTCCACCGGTTGCATGTCTTACGGTTATCACAATACAATTTTACGACTTCTACAGAATAGCTTTCGAGTTTTGAGAGGTTCGACGATGAACGGACATAGAAATGGAGACAGGGCTGAGAGAAAACTGTAGACACCATACAAATACAATTATCGAAAAGATAAAAGCTGGATAGATACAAAATACTCACGTAATACAATCGATAGGAGATATGATTGTTTCGAAGATGTATTACGATTAATATTATGAGATCTTTATTTTTCGAGGTTTTATGATTATTAGCCTTTCCTTTTAACTAGGCTTGCTTTGAAAAAAAAAAAAAAAAAAAAAAAAGAAAAAATGAAGCTTTAAAGCCACGATAATAATTCTACGCTACTATTTTTGGAATACCACCCTATAAAACTTTAAACGCTATATCTTTTACGAATACTATCATGGAAACTCTAAACGCCAATTTCAGCACTTATTCTGCTACTTCACATTTGTACATAAAATTGTACACTTTTTATTATCATTCTATTGTATAATGTATTGTCTCTCTCTTCTTATAAAAATTATAATTTCTCAATTCCTCAAGAGTTAATTATTAACTACTATATTATCGATTGCTAATGAAAATGATATAGTAAAACCTCGGGAAACTTGTTAGTTATTCGAAACGCTTCGAAACAACCAACTTTCGTTTTCGAACGATACTCACGGTATCACCGAAAATCATAAACATACTTCTCGATACGTCTCGATAATCGAGCAATGTACCGAATGAGAAATTCATACCGCAATTCCGAAAGGATAGAAGCCACAATTTTCTCTCAACGCGGATGATGCCAGGAATCAAGACAAGAAACCGAAGGAATGAGATGAAGAAACACGCGACGGTGATCGCGCAACGAAATCGAATTTCTGTCTTGACCTTCCCACGAGAAAAAGAATCGACGATTATGTCCTTTCGAAAGAGTCTAGCCTCTCGTTACACCTGTTTCCAGGACGTGAATTTCACGCGGGCTCGATAAAACTAACGATCGACAAGAGAAATGGAACAATTTACGATTTCGTTCGCGGAACAGCTGGATAACGGGGCGATACAGTAGCGGTATTAATGCCGGTTACAGTTAGGTAGCATTGGTAAATAGAGTAGCAGTTACTGACGATACGAATAGTTTTTCTAGACCTAGGATGTAGCTTGTTTTTCTTCAGGGGAAGGAGGAAAGATCCAGACGAAGATCTGGCGACTTAGGGAGGGCTAATCGATGACTATGTTCGACCTGGATCACTCGAGGAGAGCTGGTCGACTCGAAATCACCATGGGAAAAAGGTGAGCACATCATGACATTTTCAGGGGGGAGAGATCGATGGATTTAAAGTTCGATAAACTATGATTCACCGACTCGTTCTTCTCACGTTCTTTCAGAAGGTTTCACCGTATCGTGCGATAAATCTGAGACTCGATAGGAAAAATCTCTGATGACGAGTGGAAGGCAGAGCCATGAATCGTAAAAAATACACCAGAAATTTATACTCGGGGTAAAGATCATTGGAATCTGAGAATCGGGACCTGATGCTAACTATATAGAGTCTGATATGTAGATTTTGGGCCAGGTCTGGGTCGTCTGTGCGTCACATTCACGGATCTGCTATCCGCGAGGATCACCGTGATCGATCGCACAGTCGACCAGCGACGCCTTTTCTAAGATTGGATTGTTCGAATCGCGCGATATTGGTCTTGCCGTGGATTAAACAGACACATATTATAGCTCGCTGGGCGTCGCTGAATCCGCCTAACAGACAAATTCTGCTCTCTAACGAATGAGTTGCAAAGATATGTAACGTCGACTACAAGGTATAGTGTATTTTTCTCTCTCTTTCTCTCTCCCTCTTTCTGTATCTAACTATTTATTATATATACCTTTTTTTCTTTTTAATATTTATATATATTTATATATTGTATCTCTCTCACTCACGCAGTCTCTAGATTTTAAAGCACTCTCACGCCGGTTGAGACGATCACATGTGAACACTCGCAAGCCTGTCCTACATGTACTGATGACGTAGAATACAGCTATATAAATTATATCTCTTATATGCTTACAGTAATTGTATATCGTTTATATATACATATACGCTTATATGTATATATACGTATGTACGCTGCCAGGACAAGAATAGTAGCCGTGAAAGTGTGTTTTCAAGTTGCACATAATTTCTCGTAGAGTATCTCGTTCCTGCATCTGTCCTATGTATTTTCGTCTTGCTTCAGCTAATTTTCGTATTCGCTGGCGCGACAACGATTGCTAGCAACCGTCCATCATTTTCAAGACACACTACTCTTGCGTGGCACCGTATGCACTGTCTACTTACAGCACGTGTGTCTTACTTCGTTCTCCCCCATGCTTGCTCGCGTTATCTTTACACTCCTAAAGAAAATCTCCCCTTCGCGTAAATTCGACCGTATACCGTTCTACGATTCGTATCCATGCACCTCTAATGTACGTATTTATGTCTCTGTACGCCTGTCTCCCCTTTTCGTACGAATATCGCGTGCATCGGAGGATTTTATAAAACGTTACCCTGGAATTACGTAGTCCTCGATCGATCGCGGCACGATCGAACCCTCGATTGCTGAATTCATTCCCAATTAAGAATCCAACGTTCTCGATCCTGCGCATTCTATCAAGCGATTGATTCAGAGAATTAGTAATCGAACGTTTTACATTACCAAAATCATGGTTTTCAGGTTGTTACACTACCCCTTGTCTTCCATCTATTCTACACCATTACGATATTGCCGAGCTCAACGTTTACGTACAACGTCACCAAGGTAATACCAATGAAAGGAAGACAAATTAAAGGCCCGTACACGCAAGATTGACCCAGAAGCTTAACACGTTGAACAGAGCCGATGAATCGACGAGGATCCGGTCGGGCTACCGTGATCGATCGTTCGACGAATAGATACCGCGATCAAGTACGGTGTTCACGTTCATCTTATTCCCTGTGCTCGCAGACCTCGCTTGTTTGCACCTGCACATGCGATACAGTATGCAGCTCTATGCGCACATATACATACATATATATCTTCGCAGCAACACGTTATAAAAAGCGACGCTTCGTTCTTTTATCCAACGAAAACGCTTTGAAAGACGCAAACGCGACGTTTTCTCTTTACGCATTTCCCTTTCGTGGCACTGCATCTCTCGCTTTATCCCTTTCGCTCGATCAATCTCTCCCAACATACACGCACGCAGACACACACGCACACGCACACATTCTCAGCTTCTTTTTTTTTTGTAAAAATTTTTATTCACCATTTTTTGTTTGTTTTGTTTACGTCTCTTATTTAGTTTGTTCATATTGTTATACATTGCACACTACTACGTTTGCTTCTCTGTTTCTTCTCTCTAACTCTTTTTGTTACCTTTTTTTTTTCGTTTTCATCTCTTTTTTTTACTTTTTTTTTCTTAACCTCCTTTTTGTTCTTGTCACTTTAACCGCGATTAAAAAATTTAAAATACTCGTATTACACGTAAGTATTTGTATGACCCTGTTTTCGTAAAGGCTTTCTAACATAAGTCGATATCGGCCGAGGAAGATAAAAAGGAAAAGGCGTCGAACGTGAAGGAAGAGAAGGAATCAGCTTGAAGAATGGTCATTAACAACGCGGATCATCCATATCGCTGGGTGCGGGTGTGATGCGCAAAGGAAACAGGGAACGCCTTTTTCTCGTGTATTTATACATATATTTCTTTCTTCTCTCATCGATGGATGCTTTCTGCTTTCGCTTTTTCGCGCACAGCGTTTCTCCTTCGATGCATCTCCGGACACGATCGCTCAAAGTGTTGGCACGAGCTCTAATTCCACTTTGCGTTGCTCCAAAATGATCCACGACGACGATTCTCGGCGAATTGATAATCTTTCGCGAGATTCGTTAAACCTTCCGAGCGACAAAGTTTCGCTTTGAAATAGACGAATATTATTGAAAATGTTAATATCTCCTAATCCTAGTTGGAAAAATAATTTTGACCCGCGTTATTCAAGTCAAATTACGAAGCTCGGAGGAATTTTGCCATTTTCGAAAAGGCTGGTGTTTGTTATTATTGTTCTTTTTACGAGAGTCTCGACTTGTTCCGTTCAGAGGGAATTTTGGAATAATATTTACTATGATGATCTTGCGTCGAAGAACATACAGACCTAGGTGAGTCCCTATATCTTATAAAATATTCGCGACTTCAATTCCTATATATCTAAAATTGATATGCGATGAGATACGATGGAACGTTTAAAAGCATATTTCGTTACGATTATTAATCAGACTTTTGCTCCTTACTCGGAAATTATTTCTTTTATTAGATCGTGGATCATCGAGCAAATGGATATTTATCGATCGTTCTGTTAACGCGAATTCTCACTCAGTCATCGAAGAAGACGAGGATGAAAAAGCAGGAACGGACAGCAGGGGATGGTGGAAATCACACGAACGGGAAGATGTATACTAAGTTTGCTTGGTTCGTGTAACGGAAACGTGTTACCCCGTTATCAACGTTAGACAACGCGAGACGATCTTTCGAATGGATCGCGAATATCGATGCAAACAATTAAAGCTCCCAACGTTAGAAGTTCGTATTATCGTATTTTCTTTTTTTACATAATCCCTGTCTTTTGGGCCCCCGTTTCGTGGGCCGCATTCTTAATTTACGTATGATTTGAACTGCCGTTGAAAACGTTCATTTTCCACTTCCATTTGATCGATTGCAACCGATGAAACGTCCCTTCACCTTCCTCCCTTATATTATATCAAAGATAAAATTGCAATCCCTCTTGTATCATACGTCTACGTTTATTTTACTTCTGTAATAATCGCTTACTTATTTATCTATTCTACTTAGGAGAATTAAAACATTCTTCGTTATTACGTTTCGCTTGTTCTTAAATGAAGCTCTAACATAGCGAGAAGTTAATTATTATATCGATCTAATCAAGCTAATTTCCGACAGACTGTAATGATTGTATCTCTTCTTATGAAACGTAGTTTAATTTGTCGAACAACAGCCTGTCCCAAACGTCTACTCTAAATCGCGTAAGGAAGACTCAATTGTTAAAGACTTAACGATTAAAGTAGATTATATGTAAAGTAGAGAAACAAGATGGTTTGGCACAAGTCCTACTATATTGTTCAGTCATTTAGAGATTCTCAAAAGTTCAAATCAAATAATATTATAGTCGACGCGCTATAATTTCGTTCTTGTATAGTTTACTACGAACGTTCTTAATGTTTCGAAAGAGTATTAAAAGAGATTTGATAAAATTCTAAAAAACGGACAATTCACTGGTCGCAACCGATCGAATATTCCTTCACTCGCTCGATGCCGATTTTTCCTGTCTTATACTCCGGCGAAGCCACTATATACCGTACAATCCTATCCCGATATCTTCGTACAAAAATCGACTACCCTCTCGCGTACGTAACGTATAGAAAAAACAATCTATAAATATAATATCTATAAACAGGATCCATCCATCCATCCATAAACGGACCGAGGAATTATTCTACGGCGCGAACAAAGAAGCACGGAGACATAGCTGGTTCTCTCTAAGTACGCGAACAAAAGGGAACACGAAAAATCGGCAGGCAAAGAGCTCGCTACTCGAGAACAGCTGCAGCGGCTACGATAATAATTGTACGTACGTGTATGCCTCTATATGTACGCGTGTGTATACACGTACGTACGTACGTATGTGTCTGTGCAACGACGATTTGGCACACGTAATTAATCAGTCCGCGATTATTTCTTTTTTTTTTTTTCATTTTGTTTCTTTTCATCTAAGCTTGGCACACTGTTTGAGTCGCTCGCCAAACAATCCCCACGATCTCCATATATATTCTCCTTCTCTTTCATATTTCATTTCGCTCCGTTCTTTTTATTTTTTGGCACACGTCTAAAGGAAAACAATTACACATATATATCTCGCGCGCATCCATGTATCTCTGCGATTCGATTATTCCAAGTGTGCCACTCTCTCCCTCTCTCTTTTCTATTTTCCGCGTACTCTTCCCGATTCCTCGTTTCGTTCATTATGTACCGTTTTCCCTTCGTGAATACCCGTTCGTCTCTCCTTCGTTTCTTTCACACACGCAAACGCACACAAGCGCACGCACGCACGCAAACACACAAGCGCACATCCGCACACACGCACACAGTCTCTCTCTTTTTTTCTCGCTTTCTCTTTCTCTCGTGTTTCTTTTTGTCTTTTTTTTTTACTCTTTTGCTTAATCGTTACAGAAAAATATGCCGTTGAGAATCTTCGCGCGGCCGTCCAAAATCGCGCTCGAGTCTTTTCTTTTCTTTTATTTCTCCACGCGCCCTTCAGACGAGAGAACTAAAAGGTCCTTTTTTTAATACTTTACTCTCTTTTTTTTTCTTTTTTCTTCTTCTTGCCCTTAATTCCGCGCCCCGCCGGAAGTAGGGCGCGTGCGCTTCAATATCCTATAAAAAACTAAGTTATTTCTTAGCTGATTGCCTTGCGTTACGGTTAAGGTTGGGCGACCAACACGGATCGTCGTGGACCACGCGCCTCCATCCTCTTCTAAACGCGCCGATCCACGCTCGATCGACCGGAAATTTCAACCCTCCAATCACTTCCTCTCGCTCTACGAACCCTTTTCACCTTTGTTGTCGACCCCTCGAATCGCAGTTCCAGCGTTCTTAATTGGAATTTTTTAATTGAAACGTCGGATTGTAGATCATTTGAGGCGTTGAGTCATCAGTTTCTGATTCTAGTAAGCTGATTTGTTTTTTCACCGTCGCTACGATTATTACATTCCACGATGCACCGGATTTCCAAACGGTCAGAGGATCGTTCGTAAAATAATACTCAATTGCGAAAGAAATAGCTCGTTTTACTTCTAGAAATGATCGAATGTACCTCTAGTCGAGGTTGAGCGAACCCGATAGTCCTTCTCTTATGTTTCGTGATATGTGGGATTAAAGTATCAAAAAGTATCGACTCTATGCTTACTCTATAATGTATATTAGTCGCCTAACTTGTCTTTAGGAAAGGATACGAAAAGATCCGATAATACTGTCTGGTTGTATCAAGGCATTAGCACTCTATCGGCTTGAGAGTTGTTGAAATACCTTCACGGTAATCTTTGTTATATTTAAAAAAATAACGAATCAATGGAACACACGATCCTTAAGAATCGTGCAAAGTGGAAAGTTCGATCGTCGAGTAAAAAATATCGCATATTTGTTCTACTACTATTCGAACGATTTATTGTGGTTTTTCTTAGTCACAATAACCCTGTTCTTCGTTTTTGTTCGATTTTTTATCGTACGAAGTTTAACTACATTTTTCGCAAAGTACTCTCCAAATTATCATTCTTCGATTATTTTCGTCTTTATCTACTAAAATTTCTAATACAAAGCAACCTTACGGTAATTATACTACAAAAACTACAAAAATCCAAAAACAACACAATTTTTAATTCTATCTTCTTATCACCTTATCTCCCTTCGAAAACTCTATCGAAAATATTTCTATACTCCGCACAAATTTTTTACTCAAATCATTGCCAATTATTTTCACGCTTTCTGCAAACATCGACATTCGTAAATCCGATCCTCCGATTCTTTCAAGCAACGTACGTCGCAGAAGATACGCCAGTTCGGGGAGAAATTTCGCTTTGAAACCAAGTTCTCGTTAACACGCCCGCTCTCTAGGTCTCGTGTCTCGGTCTATGCTTTTACGTGCATTCAGCGTCGACTCAAACACGAGACAAAAGTTGACAAATATTCAGGAAATCTCGAAAATAATCCACACACGCAACGGATAAAATTAATGTCAAGCGCGTGTTCCTAAACTGCAAAATCTCCAATTCCATTGTAAAATTCCACAACGTAGAAATACGTACAACATAATTTCGTACGAAAAATGATGTCTGTGTTACGAACAATAAGAATTCGATGATCGGCGCAAACGTGTTCAACGGCTCGAGATTGAAAGGCAATGGCGTCGCGTGGTCCAGCGACGACTTCCGGTCAGTGCCCGCGCAGTAAGGATAAGGCCCCTGCACTAACAGATTGCTCTACGCCACAACGTTACGAACGCGTTCCTATCGAAGTTGACGCGCGCAACGTCCTCGCTTTTCTTCGAATAAATTTCATTCGAGGGCAAATGACGAGACGAATAGGGAGGACTAATATCAAGGGATCGAATCTACGATTAATATTCTCCATATACACGAAAAAATTCTCTGTTCTCTGAGAAACAAAACGACCGACACGCGATATATCTGTTCCCCTCTGCACAACAAGCTGCTCGCAACTTGGCGCACGATTTCAGCTGCAAATCACGCGTACACGCGTGCGTACGAATATTCCGACGTGAAAAAGGGGGGCGGGAAGTGGTTGAAGGTGCAACCATTCATTCTGCACCGAAACAAAGACCATTCGACGATCGTCTGATTGTTCTTGGTTGGTTCATACAGCGAGAAGCTACGCCGAGATGGTCCAATTCTTTTTTCTCCGCAGCTACAGATCATTGGAAAATTCACGAGTTTCGAACGATCGAGATCACGGGTTTTCCAACGACTCGAAGAAATCTTTCGTTTCCGATGGTTTATTCGAGTAAAGTGTAGGTTGGCGCTAGCCGTGTTCTCTGCAGATTTTTCAAACGGAATCTGAAATTTCCACGTTAATACTGCAACGTATAACACTGATTCGTAAAGATTCCGATTGATGGAAACTCGCGAATTCTGCTATAATCTATAAACGAATATCGTCGACATATCGGTATCGATATATCGAAAGAGTTTGTGAGATTCTCTATAGAGGTACAAGTTACTCCGAGTGCCATGAATTTTCTTTCCTTTCTTCCTTCTCTGTGCTTTTCGTTCTACGATGGCCATTTCTACACGAGCCATCATTGGCGACTCGAGAATGGTCAACCATAAAGACACCTTTTTGCTGTTTGTTCGTTCGATCGATCCCTCTAGAAACGCGGCTCCTCTTCACCGTGGATCAAGAAGTTTACGAGTTACGATAGACGATATTCTTAACGGCTACTAGACGCTACGAAACTAGTCTGACTCGAAGGTATACGCTACGAGATAGAGACGTCCCGAATAATTAGTACGATTAGTCTACAGACTTTCCGTTCGACGATTCACACGTCGAATAAATACACGAGTTTGCTTGTTATCGGAGCAGAAGAAACATTAATTAGTTCGTAGCCTAGTCATATGTGTCACCGGATATGCTTTTCGACTATATCAGCCTCGATGATGGTTTCTAATTCGTGTAAAGAAATTATGACACGGGAAAAAATGATTCTCTCTTTGACGTTCCTACGTGACCGAGTTGGGAAACCATCAACGGAGTTTGGTGAAATGAGATTTCTTCTTCTTCTTTTTTTTTTACGTTTTTTTTCTTCTTTTTTTGGTTTTTTGCTTCGGTCGAAGATCGATAGACCGTGAACGATACTTCGTCCATCAAAGAATATACGACGAGAGATTGAGAAGAAACGACGAAGTATCGAAACTGTGATCATCGTTCTTCGGGCAAAGTATCGACTATCCGAAATCATTGGGACAGTTTGGAACACAAACAGCTCTCGCTCGCTTATTTTGATCGCGACGGGGCTGCTCTTTTCACTCGACTCGTTCCATGCAAGGTAATTATGTTTAATTTCTTTATAGAATTATGAACTGTACAATTTAGTTTCTTTCCACTGTTTGGAATTTCAGTTAAAAGACGTAAATTAATCCTTTCGTAAGTGTAATTACGATAAAGGGAAAAAAACTTGTAGAAAATAGTGAAACTCTCAAAAGTGATTCAAAATACGCTATAAAACCGACATGTACAAAGAACATTAAAATATAGCGAACGCGTGATATTATTTTACATTGAGCATATTTACGATATACTATATATATAAAGGTTAAGTAATATATATTAAAAATTCATACATTTCGAATAAATCCTTTTTCCTCACAGCCTCCTAAGTAAAAACACCTAACTAAAAGAGGACTCACACAATCGCCGAGCATATTAAAATTAATCTCAATTATAACGTTTTAGAAGCACTAATTTCTATTATCAAGTGAACATTCTAATTAATCTCGATTACGTTTCCTAATATAGATTTCCCAATGCTCCCTTGCTAGCGTCAAATAAAGCTTGCGTATCGCGCAAACCAACCAAAAAGCTTATTAAATGTATCTCTGTAATATTTATGTAAAACTAGGGAAATCTTTATTACATAACAAGATACTTAAAGTTTCAAATTTCTAATTAATGCGAAATCTTTCATATCAGAAATTTGTGTTGGCGCTCGTTTCTTCGAAATGGTATTTCATCGGTGTAAGGCGTGTGATAAAATTATAAACGAAGATATTACAAGGTATCGTCGGATCGAATTTAAAAGGATGAGTCGAGTGAAAAGATCACAGTATGCCTGTGTACATGCAGTTCTATACGTAAACGCGCGCGGCAATCGCCTCTTACTTAGCCCTTTCCTCCAAAACACGACACAGCGTTCACCGATCGATAGATCCTTGAAACGCGTGTATCGTCGTGATCGAGGAGGATTACACGCACGCGCGCACGTACTTGATCCTTCGAAGAAGGAGGAAAAAAAAAAAAGAAAAAAGAAAACATACCACCCTCTCTAGCGATTTTTATCATTTTCCTTTTTCTTTCCCCCCCATTTTCATCACTCTAGCGCACGATCTTTCTATTCAAAGCCAATCGATTACTGTTTCCTCGCATTTTTCATTCTTCCATCGTAGACTCTGTTTGACTCTCATTTACACACAACACTCGCGAGAACACGCACACTCACGCGACATCGTCGAATACGAACGATATGATCGTATAATAACCATTCGCCCACTCTACCACTCTTCTTGTTCAGTTTTTTTTTTTCCTGCTTTTTTGTTCTTCTCTTTGCGACCTCTGTGCCTTAAAAATTGTCCTTAACTACTTACTAATATAATCGATTCTAATCACAGCAATTATTTATTGTTGATATACACAATCATACAGCGTCTGCCGCCAACTTTTTTTCTCTTTTTACTTCAGCTTTTGTTCGTCTCGATATACTATATATATATTCATATATAATATTCGCGTGTTTATTACTCGAGTTGTTCGCTACAGAAACCTGCTTTACATTTCTCATCCGACCACTCCTCGTCCCGAATCTTTGCTTTTAATTCAGCACAGGCTGCCTTCTGGTCGTCAAACTATGTCGACATTTTATTTACCTTTGCTTCTCGTTTTTGCCATTTTCTCACCAATGCTTTTTCCGCGCATTTCTTCGTGCATTTTTCTTTTGAACGTTTCACGGTACGTCGTTATCGTACGTTCGACGATACAGGGCGAAAAAGGGGTCGTGGACGAGGAAACGGGACGCGAAGAGAATCACGCGGAATCGCGAAGACGAAGAGGACAACGAGAAGATACAGAGGAGGATGCAAGTCGCTATTGTATTTTCTTTTTTTTTTTTTTTTTCTACTTTGTTCTCTCTTCTGTTGCTCTTTTCCTTCTTTCTTGCCTGGTCGCGGCCTCAGTGTGTACATGTGTGCGAGTGATTATTGTTATCAGACTGTGGATGCTTATTCGAACTCATCTTTGTCAAATTCAGAATAATGAAAATTCTTTCACTCTCCGAATATCGTGATCTTACTTTCCGTATTTTCTATATTTTTATGTGCTTTTACGTAATTTACGTAACGAATGCATAAAACATACGCAGTCTCTCGTGATCGTAGTGAGAGAAGAGAGAAATGCTTCGTCGAGAACGCCGATGCACGATCGAATATCGTCTTTTCGCTGTCGCAATCATGTCAATGTTATAAATAATACGTTAACCGCTTAATAATAAGTTAATCGTTTCTTAATTTACGATATAAGAAAGAGCTAACGGATTTCGTTTTAACGCGCTAATTTGTATTCTCTTTACACGTTTCACTGTCACGTGCTGGTCACGCGAAAGGTTAAAGATAGTTAGTCATGGGCGGAAAAAAAAAAAAAAAAGAAAGGACAATGAGAATAGGACGAATAAAATTATACAATAAATAGAGACGCGAACATTTATCCGATTAACGAGTCGATGAAATGACGTATCATTCTAATGAACAAGAAGAACGAAATGAGTAAATCGATAAATATATATACAACGACACGAACAATAAATATTTACAAGATCAAATCACGAAACACTAAGATACAAATTTTGAGCGATCGAAATGCTACGAGCTAGAAAAAAATCTTTCGATCTAAAAAAAAAAAAAAAACAAGTTAAAAAAATCTTTCGACCTAAAAAAAGAAAATAAGCTAAAAAAAAGTCTTTCAAGCGCTGTAAAGCTATGCAACGCCGTATTGCACACGTTTCTCGCGTCCTCGACATTTAAACGAAGAAAGGAAAACGCGATGGCAAATAGGAAATTCTTTTTGTCAGAAACGGTCAAGTTTCTCGCGGCAACACGGCCAACGATCGTCTTCTCGGTTGACAAATTAACAAGAGACAGCTAGCGCGAACGACGCACGCGATTTGAAAGAACAATCGTGTAAAAAATATTGGGAATTTCGTGAGGGAAACACGCCAAGAGGGCGAGGAAGAACATTGAAGTATCCGCGGGAGGCGGAGCGCGCAAATCTTGTTCGGCTCCAAACGAGAACAACGACGAGCTTTCTCGATGATTTCGTACGGATTGCGAATCTTTGGCACACACATTGGAAGATTCCATCGATTTCATCGAAAATGTTGTTGGATTTCATCGATTTCATCGACGATCCTGTGGAAAATTTCGCCGAGGATTTCGTCGAACGACCCGACCGAAAGACACAGAAATATTTATCTCTGGTTCTCTTGCACAATAACTAAATAACTGATAGTAATATCAGCAAATTGATAAGCCACAGGTTGCAGATTACAAAGCTTGATTTTACAAATTTTACAATTTTCCATCAAGCGAGTTAATCAGACAAATTGCAGTTGATACAATTTACTTGTCGAATGCCATTCGTTTCGTTATTTTTACACCGCAGAATTTAAATATACAATTACTAATATCCCATAAGAGGGTGATATAACAGCAAAATCAGAAATCATTGTACGTATCGGTTGCTACTTACAATACTTACAGATACTGTGACGACATCAATTATTCGTGTTTCATTATTTTCACAAAATTTATTAAGTCGTTATTCCGACAATTCAATCATTTATGGTATCATTCTTACGCTCTGTTGATTTAAGACATGGCTATTATCATTACCAGAGAAACAGCGCGTAGATCGTTCGACGACGTCACTTCGAATGCACGCATCGTTACAAATAATCGTATAAAGAATGGACACCGAACGAAACGACACGTTTGTATTATATATGCATGCGTGTGTCCTATGTACGTGCACCGTATGTTAAGACATACTGCACGTCTCGAGAGCTAACATCACCCTGAATATATATGCGAACGACAACCAAGATAAAGACCAAAAAGACGGCGAGTTTTACTATCAATTTTCCATTCCTTGCCTTTCATATCTCCTTCTCATTCTCATAACTCGCCGATTTTACAAGACACTGAATTTACCCTGCAACGAATACACACACAGAGAATAATCGAGAAACGTTCGATTTTGTTCGCCAGCTGTCGCCGAAGCGAATTGAGAAGTTCGAACGATAAACGACGAAGCTTCGGAAGTCGAGATTTTGTTCGTTTAAACGGCGAAATAAAATTTAAATATCAAAAAATTAAAGGATCAAGGACAGCCGATAATACTGACTTACGAATGATATTAAAAATTATAAACAAAAAATATCTTCAAATTTAAGGTCGAAACCTAGGATTTTAGATCTGCTTTGCGGCAGCTCTAAGGGTTAAAATTATTCAGCGTGCAAGTCAAATAATTTTCCATTGGAACAATGGATACTTCAGTTAAATGACAGTGGACATTTTCATAGATTATCGTTCAATCTTTTCAATTATAGAAGCACGATTTAGTTACGGATAGTGGAGCTGGTTCCACGGAGGAAGCCTGGAGAAAAGGAGACCTAACAACATGATGGAAGAACAGCGCGAATAGCGGGCGAAGAGATGAAGAAGAGGGTGAACAAGGAGACGCCTCTTGATCGAAGCTAGGCTTTCAGCTCGCACACCTTTTCATCGCTACTTTATCCCCTCTAATTCTGTTTATTATTTTTTTCATTTCCTCTTTTATCGTATAATAAATATATATATATTATATGTATATATATAATATATCGTTATTTATACTCCACGTAATAATTTCATTTTTGTTCCTTTAACGGAAGTGCGCGCCATCGTCGACTCGATCGTTCTAATAAACGATCCTGATACATCGACGTATTTTCCTTCATTTTTTTATTCTTTTTCTTTTTTTTTTTTTTTTTTTTTTTTTTGAAAATTTCGTCGCCAGTTTTCTCGGTACGATGATTGGAACGCGCGTTTTTTCTTTTTGAAGATCCGTCACACTGGACTCGACATCGGTTCCAAGCTTCGAGGAAAGCTTCAAGATTTCTTAAAGAGGAACTCGACGTGACATCCAGCTACGGTCGTGGTCACTTTTCGAGACGAAAGAAAAGAAATAAGAATATAACTTCTCCCCTTTTCGTCGTTCGTACAGAAGTCGAGTGTTGCACTTGGAGATTAGAAAAATTCCGAGTACTGAACTGTAAAACAAACACATCATGCCTCCGTGAACGACATACGTATTCTAAATACATAGAGAAATAATGTTCAAAGTATCTATAATTGTTTAAAATTACGGCGAAAAGAGTACGACATAACTTAATTAAAGAATCTATTTTAAAATTATACTCTTCCATGTCTGAAACATTTTATTTATCATTCCACTTGGCGATAAAACCATTACGAAGAGTTTTTCATGCTTGTTATCGCCAAATAACTATTTAATAGTTCTCATTTTTTCAAGTATTATCGCTAATAGTACGATCTGATAGTACGTCAATGACTTGAAGCTCCACGTTAAAAACACTGGAATTTAACAATAAGAGAAACAAAATATTTTCGTAACAAAAATAAACAGAATCTTAACAATGCAACATTTATCCATATAAATCTCTATTAATGACGACTACTAATAAATTAGTAAAAGTAACAACAATCTGGCGAACGCAGTAATATTTCTCATAAAACAATCGCATTTGCTACGTTAATTTGATAATCCTATTTTTTAAGCAACGAAATCTTGAAAAAAGTATCGTCACGGATGGCGATGACGGCAAAATAAAAGTTACATCGTAACGTATAACAACGATAACAATTAAAAACCGAGTAATTTACGGAGTCTCGCTTCTAAACCGATCGGAGCTCCGCCTGACAAATTAATGTTATTTACTTAAACCGAACGCAACGAAATTGCTCTTCAATAACGATTTTATATCTCTTTCTTTTCTCTTAAATTTTCATTAAGACCTGAAGGGGACGAAGAACTCTGATATATCGATGAACCTAATCTCCTGAAGAATGGTTGACCTCATCGAAAGGGGAAAAGAGAATCTACTGAGAAATTAATCAATTATCAAGTCGAAGATCCTTCTTGCTTCGTCTGTGTCGACAGAGAAAACCAACAGAATCCATTGCCATAGAAAATAACAATCGAGAATCGTGCGATGATAAATTCAAAGCTTTACAGAAACCCCGAATGGTAGCTTCTTTGTTCGATTACTATCGTCCGATTCTACTGCAGTTCCTTTGTCTGATCACGATCGTCCGATTCTACTGCAGTTCCTCTGTCTGATCACGATCGTCCGATTCTACTGCAGTTCCTCTGTCCGATCACGATCGTCCGATTCTACTGGAGAGCGATCTCCGGTACATCTTTACAAATAAAATTCGCCAGCCAAGAAGGATCAGGAAAAAATAAAAAAAAAAAAAAAAAAGAAAAGAAAAGTAAAGAAACGTCAAGTTACCTATACTTTAAGAGGGGAAATAAATTGCAATTTATAAAAAGTTGAATTATTAAAAGGAGATTGATAAAATCTGAAAGTTATTTCCTTTGTCTGGTATCTGTAGTTGGGAAATATAATTGTTAAACAATTATTTTCTTACTCTCCACGAATATTCTGAATATTCGCTCGAAACCAATATGTCTTTAACGAAATCTATCGATTAATCGACACTTATAAACAAAAAGATTTAGCGAGAGATTTGTTCGTCGGAGAAAATGAAGACATCAGTGACAAAGAAGACTTTGTTAGATGGAGAATCTAAGAGGAGTATTCCTGTTGGATATCTCCGTACTAGAGGTTTCAATGGTTCTAATCTTAAACAAGATTAATTTGAAAATAATAAATCTCTAGAAACGAGATCTCGAAGAAATTGTCCAAAGAGAGTTGGTGATCCCGTTCGGGGATGATTTCACGTTTTAAATTAGCTAAATGGGTGAAAAGAAACCCATCAGTCTCCATTCCTTAGAATAGCCAGCAATATAGAAAAAACGCTAACAACCGGCCTAATAATATTATATAGTTATTCAGCGTCTTTGCTTCACACATTCATGATTAATAATAATTATAATAATAATTCTCTCGTACTATGTTGACCGAAAATATTAGACTACCCCTTCTGCTATCGGATCTTTGGTTCCATAATTGGTGCTACGAATTGTGCAACGTTATATCGCGCGATACCAACGAGATTCAATTTTTGTTCGAAATTGCCTAGAATACTTTCTAGGTTCTACGTTCTAATTTCGCCTAGAATGCTGAAATTTTGTATTTTAACCACGTTGTTAAATCGTATTTAACGATCTTCTAAGAATTACAAACAATGGAAGAATTGAAGCAATAGTTGGAAGATAATTTATATCATCGAGTATCGTTTTAAAGATCAATGTATTCTGGTGATTAATTCAATTAGGAATTTTAGTAAAATTAGTTGGAAGCACAACGTAACATGGTTCGTACAAATTTGTATAATTGAACGTAACGTTGACACAACTTCGAACAGAAATTAAGTTGGTGCTGTTTCAATACAAAATTGCACGTTTTTACCTTCTCCGATCGAAGGTAGCAATATTTTTACTATACAACTGACACCTACGGAAACAAAGATCCAATCATCGAGATGCCGATGATCCGAGATTTTCGGCCGCCGTAGTATTTCTCTCCCGCCTCTCTCATCTATTCTCGTTTTGTTTTTTTTTCTCTCGTTTTTTTAAATATAAAAATGAAAACTAACATATCTTTGGCTTGTTCCCTTTACCAATCGGCAGCAGCCACCGTGTGTGTGTGACGGGCTGCGGCGTGCATCGTTATTATTTGTTTCTTTTTTTTTTCACTTTGTTTGTATGCTTGTTTTGTTTCATTTGTTCGTTTAAATATCTTTTTGTACAGTTTTGTACACTCGAGTATATATATATATATGTATTTATATATATCATATAACCGTGTACGCGCGTGCGTGTCTTCATCGTCTCTACTTGCATGTATTATACTTCTTATTTTTTTTTCTTCATTTTTTTTTTTTGTTCTTTTTATATACCATTATTATTAAGCGCGTGCTCGATTTAATCCCTTTTCTCTCTGCGTTCTCGCCACTTATGTACACCTCTGTGATTCTCTTGTCGAGAGCGCGCGCACAATATTCTCACGTATGCATGTACGACGTGTGTATGTGTATGTGTCAGTGTGTGTGTATAATATATATATATATATATATATGTCTCTATACCTCTGTGTGTATACGTGTTTATGCATACAACGTGTATCTAATCTCTGGTGACGTGTATCTCACGCCTACCACTCTCTGCTTTTTATCGCTTTTATAACGTATACCTACATGTATACGTTTATATAAATATTTATATGTGTATGCGTGTACGTGTATGCAAGTCTCCCTTTTCTTTTTCCTATCTTGACGATGTGCTCCATTTTTGTTGTTCATCTTTTGCTCACCGTGTGTCTGTGTGTGTATTTGTGTAGTATCGTGTGTGCTCTTGTTCCTCTCTCAACCAAGTGTGTGCTTTATAATCGTGTATATGTATCATGTATGCGTGGGTGTAATACGAGTGTTAAAAATGTGTGTCGATTAGCAAGCTGGTTGAACACAGTGCGTGGCCCAGCCCCAGATGCCATTGACAGCTTCGCGTGCGTCGTGACGCCCCGCGTCCTTTCGACGACGACAACGACATACGTATGTGTCTCACCACTTTTAGTGGATCGGCGACTTAACGATGTGGTCCGGCGGGATGAAGTGGTACGCGGGTATCGACAGTCCCGTCGTTTCCTGTGATATCCTGAAACAGAATTGGCCGTGTCTGTCAGACCGGATATGATCTTTGCGAAGCAGCGCCGATTCCCTGGCTCGATACACGCGAGCCGACCGTGGACACGACCAAACGCTCTCGTTTGCTCGGTTCCTCTTGTTGGATCGTTTTCGGGGAACGTTTCTCAACGACAGAGCAAAAACGTAGGTAGAAATAAGTTACAAGATTTATTTAACTCGAAGGTTTCTTCTTCATGTCGAGCACTTTCATTGACTTTTGCTATTTCGAATAGTCTTTACATCGAAGAGCTGACGAAAGGCTAGTTCGTGTATTGTTTGATAGGAGCAAGCAATGTACGTTACGTCAGGTTAGTAAGGAATTTAATTAAATGTCTTGATCGAGTGCACACGTGTGATTAGCTTCGAAACAATTGATTTGGAGCAGAAATACAACAACATCGAACGTTTTATGAAACACTCTGATTCGTTTAAATTTCATCGTATAAGATATAACATTATGTTATACAACGTACTATAAAAGACAGCAGACATCGTGCGAGAAAATGTACATTTTTCAAGAATTTTTCTAAGAATCCCACTGTTTCAGATTCTGTTAAGTTTGTCCTTTTTGAAATATCAACACGCTTCTCTAATTTCTTTTTACACTTTCTGCTATGTTCCGATGAATTACTATGTGCTATTAAGTCATGGATTATGTCTGATGGAATTTTAGATATTTAAATATCGAGGTACATATCGAGAAAAACAATTTTTAACTTTTTAACTTCTTCCTTTCGTTTTGCTCTTCATTCCAGGATATATTAAACAAGATCAATACTTACACAAACAGCGAAAAGCAATGAACAAGTATATTCACCACTCGCAATCGAAACAGTGAAATAATTAAATCAAGAGACGATCCTATATTTAACTTAAATTTTCGAATTTGTTAATATCCGTGGAAAATATTTCCCCGACGATTGCACGCTGTTTCTCTTGTTTAATATATCTCGAAATGTGTAAAAACAATCATCCACGAGAAGTAGCTATTCCCTCCAAATCAATTGATGTTTCTCTGTCTTTAATATTTCACAGAATAATTACACTGTACACTCGAAAATAAAAAAGAGGGAAGAAAAAATACTATTGCAAGGAATTAGCACACAAACGAAAATACAAATCTCGAACCTTCAGAAATCTAAATAATAATCTAAGTTCAATCCTGATTTTCTTTGATATAGCAGAAATCTATATCTAAATAATAATCTAAATCTATATAATGATATAATCTATAATAATAATCTAATCTAAATCTAAATAATAATCTAAGCTCAATTAAAAAAATCCTGATTTTCTTTCATATAGCAGAAATATCTTTTAAACGAAATTTTTATATTTTTCCAAAAGGTGCAAACGAGTGCGCTTCGTCGTCTCCCTCGTTCCTCAGGTAACATGCGACAGATCTACGGAAGAAGATCCTCGAAAATCGAGGTACAGATTGCTCTCGATTACACCCTCTCGACATGCACAGTCTCCACGAACATCTTCCGTGAACCGTCATTAAAATCCAAAAAAAAGTGGAAAAAAAAATGAAAAAAAAAAAAAAGAAGGATAGAAAGGGAGATCACACAAACGCCGCGTATCGATAACAGCGTAGTCAACGCGGTCTCAAATGCAATGTACAGTTCTCAAAAAAATGTTCGAGCGGAAACATGCATGGAAGGGTGTGCATCGAATTGATAGTAATCATTCGCGTAGAATGATTCCCGGAGGGGTTCGGATGATCTGGTCGGTAAAATCGGTTCTGGTTGGCAACTCCGTTGGTCGCGATCATCGTCTGTTTCACGATAAAAAGTTAGATTACAAAAAATGAAAAAAATCAAAGAAAAATGTGAAAACATGGAAACTAGATACAAAGGTGACGAAAAAAAAAAAAAAAAAAACGATGGAACGTTAAATATTTGAAACGGGTATTTCGAGAGAGCCGGTTAATTAATAGATAAAAAATATATATAAAGAAAGAAGAAACAAAGAAACGAATAGAGTAATAAGAATAAGATCGCTAGTTGCCGAAAATTGGGAAGAAGAGTATGTGTCGATTAACGGGACTACAAAGGAGCGGATGGTGCTTACCAAAAACGGGCAGGAGCCTGGGTCAAGTTGTTTGGATGGATACATCTTCTCTCTCTCTCTCTCTCCCTTTTTCTCTACACCTCTTTCTGTACGAGTCTCTCCACTCTTGGTACGTATCTTTTTTTTTTTTTTTTTCTTTTTTCTCGAAATATATATATGCACGTATGTACACATAACATAATGCATGTACACTCTGCGTATCGTGTTTGCTATACATAGAGATTTGTATGCTATACGCGGCAATAGGTTGCAATGTATCTCGATTGCAAACAGAAGATTTGCGTGAACGAGGCACGCGACGATCTTAAACATTTTTCTCTTTTAATCGTCGTTTCGTGATTGCAGTAAAAAAGAAAAAGAAAAAAAAAAAAAATAAAAATATAGGCAAAATATCGATGGTGGATGATATTTCCCCATCGACTGTTTTATGTCGATCGGATGCTACTCTCCTTGATCCTTCGAGGATTGGATCCAGACCAAATCGACGAACGAGAAAGGAATCTGAGAGACATTTTTCATACGAGGCAGAGCGACTCTGGTGGAATATGATGATTGTTACAAATTGAATTGATCCACAAACCGAGGATAATCGAACAGTGCAAACGAGTGGCATTGGTTTGATAATACGTAGCTTTCTTTACCTTTAAATCGCACTCTATATTTATACGTGAAGTTTTGATATAAAATTGTGGATCATCAATGACATATCAAAGATATTTCTGGTCCTCCTGTTCCATCTTTTTTCCAACAAAATCTCCAACAATATTCATACATCTCACGTTCATCATTAGCGACGCACAGTTCACAAAATTAAACTGTTATATGCTTCACCATTAAGAATAATAAAAAATGCTCAAATATATCAAAGGATTAAAATATCAATTCTCTAACATATCTGCATATATCCATACATCATCCCTTGCACACGGACCAACGTAACAAGAATAGCCAAAAAGGAAGCTACGATTACAAATTCATTTTTTATATCTATTTTTGTTTTGAATGAAAAATCCGCTGTCGCTCGTTGTAAAATTCGACTCTCTTTCGTTTTCACGTTGTTCGATTTGACGCGGATCAGAGGCGCTCGTTCCACGAAACACGAGGCCGGTTTCTAAAAGGAGGTAGCAACAATAAAAGTACAGCAGAAGCGAGAAACGTGGTCGCGCAAAGTACTACAGAATTAGTTTCTTGCAGGGAGGCTGGATCGATGGGAACGTATAAATAACGGTAGAACTCGCGCAGAACAGCGCGTATTTACAGCTAACCATACCTTTGTCACATTTTTCTCATTTTCTGAGAATCAACGATTCGAAAGAGCAATATTCAATACAGAGAATTCATCGTAACAAGACTAATAGTAGCGTTTTAATAACACAATAATAATTATTATTTGTAGCCGCCACTACTATATAATATTATCCAACAAGATAATAATTGATTATTATACCAAGGCAAACTGTTTGAAAATAACTATAGTGCATTGCGAGACCTCGTTCTAAGGAATACCGAGATATTTGATTATCTCTTTTTCTCGTGTGTTCAATTCTCGTCGAAATTGCTTCTTTTTCACAAAGTATTTCATCTGTTTTCTTTTTTTGTATTAAACACGCCTAGCTTTATTTAACAAGGTGAGATACAGGGTAGCTAATGTCTTGTTAAGCACACAAGCTCTGCGACATCGTTTATAAGAGACCAATATACAGTTGAAGACTAACATTACCTACAAAATCCTGTGTGTGTATACTCTTTGAATCTTGATATATTTTGTCAAACCTCCCTTCTCGCCTTAACGATGAGAAAGAAAAAGAAAAAGATCGCTTTAGTTTCATCGTATTATTTTTCTCTCGTTCACGCTAGTTTCTCTTTCACTCTATCCTATCACACGCACTCTTTCTCACTTTTTCTCACTTGCAGAATCTTTGTCTGGTCGATTTTTCACGGAAATCGCCACCAACGTGAGAAATCATTATTGTCTCCAAGAGAGAACCAAATATATGTATGTAATATGGGACAAGACTACATATGGGTGTACAGAATGTCAAACGCAATATGAAGTATCATTTATTATACTACGAGCTGCGAGATCGTGTTCACGATTTATTCGATTCAATAATTTCGTTCGATATCACTTCTCTTAATAACGAATAACAATAAAACGTTCACAACGCTCGACTTTATCGATTTCTAAACTAAAATAATTGCATGATAATCGTTTTGTAAAATAACATTCTATATACGACGGCGTCTCTTTCAATGGTAGCTTTTAAGTGTTAATTATACAAACGAATGAAAATAAACGAGGCTTCACAAATCCAATAAATGGAGAAATAAAAAAATTATAAAAAAGCTGGCAAAATCGTAGTACGTAACTTCGAGCGATCGTGAAGAACGAAGAATCCGATCTATCGTGATCACGATATCGCGGCAAAAATCGGTGAACAAGCGTTCTAGCACTCGTCGATCGTAAATCTACATCCGCTTGATCTATGCAACGTATTTTCTCTCTCTCTTCCTCTTTCTCTCGCTACGAACTAGAAATTGAGCACACAAACATTGATCTGGGAGCTCGTACGCAGCCGATCGTCATTAAAAATCGACGTCCATTCACCGTGTCTTTACTTCTTTTTCGATCCTCCCTTATCAACCTAACAAAATTGATCGACTCGATTCATATTCCCATCTTGATCGACTCATATTTTATTGAAATATCATTCTTCGTTCGTCGTTATATCTTCGTTCTGCATTTTACATTCTTGAGGGACGAGCCAGAAGAAAAGACTGATCGATCCGCGGCGAATGCGACTTTTCTCTTCGATAAAACACGATCTTTTTCATCTATTTTTCATCCTTATGTTTCTGTGTACGTGTGTCTGCGTATGTCAGTTGTATAAGTGTAAACAACAGATTGTGTATACGTATCTAAAATGTTAATTAACGCTAATTAATCTGAACTCGCTGGGGGAATCGTTACTTTCTTCTCTATCTCCCGTATATTAATATTTACGTGTATATGTATACACACACACACACATATATATATATATTATTTATATATACATACATATGTTAATAATAATATATATATATATATATATTGTTATCTATACATATATATGTTTCTCGTGAATATGATTATTTGCTTTATTCGTATATAATTATCATCCTTACAATAAAACGACCACTATCGTAAATCGATTGATTACTTTGCGTATATTTTATTTCTTTCCCTCTGTCTCTTTCGCATTTAGCGAGTACAATATGTCTATGCTCACTCCGATCGTTCGAAGAAGCGGCGTTTATACCTCATGTCGAGGTATGAATAAGCTCTCTTGTCATTATTCTCTCATTTTGTTCTTTCTTCATTTATTTTTTTAACCTCTTCTCTTTCTCTCGCGCTGTCGCGATAGACCATATTCTATTTCCGGATGAAGTGTCCGGCGTTGATTTCAGAGCACGGTTACATGATTACGGACACGATGCGTATCTGAACACGCCATTACGCTTCGCTTTTTCTCATTTTTCATTTCCTCTCATTCAACTCTCTCACACTCTTCTCTCATGTAGGTACATTCTCTCGTGTAAACGATGTAAAAGATATAATCGAAAAAAAAAAAGAAAGGAAGAAAAAAGAAATCATAGTAATATCTAATAAATGTTGCACACGTCGTTTCCAACCTCTTTTTTGTTCCATTATTTATTTCCTTTCTCTACTAAAAATTCCGACACGCGCGACATATTTAGCTCTCTCTCTCTCTCTCTCTCTCTCTCTCAAAATTGAAAAGTGGTCGGGCTATATAGCTACAAGAAAAAATTACATCGGAATCGCCTAACGCTACTAAGAGCCTTTTATACTTCCGACATTAATCAATTAATATAATTCATCATAATTATGTTATATATATGTATACATATATATATATAAAAAAGGCTGTTTCGCGACGGTGCACAAGCGGTCGCGCCCTCCGAGTCGACGTCAACTAACCATCATCGTGCGGTATACGATGTATTATGATTTTCTGAAAATCAAATACCGTTATCCAATAAAACAGAAAATGTATACGAAACGGGGAAAGGAAATCGTGTTAAAATCGCGCGTTTCGCAGAGCAAGTGATACGTTCAGACTAAAAGTAAGTCAGATTCGGAGGTCGTGTCGCGCTTAATGTGAAGGCCCGAAGACTTAGCGTCGGATCTCGCCTTTAAACCATCTCTCAACCTTCCTTTTCAAAAAGTAGAAATACAAATTGATTGGTACATTCTATATCGTATACAAAAAAAAAAAAAAAAAAAAAAAAAGAGGAAGGAAAAAGAAAAAGAAAAGAAGAAGAAGACTATGTATATATATATATAAAAAAAAAAAAGAAAAAAAACGACAGAAAAACACGAAGGTCGATGCCGCGACCAGCAATTGTAGGACGCAAGTGGCACGGTCGTCGCGCGTCTTACCCTATGCATCACGCATCATCATCGCTATGATCGCTGGTAGTCCGTTCTGAAACTATCGTGTTGGTCCGATCCTTAGCCAAGTCTTGATCAGGACTCGCGCTACCCTGGCGTCCGTACGCACTTTTCTCCGATGTAAATCTCGTGTTCCGTGTGTGTATGATAGTGGTGGTTGTGGTATTGGTGGAAATCGTGGCATTGGCTGTAATGGTCATTGTGATGAGTAATGCGTGTACGTGTAACGATCTCCCTGATCTCGCGTCTCTCCTTCGTTTCTTCGTGGTCGGTGGCTCAGTACGGGTTGTACTTGGTGCGCTCGGATTTGAATTTGCCGCTCTCGGTGGGCCCGGGTGCGCCAGGGCTACGTAGCCTCGGCGTGAACTTGTGCGACCGGTGAACGCCGGTTGTCTGGACCGGAAGAGCGGATGCAGCCGCACCAGCAGCGCCACCTAGCAATTCCGTGAGTCCGCCGAGGGCGGTGAGGCTAGATAGGGCGTTGAGGGCGCCTGGCTTGCTTAGCAGCTGAGCCAAAGGAATGGCGCTGGCCAAGGGAGAGGCAGTGGTAGTGGTAGTAGAGGGAGAAGCACTGGCCCCGGATGCCCCGGGAGTGGTACCGCTGCCAGGGGTTTGGGTATTTTGGGCCTCTAGGTTAGCTTTCTGCAGTTCAACACTGGGGAAAAGACACAAAATGTAAAAAGGTCAGGGTGGGAACGTTCCTCTCGTATAAAAACAGTTTTATGTAGTTTTATGTAAGTATATGGGCGCGTGTGTTATGTTTGCGTGTGGCTACTTTCGTGTTTCACATATATATATACTTATATATATATATATATGCGTGTACAGCGGTGCTCGATTAAATTACAATTAAATCGAGGATCAGATTGCAAAGCTCGCGATGAGGGCGACGATTTTGTTTCGTACGGGAGGACTCGAGATTTCCTCGACAGAGGGGAAGAATAGACTTAGCGGAAACAAGTGAGAGGACAAACGAGAGACTAATGCAAAAGACACGGTAATTGAGTGGAGCGAATCTGCACGTTTCTTGGGCATAATTTTTCTTATACCGATTGACGTTTAGATAGACTCAAATAGATCAAGTATAGGGAAACTGTCGAACGAATATAGTAAGATCAGTAAGGTCAGAGAAACGTGATGGGATACCAGTCCCAAAACTCTTATCATTTTATAGCAAGGTTTCATTCCAATATATAGGAATATGATCGCTATTTTCACTTATTCCAACTATGTCTATTCGCTGTGTTTGTCGATAGGTTTAATTTACACTCGACGGTTCGAACAGTACAGGGAGTATAAGCGGATTTTGGGTCGTTCGAATTTAGGCGAAACTCTATTGGAGTTTAAGCGAGCACTACTGTACGTGTTTCCTTTTGTCGGACAGTGTTTCGATAAACGATCGGATGAAAAGAAAGAAATATACAGAAAGGAAGAGTCGCAGCGACGTGTACACGAGTAACAGAGGCTAGGAAATGAAAAGAGGCGAATCATGGCGATGTGTGAGATATAGTAAAATGAAAATAATAAGACGGGTCCGCTAAAAGAACAGAGTTGTTATATCGATTAAACAGAAATAGATCGAAAGAGTGACAAGGTGGTGTGGACGCTAAGTGTGATGTATGTCAGGCGCGAAAAGAAAGAAAGAAAGAAAGAAAAAAGAGAATAGAAAGAAAAGAAAGACTTCGAGTCGCAAGGTTTTCAACAGGCTTCACAGAAAGAGAGAGTTATGCCACAGGTGTGTTCTATGGAGCGTGATACTCTCACGTACACCGGCTACGTGGTTGTTCGTGGGGGGGTGGGGGAGACTTTTCCGTCGTCGGGACGCGTTTTATCGGTCTCGAGACACCGTGCACCGACGAACCATCGGCATCTGTCTGTATCGTTTTTCATCCAACGACATACAGCCGTCACGTTTCGTCGATCGTACACGATGCAGCCTCTAAGAGCACCGAAAATGGCGTCCCGATGCGGAGGACACGCTGCGAGGAGTTGCCGTCATCGAAAAGGACGTTCGACTGCGTTCGTTTCGATCACCAAAAAATAACAATTTCACTTTCGTATCTCGCAAAATTCCTCGACCTCGAAATTTTCCAGAAATTTCTTGTTCCTAGTCGAAGAACGCTCAACGTCCTTTTCTTCTGACGCAGCACAGAGCCATAGTCCGTTGCACATGACACATAAAAACAGGAGAAGTTCTCCGAATATACAGAGAATACTTGTAAAAAATAAAAAAAAATAAAAATAAAAAAATAAAAAAAGAAAGAGAGAGAAAGAGATAGAAAGAGCGAGAAAAGAAAAGCAACAAGCGTTCGAACATCGATCAGCATGTAATGACATCGAATTTGTATGAGTCTTTTCAAAACGGTATCGCATCACGGATACTTTAGCAAAGTGGAATGGAACGTAGCATGGCTCTGTGAATCACTGAAAAGCGGAAATCAAACTAAACGGGGCACAGCACTTGCACTCCGCCGCCTACGGGTATCATCTGTACGGTAACTATGCAGCAGTTTGACCAGTTGCTGAATTTGCTGATCCAGCGAAATCGTTGCCACGATAATTGGCTCGTACGTCACGCGTATACAGGACGAACGGAAAGCGGAATTGAACGCGGCAGAGTGCAGATCTTGGCCGCGGGAATTGTGCTCGGGGGGATGATAAACACGATACGTAATAATCATGACGACCAAGTGGTTGAGCGGGTATTACAAGAAGTAATAATCGGGATATATGACGAATATATTTTTCGGTCGCTATTCAGATGCAGTAGTATAAAAATATATATGAGTGACAATCTGGAATAAAATATAATATGGATTATAATTCGTAAAAAGTGGGAAGAAATAGAATGTGAAGAAGGTTTGTACGATTCGCGTTTTCAAATCGGCTAAATATATATAGATATACAGGACAATCGTGCTTGGTACTCGTGCTATTTTTGAGGGGTGGCGAAAAACTGGGGCTGGTTTGGCAATTGCTCGTTTTCCAGAGCCTTTGAATATGCGCTACAGGGACGCGTTTTCGATCGTTTCGAATCTCGTCGACGACTACGTTAGTACACGTTTCTATATTTATTTTCGTTCAATTTCTCGAAATTTATGAAAAGAATGGAAAGAGATAACAGTCCCATAGCACGATATTATATATTAAGTATTGTAAGATCTACGTCCGTGCACGTTCGTTATCTTTTGGTAAAACGCTATGATCAGCGGCGAGGAAACGTACAAATTAGAACATAAAGATGCGACTGCGTGACACTCTTGGCGAAGGCGAATTGCAGAAACAAAAATTGAACGATCCATCATTCCGATAATTTTAACAAATAAACGATAGTTTGGAAAATAAAGTAATAAAATATAATCTACGATAAATATCAAATTCTCCAATACGATTAACGCTATGTTCCGTTCAGAGGAGCACGTTTTCTCGCGAGCGTATTACGTCAGACATAGGACAAAGTCTAAATTGCATTGAATGCAACACACGGGAAACTTTATCGGATTAAAACAAGTGAATCATAGTTTTCTAAAATCGAGTTTGGATTTCCAAGATTCGAACCTGTCTTTGCAACCATGTTATTTATTATATGCTTAATTATAGATCAATATTCAAGCGATTAATCTCATCGAATTTAAATACTCTATGAAAACACCGTATTAAGCCTTCGCCAAAAGCGAGTTCGACCGAGAAGAAGCTTTGGGTCGTCGTAAACCGAACGACTGGGGTATTTGAAGAAAAAAAAAAGATAAAAAAATAAAAAAAAAGGAGCTGTAGTGATGCATAATTGCTTTTTGCAGGACTCTTCGGGAGAAGATCGTCTAATCAAAACGGAACGATATATTGCTGTAATCGTTCGACTACGTGTCGTATATCTGTCATCGTGATTGTATACTATATATATTCTTTTCTTTTTTCAAAATCTTTTTTTTTTTTGCTTGAAAGGACAGCCAGCGACAAATGGGAAACAGATGTTGAGCGGAGTTGTGTCTGCAGGATACTCAGGGTACTGGACCTGGAAAGCAGGACCTGGAAACAAAGGATTAAGATCCTCTTCCGTCGTGGCAGACGAAGATATTGTCTTCCGGCGTCTCCGCGTTGACGGCGATCCCTTGGTTCGCGGTTGCTGCGTCGTCTTCACAGGCTATATAATCTTACTTCACTACGAGAATATCTCACCTGTATACGCTAGAGAGACCGAGGTGGCGGTCCACGACACGCGTTGCACGTCACCACGTACCTCCACATCGAGGGATCACCTCGTATCTTAACACTCGTGCAACGTATCCATCTCACATAGAAAACGCTCGTTGCTGCACCGCCACCTCTTTCATGTAACACTTTTCTGGCGTCGACGTGCCGGGAAAACGACGCACTTCCCGACTATAACCTGTTAGCTACGATACGCGACAAAAACCATAGCAACAAACCTATACCTGTGAGTGTGTACTGATTTTTAACGCGAATATAACACAGCGTACACAGAATCTCTGTAAATAGATGGGTAGATCGTGGATCTTTATGCATTTACGGAAAATTCTAAGGAGAACGTGAAATTGTCACATACGTTAAATTACAAACCACTATAGAAGACGTTGAAACACGAAGCATTTTATGCAATTTTCGATCAACGAGTTATCTGTCTATCGAAGCTCTATTTACGTAATCATGCGTTCGCAAAAATACAAATCCGCAGAAATATCCACAACCTAGCGTTGATTAAAGATGATGGCGATAGTTTGCAAGGTCGTTGTAGCCAGCTCGTCGCCGCCAGAGGCAACAGTAACAACAGTAATAAACATGATGGGAGGTGTCGCGATGACGGCAATTCGACTATTCCCTTAGTCTCACTTGATCATCTTCAAGACACCAAGGCTAAGAAAGGTAATTACAGAAGGAACGAGTGTAACACAAGAGAAAAAAAAAAAAAAAAAAAGAAAAAGAAGAAAAAATAGACAGGCGAATCAAAGGGTTTCTTTTTTGTTCTTTTTCTCTTTATGAGGTGTCGACGGGGAACTTGGGCTTCCATTTTCTCCGTCGTCGAGGGGGATCGTGTAAAAAAAATTTCTACACCGGCGACATGTACACATAAGTCAAGATCCGATCCAACGATCGTTTCACGTTGGATCCAGAGAAGGAAAGAAACCAGAAAGTTAAAGAGGTTCGTTGGGGGTGCGGGTGGAGGGTTGGTGGTGGTGATGTGTCGCGAGATATCGCAATACGTAGCCGGGACGAGTTCGACATGTACCGATAGGAATAATGGAAAAATTCCTAAACAATGTTCTCTCTCTTGGATCGAGAGAAAGTAAACCGATCTCGTCGAGAGAACGTTGCACGATCGATCGGATGCTATGTATCTATTTGTGTATTTCATATTGGAACATCCAACGAGTAATACGGATTTTTCGATATTGTAGGTACAAGGAACCAAGAATTTGTTGCAATTGATTCATCGAGGGCCAAAAATCGTATAAACGTAAATAAAGATTGTTTTGTTTAGAAATATATTAGCATAATGATAGATACCTTACACCTAGAAGCTCACTGCGTAAATTATATAGATAAAAGAAGTCTGAAATTGTTTTAAAACAAAGTACTTCTTCTTCAGACGCTCCTTAATAGATTGGTCACTGATTACATTTCTAAATTTTCTACGACAGCGACCCATTCTTCATAGAATTCCTCTCGTTCACAACAAATTCCATTATTCTAAATGCATCTATCGGAAAAGCTGCATTACTTATGGGATTAATCGGGAACCATAAATATCGATCGTCCAACGTTCTTCGTCCTTTTCTTTTTTTTTCGTTTTCTTTTCAAGATGGCAGGCAAGCCAGAGTGATATCTATGCTCCAGTGCCACGGTACTCACCTCATGCTGATGAGATACTGTGCCAGTGCCACAGCGTCCGGATTTCCGGTGATGGTGATCGTACGATCCGTGGCGCCACCCTCCCTCTCCTCGCAGTTGCTGATTCTGATCATAGCGCCGGAGATCTGACGGATCTCAGCGATCTTGGTACCACCCTTGCCGATGATGCAGCCGATCAGCTCGTTTGGCACGGTCATCTCGTGCGTCTGATTGTTCGCCGCTGGCTGTTGCCTGTTCGTGTTGCTAGTACGTAGCTGACTACCAGCCAGTGCCGCTAATGCTGCCAAAAAACCAGCAACATTTTGTATATTTGCAACGTACATAATTTCTGGGTTAAGGTTTAAGGTTTCAGATTTAAAGCATTCGTAGCGTAGATTGACTTTTTACGATTCTTCAACTTTTCACGATATCTGACACTCTGTGTATTATCTATAAAGCGATTCGATTGTCAAAGCGCCTAGCTTTGTCGAAATGCGAATATTCATCTTCAAAGTCGATGGTTTTATCGCGTGATTCCTATAGCGAGACGCTGCGAAAGTTACTTTCCGATTAATCGCGGAAGAACCATTTTTGCCAAGTTGCCAAGAAAATACTATGTCGCGTAGGCTGGGAGGATCTTCCTCCCTTTTCCTTCTTTTTCTATAAGAAAAATTTAGTCCTCATCGTTGTCGAATAAAAGTAACGCGAAACGTAATATGAGTCGTTTCAGCGTTCAAAGTGCAGTATATTATAATGTTATAAGGTTGCTGTTAGTGTGCGCGAGTAGAAAGTACAGACGACCAAGAGATATCTTCTTAGCGACAGAATCTCAGACATGCGTGGAGACTATGACTTTGCAGTCTCAGAGTGTTTTACTTCTGAGAGATATTGCCGCGCTACAAATACCTTAAGTTCTCTAACCAAGTGCAATTTTTAAATGTAAAAACTACGCTGTATAGATTGAGTAATAAATAATAATAATAATATAATTTTTGGCTAATTCTTCCACTGAAATCCATACGTCGTACGATCACGCGGAGTACTATAATTGTTACGACAATACATGAATCATTATGTATTTTCTATTTTAAAATCTACCACACGTGGTTATGGACCACATGTACATACAATGTCCAATTAGGTGAATAACTGTATGCAAAGTGCACGCGAAACAGCAATGTTTTTAGATTTTCTAAACAAAACTATCGCAGTACATCGTCATTTTAATCCACGGTGCAAAGATTAATATTTTTACATATTTGTTTGGAGGCGTTCAGTTGGCTCGGAGGTCGAAGCTGGTCGTTTTACCGCGGTGAAGTAAGATGTTTGTAAAGTGGCGAGGTTTGCATAGTGACTGCCAAAAGCATGATTTCATTCTATAATATTTTTGAAACCATTGTTGTTTGTAAAATAAAAGTTTGTTGCGCAAGCCTGTAGATTCTCGTACAACGCGTTCTACGTACGTAAATAATTTAAGCGATTTCACGAGGTGACTTTATAAATTTCATACATCGCACAAGCAATTCTATCGAATTCTCAAAATTTAGAATTCTCGAAAGGCAATAATTCTCAGCCGCATTTGTATCGATTCGTATTCGTTCAGAAGCTGAACCGATCAACCGCATAAATTAAAAGGTAGAAACAGCGACGAGCGTGCAAACACTGTATCTTAAATGTACTTAAAATGTTCTATTAATTATGTTATCTTCTCGTGATAAACAAGCTGGTAGAACCAAGTAATTTGATTTTAGAAAATCGTATCTATCGTAATGAAATTGAGAAACAAGAGAGAGGGTTGAAAAGTTTAGCTTCTGAAACATTCATTTACAAATTGAGAAAATAAAACAGCTTGTGCGATCATTACGAATAAATAAATAGTCACGAGTGTTACAGAGTATCGTAATAAAACGAGGAATTTTTGACGTACCTGCTGGATTCAATCCACCTGTATTGGCAGGTGTGGCAAGGCCTCCGAGGCCAAGAGCCGCGAGTCCGGCCAATGGATTGCTACCAAGCTTGCCCATCTGTAACAACGACGAACAAAATCCAACGCTCAACAAAAACATGTGCCGCCGCTCGAACGATTTTTAAAAAGTGCTTTCAGAGGGATATTATACGAAGACACCGATAAAATATAGATCTAAAAAAAAGGAAACGATCAATCTGCCTGCTTTCCTCGCGCGTCTCACATTCGAGGATCGTCGATCAAACTAGACGAAAGAGAAAAAAAAAAGAAACAAAAGAGAGAAGAAATATCAAAATACAACTGTATGATCAGACAATGGGGAAGAACGAAAACAAACTTCAGAAGAAAACGACCAACGGAAAAATAAGAAAGAAAGTCAAAATGATAAGGTACATCATCATCGTCGTTTGAATAGATAAAACTGTTCGAATTAAACAAGAAGGAAGACAGAGGGGAAAAAAGAAGAGATAGAGGGGAAAGTAAAGAATTCTCTCTAGATTAATCCATCATCGTCGATGATCTATTTGGATTCTACGGTCGTGGCAACCTGCGAGTTTTTTCGCCTGTTCTCACGGTCTCTTCGATGTCGACCAGCAGGATGTCCCGACTTCCTGGGAGCCGATGCAAAAAAATATCCTTCGTCATCTTTCTCCACAAGTTTCCATACTTTTCGATACTTTCACCCTTACTTTGCGTTTGTTTCTTTTCTTTTCCTTTTATCGTCGCTTTGGAAAACGTCACGCTCTTTCAGGAACACGCATAGTGACACAACACTCGCATGACAACCACACGCAACAAGGAGCTAAAAACACAGTGAAAATTAATCGAAGGAACGTGATAGAAAAAACGCGCGACGTTCTAACGTCGGATCGATGTTGAAATCTTGTTTGAATGTGATGTTTGAATCTCCCGTCTTGGTCAACTTGGTAACATCAACTTGGTAATCGGGCAGACTGTTTCGAGAACTATTCGACGTGATTATGCAAAGAACAATGGATCCTCGCTCGACGAGTATACTGAATTTCGTGGCAACGAAACTACTTACTGTTGCAAATAGTTACAAACAGAAGGAATTGGTTAAAAAAAAAGAAGAAGAAAGAAAAAAGAAAGAAAAGAGAGACAGAGAAAGAGCTTCTGACTATCGGACGAATAATGATTGATCTATGGAGAACGATGATAGCATGAATCTCTAATTTCGTACGATTCTACGAATGTTTTAAAACGAAATAAAAAATTAAAGCAACCCTCTGTAACTTTTTTACAAAATAATTCTGATATTGTAAGAAACAATATACTAGAAATTATTATTAGAGAGATTATTAAAGCAGCAATTCGTTCGTCACATTAAACTTAACGATCCTTTCGAGAAAGACTTTTCTCCTCGATATTAACTTTAAAAAGCATCGTGGATGTAATTAATTAAACTTTATAAAAGGATTAAAAATGAAATACCTATATCAGCAACTTTTTAATTACATATCGTTACAGAAGGTTGAAGATGAAACTCAACTAAAAAATTTAACTACCGTTCACTACCGGTCATCAAATTATTACGATCGCCTGAAGAAAAAACTGCAGCAGAATTTCTCATACACCGTTAGAAGCATAAAATACTTTTTACAATCCATAAACGCAAGTCCCTTATCTCTTTGTAAGAAAGAAGTTTGTGTTTCTAAGCTTCATTCTCGATCGGTCTTCGAACAAGCGATAATTTCGAAACGATCATAATAATTCGGCTCGTTGTTACTCATAAACAAAGATGTCGATATTTTCTTGAAGCTTCTCTATCGCTATTAATACCAGCACGCTAGTTACGAACTAGTTTCTCGACGTATGTGTATAGCAATGTACAGCTTGGTATTCTGGAGATCGCTTTGCGCTATTAGGGACCGGAAGCCGAGGAATCCAGGACGCTTTGTGATCCAGCCGGAGAATATGTCTACACACGTACGACATACTATACGTCAGAGGTTGGATCGAACTCGATTCTCGCCGCGAAGATTCTCTGCAAATTAATCGACCGTGGTATCTAGCGAATATTAATAGTTGAGGCGGCTAACTTCTAAAGGAACGAGCTATTAAAAAAGAAAAAACAGACAGAGTAGAATGGGACGGTTAAGGAGAAAAGAGAATATCACGAGACAGCATGCATCTACGCATTTTCTCTAATTTCGACAAATTATTTTGCTTCTTTTACGATTCATTCATATTCGTCTGTTGCAAAATTCTGCTTATTTCAACGAAACTGAAATTGTGTAATTCGTATGACGCGGGTCGTTTCAATATCTAAAAATTATTGAATTTTTATTTAAAGCAGAAAAACAAGAAGAAGATTCAAGTTCGTATTTTTATTAGTTTTTCAAATGTTACGTAAGCAAAAGCGATTTGTATCGTTTCTCATTCTACTGATTCAATTATATTTCGTATTACTTTAGAAAATAATTTAAGATTCCTTGCTTTTTGAGACAATGTTCGAGACGGAATGGAAGTTGGTCGACCAATTTTTCTATTTCTGATCTCTGAACATTAATTACGAAGAAGACTTGGCGCAGAATTTAGCGCGCGATCGATGTGCTCGCCACGAAACTTCCACAGCATCCGACTTCGCGAAAGAACTCGACAAAGTTCCGCGAAGTGACACACACTTACATAAGTAATAACGAAATGCCATGAATAAGTATTCAGCTATTTTTACTTGGACAAATCCTAGCTAAAATATTCCAGTCTTGTGTAAGAGATTCTTTTTCAAAATTAAGATAAAGCATTTTTGCGACCGTCTCTAATTAATATTTTAAGCTTTTACCTCGTTGACCGTTTTCTACTTTAATTTCTATTATAACAATTCCAAAAGCTGAGTACGTAATTCTTCCAGCGATTTCTAATTAATACTGTAAGCTTGCGGTTCGTTGACCGTTTCCTACTTTAATTTCTCTTATAACAATTCCAAAAGCTGAGTACGTAATTCTTCCAGCGATTTCTAATTAATATTGTTAGCTTACCGTCTTCTACCTTAATTTCGATTATGACAGTTCCATAAAAATGTTATTTAAAAAAAAAAAAAGAATATTTCTTTCAATCGATTAAAAAATCAATATATTTCGTAAATTATTTATTTCCTCTCTAAAGTGTCTTTCCCGGTATTTTAGAAGCAAGAGTCCCGCTGATTACGCGCGCGTCGTAATTTTCAAACCGTTCGAATTCCAATTCGCCGGCGAACTCATCGACCGTTCCGCAAACCGACGAAATAGTAAAACTCCAAACACGCCGTCTCGTCGGACCGTGGCGAATCAATGTAAAAGCTGCTAATTACAACGGAATCTCCCGTTGGAGTTCAACGGGTGAAACAGAAACTGCAACGGTTAATTCCTACTGGAGATCGTAAAATTCGTACGTAAATGCATACCCGTGATAACGATATACACGCCGAACATAAAAGTATTAACGACACGAACTAAATTATCATAAAAAAAAGAGAAAATAAAAAAAAAAAAAAAAAAGGAAAGAAATTTCATATATATTATTTAATACATGTGTTATATAATATGTTTATACAAGATGTTCTTTTTAACGTTTTACACGATTTTTCAGCTATTTTTTAAAGTGTAATAGAAAGAGTGTACATCTGCTGTAATATACTTCATATTGTGTGCGAACAAAGGTTTCATATTTTATTTTAGTGTCCGTTACGATATTACGGAAAGGAATCGCGTGATTATATTTTTAAAATACTTTGGATGATTTTTGTATCATTATGAAAGAAGAATATACTGCTGAAAAATTGCATGAACCGTTAGAGTGAACTTCTTTTATATATAAAGCGTTACGCGTAAATTTATCACTTGGAATATTGCTGTAATATTTAAGATTTCTTAAAAATATCGTAAAAGAATTGGACACAATTTTGTGTTGCAGTTTTTCCAACGAGTTATCGGTTAATTACTCCAAATGACAGATTGAACGTGATATACAGTGGATAAATTCTTCGAGATCTTATTAATTATCTTCTGATCTTTAATGATACCTAATTCGTTCTTAATGTATTTAAAAAAAATTATTATTATTATTTCTTCTAAAGTATTAAAGTAGTAATTGCCAAAAGAGACTCGACGCTTTCCACGATAAAAAATTGTATACCTCTTGACACAAAATTACGCGATCTTCGTAGAGAAATTTTGTATAAAGTCTCAAACATAGTACACGTATTTCAAGCGATGAAATTAAGCGAAACACCCTGCGTTCTAAATATATCGCGAACGAATTAAAAAAAGAAAAAAATAGAAGGGAGCAAACGAGAGAGAAGTAGAAAATGCATTCTTTCTTGCTCCTTGTCGTAAACGGGACAAGATGTCTGGGGCTAAAGATCTAGGTCTCTCTTCGTGTATACGTAACCGTGCCCTAAAACATGAAAACCTCAAAAGTGTGATTGGTCTTCTACCTGTAACATCATCTATACTAATCTATGGTGCACGAGTTCGAACAGAAAAAACAAAAAAAAAAAAAGAGAAAAGGAAGGAGGGAAAGAAATAACAAAAGAAAGAGACGTTAAATATACATACAGATGTAGCACAACACACTTGATCGAACATTGCGAACGTCGTTTCCTCATTTGCATCGCTCTACAAAGACGAATCATCGACGATGCAACGTCGAATGACTCCGACTGTTTCATACATCATAAATACAATCGTATTACACGGAACCATAACGTTTGAATGGTGTTCACAACCGACATAAATATGTACTTCAAACGAGACAGAGATAGAAGAAGATAGACAAAAATTAAAAAAAAATGTATATATAATAATAATAATAATAACAAATTAAGAAAGAAAAAGGAAAGAAAAAAAAAAACTCGATCAAAGACATAAATATGATGTATCGTCACGACGTTGAGAAACTTCTACCCTGCTTAAGATGGTGGAAACGTGATGTCAGGGCAGCCCACCCTCGCGCGAACTTCTTGATTCGTAGCTAAACAGAGTGCTTGGAAGCCATGCTGTTCTAAGATAGGACGGCGAGTGGACAATGGACAACTGAGGACTGAGGCGAATAGAAACGAACGAAAAAAATGAGAAGAAATAAAAACGAGAAGACTTAGAAATAGAAATGATAGAAATACGGGACAAATTTTGATAGAACAATTTATATCCTCGTGTTATAATATCGATGATATTGATATACAAGGTGTTTCGGATAAACGAGATCGTCTGGATATCCGTTTTACTTACGATCGTATGAAAACTCTTGTCAGGATCAGGACGAAGTTAAACTGTCTCAAGGGACACGTGCAACGGCGAAGAGAATCTTTTCTCAAGTTTGTTTCTTTTAGAAGATTTTACGATCACTGGTATTTTTTTTTAAATAGAACTCTTTCTCTCTATATATATTTTTTTTACAATAGTAGGCGTTTTTTTCTTTATATAAAAATATTAAGATACTTATGCCGGGAAAAATTAGTTTAAAAGATATTTCGATTTTTATTTCGTCGAATGTATTTAGCGTATGAAAGACAGGGAAGACACACGTCAGAGGAAGAATTTCACTTTTGCTTGTGATACGCCAAGTTTTACAAAATTAATATATAATTAATAATAATATACACATAGAATAGGAAAAATTAAAATATCTTTGAATCTGAGCATTTTCAGGCACAAATACCTCGATACTTTTGCATAGAGATTAAAGAAACGCATGAACCGACGAATGAAAAAAAATATATAGGGTGTATGTAGAATATAATTCCCATTTTGAGATACACCGACAACCTCGACATCTCGCGAAGGAATGATCTTGAAGGAAAATTCTTTCCACCGTTGCGCGAACATCTTGAAATAGTTTAACTCTGCCCCGAGAAGTTTTTTCATACAATTGTAAATAAGGCGGATATTTAGATAAACTCGTTTAGCTGAGACAGCCTGTATATCGTACAATAATATTAATATTATGGTGGACAAGTAGACGTTCTGCTTCACCACGGCGTTGTCCCGATTTCTCTTCTCGAGTTTAGTTAGAAATCGAGACAATGTTGGAGGAGACAAGGTCTCGACAGTCTTTGTGCTTCGACCGTGCGCTTCGAATAAAAGGGAATTCTTTTACAGGCGAAAACAAAGAGATGTACGAACTTATGAAGATATACGAAGAGGGATGAGAAAGAAGGAAGTCTCTTGCGAAGCCGTGAAAAAGCGGAAGCGTGTATATACGTACTTCGGAGATCGGTTTCGCGATCGGTTCGTCGCTATCGTATTTTTCGCTGGCACTCGAACCAAGTGAAGTCGCTTGGCGTCTATTTACCTTTGTATCGAAGCGTCTATTGAACGCGTTTCTTCGTAGCTTACGCACGGCCAATATTCTCGTTCGTAGGTTTGTCGAGAGTAATGTAAAAAGATTGCGAAAGTTTGACAGATTCTTGGTGGTGAATTGATCGCGGTGCATCGGCGAAACAAAAGAAAATACGAGTTTTATTATTTCAGAAGCGATCGGTAAGCAAAGGAGTTAGATTTCTTAACCCTGCTATGCAACCAACTTCTTTCCATCCAATTGTACTTTTATCTCGTTAGAAATTCAGATGTCATCTTCTTAGACGAATTATCTTCTTCATTTTTAAACAGCGAGAGATTTTTTGGAAATTTTTCAAACGTGAACTATGCGTAAGACACTTTTGGAAGCTGGTTTACGTGTTGGAAAATTAATTCAGAATCCGATCTAAATCGTTGTTGTCATTTACGAGTTCTACGACTCGACTGATACCGACGCTTCAAATTACGATATTCCTCAATTTTGTTAACGAAGAAGAAAGGCACAATTGAGTGGAGAAGTTTGAGTACCGTGGCAGGGCTAATTCTCTAGCAGCTTCCGTCATTGTCACGTGGACGTGAGATACAAAAGCAAGTTGGCTGAAATTCGACCGTGGCGAAACAATTAGGATCGCGAAGTGGAAAGCAACTGTATGTACATAAAATGTTCCACGTAATTGGAACAAATCATACTCTTTGCGTGATTGCAATTAGGAAATTACCTACTGGGTGAGATATTAGAATTAATATCAGAGAAACATGATAAATAATTTAACGAGGATCGTACGTATCCTTTTGTAAGTATAATGCAATGCATGTACATTATTGTTGATTGTACAAAAATATTTAAAAAATGAAACCGTTTAATTCTCTCTTTTTTTATTCTATGCAAAGCATTAGAAGAAATTTGGTCGAAAAATAATCAATTCGTGAGATATCTCGTATAAAAATTGTTATTAAAATTGCAATATTTCGTGGCAGATATTTTTCCATCACTGCACCCTATACAGAATGACAGATTTGATTTACGTAAAACAAAATACACGCTTCTATTAAAAAGAGCACTGTGCATCTACATAATGCACATACATCGTGTTACATTAATGAAACAACGTATTTATAAAAATATGGTCCTGGAAAGGTAGACCTCTCTTAACTATTCATCTCTTTTTCATAATATCTTTCTCTAATTGCGACCAGAGAAAATCGTATGATTCTGTCCTAGTTACGCGAACCAACCTGTACACACGTTTTTGGTCATCTTGAATATTTTCCATCCCGAGGATGAGTTAATCCCTTGGTGGTTACGATCGTTACATTTAAAGGAAGATATACCATTTCAGATGAAAATTCTCCTACAGAAACCAAAATCTTACCAATAATATTGCCAACAATACAGTACGTAGTAACAGAGAAGAATCCTAAAAATATTGGCAAGAACTTAATTGCATTATGCTTCTTTCTAAACCCTGCAACTTTTGTCTAACTAATTATGGTAAGAACCATAACCCGATATAAACTGCAAAAATTCTACTCGTATTACTAAACAAATATTTCGGAAAAATGTAAATCATATCCGGTGGATTGTAAATTCCCGTAAGATAAAACTGTTTCGGTTACTGTTACAGTTCCACTGTTCTCAATTGTTTTGCTGTCATCAAGGGATTAATTTGCCTCGAGAAGCATCTGCAATCCACTAAGACCCGATACATCTTGCCCGTGGCGAGGCACGTTTTAAGAAGTGGGATTTACCAGGATCGTGAAGGCGGATCAGAAACGGAGGATTTCTGATCAGACTCTACCGAGAAGAACGGAACGTAAACAAGAGAAATCAGAGACAGTGTACGTAGGACGAGAAGCCAAGAATTAAATCATGTTCTGTAAGCCGAGAGACAGTAGATAAAATAGTTAAGACAGAGAAATAAAACTAAAGAAACAAAAGTAGAAATTTAGAGAAGAAAGAAAAAAGAAACGAAAGAGATAGATATAGTTCTCCATAACAGGCAGAGAAACTTATATGAAAACTTAGACAGAGTCAGAAGTGGCGGTGGGATTGTGAAGAGAGAGAAAGAGAAATAGAGAGAGAAAGAGAGAGAGAGAGAGAGATAAAGCGCAATGTAGTAAATAATATACCTATGTAAATCTACCTTTTCTCGTGCCACGCATGCATACTGGTCTTTGTTTTGTTGTACAACTCGCTCATTGTTCACGTCGTGGTTGTCCAATACCAACCCGCCCCAATTAGATCAGCTATAGCGTGTCTCCCGTAGAGTGACATACTTCGCAAGGAAAAGAAACGGAAGTAGAGATACAGAGAACACAAGTTAAGAAACAAGACAAACAAATAGCGAAGGAAACCAAATAGAAAATTGTACCGACGGAACAATATATATGTATAGAAGAAAATATATAAAGTGGAAGAAAAAGTCAAACGAAACGTAGAAGGAAATGACGATAGAGTGAAATAACGTAACGGAGAACAAAGAAGGAACTCGACCGGTCCGCGGAATAACGCTAATGAAAAAGGCAACGAGCCGTGTGTGCAGTGAGATTCTGGTCGGCCACCTTTTTCTCTCGTTTACATTTTTTTTTTTTTTTTTTTTAATCTTCGTGCGGATTTTCCGATCTGTATGTTTTATGCGTCGTTTTCTTCGTTCTTATTGGTAGCTGTTCTTTCTTTCGAGTTTTTCGCCGTTCTTTTTTCTCGCATCTCGAAACCGAAAATCGTGGAAGTCGGGCTCCGTGTGAGTCGTCGGTCGTCGAAAAGCGCAGAGAAACAGAAGGCAGGGCGGATGCTGAGACACGACGATACACACCATCTTGACTACGAGCAGATTCGTTAACGATTCTCATCGATTTCACTTTGCGTCGATCACCAAACATTTCTGCGATTGTCTACGATGCACTGGAATTATTGCACAGGAGGAGCGATAGAAATACGACTTCCGCAGCTTTCTCAGTAACGGAAATTCGTTGGTCAGAGCTTTCGTAATCGGAGGAGTAATAAATGTTCCACGTTCAATGTTTTCACAGTAGTAAGAATAATACTTTGTTAGAGCATTCAAGATCCACCATCTACGAGTTTTCTTTTAGATTTACACATTTACGCCCATTTGCGATAATAGAAACGATAAAAATACTAGAAATTCGATGATCAGAGCTTTCGTAATCGTATAAACGATAAATGCTCGGTGCTTTCGCAGCAGCAAGGATAAGACAAACTTCGGGAGACTTCACCCTGCACAATTTTTCTTCGAGTTTTCTTCCAAATTTTCATATTTACACTCTTTTCGAATAACAGGAATAAAAATTAGAAATAATAAGAATCGTAGAAACTCGATGATCAGAGTTTCCACCACAATGTCTTTACAAAATTTCAATACTCGCACTCCACAATTTTACAAACGAACAAGCAAGAGAAATTCGGAAAATTTACGATCGTCTGAGTTTCTTCTCGCGGAATAAAGAATAACGCGTGCTCGTTTATCAACGTGTTATGTGTGTGAAAGAGACAGACAGACAGACAGACAGACAGACAAGAGAGGGAGAAAGAGAAATCTTTCATCCCTCCAGCGAGTTTCTATCTCTCTGTGCGTCATTTTGTCTTCTTTCTTTCTGCGCCGCAGTCAGCCGGACGCGAATTAAAAATTCTGACGCAAACCGAACGCGGCGAGTTTGTACTGTCGGAAGGTGGAACCGAAACGCACCCTTTTAATAATTCAATCTGTCAACAGGGGCATTGCGAGAGCGTTGCGTCAATGTGTTTGCACCCCGTCCACGCACAAAAACAGTTACTAATTAGCAAACGTCGCTGTTAAAGCCGGTAATTATGTTTGCCGGGCCGTCGTTCGCGCCGACGCTGACAGATAGAAAATTCAGAATCAATTGCTTCGGCAAACGTGACTACCGTGTGTTCCTCTGCACGCTGCGTTTTCTGTCTCCCTGTCGACCCGGCCATCATTAAAAGGAAAACGCGTTTGTACACCGACGCGTCAAAGCTTTGCCCTTCGTTTTTCCGTTTGCTCTTTCCAATGTTTCCACATCGAAACGTTCAGATCTTTCCTCGATCATCGATCGATCGTTCTCATCGAATAAGTTTTAGTATTGCGTTCAACGATTCTCTTTAGAATTATGGTTCCACCATTATTGAATTATATTATTATTATTATTAGTCATATTATTGAATTCGATGGTGTCTTAGGTTGGTTGATCCACATTGCTAAAAAAGTTTCATCTTTTGAGGTATTTGAGGCTTTGGTATTGGTTTCTACGTTATATAAAATATTTCCAATTTTGTGTCTTTACCTTAGATTACATTTCACAATCGATTTGACTAATTAGAGAAAGTTACCATTACATCGTGGTAAATCAGTATGTACATTTTAAATACACGCATTGGACACGCTGACAAAAATGTGTATATTGATGTATATATAGAAAGTGTACATATGCATTAGAAATTTAATTTAACGTTCTGTATCTGTCGTAAGATCAACTACCAACAAGTCTAATCCACCAGAAAAATCTCAGTCTTCTTATGGAAATGTCCAACGTTCGATCGATGCGTGTGGAAAGAAAGTATCGCAATGATTATTATCGTTTATCAATTTTTCTATACATTCGTTATCCACCACTACGGAAATCTCCATCGTTCGTTCGATATGTCCAGGGAAAGAGTAAATACTTTTGCTTTGCTGCTGGGAATCTTGATTGTCGCAATTTTCCAGTGCATCGACTCGTCTTTTTCCCATGCTCAATGCTGTCAACCCTCGTCAAGATGGCATTTCATGGCGCCTGCCGATCGACCGGACGTACGGGTCGACTTCGACCTCGCTAATCAGCATGAAATCATCGACCGCCATTCTTAAGATGTCTCGTGTACGCGCCTGTCCGCGTTTGACCGGATCCAATGACAGGCCATGACGAAGAATCCATCGTGCGACCCTCGAGTAAGCGTTCATGCTAAAGCAGGCTCGATCAATCGGAGAGAAAACCCCCGGTGAAACGCGCGTGATTCTCGAACGTGTTGCAAACGAGCCCTTCATAGCGCCACAAAGTATCGCGCTTTTTCAAATTCTCCAAATTTTATCCGAAGCCAAAACGCTCCATCGATCTTACGTAATTTCTTCTGAATTTTTCTCTACTTGTTATGCCGTGGAGCCAATCGAATCGACAAATGAGCGGCTCAAATCACGCGCGCCTTTCGTCCAGAGGTTGTCAGCACGTGGGCGGACAGAATCGGCCCCACGATGATCGTACTCGAACCAGAGATAAAACATAGCTCGATCGTGACACACCGATTATTATCATATCGTAAACACATGGAAATCATAGGAAAAGAAATATAGAAAACGAAGCGACACGAAACCATACCATCGAATATGCCATCGGAATAACAGAAAGAAACTATCGTTCGTTCTCTTTTGCTGTATTTCTTTTTTTTTTCTCTCTCGTACTTCGGACATTTTTGGCGGAGTTTGCACTTGTGTTGACCGAACGTTGTCGAATACGATTCTCGTGAAGAGTATTCACGGTCATATGTGTGGACGGGACGCGCGATAAACGAGATTCATTTGTACCACCGTGTCTTTTTTATTTCTCTCGTTGAAGAATTTCTTTTATCATTTTTGCTTTGATCCAGCTTGATTCGCGCACTACGATGCGCTTCTTCGTAACGAAGGATCAAGGTTTTAACGTTTATCGAACGGCGTATAGCCCGTGTGGAGTTGGAAGCTTTGAAATTGCTCGAACGGTTGCAGTAGAGTCGTTAAACTTGAAGCTCGATAAACTGGTTTCGATCAACCACTTGACGCTCCGTGTCCACGATTTGCATAATACCGCGGTGGTAATGGCGATCTTGCAACGGCACAAAGGGAAAACAGTTCGACTGTGAAGATTACCAATATCGATCGTCAGCCTGAGACCACACCTTGTCTCGTGGGCAAAATTTATGACAGCTGGGGACAGGTTGCCGTTTTATTTGCTAAAGATTGAAACGCGGATTTATTCTTATCGTTATCGATTCGCGTCTCATGCAAGTTAACGGTGCTTCAGGTATGCCGTTCACGTTCAGATAGAAATAGATACCGGCGATATTCAATTATTTAACAGCGTCGAATGTCTCTATTCTAAAATATTTTATACGGATGTCACTTTTTTAAATCGATTATCAAACGAAACATTTCCTTTTTTTTAAATTAACTGGTATATTTTTCCGCTGGATTTGGGAAACGTTTATTAAAAAAGTCTAACGTTTTAATTTGCAGGTATTTTTTCATACGTCAGTTTTTGAAATCATTAAGTTTTAAACAGTTACAAAATATGAAGGAAGGCAAAATTCGTGACGCGACTTTTATGACACATTTCTTCGGAATTGTAAATTCAAAATACCAAAAACGGACTAAATCCTGTTTTAAAACTTAAATTACTATCCTTGCGGATAAATATTCATTAAATTATTAAAATATCGTGGTTCGATATTTTTTAATTTTTTAAACCAGTCGCGGTACACGTGTCTCTTAAGAAATCAACCGATTTCCTTTGAAGATATTCTATCAGAAGAGATTCAGTTTCAAGAAAGTCTTCACGTACCATGAAATTTCAATGATTAATCGCGGTCGACACGACTCATTTCCGACAGCCTGTCCCATAGTACAACTGATAATGCGATAACGCCACTGACATTACCACAAGTGTGAAGTTTCAAATGCGACCGATTATTATCAAAAGGAATTCGCGCGACTCGATACTTCTCCATTCGACTGCACACAAAACTACAGTGAATCCAACGATACAAAAACAAATTCGCTCAACGCCGACAGTAATCGTTCATTTTGTGTAAAAAAAATCGTTATTCGACTGCGTACACACAAAACGACGACGAATGCATAAAAAAAGAAAATAGAGAAATAGATCCAACGTTAGTTGTAATTTCGTAGATCTTCCTCTGTTCGACTCCACCGAGAAGATTAATGAGAATTCGATAAAAAAATTGATCGAATGTTAATTGTAGTTTTGTAAATTCCTCTTCGATGTTTCCCTTTCGACTCCACAGAAAAGGATAACCAATTCGATAAATAAAAGTGAAAAAGAGAGAGATTCGATATTGTTTCAAGTTTCTCGCCTAATGCAAGGCTATGATCGACAATAATCGTGATTATCGCGCGTACCGTACAATCGTGTATCATCTCGTGTCGGCATGCAACGAGAAAATAAATTCTCTGTGCACCGTAAAGGACGGCAAGCAGTTTCACAGAAGGCGACATCAACCCACTATCAATCGCAAGCACAAGAAAAAAAAAAAGAAGGAGAGAGAGAGAGACAGAGAGACAGAGATATAGAGAGAAAGAGAGAGAGTGTGAGAGAGACACACACCGAGACCACGGCTGGGACATAGAGTACGTAAAGAAGCGTCTTGGTGAACATTGTCAGAGAGACGGAACAGAGACAAATGAACGAACGAACGAAGAACAAGAAAAAATCCAGAAACGGCCGATACACGTAACAGACACGTGCGGATCACATAAAAAGCAAAGCACATAACCGACGCGCCACTTCGACGAGTTAACGATCTCTTAATTATCAATAAATCAAACGTCTGTAAGAAAATCTTGCATTTTACTTAGAGGAGTAAAGTAGATAGTCTTGAGAAATTAAAAGATTCGATAAAGAAGACAGTTGGAGATCGATCGATCGGTGGATATTTAAGAGACGATTCCTCGTGAAGCCACGCGATTGGGAGAAACACAATGGGGTAAAGTGGAGCTTCGAGTTCCTCTTATTTCTTCTATTCTAAGAGAGTAGAAGGAGAAGAAAGAATAGAAGAAGATATTTCTAAAAGAGGTGGTATTTTTAAAAGAAATATTTCCTCGGCATTTTCAAGTTTCTCATCTCTCTCTATAGAAGGTTTCTGGACGAAAAAGCGATACAAATGTACAACGTGTTCTGCAATTGTTAATCACGTATTCGTAATTCTTTAGTTGAAACATAGAACACAGTGGATTTTAGTCGTACAACGTATGGAATGTTGCAAGCAAACAGATGATGATTCTGGAAGTAAAAAAGCGTGGAAAATGTCGAATAAAATTTTTCGTTGGAAGCTTCGCTTTTTTTATACATAAAAACGAGCTTGAAAATTCATGAGTAGACGTGCGTGCGCCCAAACCATCTCTTGATCGATAGTATGCAATATGCTTGCCAGTGAAATAATGTCGAGTTCTATTTCAAACCTCATTTTTTTTTCTTTTTTTCAGAAACGAGGCTTGAAACGAAAAAAATTGTATTCTTCATTTTTGACTTGTTTTTGTTTCCAGAATAATATTTTTCCTGGTTCTACATATATATATATATCACATGAAATATTGCGCGTATAGTCACAAAATCCATTGAAACAGTTTGTAACATAGAGACGACAAAACGACAACGTAAATGTATATCACATTAAAACAAAGAAGAAGGATATGAAATGCAGTACACAATTCTTGGCAATTGCTCCAAAAAGAAAAAAAAGAAAAAAGAAAAAAGAAAAAATGGACTAGTCTATTGCAAAAGTCCATTACTTGAAATCGATCCACTTCCTTGCTAAAATTAGTGGGCGAAGCAATTGATTCGTTACACATAATCGAGCCATAAATAACCACAACAGTTTCAACTACATATATTCGAGCTACCTAATATTAATTTATATTCTGTATCTTACAACGATAAACGTTATTAATGGATTACGCCACCTAGAATACAGAGTATAAATTAAAATCAAGCATCCTGATCTTAAACAACTTGATCCAAACTATCGTGGCTTGATTCAACGTATTAAAAATTCACGATCATAATTACATCGTCTTTTCTCTTTTCATTCTTAAATATCAATTTTCATTTCATAAATATGCTATCACTTCATCGTCCTTTTACTTATCGTTCTTTCTCTTATTTTTACTCGTTATTTACTTATCATTGATTATGTTATTTCTTTTTTCCGTCCAGAAGTGTGATATATACATAGAAAGAGAGAGAGAGAAAAGCGTGCACTTGTGGAAAGTTTGTACGTTGCTTTCGTGAACGAATCACTCGAAGCTACACGAGGGAACGTCGAGCAGAAAGCCAAGGTGTGTTCAAGGTGCCGATGCATGTACGTGTGGACCGGGCTTTGGAGTTTGTAAAGGGCTTTTCCAGGATAGGGACCAGGTGGCCTATACAACGGTGGAGCATTCCGGTACACGTGGGCAAACATTCTACGCGACGCTACGGCATTTGGTGAAAATTGGATATCGAATGCTTCGACGAGTTGAATGAACCGCGTCCTACCCCAGATCTCTCGTTCGCGAAACATCGAAAACTGTGAATCCTAGCTGATGCGTGTTTTCACCTAAAATTGTTCATTACATTTTGCTGTTCAATTCTCGCTGAGAATTCAATTCGGTTCAAGAATATAGTCTTGGTTCACTGCGAATACGTTTTTAGTTTGAAATGTTGCAAAGCTTAAATACTTGTTAGGAGAATGGAAGTTTTGCATTTTGTAACAAAGATACAGACGTTTTGACAAACTATCAAGAAACGAGTATGTTATTTGAAGTGTCTAATAAAATATGGAAATTTATCGATATTGGTTATCAAGAAAATTAATTGCTACCACTCTGAACATTACCACAGAGCGAATCATTAAACAAAATGGAAGATCTCTTTGTTGGCTTGAAAATACCAAAGAGAAAGAAATATTCATTATGAAAGCATCAGTACTACAAAAATAAGAATTTTCTTTTCACCTTATCTAGAGTAAATTTTAATTTTATATATATAACTCGCCCTATATCTGTATAATACTCGAAACAAACGTGTTACTTGATCATTAATCCATACTGGAAACTTTGCAATTAATTATGTCGTAACATACATATATTTAAATTTGCAAAAGAATCTATAACAATGTAAAAAAGATTCAAAAAGGAAAGAAAGAAAAAGTAGCATCTTTCCTACTCGAAATTCGCTTCTCAAGCCTCGTCACCCTATCCTCCTCGTTCACTGTCCCCTTCACGACCCTATTCACCCTTCTCATCCTTGCAAAAAACGCGTCAGCTCTCGTCTTACATCCAACTCTCTCACCATTTCCACCAATTACCGTGATCGTCCGGAGCCATGTATTAAACCCGAATCAATTCAGGACGAAGAAGTAGACAGAAACAGAGATAGAGAAACAGTGCATCTTGGCCAGGAATTGTCCAAATTGCATCCTCGGAAAGACGCAAAGTAGTAATTAAATGTATAAGGGACAACTGGGTGTATAGGTGAACAAGGGTTAACAATATATAAATATATTTATATACATGTATATATATATTTATATATACGTATAATTCATATACATATACATATATACATATATATAAATAACAGAGGTCCGCTCGCGTTGCTCCGTACAACGTGTACGTTGGTGTATACGTGTGTACGTGTATTAAAACGTCAAGATAGATTCGAGATACGGTGTGTGTACCGGTTTTCTGATCGAAAGGGTCTGGTGGTAGTATCTCTTGGGGTGGTTTTTTTTTTGTTGGTAATCAGGATCTCGGGGGTGGATCACGAAAAACAAAAGACTTACGGCGTCTGCCACGAGGTGTGCGGGCGGGAGGGCTGCCTGCAAGTGTCCACTCTTCAGCAGGGGGTCGGCGAGGCCTGCCACGCTGGCGTGTAAGGGGCTCGGGTGGAGAGGATGATGTGGGGTTGTAAGGTGGGCCGTGGATAGGAGCGGATGCCCGTGAGAAGCGGCGAAGGCCGAGGAGGAAGGGTGGGCCGCGAAGGGCGAAGTCGTCAAAGTTTGGGTGTTCAGCGAGGGCGGGGTGGGCCCGGCAGCGGGCGCGGGCAATGGCAATACTGTACTTACGTCCGAGTGGGCGGGCACCGCGTAATTACCCTGGATGGTGTAGGCTTGCCCACCAGCCAGGATCACTGGCCCACCAACTTGGGGTTTGGGGCGATAAGGGATCGTGGCGCCTTTGGGAGGGGACTGAAACAGAAAGAAACACACGCACGAGTGCGAATACACAAATCGTGTTGTTCATTCGTGTACTACAATAGCCACCGCTTAATGTTCGCTGGCTCGGGTTCGCGTGGTCAATCATTTCGTCGGACTAGTTCGTCAGTCTCCTTGGATGGACAGCTAGGTGTCTCAGGAAGTTCTCGGAACGCATTTAGAACGAACGAGATACGAGCGACAGCGCTATTTGTCTAACGGGGTCCTGAGATGATCAATATACATTGTTGATACTTCAGGGTTCTCAACGTTACTGTACGTGTAAATGGATCCTTGGATATTGTGTATGCGTTTTATCGACGACGTACAGGGTGTTTCATAACACGTAGAACCCATTTCAGGAGTGGACAGCAGTGGCAGAAACGACGAGAACTGTCCATGCAAATACATGTCCCATTTGACTTTGTTTGCAAGTTATAGCCATTTTTACCTTACAATAATCCGCGACAGGCGGAGGCGTGTCTATACGAACCTCTTTCACTGTCTTTGTGTCCCCTGCTCGCTACTGAAATGACTCCCATATGTTACGATATGCTCTGCACATTGTCTGAGGGACGTTTACACGTATAATAATGTTTAGAAACCCGAAGAATTATCCCAGGACTCCTTAATTCAGCGACTTTCAACCTTTCTTATCTTATGGCACGCATAAACGAATCACTAAAATTATATTTGGTTTGACAGCATTCACACCAAACATCTATTGTTCTGGCTGTTGTCGTTTCTTTACTTAACGATCTAAGAGAAAAGGAAGTGGATGACTATGACTAAATGGGTAGATATTACACGCTTCAATCTCGCGGGTTCTCTCACTGGTTGAAAATCGCCGATGTAACCGTCCGTTCCGTGAAACTAGCTCCAGGAATTCGTGGCAATGACTCCGCGAACATTAAACTCCGGGATAAAAGAGCGAACCTTAAGCGGAGGCTACAGTATATAGACATGAGAAGATGACTAGCTAGTGGCATCAACACTTTAACGTTCTTCCTTCGTGGAAATTTACAATTTATCGCTCGAACATCGTTGATTTTTATCTTTCCCTTTTCTTTGGACTCATAAATCGTTTAGCAAAATTGTCCTTGTACAGTAACTGGATACATGAATCTTGTACATCGAGGGCACAAGGCCAAGAGAAATATGTATTGCTTTCTACTACATTCATTATCGCACACTGCCGTACAGAGTGTGTCATGAAATATGTGGTATCGATATGATAAATATCTGTCACATACTTTATGGCACCTCATATAATTAAAACACACGCTCACTTTTATGATCGCATTGTGTTTCATGTGACAGATAATCAATCGGATTCGTGTTTCTTAGCCGAGCCATTTTCTCATCTCTGCACAGTACAGAGGCTGTTCTAGCCTCTCGCAGATTCTGCATTATTATAGCGCAACTGTGTATAGAGAACTACGAGTAGAGACGTCACCCTGCTTGATGGTTTCAAGTGGTAGATTGACTGCGAATGTTTAAGCATTCAGGAGAAACTTAGTAGCAGAAGCAGCAGAATGATCGAAACGAGCAATTCTCAACTTCCACGATATTCTTAGAAGTTCAGAATTTTACAATTTCTATAAATTTCCTTCCTGAAATGTTGAATATTAATCACGTATCCGACTACCGTGAAGCTCGTTAGCTTAACGAAAGATCCAGCTGCTACGATTAATGGAAACGGCAAAATTCGATAGGTGACATTGATCTGGTATTCGAAGCTCGAGGAGGCGACGTAAAAAGTGCAGCAGATTAATTTAACTTCTGAGAGGTTCGATCGATGGTATGACAAGAATAGATGATATTGGCCAAACTCGAACCTCCAGGAAGCAATATTTCACGCGTAACGACCTAATGATAAAACAGATCTTTATTGCATCCATTAAACTTTAAATTAGCATAAACATTCGCAGTCTAGAGATAAGTAATATGGCAGGCCTTGGTCTCTAGAATACCTAAGTACGTACCTCTAGCATAACACAACAGATGTGATATATGCATTGTGTAATGGCCTCGCTGGTACCGGATATGGTGACTGCGCGTTCTGTCGAATTAGGCAGCATGTCAGAGGCGACCTGGATCGAGGCACCGGTCACCTCGCGGATCTCCTTGATCTTCGAGCCACCTTTGCCGATCAGAGAGCCGCACTGCGATGCTGGGACGATCAACCTGAGAGTGATGGGTGGCCTGGGTACACCGCCGCTTCCCTGGATGTCGTGGAACTGGGAACACCACTCCTCGAATTTTTTGCAGATCAGCGTGAACGCTTTGAAGATTGAGTTCGTCGGTCCGGTCACTGTCACTATTCGCTCCGGGCATGAACCGTCGGAGATGTTGATCTTCGCGCCGGACTGTGAAACAGCAAGTTCCATTAGTTCTTTTAGTTTCTAATAAAAGGAAAACAGTTCTTTTAGATAGTTAGAACAGTTTGAATTGGTTGTTGACAGCGGTTTAAAGTTTCAGGTTCTTCATTTTAGCGTAGCGTACATAGCGGTGCTATGTATATGGTCGATCAACGTAATTAGGTACAATTATTCTCACGTCATCTCGTACAAATCGTTTCATTCGCGAATGGAACATAAATATATTTTATGGAATTTTGGTAAAAAGACACATGAAATATATCTGATTCGTGGTCGTACAAGTTTTATTGGAAAATTCAATTAAATTTCATTAACGTGCCGTATGAAGCAATTTTATAGAAAAATGTTATTGAACATCTTTTTGCTGGATTGGATGTGTAGAATATACGAGCTTGTACATCTTTCAATAAGTCGTTTACGTTCTGTGAGAAGTCTATTCTCTTCCATTTAATTCTTTGTTAAAGCTTCTTCTCAATTGTTTGTGTGAAACAATCATGGAATTGTCTTAAATATTATTTACGTGTCTACTTTACGTTATTCATTCTATATTATACTATACGCTTCGCATAACTTTCAGTTTATATATCGTCTACATTCGCATTATCAAAACTATTCATTCTATCGTTTAATACCTCGCATCAATCTCTTTTATACGTCTCGTACGAATTACAAAGTCAAATAAACGTTTGAAACGTTGGCTTCGACAGTTTACGCTGTTTGCTTTTTCCAGCTGCACATACATTATTTATAATTTCACAGTGGCGTGTCGTTCGCAACGTCATTATCCTGCACGATAACCAGCAATCGCGACGATGACGGTAGCCGGGGCTTGTCGCATTTTTCAACGACTGATATAGAACGATTCTCTGGCGTTCCTGGACGTTCAAGCGATTAAATAGCGGACAATGGGCGTTGAATTAAACTATTGAATGCCGTGTCATTGTTCGAAACCGTATTACGCTACCTGCGAAGAAACTGAATGAAACACACGGACCTTTTCTAAAACGTGAAGCAGGAGGTCCGATTAAATCCTATTGTTCGCCTTTAAACACGAAATTGTTTCTCGTTTGTCTCCGAAGCGCAGGAAATAATATATGTGTATTCGAAATAATTTTCGTCCAGCGTATAACTGTAAATTATTTTAATTGCCCGTAATTTCCTTCTTTACAGGCGGAAACGAATTATTTCCAAAGTTTTCAAACCTACGTGTTTCCACCGTTTCTCTAGCTTTATGCACGTGGGCGAGAAATATATCTTATCGTTAAAAGCGACTGGCAAATGTAATAAATATTTAGAACGATTGTTAGTGTCGCGTTTCAACATAATTTTAAATAATTTTCTTTCTTCAAATTTTTTAAAAAGATTTGCTCTTTTGTTTGCTGAATTATGCACACGCAAGAGGAAAATAGACAAGTCGTAGGATAACTTCGCTCTTTATCGACGTATATTTCATTTGCATATAAGATTCAAAAAATATATCGAATCGTTTACAATGATGATCGCAAAACATCAGTTTTTTCAGCCTCCGTTACTCGCACAACTGAATTATAAATCGTGCTGCGACTGTATGATAGACATAAATGTTATATCGTTTGGAGAAGTACGCGACAACGATACCTTGTTAGGAAAAATTGAATATTAACGATGCTTTTCTAGATTCATAGGGTTCTACTTTTTTCATATTTCCCTTCTGAACTTCGTTAAATGGAACGTACACTTTTCTTTTTATTTACCGCGCACCATAGTCTGTTTAAGCGAATACAACAACCTGTGAATGTAGGTCGTTGGAAGCTATTTTAAATCTCTTTGTTACACCACCCTAACGTTGTACCATTTGATCAATTCGACGTGTTGGTTAGCGAATTAGGCGTGCATCGATTATACGCTGCTCGTAAACCGGAAAAAATAGAATCATTACCTAGGGATCTGCACAGAAGCGCGTATAATTTCGACATCGATGTTTCTTCTCAAGAAGTATACGAGCAAAATATACAATCGAAAAAGTAACAAATATCTTTTAATTTTTCGACCATCAAATAAATTCTTCGCGAGAATTCGACGAAACATAGAGAAAGGGAGAAACGTACCTCGAGTGAAATTCTAAAAATTAAACTCTTACGAATACAAAATTCCACCGTGTTAAGATACACCGTTCGCGCGATGATTAATTAATTTACTGCAATCTTGTACAAATTACAATGGACTTTTAGCCGTATAATATTTATCGTACCTTTAACGATACAGGTAATGTTACAGATCCTTTCTCAACGGTGGTGACAACGTACGATCGAACAGCTTTATCGAATTTTTCGAAATTTTATGATCCATAAGCGAGTTACGGTATCAATAAAGTGTGAGAACGATCTATACTTAACGCGTTCCTTCGTCAGGCGTGCCATGCTCCGTTAAACTTCGTGTATCGCACCTAATGCATACATATATCGTAGAATCAGGTTATTATAATACACGATTACCGTAGCGTAAAACACTAACCAGAAGATCTGATATTACAATTTCTTTGTTGGCATAATAATTTGCAGGAATATTTAAAATAACAGACCGTGACAATCGTATTACCGTCATATTTTAAAAAATACAAATACGCTGAAAGATACTGGAGGAGAAAGAAGATCGTAAAATTTGATCGTGTATTGTTTCCTGTGTATCACACGATTTTAAATAAAATATTTATTTCTTCCACTCCAGATTTTTAAATATTTTCTAATAGAATATTTACTCCTCCTACCCTAATTTCTCTAATTTATAGAAACGAAGCAATTTATTTTCAGTTTCCTTTTGTTTTAAATTTTTGTCATCTAAAAAGTTCATCGCGTGTCTGACTTTCCTTCAATGGAAAAATTTCATCGAAATAAACCGCAAGCGTACACGGATATTTTTACGGAGTAAAAGTTATATCGCAAAAATAGATAAAAACGTGATCGCTGGCGAATCAAATTACAAGCTTGCAGGGAGAAAACTCCTTTTGAAAGAGGGAAATCGTTGAAGCGTATTATTGAAATCGAATAAAAGAAATGGCAGCCTATAAACATAGCAACGAAACGTAACTTTGGCTATAGTTTCTTGTTGCGACGGCTAACAAATCGCCACGTCGAATTCACGACGTAAACTAATTGCAACTGACGCGAACTTGCCCAGCCTGCAGTTTTTGGATACATATATCAAAACCGGAGTAGCAAGGATGACTTTAGCCTGGATGACTAAAACCTGCACTGCACGCGAATTCGAACTTTGAAACAGAAAGTGAGCAACGTTCCTAACAGATAACTACTGTCACGTTGTACTTTTCCTTGGCGTAAGATTACAGTCATTGTGTACCTAGTGATTAAGTGTTTGGTCTGACAACAGAAAATAATTCGAATTTTATCGACTACGATGGTATTATACAAAAAGGAAATTAATCGTTGGACGACGAACGCTGTCAATTTTTAGTCATGCAGATAATTCACGTTCAGTGGCTCATAAAAGTAGTTGAACACTTATCTCTATGCAAATTTTCATGGGCACGATTAAAGGGATACAAGTTAGGGATTCGTTTTATTTGTTAAAAAATTACAACCAGTTACTCTTCATACATTATACGGTAGGTATTATATCGTATACTGTTGCGTATTGTACACACCGTGCTTTTTCGGTATCTTTAAATTTTGCATAAATGCATAGAAACACGCAGACTCTTTATGTCACGCTGTAAGCGTTACGCGAAACATTTTGCAACTTGTACTATTTTTATCGCGAAAATAGATATTTATAATTTCTCTGGCGTTTCATTGTAAATTATGAAAATTTATAACGTACGATAATAATATGAAACGCGAGAAGGAATACGATAAAAATGTAATAATGTATCATTAATATGTGTCGCGAAACAACATTTATATGCTCGATAATCAACGCGTTAGGGTATTAATCAAAGCGCAAGCAGAAATTTAATAGTTCTTGAATAGCGTCCAAAACGTTCGGATCGTAAATATTAACGTGAATCATAAGTTGTTTGTCCACCGGTTTACGCGAAAACTTTGTTTATTCTATAAAAATTCGCCCAGCAAACATGTACATATATAGCCTATTTCTCGAAATGGTGGCCAGCGTGTCTCCAATTTAAATGCAGCGTATGTTAAATGAAAGTTTACCTATTGGTTACGAACGAAGAACCATTTACAAGTTGATGGTAATGTTCGTATTATAAATGCAAGACTATTGAAATGCAAATAGAAATGTATAAATGAGGAATAATCACTCGTTTGCACTATGGACCTATTTGAAATAAAAAGATTCTTCATCCGAGTAACGGGAATAAAATAAACGAAAAGTTATGCTTTTTGGAATATTTGCCATTGTCTCTGTATCATCTCCATCGTTAACGAATATATCGAATTCTCTTATTACAACCAAGTTAATGACATTCCATTATTAGAATTCTTTTTAAATAACTTCTCAGGGTCATTTTCTTTTCTTACGTATGGTCCAAAGTAAAATTATTTTGCTATAAATTATTAAAGTAGATTGTATAACGCATTTTTCCTGAGAGTCAGGGATTTATCGCGATAGCAGTTTTTTGATGCGGGCGATGGCAAATTAAAGAGAAAAAGTGATAATTACGGAAATTAATAAATCACTCGGAGAATGATAAAAATTTCACTCGGCTATAGAAAGATATAAAATGGGTAGATTAATTACCTCTTCGCGGAACCTCTTGACGATCTCTCCTTTCTTCCCAATGATGCTTCCAACCTCCTGTAACAGACAGAATGCAAAACACCGTTAGAATCGATCCCAACGCAAACTGGCGAGCTTTACGACGGCTAAAGCGACGCGTTCGAACCATAAAGTTCCAAGTGCGTACTCGATCCCTACGTTTCCCGAGTTACTGTGTTTCCAGGAATTGCTCGTAAATACCAGCCAGTCTCTAGCCACCAAACTCGTCGTTCTATCCTGTGTGATTTTTTTTTTCTTTTTTTCTTTTCAGATTACACGAGCCTTTCCTGTTCAACGTCAAAGATAGATTCTACAAATACGTTGATATTTCTTACCTATCGATTCGATACTAAATTCGGTACACTTTTACAGTACATAAAAGATATAACTTAGAAGAAACGAGGCTGGCACCCCGCTGGGGGTAGCCACCCACATGCTATATTTATTTTATTTTTTTTTCTTCACCAATAAGATATAACACTTTACCAAATGTCCATAAGGACAATTTGTAAAATAACCAAAATAAGAAAAAAAAAAAAAATCTTTTACAGTGGAACTGTTTGAAACCGAATATTACGAATTACGCGAGTTTATTTGTACTGCAGATGTCTTTCTTTTTTCCTCGTGTTTGATGAACATGTTCTTAAGAAATCGATTTTTCTACAAAGCAGTTACGAAGCTATTATAGAAATAGAAAAAGCTGTTAAGGTCGACATATATGTTCGAATATCTTCAAACTTCTGAACTTTGCTACGAATTTCCCGGCTGATGTAGTACGAAGGAGGCGTTAACTATTCAACGTTTGTAGATCAAATCTGAATACAGCAGGGTCCGGTTATTATAATGGATAATGTTATCAATCGATTATCGTTACCATAATCAGTCGGTGCCGAAATGTCTTCGTTAAAAATTCATTAAAAAGTAATTCAAGCTTCCTATTCGTAATCGAATGTATTATAATCAAGCTTCCGCTACTGATATCAATTTTCATAATTAGACTCGAGGACGAACGATAGTAGTTGTTGGAAAATTCGCATCGAATGCAGCTTTTCTTCGAAACTTACCTTTAACCGAACCATGTGTTTTATCTGTTGCATATTACACACAGAGCAAGAACTTGGAGAAGTATTATGAGTATGAAGCGTATAATATATTCAGAAGTTAATAAACGCAAACAGACGACAGACAATGCTCGACAAGTTTCTCAAATAAATTCCACACTGTTTTAAAGAACAGTCGTCCGTAAGAAGTGTGACGTTGTATCAAATGTGTGTGATAAATATAAATTTTACAAATGTCATAATCGTTCGCGATAAAGCCAGTTCAATATTGAAGGTTTTTTATCGTCTGTGTAATTATTATCAGCTGATTATTCTTATCAAAAACTGCAAGTTACAAAGTGACCATAATAAGCCGATTCCGCTGTGCATTTAAGGCCGCACAGTTCTCTTTAAAATAAATAAATAAAGCGACGATTAAATGAAAATTGTAATTGAAATCATAGATCTCGTTTCCATATTTCCTAGAAATCGCGATTACAGGTTTTAATAGCGAAACATTGAACGATAATGAAGAAACGAAACTCCAAGTTTTCGCAGTTGTTCCATCAATTTGACTCCTCGTTTTACCAAGATTGCACATCGTCGTAATATGCTTCTTCGTGGCTATACAAACGAGCAGCGTTAATGAAATAAAATTCTGACAATAAACAGCTCGCAGAAAAATCAGCTTTATCTTTATCAGAAGAAAGAAAAATTTCAAGGATAGCCATATCGTTTCATCCTGCAATCGCAGCGATAAGTTTCTCTCATGGACGTTACACCGAAAATAAAGCAACGATGCAACAACGTACCATGGAAATTTCGTCTCGTCTAACGAAAACGATCACTCGAACGCGGATGTTATTGAGCGTACGAGCGATATCTCGGGTTCGTTTCCACGCGATACGCGTGCTCCTGACACTTGTAATCACTCGCCAGCGCCCAATTACTCGATTAATACATGCGGCATGCATCTATATAATAATTAATTCGGCGCGCGTTCAATCGGAAGCGATCCTCGCCACACGTCTCGATGTCGTTTTGCACGGTCAGACGATTTTTGCCAGCGGCGTTGAATAATCGTCGGTGTATTATGAAATTTTCGTTATTTCACCTCGTTCGTGATTTATGAAATTATCGTTCTTCCCCTTTGAAATTCTACGATTTCTAGCTTATTCCATTTATTATTCGTTTAATACTGGATTTTTCAGTGTAGGATTCGTTAGATTTAATTTTTCATAGCGAAACGTAATTATCTTATCTGATTATATAAAGCTATTTTTACGCGAGCTGACAGAACCTGGATTTTCCTAAGTTGATATTTTATACAGACACTTAACTTTATTAAATTTGTTAGCGTAATACGCTGCACTTTCAGCTTTAAGATATACTTAGATTCTACTTTTTATAGTAAAGTAAAATTCTCCTCTAAAATTTGATGGACAGCGTGTACCTTTTTTAAAGTCATTTTATAATAACTAATAGAATTTATACGACTCTTGAAGTGAACCGTTTCATCTTGCGAGATACATGAGAATATTTCAAGTTCCTCGGTCTCACTTTCAAGGAAAAGTTCTATTACACGAACTAATTACTAATTACTAATTACAATGTCTGAAAATTGTAACCTGAAACGAGGGCAAATCCAAATGTGCTTTAGTCTCTTTCCATCTCGAAATGTTAGATAAGACAATACAATTCGATTGAATTTAAACGTGTCGTACAAATGTAAGAAACAGCAGATTTATAAACGTAGTAGTCAATAGCAACGTTAAATATTAGTATATGGAACTACGATAAAAGTGTTCGATCGCTGCAAGTTATTATGGTTCACGTGGATTTATAGAATCGTGTAAAGAGTGAGTACAATGTACACAGCGTGTTGAAACGTCAAGATAATTAGATTCAACTAGGTTGCCAGACAAGTGAATTATAATACAGTGCAAGGCGTTAGTCAATGTATACTTGTTATTCCAACATGCATCTTCATTTCTTTCTTTTTTTTTCTTTTTTCTTTTGAAGTCTTTCGACAGAATAACTTAAATGGAAACACATGCAAAAACGTAGCTATGTGGCAAAAGAACGAAGCCTAACGTACGAGAAAGCGTACACGGTATGTTACGGACGATGTGAACTGAATTTACGATGCTCGAGTCTTTCACGTGGCTGTCAGTATAATGTCACAGCGAATATAACTTTTATCGAGACAATTTTACCAAGTATGATATTTAATTACTCGTTCTTTTTTATTGACGTTCTAATTTGAAATCTTTTTTCATATGGGAAATAAAAAGTTAAACATTTTTGTACAGAAAGGAGAAATATATTTAATGTCGTTTTGTGTAAGGATAAAATTTGTAAGGATTTTCTTTACGATTTTACAATTGTTATAAAGCATCAGATTATTAGAAGTTTTAGAAAAATCAACAATTTTGTTCTATTTCACTCAACAGTTGAACTACAATTTTATCGTAAAAATCGATCAATTACAGTTTAAACAGAGGATAAAGGAAATGAAAGAAATCTTTTTTCGCAAAAATTCGTACAAATATACGATATTCATCAAATTCCATCAAATTTGATAAATCCATGCAGTTTCATAAAAACTATCATTTTATTCTACAAATTTATCTACGACGTTCAAAAAATTCTCACATACAATTTTAACCTTCAGTCATGTTTTCACAGTATTTTCTCCTATTACGTTACGAAGATCTTCAACTTCGAATCTTAAAACAAAACTTGCACAACACATGTAAATCAAGAACACGATCTGGCTCTTCGATAACACTCAAAGACCAAAAATCTCCTACAAACTTACCAAAATATAAAGTTTTTTTTACACGATTCTAACCAGTGATTTCATTACAAGAATCTTCCAGCTTGTTCGAATAAAACCTCCTGATCCTAAACCTTGCACAACTTACGTAAACCAGAAGAACATTCTATCACTTTCCAATAGTGTAACACACCATAATATGCTATACTGAAACACCAAAGATTTCCTACAATCTCACCAGAACAAGAGATTTCGTTACAAAGCTCCCTAATGCTAAAGCCATCCCAACTTACGTAAACTAAGCAGAAAGAAGAAAAGACCTTCCATGATTTTCCAATAGTACACGTATTATCATATCAAAGTATTATTGTCCGAAAAGTTTCTTTCGTTTCATAAGGAGATAATAGATGAACGATTTCTGTTTTATATTATTTTATTGAATTATTATTTTTATTGAATTTCTATTATTATATTCGTGCATAATTCAATAAACTAATATAAAAGAAAAAACATTTTCTATAGTTTCCCTATAAAACGAAAGAAACCTTTCGGACAAGCTAATAGAAAAATCGCTGAAAATCGTCTAATGGAGTATTCACAGGTCTGGCCGATAATCAACCTAATTTTATCGTACGGATCGTCCAATTCTCGAGAACATTCTCCTCAACTATTCCAACGTACATATGTACAAAGTTACAGTCGCGCTGCCTCTCACGTTCAGCTCAGTCTCGAGCGATTTGCGCTGTAGCACGCGACAAACACAAGTACATACGTACGCAAACAGTCGGCCACTCGGAACCTATAATTAGTTGCGCGTTCGTGGTCGATGTCCAGCCAGATCTCGTGTCTTCGTTGACACGCTCTGACCCCACGATAATGTCACCGCTTAGGCTTCTGGGCGAAGCAGGTATGCGCCAGTGTGCGCTACCTCTAAACTTAGATGACGACTAGAGAGCACAGAGGGAAGAAGGACGGCCGAGATGCCAGGCGTCTCGTTCCACAGGAGACGATGCCACGAACGTTGCGCGTATCGTGCTAAATTCTTGATTTCTCGGGCGACAGCCCATCGAAGAAAGCGGATCCTATGTTCTCTTGCGACGCGACATCGTCTCTTTGAATCGCGTGCACGCGTTCCGCGGATATTCTAGCCATTTTCTCGTCTATTTTCGGGGAAACGGAATGGAGGCGAAGGAAACCGAGCTTGATCCAACCGTTTCGAATTTAATTTGTCGAGAAGCTTTCGAGGTTTGCTGGTCGAGCTTGTTCCAAGCTCGCTCGATGGACGATAAACGTGAAATCGGTAAAAGGCTGTCGAGTCTCTCGAGAGAAGCACCGTTTTTGGTTGTTCAATTCCTTTTCGAATATTCCGACAGCTTTCGGTTTTTAGGGTAATAGTCCAGCCACCTAGAGTTTCCAAGCGTGAAATTGCTGGATTTTCCAGTCTTCGAAGAAACGTTGTAGTTGTTCAACTTATTTTCGGGACTCGAAGAGTTTCGAGTATCCCGAATAGTCGTCTATGGCCTAGAATTGCACGCGTGAAATTGGTGGATTTCTGAGTCTCTGAAGAATTTATTTCTGCCACTGTGACAGTTGCGAGTGATCCGAGTAGTCAACTATGACCTAGAATTGCAAGCGTGAAATTGGTGAACGCTTTAGCCTTCCAGGATCATCCCGTGTCTTTGGTTCGAAATTTATTTTTGCCACTTTCGAGTCGCGAGTTTTTAAGGCAACCTATTGCCTAAATTTATATCCGTGAAACCGCTGCAGTCTCGAGTTTTTCGGGATTACGAGCTTTTGGGAGCTTTGCGAGTACTGAGTTTTCGGAGCCACCAACCATGGCCTAGAATCGTAAGCGGAAAATTGATGATCCTGTCAGTCTCTGAATATTTAAGACGGTCATCGTGGATTTGTTGAATTTTCATGTTTAAATATTAATTTTCTGCCACGTCAATTCCGTCGCGATCCGCGCGGGAACAGGCAGGACTTTTCGATTTTGCAATTTAATCGAGTTAATTTCGCTTGTATAAATAAATCGTTAAGGAGTCAGGAACAGGTGATGGGCCGGTAAACGTGACATTTTTCAAAGAGCGACAGTTTTTCCAACGTAATTGCGTCGGTCTCGATGTCGCAGTTAATTAAAAGGTTTTAACGCGGCCTCACCGCGAAACTAATTACGCTAAATCCCGCGCGGACAAACCGACGAATTATCTTTCTGAAAACGGAAAATTAACGCGCGATGTTCCAGCGAATCAATGGCAACCTAATTGTCAGTTTGCGAAGGTAAAGTGACCTTTGTTAATTATGTCGCAGGAGACGCTTTTGCAAAGTGCAAAGGTTAGTTTCACGCGAACCGACCGTTTTAATCATTTAATCATTCTTCTCTCAAGACCAGAGACTGGATTTCTTCTTTCAAATTACTTTTACGAAGAAATTTGACTTATAAATAGCGTTTAAAACGAGCTCGGCTGACTTCTTTCCGATGTCGTTAAACATATAACAAAGAGTATAACTGGACTCATACGAGAGAAATAACGTATAAACCTAAGCGAAGATCTTACTTAAATTTCATTGGAAACTTTTCGAAACTTTATTTCGATCCTTCTTTTTCTCTACGTTTCCATTTATGAAGATAATCAGTGTATGACTTGTGGAAAATTCATATGTTTGTTCGTACTTTACTACTGTATATTTCAATTATAAATTATACAAATTATAATTATATAATTCCAATAACACATGAATAGAAAATTGCATTATTTATGTAAAGCGTAGGTAGAAACAGATCGTCCATAGTCCGACACGTTACGTTTGAGTATCAGGCTTTTTTTATCCTAACAACTTTTGTCCGATCGACGTGTTAAAATTATTACGAAATTGGAAAATAAGTTAGAAAATACTCGTTCACTGTGAAACCAAACGTTTCACAAGATATAAATCTTCTTTTTCTAATATAAATCTTCTCTTTATAAAAGTTATCAAATCCTCTGACTAGCTGAGCAGCAAATTAGACTGAATTCACTATTGATTTTTTATCAAGATACATCAAGATACCTAGGATCTTTTATTCGAATAATGAAGAGTAATGATGAGAAAGAGCAAGATCATCGCAATAAATGAGATTGCACCGTGTATTTTCGTCTTAGAAACTGCTTACTTTCAGTTTCGGTTCTACTTTCATTCTACCAAAGGAAGCAAACGAAATTGTATCGAAAAAGGTCTCGCTAACATTCCCAACCGCATTCCTTGTCCGACTCGGAACAAAATCGACGAGTCAGCCAAACACGCTAAACTGCTCGAAAAACCACCATTAGCGGCGTTATTAGACTAGTCTGAAACGCGGCGTGTACACTTAATTGCCCACTTTGCATCAGCTTCTTTGTACCATTTCTGGAACCATCCTAAAGCACTCAAAGGACTCTGGTCCCTTTATAGCTCATTTCCACGAGCGTAAAGCTTCCTACACACGTTGCAACTAAATCACGTGGCGATGCATGAGATCTAGATTTTACGACTGTTTGCGGGATGTCACAAGTATAATTTATGACAGCGCTGATGACATCGTGGTCATCTTGGCGAAAATAGATTTCAGAGTATTTAAATTTTCGATCAGAATATTCGATATTATCCTATGTCCTGTCTCAAATTATTTATGGGTATTGTTTCTACCGACTCTGCTCCGATATTCTACTTTATGAGAAGAATTTGCCAAAGATTTGTAGAAGCTACTCGGAAGAATTCACAGCCGAAGAAAGAAGCGAGCAGTTTCTCAAAACTCTCGCGTATCGAGGGAAAATTTTACATTTCAAACGATTAAATACCAATTCTCTGGAAATATATTAAAGCACACTTAAACGACTTTCATAATAAATTTTCCAAATTCAACCCAATGTATTCGCAGAGAAAAACAAAAGTCCCGAGCATAATTTTCTTTAAATTTTTAATATTCTACGCTGTTAATAATAGATTTCAGTTCTATCAAAAACACCATAAAAACACGACAGTCCTTCCAACAGTAGCTTTAAAACCTACGGTCCCTTTTTAATATCCGGAAGAATAAACAAACTTGCATTGAGCGTCTACGTGCAAAAAGAGCCTAACGTCGACGATTCCTTTGTTCCACGTCGGCCTATCCGCTTCTCCACTGCGTCTCGCGAAATAGTCGACGTCCGCTGCGTAGGAAGGAACACACGGGAAAACAAAAGAAAAAGGAAGAAGGGATCCGAGAAGGCGCCAAGCTTCGTAAATCATCGCCAACCCTCCCCTCAGTCGCTACCAGGGAGCTGGACAACGCGTCATCGTCGACGAATCTCCTTAGAAGCAAATATAGCTGGAACAAGAAGACATCGACGAGACGAGGCTGGCGCACGGCCAATTAGAGAGGTCACTACCGTACGCTGTTCCAATCGGTCGCATGATTCTCGCTAGATCCTTTACGGAAGGGTTCCAGTTTCTAGGGGTTCTAGAAGAGGAACAGGATGATCGAGCATCTGGGATGAGCCACAGCGTGTTTCATACTCGTGCGGAAAAAATTGCTTCGTCTTGGAATTATTAGACAAACGAACGTGCACGACATACCGACACAACGATTGGACAGTTGCTGGCCAAGTTCCAGAATCTTTCGCTGCAGGATGTGGAAGAATGCTGGATTAGTTTGCTGCATGTATTTGGGATTAGAGTATAGCGAGTTTTGTTGATCTTTAGTATTAGAAAACATTAAGTAGATAGAGATTATGACAGAGAGGAAGGCTATTTCTAGTGATAGAACAGAGGTAGTTTTATTTTTCTTTCTTTTTAGAATGGTACATCAAAGGACGATTGCTAATAGCAATAGTCTTTGGTAATAATAGCAACGATCGAACTATACGATGGCTACGACTTAAAATTGATTCTCGTAGCTCTTCGCTTGTAATTACGATCGCACAAGCTAATTGTGATTGTGTTTGATAAGGATAATGGCAACTTAACTGTAGGATGAATTCTTATTTCAAAATTCTTATTCATAGTTGTCCACTTGCGATACTGATTGCATAAGTCAATGGATATTTATAATCTGTTTATTAATAGGAACAATTTAAGTGTAGTATTATTTGGACTGCAAATTTCTGATCCTGTTTCTCCTACTTTCAATCTTGATCGTGATTCCTCTGTAATTATTTAACCTTTGTTTTCAATTATTTTTACCTTCGATTTTGATCGTAATTTTCCGTAACTGGAAACTGAAACAAAAGCAATCTGTGCGTTCTATGTAAAAGAAAATTACATTTGTATGAAATGAAATATGTCTATGTTTCAAGTGATAACGAAAGCGATTATTTTTATAATAAAAAATCTAATTTCAAGATTTTATCAAATATTTCATTAAATGCTTGGCCTATCGCGTTTTACCTACAGAAGCAATTTAACACGTTCGTCGCTACGTCGCACATATTTATGCGACAGGTATACTTCCGTGGGGGCCCCGTCACCAAATGATGCTGACGCTCTTCTTATTCGAGTTAATTAATTAAATATACGATATTATATATAGGATATACAACATAAAAATATTAAAAACACATTATACCATACTTTTTATTAATTTATATTCTGGATAATATATTACATCATCCTATATCGTATAGTATTCGTTAAAACATTCCAAACACATTTGGGGTGATTTTGGGCACTTCGAAATATAGTCAGACTCCGTTATGACTACTCACTTTCAAATATATTTTCATACTGTTTACCGAACATTTTGAGGATGAAAAAATCACCGATGTACGTCTCACAAGTATGCTTCTCGACTAAATGGAAGATCTGAGGTATCTGCCATGAGATCCCTCGGAATACTCCAGCTGGATAGCTTATCGCTTTCTCCATCTCAGAAATAAATAATCTTTTCTTTATAATGGATCAAGGGGGATAAACAATGAATCGAAGGCGATAAACGATGAATTCCTGCTTGTCGCTCTATTTACGTTCTGCGTACCGGCGGTCGGATTTGGGCCCCGCAGGAAACTTAGCCGAATCGCGCTGGGCGACGAACGTGTTAAAGCAGCGTCTATACTTTCACCACTGTTGTTCCTCTCTTTTGCCACAATTGGGGGAATCTATTTAAGCGCGACTTAATTAACGTTTAAGTCACGGATCGATAGTTTGTTCAAGGGTTGCTATTACGATTTTTTTACCTGAGTTCGAACGAGAAGTAACGAATGGTTCGTTTAAAGATTACCCATGTTCTATCGATACGTGCATTTCTCTGGCTGACTAATACCATTTCCAACGCGACGTTTGAAAACCGAATTGCCTTCCATTTGGTTGAAATCCTAGGACCCTTCTTTTCCAATAATTTCCTTCCTCCTATGAGAATCAATTAAGGTTACTACTTTTCTAGCAATTTGATAAGATCAAATTTGTCTGCCCATCGTCGATTGAAATTTTTGCTTTGTGATTAATTTTCCATATCGAAAATAACCAATTTTAAATTAATTAAACAGCCTCTACGATTGTTTGCTCTTAGCTATTATCGTCTCTTACGTGTTTGACTCTTTCCAAACATCAATACGCGTGATTAAATATCGCAGTATCGATTCATCTTTTTCCAAAGTAAATTTTCACGACTATATTTTGTTTATAGTCTTTGAATGGTAACAATTTCATTTTATCATCCGTAAGTACAAAATTTCTCAAAATTCAACGCTTGTATTTTTCTCGAATTCGAATCTCGTAAATTGCAACAATTCTCCTCTCAAAATTTTCAACTATTACTATTACTAAATGTCTTCTAATTTCTAATTCTATATCTTTTTGTGCCATTTTATCTTTTTTTCTATGATTTTTCCAAATAGTCCATAGTCACAGCGTTTTATCAAATCACTATCGCGTTATTAACGTTGTGTCTAAGGAATCTTCTTCGTTATCAAACAACAAGAATTTCATACGTCAGTAGCGACGAAAGATATCGTTGCAGCGTATTTGATCAGACGACCGAACCTTCGACAATTTGTCCTGGTACCATCGCAATGTCACGGCCGTTCCTCCGACGCGAGTACCATCGCGTGGCATCGACATAAATATCTGGCGTAAATCCAACCCGTGTCTTATCTTACCTCTGCTCGTTTTCTTTCGTGTTCCTTCTGTTTTCCTCTTTATCCTGCGTATGTATACACGTCGAAACTTTTCTCGAGTTTTCAACTACTAAGTCTACACGTTAACCCTTTGGTCACGAAAGACTAGCGTTAACACGGATGATGAACAGTTACAGCGTTACCGTTATGTTGATTATCAGTTTATTTATTTATTGAATAATTTGTGATTTTTTTAGAAATATTAGGGATCGTTGAATTTTCTCACAAAGGTGATACAAATAAAAAAATGTCAGTGACAAAATTTTCATCGAATCTTTGGATTATTTGTCAACGTCCAAATATTGCAAATCGTTGAATTTTCTTCGCGAAGGCGATAAAAATAAAGCAAAAGTGCAACGATGATAATTCTTTGGATTATCTGATCGAAGATGATAAAAACGAAGAAATATCTCAACGATGAAACTAGGTGATTATAACGATAAGTAGAAAGCATATAGTTGAAGCTGAGAAACAGAGAATGTTGATCCTCGAGATTTCTAGCGTCTAAAAATTGTTAAACATTTTCGCAACACATAGAAACTTCATAACGAAAAGTAAGGGTTATCTCTTGAGAAAAAATAAAATGTATGTTTTACGAGCAATCACTATCAGTCAAAGCTCGTTTCATTCTTCTGTATTACAAAGTTCAAAACGCATTAAGCACTCGATATTGTCTTGATAAGATACTGCACACAAGAATTATCACGATATCGTCGCGAATATAAATATCAGTCTTCGAATGTATTCGTCGGAAGAATATAAATCCATCTAAAAAATTTAGTATCTTCGAAGAGACTAATTACAGTAAATAATTATAAATATAATATATAAGTATTTACCTAATAATTTACTCTATTATTTATTATACTTAAAAAAAGGTCTGCAAATTATTTACTTAATAATTTACTCTATTATTTATTATACTTAAAAAAAGGTCTGCAAATTATTTACTTAATAATTTACTCTATTATTTATTATACTTGCAAAATGGTCTGCAAATTATTTACTTAATAATTTACTCTATTATTTATTATAATTTGCAGACCTTTTCGAAATTTCACATTTTCGACGCAATATGTACCGATAATTAGGGTAAATAGCAATAAAAACAGTTAAACAGAAAGAAAACTTTCAATTCTAACTTCCAGCTGCCTCAAAATCTCGGAATTCATCGTAGCTTTTTAAATATCCACTGTCGAATTAACTTGGACGCGAGAATTAACGTTTGAGACTTGCGCTGGTTCATCAAATTTTTATGCCAATCTCGAATCGTATACGCCATGTTCTACTTTCAAGAACTATCACATTATTGAAGAGCCTCTCTGAATCTTCTGATCTTTCGTTCTAGTCTAAAGACGTTATTAATCTATCCCTAGAAATTCTTCGGATAATAGCAGTAATTAAATATGCAAATAAGGATAATAGTTCAACGATTTCCATTCAAATTTCTGATGGTTCTCAGTTCTGGAATTTTACATAAACATATTCTCCGAGATGTTGGGAGAAAAATATTCAAAATAAATAGAAAGATATTAATACCGTTGTCTATGAGGATACGAATAAGAATTAACCAAGTCCAGAGTTGTTAAGTTGCTATAGAATATTTGAAATAACTTGAAAATTAAAAATTGTTCGAATATGAAGATTTAAAATTAAAATTTCATGAATTTTCCTTTTAAATATACAATTATAGCTAGCCTTCTAGGTATTGAATTTACGAGATTGAACGTGATGCTATCCACAATATTATTCCAGTTATTTATGCAACATTTCTTTCGGATTCTCTTTTTAAATAAAACATACTTCTTATATACTAATTTTTCATTGCAGATGATTTCAAATTCTTTTAGAAACACGCTCAACTCGTTACATAATTAATTATTAATCCTTGGAGAATCAGCGAGGTAATTGGAAGGGTCGAATTGGAAGCGAACGAAGCAGAAGAAGAAGACGAAGAGGATGAACAGTTGCGTGAGATGTCTGTGTACCATTGAAAGGATAATGGAATCATGATAATTCGCATTGGACCAAGCGATTGGCCGACGTCCCTGGCCACTGTCCAGCCTGTCCTACGAGTTCGCAGTGCATATTCTCCCCGCAGACATAATGCTTCTCTGGCCAAAAACGCGGCCAGACGTATTTATTTCGCGCGAAAGAGCCCGCGTATCCGTTTACTCGCTCGCGAGCCTCGCAAACCAACCATTTCGCAACACGCCAGGCCACGACATTATCATCCCCCAAAAAAAGATTCTCCGGGACGTGTCGCCATTTTCCACTTTCTATTTCATCGTCCCCAACCCCTTTAAAAGACGAATTTTTTGAAAAATAATAATATACTAATATTATAATTTTTTGAAAAATAATAATATACTAATATTATAATTTTTTGAAAAATAATAATATACTAATATTATTTTGGCAAAATAATAATGTACGTTTGAACGAATGTAATGATAACATCGCAAGCACGTTGTTGTTATACAGGGTGCGCCGTTAGAATTCGGACAGAATTCAATTTGTAGTTCCCACCATATTAGAATTCAGATGTTTGTGCTGATTGACTCTGAAGTTAGTTAAATATGTCAATAAGTCTTCTATAACCTCAAAATGACAGAACTCGTTAAGCAAAACCCGGAATACGATAGAAGAGCGGCGATTATAGAAAGTCTTCGCGCCGGGTGGATGCCAAAGTGAATCGGAGGAACGACCGTTGGCTGGCCCACAATCTCGAAGATGTTCCTGTTGTGGGCAAAACCAAATTTCCAGCAAGTGTTCACGTTTTGAGCGTTGTCTCAAGTGAGGGCGACGTCATGCCTCCGCACTTCTTCCAAAAAGGCGAAAGAATCACAAAGGAGGTTTATTTGGAGGTCCTGAAGACAGTAATAAAGCCGTGGATGGAAATTACGGCTTCTGGAAGGCCGTATTTATTTCAACAAGATGGCGCACCTGCTCACACAAGTCATCTTGTTCAAAATTGGCTCTCTGACAATGTGGACATGTTTTGGTCGAAAGATTTCTGGCCTCCTAACAGTCCCGACCTAAACCCATTGGACTATTACGTGTGGGGCGTTATCGAGAGACAAACTAATAAATGCAGGCACCCCAACGTCAACTCCCTACGAGCTGCTATCGAGTCAGAATTCGCGACAATTAAACGCGACCAGTTGAAGTCAGCGTGCTCGCGCTTTAGAGCAAGAATAGAGCAGGTCATAGAGGCAGAGGGTGGTTACATAGAATAAAAGTTCTCAGCAAGGACCCTTTAAATGAGATATAACAACATTTTCATGTGTTTTTGTGTATTGACTTAAATAAACAACTTTCTGCACAAAACTTCTTTTGTCCGGATTCTAACGGCGCACCCTGTATATTAAAATTAAGAAAGAAGAAAAATAGGAACAGAGAAAGAAAGAAACATCTGCAGCGTGTTTGAATCGGTGGCGAAAGATTCTGACAAGATAGCAAAAGATAGTGTCTTCGCGACGATTATCTGAGAAAAATTTGATGAGCATCAAAGTGGTTAGTTTACTTTTTGTTAGTCTTACTGGATTTAGAAAATAAAAATAACGGAATGAAGAATTAGTTTTATGATGCGATTTATTTGCAGATTATACACGCGATAGATTTTCTTCTTCTTTCTGTTAGTTTATTAAATTAACCACGAATGGGTAGTTCGTTCGAGTGTTTTTGATATCCAATTGCTTCGATATGGAGATAAAGGCACTTTTATCGCGAGTTTGTACTGCGAGAATTATAAACACCGATAGTATGAAAACGCGACCATCGAATTGAATTAAAGTTAGCGTGAAATCCTGATCGGTTCCGGATTGATCGTGGGACGATCGGTTTTATCGCGAACGTGAATCCCATGTCGAGTAAGGGGATTAATCGGCTGACGTTCCAGAGGAATAAAAATTGTTTCAACCGACATTTAAATTTGATGACCGTATCCGATAAAATTAAACTAGATCAAACAATATCGAAGAGTAAATAAATTTAATTATTGTGAAACATCGTATCGTGTTCTCGAAATATTTTCAAGTTTTATATACGTGTGTACGAGATTCGTGTCAAGGAATTTACATCGCCATCTAACTTAAATTTAGGTTGAAGAGAAACAATGCAACACGATAATTCATAAATGCGTTTGATGCGTGACGTTTTCATATGGTCTCTTTGTCACGATATATTAAGCATGCTGACGTAAGAGCGTTGCCTAATTTTACGAAGAAACCTTTCATAAAGAAAGCTTCACATACAATGGCGGACAGAAGAAAGTTTAAAATTGATACTCGAGTGTGTAACGTTTGTATTAAACATTTTTCCCGTACTTAACTCTCGCACGATTATATCCTATACATTCGTTTCTCTTGTCAATTACAATTCAGTTTTGCGAAATTGCAGCGTTTCCCCCGATTTACTCTTTAAACTTTCTTTTCGCTGCCACTGTACCACTTAGAAGTAGAAGAAACTATCACCGAAGTTGAACGAATCGGACTTTGCATATGAAAACATACGACAAACTTATATTATACGCATTTTGCTATTCCGAAATTTTGTACAGACGCATAAAAATCCGCAGTCTACAAACGATAACCGTACTGCAAATTTCTATGAATTCGTATTGGAAATTCAAACCTGAAGAAGACCACAAAATGCACACAATAAGAAAAAAAAAAACATATAAATTACTCCAAAACATATTTCTATAACATTCCACGAACGAAGCAATTCTCTACAAACAGTCCACTCATTTAACTACATCCCCCGTCCCAAAGAAACGCGAATCTGCATTCCGCAAGATTCTTAATCAAACGACAATCACGAAGGAAGATCCCACCCATGTCGCGCAGCAGGACCGCATGAAAGAACGAGCACAGCCAATATTCAGGCGCCTCTATTCGTGTTGTAACTGCGCTAAAGAGAAAAGGGCAGCAACATTCTCGCTCGGAGAAAGGAAAAACGGGTATGAGAGAGCGCGAAGAACGACGGCGGAACAGGGAAGCCCCATCATCTCTGTGGTTGGCGACGCCATCGACATAGAAAAACGCGGGTGTAACGAGATTTGTCATGGAAGTACTTGCCGCGAGTAGAGTAAGAAGCCGCGAGGGAGACGTCGAGAGACGGGGGTTGGTGGTTTGCAGCTAGGAAAAAGGTAGAAGGAGAGAAAAGGGGCCGAGTGAGAGGGAAACCCTGCAAGAGGGTGGGTCGAGTCGAGCGGAGGGTGCGCACCGATAGGATAAAGGGAGTCCCCTGGTCGACCAACCGACGAACCGGCCGTGGAAAGAGCCCTATGGAGCGGAGCATCATCCAGACATGCAGAAACGTGCAATAATTTCCGTGCTGCACTTCAGCACGAACACCGACGTCGGTGTATCGGATACGCGAGCGTTGGGGGATGCTTTGCGTGTATTAGAACCACGTACGTGTGTTACACGCGCGAGTTTAAAAGGTGCACAGTCGTAGAGGGTGGAGACGATAGCGGTGGTTGTTAGTAGCGTTGGAAACGTTCTTCAGATTCTTCGACGATTTCAATGTCGAGCCCCAGAAATTGGGCTGTTACGTGGGAATCGAAGGTTTCGCGAGGTCTCCGAGGATTTAAATGGCGAGATGTTTGCCAGAAGACGGAGTAATAGGTTTTGGGAATGTATTCTTGTTGCAGAGGCGGGGATTTAGGATCGCGAATGGGGATTTGCGTGAATTGGGAAATTTTATTAGAGCGACACATGGTGATACTTAGGAGAGACGGTTCTTAGCGATGCTTTCGATTGGTCGACGAGGTAGCTATTGGACTTCAACGTTGCTCCCGTGTGAAAAATGGAAGATGCGATTCGTCGTTAGGTTCGAGGATCCGCGTTATTTATGCAAATGTGTAGAAGATGCAATGCAAATGGAATGCTAAGGGATCGTAACCGAAGAGAATAAAGATTTATTTCACCTATCAAACGTTGCAACAGGACTCCGCTTGGAATATTTGTTATGTCGCTGCATATTACGCGTGGTATTCGTGTTGCAATATTTTATAAGCGAAATAAATCTCTATGTAGGTTATTTATTCCCTTGGTTATTTTCGTTAATAAAAATATAAAATTCCATGGAAATCCGCAGTCCACTTATCCTATCTTTTCTACGAATAATGATGGTATTTGTACGAATTATAAATATAATAGATATTTATACGAATATGACATTTTTGAAATTCTGACGTATCTTTAAAATTGACACGTTCTATTTCAATGAAAATTTGTTTGCTTTTTAGCTTTTATTTTATTTTTTTTAGTCTCATATATTGTATAGTATATTTTATTATTATCATAGTCTTTTTAATTCGATAAATTCTTCAAATACTGTCTTTAAATTACCATTGCTTCTTCTTCATCTTATTTTGCAATTATAAGGACAGCTTTAGATGGAGACAGAGTCCAGTGGGTATGAAGATGAAACATCGACGCAATTCTGTTAAAATTAATTGCAAGACGTTACGTCATTCCTTGGGAAATTAATCGGAACAAGTCTCTTTTCATAAAACTTATGAGAACGATTATTATATGAAATATCGACGTAAACGCTGGAACACATTATCTTTATTTTAATACTGGATTTATTAAAAGAACAGATTGCGTGACTTTTTCCTGTAAATTGAACGTAACCATACCTGAGATCATCTTATCGTGCTATTTCTGCACGTTAAAAGGCTTATCTCGTTAATGGGAAAATAAGCATATAAAGTCTTTATTACGCGAATTAATGGACAGATGCGGTTATAAAACCAGCTTTTTAATATTAGACACGTGTCATCATATTTATATATTTTTTTCAGGCAAAAGCATTAATAAAAGTAATTACGTACTTAAAACGTAAAATTAGGAATTGCGTCTTTTCACGAGAAAATTGGAATTCAGAGTTTTGTAAAATATCGAGGTACAAGGAACTAGAATTCCGAAAATTGTATTCCTGTTAATCCCATATTTTCTACCAAAGTAACTAAGCTCTACGAAATCCAACTATAAGAAAGATTTCAAGTATCGAGAAAATCGTAAAAGTTGTCCAGGATTTTCACAAAGTTACCACGAAGTCTCAAGATATTTAAGTTTCCTAATTAGCAGCGTTTAATTTAAAGTATCCTATGAATATTCAAGAGATTTTCAATATCACTTTTTCCTCCTTCAACTTGGATAATTTATCGATCTATTAGTAGCATAATACTCTTTCGCGAACTTGAGATCATTATTTACTTTGTAATTTAATCTAAATCAATTCAACATAAATTTCGATAGAATATAATACAAAGATACATTCATCATACTTGGTTCGTCATATTTTTAACATATATACATATATTCTCTTTTTCCTTTCAATGAAATAGAAATATCAGGAAATAATATATTTCAGGGACAGAAATTTAATTCTATTGTATCTATCTGCTACAGGATTCAGTGACAGCGTTAAGCATGCTACACAACGAATCTTACAGTCGGTTGCACATAATTTAATAACAGAGATTGTGCGAGAACCTCGATCCATTCGAATTCAGGGAACGATTCCAATTACGATGCCTTAATCAGAAATCCAACTCTACATATCTCAATCTCTACTAATAGAGATTGTAACAAACTGAATCGTCAAGATAATTATAAACGTTGCTCCTTCGCTCTAAACTGGATTTTATAATTCTCAATCGATTTGCAATTTAATTTCAACTTTGCTATTTACGAGAGTATTACGATCGCTACAGTTTTATGCCATTTACACTTTCATTATTACACGTGTAACATCATCTATTCGACTTCGATTCAGGAAACAATTTCAAACGCTACTTTTTCCATTCGAGAGGTCTATCAACTGACTCGCATCAAACATGCGTATCTTTTGTATTATTATAATTATTAATTACTAACAAAAATTGTATGAGGGAAGACTTACGTTATCTTACTATTACTTAACCAGAGTTTCGTGTAGAAAAATCAGCAGCTTGGCACGTCGTTCGTTAAAAATCTTATCCAGAGAAACCTGTGTCTTTGTATTTTTATTTAACAAACGTCGTGTCAAGAAAAGTCTACATTTCGTACAAGTATTAGCCTTTGGAGAACTTCAATACTAATAATACACACTGCTCGTCTATTTCAATTTAAATACTAATCTCATTGATAATTTTAAATGCTATACTTTCCAGATAAATGCAATTACGAATACCCTAAAATAGAGTCCGACTATACCAGACAGAAAATGTAAACGTAGCAAAACCGATAGAAAACACATAATATGCAAAAAATAGAGAAAATGTCCATAGCACCGTACACGTTGTAATATTTAGCTTCCAGCTTCCATTTGTTTAATTATACTCGTAAATATATGAAATCACGACCCTAAATATCCGCATTCCTCTATCGATTACGATGCTAAACGATCCTGAAAATACTTTTCGTTTCCTTCGTCACGGATCCAACTTGGTCTATCCCAATAATAGAGAGGCCACTTCAGCCACCAATTTAATTTCGAAAACAATTCCAAAATCGCTACACTCCCGTCACAGATTTAACACCACGTTAGCACAGAAATCCACTACAGACTCAAAAGTACATACTATTGCAGTTACTATATATCCTCGTCGGAGATGCAACGGTTTCGAAGCGTCTCGATGCCAGTTTCTTGATGCAAGCAGATAGTAACACAATGCGCGTCGCAAAAAGATGTTCTAACAGAGCCAGGCGGCTCGTTCGACGTCTACCGAGTACGATTAATTGCTAAGACGGCGGACATTAATTGCCAGTGCCGCGACCACAGCTCGTGTGACTATTAATTACGGATGTAGACGACGGCGGAATCGGACTTCGAAGTGCACGAACAAGACGCGCGTTCGCTAGACTGTGAACAGGTGAACCTCGGCGCGGTAATGGGATCGTAATAGATCGTAAAATCGGCTGAATACCTTCTCGGATATTGTCTTCGTTTTTCCGAATCGAAATCAAATACGAAAGTGTCGTACGGTGGACGCTGCAACTTGCAACGGTTCGATGTTCCAAACAACAAAAATGTCAAGGAAAATTCAGCGTTTAAACTCGAGCGAGAACTGAAAGTTTAAGTAAAAATATCGAGGAAAATGTAGCTTTTTTAAACTGGAAGGGAAACTTCAAGTTTGAATAAATAAAAATGTCAAGGAACATGCAGCTTCTAAACTCGATGTTGGAACAAAGATGTCAAGGAAAATTCTGTTTCTAAACTCCAATAAAAACTCTTGCTACAAGGAGACAAAGAGTCACTTGTCGTCATGCAGCCGTCACGTGGTCGTCTTGTCTTTCCGCTAAAATACACAGCCTTGTAGAAAAGTCATTGAGAACATCGCAATTGTCAACAGCAGTATCAACCAGTTTACTGATAATGCAATGGAACATCTTAGAAAAGTACGAAAAAATAGACAAATGTATTTCTGCAAAGAAACGTCAAGCAGCGATGTCAATAAATTGCAACCCTAGACTAGCCGATCGTAGGAATATTATTAATTATTTGATATTATAAAATATTTTTATTTGTAAAGAAAAAACATTCCATTATTATACTCGTCTTCTTTTTTGCTATTTACCAATATGATCCTTCCAAATTTCCTATATTGAACAAATTTTGAATGTTTCAACGGATCAGTTCAATTTACAACACTCCAAATACGAGGCGAGAACTTAATGCTGGAATCGATTGTGTTCGAGCTTGAAGAGCCTATTATCGCATTCGAATACTTGTGCGAGGAACTTTGCAATAATTTTTCAATTTTTATTTTATTTTCCCATAAGAATCACGATCACCAATTTTTTAATTTGATTACATAAATATATCAATTCTGAAAAATACATATCACAATGATAAATCCAATTCTCAAAAAACAAGTTACATACTTCAATGAATTTATTCATAGCTAAATGATGTTTAATACTTAGTAGCTTATGTTTAAAATCTAACGTTGTGTTATACGTACAATTTCATATCTAATTCTTTCTCCTTTAATCACTTTATATTACTAGATTCTAAAAAAATAAGTTCGAGAAATGTTAGCATTATTCCTTCTTCTATTTAGATCCTGCAATTTTATAATGTTTGCAGAAATCAAAGTATCATAAGCACAGTGATATACTATCTTTTTGTCAAATAATATTTTTTCGTATATTTCGGAATATATATAGCATAATATTCCATGCAATTAAATTCCATAATTATTCTATATAATTAATTTTCCGTAGATTTATAGAGCCAATTTTCTCATTCTAAAGCTATTACTTTTATATATCCATTGTAAATTTTATTATCGATCGTACGCGCGAAGTTATCGATTGCGGAATAGGTGGCTTAACGATGCATTGTGTGATTTATTCATCGGCGAAAAAATAGAAATGGAAGGTTGCCGGATCGGCGAAGGGAAGGAAGTTCAAATTCTTGGCAGCCAGTCAGATTCGCGACGAATTGCATGATCCACGTTGCCCTCTGATGCCATCCAACGCGTTTTCTATCACATCCACTTTTTAATTATGAATTACTGTATTGTCATTTCGTTAAATCGATTCATAAATGATAATTTTTGGTAAAAGAAATTTCACTATATGTTCAACTGTTAGAAGAAGATATAATTTAGGTAATTAACACGTTCGATATCACAGTGAATTTTAACAAGTTCAATATGGGAATATTTTTACAATTCTTACTTTCCGCGACTAGAAAAATAGAAAGAAATTTGTTTTCGTCGGTTGCATTAAAAAATTCCTACGCGTGTTAGATTACTGAGAAACGTCAAAGAATAATAATATCGGTACGTCTTCACGGCATCGACTTCACAGCGTGTTAAAATAAAACGTTCACTGTAGATCGATATATTCGTACAATTAATTTAACAAAATAATGTATGATGTAATAGATCATAAATGAATACCTAATATTTTTCCTTATTTTTTAACATCTTTTTTGCCATTTGAAAAATACAGTATTTACATATCGAACTTGTTGAAGTGATCACCACCTCTAAGAAAACTCTACATCTGGTCTTTCAGTTTCTCAAGCACCGAAGCCATCGACAGAGTATAGACAAAAGACTGGGTCGAAGGCAGACCATAAACTGTAGACAGGCGACGATGGCTTCAGGGTTTTCAGTCAGGATCTGGATCCGTTCAATTATATTCCGATTTGTATTTACACTTCAGTATTTAAAATATATTTACAATTTATCCACGCGTCCCTTTGTTCACATACATCTAATAACCTCAACAGAACTATAAGAGATATGTATTATATATAGGTATAAATTTACGTAATTAACAAGTCGGATAAAGTGAATCGTCCATATAAATGAAGTTCCACTGCAGCTTTCATTTCGACTTCTTTCAAACAAATTCCTTACTTTCCTCGTAGTTGTATCAAACTTCTACCTCCAACCAACGGAAACGGTTTCAAATAAACGAGTTACTCTCGTGCGTTCAACCCTCCACAGTCGATACGCGCCACCCCTTTAGAGTTGCGATATTATCTACCGGAACACGAGCGAAGAACGCAGCGAAAGGATTCGCGTTTACACGCGGCGCGGGCCGGTTTTATTGCCGGCGAAACCACCAAGAGAACAAATGGATAAACCAGGAAAGGGAAGAGCAATTTTGAGTTCTATCGTTGGCTCTCGAGCGGACAGGAACCGGCTACGATTTCGCAGCTTTGGAGTTTCCAGCGAACGCTACTCTCTGTGATGAATGAAATTTCGTCTGTGATGAAGTCTGTATGATGATTGCAGTTGAAAATCGCGAATTGTACGCTGTTAGAGCGATTCTTTCGAAAGAATGAAAATTTCATTCGATCTCCTAGCGTTAAATTTGCAAATTCTGCATTGTTGATTTTCTGTTCTGTGGAAAACGCGCAGATATCGTCCAAGCTTTAGAGTTTTAAAGTTAGAAAGTTCGAAATGGCGCGTTGTTAAATCGATTGTTTCGGGAGGATGGAAATTTTATTATGTTTCCTGAGGTTAAATTTGCAAACTGCGCGTCGTTGATTTTCTGCTCCGTCGAAGGTATACAGATCTTACCGAAGCTTTCGAGTTTTAGACGAGCAAGTTACAATTTATGCATCGCTAAATTGTCTCTTTTCCTACTAAAAAAGAAAGAGAAAAAAGATAAACTAATCTTTTTGGAGGATTGAAAATGTTATTAAATCTTCCAGCGTTAAATTTGCAAATTGTGCACCGTTGGGTTATTTTGTATTTTTGACTGAACATTTTCGATCGCAACATCTTGGAATCGATTTTCTTCGAAAGACTGGAAGTTTCATTAAATATTTAGAGATCGAAGATTGCGTCCAAGAAACAATTCACTATAATATCATGTGTAAAATTCAGCGAAAAGAAATTTGAATTTCGAGCTGCATTTCGAAGTTCCATCTCATTTTTACAGTGTATACATTTCGTTAGCTTTTTTCTTTCTTTCTGTATTTGACGTTTCTCTATTAATAAATGTGTTTCGAAGAAGATGTAGGCTTCGTTTTATTTTCAATCTTAGAAAAAGAAGAAGATTCGTTGGCCGGATTGAAAAAGCGAATCCGTGTCGAAAACAAAGTAAAATAAAATAGTGACACGGAGAGAGTCTTGGCACACGCGCTAACCGATTTATTATTGACTCGGGTCATGGATAGCCGCGACCGGGCGACAGCCACGGCGAAAAAAGCAAATCGACCGGAATACCTCTCACTGCTCTGTTTCCGGTCCAGCCTCGTGAACCCAACATCAACCGTGGAATTTGGAGAACTCTATATTTACACATTGATTTTTCTCTCCTTTCCTTTCACCGACAATAAATTCTATTCAAAATCATCGGCTCGTAAAATTTATTCTTCATATGCACTTTAATTATACCTATTCCATTTTACCAATTATTTTACTAATTATACCATTTCGTGTATCATAGCCCGTATGATTTATAGTGTATATTCGCACGTTGATTTTTCTTTCTTTTTCCTTAACACGTGATAAATTTCATTCAAAATCAACGGCTAATAAAATTCTCATTAGTTGCAGTTATTTCAATTACACATTTCTCGCCTCACAAACTGGTTAGTTATGTTTCATGGTTTTTCGTTGAAGTTATGTCAGTGCTATGTAAAGCCTCTTAGAAGCTAAACTGGCTAATTTCGTGTTCTTATCAATTCCTCAATTTCATCAGATAAATACACGATTAATGTCCACGATAAATTCTCGAAAACAAATGAGTTACTTTCATGAACGAATGATTATTATTACACAAATGAATATTCTCAAAATATATTTAGAAAATAGTATTTGTAAAATTGTTTTCTTTGCTTTTACATTTACCGAGTCTTCGATTTGTCCTCTGAGAGGTTCCTGCGTTTCGATATTATCGAACAGTCAGAAAAATGTGCATATAATTGAAACACTAAAAATTTAGAGAAATGCATGTTATTAGAATTGAACAGACATTGTCTATTTAACCATAATTCACATTATAAAATTATCCTACATGTTCACAGTGTAGATATCCTTTTTATACGACGAGTAATTGTAAATTGTGCAATTTGTAAAATACCTTCTTCTTAGGATTAAAACATTATAGTTGTTGCCATTTTATAAAGTACTATCGATCCATCTTTCGAATTCTTTAACTTCTAACCGCTTTCGTCCTTTTTATATTATGACAAATTTTGATAGCAAATAGATAAAAATTGTATCCTCGATAATTCTCCTCTTGCAATTCTTATGTGACAAATCCATAGCTTCCGAGTCAGACCTTTCCACATTAGCATTTTGCTCTATATTTATCCAAATTCTCTAAAGAGAAATAACCAAAATTGCCGCTGCAATACAAAGTCCCTGTAACGAATCGAAATTTAATCGATGTCTGACGATCGACGACCGAATCTACTTATCTGGTTCTTATAAACCGAATCTACTTCGGTATTACGTTAACAAAAAACAAAATAATGGCAAGAACTGGAAAATTTCTATTGCATTATTTGCCCTCTGAATTATTATATTCTCTCATTTTCCTATGCAACTAATTAAAGAAATTTATTATTCGAGTTAAGGTTCCATCAGTCGCGTAAATCCGCTTACATTGCAATCCTTAACGCGTTGACTGTAATGTTATTTTACCGGAGCCGCGACACGTTCAAACGCACCACACCATAACGCTATTGTTCTTGCAAAATATTATATTATATCTACGTACTGTATTTTTCTCCGACCACGTTATCTAAGTCATTCGCATTGTCCAACATTTGCCATGGCTCGTGAAATTTATCTGACTTTGATCGTCATAAAAAATTGAATAAAACGTAGGTCACCGGTTGCCACTGTGACAGTCAATGTGTTAAAGGGTTAAACGAATGATCCATCGTAAGTTACGGTGAGAGGCCAATTACAAATGGTCGGTGAGATGTCTGTGTGCACGCAGCGCTCGTTATTTTCGGACGGTAATCCAAGTCCGACGAAAATACCGGCCTTCCCAGTGCCGGACACGAAAATAAAAAAAATCGTAATTGTCGAAGCCCCGGGGCAACGAGGATAGTATCGTCTTGGCTCGCGTCACCGGCTGTAAATCCGGACAGTCGTCGTTCGTCGATTCGCCTATTACACTGTTTCCTTTTGACAGTTATCGTCGCGTATTTATGAGACACGTTCCGCCGCCTCTTCTTTCCTCACGTTCGCACCTTGCTTTTCCCACACCCGGAAGTCGTATCTCGAGATCCTTGTTAGCCAATGTCGGCACAACCAATATCGCTTTCCACGCATTTCTTTAAACCCTCTTCGACCAGCTTCCGGATCGTTCTTTTTCTTTTAGGTATACGATTATTCTATGTTTATTTCGTTAGCATCGTTTTATTATTTTGAGCAAGCCTTTTCGTAATATTGCTAACACGGTTTTTAGCTTCTTCTTTTGACAATTCCTAGATCATTCTCTTTGTTTTATCTTTTGGTATTTATACGTATACGGTAGTATGGTGGCTGTTTATTATCCTGAACATGTTCTTTGATAATAACAATTCTCTATATCGGCGATCTTTTAATTCGAACAGTTTTGAGATCGTTCCTCTTGTTTAAGAATTGTTTTCGTACGTATCTTTCATATGCAAGCTGGTTATTCCAATTTCCAAGATAGAATGCTCAAGTAAATCTCCATATGGTGAAAATGCTAAAATATTTGTCTAAACCTGTTCTTAAATTCCAGCTAAAATGGAAAAAAGAAAATAAAAGAAGAAAAACCTCCCGGTAAAGTCTCATATTATAAATAATGAAATATTTATTCAAACCTAGTCTTAGATTCCAATTTCCCTAACTAAAACCCTCGGTAAATTGCCCACTTTCTGAACGCTAGAATATTTCTCCAAATCTGTTCTTAAACTCCAATATCCAAACTAAAACCCCCACGTAAATTCCCATATTCTGAATGCTAAAATACTTATCCAAACCTGCTCTTACATTTCAATTTCCGACTTAAAATCCCCGCGTAATTCACCCAATTTGTAAGCTAAGATATTTATTCGAACCTAGCCTTAAGTTCCAATTTCCAAAATAAAATCCTCAAAGGGAAATTTCCATCGTTTAAATATCGTTACATCGATAGAAAACTGGGCTTGAATTCCATCTTGGAAATATTCTTAGGGGGCGGCAGTGGAATATCTCGTAGGATCGCAGACTGCGAACCGGAGAACGTTAATGACGATCTTTCGGTACGGTTTCCGGAATTCTACACACGATCTACAGAAATCCACCGTGCCGAGCATGCAAGCATGCGATACAGACATTGCTCACGCTCTTGATTTGTGTTGGAATCCTAGCAAGAGACGTTGCCATCGAGAATTATATCTCAACAATGAAATATATTCTAGCAACAGTTTCTTACTGCCACGCTGTGTACAACGTCGTTTGATATCTAAATCGTTTCGACGATATTTGAACACGAACTACCCGTTGGTCCGTCTGCGTTGCAAAACTGAGCATCGAGGAAGCTGTTTTCGGAGCTGCATATACAGCAGGACACTTTGGGGGGCAAAGATGACCCTTGGGTTTCTTTGGACGTATAAGAGCTAACAGAATTTCTAACCGAGCGGAGTATCGTCAGGGAGATAAGAAACTAGAAATTAGTAACTGTGTACGAGTGGAACGAGAATGTCTATGCAAATTTAGATTTTTATCGACAGAGTGGAAGAAGTGTAATTTAAAAACAAGTTCCTTTCGTCCACTAGGTATTATAAGGAATACCCTATCTTGAATATTTTACGTATTTTCGCATTTTGTGTTTTAAATTACCCCTGAATACTTAAAAATTCGTAGTCTAGTAATGAAATATTTCGATGAATGTTTATTCCCATCAGATTTATAGCTTTCGATGCGTATTAATTAATACTCACTAAGTCCGGAGAAGAATTTTGGGGCTTTTGACGTTATAATTTACTGCGGTACTTCGTTCCAGGCTAATTCTCTAATTAATTGAAAAATCATATGACAGATGTCGCAGAAAATATTCTCATTTGAAGAATTAATCCTATGATTTTAGAAATTTAAGAACAGCAATCAATAATTACGAATAAGAACTTTATTTACTTTACGCGTCCATTTATCAACGGAATTTCAAATCCTTGGAATATCCAAATGGTCAAGTGTTTGCTACGAACTTCGGTTCAAAAGCCCAGCAAATATGTTCAGAATAGGCTAATAATACCGGTACCATTTGTATCGATATTTCTGAACCACCGAAGTATTGTAATTATAACATCGATGCGAGCTTCGCTGTGTAAACGAGGAGCAGAGTGACAAATGTGTATTTCTGTGCAACATTGTGCAACATCTTGCTCTGATTTATCTTTGCAACTTGTCTCCGATGTCAGATGAATTCTCACAGATAATCGTACGTTATGTTACGCAAGCGTGGCAATTAAACCATTTCATTTATCTGCATAAAAGTAAAGGAAGCTTCGAAGTAAAAAACTGTATATCGAATTGTGTATCGTCGGTTGTATAAATGATACGATGAAGTTAATTAAGAGATAACTCTTTTTTTCCGAAGTATCGCAACTTTTGAATTAGAAAGTTCCAAGCAGAAAATTATCCACTATTCAATTATTTCGTAACGAAAATTTGTTTATTCGACGACTGAGCCAATAACGCGCAGCGAAAATTCGCTTCATTATTTTCTCATTGTCCTACTTTTTTTCATCGTCTTTCATTGCGAGCCGCAACTGATAGGAGAAAATGCTAGTTACATAACTATATATATGTATATATAGCAGGATGCTGTCAAAAAACTAGGGTAACTGTCAATTGTTAACGATGAGTTTAATGTCTTGTAGGCGTTACATGGACGGTGTGCGCATTCATCAAACGAATTAACGGGATGTTTTCTAGAACCGTCGATTAAAGTGTACGTTGCTATGAAATGATAAACGAAAATAACGAAAGAACCTAGCGATTATTGCTGCTGGTAATTCCATCGGCAAATGAAATTTAGAACGAGCGTAATTTTTCATCCTTCGAACAAAGTCCCACGCTTCCTTTCCAATGATCAGTTTTGTCAACTTGTACTCTTTTTCAAGTTTATTTTCTTTCCAAGAAATTCTAACGATTTCGCTAAACTACACAATTTACAAAAATTCTTGACGATTCTATTTAATTCCCTATAATCTAAATCGCTAAAAAAATGTGGCGGAATTTTACATTCTTAAACACTTAGCTGCTGCAATCTCTTTGAAAAGCGTGTACCTGAAATGTGTCGCAAAAGGTAAGCGAGTATACTCGTCAAACGCAGAGTATGCGTGGCTGTTATAATGCACAATCAAGTTGTAACAAATTGACTGTTTTATTTTTTAATTTCGTTGCTGATAGGGCTCGTCGTAACACAAAATATCGCCACCTCTTCGCGACGAGTATACTCGTGAAAAGCAGATAACCGATCGACGATTGCTTCTAATTCCCTAAATTTAGAAATTTTGCAAAATTTCTTAACGTTCTTAGGAATTGCTTTTGCTTTACTGAAAAAAAAAAAAAAAAAAAAAAACTGCAGAAAGTCTCAATATTCCACTGATCATAATACGATAGACATTTTCTTTGACGTACAGAATATTCAGGAAATACGTAAACGCAAATTATTCACCGCTCAATCTCAACGAGATAACGAGCGGACCTCGAAGAGTCACGAGTTTAATGAACCAAGGCGATAAGGTTAATTAATAAACGGCATAGTAAATGGACTGTATCGTGTGGTCTTACCTTGCCCTGCATAATCAGGCGGATGGTCAGAGTGACCGAGGGGTCATCGTTCAAAACTGGTTTCGAATCCATACTGTCCATAATGAAGTCACGGGTCCTGTGATCCAAACGAAAGCTCTTCTTGAGATTTACAGGGAGAGGGGAAGGATAAGAGGCAGGATAAGGTGGGCAGGGGAAAGGTTAGGCGAGTGATTTTAGTTGGAGGGGTCTTGGGACGTGCTTTTCAATCGCTCCCAGGTGTGTTCAGTCCTTGCACTGCAATCAAAATATGCATACAGATTAGTTAATTATTCCTTAGAAGTTCGAGTATAGCGTTAAAGCAGTTTATTATATTTTACTCGGATGTACATGGCGTATTCGTGTAACATATTGTTATATCCTTGTAATTTAGGAATATTACATGTACAAATCCATCGTGAATTATAAATTAAGTTTTAGAAGAAGTTACGGACTCTCAATCATCTGAAATTGAGCACAAATTGTTTAATTCTTAAAAAAAGGTAACTTTATTTCCACTGGGTATATTCTATCTCTCGTTGTTGTTTTACAATGTTTTCTAACGGCTTGTTTAACCTCTTGCTGTCCTCTTCACTTTTGTACCTTTGAAGATATCTTCTTCTTTCGAGCCATTTTATTCGTAGAGTTTGTGGTAAAAAATACAAAAGGTACAAAAATCCAATAGAACAGCGAAAGCAAATATTTCAAACAAATTTCGGGTCATATCACAAAATTATGGAACCTGTATTGTATCGAATTAATTTATTGTCATTTTGTGGGTTGGTAGAATTCTGCGTAACTTGGTCTAATTAAAATAACACGAGAAGATTTGAATAATATATCACGATCGTGGTTTACACGCTATAGATTATTCTATTCTATTGCGATTCCATAAATTACCTTCGATATACTATAATTTGTATTTTCAATTTTCAACATAGTTTCAGAAACATAATTTTCTTCAGATCATTACTGGAATTATCAGATCTTAGAATTTTGGGATTTTATTACGGAATGTGATGCATTTTGTAAAATATTTTACTCATCTTCCAATCGATATAGTCCAATTTTGAATTCTAATTATACTTATTGCATGTATATATAAGTCGAGAAGCTCAGTGGACGAGTAGATGTTTCCAAGAAAAACGTAAACGTGACAAAATTTGTTAAGAACTAGCAAACTTTAACGAACACATCAAATAATGTGTCTCAATGTAACACGATTTTATCCTATCGTTTTTCTCACTTATCACGTAGTTTCCAAATTTGGAAGAAGAATCAGAGTCCTCAATGATATTTGTGGTCGAACAACCGACTACAATAGAAATTAGAAAAATTGAAAGCTAAATAAACATACAATAATTGTTATCTCATTATTCCGCTTATTATTCTTTACAGACTTTTCAATCGAATTTTAACATCAGCCAGAGTTTTCCCAAATCGAAGATCCTTATCATTCACATTGCTACTCCACCGAGAAAAATTCGACGAAACGAAATTAAAAACGAAACGATTTGTACAATATCGCGAAAAGTTTCGCCAACATTCGACAGGAATCCGATTGAAAGTATTGATTGCAAGCACCCCGATGAATGTATAACGTTTTCGAAGATAGTTTTTAATTCTGAAGCTCGTTGTATAGAATTCTAAAAGTGGATTGGGTAAACAGCGTGGTCAGTTATCGATCGGGTTACATATCGTGCTTTTTATCTCTCGAAATACTTTTCCAGGCTACGTATTTACTTCGCTGTTTTCTGATTTAATCTATCGACGAAGCAATAACTATCAAAGCAGGTGATTTTAAATCCACCTCCTTGAATATATACAAAGATGGAGAAACGTATAATGGGTCACTATTAATCGGATATTTATATAATCACGAAAGAAGGAGAATCGAATGCCAAGATTCCAATTATTCAAACAACACTGCGAAGAGTAATGTCACTTTGCGACTGGCTCTTTTACAATTCTATTATCTTCGTTTATCTGAATGCAAATATTAATTCCAATGATAAATATACATTGCTCGCTGGTAAAACTAATCTCAGATTTTAATATACTACGTCTTTGCAAAGCAATTTCAAGAAATGTGTTCCGGTCATTCATATCTAATAATAAAAAAAGAACAAAGGTCTGCGAGTATATGGAACTATTAAATTTTTACACACATCTCGAAATTATAGAAGAAGTAAGTTATTTAAATAGCCATTATAGTCAATAATTCAAATGTAATTAATCCTAAAAGACTAGAATTAAAGCTTCAACCGCAATTTACTCCAGTTTTCATATTTAATAACAAAATACAAAAATTGAGAAGCTTCTTAAACAACAGATCTTTGAATGTATGGAACCATAGGCCTGTTAAATTTTTACGTATCTGGAAGTTATAGAAGTAAGCTATTTAAAGAGCCATTATAATTAACAATTCAAATGTAATTAATACTAAAAAGACCAGAATGAAAACCTCAAACGAATTTTACTCGAGTTACAATTTCCTCTTACAAACTTGCCACGAGGTTTCAATTTTTCTGAAAAAGTAAAAAGATTTCAAAAAGGCTCCTAGAGAGAAATAATTTGAAATAAATAAAAAGGGCAAACTTGTGATATTTCTAGCATCCTAATATTATTGTCAAAACATATTCGCACATAAAAGATATAACTTAGAAAAAACGAAGCTGGTACCCCGCTGGGGGTAGCCCACATGCTATATTTATTTTTTATTTTTTTTCTTCACCAACAAGATATAACACTTTACCAAATGTCCATAAGGACAAATTGTAAAATAACCAAAATAAAATAAAAAAAAAAAAAAAACATATTCGCTATACCGTTCGTTCGTTTTAACGTGTCCCGCTGTGCAAATAATTTGCCCAAGTCCAACAGAAATCCCGAGAACATGGTGAAACGAGTCCGACGAAATTTCATTTATCGCCGGTTCGATAAATTAAAATGGTAGTAGGAGATTAAAGAGGGAACAAAACAATTGGTGAGAAGCATGAAGGAGAACTAGGTTACACAGCCAACATAATTCGACCGATTCACCGGCGACAGGCTAACGACGAAGCTGAGAGGCGAAGAACAAATATATCTTAGCTCGAACGACCGGCTCGACATCAAAGCCTCTCAGAAATAAACGAAATATGTACAATTGCCGGTGCGAACTTAACGCGATTTTCACTGTACTGAGAAACCAATGGGACCCAAGAACCACCGTAATTCTCTTCAACGACATTTCCAACTCGTTCTCGTATAGTTTTCTAAGCCGCGTGAATTCTATTTCCGTGGAAAACGCGGGGAATACGAACGATCAGCAATCGTAACGCTCGCGCAGTTAAATAAACATTACATTATCGTCAGCGTGATGCACACAGTATTCCAGGAAGCTGTGCAACAAACGCTGATTTGCATACAGAATTCCAGATCAAAGATGTTGAAATAATTTGGTAAAACGGCCGGTCGAGTTAGATTTGTTCAAGAGGATAGATGACTTTAATCATTGCGCCGCGTAATCGATCGTTTATTCTTCGGTAGTTTTAGCTTGAAACAGAGAAAAGAATTCTTTAGTTTTTAACTGCTCGTTTATCTTACTATTTCATTGTGTTTCATTTATCGTTGTCGTTAGCTTCCCGCTAGCTTTAGCTTTAAGAGAATTCCCTCATTTTCGTCCCTTCTTTTTTCATACTTTTTACTTCGGAATAAATTTGAAAAATTTAGAATAAATTTCGGAATAAATGTATTAAAATCGTATCCTTCGATGAACGCACGCAGAGTGTAAAAGTTAAGAGACGTTGATTTTAGTTCTTTTCAGATTTTCTTACTACGAATCTATATACTTCTCTACATTAGTATTTTGCACATGTATTTATCCAAGTTCTGGCAATATTCACAATTTTCTTTCTAGAAAAATAGTTAAAATTAACGCTATAATAACATTTCATTTAGCGAAACGGGATGTTAATTGGTGACCGATCGATGTCTGGCGTCTGACGACTGAATCTACTTACAGCATGAACCAAAAATGAAAGAGATTGGCGATTTATTATATAAATTGTTTGCTCTCTAATTTGTTTATACAAATATTACAATGTGCATTTGCTCAAAGAAATTCTGGCTATTATCATATTATTCGAGCCTATTATTCAAAAAATTTATAAATAAAAAAGAAGAGGAAGATGATGTTGCAAACACTATTTTTTAAATTTACCTTGGAATTTGCTAACATTTATTAACTTCTTCTTGTAATAAATTAACTCGTGGAAATAATCTTTCTTATTCTTTTTTTAACAGAAAATTGAAATTAACGAAAGATGGAATTGACCAATTTGGCTCCCGAGAGTTCCATTTACACGCTAGAATTACATTTTAAATTTCAATAATAGCGAATGCTTGAGCAATTCTATTTGGAACGAATCCGCGTAACTAAATTTGTATTCTGATTTTCACTGTTGTAAGAGACAAAGAAGATGCCGTTTCGGATTGACGTTATTTTCAAGGCTCGCACGCGTTAACCGAGAGTGTGTGTATCATTGGCTGTCTGTTCTTTGTTGGTTCTAACGAACCTCTTCCTCATTACGTGCACGTGTATAGAAGCCACTTAAATATAACTTTCTGTCACAAAGAAACCCTACGGCAACGAGATAGAAAAATATGTTCAATAATCGTGTGCTGTCTTTTGTACGTGTGTGGGACGTGTCTCGAGAAGGTAACTAATGGAGTTGCCATAATACGCTTGTTTCAAGCGTTCGAAAATACAAATTTTTCATAAACTTAACTTTTCACTGCCTCAGCTGTTCGACTCTAATTTTCGTCAATTTTTTACATGATATAAATAAGGTGATAAATCGTACGACGAATTTAAAAGATAGTTAGTTTAAGAAAAAATACTTTTCAATTTACGAAGACGATCGTTGTGGTCTCTAAATGACTAAAATTGTTTTCGCAGAAAGTATAACGTAAAAATTCTCGAATAGTCTGGAAATTTTCTGCAAAGTAACATTTAAAGATAATTTAAAGCGGTACAAAGCGACGTAGAATGTCTCATTTGACACTAATTGTAAGTTAGGTATCATTGACTTGTACATCATTTTATGTCCTTCATTATGAAACTTCCATAGTCACTATTTATGACAACGTTGCGATCTATTATACGAACAGCGTTATTTAATTAATATTCTAACATTATGCATCAGAGTGCAATTTTAAAGTGTAAAAGATTATTCGACACGAAGAGTATACGAAGCAGAAAATCGTTCGCAACGTATCTTTCGTTTTTCAAAAAGAAATACATAGCTTGAAAATAGTTAATTTTTATCTAATTTAATCAGAGCGTCGCGGCGTTTCATACATAGTTTTTAAGTATGTTCATATTTAGAATACTGTTTATCTATGGAGGAATTCGGAAAGGAAACGGTATATATAACGCTACTTGAAACATCAATTTTGTTAAAGGATGTAACCTAAAAACTGGGTCGTATAAATTCTAAATATTAACATAACAAATAGCCGGCAGTTGTAAATCTATTTTAAGTGCTTCCTAAGTAGAGCCAAATGAAATTATAAATAGAAATGTACATCAAATAATATTTTGAATAATGGATGGAATTAAAACGAAAGACAGCCAAAAAGGAGGGACACGAAACGTTTGTCACGCTGGTCTTGAGAAAGAAATGTTTAAACAGATTTCCCAAACAATATACATAATACACGTTTTCCAACGTTGTGTGTTGAGTTTGTTAACGTAGCAAATACCAATTACCATAAATTGTTCCAATACGAACAATACAATTTTCATGCAAAGCAATTCAAACATATAAATTCCAGCCAATTTTCTAGTTGTTCCATCATATTTCTCACCAATTTCCCCGTCAATTTTCGATCAGAATAATACGAGTAATACATTTTATTTTCATGAATTTTATTAACGAAAAGTTTAAAGCTTCAATTATTTCCTTTTCCTCTTTTAATACAGCGCTAGACCACGAATACTCGAACTACAGAAATATATAAAAATAAAATTTAGCTGAAGCAACGTAATCTTATTATGTTATTAACGACCACTTTAAACAAATTCAGAGCTACTAAAGTTACTTCAAGAGCTATAAAATCTCACGGAACTAGCGAAAAGAAACCGAGCGATGGATACAGCGTTATCCTATTGTAGTATTTCAAGATTAAATCCGCCCACATTTTTATTAATAGCCCATACATTACGAATTTTCGGACGATAGACGCCATTAAACTATTCTAAACTAACATTAGAAATATCTCATATTTTTATAAATCACAAGAAGAATTTTTTTATCCAAATTCATTTTATCCAACAAAGGGAAGAGAATCGTATACTCTCGTAAATTTTATCTCATCCCTGTGCGTTTTTGAAGTGCCATGTTCTCGTAATAATAATCTTTTATATCCTCAAATAAAAGCACGCGGTATTGTACACTGCTGCAAAAAAAAAAAATCCCTAAAAAGAAAACGAACGAAATACCTAGCGCTTAAGCGAGAAAAAACACACAACGATAAGATAAATTACACGACTGCCGCCGTTATTAGATCAAACGAGAATTCATAATACACCTTTGTCACGCGAATTCCATCCCCTCGCAGCTAATACACCGATTTGCACGGTGTTCGCAACAGATTTTAGCCGCTAAAACTTCTTAGAGGCCGTCCACGCTCGGATCAGAAGGTTACAAGGATCGTTCGAGAAAATTCCAACAGTAAAATGATAATAAAGCGCAGATAAAGGGATTTACGGTTACGAAATGTTAGTCATTCCTGAGCAAATGATGTGTACTGCTTAGAGCAGGTAAGGTTTCGCTCGTTCAGTTTTCAGGTCAGGCGATAAATACCTAAAAGTGCGAGGGAAATGTCGTCGAGCCAATATCAAAGTGTGCACCACGTGACACACACACATACACGTGAACACATGTACAACCGTCTGCTCGATCTAATTTGTCCGCTCCGCCTTTTACCATTCTGTCCCTTTGAAATTCCACGATATCCTATTGGGGACGCGGTAAAGGTCAATTTCCCTTTAAGATGACGCTTTTTCAAGCACAAAGATCGTACATGGAATTTTCTTTACTTTACGCAAAACTGTTTTATCTGTGCCGAGTCGCGGAGTTCTTGCGAGGGTTGTTCGAGGAGGCGTGTAAATGACGTGTTTATAAAGTGTATAGGGAAAACAGAACGTAGAAGTTGTATTTTGCCAAAGTTTAAATTCTCTGTCGCTAGTTAAATTTGATCCACCCGTTAAATTAATCCGCACGTGGACAACTAGAACGTTGTGATTAGGGTAAACTTTGAAGCGTTAATATTTGTAGCTTTTGTATAAATTTTGCAGTAAAGTATTTTCCATAGGGGATAAAGAAACTAGTTTTAGAAAGTATACACGCGGGTGGCAACGCTAGAGACGAAGAAGATGAGAGTTTCAATAAATTTAATGTATCGAGTATTGAGAAAATTTATAACGAATATAATCGAGAACATACCGTTGGTAGAAAATATCATTTTTAAAATTTGGAGATGTAAGGGCTGAAGAAATTCCATTTTTCTATTTATTGCAAAATATTTATCGATATTTCTTTTTTCAATTTCCCTTTAAGATGACGCTTTTTCAAAGATCGTACATGGAATTTTCTTTACTTTACGCAAAACTGTTTTATCTGTGCCGAGTCGCGGAGTTCTTGCGAGGGTTGTTCGAGGAGGCGTGTAAATGACGTGTTTATAAAGTGTATAGGGAAAACAGAACGTAGAAGTTGTATTTTGCCAAAGTTTAAATTCTCTGTCGCTAGTTAAATTTGATCCACCCGTTAAATTAATCCGCACGTGGACAACTAGAACGTTGTGATTAGGGTAAACTTTGAAGCGTTAATATTTGTAGCTTTTGTATAAATTTTGCAGTAAAGTATTTTCCATAGGGGATAAAGAAACTAGTTTTAGAAAGTATACACGCGGGTGGCAACGCTAGAGACGAAGAAGATGAGAGTTTCAATAAATTTAATGTATCGAGTATTGAGAAAATTTATAACGAAGATAATCGAGAACATACCGTTGGTAGAAAATATCATTTTTAAAATTTGGAGATGTAAGGGCTGAAGAAATTCCATTTTTCTATTTATTGCAAAATATTTATCGATATTTCCTTTTTCAATTTCCATCTATAAACTGAAGCTAGAAATAAAGCGAGTGATACTACACAATGTTATTAGACACTTGATATGAAAGATCACGATAGAAAAACAAATATCTGGAAGGTAGTCACATGGAGAATAAGTAAATAATTTTATATCGAACGTGTATAAACAACGCGTAACAACAAATTTCATTCTACGTACATTTTCCACCAATTTAACTCGTCTAATACTAAAAAGTATATAATTCTTTCAACTATATTTTATTTCTATCACTGTTTGCTAACTGTGAAATGTGCAGAACATACAATACAGCTTCGTATCTTGTCGTACAGTATCTATCGCTCAAACGCCTCCTCTCAACGTGACCGTGATGTTACCAACATGTTGATAATGAAAATCAAACGTTGTAGGCCACTAAAAATCTACCGCAAGCTGGAATTAATTAAATATCGCCATTTATATATACAGAAACTAGTAGTTCTGTTCCAATTATTTTATCGAAAAATTAAATTGAAAAAAATGGCAACTCGAGCAGAGGTTTGTCGGTTATATCTGGTTTCTAAATCAAGAAAGCATGACAGTAATCTAACAATGCAATAATTTGTCACGGCGTTCAAAGTAGAAAAATGAGAGACGATCTATTCCAGAAAATAATTTGAATATTTCTTAAGAAGACTCTATGAAACAAAAGAAACTTCAGCCGGTCGACTCAAAAGGCTATAAATAAAAGTTCAATATTACTTAATGTCAGCTTTAATAATGGAGAGTACACTTCCGATTGAGAATGAAGCGATCGGCTTTTAGAATATTGCGACGAAACAAACTTTCAACGATGAACAATTTCACGTGCACTTTATACAATATTTTGAAACTTTGTGGAATATAAATTTTTATCGGTGAGAATACCTTTTCTATCGTATCATATAATTTATTCAATCGAGCGTTCGTAATATAATCCTTTTAGCATAGACTATTTTAGATGGTATATTAAAAATTATTTTACCATCTCAAACGATATTAAAAATATTAAAAATACTTTTCAAATGATATTACAATAAATATGATGTTGAATAACTCTTAGCTATAGATTATTTTATGAACGCTCGATCAAGTAAATTATATTCCCTGTATTAAACTATCTTAAACGATTTAATTTTATAATCCAGTAGAGCTTAGGATAATCTTAAACTTCAAAAGACTATTTTACGAACATTAATTAAATACATTTCCTACTCGACTATGCGACAAGAATAAAACACAAGACGATGTAATTTTTCAAATGAACTAATACTAACAGCGACACTTGAACAAATTTTGCATCGATTAGAAATTAGATCAACAGCAACCATGACACAGAGAAAGGAACTACACTAGCCATTGCGAAGGACAATCCAGCTTCGATATACAGTAAATACATAGTGAAACGAAATTTATGCTGTTCCACTAGAATTGAAGATATCATCAAGCGAAGCGTCATGCAATCAATATTACCATTGAAAGAAAATAACTGTAATTGATTGGCGCTCTTTTGACAGAAGAGCACATTTCCATAGATATTTGTTCAAGAACTATTATTTCCATTTAACTTTCTAATCCTTTCGCTTCGCTCGATTTCCTTTCCAAATAAAACTTCCGGAATCTTTTATTTATTATTAGCGTGCTTCAAGGAGAAATTTTACACTAAGGTTCATTTGTTTATTTTTGTGCTAAGATACTAATAAATTCGTGACAAACGGAGCATGTGTCTAAATTCTCGGATAAAAATTTATTGCCATTTTAAGTGGCGAAACACTAAGCTAGGTATCTGCATTTATAACGACGGAAATACCGAAACGTTTTTCCTTCAGGCTGATGGAAGGTTTCCTTTCTGACAAATTGCTCTAACAGTAATCTGATCCTGGTATTTACTTCTATTGTTTACGGTGTTGAATCACAATGATCAGTCGTAAAGTGGAATTTATTTCCACCTGGAAATAGCCAATTTTACCTGCAATATTCAATATTTTCAAACGTTTATAATTTTGCATCGAATAAACATGGCGATGTATAATAATTCCAAGGCAATAACAAATATTTAAAAAATCCTGCGTTTCTAATTTCTACATCCTGTGTCAAGACAATATTAGTAATTTAAATTATTGTTTGAACTGTTGAGCTCTCCGATATATTCACGCGAAATTGTAAAGTATAATCATAAAGTATAATTCATTAAAGCTAATGCACGTATACAATGCATAATGTATTAAATGTATGTATATTTATATCGTATATATGTAGGTATCTTAGGTATCTACAATAATTATATTATGTTAACTATATTAAATTTTAAACGTTGCTATTGTAATGAACATATAAGAACATAAAAGAAAATAGCATATGAGAAAGACGTACAAATAAAATTGAAAATGTCTAGATGCTATCTTTTTTAATGGAACTCTGTATACATTAAAGACTAATTTCCAATAAAGATTCACCTATCATCAACGAGATGCTATCATGCGCCTTGATAGTGGATTTCCAAGACTGGATTTTTCATTTATTCATTTTCTAATTACTCGATTACGTGAACGAGGATCGATTACTGAGAAACCAGCGAATGAGCAATAATTCGTAGATTTAACTAATATCGTTGTTATTTTTATTTTCCATATGGAAATTTCACAGATTGTGCATATCGTAACCGTCATTTAGTATATAAAGATATATTTTATCGACTCGGCCATTCACGATTTATCGTCACTTGCGGTATTTAATATATAACGGCCAAATTGTTATCTGGACACTGAACAAATGGATAAAGTGTTGTTCAATTAAGAGGCTGTCCATAAATTATCATTTCTAACTCTATTATATAGCGTAATGTTCTCGCGGTAATAATTATACTAACTTACGAGTATGTAAATAATCTGTCAGGTAAATGATCTCGAAAGAAGGTACGATAAAAATAGAGGCATTGTTCAGACTGAAATTATCAAATAAATGAAATTACTCCAATCGCATTCACTTTACAACAGCGTTAGAATGCATTGGAATAGCATTCGCAATAATATTTTTAACACAGTATAAAGAGTGAGATGAATTTCAATTAAAAATAGCAAAGTCTATATACAGTGGCTACACATTCTTACATTTATGATACTATTTACATAATGACTGGTCAGACCAAAATTTCTTATCATTTAGTAGTATCGCTACAAAAACAAAATAAGACGCTCTACATGACAATCACATATACTTTATTAATTCCAAGGAACATTTACAAAAAAAGAAAAAGAAAGAAGAAAAAACAGGAAACAAGAAAAAAGGGCCATTCAAATTTCTGTCCTCTCATAGTTGTTCCTTCACTCAAATAAAGAAGACAAATTAAACCTAAATTTAATCGCGCGTGAAAACTTATCCCTTAAACGGAACTTCATTCTTCTTAATGTTTAGGTTCCCTTTAGGCTTCATTCTGTCCAAAACAATCATTTCCGCCTTATTTCTAACGAGACAAACGAAACGACCGTTGATCCGTTTCTAACGAATCACCCAGTACACGTGGAAACCGGTCGTGCTTGATTCAACGTTCTCTAATAACGGAAAGGGGTTCCCGCGTTCAATGCTGCGCCCCTGGCTCGACACTCCCCACTCCATCGTATCATGGGCCGCGCGCGCGCTGCTAAAAGTGCGTCAGACAGGTTTCTTGCTCTGTTCGTTGCGAACGCGCTTGGCACGTCCGACTGCTGCGTGTCGTGTACAGTACACACGTAGCGAAAACACTTCGCCTCGACAAAGAGACACTGGTCTCTTTGCACGCGATCATATGAGCTAAGAGTCACGGTTATATCTCGGTCAGGCCTTTTTCTCAACGTCGTCACCTCGATATATCGATCCGGAGAACGGTATTCCGCATCTTTTTTTTTTTAACGGCAAACCGAGGATTTTCGCGCAATAACGCGGTATACACGTTACGCGATATTACTTGCGCGCGCGTAATATTGACCGATGCTCCACTTTTCCGTCGGCTATACAGCCCGCTCCGACGCAAGATCTTTTCAATGAGATCGCTTCTCGATTTTAACGTGTATTCCCTTCCGATAAGATTCCGGGCAAAGATGGTTAATGAAATGAACGTCGCTTGGAAATATGGCTAATAGGAAATATTGGTCGATACTAAGCGCGCCAAATTCAAATCGACGAAGGAGACTTTACACAAAATGTAAAATATCTTTAGTACGACTTAACATGGCTAATATATACGTTGGTTGGAGTAATTCGAGAGATATGCTGCAACGAATTATTACCAAATAAACTCTTGTTAAAGTAATTTCATTTGAGAAAAGAAATATTCACTGAAATCCATAATTGTTAGCAACGTGAAATTTCGAAATTATTGCAATCTTGCATCTTTTACATGTTTATTACAGGCTACTCAATGTTGAGTTTAACGCACTACGCGTGCTCGCTTTCTGTTTATAATATTTTACATTCTATATCCTAAAATTGTGTCTCATTTTCCCTCAAATTATTTTTATTTCCAACATTGCTTTAAAGCATTTGATAATTGAAAATCATTGTACCAACACGCATTTACTGCGCGTTACATGACATTTACCGCACGTTCATTCTTTAGTTACAATATATCCTCGTAATCAATGAAACTTGGAGCAACGATTCGAACAAGCGTGGATAATGTAATATTGATGTGTCGAACGATACGGCTTTTTTCGATTCAATAAATTTTCCGTGTCGTTGACAGATGGCACTGATGCTGCTACGCAGATAAAAACATGCAAACGTGGATTAAAGACAAGTATTTTTGCTCGTTAGATCCTAACTACCATGTGCATAAACGAGTTTTTGCTAGATCAGGACAGTAGATTATTCGATCCTTATCGATCGTCGATAACAATGTATCCGTTGTGCGATAACGAACGATTGCACAGTGTACGCGTTAATCGAGAATATTTAAATTAGACTATATTTAATAAACGTCTGTGAGGCAGTTAATTAATCAAAGAAACCTTAAGACGAACTTGATACTCCATAATATATTTATTTCACATTTAGTTGAAATTAATTTCCTACCTTTCCAACGAAGATTATGAACAAGAAGATGAACGACAAAAGAATTAAAAAAATTAGACGCCATTTGATTCATGGCGAAATAACTTGGAAATAATAAACTTCTATCTGATATTCGTTACTCAAATTAAAAACAAAATTTCAAAAGACCTGTCTTTGACAAGTACATATTCTCTGCGGCAATACGAGTGCAATTAAGAAAAAGAGATGAGAAAAAAATTGGAGCAACTCAATTTAACTTTATAATCACATCGAGATTAATTTCCAAGAGAAATAAGAGGTAACCAGATTGAAAAAGGGAAGAATAAAAATTGAATGGCTAAAGTAAATAAATATGCGATTTGAATAATCCTAGACGCGCCAACGAACCAACCACTCGTGTTATAAATATCGTGTCTCTCCTCTAATCTGCCCACCACCTTTTCAATAGAAAGACTTGATTAATGAAAATACGCCCGCGGTCCAACTTTCATCTCAAACTCTTATTCATAAAAAAATCTGCAGAACAGGTAAAGTACCATAGATCCTAATGACGACGACTCATCGCGAGATATACAGGGTATCTAGTAATTAATGGTACAGCCGAGCATAGAGTGATTCCTCGTGAAAAGATAAATGGAAAATGGAGAAAGGAAATTTTTCGAGACAAACGATTTTGAAAATTAGTCTGGAATACACGTGTACTAACTGTGAGTTTCGAATTGGTGGACTACTTTTTCCACTGCTCTTTGTATTTACAAACACAGGTAATAAATATTATCTGTTTCGTGTCATTGCTATTATCATACCACGTGTATTATTGTTTTTCTATATCTCTATGTACATATGTCCTACGACGACAGACAGACATACATACATACATATGTATGTCTCTACCATAATAGAGATAGAGGCTCGTTATAATTCTAATGAAATTTCAGAATGTTTCGTGTAACGTGCAGAATAAAAGAAACCTTAAAAGAAACCTGATATGCTATTTACTTCGTAATTACTCTATATTAATTAACTATCTTGCCAAGGAAAACTGCGAAGAAGAAAATGAACGAGAAAGGAATTAAACGCGATTAAACATATAATGTTCGTTAAATGTATCTACCAGTGTTTCAATACTTTCGTGAGCTACTGTGAACGTAACAATGCGATTGATTAATCATTCCGTCGAACCAATTTGAACCAATTACCACGTGTTGAACGAAACATAGAAATGTTCCGATGCTCATGAACGGGGGATGTATATCCGACTAACAAATTGAAAAGCTCTCTGTTAACGCGAACGCACTATATTTAGCCTTCGCTGTCTTTCTAATCGACCACGCGTCTATACACTGGGGCGACTGTGACCGTTTCGCTCTGCTGCTGTCCGCAATGCAATTGGACTGTGGAATTTAGTGCAATCTGCGTTCCGTTATACGCACGCGCATTTTGCTTGTGTGCGACTTAACGAACGCGAATGGTCCAATCGTTTGAAACCGGCGAACACGCGTCCGATCCTTGCGCGATAGACTCTTCCCGCTTTGCCCGTAAAACCCTCGTTTTTCCAATGTAACGCAGGTCGTTGCACCAGACATTGCATAACGTTCACGGACGATCCGCTGCGACTAATTTCGTGCAATCACACTATTCGTCCATAATCCGCAAGGATCCGGTGCGTGGAATCGTCACCATTTGTTAATCTACACGTTTGCTCCGCTACTGAACGACTACTTGAACGCCATCGTCGTAGTTATGGATCGTAATACGCGATAAGTAAATTTGAAAATAAGAAATAAAGCAGTGTAACGTCGTCAGTTCCTATTTTCAATTTATGGAGTTTATCACGGTGAATTTTTGCAAATTTGTCGAACCCTGCTGTTCTTTTCTGTAGGATACGAAACAAAACGTATGATTGCAATGGAGGTTTTATTTTCAAATTTCACGTCTATCTTTTATGTATCTTAGATTCCTGAACAAATGAAGTTATTTAAAAATTTGGAAAACTTATTGTTAATATCGTTATACTATAGGCAGCAACATTTCAAATGTATCTTAGTATGACTTTACAATTTATCCTTTCTTAGATGTAATATTTTATAATCGATTATTGGAGTGGTAGGTACTTTCCTAATTCGATACCATTATCAAAGGATGTTATATTTGCCAATACATACAAGGATTTTTGTGTATATATATATATATATATATATATATATATATATATATATATATATGGACCATATATATTTGTTATATTTAATATATATATTATATATTGTTATTTGTTATCTATATATTATTATATATATTATATATAATAATATATAATATATCTATATAGCAAATAATATTACTCAGACAAGTATTATAATATTCTCAAAATTTCATATTTTCCTTCACCGGGCCATATCCCCAAGAAACAAACTTGAAGAAAACTTTAGGCGAACAGTAGAGTTATCATTCTCTGTTTTTTTTTTTGTATTAAGTAACGTTTAAGAATTATGAGTCACAATGAGAAATTCGAATATTCTAATGTTACGAAAAGAAACGGAGCTAGAGTCAATTTATCACTGATTCGTGCAAAATTCCCTCTTTCACCGACGGTTGATTCGCACTACAAACGAACCGAGAGTCTTTATATAACACGCGAACCGGCTTTTCCATAAATGCAACGCCCAACGAGTTTTACGCCGCGATAGTTATTCCGCTTAACTCGTGATTTGTGCACTATGTATTTCGAAGATAAACCGTAATATAGAAAAAAAAAAAAAAGAAATAAAAACGTTCCTCGTTATGATGCCATTTTGCAGGTAAACGTATATTATACGTACTATTTCTTCCACGAGCGTGAAAATTAAATATGGCTAATTAAAACATCGTTTAGCATTTATACAACGATAAACGTTTACCATCGTGATGTACATATAATTATTATATGAAATCCAATTAGACGAAAATTAATGTTCAAACCGTAATATGTGTAAAAACATACGTAATTGTTGAAATTGTTTACCAGAAGAGCACGTTTAAACTTCTACGGTTATTAATGGTATCGTTCACTTTCGGTACCGAAAGCGTGGAGCGAAAACCAGCATTGTTTCGGAGAGACAGTAGCACGCGGTGCAGCATATACATATGTGGCGCGCATCGAGTGCGTGGAAAAAGGTACGCAGATACAAGTCGACGACCAGAAGCGGTACAGTCACGGGAGAAAACCAATCGCGAGCCTAGGACTACACGCTCACGTAGACACGTACACACACAGGGCCATTCATTCTCTACGTATCTCGCTCTGTATTTCTCCTCTCCCTCTTTCGTTAATATCCGGAGTAGAGGGGAAAAGAACCGATCGTTCGATTTGCCAGCACCAGCTTCCTATCTTCCACGCTGTGTGTGTGTTCGCCTTTACGTTACATGTGTCGTGATCAAATTACGATTGTCGTGTTGGCTATCAACGTTATATACATACTAAAATAAATACGAAACGAAAGAAAATAAGGCGATACACGCGGGGCCAACGAAAACACTGTTTCACTGCCACTGTCGAGCTCGGCGATAAGATAGTACATAAAGAGCGCACCATTATTTTCGTATTTCTACGTAGCACACGTTGTCCGCGCGCACATCGAAGAAAAAAGGGAGAGAGTCGCGTGTATATACATACTCCGTTTTGCTTACGAACCTTCGGAACGACCGTTTCGAACAACACGAATCGACATTGACGCGGCGTCACACCACGCTGCAAATTGTCGTCTCCCTCCCGGCGGCACCGTGCTTTTTTTTTACTTCCGTGCACACCTTGCGTACGATACCGCAAACACACACGATCTACGAGGTAAAAAACGTCGATCGTGATTATTCACGAAACACTCGCTGCGACATGGTCTAACACGTAATTTTTCAACTAATTTCGAAGAAACGTAGCGGACTGGTAATAACACCGGCACGGCGTGTGCGCTATGGTGGCGCACCGTAGTCGGTTCCTCGTTGCGAGGCGTCCCGATGGGAACGAGGATCGCATTTTAATGGGGCGCGGCCGTATGAGAAAATTCTTAATTACCTAAATGCACTCCTCGATCATGGGGGATGGGTCTGCTTTGCCTCACCGTGATGCACACAACACTCGATGCTCGGAAACGTGGGAAAGGAAGAAAAACACTACACTCTACGCGACACTGGAAAACTGCACCACCTCGGCGGAACGCGAACGAGTCTGCCTCGTTCTCTCTCACGTCCGGTCTCGCTCTATTCCGTCGATGTGCGGCGCTGTGCGCGCCGCTGCTGCGTGTTCGCTGCGCGACACCAGCGTCGCCAAACGACGTCTGTCAGTACTATGCGCAACGCCGCCACGCCATTGGCTGGCCAATAGCGTGATAGCTTTGCCGCTTGCCTCTATAGCGCGCGCTAAATTCGAACGTTGATTCTTTTAGCTGGTTATAGTCAGGACACTATTATATCAAATTATGACGCATTATGACACAGTGTTCAGTATTGAATCATTCTGTCGACTCAAATCTTTGATTCAGGTGGGGAATTAAATTAAATTCATGTGTTGTATCATAAAGTTATTGCGCATACAGTGGCTCGTGAAAGAATTTAAATGTTTATTATGGAGAAGACTTATGAATGTATTATGTATATTATATGAAACTTATTGCAGCTCCATTATTACTGTTGTGACACGATTATCACGGATATGTCGATGAAATTTAAATGTAGCAAAATAACTTATTGATGAAAGATTTTCACAACAACTGTACGTATGAAAATACTAAAACAAATTTATACTTCTATATTCTTTTGTTCTATATTAATTAAATTACGATAAATTGTTATAAATCGCAGCAAGAATTGTTTCCTATTTTTTGAAGATGTTTTAAGAGGAACTCAAACCGTATCTTTTTTATGGAACGATGTTTGTTAGAAACACTGCGCAGGTAAAATTTCATGTACAATTTATAAGTACTCCACTCCATGAACAACCAATTATTTAACATATATTTTCTCCCATTTCGATACGTTCGTTATTTAAAAAGCAAAGAGGAAACACTTTATCCACTCCAAGCTATTCCTGCAAAATTCACGGATCACGTAGTTTGGTAACATTGTTTAAATCGAAGACAATAATCGATAGCATGCAGATATCAGAGTGTTGCTCGCTGTTTGCTATACTCTTTCGTTAACAGTGAAAAGTGGATCGCCTTCCATATTCCTGTATCGCATAACATAATACAACGCGTTCAAATAAACATAGAAGCAAACGGGCGGTTCAGTTCTATTTGCGATGCATTGTCAATACAGATGATATTAAAATTGCACCTCTATGGCGTTAATTTCACCGTGTAATTGCAACGGTGTGCAATTCCACCGAAAATCGACACGAATCAATGTCCATGATAATTATTGTAAATCTCATCTACGAACAATCACCGTGGAAAATCGTTGAATTATTAGTTACCGCTAATCGTACCGCGATCTCTGTACAGCTGGTTGATTTTCCGATCGAAACACGATTGATCGTTGTATTCGGCACACGATACAATTTTTGTCGCCATTCAGCTTTCTTTCGTTCATCGAAAGTGTTGTACGTCATCGAATCGAAGCTGATAATGAAAGGTGGGAACACGTGGCCGTTCAGACAGAATGGTCGAAGATGAATGAGAAATCTTGACCTCGCACGTCCAGACCAACCGTGACGTCGTATTTCATGGCTGTTCTTTTTTGTTTTCGACTGTCAGCGAGCTGGAAGTTCGTAGTGAGCGGCCCGCGACTAACTATTTTTGGAATTGATTGCTCAATCAATTTGGGTGTTTTAGGTTCTGCAGTTTGTTTCAGGCAATCACGTGTAGATAGATAGTAATCAAATAAACTTCAAAATATTGATTGGCTTTTTTTGATAGATCTTGATTGTTTAAGTTATTTCTGATATAGATACAAGAAGAGAAATGCTAATTTTATTACTTTATCCACGCTATAATGATGCGACTGGTATAACGAGCTGATTATAATTAGTATCTTCTAATCGTGAGATCGACTTATAAAAAACAGATCTCTTAATAACTTTCCGTTTTTCCTTCTCATGGTTCTCCTATTTTACTCTGTCATTCGTCTTCATAGATAGATAGTTTCACTTTAGCCTGGCGGTATCGAAATAGGATTCGGCTTAGAATTTTTATAAACCTTTTAGTATCGCACATAACTTATTACTAAAAATATCGTTCTTCTAAGTAATATATAAAATCTGAAATCACGTTAATTTACATATTATACAGAACAATTGTTGTTATATTCATAGCTATTTCGCAACATTACTTAAAGAACCAATTCACGCTAGGTTGATCTTTTAGCAATGACTCCCTCTTCTCATAGCAAGATACATATGTATATATAACCAAACAACTCGTTCGAAGTTAAGGCGAGAGTAACGCATACTAAATCTCGCTTTAAAGCATCAAACATCCCGTTTTCATTGAATCGTCCCATGATCGATACAGAAGGGGACGCGTTTCCTCTGAGCAAGCACAATGTCAATGGAAATGAACTCGCGAGCCGAACAATTCCTTGCGATTCACAATGCTCGTATCGCGCGTCGCAAGTCGGCCGCGTAGCTGCGCGTTGTATCGCGTTTCAGCGATTAAGAGGGATCCTTTCTCATTATCCTGGCTCGACGGTCACGTAATAGAACGCGAGAGAATGGCCGTTTATACGTCAAGTTTACAGGATATAATGGGAAGGGCCACTGGCGACAAATCGATAAGCTTGTTGAACAATAACAACGCGCGCGGAGTCTGCCGAGGGTTTGCGACCCTTAGCCACCGCGTTTCTATCCGGCAAGGACCAATCGTCCCTGGTAAACACTTTGCACGATTTGCCGAGTGAATTTTCTCTTCGACTCCTTTCGAGGAAACGTTTGTTTCACGAGCTTCCACCGATCGAGGGCCGCTCGAGCACAAATTCTTCGATGAGCGGGTAAAATAATAAGTCCGATTGCGGAACCGCTTCTCGCTTCGCGAAATGCTGTTATTCTTGTCGTAGAAGGAGTTTGCAGAGAGAGGTCCGTGGTATTTTATGGGGGGATTTTAGTCGCACGTTACAGCGAGCTTTAACACTTTCAAAATATATAGTAGTTTAGATGAGATTTTTATCGGGATTTTTATTAAAGGCTTTTATTATTTTCTCTCTCCCTCTCTGTCTCTCTTTCACGCGCTTTCTCTCTTTCTTCTTATTCGTTTTAGATATTTTAGTACGTAGTACGTTCTAAGGAAGTAAGTATCGAATATCTTTACGGGGAAAGAATTTCAATTTTCACTCGTTCCTCGATGTTGTTTCAACTGTATACCAATTGTTGTTCAGTGTATCTCGTTCCACGTTTATTCAGAAAGTGATATCTGATTCAGCGAATGAATTAGCCTCGTAGTTTAATTATTATTCTAATAACCTTGTTCTTATTCAATACGATATTTTATCCCAATAAATAGTCACTCGAACAATCATTCTACTTAAAAGATTTTTACTCCCATTTAATCGGCGTACTTCTGTTCGCATTATGTCTCATGTTAACGGCGAATCGTAGGCTAGAAGCATTTTTTATAAATTTTCCCTCGAACAGGGTCACCACCTTACATTCAATTCACAAAATTCACTCGCAGAGCTCGACATGCTTCATTATGAAACTTGTTACTCCTTTCATTACGTAACTCGCCAAACATAACTTGTAACTTGTTACTATGATGACGTAACTAGCCCGCAAGAGGTTCCGGATGACAAAATTGCTATCAAAACTCGTGCATTTCGACGCTTCTTTCGAGCTTGACAGAATCTGTCACATCGGCCATATTCCGGGTACTCGGGCGGCTCATAATTTTCAACGTATGGCGCAACTGTTCGCTATAAACGCCCGTGGCCAGGCTATTTGAGGTCGAGCGTGCAAAACGCGTGCAATAAATGCGCGATTAATTAAACGTTACTTTACGCGTTCCAGCGTCGCCCTGGAGAAGAGAGTATCCATTTTGTTCATTAGCTAAAGGGGGAGGATGCCAGGGGTGATGTTGTTTGCAGAACATCCTTAAATGTAGCTACGATTTCCCTTACGCTGCTCCATGAAAGGCCATTATGACGACAATGGCTTGCCATGGGTAATAGCGCGACCAGGAATTTAATTATCATTTTAGGCGGTGCGGAAAGCAATTATCGGCAATTCAGTTTGCAATGGCCAATGGAACCACGCTCGAGGACCAACGGCAACCGCCACCTCCCGCTTTCTCTGCTCCGACTGCAAAAGAGCGAGCTCATTAGGAAGTACTTTTCTCGGCGACGATGAATATACTGCCGCTTTAAGTCTCTGTACACAACTGGAATCAGCGTTCAGGCTGAACGAAACGCGCGCAAGTACGCTGATTAAATAAATGTACCGTGGAAGAAACGGTGGTTTGTTGATGACGATGGTTTCTGGGGCTTGTCAAACGCGTTAAACTGTGGCGATGAAAATACGTGGCATTAACTCGGCGGCTGTACGCTGGGAAAATGTAACATAATCTATAGAGAGAGAGAGACTAGTGTGAGTATACACTTTGACGGCATGAAATTTATTCAGAAACTCTCATACATATATGTTACGTAGATCGAAGATTGATGGGAAAGATATGAAGTGTGTAGGAATACAAATTAGTAGTAAAAACATAGGCAAGTTTGTAGGCAAGTCAATATTATACTAAGCTCATTTTTGTACCGTGTATACCTACTCACTTCCTTCATACATAAAATTAAAGAAGATGACGATTTTTATATCGGCCCTCCCTTGTAACTAGATCGCTAACTATGTATAATGATGCTAGAAATTTAAGTTGACAGATACGATGGAAGAATTTTCATGGCGAAAGTTTGCATAGTAGGGTCGCACCGCGATATAACGATAATGTATCGATGCTTAAGTAACCTTTTAAATAAATGTTATTTTAATAATAATATTCCTGCGATTACACGTGTCCGATAAGAGGTAATATTTACGACATAACATGATAAGTGGTTAACAAGGATTTTTTGATTACCAAGGACCCGAACATGTTAATAAAACGTTAAGAAGCAATTACTTGAAAATAATTGGCAATAAAGAATGTCCATTCAACAATAATTTGCGAATGTTTCTTTATTTTTCTCATTAAACAGCCGGAAGAGCTCATTAAAAAGTACTTGAGCGAATATAGCATACGCACTTCAAACTTGAATGTAAGACGTAATTTAACGATATGTTAATATCCATCGACCAAGAATTGTACTTTACCAGATTACCAAGAATAATGATGCATGTGACGTTATTAAAAGCATTCGTAATAATTTATTTGCCTTCCGTGGTAAAATGTTGCACGTGATGATTGATAGTGAACGTTATTAACGTTGTTGTAGGTAATAATAATAATTTACTGGCGCAAAAATTATTTATTATTCTAACCAAGGATCTTGACGTGTCAAACTTTAATAAATAAATATATTGAATGACGAACAATTAAAAGATCCAAAAATATATAAAAAAATTAAAATAAACTACACGTTACAGAACTACTTGTTTCGGATATTCAAGAAATCTCTATTTAAATTTCGCTTTCAATCGCTTTATAATATTCGCAAAAATATAAATTTACACAAACACGTAAAATATAAATTGACGCGAGCGTATTCTATTCACAGCAAATGATCATCCTCCAATTCCACGATATATACGATAAAATATATCGACTGTTGAATTGTTGATTGTTACAAACTTTTCCAGTAAACCAATACAATTAAAATGGCGGAGATTCAAAGAGTAGCTGCGGTATCACTCTCCCTCCTCGGTCGTTCCATATACAGAAAAATCGCGGATGGTTGTAGCGTATCGAACAGACACACGTCGCGTCGTTTCGACGGAATCGAAGCAGGAGGCTGTCGCAATATGGCCATGGATCCAGTAAAACGTATAACATTTTCTGAATGGTTAGAAACCGGGATACATCTATGCTTGGCGACACAATTCTCGAGATGTTCTCCATCGAACGCGTTGTCAACGGTGAAACCATTGGGAACGTACGTATACCTCCAGTATCGTTTCTTATATTTTCCAGTAACGCGCCAAACGATCGAGAGACTATCGCGAGCGAGATATACACATTTGAAAAATTTAATTTAATTCCCTTCCCAGATCGAAATCTTTTTCGTTTGGTCGTTAGAACGAATTTGAAGATATAGAAAATGTGCATAAAATGTGCAAAGTTGAGCACATTTGTTATAAATAATTATCACAAAATATCTACAGTATAGGATTTTGGATATTTTATATAGTTTTTAATATCTAAAACAACTAAATCAAATTGCCTCGCCACATCGAAATCTTTTTCGTTAGGTTGTTAAAACGAATTTGAAGATATAGAAAATGTGCATAAAATGTGCAAAGTCGAGCACATTTATTACAAATAATTATCACAAAATATCTACAGTATATGATTTTGGATATTTTATATAGTTTTTAATATCTAAAACAACTAAATCAAATTGCCTTCCCAGATTGAAATCTCTTTCGTTTGGTGGTTAAAACGAATTTGAAGATGTAGACAATGTGCATAAAATGTGCAAAGTCGAGCACATTTACTATAAATAATTATCACAAAATATCGACAGTATATGATTTTGGATATTTTATATAGTTTTTAATATCTAGAACAACTAAATCAAATTGCCTCGTCAGATTGAAATTTTTTTTGTTTGGTCGTTAAAACGAATTTGAAGATATAGAAAATGTGCATAAAATGTGCAAAGTCGAGCACATTTATTATAAATAATTATCACAAAATATCGACAGTATAGGATTTTGGATATTTTATATAGCTTTTAATACCTAAAACAACTAAATCAAATTGCCTCGCCACATCGAAATCTTTTTCGTTTGGTTGTTAGAACGAATTTGAAGATATAGAAAATGTGCATAAAATGTGCAAAGTCTAGCACATTTATTATAAATAATTATCACAAAATATCTACAGTATAGGATTTTGGATATTTTATATAGTTTTTAATATCTAAAACAACTAAATCAAATTGCCTTCCCAGATCGAAATCTTTTTCGTTTGATCGTTAGACCGAATTTGAAGATATAGAAAATGTGCATAAAATGTGCAAAGTCGAGCACATTTACTATAAATAATTATCACAAAATATCGACAGTATATGATTTTGGATATTTTATATAGTTTTTAATATCTAGAACAATTAAATCAAATTGCCTCGCCAGATTGAAATTTTTTTTGTTTGGTCGTTAGAACGAATTTGAAGATATAGAAAATGTGCATAAAATGTACAAAGTCGAGCACATTTATTGTAAATAATTATCACAAAATATCTACAGTATATGATTTTGGATATTTTATATAGTTTTTAATACCGAAAACAACTAAATCAAATTGCCTCGCCAGATTGAAATCTCTTTGGTTTGGTAGTTAGACTGAATCTGAAGGTGTAAAAATACGATCAAATGCATAAATATATATAGAGTATCCAAAGTATGATACTTATTAAAATAGGCACTTATTAACAGGCAAAATAATTTTCCATCTACTTTCGACTTTATAAATTACGTTCGTAATAGTGCGAATATAATATATTCGTAATTTAAGCATAGTAGTTTATGTTTTCGCTTCTAACTGCTCATTGGATTAGGGTTGACACATTCTACCGACACGTATGTTGTATCACTTCGATTGTCTACATAGATAGTACTATTGACGTAACTCCGTCCTGTTTGTTTGATTTTGTACGATTTCGACGAAATGAAAGTTGTGCAAGTTCGAGGTATTTGTGAAAATGGATAATTGGATCGGTTTTGTTATTTATTAATAACTTAACAATATCGCGTTGTAGATTTCAAAAGCAAAACAACAACAACTTGGAGGAGAAAATTATATAAATTCGCGTTTAAAACTTGGTTCTGCCGTGTTACACGTGTACGTTATAAATTTAGCGCATCGACAATAAATATTATATCTAGACACTCGAAACCTTGAAAATTAGTTTCCGCGGGGCACACGGTACATTAATTCGTATTAAAATAAAATAACAATTCGCCAAACAAGAGTTATATGTTTTGAAGCATGTACTCGTGCGGATTTCCACAAAGGGACAATGATCACGTGAGAAATGCTAAGGACATTACCGGCGATTATTTCGATATTACTTTATATTAAAACGAATTAAATCACCGCGTTAATAATTGAATTATATGCAGTATCGATTTTGCTTGTTATTTATAATTGGCGCTATTGCGTTAATTTTAAACGAATATCGCACCTATTCGTAAATTAATTTATAAATGAATTTCCTGTAAAGATGAATTGTGCCATTTTATCGTCCTCCGAGGTTTACTGTTATTACTGAAATTAAGGGCTGGTTCTTGTATTATCTACGTTAAAGCTCGGCTAACTTCAACCGCGGCACAGTGGTATGTTGAAAGAATGCTAATCCTGGGGTTTAAACCTGATTCGAGGCTTGCCAGCGCACTATAAAATTATTGTCTACTATTTCACTTCCTTCCTTTCCCTCCCTTGTGTCACATGAAACCGAACAAAAGTCCAGAAATTTTGTAGTGAAATAAACTAACATTACTGCGATGTATGTATGACCAAATACAATGGCAGACAAAAGAAAGTTTATAAAATGAGAAATATAACAGACACCATAACTTTGCAAAATGGATTTATATTTAATAAGAGCAGTGAAAAATAAAATGGACGGATTGTTATCAATATGGTAAAAAATGTTTAATATAAATATCAATCTTAAGTATTAATTCTAAGCTTTCTTCTATCCGCCACTGTAATTCTGAGGAAATTTATATTAAAATCTGCATTACGTAACACTTTTACACCCATTAAACTTCTATCTGAATAAAAATATAAATCTCTTTGACTGAAAATTCTGTGATCATGATTTTTCTCCAATCTCTATACTGTACACTGGTTCAACATCACATAAGAATATCGAGAATATGTTGAATTTGTTCTCATATTTCTCTGGCACTTAAGAAAAATTAGGAAGATTAGAATGGAAATGATACGAGATTCGATCTTTATCGTTCGAACAACGTTTGTCGACGGAAAAAGGGCTACAGAGGGAAGATGCAATTTCTTCGTGTGCCTATCATCGTCTCGTTATAGTCTCTTTATGCGTATGCGACGGATACGAGCGAGGACCCTCGCTCGCTTTATTGACTTCTTGAAGCTCGTCCTCGAGAAGTAACGATTTGCGCTCTCTGGCTCAGAAGAAGGAAATGTTCTATATGAATCGAAGGCGAAGCCGAGAATTCAATATCAGAATTGGTATTTTAAATTGCATTCTCTGTTGCGTGGATTTTTAGAAACTCTAATATCAGCAAGTTGAAAAAAATGAAATTTGTCGTTTGCTGTAAGTTGTATAAAATAGACGAATTAAAATAATTCCTTTTGTAGAAACACTCTTAATAATCCAGTCTTATTTCAGGTTTATAATGTTGCTGTTATGCTAGAATTTTTCAATTAAAAGAGTAACTCCTAAACAAATTACGTATAACTCTTTTTCTACATTCAAGGCTTATAAATTATATCTGTATGCATCAATTATAATTTATATTTATCAATTTCAATTCTACTCATTGACAGCGGCACCGATCTCCTGAATTCCAATTGAGGCAGAAACATAAAACAATGAATCTGAACCAAAGCATAGTTTTCTTTTTTTTTTATAGTTTATTTTGGTTTTTACAATTTGTCCTGAAGGACATTTGGTAAAGTATTATATCTTATTTACCGGGAAAAAAATAAAAATAAAAATAAAATATAGCATGTGGGTGGCTACCCCCAGTGGGGTGCCATCTTCGTGTTTGCTAGGCTATATCTTTTATTACCAAAGCATAGTGGTTCGACATTTTGTCTCAGCGATCTTCAACCTTTTTCATCTCGAGGCACACGTAAACTAATTATACTGAAATTCTGCGGCGCACCAAAAAGCATATTATACTCGGCTCAAGACAAGGCATTCACGCCGGACGGCTGTTTTCATTTGACAACCCAAGGAAAAAGTGGCTACAAAAAGTGAGTACTTTTTCTACGAATCCCCATTTTTGGATCATCTTTCTATCGCTTTCTGCATTTCATTTTCATGATGTAAAATTAGTGTGATCGTACGAAAGTAGTGCGGTACATGACCGAATTATTAGAGTCACGGTGCGAGAATAATAAAACAAGCTCGGCCAGGTATATCTACAATTTGGAGACATCGCTGCATCGTAAAAGAGCAACAAGAATTCAGTGCAACTAGATTTCCATTTAAGCTTTCTTCTATTGTTTTAACGTGATACCGTCAATCCATGAAGGTGTCTCTGATAATTTGAACCTCCGCTGTATATGAGGAAACGAAATTTAATGCTCTTGCATGCGATTAATCGACGCATAAATACTACACAAATGTAATGGCTTGCAAATACCTAGCCACTGTAAATAGGCAGGTATTTAAATGTTTTAAACGTCCGTGAAAATTGCGGCTGTAGCTCAATCACAGTGTACCTGCACTTTCTTAAGCACCCAATTCGTACCGTAGCCAGTAAAAGAATCTTAAAACAAAGGGTTAACAACCCTCGGAAGCGTACCCTCCAAAACCTATCCCAACAGCCAGCAGAAACGAAGAAGACTCGAGACCTCGGCATCGAATCCCGAAGTCAGCCTTTCCTTTCGCTGAGTAATTTCAAGCCTTGGTGTTCGAGCTGACCCATGTCAAATGGCAAGAGAGAATGAGCAAGAGAGAGAGGGAGAGAGACAACTGCCGACGTCACGCAACTTGACCGCGAGAAGAGGGCCGAGAGCGAACGGGGTTGAGAAGCCAGAAATGGAGCTCGACCTCGTCACCTTTCCTCCCCATTTCCTCCCTCGAACGCAGACGGCTCCGCTATTCTGTCTCTCTCTTTCTCTTTCTCGTTCAACCCCTGACACGACGAGTGCTCGTTCGTGCACGCACTAGTCCGCGTCACGACGACGAAACCGACACGACGACTGTTCCGCCGGAGCCAAAGCTCCCTCCTCTCGTTCCACGATCCCTCACAGAGAGAAATCCGCTGAAGGACGTTCAGAGCTTGACGGAAATGAGGCGGCGTCTGCGACCGCGACGAGATTTCCAGTTGGACTGGGGTTTCCCTCCCAGATACGTCCGATAAAAAAATGCCAGCAGGTCGATAGGGGCGAAGTAAGACTCGTTGGGTGCTGCACGCTTTGTTATTCGATTGGTACCGAAAGACTTGACCTTTAACGAGCGAATGGCGCGGAAGCTTTCGGTTTTTTAATTTACAGGGAAATTGGCGAGAGTATTATAAAAATCGAAGGAAGTGCATATAATTATCAATTACCTTATTTCGAGTAATTAGCAGCAACTTGGAATAGAAATGTACAAAATATAACAAAAGGAACCCTATCACAAAAATGGGGCAAGCATCAATACTATAATCCACGTTACAATCAGTTAGATAAAAGAAACGAAGGAAAGATGATCACAAGTAGCTCCGCCACAGAAACATATCTATAACATAATATATATTATATTTAATTAATATAATAAATCTATGAACGCTTCGAGTATATCAGACACTACTAAGCACACACGCGGACAGAGAGGTATACATAAAATTTGAGACATACAGAGGCGGAGGAAAAGAAACGCGGAGAGAATAGAAAAGCTTCGCGTGGCCCAAGGCCTGCAAACTCTTTCATCCAGAAGCCATTGTTCTCCGCGCTTCTTTCTCTTTTTTACCTCTGCCCATTCCTCTTCTTTTTTTTCTTCTTTTTCTCGTCTTCTGCACGGTTTTAAGGCTTCCACGGCCTCAGTCCGCCGGCACCTTGACCGGCAACCATGTAATCGCTTGTTTAATCAGGCCTCGTTAGAAACAACCTCAGGGGAGACGTCGTCGTCGTCGTCGCCGTCTACGTGTCCCTTCGAGCAGATGCTTCTAATGAAATTCTAACGAGTACGGATATCTTCGTTAAGTGGATTATAATTTCCGTATTGTTCGCTCGGACGGTCCTCCAGCTAGAACAGCTCGGGTAAATCAGACTGACGGCCGATAATGCGACGACAAGATGGCGACGTAAATTTCGATCGAGCCAGTTTATGCGGCTTTAACCGTGCACCGCGTTTTAACGGACATCGCTCGCCGAGTTATCGGGCGAATGCGTTTAGCAGGTCGTACGTGTGAATCTGCTTTGGTCGTAGTTGTTCCGGTTTAGTTGCAGTTTGTCGTGCGTTCGATGATTTGCGAAACGGCCGAGGAGAAATTGTTGGTCTAAGTGGCACGAAATGAAACGACTATGTGATATTGAAAATGGAAATGAAATTGAGAACGTCATGGTGCATTTTTGTTTGAGTTGTTGCGTAAATGTTTCCTATCGTATTTGCTTTGTAGCGTAGTGTTGTTAAAAAGGAGATTGCATTTCACGTGTACGTCTCGGCGCAGTTTGATTCGCCTGTTATTTTAGTTAGACGCGATGAAAACATTTCTTTCTTCTAAAGTAAAATAAATATTCTATTTTTGTCGGATTAGTAATGTCGAATTCCAGTTAGAACGCGTACTCTTCGTATTCGTCAGTTTACTAGAAGAATGTAGAATAAAGTTTGCCGATTCTGCGATTAATCGATGAATAGATCCTACAATGAGAGTGTACTATTATTTTAACTAGTAAAATTATATTAATTTAGAAGAAACATCGATTAGAAATCTGCTTCTACGTATTAGTATCTAGCACTACGTATTAGCTTTGGAAAAAATGTACTCTTCTCAGTCGTGGAACAATCTCTGATAAACAAACGACATGTAAACTTTAAATTACTATTTTCAGGATAAAACTCTGTTAGAAGCAAAGATTCGTTCGACAGTACACTTCCGAAACTCGTCAAAGCGTGTTTCACAGTATCGCGATACTTTCGAAACTTGCGAACAATTTTCTCTGGAAATTACACTCCATGGAGGTGGAAGCCACCCCCGGATGCGAACGAGGAAAATGGCAATTTTGCATTCTGTCCGTTACAGGTTGTTTCATTAACGAAAGCTGTTTCTCAAGGATCGGCTGGCTAAAGGTTTCTCCATTTATCCGGAACGGACGAAAGGTTTCGTGAGCCGAGAATTTTGGCGGTACTCCGTTCCAGCTGGCAGCTCAGCCACCGACCTATAAATCACGCGATTCCCATCCTCCATTATGGTTAATCCCCGCGCATACATTCTGTCTCTTCGTGCGTCTGACTTCGAATTTCCATTCCACGTCCGACGTCTCATCCACTCCATCTTCCGATGATTCCCGAATCAACGTCAAAACGAGATTTATGAAACTGGTTTGCCACGATTCGCGTCCAAAATCTGATCGTTGTCTGTTTTAAGATATTTCATATCATCTTTCCAGTCGGACGGTCTTCTTAAAGAAAATGTATTAATTTTAAAGAAAATAATTAAACGATGTATCACGAACGACTAACAAATCACAAAACCACCTCCTTTGACCATTTCTACGAGCTTCGTGATTCTACTAAATTCAGAGGAATTTAATTTCAATAGCAGGCCACGTGTACAACAGACCCGCCTGCATATACTGCATATGCATTCGATAACTTGTAAGGTAAATATGATGGCCGTTGCACGTGTAAACACGTGCCATTGTAACTTGTCTTCGCGTCTCGAGATCGCAGATGTTACAACTCTGACGTTTCATCTTGAAACTTATAGAAAATTCCACTTTTAAATTTGTATCCTGTCATTTTCTGAACACACGGGCTCACGGAAACGTTGAAACGTTTGTGCGCACCTATTACGGGTACGTTAATACGTGTTGTATGAAACATTTTGAAATTTAATTAGCACTGTTATGAAACTCGATTATCACGATTATGTAAACCGATCTGAAAATACACATAGAAATTACAGAATGTTTAATACAAATACATATTTCGCAGAGATTACAAAAGGATTAAAACGCTCAATTGTCGGTTGTATCGATGAAACTGGATATTCAATGAGACCATCTTTAACTTTGTCACGATCCTCGAATTGTACGTGTTTCTTTTAACGTAAACTGTCTAAAATTCAAATGAGAAATTACAATATTCTTTGGCATATCCCCTTCAAATTTGAGAAATCGTCTAATGACAGAAAAGTATGATTCGGTTGAAAATGTCACGTTAAAAAATGCAGGAAGGCTAATTATCTATATATTATACGTTTAACATGGTTATTTATACTGGATACTAATTCTTTACTAAATATATATTTGCAAGAAATATCAAGTTCTATGTGCATATTTCGATTGGTTTCAAACTTTACAAATACAATCATGACAATCGTGCCTCGTTAAAATTTTCCATGACAAGTTCCATGACGCTTGAAGCAAAGTTCTATTGACTTTATCAAAAAATATTTCGAATAAAATTTACCATATTCAATAGGCCTGATTAGGTGAAATATTGTTTGACTTTTTAACACCTTATATTTCTTAGATTATGAAGGTAATCTTGAGTTTTTGATACGGGGCCACATATTTTTTATAATATTAATCGATTCAATTCCGACATTCTTTAAAAACAAAGAACAGATTAATCTATTTATACCGAAGATATGCTAAATTAAATTTCTCGAGTTCAACGTATGAAAGACGAGGGAAGATGCTAGAAACACTCGTCCTCTTTCTCTGCGTATTATTTCTCACTCTAGCCCCTTCTCCATTTCTATTTTCCTTCTTTTTCAAACAAGATTTTTTCTCATTTCTTTACACGTACCGTTATCTTACCTTTTCTGATAGTTCGCTGCTCTTTGTCCATTTTCCCTTTTTCCCTCATCCTCTCCCGTTCTGTTGCACGTATTCTTTTTCTTTTGTTCCCGTTTCACCCATACCATACGCGCATTTCTCCTTTTTTCACCCTTCGTTCTCCCTCACACAGACACATAAATACTCCATTTTACATTCATTCGCCCGCCTCCGCGTTCTCATCTCTTTGTTGGCCTCTCTAATCCGCACGTACAGACCGGCCGAATAAAAAATAACGAGTAATGTACATGCAATAACTCGCGCGTTCTTTTTGTTTTTCTTATCTCGGTATTGCAGAATTTGCGTCTAAAAATAAGCCGAATCGATTATTCGTACGTGTTGCGCGGAATTCGACTGAAACTACCGCTTGAAACTTTTTATCGCGGTTTATAGGGGGTTAATTTAGTAGTTTTGAACAGAATTCTCTTTACACGTGCTCGATTCACATACTCGTATCATGATCTTCTTTCTATAAATTGATCTTTCCGACGTTGATACAAGTAAGTGCTCGATACGAAAGGTTCGAATTCGCGCAAACAGTATTTTAATGTGATTTTTAAAGTGAATACATTTTCTAGAACCTACAACCTAGATCCGCTGGTTTGCCACGTCGTATACGTAAAATAAATGATATTCCTCTAATCTTTTTAGGTCATTCCATATCAGAAAATTATCCGACGTTTTGAATAACCTGCCGCACTAATCGATCATACATACTCGGTATTTCAACCAGGTGTATCCATACGTCACGAATCTTTGACTTCCTCGAGAACAAAGCTTTATACGAGCAAATTTTATCCCGTAGTTCCCACTCATTTTTAGGACAATCTCCTGTCCGATAGAACCACCCTCGTTCAGCGGAAAAAATTATCCAACCGCACGCGTATCCGAAAAACTGTCAAATTCGATTTCCCTGAAAACGAGGAAATTGTATTTGAAAATTTCGACTTATTTTTGCACACAGAATAATCTTCTGGCTGACTCACGTATCCCTATCCGGTGGAAAACACGCAGGCGCGCGTCTATTCTGAAAATCATTAGCTTCGATATATTTCGAAAACGAAGCTCCGAATGAAGAAAATTGTACTCCACATTTATGACGATTTATTTTCGTACGTAGAATAAGCGTTTTTCCTCCAAGCCCTGTTGTTGTCCTGTTGTCGATCTTCTTCGTGGAAACCGGCAATTTAAAGCAAAGCTAACTGGCGTTGTTAGCCGGTTTGAAGATAGTAATTAGTATCGACTCGTATCGTCGTGTTTACGCCATGGAAAGTTCATTTCGCCCGGAACACGAAACTTTGCGACGGCGAAGACGACGATGGCGCGACGACTTACTGCACGCCTGACGTATTTAGTTGCAAATTTTACCAGTTAACCGTATCTGCAGTTTGGAATTCCCGTTCTGCCCGAGACTCGTCTTCTCCATCGCGAGATTCCACTCGAACAATGCGTGTTGATTGACTGACATTGGTAATTAACAGCTCCAAGACGTTTATTTCTTGCGAACCTAGCGATTAATCGTTCAACGTCTGTTTAAACCAAAGAATAGAATAAATTTAGGCCAAACATTTTATCTTCTTGTCTTCGTTCTATGATACACCCAGTACATTTGGTAAAAGAATTTTATTTAATAATTTGTGTTTCACGATATATTCGGAATGTGATTAAAAATAAATTTATTTTGCGATCTATGTTTTACGATACATTTGCTAAGAGAATTTAATTTTCAATTTTGTTTGTCACATCCGGTCACATCCGACACTCGAGACGTTTGATTTTGCGATGACAAGGTGTGAAATGTTTACTTGTCTATTATCTAAATTCGGATTTTAATATTATTTTTGTCTGGCTATCGAAGATACAAAAGATATCGTATAGTTACTCGTAAAGTTACTCAAGTACCTGAACTCTTTAAAAATTGTTATTTAAGCAGACCAATACCGATGTAATATCTTTAAACGTAATCGCACGAATCAGATTTCCAGCAAATTCGAAATTACGAAACTCAATTTGTTTAAATGGAGCTACGCGAATTACATTTCTATCAAATCGCAAATTTCAAAATCGAATTTCTTTACGCGAAAGTGTATGGAGTAAATCAAACCGAATTGCAAATTACAAAACTCGGTTTCTTTAAACGCAGCTATAGAAAGTACATTTCCATTAAATTCCAAAATTCAATTCGTTTACATGAAAGCGCGCGAAACAAGTTTCCACCAAATTCCAAATTTTACAACTCAATTTCGTTAAACGGAACCGCGCGAATCAAATTCCTGTCAAAAATACAAGTTTCTAAGCGTGATTTCTCTAAATAGAATCGTTGGAAATACAAGATGGATACAGGCGTGAGACGAGCTTTTCGACTTCGTCCATCAAGAACCGTTGATCAAACTTTATTTAATTAGACTAATTAGACACTTCCGCGATTATCGATAGACGTTTCCACGCAAGTAACGATTCGCGTGTGACCAAATGGCGTGGTATTCTATAACGTCAGTCACTGTATGTCGCGTCAATCGTGTTTCGAGTTTCCAAGCTATTTTCGTTGGCAGATCCTTGCAATTTCCAGCGAAACGTCGACTGTCACCGAGCTTGCCGCAAACCATCGGCAAATTTAAATATCGCCCTTAACATTTCAGATGCGTTAATCTAATTTCGCGAATTTAACTCGAGGCAAAGGGTAAAATCCTAAAATGCTATGGAGGCGAAGTGAATTCGACTCAATTCGTCGATAATTCCATTATTCATCATCGTTAACACGTCACGAATTTTAATGTACTGTGCGCCAACCAATATAAATCCTGATGTTTTTTCGCTAGCGATTTTAAATTATTAATTTTCGTGGATGTTGAAGAGTTTGAAAGTTTTCGTTGCAGTTCGATGGTTAAATAAAGTCGGGACAGAAATATTCGTAAGTGAAACAGAGATATTACGTCACGACTGACCTCATTGTGGAATTCGAAAGGTTAGTTTTAGACGGCAGATAGTTAAATTTATCGTTAGTCGTGGTAAAAAAAATTTTCATCAAATTCTGTGACGTGGAATCGCGTTCTATCCACGTTTCATTAATACAATATGCAAAATCTTCCATTTAAATCGAATGTCTTTCATCATCTTCCGCGATATAGTAGTCTGCATTTTATTTAAATACAACGGTAGTTGATAATGTAAGAGTATATGAATAATTATGTCAATAATATTTTAAAAGTCTTTACACGAAGAAATGCGAATAAAAATGAAAATTTTTATATCCTTCTACAAATCGTACTAATACACGCATATTTTTGGAATAAATGCTTTCAAACAGCTCTTTCCTTCGGCGTTGAAACAAAATTATATTTGACAACCGTTGGAATTTAAAAAGTAGACATCGCATCATTGAATGACTCGCAGATCTCGCTGTTTGTAGCAATTCGTTGGAATAAATTTTGCCATGCTATTGATATCGATATGTCGGTATGATGATTCGATGAAGAAACTATACGGATCAGCATCGATTCGATTGAAATTTCGCAAATAGATATCGTCACTGGAAAATGAATAATTTATATTCAACCGCGTGCGTAAATCAGTGAATAATTGATGAAACATTTAATAACGAAGAATACACGTTCCGTATGGGATAGTAACCCCACTCGATACTATTCATAGAAAATATAATGATAATTATCATTAATCTTGACACGAGGCACGTTCGCAATGTAAAACTCTTTACAAAGAATCTTTGTTAATTAATCTACGATTAAATTAAATTCCTTTTCATCCGATCCACTTTCGTGTTACTAGTTTTGTTATTATATTTATGGTTACTTGGTTTTAGACTTCAAACATATCTGCCAATCTAAGATTTTAATTCCAGTTTTCCACTCAATTAGCTCCAAACTTTTTCAGTGAAATTTATAGATTGTCACGAGTCAACGTTGCACAGCAATCGCCAATCAATCGTTCATTATATCGTAGGAATCAAAATGAAAAATGTATCAGTTATCATTTAGCAGGAACTCGGAACAAACGTTTCCTTTTATCCATTATTTTTCACCAATCCAAAACGAAAATTTATTAAATCAAAACTTCGTTAATCTTCATTTCCCACGAATTCGTTCTTTCCATTACTAAAATGTATCGTACACGAAACGATAATCCCAATTCAATGCACTCTACACCCCATTACTATCATTGGCAATATTACGTGTCGACATGGAAGCCTCGAGATCGTCCGTTTCGAAGGCAGACGAAATCCTTCGCGTCTATCGGCGAAAAGGAAGCGACGCACTCTGGCGAATTTAATAATTCCAGTCGGGGGTTACCCTTCGGGACCCACGAGATGAAGTTGAACACCGCAGCTTCAGCCTATGTAAGACCACCGAGTGTATGAGTTTATACGAAGGGATACTTGTTTGAACGCGTGGCTGTGTCGGTATACGCCGATGGGGGTTGAAGTTATTCGAAACTGCTGCCTCGTAGTTAGCTGAGACGAGCCATCGAACATTCGAACGTTCGAGCAAAACTCGTTGCGTAGAAATAAAAAACAAATCACAGGTGAACATTTATAAACAGCATTTCCTAGTTTTCACAGGGAAACGATTTTACGATTCGCTACGTTGTCCACCAAACTTCCTCGTTGATTTTGCATTCGACCTCGCAATTATGCACGCGCTTTCTATGCGCTTAAAAATTTCCAATCGAAGATATCGAAATATCGGCTGTCCCAGTAATTCCCAGCTTCCCAGAACTAGCATGGAAAAGGGAACATCGATTTTCTTGAATTTCGAATATGTTGCAGACATAGGGAAGGTGGTGAGCAAGCTTGGTCCGAGTCGTGGCTCAGGTTCGAGGTTCAAAAGTTACGAGAAAAAGAAAATGATGCTGGTTACGTTACATTTACTCAGATTCAAGCGATTCAAAATGAAATTGCATATGCATATGCCTAGGATCGTGATTCTAACGGTGCTAAGGTATAATCAGGTCAGCTTAGGTCAGATTTTTTGGATGTTCCGGAGCGCTCAGTCCTCCCAATTTTGAAACCACCATCTGTCTGCGTAATTTAAATATCACCACAGCGTCCAAATTTCCATAAATCCACGGTTGTTTCCCCGTGAATGTTGCGAAAGGGTTAAAGGCGAAATCGCAATCCCATCCGCGTTATATCCCGGATTTACAAGGTTAATACCGCCGTCGACAGAGAGATCCAGCAAGTAAACTGTACGATGCTCGAATGGGTTCCTTCGTCGCTCGTTTGACTTAAGGGCAACCCGTAAACTCCGATTATCAGCGTCATTTAGTCCAACAAATCCTGCGTTCACGCGGCTGACAGAAGGTAGCTAAACGAGTACACCAACAAACAGGGATCTCTTTCTGATATTGACTCGGCTTACCCCTGAACGAAATTCCTTTACTTTATTAGACGACGACGTGAAGTATTAGAAGAAAAAATGGACGATACACGGAGCTGGGAAAATTTGTTTCTCTGGTTCGAGGGGGATTTTCTGATAAATAGGAGAGAGTGACGAATTTGGTATTTTAATCTTCTTTTTTCTTTTTTTTTCTGTAATGAATACGTGTTTCTCTGATTGTTTTTGGCACCCCGCTGGGGGTAGCCACCCACATGCTATATTTATTTTTATTTTATTTTTTTTTTCTTCACCAATAAGATATAACACTTTACCAAATGTCCATAAGGACAAATGGTAAAATAACCAAAATAAAATAAAAAAAAATGTCCCAAAAAAAAAAAGTTAATTCTTCGATATCAACAATTCATAAAAATATTTTCTCGCTCTCTCTTTTTTTTCCTTTTTAAGTGAACAGGAACGTTGTGAATTTGTGTGTTTTGGTAATTTTGCTGTGAAAATTGTAGGTTTGTTTTTATAGTGGTTACGTCTTCTGTTACTGTGATTGGATTTGGAATTTTTAGTTAGCAAATAGAAATGCTAAGAAGCGTTAAGAGTTTGTATGCTTTGGTAATTAGGACGCAAAGATACCATCTTTTCGTAGCGGTTACGTCTCCTGTTTCTCTAATTGGTTTTGGAACTTTTTGAAGAATTTGTGTGTCTTAGTTATTTGAAAGTAAAGATCATATTTCTTCATGGTAACCATATCTTCTGTTCCTCTCTGCATCTCTTTGGAATCTTTTGATAAATAAAAGAGTTACGAATTTTTTCGTTTGTTTATTAATTATCAAAATTTTTAGAATGAAAAAGTTCGATGGTCTAAGAACTTTCTCGTATCTACATTTCCTAAAAAATTCTCTTAATTAATCTTAGCAAAATCTGCTCCTAGAAAAATATATATAATACGACCAGCGATAATACCGATTCTTATCATTTCCACAGAATAAACTTTATTACGAAGCCAGATTAGAAAGTTTCCGGAATCGTCGCTAGGAGTTGCGTAATTTCTTACTGTCATCGTCATTCCGGAAATCTGCCCGATTCCTGTTCGATCTGTCCACGTATACCATGTAAACTTTAGTTGCGTACTTTACCTACTTTACTTACTTTACCTACTTCACTTACTTTACCGTTTAGTTCGCGTACTTTAAGTGCGTGACCTATAACCGAGATCTTTCGGAAGTGAAGTCGCGAACTTAGACTAAAGACGCGTAACTCCTCGTTTCATTATGACAAATTAATCGACAATGTTTCATGTTGACCAGAGGGCAAGATTTCCAGTTGGAATACTCGGTTCGAGAGTAAGATGTTTCTGCGGCTAAATGGTTGCATTAAAAGTTCCTTCGAAGCGAAGTTCTCTTCAACTACCGTAGTCTTGGCTCTGCAAGTCTCCTGTTGATGGATATTGTTCTCCAAGCAGTCGTGTAACACGACGGACGAGGAATTTCTTACGTGAACAGTGTAACACGCAGAGTTTAATAATGCACTGGAGACATGGCCACTTTTGTTTGCTCTTGAGTCCAGACTTCAGAAAAAAGTTGAACGTTGTCTCGTAAGGATGAAAGAACGATGGTTGTACCATAGCCTTTTTACGATGAAAGAAAGTATTGCTTGGATGTTATTTTTTAACGATAAAAGTATTCCGATAATTTTCTTCTTGTTCTTGAAACAGCATCGAACATGTACGAGAAATTTCGAATATTTTGCCACGTTAATTCTTCTTTGGCACCCCGCTGGGGGTAGCCACCCACATGCTATATTTATTTTTATTTTATTTTTCTTTTTCTTCACCAATAAGATATAACACTTTACCAAATGTCCATAAGGACAAATTGTAAAATAACCAAAATAAAATAAAAAAAAATGTCCCAAAAAAAAAAGTTAATTCTTCGATATCAACAATTCATAAAAATCGATATTAAAACATCGCATACACACGCACGATGTACCGAATCGAACCTCTATTGAAAAGATGCATATGAAAATCAAATTAGATTTAAAGTCAATTAAACTCGACGCACAACTTTTATTTGAAACGTACCTTCTCGCTATATTTTTCGCCTATGTATAAATATACGTAAATCCGATCAATAAATTTGCCAAACACAGGTGCACCAACGTATTGGTATACAGATACGTATGGACACGTAGTAGAAATAGCAACATTCTCATCACTGGAAACCCATCTTTCTTTCGACCCAAACGTTGTCCAAAGGAAAATACCAACTAAAATACTCCGTACACGACGTAAAAAACGAGCAGAAGATACATATCCAAAGTGGAACAAGTACATCCATAGAACGTCGAATACTGGCAAGACATATCCCACGAAGGAGGCAAGGATTTTAAGGGACTGCAGGAAATCTGTAGACGAAAAGCTGGGCCAAAGCTCTCCCTCGGAGGAGTTGGCGAAAAAACCTCTTGCAGGGGCACATTAACAAATACCATTCGACCTGGTTTCGTCTTCGTCGAGCCGGAGAAACGGCCAATAATCCAGCTAGATCTCCATACAGCTGTTAACAGCTCTGTCTGACCGATCGTACAGTCGGTGGAAGCGATACACTGAGATTTTCAATGTTACAGTTTCCTCTTCCAGTAATCCTCAGTTCATCTTTACAGTCAACTTTTGCTAGAAAATTGATCTCTTAAAATTGATGATCCTTGATCGTACAGACACTGAAATTTTCAAAGTATTAGTTTTTGAATTCATTTATTATATATAATATTCACTTTCTGAAAATTCTTTTTAAATTTTACTATACTATTTTCGTACAAGTGGACGATATCATCTTACACGGAAAGATTGGTATTGAGATGTAACACGAAGATCCGTGATGATCGAATATAAAGACACGACGCAACCGTTTCGGTGATATTACGGTGGAATTAGGATTAAATTAAATTAGAATGAAGAAGGTAAAAAAGCGATGAACAGTGGTCGTCGTCTAGAGAGGCTTCTGACAAAAATGAAAATGTACAAGTGGAATAACCGCATCTTTTTCACTGACTGTACCCGTCTATCGCGAGTCGAAGAAAGGTTGGCTGGCAGAATCTCGGCAAGAGGGTCAGAGCAGGGAAAAGGGCGACGTTGAAAGTTCGTGAAAGGATATCCACGGACTGGTTTTCATTTGAATATCGGGGAAAGGTCTGTAGCAGATAATATGTTATATATTGTGTCCTACTATGTGCTACGATATTGTAGCAGTTAAGCTTACATCTTATCGTCCGATGAAGAGAGTTCGGCGAGCTATAGATGGGAAAGTCATGCAGCGAAATGGTACACGTGATATTCAATAGGACGATACTTCTAAGAATTCCATCGTATCTCAGCCGTACAAAATTCTAAGCACTCGTGTCAATCGATGAAACGTTAATTCTATGAGGGATAATTCTGATAATAGAAAAAATATTGTCACCAAATCTATCTGAAATTCTGTTGCAAAATTTGCGCTGATAGCACTGACCGATTTTGGTTATCGAGTCAAAATAATCACATGGAACTTTCTAGCGTTACAAGCATTTTATATTACCGATATAAAGTTCTTTATTAATCATCCACAAGCCTTCGTTAAGCCTCCACGTTCAAATCTTCCTCTATCGCCAATTTTTCTTAGAATTTGCTCGTAAATTACCGTCGCGAAAGATCAAGTCGAAACTATATTCGAGTGAATCGATAAAACATTAACTGTACGAGAAATGGTAATTAATAACTCGAGTAATTCTATGATAAAGTATCGCTAGCAAGTTTGTGTTAAATTTCGCTATAAATTTACGGTAATAGCATGGAGCAATTTTCGTTAACGGGGGCGAAGATAATCATAGTGGTCATTTTAATACTAAAACCATTTTATATCGCCGTGCTAAAATTCCTCGTCCACCATCCACAAGCCTTCTTCGACCCTCCATCTTCAAATCTTCCTCCACCACCAATTTTCCTTAAAGTTCGATCACCACTCACCCCCGCAAAATTCAAACCAAGGCTACGCTACCCATGTCATTCGATAAAACACTGGTTCTACGAAAATACATACCTCTGAATTCCACTTAAATTCCGTTACAAACTCGCGATAACAACAGTACCCTAACTTCAACTAATTTACAAAATTTTCAATAATCTTCACGAACGAGTCCTGACAATTGCAGCGCCGAATTCAGTGCCAGTTCTTCCAGCTACCAAAACAATTTCATGCTAGCGATGTGAAAATTCCTCGCCAACCATCAACGACTCATCCTCGACCCTCCATCGTCGGATCTTCCTCCATCAGCCATCTTCCTCGTAATTCGATCACCACATCGGTCTCGCAAAATTCGAACGAAAGGCAGTCCGCTGGCGCGAAGGAACGCGGCAATTAATCCTGATCCCTGGCGGAAACAGCCGGAATCTCTTCTCCGCGAGTCTCGCGGAAGAGACGAGGTGGTCGATGAAAATGGAAAATTCGGCGGCTAGGAAATGAGAATGCCCGCGGCTGCCGGGTAATAACGCCTCCGAAGACGATGAGGCGGAAGTTTCGGAAATGGAAAGGGCCAGGGGCGGAAGAGTAGGGGGTTGGCTAGGGGTGCACCGTCAGAAGGGGCTTGGGTATTGATTTACGGCGCGGAATTTCGGCTGATTACACGTGGCAACCCCCGAAAAAAGAGAATGAAAGGAAAGAAAAAAAAAAAGGAAGAGATCGACAGAGCCGCCGATATGGAGGCCGCGAACGAGTTGTATAACGGGACCGCCGTCTCGAGTGCAGACCCTTCGCGCTCCGACGAGCTCATCTCGTTTCGCGTCGGATAATTTGAATTAACTCGGAAGAACCGGCTGCCCTCGTTGAATACGTACACCTGTCTTTTATCGTTGTAGCTGCGGTCGTTGTGAACTTCGCCACGGGATCATACGGCATCGCATCTTCTTTTCGAAAGCTCGTGCGTTAAGATTGCGTTTGAACGCGCCTGCAGAGTACGTTCGATATAATTTTGCGTTTTGCGACGTATCGGTTGGTTGGTTGACTGGAACTGTATGGGACGTTGGTGATATTTATATGGTTCTTCGATTTTACAGTTGGTTTGTAACGTTTGAAATGTTGGTCTTCGTCGATATTTTCATTTTACAATTTTTCATTACCCATCTCGTTGAGAAATACGTTCTATGTAAAACTGATAAAAGGGAATGATAATAGTAGACGTGGTAATTGTACCAAGAGAATTTACATAAATATTGTAGAAATTCACACGGCTAAATATTCACAATTTAGTATAACGTTAATTATGCTAAATAAACTGCCATCTCCAGTACTTATCGAATTATTTCTCTTCCTCTTCCTCTTCGTTACTATTGCCCGCGAATTACCACCTTCATTTGTATTACAATGAAGTAAAACATCCACGTTGTAATCCATTTTCTGCTCAATTCAGACGAATCTTACATTTTATCTGTGGAGCTCCCTATAAAATCTAAAGTTTTAACAACGTTTTTCATAGTCTAGAAAAAGGCTAATGTTCAGTGTAGCAAGAATTCTCTTTCTGCTTTAATTCATAAAAATTCCCCCTCGAAAGGTCAAGAAAAATCTCTTTGTTTGAGCGTCTTTCACGTGCAGGTATAATCTTATTGGTGTAACGTGTATATGTATTAGGTATAATCTTATCGAAGTCTAGTTCTTTATCTTATATTGTACGTTAAAGCAGTTCGTGTAATTCGTGCTTTAATTCATATTTGTATCGTGTATCTGTAAAATAAATCTATAAAAGAATTTTATTTCAAATGTGAAATGTGAATATCGACGATAAACATCGGCCTTGCGCCTACTGAAATATCCATTATCCACTGGCTGGACTAATTTGACGAAGTCCGAGAAATGCGAGGAAACTTGGAAACTATGAATTTTCAATTTATGCATGTTGACAGTTCACCATATGATTACACGATGGCTTGCATACAATTTCTCGTTGCTTCGCTAAATGCAAATGGTTGCAAGGCTTTGCATCAGATTATCCAACCGATGACAATGAATACCAACGATGATGGTTCCGTCGGATTTGCAAGATTTAGCCACAGATTGCTGTGTTTATATGATTTATCGTTTCATCGACTACCGAGACAACTTTAATTCCGGACTTTATTCCTCCGTTCGATAATTGCTCCAGTTAATCGCAAGTTACCCATGAAAATGAATAATCTTATTCTTCAATTCACATTGATACCGCGTTAGAAAAATTAGCCAGCGTCGTCCAATGGTTTCTACGTATCAATGTTATCACTTCTTTCTTTCTTCCTCTCTGTGACATTTATTTGTCACTGTACGTAATCTTTGATTTCTCTCAAATTTCTCTGAATCGTAGAGTGAAATCTCCGATTAAACGTATAACGCGTTTAGATTCTACATTCTTATCGAAGATACGCGCGTGCACGTGTCTCATGCAGTATCATTTTGAATTATCTTTCGCTTACAAGTGACGTCACCTTTTCCCTTTCGTTATCTTTGCTTCATATTGACTCGCAAATTCCTATACGCCGGCCGCGTTCACGAATCTAACGTATCGTCCAATCTACGATGAACATATGCGCACCTGCTATCTATCATACGTCATACACGTGTCAGGAGACGCGTATCTCCGTGTGACAGCAGCCTAAAGCGGCCGTAAGAGAGTCGCTCGCGTAAAGCCAGGATGATCCCTTCTTTTCTTTCTCTCTGGCTGCGAAACTCACCTTGTGTACAAAGAACTTGCGAAGAGTGGCGGCATTCGGCGAATGAAAGCAGCCTCCGACCAACGAATCTCCGTAATTAACATTCTTATTTGCCATAGGCTCGGCTGTTCCGCTAGATGACGGAAGTTCACCGAGGAACCGGACGAAGAAGCCGAGCGATATTGTCCGTGGAAGAGGTCGATTAGATAATTAACCGACGTGGAGGACCGGTTCCCAGTGGATCTTCCCTGTTCTTTCGGCGAGCATCAACTCCACTCCGAGGATTCCTCTCGACTGTCTCGCGACGCCATTGTATCCGGAACGTGGCCTTTTCTTCCTGCCAGGTTTAATTAAAACTGGCCAGGGAGAACGAGTCTGTTTATTTTTCACCGTTTATAGATCGACGCAGATTCGCCCGGATACTCCAAGCTTTTCAGACGCTCCACGGTCGCTCTGCCACGTGAGCAACTAATCGGCTAAAACGGCAAACAGACTAAAAAGAGCAGCGTCATATGGTCAGACGAAAAGGCCACTCGTTCGACGAAGATTTTGGGCGCTAAAGTTAGGGGTTGTTCGGCGAGGGTTTGAACTTTTCAAGTGTGTGAAAGGCGAATGGATATTAGAGTGCAGGATCGCTTTTGTGGGAATGGAGATTTTCTGAATCTGATCCACGCGGAGACTAAATTTAAAGAACAGTGTCAGGTGAAAGGATCGCTTGCTCGATCAACATCCTTCGAGTTACGTAGTTAGGGTTGAAGAGTCGTTCGGTAAGTGGCACGGGGTTTCTGGCTAGTTCGAACCGGAAAGTATGAAACGTGGGAAAGGTGAATGCAAGCCAGATAGAAAGCGGAGGATTGTTTTTGTGGGGATGGGATTTTTCTGAATGTAATCGAAATCGAGTCTCAATTTAAAGAACAGAGTCAGGTGAGAAGATCACTCGCTTGACGAAGATTTTTCCAGACACGAAGTTGAGATCGAAGAGTTGTTCGGTAAGTGGAAAAGGTTTCTGGTTTAGTTCGAACATGAAACGGAACGAAAATTATTTTTGTGGGAATGGAAGTTTTCTGCCAACACTTCCTGTTAGTCTCTCCTCGAATATTTAATATTTCGAATTTTAGAAGCGCTAAGAAATTTACAAACGATAAAAGAAAATCAATTTTAACAGGTTCCATACATTTTTATAGACGATAAACGAACAATTTTATAGCGATCATGGAATATTTTTTCGTAACATTGAGAAGATCATTTAAAGACGCGCAAGATATTCAGCGAACGAAAGTAAAAATTACGCTCGAATTTAATTTGTGGCTTAATGAAGATTGAATTATTTGAAATGAATAGAAAAGATTTCCGATATCCGATACTGCTGCTGAATTTATCAGAAAGAAAGAGCCGGGGTTTCGTACTTACTACGTACTTCTTTTCTTCGAGGTGCTCTGTATTCAAGAAACTGCCGCTGAATCGTTATTATTGCGCGTCTTCTAACAAGTGAACTCTTCCTAAGTGAACTTGCCGAAGAGGTAATTAGATCTCTGGGAACAATGGGGAAGCCTTGAAATTCTTCGGTGTAATTCTAACAGATTCTGTTAAAGAAAAGTTCCGATGCTACGAAACTGAAGATAATACCCGAAATCCTATAAGTTGTTCCGAATCGGCTCCAAACAGATAAATGTTGTGCACCGTGTACTTAGTAAAACTCAAAGTTCACATTAAACAAAGTTATTTATATATCAAAAAGAGAGAGAGAGGGAGAGAGGAAGAACGGAAAAGAATTTCATTTAAAATGTACCGAAAACAGATGCACGTATCTTTGAAGCTTCTCTTTTGCGAAAAATATTTCTTTGTTAATTGTAATTGCACTCTGTAAAACAAAGTAATGAAAAATATTTACGGATGCATGCGAAACTTCGAGATATAAAATTTTCTCTAGTCCAGAGGGGTGTATCTACATGTTACAGTTACTTTTTACCGACGTGTAAAACAAAAGTAATTTGCATTCGAGCGTTTAAGTCTACGTTTAGCAAGCGAGCAATAATCTACGCTTTCTGTTCGAGCTACAAAATAGGAAAAATGTGTACCGTTCCCTCTGTCTTTAATATTAATTTCAACAGAAAAATTCTCTTCTTTAGAAGGATTTAATTGTAATAAAATTTTGTCTCCTTCCCTATACGATACGTTCATCTCTTTCATTTTTCAAACGCTAATCCGGAATAATGGGATAGGTTGAATTAAAATGGCTTGCTCTCGCCTCGACAGCATCTTATTTATCACGATCTAATTTCCGCTAATTTACTCGTAAGCTCGCATTTAAATTTGTTAAACACTTAAACGCCAGCATATTTTTTTCAACCATGCGATACGACGCAATCCCTATATTCTTTTATTACGATCCTTCCGAATTTATTATAACTGTAGCGAGTATGATAACTTTCCATTATCAATTATCCCGTAAACAATATTTCAAGCATATGAAAATATCATTATTTCAAATATTCAAGAATTTAATCGAGTTTCATTTCAAATGAATTCCCTGCAGCGCAATATAAGACGAATTATTATATAAATATATAATATTGAAATATATCGAAATATTGAAAAATAACTGCAATTTTTACCATTAATTTTCCATAACGAAATAATATAACGATCAATGTATAATTTGAAATGAAATTTTCAAATCAATCACTTGACCGAGTCTGGTAAGGTTAGCGTTAAATCATTCCTACGCAAAATGTGCCTAGATCTTCGATATTACTTTTGATTAGAGATGCTACGTTGCATCGTAATTCACGCGTTTCGTGCGTGCATTATACTAGGATTAATTACGCAGATGTTTCCATTAAACGACGTGCGACAGAATATCAGATCCCCTGATCCATATTAAACGTCGTGCTAGGAATTTTTCAGGGAAGCGCCGACTGAATAAACGCGGCTCGCTCTTTATTAGTAATTACACGCATGCACAACATTTGATCGGCAAAGCATTACGTGCCTGGCGATGTTAATACGCGCTTCACTCAGCTCGATATCGACCTCGTGTTAACCCAATTTCGAATCGAGTTTTCTCGTTTAGGAAATAGTGAATTTATCGAGCGAACGGAAAAGTTACTAAAATGACGTCCGCGAAATAAGCCCGGTTTTATATTACGCGAAAAACGATATTTAAGATTGTTTAAGGGGGATTATTGATCGCGTAAAATACAGATATTCAAATATCTCAAGCAGGAAATATCCAGTACGCGCAATAAAATTAATATTTGCGATATTCTACCGCGTACACTTTGTTCAAAACTGGTGTAGGATCTTTATTATTTATTAGTTTATTTCAAATGGATTAAACAGATGTTGGTTAAACAGGAAACCATGGTTGTTTAACGCGAACTAAATGCAATAACGTAGTATAATTTAGACAACTAAATAATTAATTTGCAACTCTCGTCACTACGGTTCCAACGCTCTCTCTCACGTGGTCCACACTCTCTCATTTCTCAATTAACACAGACTGTTAATTCGTCTTTCTCTCTTAGCATCCCTTTGTCTTTTCGGCACTTAGGCTTTCTCGCGACATTGTTTATGGTTCACCCGGTATCTCTTAGACCTTTCGTCCACGATACTACAGTAGAAAATCTATGAACGTAATAGAAATGATAAATAGTCGGTTAAGGGAGAACGAAAATATTTCTGTTGCTTTTAAAGAATTAGAATTTTAGCCAAGCTGCAGCTCCAAGTATTCGGAAATCTATGTAGTTGTTAATAAAAATGTATTTTTAAACAACAGCAGAGGTTTGTTAAATTTAAACGTCATCTTTTTTGCACGAACTTTTAGCTTCAAGCAGAGAACATTTTTATTCTTTTTCCCAGAGCGGATTCTGTTAAATAAAACTGGTAAATATACAGTTTGTATTTCGTTCTGATTAATCGTTCTGACTTCTATACAATTACATTTGAATATATGAATATCGATTAAATTTCCAGTTATTTAAATGATTTAAAACAGTCTCTCTGTGATAGCTAATAAATCATATAATGAAGGTTAAACAACGAGAATTAAAAAGTACAGTAGTTTTCTGCTAATATTCGAACAACAGGTTTAACTGTAAAACCTTCCATACGTTATTCTTCATAATTAATCTCCATATTTTAAATAAACTTTCTTTAAAAAACAGAAAGAGAAATAAATAAAATAAAATAAAAATGATCCCTAAAGTTGAAGATCAGATTGAAGATCTATAAACTGCGACAACTAATTTCTCTCACTTTCAATCAAAATTTAATTTACCAACTTTTTTCGTTAACAACAGAATTTTTTTATTCCAAAAAAATTAACGTGCACGTGAAATTTAAAGAAATTTCGAGATCCTTTGGCGAACCATTCTCGATCGAATCCTCTTGTTCGCTTCTGGGAAGTTTATTTAACTCGATGGGAATCGAATTTAGTCGCATGCCTCCCGAACGTTTGTTTGATTCAAACCATATCGAATTCTTCCGTAATTCACGACGATCCGTTTAATGGGGAGAAAATTGAATTTCTCTGTAGTTTCTGGAAGACCAGTTTCGCTCGTACGATATCGTCCAGCTTTACCGAAATTGGGATTATTTTAACTTCATTTTTTTTTTTTTTTTTTTTTTTTTTTAGATTGTCGAATTCTTCCATTTTGGAGAACCGAGTTACTTTCCTTAGACAAGAAGAAGAATTTGAAGAAGAAGTTCCACTTAAGATCTTAATATGTTATTCATATAAATATTTACAAACGAAGATGGACGTTAGGTGGAAAAATTCGACGGCATGCGCCATTTTTGTTCAGGAAAAATGAAAAAGCCATTACATATGAATTTTCAGTTGCTTAGATAAAACACTTACCACGATGACTCGATCTTCTTGTACGATAGAGATATCTGAAAGAAGAAAAGGGAAAAGTTGTATTAATTTTTGTAAAAAAAAATAGTCAAACCATGTTAATTTACATTATTTTTATTTTTTAACAATTTTTATTCTCCACATTATTTGTCCGAGAGATTCTTCCAGGTTTCAATATCGATACTCTACTAATTTTTTTAAATTACCTCAACATCTTTTTCTTTTCAAAAGTCTGAAATATTTAATTAAAATTGTACTTTAACTGTCTTCTTATGATTTTTAATTCACGGAAGAGATTCAAACATGCGTTCGAAGAGATTGCATTCGACGTTAAACAGTGGAGAGAGAATCGTCCTCCTTTCGCGTGCCCTTTAATTCCTTATTTTGGCTAACGAAGTACACGTCGCCCAGAAACCTAATCGCTTTAACGAAGAAAAAAAGACCAACTGCAGGCTCTCAGTCGGTAAACATTTTCGTCAGGTTTCTTTGTGAAAAAGTGCCGCGTTTCCACGCGTCTGGTTTGTTCTCTTCGCGACATTGTTTACTTTAGTTTTCCAACAATTCGTTTTTGTGTTTCGTGATTCGAATGAAGAAAAGGAAGAAAGAAATTGAAGTAAAAAACGAGGAGAAATAGAGAAAAGGATAAACGGGGAAGACAGAAAAGGAAAAAAGGGCGGAGGAAAACAATAGTTTGGCGAAAGCGTCGATACGAAATTGAACAGGAAATTTCGCGGGAGAGCAACTCGGTGGTAAACGTGGCTCGTTTTACATCGAACAGGAAATCGAAGTTATCGAGTTTTCTCTCGCGGTAACAACCGTTTCGATAATCCGGCGGGCGCGGGGCACGGGGATGAAAAGGAAAGAACGAAAAAAAGAATGGGAATTCGATCGACAATAAACGCGAAACAGCTCGAATCTCGACTAACGAATTTCAATTCGCTGAAAAAACACCACGTGTGTTTAATCTGACGATTTCTGTTCCGCTTGCCAAAAAATTCCCGCAAGTCCGAGCGTGGTCGACGACAGCTCTTTGCTGAATCAAAAATCTTGAAAAATAAAATACACGGAAGTTCATAACGTGTTAGAAAAAAAAAAAAAAAGAAAAGTGTTTTTAAGCGATTTGACGTACAAATTAAATATAGGTTTGATATATAGTTTTATAACGTTAATCAACATCAAAATTGAAAAATACAGAGATGCGAGAATTTATCCGGACAGTGGACTATTACGAAGATTCAAATTTTTATCTCTATAACTTAAGGGGAGGAAATATTACTAAATGTTGTCACGAGTATTTTATTTTTGACATTCTGTAGATTTTCACATATTATGGACTGTCGCTCAAAGATTTGGAGCATCGTCTTCGAAAGAGACAAATTTTTCGTAAATTTTTTCGACGAATAAGAGTATCATCGTTAGATCGCGGATTTTTATAAACATTCACGTTTTCGAGAATGCAATGGAAAAAGTAAAATCTCTATGGAGAATTATTTTTCCTGCCAAATATTACTAGAAAGAACCTTCAACGTTTTATATGTTTCTTCATTAATATTAGTATTACAGTTTGCACTTCTCAATTTCTTCTCAATACATGAAATATCTATTTGCTTAAGAAGTCGTCGTTTTCTTATCCTAACACGTTCCAAACATTGTCCAGAAATGTGCAAATATCCATAATCTAGTAATTATTCAATAATAAATAAGAGAGAAATAAATAGGACAAAAGGTTGGTCCCACGAAAAGGTAAGAATGACGTAGGATTTGCAAAATGAATTTCATCATCGTCGGTAGAATATCAAGGATTTGGCAATGCAAAACCGACGACGGTTTACGCGCGCATCAAAAAGCCCCGAAACAAAGGCGGGGGGAGGTAGGAGGGGCACGCACGCGCGTGGAATTTGGCACAATCAATAAACGGCATTTGGCAGTGGGCGAGTTTGATTCAAAATTGCAAGACCACCGACGACGCTTCCGGTTCCTCAAACGCAAGATTTACGCGCCAGACGCCGCATAGCGCCATCATCGCCACTCTATTCTCGCCCCGAGATGATGCGCTGTTGAACGAGTTTGTCATTCCTTTGGTCACTTTTCAAATAATTATGCAACATATCATTGGCGAACTGTATTTGCTCAACGTGACTCTAATGGACGTGACGATATTCTTCTCGCGTTATGTATAGTTCTTGTTGGCGAACGTTAACCCACTGGCGAATTTCGGCATACAACAATTTTTCCATCTCCATGTTGATTAATTTTCGATACAATTAAGAACCTACCAATTAGTGCGCAGTTCCAGTATTAGGACCAACACCGAATTGCCCCAGCGCATTTCACAGATAAATAACTAAAATAAACAACTAATAGCAACAAGATGAATAAAATCAAATATACAGAACGCCGAACTCAAAGGGTTGACACAATATTCGGTCGTATAATATCATTTAAGCTCTAACATACTTCGACACGCGATATATTTGAACTTTAATATACCATTTACATTAACAAAACAATATGTAAATTATTGACACATTATGCATTACTTTACCACTCGATGCTTAATTATGTTGTAACGCTTCCTTAAGAAAAATGTGGCTGTTCACGGTGGCTCAAGTATTAAATCTTCCACGTGTTGCATAATATGGCACATATTGTTACATATATAACGATAGAAAATGGTTAGCAGGCAATCGAAGCGGCTTTTAGAATGCGTCACGTGAGTGTGACGTTTGGCAGCAGCTGTGGAAAGCAACTAGTGCGTCACACGTGTGTGACGCATGGTAGCGAAAAGGTTAAATAACGTACAAATCCGATCTTCGCTGTAAATCGTACAAAATATCCATATCCAATAAGTTGCAAATCGCATCAGCCAACTCTTGTCCTCGTCTTACCACGATCACTTACGTAAAAGTATGGCGACAGAAGGCGATTAATTAAACTTGCGCCAATTATTTCAAAGTGACTGTATGCAGCTTCCTAATGCCATAGTGCACAAAGCGTGTTCGAAGGGACCTGGTTGCTGAAATCCTTCGTTCATTCGAGCCGGCAGTCAAAGAATTGTTTCAGGGAGAAAAGGAATTGGACAGCGATGGAATAAAGACACGGCAGGCCAGACGGAATTGTTCGGGAATTACTGAGATTACTCGAGGAACCAAGGGGGTGGAACAGGCTGGCCGAGCATCTCAAACGCGAAATATCGTTGACGACGAGGTATCAAGAGCAGAGAAATTCACCTGTCCAGCGAAATTTTCATCAACGAAAACTACGAGGGAGGATGTTTGTTTAGATGTCACCATCTATACATATACTTGTTAATAGTAAGGTAGATTCATGATACACATAAAACAGGAAAGTCTTATTTCATCTTCCATATATATGCTTCATAGTGGTACATGATCTTTTAATGGTATTGCGTGATTTCCTTTGATCAAATAATGTTAATATAATGTATTTTAAGATGCAATATGAACGGGAACAACTTTCTCCACGTATAAACAATCATCTATTTAAATCGGTCGATCCAGTTAAGAAAACTTGTCATGTTAAAGTTGCAGAGATTGGCAGAACAATCCACGATATGGTGTATGCTGTTAATCCCTAATTTGATGTTTAATAACGTAAAAAAAATGGGAAAAACGTAGGGATCCATTATACAGTGTAAAGTCGATATGTTATCTATTTAATTTTCAATACACTGTGGCACAAAAATGAGCAGGTGGTAGTTGGAAACAGATATCGATGAAGTTTCGTTAAATGTACGTTTTGTCTACGCAAAAATGTCAACGTTATCTTCGATTATTTATTAAACAATTTATATATACTGTGTAGTATACTCTACAGATATACGGAAAGTGAGAGAATATATAGAACCTATTCCAGCAGATGATTGTATATTTAAAAACGATGAAAAAGGTTCATATAGACACATGGTCCGGCTGTTTGCGTTTACGAGATGTAACCAAGTTGCTGTTCCAATTTTGTGTTATCTAAATACAATTACAGAAGATGCTCCAAATGATCATTTTACATTTCAAGGCAACCCGGTAGGCGTCTTGTCATGGATCCGGTTACGCTCTCTATACTTCTTGGTGTTTCTCAAGTTTGTTGCAAAGTTTCTTCGATTCCAAACCTTAGTATTTCAACGTTTCCGATCGATCTATTTACGCTCTATTTGCAAAACTCGTTATACATATCTCATAAACGAAGACAAATACAGCATACGTTCATGCGAACCATTTTCAATATTCTTAGATGTACGATCACTTGACAAAGTGGGTCATGCTAGTGCTAGTTCGACTACGTTTCATTGGTATCTCTACTTTCGCTACCTGTTCATTTATTTTTATTTCCGATTGTATATAGTACGTGGTACGGGGCATTTGTATTGTTTGGTGATTTTTCCGAGGTGAAAAAAGAGAAGGAATAACGATGGCCATTAGTTGGTCGTAAAATTCAGAGAATACGAGAAAGTCTCGAGAGGCACAGAAGATTGTTTTTCTGTCGAATGCTGCCGGAAATGAAGAGTTCCATGGACCTCGGACTCTTTAATGCACTCAGATAAACGTGGAATGATGTAAAAAAAATATATATCGAATAGAGAAATTGTAGTTTTAACGTGAAAATAAATTTGCCCACGATTTTTCTCTCCTTTCCTTCGTTAAACACCGGTCTCGTTGAGCGCAATTAATTTCAACGAATATTTGTTGCTAGAGGAAGTCAAAATATCCATGAAGATTGATATTTTAATCTTCATCAGCAAGGAACGAATAATATGTTCTTTTTCTTCTTGAGATATAATTAATATCACATCTCTGACATCTATTTGATTTTAATTAATATAATCTAGACGAGTGTCGATCAATATCACAGGTAATTTTGAACAAAAACATCAAACTACGTAACACGTACATTTTGCATAACCGCAATAATCGTACAGTATACTAATTATTAATTACATATGTTTCAACCTAATCATTTACTAAGTCGGCAATTATCAATACGTAGGTAACGATACATTGTATCTATTAATCATTCTCGTCGAATACAATCGAGGTTTATAAAAATTCTTCCCATAAAACTCCCAGCGTCGTATTTCTCTTATACCAAACCAGTTCTCAACCAAACACGTTCAAACTTTATTTTTCTCTTGAAAAAGAGGCTACGATCGGAAAAATTCCATCTCGCTATCTTCACAATAACCTTCTGCTAATTATTCACTCGTATCTTAGCTTTCACAGTTGAAATATACTTGGTAAATTTTCCAACTCGATTTCCTCAGAAACTAGGAAATTTTACTCCGTGTCTTCGACATATTTTTTCAATCCACAAAACCCAATCTTGCCCTTAATTACGGACCACCCTGTGTACGCAAGGAACAGACGAAACTTTGCATCTAAAATCTTTGGAAGAACAGGCGAGGGAGGAAATGAGAAACGCGTCGCAAATCACGTTGCAACGTTTCCCAACGTTCGTTGCTGTTACAGGTCTGCCGATTTTTCCAACGGCGTGACAGCAGGTGGACGACAAATCATATGCAACGAACGAAGCGATCGAACGTTGCCAGGCGCGTGTAAAAATCCAGCCAGAGATAATCGAGAGTCTGGATGGGGTGGCGACCGGCCGCTTCCAGAGCCGGCAATTTTTATTCCAAGGGGCGAGCACGGTAAAATGCGATCGGGACGCCCGAGGATATTTACGCGGCAAGATGTCACAGGAAGTCGGTGTACATTTGAATTCGCCGAAGCTCCTCCGGATTTATATTGCGATTCCACGTCGCCGAAACGAAATGTCCTTCCGGAAGACCCCGGCTATCGCTTTTTAAACTGTTCGGGACGACGAGCTTGTTTGAATCGGGCTGCTTTGGATATATGGAAATGATTTTTCGTTTGTTTTGTCGAATATTTGAGAATTATTGGAATTATTAAAATTTCAATTTCACCGAGATGTCGAGAACGAAGAAATTGCGGTTCTTCGAATATTTGGAAATGATTTTTCATATGTTTAGAGCGTGTTGAAAAGCGATTCTTGTGGAAATTATTAGACCATATTGAAACGATGCCAAAGTTATTGCAATTGCAACCATTGCTTCTGATACTTTCGATTATATTAAAAAAGTTCGATATTTTAAAGAAGCGGATGGAAATGTTCAAAGGCGTAAGAAATATTAGGGTCCCTGTTGAGGATTGATTTTTTAATAGAAATGAATTTTCCCATGAATTTGAAGTATTATCTATCACGAAGATTGCCAAACTTTTTGAAATTGGATGCTTGGGAAATTGAAAGCAAAAAAAGAAAAAAAGAGTAAAGGACAGATTCTGTTCCAATAGATCTCAATTATCGTTTCGATAAATTTTTTAGAATTAGATACTTTTATCGGTTGTAAAGATCTCTGCGATAATAAACGCGCAATTAAATAATTCATCGAATAAAGAATAAAATATACGACAAAATATTGCAATTTCTTTAATGCACTTATACTTACGAATTTTTTTTCAAATATTTCGCCGAGCCTATCTGATCCTTTTCCTGAAAGTTAGAGCACAAAGTTTGATCGCACGCGAAACTTGTCATAAATTCGTCTGTCGTACTCCTAGAACGTGGCAACTTTGTACGCGATATTTTCGGCGATTTTCAGGCTGAATCGTGTAGGAATTCCACCTCCAGACTGGGTATGAGAATCACTTTCGTTGAAGAAGAATCGTCTCGAAGAAAGGAGCGAAAATATGTGGAAAGATAAAGCAACGCGGAGAATATTGCAAGCTGTACTTTAAAAAGCAGTATTTCCAGAAATAGAGAATAAAGCGACGCACCTAGTTCCTTTTTTTGAATAGCAAACGAACTACATTTTATAAAATTTACAAATAAAAATAATCTAGAACTCGTAAAATTGTAGCAATTACTCGCAGAAATATCAAGTAATATATTGTCGAATTATATGATACGATAAATAAACACGTGGACGGAAAATCCATGTGAAAATACAGATTTCAATAAATAATATTAATAAGATCGATAAAATTCGAAACTTTCTTGAACGTTAGCTTACAAGCAGCAACATTTTATTCAATATCGTACAAGCAGCTTTCTCCAACGTGTTCATTTCTCCTTTTTGCTTTAGAAATTTTAATCTCGAACAGCAACTTCAATTTTCCAAAGAACTTTGGCTGTAACGTAAACAGAAAACGCAGATAACACAACGAAAGATAAATTTTCGCCGGGAACGGGCAAGTTCTTTAATTATGATGAATAATTAATCTACATGATTAAGGAAAAGTTGGTGCACGTTTAGCTCGTAAACAATCGAAAAAATCTCGGTTATTAGTCATCGGGAAAAAGCGTGAGAGGGAAAAGTTTGAAAGTGAAGGAACTCGGTTGGGGAAGAAAGTTTCACGAGCTCTCGAGATAGAGAACCGGTGTCTGTTTCCTAGTTTCCTGCTGCTAAATGACAGACATTTTCGAGTGAATTAAACGTAGTCTCCCTTTAAATAGCAGCTTTTGCCGCGAGTTCTTCGCGCCTTGTTAAGATCTCATTTCTCACACTGAAACGTGCAAGATTATAAAAATATGTACCTACTGTATTCGTGTTAATTTCTACCTGATACAATTTTTAATTTCATTCCATTTGTTTCTATTGTACCTCGTAATTTTTATTTATTTATTCTTCGAAGTAAAATCCATTTGTTAATACTGTTTTTCAGTTGAACTGAAAATAATTTGTTACTCGATAATATCAGTATCTAAATTAATAAGAAATAAATTTCGTCGCTTCTACACTTTCCTTGCACACATAAATCTCATCCTCTCGGTTTCGACGATTTCACGACGAATAAAAATATATATAGAACCTTGCTTCATCGTCGAATTTTGATCAGACAGCATTGTATTTCAATTTAAATCACAATCACCGATACATAATGAAACGAAAGTGTACGATGAATAAACCGATACTATTTTTATCCGTATTTATACTATCTCGGTTTGCAGATATGTCATTTTATAAATCAATTTAATACATTTATCAGAAATCGGAAAAAATTGGAAATTTCCTGCCCTACGACACACCAATATCACTTGTTTATGAATGGATCGAACGTGAATAATCAGATCGAAATACGTGCGATAGATATATCGATTCGATTTATTCGCATCAAATATAATACTCAACTTTGAACGGGAAAATTTTCAAGCAAAGGGTTAAACATAGATGTTATGCGAGAAAAAATCACGTGGTTGTTAGCCGTGGAAGGAGATCCGAGGAAAAATCAACAGAAAACTCGACACAGGCATCCACGCGATCACCGACACCTCGCAGTAGTTGGTAATTCTGTTTGCACGGCAAATCTTTCCCGTTACAAGTTCGAATTCGTTTCGGAGCATGCGAATTTAGTCTCTTTGGAGGGTAAATTGCGAATTCAAAGTTTCTCGCGAGTTTCATGCCGCTTGCGCCACGGGGACAGCCCGCCACCTTCTCCGCTTAACATTTTCCACGGCTATAAAACGAGAAACCGCGTTTTCTATTTAAAGTATCGGCCCGGAAACTGTCGACTTTTTCGTTTGTTCGAAATGAAATTCCACGCGAAGAAAGATGATCGCTACATTATGGAGTTTATCGAACTTTAATACGTCGATGGTCGCAATGGCCATTTGTAACCACCCACGTTACCAAATTTCTTCGAACGATTCAAGTAAGATAAATTTCAGTTGCAGCGGGCTGAACAATTTTCAATAACGTGAATCACTTACCTAACATCGTCGAATTTTCATCTTTCACACTCTCGTTTTCGATTAAGAATTACCATAGCACTCGAGTGTTTTTGTTTGTTTTGGAGATATGCAAGAACTTTATTAACAAAAGTTGTTTAGTATAAGATTATAGTCTTCTCTATACGAAATTTTGTTCATAAAGTTGCCTCGTGCCTCCAAAAGCAACAAATTATTTAATTATTTATTTTACTGAAATACTATAATTAATTCAAATGAAAATGACTAAAATTGGAAACAAAAAATAAAATGTATCAACCTGCCACCATTTCTTCTATAATTCGATCTTCAATCACTGTTTTTACTGACTTTTTTTTACTGAAATATTATAGTTGACTCGAATAAGAATGATTAAAATTGGAAACCAAAAAAAGTACCAACTTGCCACCGTTTCTTCTATAATTCGATCTTCAATCACTGTTTTTACTGACTTTTTTTTATTGAAATATTATAGTTGACTCGAATAAGAATGACTAAAATTGGAAACCAAAAAAAGTACCAACTTGCCACCGTTTCTTCTATAATTCGATCTTCAATCACTGTTTTTACTGACTTTTTTTACTGAAATACTATAGTTAACTCGAATAAGAATGATTAAAATTGGAAACCAAAAAAAGTACCAACTTGCCACCGTTTCTTCTATAATTCGATCTTCAATCACTGTTTTTACTGACTTTTTTTACTGAAATACTATAGTTAACTCGAATAAGAATGATTAAAATTGGAAACCAAAAAAAGTACCAACTTGCCACCGTTTCTTCTATAATTCAATCTTCAATCGCAGTTTTAATAGATAAACTATAACCCGACGATTTTAATTAACGAACAACTAATATCGCATATATATACAACGAATAATAATTTCGCTGTGAAAATTCAGGATCTTTTTTCATAACCCGCCTTGCATACGCCGAGCGTTTAAAACGCGTTTTATTGAAGCGATAGATTTTCGATACGCGACTTTCCTCTCCATAGGGGAGAATGTGTATCATGCTCGCACACTTTGAAAGCGCGTTAACGTTCAGGAGGGGCTGCCTCCTTTTGTGATTTTTTTTTTTTTTTTTTCAAGCGCGTGTCTTTGTGTCGTGTGTTTCAAAGCTCCGACCATAAGCGGGGGCTTGAAACGAGGGGTTCCGACTGAAAGGTCTGATGAAATATGTCTATACATGGAGAAAGTGTTGTGCTAGAACCAAAAACATGCAGAGTGACGTAATATTTCCACGAATGTATTTTTCTTTACGTTCAATTATATTATTCTATGTTAAAAATCTTTTCTAGATCAAAGTTTCCATCCAAGAACCAAATTCCAAAGTCTCCTTTGAATATAATTCTCCGATAAGAATTCTTTATATTCGATTATATATTCTATGTTCGAAATTCCTTTCAAACTAAATTCTCTACACTCGACGTTTCCTCTGAATCTAACTCTTCGATAAGAATTCTTTATATTCGATTATGCATTCTATGTTCGAAATTTTTTTAAACTATATACTCTCCACGTTCAAGGTTTTCTTTGAATCTGATTCTTTGACAAAAATTTTGCTTTTATTTATTTCTTTACCAGTTTAGTATAAAATGGTCCTATTAATAATAAAGTCGTTAGTGACCATCGAAATCAATACGCGGTTACACGTTTACAAGAAGAAACGATATTTAGTTACACGGAATCGAGTACGTTTATCCGTCTGATAAGAAGTCAATCGCGTTACGAATACTTTCAAAACCATTCGAGTTAAACTTCATACCGGCTTCCACGTTGCAATTATTTCTTTCAAGTGAAAATTTAGGATAGTCCCGAGGAGTGTGTAGTATGGTCGTTGATAATTCGTAAAATTGACATTCAGATGGTGGTCGTTTTGTAAATTTTGTCTAGATTGCACTCTTCATATTTGAAATTTCAGCTTCTCTTGTATTTTGCGCCTTTTCAGGAAACTTATCATCATTCAGAGATAATGATTCAATATTTTTGTCCGAAAGACGAGAGAAGAAAGGGTGACACAAAGAAATAACAGAAACTTCAGTTTTCTGGGCTGTTTAAAATTGTTGCAGACAGGAATTTTAATCCAAGAAGAGTAGTTAGCATACAATATAAGTACATTATTTTGTTGATTCAATGTATATTAATATTCTTCGATCGATATTCAATTCTTCCACACTATTCATAAATTCCATACTTCCACTCGACCAATTCCTTAGTCGAGAAATATTTCTTTATTCGATATTCTTCACTCCAATCCTCTTTCTTTTGCCAATAAATATTCCTTCATATAATACTCATATAAACACTCTTTCCATGATAGCTGCAGGAACTTCAGTTTTCTGGGCTGTTTAAAATTGTTGCAGACAGGAATTTCAATCCCAGAAGAGTAGTTAGCATACAATATAAGTACATTATTTTGTTGTTTCAATATATATTAATATTCTTCGATCGATATTCAATTCTTCCATACTATTCATAAATTCCATACTTTCCATTCGACCAATTCCTTAGTCGAGAAATATTTCTTTATTCGATATTCTTCACTCCAATCCTCTTTCTTTTGCCAATAAATATTCCTTCATATAATACTCATATAAACACTCTTTCCATGATAGCTGCAGGAACTTCAGTTTTCTGGGCTGTTTAAAATTGTTGCAGACAGGAATTTTAATCCCAGAAGAGTAGTTAGCATACAATATAAGTACATTATTTTGTTGATTCAATGTACATTAATATTCTTCGATCGATATTCAATTCTTCCACACTATTCATAAATTCCATACTTTCCATTCGACCAATTCCTTAGTCGAGAAATATTTCTTTATTCGATATTCTTCACTCCAATCCTCTTTCATTTATCGAGAAGCATTTTTTCATATAATCCATACTCTTCACTTATATAAACACTCTTTCCATGATAGTTGCATGATTAAACACTTCAAATATAAACGAAGCAAGATAATCTCCGTATCTCAATAGGAAGAACATACTTTTGCCGTATCGTTGATGAGTTGGAAATCGAGACGAAGCATCCGCTTCGCTCGATCATATTGAATTTATTCGTCGTAATTATACGACTTAACAAGATCCACCGGTATCGAGATCACGGTTGCGCAATTTATTCACTTTGAAGTGCACGCAGAAACCAGTCCAATAGAGATATCGGAGCCAAGTGTTTCTCTCTCGGGTATCTGCACACCAGACAAGAATGTAGCCCATCAGGATTTGATGGTATCATGCCACGGGAAGGTCCTTGGCTTAGTATCTACGCAAGTACTTGGAATATTCAAGCATTTGGAACTCAAGCCGCGTAAAAATCGTCTTTTCAAGTGTATTCCATCGTATTCGCAAATTACACGTCGTTGTACTTGAAATTCGATTTCAGCATTTCGAAAACATTCAATTGTCTCGTTGTAATCGTCCAAGTTGGTTCGATTCCGACGACTCACTCGAATCATTTCGAGTTGTTTGGAAATTCGCAGCGAGTTAATAATTTATTGGTACGGTGACATCTTAGTGAAAAAATTCAATGTAAAATCTTATAGAAATAATAAAAAACAATTCATAGAAAAGCTTGAAAGTAACGACGAAAATGGGAATAAAGCTATCTTTGCCTGAAAATGTTAGAAACTGTGAAACCCTAAGGGAACAACAAATAGGAATAGAAATAAATAAATTAAAATTCGATATAAAGTTCATTCTTTTTACAAACATTGGCAATGAATTTCGATCATTGCCACGATGGCAGCAAGTTGAATGCAAGGTTATTCGAAAAGATTAGACTCTTTCCAAGTGCCTCTGAATAATCAAACTATTTCGAAATTCATGATATTCGACTTGCTTTGAATATTTAAACGAAGTTCAGCTTAGCTCGTTCCCCTAAACTACTTGGACACTTCCACTTTGGTTCGCGTTCAAGTCGAGAAATACGATGGCCATAGATGCGGCAAGACGAAACGTCGCTTAATAATAAATGTTACTTAGCTCCTTGTAACCTAAATTTCCTGCCATGACACATAATTTTGCGAGAACACAGGTGACACTATCTGAGATCATGATACTTAAAAAATGTATCTTTTATAAGACCGAACATTGCTACTACAGCAAGTGGAAAATTCTTCTTCCAAGAAATTTCATTGAATATTTTCGACGTTGAATAAAATATAGCGACAAAGAGATCGATGTAACTGGGAAATAGGAATAAGAATGCAACAATTTCTTTCGAATAGACCGTGGGCCTAAAGTACAAATAAATTATTGTCACTGTTATATTATTATATTTCCAATGCTGGTTCTTCGGGTAATGAAAAATTACAGAGTAATAAATTTGAATAGATAAGTACGTCGTAAAATGAGAGAAAAATATACCATGTCCTGTAGCTAGAAGTAACTTACACAAGAAACTTACACAGGTCGTTGTTACAACTTTTGCAAGATGACATATTCTCTCACATTGATTCTACTTATCTCACATTTTCCTTTCTTCCAGTAAATATAATCTATCCTTTTTTAGGAAGACGGGAATTGTTTCTCAATGCGATTAGACTGCGGAGTTTCATTTATTAAAATGCATATAACATACAAAAATATGCAAAACATGCAAAGTATAATATTTATTACAATTGTTGATGGATAAAGTAATGTAAGGAATTAAACCCTCGATACCTATAATTTCCACTGATTTGGCAAACATAAGTAAACGAACCTTTATCACTAATAACGCGAATAATAATAAATCGGAAGAAAGACGAGAAAATATTCAATTGTTCGTGCAAGTTCAAAACGCTCGACTAAATTACAATTAAAATTTTATTAACTCGCAACTATTCCAAGGAACATCAGCTCTGTCCTGAAGGAGGCCATTTAAGAGGCGAATTCGTGGAATAAACGTGTGACGACGGGGAAGGGAAGCTGAATATGGCGAAGCTGGTCTCGCGACGATAAATAAAATTCATCGGGAACACCACCGTTATCCTTTAATCGCCTCTGACCAGCGAGATAAATACTCGTTTGTCAAAGGAAATGTTACGTTAGTAGGCTAAAAGCCACTCTCAGGGATTGGCAATTAGGTAACGGGCCGCGGTAATTGATCACCACTGAAATTCCAGCTCGAGGACGGTTCTGCAGCAACGGATCGACCATCGCAATCGCTGAGATAGATTACTGACCTGGCTAAGGTGCGTCGGCGATCGATCTGACAAAGCAGATTTCGCCAAGGTGCAATAATATCGTTTTCGAGTAAATGCGGCGAGACCGAAATTGGCCAAAGCAGTTAACTAAATAATAGAATAGAATTTTCCAAGAATTTCGAGTGATTCAGATTGGCTAGCGATCATGAGGTTGTGGCCAAAAGCCATGCGTTGTATAGTATTAATAGTAGAGTTTTTTAACTGTCTCGGTTTTCGGCATGGCGGACATCTCTCACTATATCTTTGAATCTTTCGATAAATCCTTTTCGATTAATCGTCGTTTATCCGTCGTATGATCGTTGTAATTGGATCGTGAATTTCTATGGATTTGTACGTAGGAGAAAGTGTAAAGAAAATGCACGTGATATGCAAAATATATACCAGGTATGTGGAGTATAGTACTTTGTGTAATATCTAGTAGGTAAAAGAATTTTCTATCTAGGTCTCATCTTTTCGATTATGTTCGCAACAATACGAATTTGCTCGAATATCTACAGTGTAGTTATGAGGAGTATTACGCGCAATGTAATTACGGTGTATTCGTTACGAAGACAGCATTATAAAATGATAGAAACGTGTTTGAAAATGACTTTGCTTTATGCAAGGGTAATTTGTAGACTGGAGATTTTTACGCATTTGTAGGAAATCGAGAAATATCAAAATGTATAGAACGTAAAACAAAATACTCGTTAGAATAATTAAAGACTGAAATAAGATTCTATTTTAGGTTTCATTTCTTTAAGTACGTTCATAAAAATATGAATTTACGTAAACATCGCAAGTCTAGTAATTTGCAAAAAATGTAATTAATTAGAACAGATTAAATTCATCTGTATAAAGAATTGAAATAGAATTGAGATATACTCAAGATTATAAATTGATAAACAAGAACTATGATAGATATTTTCCAACGATAGCGTGTGTTCCTTTTCGTTACATGATTTTGTTACGTGATGTATCATTTGAAAGATAGTAATCTGAAGAATGTACATTCGAAGATACTATCTTTATATCAGAACGAATGTTTTTAAAAATTTCTTATCGAGACATGTAATTACATGTGATGAAATTTTACATTACCACAGTATAGACGCGACCACATGATCAATAATCTGAAAACGACCATATCATTCAGCCTATCAACCACCACAACTGATTAGTATTGAAATTTCAATTTGAGGACAGCCAACACTCGACCAGGATTATGGACGCGCGGTGAATGTTGTATTCCATAGCTGGTGCACCAGTAAGTGTATTAAACCATCTCGTATTCCATAGCTACATACCAAATACCATAATATTGTAATCACGAACATCGTTACCGTCTTCAGCTTATAAAATTTAATCTGCTCGTTGATCATTCAAATTCATATAAAACTACGATTATGATAAATTCATAAATATTTTACACTACTAACTACTTTTTCTTGCCATAAAATTAAAAGCAGTTTCGAATCGAAGAATCGAATATCTGACGATTTACATATCTGTATCTATTTCTTTTTCTTTTTTTTTTACGATTGTTATTCGTATTATTACGCTTAATTTTAATATTAAATTTAGATGGAACACAGCATAGCAGCTTATTCACATAACAATGTGTCCGAATACGAGAGTTACATAACAGAAGTCCTACTTTAACTTTAACAGGGATACGTACAGTGGGTTAAAAGGGATTCAGTTTCTTTAGTAACATATTCCACGTTAAACTATACAAGCTACACTTGAAATAATAGAAATATTCTCTATCTCTATCATTTCATACGAATCTCCCACAGGAATACCATACTTAAACAATCATTCTTAAACAATCATTCATACGTAGAATAGCCAAACTTCACGCTTAAGAGGAATTTTTAACGATTGTACCACGAAATGAACAAGTATTCTTATATATCTCTCAGATGGAAGTCTGAGATAGAAGAGTTCATAAAGAGAGAATCCTCTGCATAAAAAATCTTACACAATGACAAATTTTTTTTTGTCAGCTTCCACGTACATTTCATTTTCATAGCACAAAATGTTTGTAGTCACGTGAAAGTATCGCAAAATCATACAAAACTTAATACATTTGAAGCTAAACTGTAAATATGTAAATACTATAATCATTGTAAATAATATAATTTAACACCCCCCTCCCCTTCCCACTCATCCCCCCCCCAAATCCCTCAACGCATAAAAGTAATACACCGAGGAGTCCTGTTTTGCGGCCAAGTTTCAGGACAAAATACAACACACACAAGAATACACAAAAATCACGCACCAATGCGACTTAAACCCAAAAAAACAAAAAAATAAACGCAAAAACCGAAAATCCACGACACATATTAGACCATGGCTACGTCGTACCGACGCGTATCGATACTTTTGCCTAAACACACTATACTCAATTCATTGTTTATTGTGAATCTCAAAAATGTACAAAAAAATCAAATATTGGCTAAATAAACTATTTAAAAAAAAAAAAAAAAAAAAAAAAAACATTTGAAGCTAATTAGTTCACCAACTAACAGCATCCACGTACTTGTAAATGCTATGATAAATACGATGGTGTACAAACACCTTCTATAGCTACTGTATTTATTACATGACCATGTTCTAAATCTATTTTATTCTTGAAGAAGCTGTATCGGTATCATTCTTCTACCAAACCATTCAATTATTCTACTCAGCAAGTATTTCACGACCTCGGTATTCCCAAGACCAGAATCTACAAATACAAAACCACATCACTCGTCCACCAAACCTTTCAATTATTCTACCCAGCAAACGTTTCGCAACTTCGATATTCCCAAGGCCGGAATTTACAAATTCGGAAGCACGTCGCTCTTCCTGTAAACCCTTCGATCGCTCGATTCGTCGAACGTCCCACAAACCTCGTTATTCGCAGGACCAAAATCTACAAATTCAAAATCGCTATTTCAATACATATCAGTACTGCAGCAAACCCTCCAATCATTCCATCCATCGCAACCTCGATATGCTGAAAACCAGAACCTACAAATTCGAAACCGTATCACTGTTCCAGCAAACCCACTGATTATTCGATGCGCCAGACGTTTCGCAACCTCGTTACTCGTAAGATCAAAATCTACAAAAATTCGAGAACCATATCGCTATCCTGCCAAAGCCTGCAATTACTCACTCTACTCGCTGAACGTTTCGCAAACCTCGGTACTGCCAAGACCAGAATGTACAAATCCGAAACCATTCGACCATTGGTTGAATCTCGTATAACACGTGCATAAAACACGCGCGTTATAAAGGCAACAGAACAGAGGATCGCAGAATTGGTACGATTTCTCCGTGTTTTATTTGGGCCGGCCTCTCCGCGGCTGGTCGCACGCGAATCCGCTCGCGACGAGTTTAATACGATTCGCGAACCGACGATGGAACTATAACGCGTGATGCACAATCCAGAGGGGTATTGGCCGCGAGGCAATGGTGCATGCGGCAAGCCTGACACATATCAATCAGGCAATGGAATCCTCGGCCGCACTCACGATCCGACAATCCTCCGTCTCTCTCTCTCTCTCTCTCTCTCTCTATTCTATAGCCGACATCTCTGTGCCTTTCTCTTTCCACAACGTGCATCCTATTCGTGCATCTCTGTCTGATCTGTGTCCGACTCGCCATCCCTTCGCGTATCGACACTGACACGCGGCCGCGTGCATACCGTTATCGAGTATAGCCTGTCGTCGGCTTGGAATTTCAATGCTAATCAGCTGTGATGTCTGATTGAATGGCGGATACTATGGTCCTTGAGCGGACCATAACGTCGTGAGTCAGCGTGAGACGCGGAGAGAATCATCGGACTTCCTACCAAAACTGTCCACGTTTAATTGGTTCGTAAGAGCACTTTTCAATGACTAAAACGAACACGTGGCATATATTGTGACTGCCATTGGACAGATCTCATAAAGAAGATAAATATTCTATGTATGTTGTCGCGAGACCAATAGATTGAAATATATTGCGCTGTAACGCTTAATTAATAACAGTATCTATGTATATTATGTGATATTATTTATATAATATTTGTGTATTAGTGATATGTAACATAAACCATAGTACTTATTACTAAGTCTAAATTAATACTAATATCTAAGATATTCACATTATTGAACATTTTTGTGTTCGTCACTGTCAAACATATATGAGACGCAATTTGGAATGTTGAAGATAAGCTATCGCGAATTATGAAAGCGAAGGAGCACAAAGGAAACAGACATCTCGAGTAATTTTTCACGAATGGCGAGAAAGGAACACCGTGATTTATTCTACAGATCCAAAAATGATACTTGAAGCGCATCACGACGATTAAAGAATATATTTGATGAAAGCTACGCTAAAAATAAGTAATCGAAAATAGTGGTTCTTCAAAGTAAATTCTTCAATGTAAAAGTATGCGATACGAGAGAGTCAATAAACATGCATAATTCGATAAAAACGTACGATAGCCAGCCACCCTACTGGATAACGTATATTATTAGCTTGTCCGAGAAGTTTCTTTCGTTTTATGAGGAAATAATTATATTATAATTATATTATATTATTTTGTCGAATTACGTACGATCCATTTTGTTGAGACAAACACCGCGACATTTCACAGACTTTGTTTCACGTTTGTATGAAGGTGCACTGTTGTAAAAAACACGTTTGCGAAAGAAAGACACTTTTCGGACAAACTAATATGATTATACCGCGGACGTTTGTGCAAATTAAAGCTCTCACGAACGTATCTAAAAAATTACAATCTGATCCGCGATCTGCTTCATCCATTAAATATTATAGCAATTACTATACTTTGAACGTTCTATATAATTTTGCATATTGTATGAATTTTGTGTGAAGTTTTCCAATAAATGCACGAGCACCTGATCTAATCCGCAGTCTAATTATGATATCGTATCTTCTTATATTTTAATTCCATGTATCTCTAAAAGTAACGAATTCGAAAAAAGGTAGAATATAAAACAGCGCACAGAGGTTCTAGTATCCCTTTCGTCGATCGATACTATTAATTGATGGTTTTAATTCGAAACCTCGCTGTATCACGCCGGTTATCGTACTCGAAAAGTTCATTTTTCGCGTGGAAACGAACGAGAACCGCGACGTTCGCGAATCGGACGAGCGGTTTCCTTTCTCCTGTTTTTTTTTTTTTTTTTCTTCACTTTTTCCCCTTTCGTCGACGAGGATTTAATTAGAGTCTGGGATACTGTACCGGACGTAAAAACGAGATTTTCTTCGATGAAAACGAGCGATGAGTTTAATGAGAAGTTCCCGACTAATTTTATGAGCGACGCTGATTTCGCTGGAATCGATTCAGTTTCGCGGAACGTCCATACGACGCGACCGCCGTTTCGACGTTAAATGAACGGACGCCGCGATTGTGAAAATCGACGATCACTGATTGCTTCTATTTACCGAGATTAATTAACAGCGATACGAGGAATCGCACGACCACACCAATGTACTTAATTATCTTGTTTCGTCTAATATTTACAGGTAACTTTCCGCTGACGTTTTTAATTAGCGTCTTAACCAATATTCAAATTTCATTGGAAAATTCGTTTGGACAAGCGTCGTGTTTAACACTGTTGATATTGCCAAAAATGATCATTGATAGTTAACGTTACTGTTATGAGATAATAAACAACATTAATTAAAAAAATCTCGAACCACGTGAATAGTTACATTGCTATGAAATAAAAAATAAACCGAACAATATAAAAATAGCGTAGTAGTCTATTTTTGTGCGTATTGGCGTTATTCTGATTATATCGAAAGACTGCTGATGTTTATGCATTTATGAAAAATTGAAATGTGAAAAAATACATAGAACAAGTAAAATATGCAAGAATATACAAGATATTCAAAATAAAGTATTATTTGTCATAATTAAAGGATAAAAAGAATGCTTATTTTATTGCTTTAATCATGTACAGAAAAATCTAAATTCGCATAAAAATCTGCTGTCTAGTTATCATCGTTAATTGAATGACGTCACGTCAGTTTATGCATCGTATAGTTCGTAGCCAAAGAAATTAAATCATAAATAATCTAATATACACGTTTCGTGAAGTCGATTATTAACTTCGTAGCGGGTATACATTTTATCTAGATATATACATATATTAATATTTAGATTTCAGAGTTTGTTAGCCATGGCAAATACATTATAAATTAGATCAAAGACTAGATCGATGCTTCGAAAGTGCATACAATAACGAGGTTCGAAATTGATGCCATACTGGTTTAATGTTTCGAAACTAACGTTCAAATACTGTCCCTGAAGAATAATCGATCCTATTCCGCGATTATCTAATTAATAACGTAAATCGAATAGTTCGTTATTTTAACGAAGATATCGCTTTTCGTTCGTTATTTATCTAAATCGGTTGAAATACAGTAGCGGAAAAAAATTGATAAAATTAAAATCATAATATTACGGAATAGATCTGTATCTAATAAGAACAATGAACAAATATAATCTTCCCGATATTAGGTTGTCCGAAAAGATCTGTTAAAAACGACAACGTGAGTTCGTGCTCGCCATTCATATGCAGATGCACTAGTTACACTAAATAGCAACTACAGGATTGTTCTAAACACAATCGATAGGTTTAAGATGTTCTTTTGTTTTTATCCCTAGTGCACGTAAGAATGCGCAATGTAGGTTTTTCGGTTCAGAACGATGTGATAAATTTATCCAAAGAATAAAACAATAGCTATTGTGATCCTACCTCTAAATATAGAAATAACAAGTTCCTTTCGTTTTATAAGGAAATAATAGACACACAACCTTTTTCTATTTTATATTATTTTGTCGAATTACGTACGATCCGTTTTGTTCTGTTGAGATAAACACCGCGACATTTCACAGACTTGGTTTCACGGTTGTACGAAGGTTCATCGTTGTACATAAGATGTTTGCAAAAGAAAGACACTTTCCGGACAACCTAATATAATCATAGATCTTAGACTTTCCTTTATCCGCCAGTGTATACGATGTGAATATTTTATCAAAGTTTAGAGATCATAGTAATTCACTTGTTCGTTTGCCGAGGCTAGTTTCAGTTATACAGCAAACAGTAATACCATCGCTTTTAGTACAGATCACGTGTGTCGAGGTAATTAAAAATCGAATATAAGCAGATACGGTATTACAAAAATGTATAAATGAAAAAAATGATATAGTCGGAATTTGTATTTTATCATATCAATCATCATATGATATCGTATCAGAATATCATATTCACACAAATTAATGGCAACGAGATTTGATTGAAACGCTATTAAACACTTTCGAGGCTTAAATTCTATCGGAGAAATAAATCTGCTGGAAGAGATACATCCGATTGAAATTCCATTAACTAGACGCGTACTAATTTCAAATTACACGTAGATATCGACAAGCGTAGGGCAATCGTCAGTTTCGAGCCAGTATCGGGATTCGTTCGATTATTTTGACACGTGTCCACGTGCTAATCGAATTAACAAATTCCTGGAATTTCTTGCTGCGAGATACGCCGTAATAACTTCGCTGAGAACGTCGATATTCGTGAATTTAACTTTGGCTATTAAAAGAAACATTCGCTCGAGAACAGAACCGAGCAAATAAATCGAAGAAACAAGAAAGAACATTAAATGGAAAATTCACTAAAGAAAAGAATTATAGAGAGAAATGTGAGAAAAGGAGTTGCTATCGTAAGAAACATTCACAGAGAAAGGAACGAAATGAGACAGATCGAACAATTTAATATTAAAACGTATCAAAAGATTTATTCGCCGGAGTATGCGATTAAACTAGAGAAATAAAAGAGAAAGAATTGATGTTCGCGAATTGAAGTAAACATTCTGAAAATAGGAGAATTAAACGAGAGAGGTTGAAGGGGACGAGAGAATACCGAGAGAAAGATTCTGACAACAAGAAAACCCAACGAAATAGACCGAAGAAAAGAAATTAATATTAAAATACGAATTGGGAAAACAGGGCGATTAAATCGTGCAATGCTGTCAAAGAGGAGCAAGTACTCATATCGGAGCGGTGCTTTCACGGAATAAATCCACGATCATCATCCTATTATATCCGCGATAAAAAGTAAAAGTAAGTCAGGTGGTTTCGTAATTTTCTCGCAGATATCGTATCTTTAGCTTCAATGACTCTCTTTTCGAGCGACGATGATGGCCGGATCGAGGCGACCTGCATCGAAACTATGCCGAGACAACGAGATAAGTCACGGAAACTTCGCCGCTATGATAAAGACGTTTCAGCCCTTCCAGTTTCTGAATCCCAATTTTCGCGTCCGCCGGAAATTGCGGCGTGCTCCGCCGAAGCAACTTTGCATTTTCGACGACATTTATCGGTTACAAAGCACCGGAGGATTATACAGAGAATTTTGGCCAAGTTTCTCGTATAATTCCCGTGTATCGTCTCGCACGGCTTAAAGGAGCATAAACAAAAGGTGGAAAAGTGAATTACATTTCCATTATCTACACTGCAAGCTAAGATTCGAACATTTGCTTTTCAATTGAAGTTTATGCGTTAATCGTCAAGATCCTAGTAAAAGCATTGGTAAACGAGAGAGAATTATTAGTCGATTGTGTTTGAATATTCAGATAAAGCACCGATTAACGTGTTTATTACCATAAAGATACGATTTGTAATTTAAAATGAAAATTTCACGATAATATATACGTGGTACGTTGTTATTCGTTGAAACAGGAATCATTTCCATCCGAACAATTATTCGGAATTGACTGAGAATTATATTCGTCCGATAAGAAATCTTATTCTATTGTGTTCTGCGTTTAATTTCTAATTACAATTTTAATTCTACCCTATGTTTTATTGCTTTCTTTAGAGTTATCGATTGTCGAAACGACGTAATAGTATTACGAAAATGCAGAAGCTCGATATCACAGACACTAATGTGTCATATTAGATGTTAATTACAATATTAAACGCAGCATCTCTTCCTCGTTAGCTATCCGGGTAAACATGGTTGAATCATTATGCTTCCCATCCCTTAATTTAGAGCTTGATGTCACAAGATAATACCTATCTTCGTTCCAAGGGCACAACGTAGAATTTGCTATCATCTAATCCCTTAACCCAATTTCGTTGGTCCTACGCAGATAGTACGACTACGTGGATCGCAAATATATAATTAAATCAAATAACGACGTCCAAAAATTCGTCAAAAAAATCATCCACTAGATCGGCGACTTTGCATCAGTGTTTAGTTTAATCATCGCAACTGTCATCGATTTATACAACATTATACAATATGAAAAGTTCCTACATTAACTACATAACTTTAAGCGATTCCAGTAAATTAGAAAAATTGAAATATTATATATGTAAATTCTTTTTCTTCTAGAACGGGTGAATCCCCGACCACTGGTCAATTTCCTGTTTGTCGATTATAGCGCAATTATTTTTGTCATAAACTGGCATTCAGTGCTGTACCCCACTCCGTTCAACGGATCAGAAAATAAATCATAATTAATAATCTTATTACTAAGACGTAATAATGCGTATAAAAGATACATATCCTACGAATAAATAATACTAATTTCCGTTATACTTTGATAATATTCTTTACTCTCTGTTTTTTGCAAAGACTCTGCTCGATAACGTTCGCTGTTTGCGTCGACTCGCGGCTATTGTCATCGCGCCGATGATGCTCGCGAAATCCGCTCGAGGATCTGCTGTTCTGCCCGATCGCTACTTCGATATTCCGAGAAGGTTAGAATCTGTAATTTGATGTCCTTCGTAATCCTGTTCAATGGGTTCCTCCCAGTGGATTCCACTAGTTCAGTTGGAACATGTCCTCGTAATCCTGTTCACTGGTCCCTGCCATGGGGAGCCGCGCTTGTTTATAGTTGGCTTGTTTTATTCTCCGTTAGATCGCGGCTGCTCCTGTCTTCACATTTTTAAGGGAAGTTTAGCAAAGTCCTGCCGGAGTTTAGCTCGAATTGCGCTTCAGTTTAGACCTTCTGGTAGCAGAGAATCGAGTTGTACCTTGGAATTTTGTTAATGGTTATAATATAACGGTATAAAATTATGACTAAAGCGACAGTAGCTTCTTTCCCTTTGTCGGGTTCCAAGTTAGTCAAATGTATCGTTGGTACCCACGAATGCTGCTGTTAGGGTTGTGAATCTCTCTACAATGTTTGTATAGATCGATTTAACAACCGTGGCAGATAGATGTTCCGCGGTGTATGCTTTTTTTCAGTTTTCTAAAGATTCGCGTAAACGTTGTATGAGATACACGTCGAGCGATGTATGCTTTGCTTCAAGTTTGTAAAGATTCATGCGAGCGCTGTGTAGAAAATAGATGTAGCGCGGTATACGCTTTGTTTTAAGTATGTAGAGATCCATGTAAGCGCCGTGTGCGAGATAAATGTTTCGCAGCTTCAACTACGAGATATCTATCTCTGTTTACGCAGGCTCGTGAGCATGTAGAGTCGGAACTCGACGTTCTTACTAACAGCTCGAACGTTGAGATTTATGCGTAATTTTGAGTGACTCATAGGCGGGCGGATCTCGTACGCAGTCACCTGCTGTTGGTGAAACCTGCTATTTGGCACCGTTTGTCAAACATCAATCTTCAGGCTATCTCTCGCACTAATTTTTCTTTCTTCTTTCCTCGCGTCACTTTATTACATTGGTTTCTTCCTTTCACCAATTTGACTTGCTTGACCGATCGATTAATCTTTGGAAGATGGACGTCAAAGTAACAACTACGACAACGCAGTTCTCATTTGGATCATCCAAAATTCTTTTCGGAGATTTTTGATGATCTAGACTGGACCGACAATCCATCGTGATACGTCTTAGTTTTAATTAGTCTCAGTAATCTTTGTAGCGATCTGTGTAATTATTCTATGGAATGAATGTTACGTGGTGTAAAGTAGTTTTTTAATTTGTAACGATTCAACTAAGTAGATCTGCCTACTTTCGAGTTTTACTTCTGAATATTAGTTTCAATTGTCATGGCTGAGATAGCCATGGTTAGACGTGTACGTCTTAATTTGAATTAATCATAAGATGGATGCTATAGCTTAGTAATTCTGAATACCTTAGCAGATTATTAGCATCTCCCGTGGGGCGTAGAAAATCCCAGAGGCACCATGGGATGCTTGTGTTTTAGTTTTAAGTTTGAGATAAATATATCCAGGTTAAGTATATCGCGCGTGCTTTTTGTAGATACTTCGTCTATTTTGGAGCGAAAAATCGAGAGAACACATCCAAGTGTTTGTAATTTTAGTTTTAAAATTTCGCTTCAAATTTATGTCCCTGATGCGAAAGACAGTCGGTATGGCCGCGATCTAACGTGCTTTGGTTCCAGTAAATTTTAGTTCTAAGAACTTGATTAAGTTAATCTTAAGCCTCGCTGTTGAACGACGAAGACGGGCGAAGGACGAGCAGCAACTTATTCTTTGTTTTAAATCTTAGTTTCAAAGCTTAGTCTGAGCCTTAATTTTAAGTCTAACTTTAAGCTTTAAGCCTTAATTTTAAGTCCAAGCTTTAAGCCTTAATTTTAAGTCCAAGCTTTAGGCCTTAATTTTAAAATTAAGTTTTAAGCATTAGTTTTCAAGTCCTAGCTGTAAACATTAATTTTATGTCCTAGTTCGAAGTTGTGTCGTTAATTTCAAGAATTATTATCAACTTTCAATTTGAAGTCGTGTCGTTTGTTTGAAACCTTAATTTGAACGTATTTTCAAAGATTATTTATCCACAGAAACAAGATTTTGACGATCATTTTGCTCTTTTCGTTGACCTCTCGCTCCTTTTATTGGCCGCAATTTGTCCGTTTGGGTTATCGATAAATTGCGAGTTGATTTCGCAAGCGTAGATATCGATCACTACCTACACTCGCTAAGGTGTAACTAATAATTGATTTCAGAATACTAAGATGAAAACTGACAAGATTAAAAACTTCACTTCATTTTTATGTTTCAGTTACATGGAATTACAGCTTTATCTCAAACTAAATAAACCAGTCATTTAACCATTATCCCACAACTGTCTATCATTTTGATAATGTGTAATGCTTCTTCAAGTATCGTAGAAGTATATAGAATTCTATACTTCGTTACGACCATGGGACATCCTGCTTCGTATTTTACTTATAATTTCATACGTGCTAGACTCCATTAATTCAAACCGGTACCACATACAAAATCGATAAGGTCGCACGTGACACGAAAATGGTAAGGGGCTCAGGTGACCCTCGAAACGTGGGGCACGAAAAAGTATTACATGTCGTGTCCTCTGTATCTAGAATGTATATTCTGTATCTCGTCCACGTTTACACATCCTTCCACTCGAAAGAAACAGGACAAAGAATTAATCCAGTGAGAAACAACCTCGCTGGATCCTCGAAGGACTGATTATCGGATGAAATATATATATATAGATCATTAACGAGCATCGAATTGATCGATCGAATCGTCTGGACAGAAAGAGGAATAATGGGAAAAGGGAAGGAGAAAAAATCTTATCAGAAGAGAGGAAAAAGAAGGCGAAACGAGGAATAATTTCAACGGGAAAGAGATTCGCGAGACTCTCCCATTAAGATCCGCGGGAGTATCTGGTGAAGTTGGCCGAAGTCTGAATTACGAGGGCAAGCTTGAGAGACGGTGAAATTATGCCGGACTGGTTTATAGCAATTAAAAGCTAAGCCGCTTTCCGCGGCGTAGCACGAGCACGGGGAATAAGCTTCATTACAACCGCTGTATTTCCAGCGAACCCGCGCAAGGATAGGGAGAAGACACTTCAACGTACTTTTAATCCTCTCTGTTAGCCGCGACCGCGCTCTCTCGACACGAACTTCTGCCAGAAATACCGTGATCGTAGATGGGATCGAGTTCACCAACGAGAAATTAGGGACGAAAGTGGGATGGAAGGTGACGATGGCCACGTGGTGTTTAGATTCTTGCAAGAAGATTTATTTGCATCGAAACGTGCGAAATAATTGAGTTGTTTCTTTTTCTTTTCTTTTCTTTTTTGATAAAGTTTCTTGAAGCATAGATTGGGATTACGTAAATTGGGTTTCTTTATTTTTTATATTTCTCAGTACGTTTTTTCCTGTATTTTATCTTCCGACAATCATATCTTTCGATGGGAATATTTGAAATCATTCAGGTTCTTTATCTTTTGTTAAAGATTGTTACGTTGGAATTAAAATAAACGATTTTTATTCGTGTTAGAGTTGTGTGAACATTTATGTAAAAGCTTCGGATTTAATTTATCCTAGTAAAAGCATCGCCAAATATTTGGAAATTCTTTGGATATTTTTACGTTGAAATCTGTGTAAAACTTTCAAATGTTAAAGCTTCATATACATATCTGTTTTTTCTTAATATATGTCTCTTAACAATTTTCTATCTTCTAATTAAAATATACCACTTAAGTCTGTCGATGTTTGTAGACAAATTGAAATTTATTTCAACGTTTTAAATGTCATATCCTCGAATTTAATTATACACGTGTCGTATAAACGAACATCGAAACAATCAAGTACCTTTCTCTCTCAATCTAATATTTATCAATCAATTTTAACATAGTACATGTATCCAGCATTCACATAATTTTCCTTTCCTTTTCTATTGTTGTTATACTACTTATCTTGAAACATCTCGTGCCAAGGAGGTAACCTCGTTCCATTGAATTTTATTTATAAAACGTCGCTGGTAAAATATAAGGTTGAAACGTGAAAATCTATGAAGCACGTTGTCGTTCACGAGCCAAAGAATAGAACTGTAAAAGGTAGAAGCAATAAAAACCTTATAAACTATGAGACGTGCAAAAATGGGAGGAATAAGAATCAGTTTTACGCATACGTGTGTCATATCGGTACTTCGATTTTTATTTCGTGAAATAAAAAATTCTACTCATAAAAGGGAATAATCTTTACCGTTTGCTTCTTTGTTTTCAATGTTAATTTCGATGTATCAACAATTCTATGATAGAACTTTAATTAAAAATTCTAGAAAAAAATTGGATATTTTATTCAAAGAATTTCTCAAACAATGGCAAATGAAATATTTAAAATGTACGATGTGCAATTTCCTATCACCTTTACTCTAATATTGATCTTCATGCGTAGCTGGTATGAAACTCCCCTTTATTTCCTTTTTATACACGCTGGCGAACAATTTTATCGCGATGCCATTTTCAATTTCCAATCATTTACATGGTTTACATAACCGGCTACGCGACCAACGCCTCCGATGAATCTCTGCTCCGCGTATTTCAGCGGAATTTTCTGTTTGAAGTAATAATTGAAGGTCCGAATGAATTAAGTAGAACCGAAGACGAGTATACCATAGTTGCCATTTCCCTAGCGAATTTTACATCCAATAAATTATGACTTTCCATATGCAACGTAATTACAATTTCCCTCACTAGACTGTTCGAATTGAAAAATTCCATCGAAAATATATTTTTCTATAACCGACGTAAACTGTATCGATACACTCTAACACATTCGATTATAATCTTCCACGCTAAATTGGTCAAATTGAAAAATTCTATCGGGCACGTATTTCTGATTTATACCATCGTACGAAAGAAAAGTTCTAAGATACAGTCTTTTTAATCGCGTCAGAAATATCTACCGTCTAAAATTCCCCAAATATCGAAATACCGACTGCAACAATCTCGTATCGAATTCAACCGACACACCAGTGAAATATATATCTGGCCACACAATTACGTTCTTGAAGTATCCCATTTACGAACAATAATTCACAATCGTCCCGAAGCGAAAAAGAAATTCCTGCCTTTGATAAACCCCATTTACCAGGGAATGGCCGATAAAAGGTGATTTTTCTGGGCCCTTTAATGACGAGGGAAGGTTACCAGGGACGGAAATGAAAATCTCTGCCGGCAGTATCGACTCGACGCTTAGCCAGTCGGCTAGGTGAGTTATGTGGCTGCACTGGGTTCGATACGCGCCGGTTCGCCTATTGATACACCTACACGACGTCTACACGTGTACCACCGCCTGTACCATGGGCTGGGACGTCTGAAAGCTTTCCAACTTCCGGCTGGTAGCTCGAGAGAATGCCTCCAAGGTTTAGCGTGAGCTGCCAGGCCTGTTTCCAGGATCCATCTTACCAGATAGTTAGCCTTAATTACCCTTCAGGCTAATCTAAACGTTGCTCTGGCGTTTTAGAGATTCTATTCGACCTCTATCTTTGGTGAATTTTGCAATTTCCGAAGTAGTTTGATAGTTTGTCAATTAATTTCTATTATTCTTCAATGATACAATTTATTAGGTGTCTGTACAAATTTGCATAAAAATTATGCTACTGTTTTTCATAGGTGAAATAAAGTAGAAAGGAATGTGGTATAGATCCATGTAGTTTTCTAAAGCTTCGTTAAAAATTTGTAACAAAAGTATGCAACGAAGGAACTATAATGCAATATAATGATAGCAATACTAACAATATAATGATGCGTACTATAAAAATATTCGTGATATAATGCAGATTGAATTCATGGTAATTATAAAGTATTAACGAACGAAAGCTTAGTTTATTTCTAATAAAAAATCTGTCTACCTGTATAAAATAATTTTTGTACAGATATTTCTGTTCGTTTATTTTTAGAAGCACCTCACCTTTATCGTTGCTAAAAAATAGACAAAAAATCGATCTATGAAAGGACATTATTCCGGTCATCCACTCCAAAAAGGCGTTCAAAATGCTCACCCATGACATTAACGCGATATCAAAGTCCGATTACGGGCTTATTCACTGAACTTCACGCTATCAGAAACGTTTTTCTGGTAGCGGGTCGATAAAAGTGACAAGTAGAAGCAACATGTTCTGCTCTCTAATATCTTTTTTTATTATTTAACGTAATTTCAAAATATTCTGAGGGTAAATGTTGCTTAAATGTTTCAAAATTCTACATATTGTGAACTGCTAAATTATCATATATTTTCTGCGAGACCATAGTTTCCCCGATACTGTGTATTTTTCTCAGTTCTGTTACATTTCCCTTATCTTCCCAGTTTCCATATTTAGAGCTCATATGCTTAATCGCAAACACCATACTCGTGTACGTGCATGCTACGATACTTTAATAACAAATCATTATATTCAGATTAAATTCTATAGCGAGTTCGTTATATTCGGATTGGATTTTCTACTAGGTTCATTATATTCAGATTAAATTCTGTAACAAATTCATTAGACTCTGGAATGTTGTAATATTGCTTCTAAATAGCGAAACAATACTAGACACTTTCCTTTTTATCGATAAACACCTCAATGAAGTTTCACACGTACGTGTATACCCCAGTATGTAAGCAGGAGCACAAATTACGCCGTAAACTTTACCGCAAACAATTTTCTAGTTTAATACAACGCGTTTCTCCAAATATGCAAATTATATTCCTTCAGGAAAGACGTAGAACAGACAGAGAAACAGACTGCGACGTGTGGCTTCGTAACTTTTTCTTTTTTTTTTTTTTAATATACACGCAGTCTATGCAATTTGCTAGCTGGACATTACGCGCGTGTTTTAATTTATTCCTAACGTCCCTGTATTTTAGAACTAGTTACTATCCTATCCTTTCCAGATCTCTGATTCCCCTCGAGAATCATTGCATCCCCTAACGATTTACTACAACTATTTACAACAACACGGTTCCTTTCACGTGGACGAATCAACGATCGCGAACAACTTCCATATGCGAGCAGACGAAGCCATAGCCCAAGGCACAAGAACGACACGGATAAAAGCGAAGAGAGAGACGAGGAGGTTTGCCAGGTTTGGCCAAGGAGAACCGTTCAGGTGTTTTAGCTTTCGTCGGCCACGTTGCCTCTCTACCGTCTTGGAAACCACTTTTCCTCGTAGTTTAATCCCGCCTCGAACTCACCCTCAACCCCCTCCCCTTTTCTCTCTGTCCAGATACGTGCAGTTTACCGTGCTCGAAGGAAGCCGGAATTCTCCGTTGCTTCCTTTCAACGTTTTGCCTCTTTTGTCCAGGTCCGGTGAACAGGGCGAAACAGGTCTCCCGTCGTCGTCGTCGTCGCCGTCGTCGCCGCCGTTACCGCTGCTTTTCTTTCCCTTCTTTCAAACGACTCTCCCTCCGCCTCTCTCGCTCCTCGTCGACCAAAGGGAAAATCGTGTTTTCGCCAACGTTCGACTCGCTTGTTGTGACTCGGTCTCTCCCTTCTCTATCGCTTACACGTCCACGTCGGATTCTTTTCGTGTTTCTTCCTTCACCGGGGTTTGTTGTTCGAGAGGGTCGTTCGAGGGGGTTGATAAAGCTAGGTACCACTACCGTCGTGATTTAGGGTGATATGAAACAGGGATCGGTTGTCTTGTAATGCACTCGCTATTTACTTGGTTACAGAGTATCTGTACGGGTTGATATTCGCATTGCAAAGTATTCGAACGTTTGCAGATACTCTTTATGAATTACACGTGTGCGCGTGTGTGCTGGGAGAAACGTTTCGGCATTTTATCAACAGCGCTTACGACGTTTGGGTGCAGTGAGTACGTCGGTAAAGTGTGAAACGAGTTTGAGAATGTAGATAGAAACGACAAGGTGTTTAAGGAATGTTGACAGTGGTAGAAAAACGTTTTTGGAACTTCCCTTTATAGTACGATGAATAAAGGAATAGAAGACATTTAAATATGCAGAGTGTTTTCTCATTTACGGTTCTGTCGATTATTAATTATTAAACACAACTGCGACAGAAATATCGGGTAAAGCGTAATCGTTCGTTAACAAAGTATGAACAAATTTTCGGAAACGATTCGATCGTAATATTAGCAGAGAGCTCACAAATCAGTTCTATCTGACTTCTGATGCAGACTAATTCTGTACTACACGATGGAAGTATAGAGTAAATCATTCTCTTCTATTATTATTGAGAAAATACGAAGTATATTTAATATAAAAACCGAAAAAAACACGAATATCAATGTTTGTTCTTTAGTAATCTTTCAGCAAAGAAAAAAAAGCAAATCTTTCAATCGATCGCAGATGTGTTGTCGTTGAAAAGCTCTACAGCTCGTGACATATGTACTACGTATATTTCTGCACCCCTTGCAACGTGAAGAGAAGTTGCGAGAACTTTTTCACATCGCTGTACATATGTACTATTTCGCAGAGATCACAAAAGTGATGAATCGAATTCGAAAATGCATACAGAAATGACAAGCTGTATGGTACAAGTACATATATTTCCTGGAGATCGCAGATGTATTAAGCAACCACTCGTTCGTTATATTAATAAAATTCAGTATTCACCGGGACCATAATTCATACTCGTCATACATATATTTTAGATGGCTTTCATATAGATATATCCATCTTACATACTAATTTTTTAATTAAATATACGATTGCTTGTAACTTATATATATATACAAATTTTCAAACTGGTTTCAAACTTGACCAATACAACTGTGACAATCTTATTGCATTATGATGAATAACATATTAATGAGATTTCAGAATATTCTACGCATCAAACCACCTGAAACCATCCGAGACCGCTAAAAAATGACTCTGCTGAGAAACCAATCACCAAGTATCCAACGAAGCAAAACAAATTTTCCAAAAGTCCATCCGTAAGAAACACACGAAGCAATCATCCTTCTCTACCATAATCTATTCGTTCCCGTTTGTTGCCGCTCTTCCATCTGAATTTTGTTGGCAAACGAGCACATGATCTCTCTCCGTCTAGATTCATTAGCAAGTGAAAACGCCGAAAAAAATGTTCTCCCGTCGCCATCTGTTACTCCTGTCCTCCTTCGGTGATTCCTACGTGCAGCCCATCGACCCATCATCACCCTTTCTATCCCTGAAAACACTCGCGCACAGCCACATACACAGTGTGGTTGTCTCTCTCAACCCTTCGCGACCGAGGCGCGCGCGCGCCGACTATATCCCCTTCAGCCAGCCGGCCATTGTTTCTCGAGCGGCTATTCGCGTCGGGTTAATTAGTCCACGCTCCAGTTAGCGAAAATTGAATCCAAACGGTCTCGAGATACGGAGTCCTTCGTTTACCGCGTATTTACGGTGTAAGCAGGCCGACGAAAACCGCCGAAAACCTGGACGGGCTATTGAACGAGGCTTAGTCCTCGATGCCACGACTAATTAGTCGGTCGCTTTTCGCGCCTTGTTTTTCCAAAGAAAACACCGCCGCACAGTGGTGGATTTAGGAGATCGAAGGAATTAGTCGGTCCATTTCACGATTCTTGTGTTGAGATTCGTTTGTAATTTATTTGGGATTCTGTTGACAATCGATTTTCCAAGAGTAGTTTCTTTGATTCTAACGAAGATAATAATAAAAATAATAAGCAGTGATGATTTTTTATTTCCTTGTAACGGAGAATGGTAATTTGTACCTTTCACGATAGTTGCTTGACTTTCGATTGTGTCAAGAAAATTTCTTTCCAGGAATAAAGCACAGTATTTCCAATTTCGTTAAAAATTGACAAGCTTTAGGGAAGAAGGTTTTAGAGGAATTTCTTTGGCGCTAAAAAGTATCGAAACTAATATCCAAAGTAATAGACCTTTTTGTTGAGAATTTTTTCTCGAATAAAGCAATATTTCGTTACTTTCCGTGCAGATTTGATCAGTATCAGGCCAATACCATCAACAGATATCGAATCAACGTTAAATAAAGCTTCGCTCGTAACGAATAAAAAACTGATCGAATTTTCCTACCTTCTCCGAATCGGCAAAAAATCCAGAACGATTTTCCAACGACCCTTTCTAAAACCCTTTCTAATTCGTACAGTACCACCGTTCGATACATCGGCTAATCTCACGTAACTCATCACATTCATCAGGATCTTGTTCTCTCATCGACAATCACCTCCACTCTCTCTCTCTCTCTCTCTCTTCTATCTTCTTTTAACTTTCAAAATTTTACCGACAGTACTGCACCGTCGATTAAACCATCCACCAGACGATGTCTCTCTCATTTCCCTTTCTTCTCTCTTTCTTCCTCTCTTTGTACATGGATTGCCGATCAATAGAGCACGCTAGACTACGCATCACCCTTCCTCTCTTTTACCATCATTTCCACTTTGATCTCCTTTATCATCTGCTCCGTCCTTGTCTCCTCGTTACTCTTCTTCACTTTCCCTTGTTTATCACGCTCTCGTTCCTCCGCTCCTTTGTTATCTCTTCTCTTGCTTTCGCTCTTCTGCTTCACTTTCCTATGTCTTGCTTTTCTCACTACTTTGCGTTAATCTTACTTTATTTTCTTATCCATATCGTCCTTACACGCGCTATTGTTCACGTTGCGTATCCTTCTTTTTATCTTGAAGATTGAACGAGCGTCGACGATATCTCGCACGTCGAGTTAACTTTACGCGAGCGGTTTATTCGGAGTTGAGTCGAGAACTGTTGCAGAATAGCGCTTTATTTCATGCTTGACGAGTTTCGACAGCATCTAAGTACGTAAGAAGGACGAGCATTTGCTTTCTTTCTTTTCTTTTTACAGCATACTGTGGTACTGCGATATTGACACGAGAAACACATGCAGTGTCCCCTGGGAACAGAAGCTCTTTATACGCCGGTGTTGGTAGGATACGAACAGCAGGTGCGAGGCTAGTGACTCACAGCAGAAATGATAGGAAGTTTGCGGGCAAAGTTTCGAAAAACTTGCAGCCTGAAACGAGGAAGAACGAATATTTGCATTCAATCACCGGGTTTTATAGACTTTTCGGAGGGCAGCTCAGCTCCAATCGGTGCTCTATTTTCTCTCGTTTCATCTACGGTTGCTTCTTGCTGTCGCGTTAGGATACACAGGCCTAAGCAAGTTGCATGATCGAATTGTAAATTATAGAACATTTTTTTTATTATTACGATGATTTTCAACACGCCTTAACAGTCCATCACACTTGCTCTTGTAATTATACGATACGTAAAATGATATAGCGAAGTACGTTTAGTAGGTGAATATTACAATTACAAAATAGTATCTTAAGGAAAATTACATGTTTACTGTGTTTGAAGGATTTTGTTACGAATCTATTTTATTTTGGTTTATACTTAGAATTAGGAAGTATCCTGTGACTTATGAACGAGAGTATAATATCACGCTTTTTTCCTTTCTCATCTTCATCGTCTGTTTCTTTCTTCCCTTGTAATCTTCGCCCTTCTCTCTTTTTTTATTCTCCTCTGACTACCTTTTTGTAGCATTTTCTGCTTCACCTTCCCTTCGTCATTTTCTCCGTATCTAGTCTTTATCAGCTTTATAACTTTCTGCTCCGTTTTATAATTGAACGTGGTATAGATTCGTCATTAGACAGCGGATTTTATATTACAATCTGTTGAAGTGATCGCCGCTTCTAAGAAAACTCTACATCTGGGCTTCGGTTTTCTCAAGCGCTGAGGTCATCGATAGCGCATAGACAAAAGAATGCGTCAATGACAGACCATAAGCGGTACACGTGCGACGTTCTTTTAGTCTCAGGGTAACATTGCTAGCGTGAGGATCTGGACCAGCTTACATTGTATTCCACACTTTGTACTTTAATATTCACAATATATATACTTACAATACCTTACAATTTACCCACGCGTTTCTTTAATTCCACATACACCGAATAACCTTAACACAATCACACCGCAGATTTTTATCCAAATTCGTATCATTGAGAAGATAATTAAAAAAGTACAGACTTGATAGAAAATTGTTATACTCACAGCACGTTATAGGAAGCATCACAGTTCGGCTATTTTATACATCTTTTTATATAATGCGCACACTATGCGATTGTAGACTTTCAAATTTCCTAGAAACGCGTAAAAACCCGCAGTCTGATAATAATGATAATAGGCGTAGAAATGAATTCTTTGCGATCTTTCTGCAATGCGGAAGTTGTAAAATGGAAAGAACTCGTTTCTACACCTATCGTTTCCACTCTTTCTCTCTCTCTCTCTCTCTCTTTTTATCTAGAAAACTAGGTAAAACTACGTACGCAGCCTTTTCCCTTTCCCCTTGTAATACGATAGGCCGCGCGACAGGACGTCTCACCGCAAACTCGATATCGCTCGATACTTCTCGATTTTCGATTTTCAATAGTCCGATAACATCGTTTCGGCCAGACGGACGTCGTCGTATTCGCCTCCATAGCCCCGGACTAATTCGCGGATACGCTCGACGTGGCGGCTACGCGAAAATTGAAATCCGATGGAAAAGCCTCTGGCCCTCGAGCGGGACGCGCGATTTTTCCCTCTAATACCCTTCAATCCACCCTTTCTCTCTCTCTCTCTCTTTCGACCCTTCTACCAACGATGACAAATATGAATGGTCTTGAAATCGGAACTTTAATTACCGCCACTATCGAGTATCGTCCAGTACAGACGAGAGAGAGGGGGGGGAGAGGGAGAGGTCGTGACAGGACAAAAGAAATTAAATGCAAGCGATACGCGAATTGCCTCGATGGATGGAGATGTAAAGCGAGATTTTTTGGCTCGTCCCGATGGCCGCTCTTTTAGGGGATGAAATACGGTGATGTGTTATTGGTTCCGAGCGTTTGTTCGCGTGGGTGTTACTCTCCGTCCCAAGAGTTTAGGGGTGGATCGCTGGATCAGAGGGACGAGAGGCTGGTTAATTGTTGGATTAGGCGTGTAACAGTTGGGTGAAACAGGCTTTTAGATAGCCTTCCGCGATTTGATCGTTTTCCAACTGCAGCGAAAGCGCAGAGGGTGAGGTTTTAGAGGGCTAATTGGAATTATTTCTATCGTGGATCGTTTTTATCGAGAGTTTCCAAGAGGAAGATCAATCTATTAAGAGTAGGATTTTCTGCTAATGCAACGTTTCATCTATCATCGTCTTCTATCAGTCCAATTTGTTGAATTTTGTTTCTCAATATCCTAGCTATGAAAGGGAATTTGAGAGATTCGTTTTACGTGTATTATTGTCACAGGTATTCCCTTCATTTGATAATTTTGCGAAATTTGGCATTATGCTTGCGCGTATAGAGTTTACGAACTGAGAAATTTATTTAATCGTAGTTTTACAAAGTATTATACATTTCTATTGTTTACATGCAACGTGCTGCAAGTATTTCGCACTGAAAGGGTCACAGAAGTTGAAGTATACATAACATCACGATGCACTGTATTTCTCGATTATTAATTAATAGCTCAAGATAACCCTCTTATTGTCTGACTAGATTCCTCGATCGACAATCGTTTAATTAAGAGACCATTTACTCGTAAACTGCAAAGGATCGACAATTGGAATTGCCTACAGTACTTTGAAATTCTGGAAACTAAACAATATCACGATACATCTATGAAACGCTTCTATATCGATAATTTAATCCTTAGGCTATTCTGGATACCTGTATTTCAGCTAAATCCCTCAAACAGATATTCCAAATCAAATTATAAATTGCTTTTGTTAAATATCGCGAGTCTAAATTGCGTCTTCTAAATTCAATCACATTGAAATCGTCAAACGATATTATTGTCAGCTTAATAACGAAAAGTGGCGTGGCAAAGTGGCGTAATATCGAAAACTGTGTCACCTTAATAAATATCGATTTTCCAACGTACGTTGAATAATTTTGTAAAATTAGTCAGAAAAGGGGGAGGGGGTAGAATTGAGCTCCGGTTACACGATCACCGTCACATCAACGCCATAATAAATTGTCGAAAATGATGGTCGGCTTTATTGGATCAGCGGTGCCTGCACTCTGACAGATAACAACCAGCTGTATGCTGTGCCTATGTATGCAGCTATATAGTCGTGTTAATTGTTCATTAATATGGCGATACGCACGACTGAATGTTTATTATCGGGATGACCGAGTACACGGAGTATATGTTCGCAACGTTTGTATAAATATGATACATCCTGCTACCATCTTCCGTACGCTTTGCTTTCCTTTTGATCAATTTATTTAACCCTGTTGTCGCTGCTGTTCCGATCGTTTCCGACCTAATTGTGTTTTACATCGCAACTGGATTACAAACATTAACTTTATTTATTATATTAATTTATTAAATTATATAATACATATATGTAAACTCCCTAGAGTTCACGTGGGATTGGAACTCTTATGTTTTACGGACAACCATTTTTGAGAGACACTCATTTCCCAAACGGACGGACAGAGAGCAACATCAGAGATCACAGAATAATTATTTAAAATTTTGAAGACTGACGGAGAAAGATCGGTAGCTCAGAAAAATCGTTGAAAATCGATTCTCGATTTTCAGGTAAACATTGTACAGAACTTGTTATTTCTCGTTTATGTAATTTATCGTTATTTATTGTTATATACGGATATCAATTGTTGTTTATTTTCGTATTTTATCTAATTACTTTCAGAATAAAACTCGATTTTCAGACTTCAGAATCGATCACCTGAATTATCCCAAGATTTACGATCTTCCATATATATATATAATATTTTTCCTAACATTAACAAAGATGCCAAAGTTAGAATAAAATACGAACAAATTGTTATGATTTCTCGTTTTCATGAAAAACATCTTTCTAAACATCTGTGAAATTTCAGATTCTTTTTGCTTATTAAGATTCAAATAAAACTGAAATCGTTACGGTATGCAGTACATTCTCGTTTCAACGATATGCCAAATATCTTCTTATCGAAACATTGAAAATTCTTTTTGTCTGTCAAGATGAGAATAAAATTGAAACATGAAAATATAAGAAACGAGTGGCAGCAGCGTTAATATTACCAGATTAGACTTTCGTACATTTAGGGAGAATTTAAAGATGCAAAAATACATACAAGGTATATAATGTGCAAGAGTATATGAAATATTCCATGCAAAGTATTACTCGTTATAATATCTGGTAGGTGAAACATATCGTAGCTCGATGGGTAGAACAATTCTGTATGTACAAGTATTGTGTAATATCTAGGTCATATATGACGTTGTAACAAGATAAAACGTTTTGAATTATATAATTGTTCGATGATAACGCTTGCATAAATTAGTAATTAATAAAGAGATTACATCGATGACACTGTGTAATGAACTTCCATAGCATTTATTGTTCGCATTGCGCTTATTTGATCAATTCCAGGTGATATAATCGCACGTAACCATTGATATTTATCACAGCAAGCGACATTAAACAAGAATCAAGAGTATACGCTAAATATTTTTAAAAAACATCAAATTATCTTGGAGATCGACATTAAGTGATATACTGTTGTGTAACGTTTAATCGTATTGTAAATTTAACTAAATCGTAAAATTTCTGAATGGTAAAAACCACTAATATAGTAGGAAATTTATAATAAAAAATCCATTACCAGCTGCCATTGGGAGCAAAGATAAAAATTTCAAGGAAAAATATGAGAAACGATAACGCCGTAAAATATTATTCGGAGATGTGCAAAAGACTTTAAAGTATGACGTGAATATGACTATCTGGATCGATCAGGCAAATGAAAATCCCCGAATAAATGGTATTACGAGGATGCAACGTTTGGGGGTGCAATTTGAAAAATGAAAGTCGGCCGTGTGCTCGGTTGCGATGTTTCTTTGCATTTAGTTAATGGAAACCATTCGCGCGTGAAAAACTTTGATCATAAAATTGGATTTAAAAAGTCGCGCTGCACGCAAAATTAATTGTAGAAACGCCACGTTCCACGTTTAAACTCTCTATGTTGTATTTAATGAGTCGAAATTGAATGTGTATTTTGCTCGTCTACTATTGTGTATCTGTTACGAATGTATGCGTCTGTGAAATACGATTTGAACTGATTAATTAATCAATTAATTCTCGTTACGAGCTCCGGTTTGCTTTCGAGTCGAACGCGTTATACTTGCTTCAAAAAGTTTCCAAATTACAGCGGCAAACTTATGAAAGGTATTCGCGAATCGAGAGTTCAGAATCTGAATTTGTACTGTAAAATCATTTAAAATATCGTAACAAATACATTGATGAAATTAAAAACTATTTGGGGTAATAGATATATGTTGACAAAAATATATTAATTTCATATATTATACCAAATTACTAAAATTATTCTTATTCGTATGTGTCAGTTCTCATAATTTAAAGTTTAAAATGAGACAGTAACTTAAACGTTTTGATAATTTCTTGATAATCTTTCACATAAACTTAACGAGGGCGTATATAATTATACATGTATTTTTTAAAGAAATCCTTCAAACCGGAAACACCACGAAACAACGTTAAAAAGTAGGAAAAAAAGAAAAGGAGCAATTATTCGACAAAAAGCAAGGTGAAAGGAACGTTAAAAAAAAGAAGACACCAATGATTGATCGATACCAACAGCATTAGAAGTCGCTGAATCTCGGCATTCCAAAAGAACAGCGAGAGGTGTTGCGGTCAGAAACAATCATGTCGGAACAACATCATGAAAAAAGAAAGTGAAATAAAAAAGACAGAAAGAGGAAAGAAAGTAGTGGCTAGCAGCGCTGAGAAACACGTGATTTACGTTTACTTGAACCCGCTCAATTTCCCGGAGGAAATAAGTTTAGTTGGCGAGGCTGGAAACGGCTAAAATATATACGGATTGCTTTATGGCTGCCTTTGAAATCGACCCATAAATTCGCTGTGAATCACCGGTACTCGACAGGATCGAGGCACACGAAAGTGCACGGATTAATCGTCGAACAGGAAACGTTTGGCCGCACCAAGCAAAAACGTAAGAAATATAAGTAGCGTTCGTGATTGACGATAATTTTATTGATAAAAGATTTTGACAAAATTTTTACTTTATTTAACGCAAAGATCATCGCTAGGACCGCCTGTGTAATTGCTAATTACATCTTTCTTCATTAATTTCTTGATTTCTTTTTCATATAGGTTTTAAACATCAACAGTTGCATCATGAGCACTTAAATAGTCAAAGGAATGGAACCTAAACAGCATCTTAAACATTACAGAACCTTCAAACGCGATATCGAGTGTATACTTTATTTTTGATAGTTCCTATATTTTTATACTATATGCATTGTGTACATTTTTACATGTCTTAGTTCCCCACAGATGAAGCCAGGTAAGTCTTACAGTGGCTACAAAAACCTGTATCTAATTGCTCTTTTGAATTAGGTTCTTGTGCTTCTACATTTCCTAGAAACAGAGTCTAACAGGTCTAGCAATCGATATAAAGATATCTGTATCTAATTGCTCTTTTGAATTAGCTTCTTGCGCTTCTACATTTCCTACAAACAGAGTCTAACAGGTCTAGCAATCGATATAAAGATATCTGTATCTAATTGCTCCTCCGAATTACATTTTTGCGCTTCTACATTTCCTATAAATAGAATCTAATTGATCTAGCAATCAATATAAAGATATCTGTACCTAATTGCTCCTTTGAATTACATTTTTGCACTTCTAAATTCCCAAACAACAGAATCTAATTAATCTAGTAATTGGTATAAAGATATCTGTATCTAATTGCTCCTTTGAATTACATTTTTGCACTTCTAAATTCCCTAAAAACAGAATCTAATTAATCTAGAAATCGATATAAAGATATCTGTACCTAATTGCTCCTTTGAATTACATTTTTGCACTTCTAAATTCCCTAACAACAGAATCTAATTAATCTAGTAATTGATATAAAGATATCTGTATCTAATTGCTCCTTTGAATTACATCTTTGCACTTCTAAATTCCCTAACAACAGAATCTAATTAATCTAGTAATTGATATAAAGATATCTGTATCTAATTGCTCCTTTGAATTACATTTTTGCGCTTCTAAATTTCCTAAAAACAGAATCTAATTAATCTAGTAATTGATATAAAGATATCTGTATCTAATTGCTCCTTTGAATTACATTTTTGCGCTTCTAAATTTCCTAGAAATAGAATCTAACAGGTCTAACAAACGATATAAAAATATCTGTATCTAATTGCTCCTTTCAATTGCATTTTTACACTTTTAAATTTCCTAGAAACAGAATCTAACAGGTCTAGCAAACGATATAAAAATATCTGTATCTAATTGCTGCTTTATACATTTTATTACATTTTTGCACCTCTAGATTTCTTCTAAACAGAGTCTAACTAATCCAATAATCGATACAAACGTGTATAATTACTCCTTTGAATTCAACTGGAGGTTTATTAAACAGAAAGGAGGAAGAAGAAGGAAGTGAGGCAAGGAAGAGAAGGTTTTCTAAGGAAAATAAATTCATCCTGAACGGCATACGTCGATCATCATACCTAAGCACGGAGTCGATCCTGCCCAATCCGATTACTGACCACAAGTGGATCCTGAGTAAGCTATTATGTCACCCTGCCACCCCTATCGACCTCTTAGCAAAGCCATCCTCCGTCTTTGACTGCGATCTAACCGCTGGAATCTGCCCGTTTACGAGCTGTCCTCTCAATGAGATTCGAGAGCACCGGTAATTTCATGCCTTTTAGCTACTACTCCAGGGATGGGACTCCCTTCTCCTTTCTCCTTCTGCTACGGTGAATAAATTTCCACGATTTCTCAAGCGGATTTTGGTATACTACTTTTCAAAGTGTAACTTATTTTTGCTTCAAATTTTTTTTACTTTTCTTCTGATTTTTTAATTTAATAATATGGAACCTCAAGACAGAACCTTAGGTTATCCGAACTAATCTGAATACACACAGAATTTCGTAGATAAAGAAACAGTTTCGCTTTTATGCGAGAGACGTATTATTTATCTATTCGTTTAGAAATCGGTTTGGCGCGCAATCACGCGAAATTTGGAAAATCGATCGACGACAACGCTCGACAGCCGAACAAATTGTCAACAATATTATTCATTGATAGGTCGATTAGAAGCTCTAATTGCACGTCAACTAGCACCGGCTAAATTGTTTTCGCTCTCGCGCTCACGCGGCCGCTTTCGTCGAAACTAATGAGAATCTAAATCGATTTACGAGCTTGCAAATGAGTTCGGCCCTGGTGTGTTTCCGATATAAGCGAAGGGCCGACGGTTCCGCCGGCTGAAAGAGTAACTTCCAGACCCGTTTCCATCCACACTTTGACAGCCCTCCGGTGTCAGCAAGTCCGGTTAATTTTCTATCGACGAATCGCGTCATTTCGTACGATTCCAGCTCCGCGAACGATATTACGATCGTCAACTTTGAATAAGTCGCGTGCTCTGACGATACGAAAAGATCCGCTGCGGTTTACCAAGCTTATTTGTTGCGATTGGTTTCAATTTTCTCGTCAATCTTCTCACAGCGAATGAAATTGAGAAATGGAACTTATGATTTGCAAGATCAATTGGAATATTCGAATGGATATTTGGATCTAAGTAATTAAGAGAGAAATGGAACTTGCAGGAAGATTCATCTCGTTTGTTAAATAGTAACAAGTACTTCACCTTCGACATTTTTTATATTCTTACTATTATGCGTGTTTTTAAATATTTCGCAAATGCATTTCATAATTTGCTCAATTAGATAAGCAATCGTAGATGTCTAAAGCGGATTGTAAAGATGTAAAAAAGATGTTAAAGATGCTTGTAAAAATGAAATTAATTCAATGTTATTTATTTATAATATACAATGCAACTTCCGTGAAGCCGTCTGTGATATTTAAGAATATAATATCTGCTCTTCGTAGTTTCATTCTCAGAATTGTCAGATTAGGAAAATTAATTTCAATCGCAACATTTTTACGTTCTTCGTGAATAAAACAGAGGAATATGGAAGTTACAGTAAACGATACTATATACTAACATACTTTTCTACTATTTGAAAAAATTTCCAGATGACGTAAACACAAAAATAAAAGCACGACGCTTCACCTTTACTAATGTATTACGTACATTACATGATACTAGACACAGTGAAGCGTAAAAATAAGATTGCAGCAAAATAAAACTCTGTCGCTTAAACCTCAAATTCCAGAAAACAGGAATAACTCACCGATCCAAAAAGTATAGCAATTTCCACTTTCGTAATGTCCCAGAAAACATATCGCAGAATGGCCAAACCGCAATCTCTGCTAATTCCACGCAATTCCTCTCCAAATTACAACCAACCCTCTGACGACTCCAACCAACCGCCTTCCATTAAAAGAATCTCACTCATCAAACCAAGAGGAAAAAAATTGCGAAAAAATGTGCAGACGTCTCCGAATCTACCAGAATTCCACGAGAAAACCCTGCTTAACGTATCACCCAGAATTTTTGCACCTATCGTCGTCCCAGAGGACATCGTATCACAGAGGAAAACAGAATGAGTGAGTGAGTGAGTGAGTGAAAGAGAATGGAGAATTTCTTGCGATTCTCCGAAATGAGAGAGTTTCGGGTATTCAAAAGCCGATTATCCGTCGAAGTAGCGATCAACGTGATCTCTGGAACGAGACAGTGATACAGATAGGGAAAGAGAAGCGGCAGCAGTGTCTACGTAAACTAAGAGGGCGGTTAGCGACGGGATTTATGCGCCTGCATTAATATGCAGCGTTGAGAATTTCAATGGCGAGGTTCTCTGAACCATAGCGGGAGAAAGGAGCGAGCAGAGAGAATGGATATAGGATAAAGAGAAGAACAGGAACGAGGAAAGACGTTTAGGAGGGAAGGAGATGCAGTGAGATTCAGTTGAAAGCCAAACTCATAGATGATCAATACTTTCGACTGTACAGACGTGGTTGGGTAATAGGATAACGTCGAGAGCCGTACGCGAATCGAAGATGTACAGGGTGTTTAAGGGAATTAGGGAAATCCGTGAAGCGTGCAGGTGTATCTTATTTCGGATTAATCGGTTGAGGTCAAAAGCCTTGTATATTGTGCAGATTTTTACAGGTGTCTATTGTACTTAATGTAAGGACGATTGAAGGTGCTAGGCGCTAGAATATCTTTGTTGTATTGTTTATATTGTTGGAATAATTCTGTCTCGACTTCTTCTGCTTAAACGCTGCTCGTGTTTTGAGAAACGTGTCACTATTCTCGCACCATACGTGATTTGTTATTGATCGTTAATTATTCGTTCATTACGAAAGAGTATTATCGATACAATAAATATAAATAAATTATATATTGTTACAAAGTTATTATATTATTTGGTTTACTTGATTGATTTTGACAAAGTCAGAGGAAATAATAATAATAGTAATGAATTCAATATTCTAATAGTTTTCAGTTTAATTCAATTTATGTGTAATTAGTATAACATACTTGTAATTATATTAGCGGATTATAAACTTTCTCAAGCGCTGTTTGCGCTCTCTTAAACAATCCATGTTACTAGCTTCGACATACACTATCAGCCATAAGTGTTAGAACATCTAGGTAATAGTATCCTGTAGGTGATACTTCTTGGAAAATTATAATAAATTACTTATTTGCGATATTCGTTTATTTTGTATCTTACATTATGAAAAGAACGTATGATGCGAATAAAATAGGAGCAAGATTAATTAATTATCAGAGTCGCTGGCAAGAGATTAGGACATACGTGAACAGACATAACTAATGTAAAGGCACTTATTAATGGAAATTAAATTTGGAAAACTCTAAGAAATTTTATTTTATTCAGCTCTATTACAAGACATGTTCGATGCGAATGAAACAAGAGCAAAGCTCAGAGGAGCAATGGGAGGAGAGAGAGTCGTATATGGTCAGCCACAAGTAGTATAAGAACATCTATTCTTTATATTTCTTGGAAAACTCTGACCAATTCTGCTTTGTGCAGTATCTTACACGTTTATCTATAAAACACGTGTACTGCTAACAAAATAGCATACTCATAATAAAATAAAATAAAATAAAAGCAATGAGAAACATTCAATTTGTACTAAATACCGATAGGAGTATTAATATTTATTGTCAGTAACATAATTACTGTACCTATGAATTGTTATTTCTTCCAAAATTAACCAACGATGCAATACAGTCAATATACGAAGATAGCTGGAAAATATCGTTATATCTTGTTATAAAAAATATTATTAAAAGTTCGCGCCTGGTTGAGTTAATTGCAACATGCAGCATGGATTTATTAGAATCGATAAAAATTAAATACAAGCAGTCAGAATAAACAGAGATCCCTGTTCTTCTCTTCTTCTTTCGGTGAAAATCTTCGTCGCAGCTTCTCAATTTGGAAAAATAGCGAACCGAATCTCGTCAAAATGGCGAGTTACGTTAACTAAAAGTCTTTTTCCACGTCAATTACAGGATATTCGAGCATCCAATCGAAGAAACATTTTGTCCGTCGAAATGGATCGAATGAATCGCTCGACTCGTTTTTATATATGGATAATTGACAATTATAAATCGATGAACGTGCCGGTACACGGCTTTTGTAACGACGACTCAATAACTGGCTTATGGCTAAATCCGAGCAAAGCCAGGACCAGGCAAAAAATTCAATTACGATCACTCTGCGCGAGCCAGATAGCCCGGGTTATCTAGTTGGCCTCATCCACAAAAAGCAATGCCTTCGATTCGATACTCACACTGTGCGTCGTCGATCCAAGAATCGACCGTGAAAAAGCTGAAAATTTTTTAGGCGACCGTACGTGTCCCCTAATTTTTCGATATTGTACGAGATGGAAAACGTAGTTTTGTTTGAAAAAATTCTAGCTCGCCGTTCTATGTTCATTTTCATGTGGATTCACCAGGAAAAATGACTGTATGGAATATTTAAAAAAAAGGAAGAAGATCGAAAGAAGCAGGAAGAGAACAATAGAGTTTGTCCAAGAGAATTGTTTGCATAAACCCAAGTGCTAATTCCATTCTTTTTAGCATTAAAAAAAATGTTGTTTTCTTAGAATATATTGGAAACTTAGTTGGTAGTCGATTTATAATAATGCAACTAAAATTGCACCTTATATTTGACTCAAACTATAGCTTACAAGTAAATCCGTCGATTTTTAATAATAATGATACAAAAATATCATTAAGATATATAAATCAATGTGCTATGTCGTAATACTTTAGTTTAAACATTTGTATGTACACACATAGACACATAATATTAATCAAGGGTTGTCCTAACTTACGTAATTTTATCGTAGTCGCAAATGAGTATCAGTCGACAGTAAATGAATAAATATCACTAAGAACGAATTAATGGCAAACTAAAGATCAGATGCATTTCTTACTATTTTCTTCTGCTATCGTCTGCATTATATGAAATGTAAAGTACGTGAAATCTTATCGATGGTATTTCAACACGAGATAACAATACGTCCACGCGTTAACTTTAAATATTCTTGATAGAAATACGACGATCTCTTCATTAATCTGAAAGAATCCGCTCCATGGTATCTACATATAGTTTGACACTCAAACGAGCTGACAAACGATCTCCATAAATAATAAAACTACATTGACTCTTAAAGGTAAGCTTTATCCTGTCGCAAGTACGCAAAATCCCGAGCATTTCCATTTACAACGTCGAAACAACGATGTTTCTCCAAAAACTAAGCAAGTGTCCACACACTCTCGAGCTATCATATACACTATCGTTGCTATTCATCAACCGATAATCGGAGAGAAAGGAAGAGAAAATATTTTAGTCATCTGATCGATCCAGGCGAAAGGAAAATTGAGATAATTCAATTCCCCAATGTCCCTCTGTTCAAACCGTAAGAAAATTGAGTTCTATCCTCTGTGTCTAGTCGAAACATTGAACATTTACAAAGCAAACGACGGTGTGCCGAGCGATCTTTCGAAAGTCTTATGAGAGAATGATCGGAATCGTAGCCTGGACAACGTTTGAACAGAACATTTCGAAGCGGAGGGAACGCAAATAAGCTTGTGATTCTTGACGGTCGGTTCTTTGAACGACAGCAGTCTTTGGTGATGGTAATCCGGCGCCTGGTAGAAATTCAACGGCTCTGGGAAACGCCGAATCCGCTGAGATCTGTTTGTACACGTTACACAGCAACGATTGACCGTGGGTAATTGGTATTTCGTTCGCAGATATTCCGTTTTCCAGATTATTATAGCCGATAGGTACGTCGAAACGATCGTCCGTATCTGTTACCGAGTCACCACATAGAAGAAGAACCGATCGAAGATCAAATAGCTGCGTTTCTCCTGTAATTTCGAGGTAAATTAAATCGGACGGAGATCTGTTTGATGGGGAATAATGTCTCCCGGTGTTTGGTCGCTGTCTGTGAGAACCAGTTCATACCAGGTTCCACGAGATTGTTCCTTAAGTTACGGAAATTTAATTTAATCAAATATCGTACCAAACGAAGGGAATCGTATTTCTACTGTACATGATGTGTGGCTTACGTAGTAATCGTATGGAGAAAGTAGCGCGATTGGGTTTTTGTCGAGTGAAGCGTAGTGAGAATATTTGGTTGGCTAAATTTGCAATTCATCTCTCTCGTAAGGTACTGTGCTGAGGTAGTAGATCTCTATCTTATTTGAAAACTTGTCTGAAAAATAAAACGATGTTATACCGTGATTGAAAACCGTTGATTATTATTTATACGCATAGAGTGGCGAACTTGTATAAATAGATAAAAATGCTACTGATAATTTAGCTGGAACTATTTGTCGTTTATTTATTCTACATATATTTTGAATAATCGAATCTATATTTTCTTAGTATAACATCGTATTCCACGGTATAATGATATCAATTTAGGAAAAGCGGTACATATTTTACGCCAGTTGTAAAAACAAACTGTTACTCAGTGTATATGTATATTCACTAGCAGTCAAACATTTGGAATCATAAAATATTCCAGGCAAAATTCAAGAATTTGAAACAAAGTCCAACTAGAATTCTTCCATCCGTATGCGGTAGTATTGAGTAAAAGAATTCGTACGAAGTAGAGAAAACTAACATCGAGATGTCTGAAATTAATTTCGATGTACCAACAAAGTTAGCAGAAAATTCAATACAAGACGGTAGAGGCAGAGTACTAGCATGTGAAATTACACCGGTCGACAGAGTTTTCAATGAAACGATTCTATCGTAATAATTCGACGACATTTTACATTCTCTTTCTCTTCGGGCACAACAGTTTTAAGTACTTTGCAAACGTTATCGCGTTGTCAGCGATTCAAAGTTGCAGGGATTCTACTCGAGCATAGAGCGTAGAATACACTACGTCAACGATGGAACACGTAACATTTGCAAAGCACTTGGACATCTGGATTTGTTGGAGAGTACTATAACTGTAGAAGTGTTCGAGTAGCAAGTGATATAGCCGCTCTCGACGCTTTACGCTTTACGAGGATTTACTTTTACTACCACAAAAAGCTAACCCAGATGATCATCCAATTAAATTTAATTGCAGAAACACGCAACTATTACTTGCGCAGGTAAAATTCACCCGCCCTCCGTCCTTTCCCAAGATCCAGTTAAACGTGGGACATTTCCACGACTAATTCGCGAATTCTTTGCGTCGCGAACAAGGTTGCTTTAAATAAAACACAGATTACAACGATGTCGAATAATTTGATGTTCGAATAATTTTCTCGGTGAAATTTATTTCGTATTTAATCACGTGGCTTCATAAATATATTAAGAAGTTGATTATTTTTTGAGTCGTATTTGATTTTGATTAAAGCTTTTAATTTGATTTCTAGGTCGAGTGAAACTTTAGTAAAGAAGGTTTGTATGTACGTGTATTGAACATTTACTCTATGTTAGTACGTGTTACTTATAAAAGCTTGGATATATTCATAGTGAGAAATTTGAAAATTCCACTGAAAGTAACCTAAGTGACAGAATTTTTCATTTAATCTCTGGATAAAGTTACAATTTAACAGAAAAATCTGTATGCTTTTAAATGTACGAAGGCGAGGAACACGAGAATGTTACACGAGAGCAGTTTTTAAATTCAGTACGATGCGGATCAATTTCCTGTTAGCAAAATCTTCCTCTCGTTTAGTTTTCACATTTCCTCTATCATCTTGTTGTATATCAAGATATTGCTTCCTGGTAATTCTCTTTACAAAACGTCATCAATCAGCTACTTTTACTGTTTTCATCTTAACAGATCCTTTCATTTTTAACGATATTCATTTCGCTACGATCATAAATTAAAGTACTATATCTTAGTCGTAAAGTAACATTGGACAAAAATATGCTCATCATATTTAATTTTCCTCCGGTAATCTTCATACATGTACAAAAGTTTGGAAATTTATCGAGAAAATTGTTTGTCCATAAATAAATAAATAAAGAAAAGAAAAACGAGTAAAAAAATTGCGTCATGTTTCATACGACAAAACAATCAGATCGGATAATTCAATATCTATTAAAAACAGAGACAATGGCTGATAAATAAAATTCTCGTTCCATATGTGACCTTTAACCTGGTTTATTTAGTTTCGCAATTAATCTCACGAACGTTGTCGATTTTCTAAGTAATGAAAAGCCGCGTTTACAGGATTTCAAGCGTCCTGGAATAAAATAATCCAGCGTACCGAAGGTAACACGGTTCAAATCGCGACTTCTCAACCGTTCGATAATCGATCGCTCTTAATCGTCGCTGGAAATTCGTACGTCGCGCGGCGATATCAACGTCGCTTTCAGTTCCGCTTCCGATATCGACTTTCGCCGCGTAGTTACGGCTTCTAAACTTCGCGAATTCCCCCGATCGACTATTCCGCCGCATTCAGATTGACCCTATAAACCGTTCGACCGGAAGAATACGTTTCACCAGTCGAATTTGCATCGGCGGCCAATTAGATCGATCATTCTTCGACGTGTTTCACTCCTCAGCAAGCAATTTTTCGTTCCAACGTCTTTCAACTGGCTCGCGTAACTTGAGACGTACAGTACCAAAGGGATTTTCTTTGACCAAAATTTCCTGCAATTCTGTGCGAAATGTACGACTTTTGATACGATATCATTTTCTTTTTATTTATTTTTTTTTTTGGACGATGTCTGTCTTAATTCTAAAGTTTAAATCAGACGAGGATACGAAACGGTTAACTTTTCTAAATGGAAGTTGTTCACCGAGCTTTTGATCTTTCAATGATCCTACTTTCTATTTCAACTCAACTTCATTAACGTTAACACTTCAATGCTGTTGTAAAAGTTCCGTGATAACAGCTATTTTGAGTTACATCGAGAAAAATTCCGAAGAATCGTTTAATTTTTATTCAAAAGCTCACGGGGTGATTAAACGTATCAATTTGGTAAATTAGGTGCAACTTTGAGAAAACTGTGCCGCTACTAAGTTCACCAATTTCAATAATTTAGGGAAAATCGTGTCACCGTGATGAGGGAATATTGATTATTCGAACTCTATGTTGTCTAAGGATGTGAAGTTGTGAAACTCAAGTGGTAATTAGGTGACTGATTTTCAAAATAAAATGACATTTAACCTGTCCACGAAGAAAACTCAAATTTCGATAAATGCAAATTCAAATTAACTGTGAAACGATTTTATAGAAACTCTAATCTTCTAATTATCTAAAAGTTTAGTGAAAATTTACCGAGAAATTAATAAACTCCGAACAATAGTTTTTTGTATTCTATGCGAAGAAATTTCAAATAAAATACAATATCGTAACGAGTATATAATAATTAAAATAAATGACCACCATTTACATCATATTACGTAATAACAAAGGAATGTTCTCTGAAGACTAACAATTTAATATATTTGACGTGAAAACAGGTAATAATATGCAACATAAATTAGGATATACAGCGTCTATCGTGCTAACGGAATGCAGATCATTAATATTATTAATGTTGAAAACAGCATTTGTACTCACGTAGAAACCTTAAACGTCGCGAATTAATGCACCTGGTCCACAATGTATTCACAAGAACAAATAGATCGTCCTCAGCTAAGCTTCAGAACATGGAAGCTTCTTCGAACGATGAGCATGGAAGTGGTCTTGCTAGTCGTAAGCACGCGCAACGCACAAACCTGCAATTAAACGAGCAAATTAGAAAATCTACTTCAAATATCGACAATTGTATTAAACAATTTATCCCACAATCGTGATAAACACCTTTTTATTTTTATAAAATATCGTATAGATATAGTTGCATATGTATGTTTTCCGACAATAGTGTTTTATATCGTTTGACCCACTTTCGATTCAAAGAGATACATAATTAGTATTTACGCTAAATATATCGATTTTAATACTTAGAAGCTGTTACCACTAAACTGCGGCTATTTATACATTTATGGAAAATTTGTAAACGTGCAACCGAATAGACATACGAGATATTTAAAATAATCTTTAGCGGATGAAACAAACTTTAATTTCAGTTTTATATTTTCTGTCGAGTTCATGAAAATATGAATCTGCATAAAAATCCGCCAATTCTCATTATAATTATATTCGATATTAAACGAATAGTAAAAATGTTATCGTTTGCAGCAGTTATAAGTAACATTGTATTATTTGGAAGATAATATTTTTAAAAATAATATTTCAAAATAATATTTAAAAAAATTCGCATGGGGTGAAATTTCAGCCCTTTAACGATCTTAAGGTTTACATTTCTAAAAGCCTCGGAGGCTTAAAATTCGCGGTTATTAAGAATTTAAAAATATACACTGGTTCTTAAAACTCATCGTTGCAGGTAAATATGTATTTGATATTCATGTGGCAAATGATTAATTTAAGAACGATAACATCCGAGATATTTGAATTTCGAAGGTTGTATTATTACAGGATTTAGAGTGCTTGCTGCCTTCAAATGTAATCCACGTCCTTTTGAACTGAATTTCAACGTTTCCCTGGCATTACACCCAGCTTCGCTAGGGATCTAATGACACGTCGTTAGACTTGCCAGAACGACATGGTTTAAATCCACCAGCTTTGAATATACTCAACTACAACTGTATTCAATCAAATGAAACCCAAACGAAGATAAATGTACTAATTTCATTAAAATGTTTATCAATATTTATATGTATTTTACAATTCATAAGAAAAAATTTCCCAAATTAACTGATGTAAATTTTAACCAATTATTTATTAAGTATTAGTCGTGTGAATATTCAAAATGTAATAATATTAAATTTAGCTTACATGATATTAAATCATCAAAATTCCAACGAATTTTGTCTACGAGAAAACTGATAATCGATAAAAATTTTAATGCGATTAATTTCCTCGTGAACAGATATAATTAATTCATGAATATGTACAAAATATTCAATACATTTTCATAATAATTCACATTTAATAAATGTAACAAGTATGACATTTAATGAATTCTACATAAGATAAGTAACGATTAATCTAACCAATTAATTTCTTCGTTGCTTATCAATAAAGAAAAGAAGAAAAGAACAAAAATCTACATTTTAATAAACCTACACACCTATACTATACCTATTTAATATTTAATAAATGTAACAGGTACAACAGTTGATAAATTGTAAATATTATAAGTAAGAACCAGCCTAACGAATTAATTGCTTTCCTCATTATTTGCCAAAATGAAGCAAAGAAAAGGCTGCCTCCTTCTCGTTCATTCGCGATTCTCACCACCTGGTTCTAGCCAGACCATGTTCCCTTATCGATTGGCCGCTAATTATGAATTTTTCCGGATTTTCTCGCGGAAACCGATCCTCCCAGTCTCGGATGAAGCTAACGGGACCGGTGACACGGTACGACGCAAACGGTGTTAATTAAAACGGCTTAGTAAACCTCGTTATCGAACGAGTCGTTAGCAACTTTGCTGGCTGTCGACAGTCTCGTTCGCCCTCGCCTCGATCTAGTCTTATTTCCTTACGATATCATAAGCTGATCTCGTAAGCTACGAGTCGGCCGTGCGTATTTGGTATTAATTATTCCCGGAATCACGATTACTCGGCTCGTCGAGTTTGCTCGTTCAATTACGCAGGTGATCGAGAGGATTTTCATTGTGTGGATAATTAAGTTTCATGATCTCCATTGAAATTTTAAACGGCTATATCTGCACACCGATTTAACGCCCGGAACACGTACACGAAATGATTCGCCAAAGTATTCGAACCTTTATCAGAGGCAACTTTCGTGATACAATTGCACGTGTTAGATAAAACATTTCGTAATCTCATTAGCACTATCGTGATCATATCGGTAAAGTTTAAAAATGTATATAGAAGTCACGAGATATTTGTTATAAACGTATATGTAGTAAACAGTTAGTATACAGCATCATAAACACATGGTATGCATTAAAAAATGGCACCATTGAATATCCAGGTTTATTGATAATAATCTATAAATTTACAATAATATTTGAATATTTTCGTGATCTCTGTCGAATATGCGCATACTTGATACACTAAATATCTTGTAATTTGTGTTGCGTGTGTGTAATGTATAATAGATTATACAGTGAGCCTGTCTATATACTACATACACGTTATGAGATGAGTACTATGTTGTGGTTAAACGTAACATTTCAGTTTAAAAGCTTATCAATGCCAAAGAAATTCATTTCTATTCTTTAACTTCGACTATAATTACCAAAGAATTCTCGGATTTTGATCGCTTCGATTTTTGCACTTATCAACGATACAGCACCTCTTGTGATAAAATTAAGGTTTCATGCTAAATTAAGAAACTCTCTACGATCTCTACTAAACTCACTACAGCTTCTTTAAAATCTCTAAAGAGTACAGAAGTCGCTTTATTCTTGCACCACGCGTATCAAAACACAACGTAACGTAATTATCCCCCCTAAAAAAAAAAAAAAGAAGAGGGGGAGGAAGAACGACACCGGATTAACTCTTCTCTGTTCATCATGAACGATCTCATAAATGACGAGGAACCGGCAAAGGCTCGCACAATTACACTAGCGTGTCTTTCCTACTTTTAATTAAATCCTCCATAATTCAACTAAGATCCTCTCTCATCGGGAAGCGAATGGCAAGCAAGATAGACACTGTCGTGGCGAGTTGTCGTTCATGAAACGGCATAAATGAACGAGTAAGTCTATAAGAAAGAGTGCAAGGCGGTGGACGGGGCACGATTAAAATTTATGGTATAATTACAGCCCGGTATCGTTCAAGCAACGAAGAAAAGAGAGTAAAAGGAGAAAAGAAAGAAGGAGGGAAAAAAGGACGAGACGAAGAAAGGAGGATCAAACAGACGAGCTTGTAATCACAGTCACTACAGGGCTGACTCGCGCCTTGTTAATTACACCGTGCCACGAGTTGTAAGCGTTTAGCCGGTGTCTTTTTAAATTAACAGCGAGAAGTCGAGGTTAAAGAAGAGTCGCGTGGTGTTGAATGTAAAGCGATTCGATTCAAGTTGAAAGAAGAAGCGGATGAGCTATGAGTTACGACCAGGCTGTGCAGTTTCATGCAAATTTATATTTTAATGAATGCAAGTCAAGAGATAGCAGTTAGATAGGAATTTATTTTACACTCTAGATGCTACATAGTTTTATCATTTTCCATGTTTTTTCTTTATATTTGTAGGTGTCATACGCATTCGATATAATTTCTTATAAATTCGATATAATTACGAGTCGCGAATGGACCGCGATTTTTGTGCAAATTTGTACCTTTACGATAATTCAGGAAATAAGAATCTCAAGCTCCTAAATATAATAAAAATAGAAATTTGTTTCACATTTTAGATATTATAGAATTACTTACAAAATGTACCAGAAAATCAGCGATCTAACCACGAGTTGTGAGTAGATTTTGTATTTTAAATGGAAATAATTAAAGAGACAGAACGCACAGTGTATTGTAACTGTTATGTGCATTTTTGCATTGGTTTTAAATTTTCGATTTTACTAACACAATAATCATAGTCGTCTTTCGTGCAAACGAAATTCCAAAATGTTTTATGCAATACATGTAAACTCGTGCAATAAGTAGACGCAGACAAATCCAAGAAATAATGTCGTGAGAAATACGCGATGACAGAGGGTTGGTTGCTTAAACTCCTGACCGACTGCGTTTTATCAGATTCCATCAGATTATATGAAATTACATCGTCGCGGTGTCGTGGCGGGAGATTAATTTTTATAGCGCCGCGTACCTGGTCTATCGCCACTCTATATTAACTCCTAGCTGCAAATTGAATCGAGAATCCTCGATATTTTTCACAAAGTTTACGAAATATTCGCGTGTGCTTTTTTCCCTCTTTTGGAAACTACGTTTCGACAGCGTTTGATTTCCTCTTTTAGATTTGTTTCCTTTTCTTTCTGTTCAGTACCAGACGAGTAAACTGAAGATGTTTTTTCGTACTGCACGCGCTATCACTTACAAGCAGACTGTGAATTTCTACGTGAAAAAGCCACGAGTTTTTATGAATAAAATTAAAAAAAATGGAATCTAGTCTTGTCTACTAAATATAAGCTATTCCATAATTTATATTTACAATATTAACTATTACTAACGTATGAAAAATAGAGCTTCACCTACTACACGTTCTATAGACTATATTTTATATATTTCTATAAATAACAAAATCGAAATAAAATTGCACACTCGGTTTTTCCACTTAGAATAGACAAGATGCGTGTCCGTGAAAATGTCTGTCGCACTATGTAACGTGTTGAGAATTTGAAACGTGAACAGCGAACTTTTCCTTAAACGGCACTAGCGAAATAGTCAAGCGCATTAGTTTCATACGTATGCCATTTTATTCCTAACGCTTCGTATCAATTTTGCACAATTTTCAGCTAAATTGTTATATTATTCCATCGTTTGTAGAGCAATTTTTCTGAAACCTTCTGACTTTCACGTGCCAATGAGACACGATACCTTTCAAGGAGAACTATTGTGTGAACGCATGCAAATGACAAAGAGCAAAATTAATTATTTATCTCCTCACTTCATTCATACTTCACCACCGTATCAATTTGACACGCGAGAGGCGCGTTAAGTCGTGAAAATGGGGGACGGTGCAGGCTTAACACTAGAACTACCACACCGGACAAACTGACTGCTTTTACAATTTTATTTTAAAATTCCTACTTCATGTTATATATTTTCCCCCAATGATGTAATGACGTTCGCAACGATAATTAAAAGAATAGTATAATGAATTTTATTTTGTTTTTATGTATTCAAACTCAAAATAATTTTGTACCAAGGCTACTTATACCAATACCAGCCAAAACGACTGGAACTTGTCAAAATGTAAAAGAATGCTGCAACCTGTTTATCGAACCCCAATTAACCATTTTCCTCGTTTTGTACAACTTGCCACACGTTTTGAAAATTTTTACCGCGTATCATTCGATACGATGATGTCAGTTATCAGGAAAAGCTAGAAATCGCTAGATGCAAACACTAGCAACACCACAGCAGTTAAAATGATTGGTTCTACCATTTTATAAATTTGTCAAGCCTCGTTTAGAAACCATAGTCTCAGATGGATTAACAATACCAGAAATGTACTACGTGACATGAAATTCCTTCTGTAAGAAAGTAATAAATCAATGAATATAAAAATATTCTATTATTACGTATTTTTTAAAGACCAGTCATTTTGGTTGGTTTTGGTAGAAATAACTTCGTGTTAACTACCGATAGTTCTAATGTTAAACCATCGGTTTTACCACAGTTCCCCTAAAAGTATCACGACAGTGAAGCTTCGTTAAATTTCATAGATTGCTAATAAAATTTCGGAACGCTTCGTATAAAACACGTAATATAGGAATTCGTAAAACGCGTCAACAAGTGTTCGAACACTTTTATGAGCCATCCTGTGTAGACAAACAAGGACAGGTAACGAAATTCATGGAAACAGGAGATCGAAATAACAGGAGGCGAGGGAAGAAATAATTTGAATAATAGCAGGAAACGCGATTTGTATTCACGCATAAAACAGAGCGTAAACCGCGAGGTAATTTCAGCAGCAATCAACCATGAAATTTAATTCGAGCGTGGTGTGTCAGCCCACTGATCTAACAGATTGAAAACTCTGTTTTGTTGAACGTTGCCGCCGCTTTTTCCGCATTGTTCTGGCACGCGCCGCTCTTGCGCGCGGATTTTCCTAATTACTAATTGAGCTGACGAGTTAATTCGCCGAACGTTAACGATTCCATTCATCTCTCGATTTTCGATTTCCAAATCTGTCGCGAACAAAGCGAAGGGATGCTCGACAACGGGAAAGCTCTTTGTTTATGCTGGTTTTCGCGCCAAGTGTATCTACACAAATAACGCTGAAAATTAACAAAAATATTTATCGCAATTATAATTCATTATCAATGGCTGTTCATTGAAGAAGCCAAACAACGTGTTACAGGTGAAAATGTACGAATAAGTGGACGATCGATAGGTTTAACTTTCGAAAAAAGATTTTCTCAAGATCGTTACTCGCCGAGTTCTCGATCCAGAATTTCACGCAAAGAGCTCGAAATTCGAAACAGAAAATTAAGAGTAGTTAAGGGATAGCAAAGTGAATTTAACGTTATGCAACTCGGTTTATTGTAGACTTACGAGCTTGGAATTTTAAGGATCAAACGTTAACGATACCAACATTGTACAGTTTGGAAGATAACTTAGGAAACTTCAATTGAACATTAAAATTCTTAACGTCCTTAAAATAAACAAATTTCTTCCGATAATTACAAAACCGGACCTACCTTTTAATATCGCTTTATTAAATACCTATAGCCTGCAATATACTAATAAAGCTGAACCCAAACCGATTTATAGCCAGGTAATATGATGGTAAATAATCGATTAAAAGAGAACAAAATACAAAAATCCTCGACGAAAAGTAGGAAATGGATGTGCAAGCCGAAAAACAGACAAAACGTTTGCATCATAAACGCGGTTCGTAACTCACAATGTTAACGATTCGTGAACTTTTGAGCTCGGCATGGCGGAGATTTATCGCCATGTCGAATTAACCGGTAGATGAAAATTCGTGGATATCGGCGGAGGAATCGGTTTCTAAAGAAACGGGTCAGAGACGCACGGCTTTCACGGGCTGCCTATGAGTTACGCGCGTTCCACGCCAAATCTGATTTAGAGTTTCGACTTTAACGAACGGTGAAACGATTCCGCGAGGCTCGCTCGCCGATAAATTTCAATGGGACAGGCCGTCTCTCGTTGACGAAATATTCCGGCTGGATGAAAGCTCGAGCGACTCGTAGAAAAATTTCCACCGGAATATACGGTGAATGGTTTTTTAGGGTTCAAATGTTTCTTCGATGGCAAAAACGACGATTGAAACGTTGCGCGCCGCGTTTCTGACTCAGATTTTTGTGGAATTATTTAATTTTAATCACAGATCGCAAAATGAAAATAATATTTGGCGCGAATAAAATATAGAAAGAGCTGGATTAATTGCAATGCGGTGATACTTCGTCAATCATACGGTGTATCGGTTATAAATAAATGAAAGATTTTATAAAGTTTCTTAGAATTTCAAAAATTGTGTTGGTATCTTGATGATAGAAATGTTTGTAGAGATGATACATCTAAATTAAATGGAATAAAGCTTGTTGTAATTTTAGATTGTCTTTGATAAATGAAATATTTGGTAAAAATTCTATAATTGTGAATGTTCTTATTTTTTAATATTTGAAATTTAGTTTGTTCTATGGAAGTGGAGTTCTAATTATGTCAAGCAGTATGTATTTCGGGTTCGCTGTTAAGTGGAACAATGTCAGAGGTCTGAAGCTTGCACAAGTAGGTTGGAATATACTTCAGAAAATTCTGCTTCTGCGAAGCTTCCTAATTTCTACTGTGCATATATTTTAAACATTTACATAAATATTTCCCTGGTCGCTTAATTTTTTTCATTGATATTTTTCAATCATATATTTCTATTTATTATAAAGAAATATTCCGGTTTTTTTAAATGTATGTTATTTTCTTGATGATTACTGTATATCTCGAGATTCGAGTAAAATCAAGTATTACAGATTTGCATAAAATGGCTACAAAAATTCGTACAGAGACTTCTTTCTAAAATCTCTTGAAATTTAATCGTGCATCAAAAATTAATAGAAATTAATACACAATTCTAATCTAATTTAATCCTCTTTCTTCGATAATAATTCCCTGAAAATTCAATTACCTTCTGCAAAACAATTCCATCATTTAATAACGCAGTTTCTCGTTCAGCTTCCACATTTTGCACAAAAATTTGCATAGAAATTTCTCTACAAAATCTCCTCAACTTTCATCGTACATCAGAAATTAATACACATTCCTAACATAGCTTAATCCTACTCTTTCGATAATAATTTCTGCAAACTTTTATGAACTTCACTGCGAAAACAATTCCGCCAGTTCACGCCCACTTTCCACATTTTGTACGAAAATTCGAATAGAAATTTCCATATAAAATCTCTTCAAATTTCATCGATAATAATTAATACACATGCCTAATTTAATTTAATCCCACTCTTTCCATAATAATTTCTCCATTACCTTCATCCCCAAAACAATTCCGTCATTTAACAACACAATATCGCGTCTAGCTAGCACGTTTTGTAGAAAAATTTCAGTAGAATTTCCTCTATGAAGTCTCTCCGAATTTCATCGATAATAATTAATCCATATGACTAATTTCATTTAATCTTCGATAATAATTTCTCCAAGCTCTTATTACTTTCATCCCCCAAAACAATACCGCCATTTAACAACACAGTCTCGCGTCTAGCTTGCCCACTTTGTAGAAAAATTTCAGTAGAATTTTCTGTATGAAGTCTCTCTGAATTTCATCGATAATAATTAATCCATATTACTAATTTCATTTAATCTTCCATAATAATTTCTCCAAGCTCTTATTACTTTCATCCCCCAAAACAATACCGCCATTTAACAACACAGTCTCGCGTCTAGCTAGCACATTTTGTAGAAAAATTTCAGTAGAATTTTCTGTATGAAGTCTCTCCGAATTTCATCGATAATAATTAATCCACATTCCTAATTTAATTTAATCCTACTCTTTCGATACTAGTTTCGCAAAACTTTCGTCGCATGCTTCAGCCCCTAAAACAATTCCGCCATTTAACAATACAGTTTCACGTCCAGCTACCACCGCACTTTGCCTCTTTATTTTATATTTCATTATTCTTACACCTTCGACCGTGAAACAGAGATTCAGTCGTTTCAATTTGTCAAGCTCGAATTCCTCCGTCTCTTATCGCCCGCGTCCGCCCATTGTCTTGGGGACCTCGATCCCCGAAACAAAGTTCATAGAACGAGTTCGACGTCCGCGAATTTTCCCCCCTGCTTCTCCTTTAATTACGCTTAAACGATCCAGCGAACGTTGGACTAGGGAGTTTCGTGGATGCGAGCCAGACAATTATGGTTGGCGGAACAATCGAAACGCCGAGCGACTCAGCGAGACTCGCTGTCGATGACAGGTGGGTGATCGACGGTGCTCAGGACGTGTTTTAAAATGTGTCTGAAGGCAGCACGGAATATTGTCCGTTTGCTGGATAGATGATTTTTATAAACGTGCAGTTTTAATTTAGAAAAGGATCGGATTAACGAAGATACGAATTCACGAGAGACATAGGAAATTGTTTTACGTATAAAAATTGTTACGTGTTGTTAAATTAATTGTAAAACTCTGTGCAAAAAGCAGCCTACAAAATGTATATTTGATATTTAGCCTTCTAGGTATGTAATTGCTCTTGGTTTATCAAAAAGATTGCCTGATGAAAATTCTACTTATTAAGTGTTCTCATAGTGAACGAAAAATAAGAAAAATAGAATTTGCCATTGCAGGTATACGTAACGCCAAAACGAGCTTCTATTTCCCATTCTGACCCATGGATTTGGTAAAATCGTGCAAGTAGGATAATCGTGCAACGATGATATTGCAAATTATGAACTTCCATCGACAAATACTCGAATACAGTGAGAAGTAGACAATTGCCAAATGTCAGCTTTTTCTCCTAGTTGTAACTGGAACACAAATTTTGCTGCACTGTAATAAAAAATTTTTAAGTGGGAGAATGCGCGGAATTATACAGAACAGTGAACCTATAGCACTAGTTATAACATTTAATAAATAAAACAATCATCTATAACAAAATATAGCCAACAAAATTGCACCTTTTTAATTACATGCATAGAAATATGAATTTTCATAAATAACCACAGTCCTATTACGAAGATAAGCAAAATATATATATATATATTTTAGTATACTATTTCTAATTAATAATATTACCTTGCCTACATAAAAAACGTGTTGGAAAGTAAAAAAAAATTGTCCACTTTCTCAAGTCCATCGAACGTGATCCAGCTACGTAAAACAAAATCGTGGCATCTATCAATTTCTCTCCTTTTTTTTCACTTCGTGGCAAAAATAGGCAAGAAAGTAAGAGAGAGAGAGAGAGAGAGAAGAGCCAATGGAGAAGGCGCGGATAGAAGGTCGAGAGGGAAGGTAATTCTCGCGAAACGTGAAGGGCTCTCGCGACACAATGGCAGATCAGAAAAGTTCGTTCTGCAGCGTATCTGACGACCGTACTCTGGAGAACGGAAGCGACGGGTCGATATATCTTTGCCTTCTTGGCCTCGTCGTCGTGTTCGACCGTGATCCTCGCGTCGAAATACTCAAAGTTTCTGCGAAGAGAAACGAAACCCGAGCTCGATGTCCCAGAGACGAGACCGTACGAAAGGGTCGATAGATCTCGACCGCGATTTTCGCGCTGAAACGATCGTATAATTTCGCGTGGTACTTTATGGGTTACCAGGCCGATTGCGGCTATACGCCGGAGCTCGTTCGAGCGTTTTGCTTCCAACGGATTGCGATTGCCTTCGCCTTTCATGCTCAAGTATTCATTTCGAACCGGTTGATTTTCCTGGAAATGCGATTCTTCCTTTAAGAGCTTTCAGCTCGTGGATGGCGAGATTTGGATATTTGGTTGGAGATAAGTCGATAGAGATATTGCTGCAAAGTCCTGGAAACTGACACATTTTCCCTGTACAAGATCGTCCCCGATCGAGTATCCATTTCGAAGCTCTTGATTTTCCTGGAAATTCCATGCTCCCTTTTTAAAGCTCCCACAGCTCGATGACTTTCAGATTTGGATATTTCATTGCAGATGGGAATATTAGCGGAAAGTTCTGCAAGTGTTGATACTTTCTCTCTGTGTAAGGCTCTGTCGTACGATAGACTTCTCAGTCACAATTTTCAGACTCTATGTCAGATAGGGTAACGAGATGCTTTGCAATTCTGAACATTTTCTATTATTTGTGCCACATTCGCGGGATAAACGATCTTATACAAATCTTATAATTTTCTCCTAGAAGCGAGTATTGACTTTGTGTATCTAAAAATGAAAAAATAAAAAGAACATAATAAAATCAAGAATTTTTTCACAAAATATGCAGTCCATCAGTTTCTCTTCCAAGTCCTCCACTCAATTACGTCTCACGGCAAAACAATTCTCTTAAATAATTTTAATCAACCTGCTAACAAATACGACCTACGATCCTCCGTACAATTGCATCGGTTTCTTTGACTATTCGGCGACGTTCATTCTACTTTCCCGACGATGGAGCTTCGTCTAAAAGGGTATTTTACGAGCAACTGTTCGAGGTCCAGCAACACAGCCGCGGCTTCTGCTAAAAAGCCTTCCGTCGCCCTTTCGAATTTCACGGTGCACCCTCCTCGTTTTATGATGTCACTCGGTTGGCGAAAGGGGTAAGCACGTTTTATAAACCTTTCGTCCCGCCCTGAGCTTTTTAGACGTTGTTACACCCGGCAATAGCTGTATCTACGAATTTATGTGCGGACCGATGAAAATTACGAGCACGGCTTTGTTCTCTTCATCCTGCTACATCTTTTCCTCGGCGAACACGTAAGCACAGCAAGTAAATACGAGCTATGTGAACCACTCAGAAGTTGAAATTGTTCAAAGTTGGAAAGTTAAGAGAAGCGACGATTGAATCGTGAATGTTTTCCAGAAGTTGTATTTTTATCGCGTATGGGTGGCCGCTGAAAATCCCTGCTTTCATGAATCCAGTGAAATACAGAGATTTGTCTTATTTCTGCAAATATTGCAAGGAGTACTATAGACACTCTGTGCATTTTCATATATTGCGTGCTTACAGCTCATGAATTTACGAGCACGTAAATTTCTCATAAATGTACGATCATGTAATATTAATTTAATAATTGAACCATGAATTCTTATGTATTTGTGGAAAATTTGAAAATTCAGAAACGAACACACACGATAGAAATGTATGAAATATGCAAAGTATAGTCTCCTAATAATATTCAACGAACAAAATGATTTTATACGAATTACCTAAACTCCATGTTTTTCGCTATACTCATAAAAATACTAATTTGCATAAATAGCCACGATCTACTTTATAATTTTATTCTAACTTTTCGATCCTTTAGATCGGATATAAATAAACCACATTTCCTAAAAATACACTTCAATGGAAATTTTCAATCTCGACGAATTCTACTCGAATCTACCCGAATGTTTCGTAGATAAACAACATAAGATACAGGAGACAGGAAGGAGAAATTGACTCGAGTAGAATTCGTCGAGATTGAAAATTTCCATTGAAGTGTTTCGGAGATAAACAACATTTCTTAAAGATGCGTATCGATGAAAATTGTTAACGTGGACAAATCCTATTCAAGTCGTTCCTTCGTGTCAACCGTCCGTAATTCCATTAAATTCCATGAGAATTCTTGCATGAAAAGTATCAATCCAAATAATTGCAAAGCATAACTTTTCATGCATAATTGCGAAACGAAGACGAGGGTCGATGTGATCGCGTTGAAGCGAGACAGCGATAAAACGATTTATATTCGTATGATTCCCTACGGAGTTGAAAGGCAGCGAGGACGTGTATCTACTTAAAGTAGGATTTTCTTTGAAATTTCGCGAAACGCATGGGCGAAAAGAGATAAAGCACGGTCGTTCGGGGAGAGATTTTTTTATTTCACGAAAAAGGCAAATGTAGCCAAATAGACGAGAGGACGAAAGGGAAACGCTTGGAATCTCGTTTAATAGAACCGTGTTTCTTGATATATGAACCGTGACGAAAATGGATTTTCCGGATTTATGCTTTCCGGCGAGTGGTGAAAGCCGCGTGACCCTAATGTGACCATTTTTAATCCCATCGTTGTAAAATCGTCCTTGCCATTTAAATTATTAAGCTTCTGTGCGAAATCTAATCCGCAGCTCGTCTAACTCTTCTGCGCAATTTTCAACGTTGAGCGAATTAAACCGAGAAAATATTTCCAAGAAAAATGTTTGTAAAATCAATCAGTTTGTTAATAAAATGGTAGAAACCACGTTAGTTTCTTTTAACAGGCTCGTCTGATTCATTTCTTGTTTTAGTGACAACATGAAGCTTTTAAAATAGAGTAATTACAAATAACCGAAAGAGTCGAGTCACGTTATACATAAACAATTTTAACGATAATGTTATACAAACGCAAAACGTCAGAAAGATTCGATCGTACAGCGATCGCAATGGAACGATACGGTCGTGACGTGAAAAATATAGGCGACGCATACGAGAAACACAGCTAGCAGAGCAAACTTTATGACCACCATAAACATTGAATCCGTTCGTATCACAAACCTCCCTCTTTCCCTCTTTCCCTCTCTCCCCCTCTCTGTACAGGATGTTTCAGGAACTGCCCAGAAGCATGTAGCACTCGTAAAAATATGCGGAATATATAATATGCAATAAGCCAGATATTCCAGGAAAATTATTCCGCGGCGCACAGCATCGTAGGAATCGGATCTGCAGCGAGCACGTAACGAAGCAACCAAATCAGACGTTCGAATGTGCTCTAGCCACCTTCAAAAGAATGAGGATTTCCGATCGCCGAGAAGGTCGGAGAAAGAGCAATTCAACCAATTTCAAGCCATCTTTTCCCTTCCAGCTTATGCACACAGCAAGGCTTGTTCGATAATTGAACGCGGAATATTCTATTATTCCTCTCGACTGAAGGAGCAAGCAGGCTTTATTTCCATAGAAACGTGAGCCTAACGATAGAACAGGATAATAAACGGGGGTCCGCGCTTCGTCGATGATTCGTTTGTTGGTCGAGATGTTCGAATAGCTATCAATTTGCAAGATGATCGTTAAGCCGATTGATCGCTCGAAAACGATCTTATAGCTGTTCAAGTGGCTGGTTAACCGCGTCCTCGATCGAGAAATCGCTTCTTTCTAAAAAATTTTCTTTTAGAATTGTAATTCTGAGCGATCCACGACCAGCTTCCGTCACTTTAGTTTTTTTAGCTTGTCTCGACGAAAAAAAAGAAAAAGAAAAAGAAAGAAGGCGGAGATTGCGAGGTGTGGAAAAAGCGCGAAGGTAAATCGGACGAATATGATAACGCGGGTTGTAGGTTGCGTAGAAGACAGTTGGTAGATGAAGCGTGGATCGCACGCAGATGAGCAAGAAGCGTGATACTTGTCCGAAGGAAACGAAGCAGCTATTATACGGTGCCGCGACTCGGTTTAAGGACGCGTTACAGAGCTGTGAAGTGTTACTTGGTAAACTGTTTTATCTTATGGCGTAGAAGGGTGGATATCGCGTGGAAGAAGAGGCGAAGTTTGATGCTAGCGTTAGAAGGTAATGGAGGTTGGTCGATTGAATACAGTGAAGATACATGGAGTGACGAAAAAGGGAGAAAAGAATTCGGAAGATGGGCGATTTGTAGTTTGTATCGAGATACGCCAAGAATATCTGATCGATATGTGCTACTGTTCAAATTTGAATTTTATTTGAAATATGTACCACTGTTCGTGTATGGTGTTTGATGGATCCGATCGATAACTAGTCTGTAAATGTTTATTCAAATTTAGATTTTTACCACTACAGCTGAAAAAGCAAAATTTCAATCGAAATGTCGTGTTTTCATATTTGTATTATATTTCACATTTTTCATATTTAAATTTCTCATAGATACATAAACAATCCGCAGTCTAGTGATAATATGGTAGCAATGTGAGTTGGAAGTGGCGATTGCTATGTTCTTATGTAATCAATAAATTGTAGAGTTTAATTGTAGATACATTAAAATATAATTGTGAGATATTTTATTTTATTTGTAAATAACGAAGAATGGTTCGCATAATAGAATATACAGTAGCGGACAAAAGTTTAAGACGATGATTTGTAAACCGGATTACAAACATCTTATACGCATATTGTTCTTCTATTCGGTTTGTCTCTTTGGAATAACGTAGCTGTATGTTTGACCTTCGTAACCTCAGACAGTCAGTTGTTAAATACAAACAATGTAGGAGTTACAACAGTTAGTTACCGCCTAGCACTTGGAAACAGTGGACATTAGTTTAAGACGATCTGTGTAAAACGTGAGTACGAGTACAGTTTTTGAACATTTTGATTCTGGAATGTCAAAATCATTGTTTAGTGTACCTTTTATTGCTTAAAATTCATTTAGGTAGGAACAGACTATGGGTAAATCAAAGAATTTACTTGAAAACGAAAGGGAACAAATCGTAAGGCTGCGAAAGCAAAGTAAAACCTTCACCGAAATAGCAAATATAGTGAACAGGTCAGAAACAGCTTGTAAACAAGCTTGGTATAAATGTTTAAAGACAGGCATGTATTGCGATCAACCGAAAAACGGAAGACCACGGAAAACAACACCGAAAATGGATCGCCGGATTCATCGATTGAGCGAAAAGGATCGTTTTCGTAGTGCAAATAATATTGCTGCGGAGATAAACTATGAAAACGATACACAAATTAGTGCTAGAACTGTTAGGAGAAGATTAGAAGACTTTAACTTAAGAGGACGAAAACCCCAAAAGAAACCACTGCTGAGTTCTAGGAATCGAAAAAGACGACTTGCATTTGCTAAAGCTCATAAGCATTGGACAAGTGAAGATTGGCAAAAGGTATTGTTTTCTGACGAATCGAAATTCAATCGCGTCTGTTCTGACGGGATACGGTACGTTAGACGTCGAATTGGCGAAAGTTTGAAAACACAGTGCGTTTTAAAAACTCTTAAACATGGTGGTGGCAACGTTATGGTGTGGGCGTGTTTTTCTCGAAGCGGCCCTGGTCCGATATGTCGTATCAATGGAATTATGGACCGTTTTCAATACAAGGACATACTCAAGAACACAATGTTACCTTTTGCACGCAACAATATGAGTGATGATTTTATTTTTCAAAATGATAATGATCCGAAGCACACGGCTCGGGTTGTGAAACAGTTTTTTCAAGAAGAAAATATCACCGTGCTGCCGTGGCCGTCGCAATCACCAGACATTAACCCAATCGAGAATTTGTGAAGCATCATAAAAAAGACAGTACAAGGTTATAAACCGAAAAATTTAAATGAACTTTACTCTACGATTGAAACAGCCTGGAATAATATTACGGTAGATTAATATAAAAAATTAATAGATTCTATGCCAAGAAGATGTACCGAAGGGATAAGAAATAACGGATATTGAACAAAATATTGAATTTAAACAAAAATTGTGTATATTTTTTAACCAAAAATTAATATTTTTTGTATAGTCTTAAACTTTTGACCGACGAAATATTATACAGATTTCGTTCCTTTTTTATAACTTAGCTATTGAGCAAAATATCAAAATGAAATTTTTTTTCTAAGTGTACAAACAAATGTACAATTAGTTAATACCAAAAGTAGAACACCGTATTTATATTTTTTATGGAAAGTAAATCAATTATTTATTTCTTCCATTTCGTCTTAAACTTTTGTCCGCTACTGTAGGCGCGTGTTTCATTCTAAGTAATTTATCTGCATTTCCCTGTTAATATTCATTAACGAGTCGATGGATTTCTAATTTATTAATATTTGCTTAACTTCGTATATTTTAATTAGTCTATCTTTGATCGTTTCATAATTACTCGTTTATTACATCGCCATTAATTAACACCGTATCAGAGAGGCCGAAATTTTAGTCACCAAATAAACATTACTCTTCCTAAGTAAATCAATTCTGATAATTAACGATATCATTTTAAAAATCTTAAATAAATCGCTACGATGATAAAACGATAATAGAGATAATCGCCTGATTATCGTTTGCAACGTATATCATCGCCAAATTATTATTTTGTCTACATTTCTGAAGATTATCAAGCTCCCATGAAATATTTTAACGTACTGGTTAAAAAATAAAAACTCCTCACTCTGTATTGGAACAAAACAAGATAAAAATACATTATGTTTTATTAATTTTCTCCTACGATATCTATGTAGGTTATAAACATTATTTTATGAACGATATATTTAGTTGCGTTCGTCGTACGCTCTTCCTTTTCTAATGTGCTAAAATTTAATTTTAATCAAAATTTAATTTTCTCAATAAATCTACTGTGTGACATTCCTAGTTTTTTAATAGTCATTCGCGAGTGATATTATGCAGAAACCTAGCAACCCTCGAAATAACAAAAATTTAGTTAAATAAATGAATTGCCAACCCACATAGAACAACTCTTACGTTATAAAATAATTTTTTTATTATAGTTATTTCGCAGAAAATTTGCAAATCGCTTGACTACAAATACGACCAATAATGATGGAAAAGGAAGAATCATAACTCCTTATGGCCGAAGAAAATGACTTTTCCAATCCTCTCGAAATAATAAATCTAGAGGAAGCAACTCGTGAATGATACCCTAACGTTACGGATACTTTTTACGATTCTATCGATATTATGGCCAAATGGCAAATCCATATGAGATGCAAAACTTAAAAATTTACGACGAACGAAATCTTGAAATTTTTATCACGCACTATGACAAAGCATTGGTTGATTCTTAATAAGTCAAGTTACATCGGTCGAAATTATCGAACTTCTTCTTTTCTCGAGGATAAAGGTGTCATAGCGTGGAAAATATGGGAAATGGGACGAGAAGAATATGAAAGGGGTCATAACGGCGCATAAAAATGGTGTCGCAGATTTAAATGAAATAGCTAGGGGAGATAAGGTAACAAAAGCTATGCTAAACCGTGGAATCGACGTTAAGAACAAAAATGTTCATGGTTATGGCTGAACTGGAATCCAGGGAAAAGAAAAATCTGGCTTCTGCTCAAAGCTTATACATCTCGTAAAAAAAAAGACAGTTTATGGTACAGGATTCTTCAAACGAAGCGCAGAATGAAAATTGCCTTTGTTCTGTCCGTTGTCCACATTTTCGGAATCAATTGCGGGAGAAAAATGGGTTCACTGTGTTTTCTCGCAAGAAATTGATGCATTTGAGCTGCGCCAACTACCCACCTATTTGCCTATCTGACAGCTACTAATTATTTTTTCGAACTCGCGTTAATTTTGACAGTTATTACTCATTCTACGTAGAATAAAAAAGTATTCTCTGTAAAACATAAGTGAATATTTAAATAAAATCTCTTACCCAAGATAAAGAGAAATGGACACGATCCAATTTAGGATTAATCATTGGCGCTATTTAGAAGATATATTTTTGTAACCAGCCTCACGCAACGTTTCATTTCTATTCTATTAGATTTGTCTTTCGATTAAAATGCTCAAAATTGTTTTCAAACTTCCCAGCTCAACTTTCTATCAGCACGTATCCAATTTATGCAAGTACTTTCTCAAGTGCTCCAATATAGCGAACTTTGCCCTGCCCAATAGAAGCGAAGCTACTTTTTCCCTCGACTTCAAATCTTCCGACTAAATTTACCCGATTTCGGATCGTCGAACGTCGCTAGGATTTTGCATAACGTGGCCCAATTATGCTTCACGCCAATCCACCCATGATCAACATTTTCCCCTCGTTATCGCGGTAGACGTCGCGGAATAACCAGTGTGAGAAAGCGGCGCAGGGCAGAAAATGCAAAAACAGAAGAGTAAAAAAGGGGAGGATGATCAAGGAGGGCGGAGCGCGCGCGACCACGTGAAAATAGAAACGGCGGCGAGTAAATTGCAGTTAATTAGAATTCAGCCGGCCCCCGTGCGCGTTTATTTTGGTCGAGGCGGCGCAAGACCGCGCGCGCGGTTCGCCGAGGTGGCGGCCTTAAGGGGATCTCATAATTAGCCGCGTTCGTACGGGCTCATCCAATAAAGGCGAAGCCCTCGCGCGACCGGCCGCAAAAGCCTACAAAACGTGGCTGTGCAAGAAGAAGAAGAAGAAGTCGGGCCACGCGACGATATCGACGCTTCGCGGTACGCCTCGCACGTTCCAGTGAAGCAAAGGAATACGATCGAGGGAACCAGGCTTTAAATAACTCCGTTTCTCCCTTTCTGCCTGCCATCTTACCCCTCTCGTGTGCCACCTACGACCCCGATACGTAGCAACTCTTGTCAGCTTGAGAGGGGCTGCTCTGCTCTTCCTAACGCGACCGGAATCCCAAGCCAACGAGAAATTTAATAATTGCAACGATGGCGTTACATGCGAGCAGATAGGAACACGGGTGTAAATTCTTTAGCTGATTTAGGAAACTTTCTGCTTGATTCGGTATATTTCTTAGTTGCTGCAGAATGCTAGGAATAATTGAGATCGTGTCAGGTGTACGTCATATACGCGACTCTTCAGCTATTTTATAGATTAAAATTTCGACTAACGCGATTAAAATTAACGAGACAACGGGAGATTCGCTGTTTACGTCGATGATACTACGTAGGAGTAGATAGAGGTATGGGTGTACATTTTTTAGCGGATTATGTTGCAATATGTCGAAAATAATCGAGGTTGTGTTATGTTTGTAATATGTGTGCACGATTCGCCTGCTATTTATCGCATTAAAATTTTCACTAATGCGATTGGGATTAATGAGCCAACGCGAAATTCACCCGTTGCATCGATGATATTACGTAGGAGTGGACAGAAATCCTATTTCTCAAATTGGAATTTTGATAGGTTCTTTCTTTTCGTTCATTTGCTATCTCTCGTATCTACGAATAATCGAGCTAACATTATTTGTAAAATTTAACGAATTCTTTCACTAATTTACTATTTATGAGTAAATCAATTAGTAAACGCAATTAGGAAGAGCTTCCTAAGGGTACAGGACAGTTTTATTAATATCTACTAAAATTATCTTTTCTGCTGTCAAGAGTTTTATAAAAATTTTTCAAATGGACTTGCTGTCTACTGGAGTTTAATAAAAACTGTTAATATTAATAATTAACCACTGTTTTACATACAGTACAATGACCACCAAAGTATTCAAACGCCGATACATTTATTACAACATTTATATCATGTATTATATAGAATATAATTACAAAAACGCTAAAAAGGATATAAATTTCGAAAATGACAGGTCTTCTAAAATTTACAAAGAAATCTTCGTGAGTCGCTTCACGACATCACAAGGCTCACTTAACACAAGACATGCCACTATTCCAGAAGCAGTACAAGCTTCCACTAGCATGACGAAACAACCGAACATGTGCCAATATCGTCAAACTAGAAGGCCAGGTTGATAGCAGCATGAGTGGCAAGTAATTTCTTCGCTCACACACAAAACTGATACAATTTCTACAAATAGACTTCTACCAATAGAAGACTTCTTCCATTCAGTAAAAAAAAAAAATTAGAAATTTTTCAAATTGTGCCACTATCAATACCAATCAATACAAATACTTTTCGTAATCGCTATACGTCTGATCTTTGCTAAAATTCTCGTAACCTATGCAAAGCGAGTTAGGAGAGACATCACCCAACAAGCGAAGCTCTTTCGTCCTCTAATCATACTCTGAAAATAACCATCGTAGATGGACACTGGACACTTTGTACAATTAACTTATCGATAACTCGATGACTGGGTGCTTTTACCAATTTCCGGTTGGACCTGCTTGATCGAGAATGTTGGAAAGGCGTCCGGGTATTTGCAGGATGGATACGCAATCAACGACGTATGCGCATAGGTGAGCACACAAGTCGGACCAATTGCATTATGGCATGACGGTGCTCCAACTTTCCTGCAGTTCGTAAACTGTCTAATTCACGAGGAGAGACCGCCTGTTAATTGCCAGACGATAATTAAGTTTGAAGGCAGGAGGACACCGGTCCTTCCGGCCAGCATCCTTCGTTCCGGTTAATTTTCTCGATGATCGACACGCTGCACGTAATTTTAGTGCTTGCTTCGACGATTCGACGAACGAAAAAGATACGATGAAGTTACGTGGTAAAAGGGCGCCGACAAAAGGAAAAGTGAACTGATAATTATCGTGCTTCGACTACGTTACGGCAACAGTGAATTTCTCATTAGCATGTTAACGAGTGGTATGTCCTTCCGATGGGTTAATTGGCTCGCGGTTTTCCATCGAATTAGTTGAAATTACTCGAATGTTTCTCGATCTAATATAAATTCCGACAGAATTGCTTGCGTTCGCAGCAATTTTGTTGGACGGCGTACGATAAAATTGATGATCGATGTATAATTTCTCTGAAAGTGTGTTAGCACTAACCTTACCAGGCTCGGTTGAATCAACGGTCTGAAAATTTCATTTGAAATTTTGCATTCACTGTTATTTCTTTTGTTCGTCTAACATTATGTAAATTCTTATATTAACAAAAATTGAGAAATTGATTGAATCAGATAATATGTATAAAAATGTTCGTAAAGTTAGACGAATAAAAGAAATAACGACGAACGTACAACTTTAAATTAAATTTTTAAACCGATCATTTGACCGGACCTGATATGGTTAGTTAGCGTTCGTCAATTTTACCTATGATTATTTAATGAAATATTTCAATCATTTTCTTCAGCTTTTCACGAAGATCTTCAGCAGATGTGAGATTTACAAAATCTTTAGACTCGTTGAAATTAATTAAGAAAAACTCCTACTGTAATTAAGTTTCAGCACGATAAAATGTAATACATAATAAACACGAAATTATTAAAATAAGTCTACAATAAGGAATTTCTAATAAGGAATTTAATATTCCTTTCCAATTAAATCTTTTATTTTATTTAATCAACAAATTATTTATTTGGTTTTATTTTCAGGGATTAAATAACCATTAAAAGAAGAGAGAGAAATCCTGCAACACGAGATCTTGAAATTTTATCCTAGAGTATAGTGATTCTATTCCTGGCAACTTCCTTAAAATTGAATTTCATCGAAACGAGGCGAATAGCCACCCAAAAGAAGAATCTCGCACTAACTCGTTTTATAAACAATCTGCTCAGCCCGATTAAACCTAAACTCCATTTAAAGTACGCATGAAATTGCCGTTAACTATCCAACGACTGAAAAACGTGAAAAATAAGTTGTGAAAAACGAACAGAAACCTGTTTCTATAAATCTAGTTTCCATTGAAACAAATCGATGACGTTAAATGCCAAGCTATAAATTCGACTGCAAAGAGGCGACCAATTTCTCTGTACAATAAATTATTTTATATTCTGAACATGAAATAATCAAATGGTCCACTGATCATATAGAAATAATTAATTTATTCGAGGACGAATTTTATTTTATTTGTAACCGAGATCGAAATAATCGAAAATTATTCACACCCAGATTTATTAAACATAATATCTACTTCATTTTATTTCGATGCTTTACTCGTGAACTATTTTTTCCTATTACAATGTCATTTTTAAATATCACATTTCACTATGCTATTGTAAAATATGGTTCAAGCGATCCAATTAATCGAATATCAATATTGATCGATATATTTGCAGAGATAAGATCGATTTTTTCTGTAGCTCTATTTATTGTTTGAAGAAATCTTTGTATGAAGTTTTACACGCTTGTTTATATTACGTTCTAATTAAAGAAATTTTCTAACTCCATTTATATTTAATTTTCTACTTTATATTGTGTAGCAATTGTTGCTCTTTTCCTTTTACTTTTCTTTTCGTCTTTTCTATTTTTATTATTTCTTATCTTATGTATATGTATTTACCTATATCTATATCCGTTCTATTAAGAAAAATAAATAAATCAATTTTATAAAAGTTTCATTCGTTAACATTCTGTATCGAAAATTCATCACGATTTACTAATGAAGCTTTATCGATCAACACGATACGGTGGTTGAAATTCGTGGAATTAAATATGACTTTGCTAATCAGATTATCAGATTTCTCGAATGCTAAACCGAATGCTAAATATCTAGGACAAGATTATCAATTGCACGCTGCAGCCCGATGATTCAATAATTCGCCATAACACAGTTTGCAATACCATGACATTGAGAGGCTTCCGCAAGATAATTGCAATTCGCTGTTGATTAACAAAGTTACCCGATCACTGTTCGATAATCGAAGCCATGGCTATTAATGAATTTATGTATGAGTCGAGGGAACATTGCGAATGAAAAATAAACGCATGCAATTTGACATGCATGAGATTCCCCATGATATATTTTGCCTATACATTCGTTTCCAGCATTTAAGGTAAAATATTTTACGATATTCTACAAACATTATCAGAATATCTTATTCGGCGAAAGAATATGCAGCCTGAAAGTTGGAAATTAATCTCGTTTGCTCAGATTAACAAAATAAATTCGATGAGTTTAATTACACGTTGATCGAGTAGCGAACGTTAACGATAACCTGAAACTTGTAAAGGAATAGAGTGCATAAATTAAATATACAATACTTAAATAAAATAAATTAAAAGTGGCATTGATATATTTGAATTGAATACACGTAACCACAAGCACCGTTAATTATCATCGTTTATCTACATTCTACATCAATGCAGGAGGAAGATAGCAGTAAAGAGAATCCCTAATCGTGTAATGACAAAATGCTGCTATTGCTCAAAATGGTATCCACTAGCTCGATATATTCAATGAGAGCTCAGCAGGTGGCTCGTTTGCTCGATCGTCGATTTTAAAGGTCTTTTAGGAACATTCGTGAACACTTTAGCATTTCAGCGGACTCTACTTTCCTTTCGTGTCGCTAAAGAATAAAATAATAGAAAACAATGGAACTGAAAATTATTTCCAACAAACTAGAACGTTACAGTTTTATTTTAGCCTTTTAGGCTAACGATAAGGGAATTACACATCATCTTCTACGTTTACAAAATAATTTCACACCGGACATCTACCTTTCGAAATATAATCCAAAATTTCTATAAATCCTACAATTAATCTAATTACTAAGAAAATAGACAAGGCATTAATTAACCTTCCCATTTATCATTATAGAATATTTCATATGTATCTTTTACTTCTCAAAATATAATCCACGATTTCTACGAATACTAACATCGATTAAAAATTTTCATTTTCATTTCATTCGCACGCGATTGTTAAGATTTTACAAACAGATTAAACAAACAGAGATTTCTTATAAGTTTTAAATGGAATTAAAAGTTGAAGTGAAATCGCATAAAGATCTCCACCTGATAATTTCCACCGCGTGTCATTAGACATTTTGGATTTATTTTATTTTTCCATAAATACCCTACGAACCCCGTCGTCCCTATGAACGCGTGTAAGTATAGCTAAACGATACATATTTGTCTTTCCATATTAAACGTATTAATGGACCCCCAGCGGCACATTTCCCTTCGTAACCCAGTCCTCGTTTCTCAACTCCGCCATGTCACCGTGGAATTAATTTTAAACTCGTCAAACCAGTGCACAAGTACAATGCATTTCATTTAGCATGTTTGAACGACGGACAAGTTCAAAGTTTCCTTTGGCCGTGCGATTAAATTATTAGTGGACAAGTACGAACAAGAACACAACGAGGCGTGCACACTTTAAGCTTCGACATAATGCACGGTGACGGCCATTGTTGGTCTTCCCATGGACAACCAGAGGTTCTACTGGATTTCCATCAAACTTGCCTCAACATCCAACAGCCATTATAATATCCGAGCAAATAAAACCATTAGGTAATTTATCGTGGACGTGTGGTTTACGAGCATCTAGTTTATCTTGCGAATCATTGCGAACAGCTTTTGTTAACCATTTCCATCACCCAACAGAACCATTTGTCCATCTTAAATAGAATATTTAATGGGGTGCGTTAAATAGAACGGGATATGATAACAAGAAGGGTGATTTAAACGATCGGTCGATGATTATTAAAATCCTGCTACGATTTTTGAATTCTTATATTTCTTAATGCAATTCTCGTTTCAATAGAGAGAAAATACTGTTTGGAATGTTTCAAGGGAAATGTTAAGACGAGGTTGAAACGAGATATTATAAATACTGACAAGTATTATTTCATATTTAAAAAAACGTTTATTCTTCTTTCGCTCGGAAACTTTCGACACTGACATTCTTCTTCTCTCAATAACTATTTCGAATCACAAAAATGTCCACTTTATTGAATACTTCAATGTATAAAGTGCATAATGATGTATCTTTAAATGTACACCGTATTCCGTAAAGACTTTCACTAACAGAGACTTGTTTTAGTAAAGCCAAGCCCTAATTTCATTAAAAATTCGATTCATTCGCAACGAGATATCGATCACCGTAAACGATACAAGATCTTTGTCCGGATTGTAGAATATTCTAACGCTCTAACTGTCGGTTAATTTTGCGTTTATCGTAAATTGTTTTAGGCATCGTGCGAGCCAGTGCACGGCAGAAGAGATCAAATTCTTAACCGAACTAATTGACAATGTTTCGCCGGAGAAGCTAGTTGTAGCAGGGCAGGCGATTTAATTTTCCGTCTCGTTATTTCGCGGGCTGTTACACGGGCGCCGACATTCCGGACGTATTTCCCCGGAAACCGATGGGGAGAACCATCGTTTCCGCTCGTTTCGCCCCGAGATGCGTTAATCTTGCCGCTTTTCGTCCACGTGCAACCCACTACCATTCGGTAACAGCCAGATAGGATATTTCGTGCACGTAGTCAATTTAGCTTGACTAGATGAGCTGGCTTCCCAGATGATGGATTCCTCGACAGGATGACATCCGACTGGCTTCGGGGAGCTACAGATAAGCGTTGCGAGAGAGTGCGTGAGATGGACAATAAGAGCGAGAGAGGTAGAGCGGAATAGTTTACGTACATTCAGTCGTAGATGAGAGAACAGCTTCAACAGTCGTTACCGCTGCCTGATGTGGATAAAATAGGCGAATGAACGTGTGTATACGTTAGGTATAGTCGACCGTTTATGCTGTGACGACCTGCTAATGACGTTGGCAATTGAGAAGAAGGGATAATTTCGAGGGGTAGATTCGTATGGTGTAATGGTAGAACGAGTGGAGAGAAAGACGAGAGAAATTGAGAGAAACTGGGTACTCGTTTTAAGGTTTACAATGGAATAGATTAGGTACCTTTTTTATCCGAATACTCGTCTACGGAGTGTTTCGCCTAAACGATAGAGTATGTCACGAGGGACTAAAGTCATCAAAAAAATGTTTTAAATGAAATTTTTTGGCTCCAAGCGGCACGTCATACGGCGCAAATTATTTCTTTTTTTTTGCGATAAGTGGAGGAGATTTTAAGGCCGATTTCATTTCTTTAAACGAATCATATGTTTTTTAATAAACTAATGGTACCATTTCGGTGAAAATGTATTAACCTATGTGGAAACACTATTAATTTAGCAGAATGCTGTAATTTCAATTTGTCAAATTTAACGTATGAAAGACAAAGATAACGTAAGCATAGGAATACCACCTCGCGTGTTTCTTGTCTTCTATGACGATTTCTTAATTCTTTACATTTATGGTCGTGGTATTTCGTACGACTCTCGCAGTGTACGATATATCTTCCAGTTTTCAAATAAATATAATAACTGGGCTTTATAACATTATGCTATAGCAAAGCACTACAAAACATCGTAATAATGACACCTGAAAGACCGCCGATAAACCTTCGGAATTGCAATCGAGCCACTTTCGATTTCATCCAGACAATGGGGAGAATTAGAAGAAAACGTAACGAGATTTTTCAGCTTCGATACAAATACACGTAATAACTCTGCAAGATTTTCCATTGGATCACAATTATCAAATTGTTTTACGCTATAGTCTGTGATAATGACACTTGGAAGACCACCGATGGACCTTTGGAATTGCAATCGAGCCACCTTCGATTTCATCGAAACAATGGAAATAATTAGCAGCAGGTGACGCAGCGAACACGATGGAAACCGCAGCCAGCTCGATGCATAATTCATGACTGTTCGATACGTGTAATCAACGAGGTATTTGCCAAACGTGGAATTCCTTCCCTCCGATTTGCACGGTCCCTCTGCTTCCCTGTGGCCTCTATCAAAGCATCGTACGGTACGCAACAGAAGATGTCGCGTTTCCGCACGGTCGAATATAAACGGCGCCGAAACGAAGGTGCAAAAGCGGAACCCGATGCGAGACGCATTAATATTCATTTACGGAAACCACGTATGTACTGTAAATCACGCTCGACCTATTTTCCATGTCGTCTGCACGCGTGAAAACGCGCTCCCTTGCGTAAAACTAGGCTATTCGCGCGACATTAAAACCCCGACGTAAATTCACTCTATTAAATATGCAACGACGATCCTCTTTTACTTTGTTCTCTTTCCCTTTTTCCACATCTTTGTTCGTTTTTTCGTTTCATCGCCGTGCAATTTCGTCAAACAGAATTGTTGATATTGTTGGCGAGTGAACGCAACCACGAGAGAATCGTTTTCCAACTGGTATTTGGTAGAGATTGGCAAGTAGAAAAATCTACAACATTTGAAGACTCGTTTTTACAGTTGATAGGAATTTGTACATTTGTAATTTAGGGAATTTGACGCGAGCAGGAAATAAAACGCGAGTTGGAAGGCTGAGAGCCAACGATCGACGATGAACATCGATGAGAAAGGACAGGTAGAGGAAATGGGACAATTTTTCTTCTTACGTACCGTGTTTAAAGGTGAATTCTTACATATGGGAATTACAAAGTAACGAGAATTATTAAAATAATCTTGGAAGTTTCAAATTATCGATTTTTTTATCGAATTTTTTAATACCTAAATTACCAAGTTTTCAAATATTTAAATTCACAAACTCTCGAACTTTCGTATCTCTAAATCTTCGTAATTTTCTCTTCTCAAATATTCAAGTCTTCGAAACTCTATCTTCAAATTCACCGCATATTATATTAAATATATGAATTATTCCCTCCTTAGTAGATATATACTATTTATTTCGACAACTACCGCGTAAATACTTAATAAATACTTTCAAACCTTTCTCCGTAGCAGCATCTATCTTTACATCAATTTAATACCAATTATAGTAAATAATATAGCAAGCAAGATAACAGTATAAACATACAATAAATATATAAGAATACAATAGACTGGCATGAGATTTCTCTCGTACACAGATGTTATTCGTCAAACTTTATACACGCAACGAAGATAAAAGGGAACCACGAGAAGAAGCTTCGTTTGTAAAGCTGCCATCAGTCAGAAAACACCAACGACACGCGGAATAGGGTTTAACCATGGAAAGTGTGGAGGTTGTAGTATACGAGCAGAACACCGTCTCGCAGAGCAAGCAAGTTGGCCATTGTCAAGAGACAAAAGGTTCCGCGTAAGTCGTAACTTTGCCAGTGCTCGACCAACTTTTGGCCGGAACACGACTTGTTCCGAGTTTCGTTCATCCCCATCCCCCTTTCCGTCCGTCTCTGCTTTGCATCATTTTTACTCGAATCCTGTTTTTGTCCTCGCTGATGAAATCACCAGGAATTCAGGACAAATTTATTGCGTATGCCACGCGATTGAATATGCACGAATACATATCGACGACTCTCCACAGCTAAAATTTCTTACGTTTGTGCAGTGACATTTTTTAGTAACGACGAAATTTCTCTATTTTATCTCAAATCTGAAAAGTAGCGGTTGTTATTCTGTTATTGAAATCCGAAATAGATCGAGAAATAAATAGATGTTGATGGATCATGAGCCACTGTTCTGAGAAATTTCATACTGGATTTGTAATGAACTGAGAGACATAGAAATTAAGAATCTTGGAAAAAGTGGGTGTTGAGAAATATTCATTTTGAAGATATTGGGTTGGCAACTATTAGATGATAATGACAAAATCCGCAATCACTTAGTTGCCAACCCAATATAATGGCCACATTGAGGACGATGACAATGGAACTTGTTTTATTTAGATATTTCGTACAGGAGGAAAAATATAGGAAATTAAGAATTTTCGAGTACTAAGAACTTTCTACATAACGCTTTCAGGCACGTATTACGAAGCTTTTTGATGGTAGCTGAAATCATTATCGTTTCCTTCGTATTCCATATTTTTGTTATAATTTTTTAATGAAGCTTTTAAGCACCTTTGTCCTTATACTACATCTATGTATCTTATGCTCGTGTATCTAACACTGTGTCTCTTATACGATACTGTATTATTTTTAGCCGTAGAAGAGTGCAGTTCTATACAGAGACCTGCAGTACAGTTTTCACATAAAATGCACTGCAGGTAAAATCCAACGCGTAAATGGTGTTTAAAGTTCCATCGAAAATTGATACAATATTCAAACTTCAATTCTGTAATTTTTTGAAATATCACATTTTTTTAACACGTCTATTGTATTAAACGTATTTTCACTGTTACACTCTGAGTTCTCAACACTATTTCGTTTGAGCTATAACGTAAACTATAAAGCGCTGTTAATTGAATGAAACGTTTTAATGGAAAATATAGAAAAAGTGAGTTGAAAATAGGCAACGAAATTTATAACGAAACAAACTGAAAGAAACAAAGGAAAACAACGTCTGCGACGCGACAGCAGAAATAGTCAAAAGACGATTGATTTATTCGCTAAAACGTTGGACTAATTTATATCGATGTCAACTTTAAGCTAAATGCTTTATCGTTTCATAGTGATCGACTATTCAACTCAATCATGTGTCCCACGCAGTACTAATGTCGCTCTCGATATCAACAAAATACCTCTTTCTAGTTTACGCAGAACAAATTCCACGAACGGCTCGGTCTCTACGCTTGACGCCACTTGATTACTTTCTATGGGGTCGTCTAAAAGCTGAAGTTTATCGGGAGCCATCTCACGAAGACACGAAGGATCCACACACACGTGCCATCGAAGTACGTAATGCTATAACTCAGGAAACACTTCTCGACGTGTGTCACGTTCACTCGTTTATCGACTACGTATTTGCGCTGAATGTGGTGGACATAATTTTGAACATTACTCGAGTTAAAAATCGACTAGATAATATCTGGCTAATAAATCAGTTTCTGGCCCCATGCGCCTTACCAATCATTTACTCGGTATCCGGTACTATTTCGAGTCGCAGCGTCAAATATTACGCGTTCTAATGCGGAAGCTCAAGGTCAGCTTTTATACGTCGACAAAAAAGCAAAGTATCGTAAAACTAATTATTACGTTGCACGGTACGGCTCATATCGAACGACTTTCGTTCCAAACATTTTCTTCCTTTATACAACGAATAGTTCACAGTTAAATTTAGATGACAGAGTTAAATGGTTCACCTTGTATAAATGTCAACTTTAAACGACGCTACGATCTCACGACCATCGCAACCATCTCCAACTCAAGCGTTTACCTCGCGCGATATTAATCTATCTGTCGATGTCAAGAGAATAGCTCTTTGCAGTTCTGAAACGTCTTCAGAATGACTATCAACTATACATCCGTGCAATCAGCCAGCCAATACCCGTATAATCGCGAGACCGGCTAATTGATGTCCAGTTAACCAAGCCATTCCATTGTACCAAAATAGGTCTGGATGGACGATCGATCGACTGATGGCGTCGACTGACTGCATCGAGTATCCGTAAAAAGAAAGAGAGATGCGCGATCGATCACCGATAAAGGAGCCGGTTTAATCGACAAGTCGGGGTACCGTGTCTGTCCGCTAATTTTACATAATTCTCAAGGCGAGCCGAATGGGCGTATTGTTCGCGAACGGCGCACAGCTCGAGAGAAGTGCCGGTTGGCCACGGGCCTAATTACCTCGTCGATCCGTGGAACACGCATGCATCATGAACTACGGATTGTTTTCGCACCGTGTAATTATAGACCAAGCGACCTACCGTAACCAAAGACCACGTAATCTTCCATCGATCCCATAATATCCTTACTCCCTTTTTCATGGTTCTATGCGTTGCATACTTTACGCTCGTGTGTTTTCACGCGATACTATTCTACGATATTATTTTCAGCCAGGACACAGAGTAGCGAAATTTATACAGAAATCTGCCGGACATGTTACGCGAGGACTGTCGTACATCTAAGTAAAATGGAAATGTGCAAATGGTGCTTCAAGTTACATCGAATTTGAAACTTCGTAAAATTGCAAATATGTAAATCGAAGAGTGGTTGTAGAAAACTGCTCTAAGTGCCAAGGAACAAGTTTCTCAGCGGGGAAAGAAAACTCATGCATTAATGTAGTTCAAATTCATGAAAAAAGAAAAGCCTATCCGTAGAAAATCCCGTATGTGCCGCCTCTTACGTGTAAAGAGAACTCAATCTTCTATTCGTGTAGATCGATATCGTAGACAAGAATCAAAGGAACGATTAGGTAATTTTTATTGGTAATTTTTTTTCTCCAGAGGCGATGTTGCGGCATCATCTTCTAGCGTTATTAGTAACTATTTAGAAAGGGAAATTGCACTTAAATTCTATGGTATTCTCATTGGCATGTGGAAGGTTTCCCAATAAAAAATTGAAACTTTTTCAACTTTGGCACTTACAGTGTTTTCTACGAACAGTCTTCGATTATAGATTTCCATCGAACTAGAAACTTTTCCATTTTATCGATTGATTATTCACTTTCTTCTAACACAACTTTTATGAGCTGCGATACACTGTGACCGAAAAGTATCGGGACTGTCTCGTTTCAATAGCCCGTTTCATCAATTTCCAGAGGCTTTTCATTATTTTCTTTTTATGTTTCCAGTGCTTTTACTGACATTTATGGAAAATTTCACGTCGTTTCCACTGTTTGTTTACGAACAGACTGTTGCCTTGCTATCGAAAAGAGGTGCTTTCGGCGAATTGTAACGTGCCAAATTTTGCCGAGCGAAGAAACTGCATCAAATTTTATCTTCGGAACGAAATTTCGTTTGCAACTCATCAAACTGTCAAGGAGAACATTATTCGAGTGTCACGCGTAATTTGCGCGAAGCAGTCCGTAAGAATCCGGTCCGAAACGTTGCGAGAAAATTCATGAATCTTGCACTTAACTTCTTCGTTAAAAATTCAACCAATACCATTCCGCAAGCTCCTTCATTAGCCCGATATGACTCTGTGTGAGTTTGTTTTATTTTCTCGGCTAAAGCTACCGCCTAGTGGACACCGTTTTGAGTCGATAAATGCGATAGAAGAGAATACTTTAGGTGTATATTCTCAAGGCCATAGCTCAAGTCGACTATAAAATGTGTTTCATGGAGAATTGGCAAAGGTGATTCATTAGAATTGGCAGAAACACTGGCACAAACGTATCGCACTGGCAGGGGATTATCTCGAAGTGAACAAAGTATGGACAAATAAACTCATAGTTCACGATCTGTCGGACCAGTTTCGCGACTTTTCGATCACAGTATACGTAAATTTTGTGAATTAATATTATGTACGTATATCGTAGAAGATCGTAAGAAGGAAGAGTGCTTAATACACGTGGGATATAGATGCTGGAACTCTCGATAAGCGCATAGCTAATTAGTCGATACTTTATTATTGGTCCAGGCAGCGACCGAGTAATTACTTAACAATTTATGAACTATTTAGAAGACGAAAACTTTCTATCCGCCGCTAAGTGTTCGATAATTATCCAGCCAAGCTTGTACACTTCCAAACTTACGGTAAGCTGATCATTTTCAAGTATGCATCTTGCAACGATCTCGAAAAATGAAAGAAAAGGGAACGTTAATCTTGGCACTCGCGTCTCGTTATACGAGTATAGCTCAGAATAAGTAGGAAATATTTTAGAACTGGCTCCTGGACATTTATAGAATAAGAAAAGTTCACGTAAACGTATGTCCTGTTCAGCTTTGTTTTCGAGTTTCAGCGAATTTTGTTTGGCGATTCGTATTTCTTTCGCTAGACGTATTGGTCCCTTTCTTCTACGCGATAGACTGACTGGGGAATCATATGTTAACTTTCTAACGTGGGATTTGAACGAGACGTTGCAAGATATCCGACTGCATGTTATGTGGTTTATGCACGATGCGGCGCTTCGCCACATTCCACCCGTGTTTCTAGAGAATTCTTGAACACACGATTTCCAAATAAATGGATAGGTCTCGGAGCACCATCTGCCTGGCACGCTCACCGGATTTAAATTCGGTGCATCTCTACTTGTGGGATCACTTAAAGTCCATCGTGTATAGAACATTGACACTATGGAAACACCTCGTTAAAGAATTAAACACAGCTTAATTATAATCTAAAGAGCATTTATTCTCTACTATTATATATATATTATATCCTAAAGAAGAAGACAAACATTGAGGAACTTGCACCGAAACATAAGGAAACTATTTCAAACGCCTCTCGTGAAAGGTATAAAGTTAATTAAAAATGAAATTCGCTATAATTTGAGAAGAGAATCAGACAGGAAATATGTTTGTATGAATGCTTAAACGTGCAGAAGCTACCCTTAAAATATTTCACACTTCTTTCGGGACATCCTATAGTGCTGAAGAAATATCAAACTGAAATTTATTAGGTTGTCCGGAAGGTGTCTTTCTTTCGCAAACAAAGTTTTTTACAACAATGCATCTTCATACAAACGTGAAACCAAATCTGTGAAATGTCGCGGTGATTATCTCAACAGAAATGGATCGTACGTAATTCGACAATACATTGTGCGTCTATTATTTCCTCGTAAAACGAAAGGAACTTTTCGGACAACCTAAATATCACACGTATAATATGTGCGTATAAGTTTTCTCATGGTAACTGTACGAATAGGTGTACGAGCGACTGTACGTACACTGTAAAAAGAAAAGTGAAAAAGAAATATAAAAAGAGAAGAGAAATGATGTAGAATGAAAGAGTCAAGTAAGAGATCACATGAGACTTTTTCGATCCACGGTAGCTTTCATTTCACTGATAAATGGATTGAACCACGTGATGGATCAAAGGAGCCACGCAGGAACAACGATTCGCGATATCCTAGCTTTCCTGTACTTCGGCTTCGTTCGACTTCGCAATCATCGAGAAACGTCGACGATGACCTGGAAACGCTTTTTGTTCTAATGGATGTGGTGCTCCCGTCGAAATGTGCGATTCGTGGAAATCGACGTGCAAGATAATTCCCACCCTCCCCTTTCTGCTTCTCTTCTTTTTTTCTTTTTATTTTTCGGTTTTTTTTTTTTTCATTCCCGGAGGCGTGAGAACTCGTACGAAGTTGAGCGATTCGAACGCGAGTCGCTTTTGAAAATTCCAGCCGGGCTGAAATTATAAAGAGCGCAAGAAACCGGCGTATCCGTGTCATGAAAATACGCTGTTAATGGATCTACGTCATCGCCAGTGCCCGATCGAAGCTGCAGATGCAAAATTAATGGCTGGTAATTGCTTCTAAATGCGAGCTTTTTTTTTAAATTTCCATTTAGGAAACTGCCGCGGTACTTAATCTTGTACGAGAAGTATTTTTAATTCGTGAAACTGATCATTACTCTTTTCTGAGAGCCGTAAGAATAATGATAGGCTTGTGAAAATTTATAATTAATATCTTTGAGAAGTGGAATATTTTAGTGGGAATGTCCTACAGAGAAGTTCTTAGCCGGCAAGTTTTCAAGACAACATTTTTAATCGAGAACCACTGGCGAGCTTCCTATAATTAATTTTAAAGCTTTAAAATAAAAAAAACGAGGTTCCAATTATAAGTTAAATTACTTGCCGAAGAAACATCTTTCTCATCGAGTAACTAGAGTATTTTACCATTTCTCTAAAGATAATTATTCTAATAATACAATCATATCATTAATCTCTATCTTGGCTTTATACCTAAATTTTCATATCGATATCTCGACTAACTTCAAAAAGAAGATTCCAGGATAATCTTTATTCGTATTAAAAACATCCCATTGGTGAAACATAAAATAATAAAAATCATCTCTACGCGTTTCCAAATTTAAACAGGCATCTAAGTCTGATCGTCCCATTCTACTTCGCAGAAGGAGCAAATTATTTCAACTAAGCTCGACCCTTTTTCCATCGCGATTCGTCTTCGTTTCCTCATAAAAGCAAGGACGAGGTCGCGTGATAGCGGATCGTCCTTTAAGATCCTTTCTTTCGGCTGGAAACAGCGAGTTTCACACTGAAATATTGGCGGTGATCGGCACTCGCGAGCCGGATAACGAACGAGACTAGAATGGATTATCGATCGGTCCATATTTCAGCGGCCGGTTAAATTGATAATGAAATCGCTGTCGGTTTACCGGGCTTCCCCTCGCGCTAGCCAATGACGACGGTCATCCTGCAGCTCGTCGATACCCGCGTCCAATTTCTTTTATTCACGATGGAATTCTGTTAATCACGGCTTCGACATCTTTTCATCGAATAATTTTTTTTTTCAATAACCGTACTTGTCTGGAAAATATTGGATTAGGAAGTGTCGTTTATCGTTGGTTTGATACAGACAAAGTTTCTCGTTTCGTGATATTTGCAAAGGTCGATCATTGATATTTATAGGACAAAATGAAAATAGACGTAAAAGATTCAATATTTTATTGAATTTTACGGTAGCAGAATTAATAATAAGACAAATGCTTTCTATCTGTGGAATATGGCGATTGTTGGAAAATTGATTATTCGTATTTATGAGACAAGATAGAAATAATTGTAGAATTTTGCGGTAAAATATGTATTCTCCTTTGTTAAAGATTTAGATCCTGTTGAAAGTTCTTTTTACTACGAATGCATAAGTTATTTTAAAGTAGTAGCTATGGGGAAGAAAAATTGAAATACGAGAAATTGATACGATGCGACTTTACAACTAAGAAAGCGTAATTAATAATTGTTTTTAACAATAAAAAGAAAGAATTTCTCGATAACTTCCATCGAACACAATTTTCTTTCTACTTCTTCCTCTTCCTTCTATCGCTACTGTCTGACTATATTAAAACAATCTTCTCACAGATAACAAAATTTAAATTTGAAACGCTAACGTAGATAACAAATTTAAGTCCATGAATTCTCACGATATAAAGTGCGAGAATCGAAGGAAAAATGAAGGATCGAAGAATATGTACGTAACGAACTTACATAAAAGTATGTGAAAAGTTTCAGCGAAATCAAAAGCTGTTGCAGAAGATGGATAGTATGCCGGATTGCAACGATGTAACCGCATCCATCGAAAAATCACGATACTTGGTGGGTAACGCGATTACGGATTGACTGACAACGGAATTTGAATATCAGCTCGCATAAATTAACGTCTACTAGCGGTGGCAGCAGCGCAGACCATGTTCAACGGTGAATTACTGGCAGAGATTTCACAGATCATTCGGAACGAGGCAACCTTGTCAGTGTGTCACGTTGCGAATTAATTTGCCCACGCGAAAAATATCCATCTTTCTTGCTCGTTTACTGAATCGCCGTTCGTTGCGAAAACACGTTGCGAATATATATGAAAGAATATGAAATTTATAGGAGTGTTAAATCGATGTTAAATTGCTCTATGTACTTAGGATAGCACGTTCAATTTCATCGTAAAGAGGATGCGATTTGACGACGTTGATAACGTCTGATGCTGTTTTTAGTTATTAACGAAGAGGACGGTTAATTTATGCGAGATGCTAGAAATTTGATTAAACTGTCAGGTTAGATGCATGCGATGCAAGTTTCCTCGTTTCTTCCCGAGCAACTGTACGCGACGTCATATATGAGCCATCAGAACTGATTAACTCAACCTCCACTTTCTAGCTTTCTCGATTTTCAGTAGCCAGATGTTTAATGTTGAATTTTTACGAAACAAGTTCCCGAGATATTTATTTTTCATAGTGGTATTTTAAAGAATTTTAATTAATATTATACAACTATATAGAGTATAACATGCAAGGCGTTCTGCAGACAAGTACGAGGAGAAAATGAAAGAAACAGAAGATAGATGATTCAAAGTGAACCACATATTCGCGATATTTTTCTCCTAAATGCAGAAATGCGTGTGCATTTTGTAGTTGCACTATCTTTTTAAATGGGAACCTCCCTTTTCTTCTGTACATTGAATCCTCTCGTCGTTTTACGAAAACTGATTCAAGTTTAAGAAATACTTTAACTTTAATTTTGTACAATATCTTTTAATCAGTTTTCGGTCACGTTACACCTACCTTTTTTGGTAGAATGACGAGAGGACTCGATGTATGAAAATGGTGTAAACACCCTGCATAATGTTAGATGAAATTCTTGTACATGTTGCTCTTGGTATATAAAGCGAGAAATATATACTTGGAAATTTTTGCTCGCCATTGTACATCTATAAATTCTTTTATCGTACGGAGACGTAAACAGACAGCAATTTTTAATTAGCACAATTGTTGCTTATCTGTATATATTTGGTTTATTACATTTCCCGAATTTCCGCAGGGTACTACACGTATGTATTTCTCAATTTAATTATGCAATCAAGTAACTTTTAACATTTGTTCGCTTCAAATAAATTACCTCGTTTACTCTCTAGGTTGTTTCCAAGCATTAAAGAGAAAGTAATTTTTAGTTCGAAATATTATACGGGTTCGCGTACTCGTGAGACGTAAATACTAAATATGCTCGTGAAACTAACGCTACCTCAAAGTTCATAGTTCACATCGTCCGACGGTGTACTTGTAAAACTCGAACAAACACGATGCACGAGATCTCGATCAATCTTTATGCAAGTTACCAAGTCGCGACTAAGCTCTAATCTAGAAAATGTGGCATTTCTGGCGGACAGCTCGAATTTATTACAAGGTTTCACTATTTTTACAAATTCACAAAAATCTTGGTAAAATGAAGAAACTTTTCCAAACATGAGGTCGATCGGTTTAACTTCAAAATGGCTGGTAATCAATCTTCAACGTACCGAATGATAAAGAAACAGATACTGATCGTCTTGAAAACGACTAAATAAATAAAGAACAACTTAACTTGGCGATGGAATTTTTCAGCATTTTATTCCAACAAGAATAGCTTCTCCTGTAGAATACACGAGGCTCTATCAGCAACAGAGACAAGTCTCTTTGAAAGAAAATCGCGACTGGGTTGCTGCGCGGCTGTTTCACGTTTCCAGAAGAATAATTTTCAAGATAACGAATAAAGCCGGCCGATAACGTTGTGTGCCGATATCACAGAGGCATCCTAACGCGACAGAGTGCGTTCAAATTGATTCCTCCGAGGGAAGAGTCGGCCGAATTCAAGGCAAGACTTTCCTTCCCTCTGATCGAGAGACAGGAAGAGACATACATACGACGCGCGGAATGGAACGAAACAACGAGGTGATCCGATTTCGATACGATTTATATTCCATTCGAAGAAAATCGGAATTCTTCGATGTCACGGATTCCCCTTGTCGATCCTATTCTTGTTCGCGTATTTCTCGTGGCTTCATCCGTGTCAACTTCCGCCTGACTTTATTCCTAAATAGCTATAATTTTGTAGACTTCCTTCTTGGGGATTTTCTTCTTTGAAACTGAATCAGACTATGTACGAGTATAGTTTAATAATTAATAACGTTGGTATTTATGATATTTCCTACCAACAGCTGAGCTGCTTCACGCACAATTATTAATAATAATCATTGTTAATATCCTAAATACCCTACAAACAGTAATAATAATAATCGTACTTATATTCTACAATAATCATCATATTCAGTATCACTATTACCATTACAGGAAAAGTTCCAACAATTTCACAGAAATAATATGAAACAGAACTATGAGCTGGCTAGTAATCTCAGAGACTCGCTCGTACAGGTCTTCTTTCATTAACGATCTCCGTACCGATACATAAGACAGTTTCATAGCACAAGTTGAAATTATAGAAAATTTCCTACAAACAGTTCGTCGACTTACTGAACGCGGAAAACGCACTCGTACATACATAAAACTCAGCTGTGCACTGTGGAAGACAAGCTGCGTACTTTCTCCTTAAACTCAACCATGTAGCCCGAGGCTTGGAACCACGAAATTAGAACTTCTCAGAGGGTAACTGCACGTAAAAGTGGCCGGGACTGTCGGTTTTTCTAAGCAGATTCACCGGCAACGAGTAGAACCCTACGAAAAGGAGGTTCGTTCCGCCATTCATATTTTGAAGGAAAAACCAAAGAGGTTGCTGCTTTCAGCACGCTTTCTGTACGGCGCGTGCACGCCAAGATACACGCCGCACGTGGCAGACAGCCCTTTCCTTTTCCCTCTGACGAACAGACGTGGGGCTGAGTCAGATAGCGGAATTACGCCCCTGGCGCTAACGATGCCTCTTTTGACACACGACTAGCCCTGTCCCTTTTCCATTTATTCCAAACTCCCCGGCATCCGCTTCTCCGCCTCTCCTCGTCATGGTAAATACTCGCATACCAGCAGCGTGCAACTGGAACAAAAGTTTCGACGTACTCCGCGTCAACTACTACGTCAGAGATAACGTGTAAGTCCAACGAGAAGAGGATGGTATATATAGAAGAGGGTGCGTGTAGATGGACGTTGCTAGAGTTTCTTCAAGGGGCAGGTCCAAAGCAAGATGGACAGAGGGTGGAGAAAAGGGTAGTTTCTTGGCGAGCTGCAACTTGGTGCATAAGCATTCATGCACTTTTCGCCAGAGAGTCTGATGAAACGGATGCGTATTTGGAACGTGGGCGAGGAGAAGTTGCGCAGAAGGGATGAAGCTCTCTCTGGTGACTCGATATGACGAGCTTAGGGCTGCTTGTTGAGTTGATGGTTGCTTTTGAAAATTAGAGAAAGCTGGTGTACGTTGATCTGCGAGTTGGGTCATTTTGCTTATTTCAATTGGCCTATGTAGGACCTGTTACATCAGTTCTGATCAGGGAATGAGACTGAATCTTTGAGGCTTTCAGGTCAGATCTTACTTGGAACTCACTTTATTGGTTTGTATTTTTATTGAACAAGCAGTACATTCTCTGGTTAAAAGATCGTTGCACCCAATTTCATGAGTTTTGTATGAAAGAACTTGAACAACTGAAAGATTTGGAAGCTCTGGGAGAATTAGAAGCACTGGTTTGACTAAAGTTAGACTAAAATTAGACTACAAGGTCTGGAAGATCTAAAAGATCTAGAGGAAGAAGAAGAACTAGAAAATTAAATCCTCATGTCGATGTAATTATTTCAATTTATTATGTAGAAATTCATAATATGAATTATATTCGTTCTGATTAGGGGATGGTATTTTGTTAATGAGCTCTAATGAGATTAGATTGAATTACTTGTAGTTTAAAGCGTGAGATCAGTTGAAGATTGGAGTTGAACTTACTTTATCGAATTTTGGAAGCATTACATTCGTGTTCTGACAAGGATTAGCGTTTTCTTGACTGAACATTATATTTGCACAAATCGACGTTCATATTTGTAAATCAGTTTAATTACTCTAACGAAACATGTTTCTCTTTCGCGCGTAAAAGATTCTCATTAAACAATAGGAATAGTAAGTTTGCACCAAGTTATGTAATATTGTATTTACCAATTTAAAGCTAGAAACTACTTGACGCTTGATGGTGTTTGATTATGTTACTAATATTCAGTATACAATTTGTATTTTGTATTGAGAAAACAATTTTTCATTCATAATTTACAAGCCTTACTTAAAAATGGATATAGTTGTAACACTCTATGAAAATATATTAATTAACTAATAGTCGCATCATACGTTAACTTAAACGCAGGCTAATAGTTTCCAATTATCTTGTTTAAAATCCTCCACGTTCCCTGTCGTTCATCTAAAGTATCAGGTTTCTTAATTTTCTCCGCGAATGAAGTTAATCTTTCCACCTCTCTTAATTACATCTTCCCGCAAAAAGCTAATTTCATTTCCTCGGTTCTTCCTTTTGCAGAGATATAATATCCAACGTCTTCCCTTTCTATGAAGGAAGACTAAAATGAAAAATCAACTTGCGCGTGAAAAGTTACGTTGCCAAAAGCACCTTGGCCACTTCATCAATCTTTAACCCGGTTTGTTTCATTTACATTTCAAATATATCAAAATTATTATATAAAAAAGTATAATTCTTCCTTTGCCATTTTACCAAATATCTAAGTCTCAAAATGAGCCTAGTTACAAGAACTGCACATAATTTTCAATCCGGCACGCTTTATTGGAATTTTAAGTACGTTAAAATTATTATTAAAGGATGTCATTCTGATTTGGAAACGCCGATTACAATTATCTTTGTTATTCCCTAATGGCAGGAAATAACAATTTTCTATCGCTAAAAATTAATTTCAATTTCTACAAATGTATGCACGTGTGACATTTCCGCGTGATTCTACGCTAAGGCCTCCCTTAAAACACAGAAGAAATTGTCTCGTTAAAACAAAAATCAGACTACGACGTGAAATATGGAAAAGCATGGCGAGTATTATTTCCAGCTCAAATATTGATCGCAAACTCTTACTTTATCGCCAAGATACATATCTGTAACAGAATTTCATTGCTCTGAAATTAACGGGGGCAATATTTGCCAGTTAATTTCCAAGTTTCTAACTCTTGTATCGTTGCAGTTAATTAAAGGATCGTGATCCGCTATTCATTACCTCGGAGCTTATGCAGTCACAGTGACTACAATGGCCACCTGTGTCAATAAACATTTATAAATACCGCGTAAGCAAGGGAAACGTTATACTCTGTAACTGGAATTGTTTTCTTAGCAAACAAGAAACGTACGCGGCATACCTCGGGATGCTTCATTTTATTGAAAAATTTCCCAAATTAAACGTACGACGGAGTGCCAGAAGCTTGCCTTGGGTCTATTAATTAGGAAATTAAATTTGAATGGTTCTCTTAACCCTTCGTTCCCTGTCTTCTGTTTTCTTAAATCTTTCTGCAAATCTGATTTTCAACGTTCGTGGCACGGATTAAAGCATTAGGGTAGAAATGTCGCGTTTCATCTGTTTAATTTGTTTCTTCCTTTTTAAGGGAATTTTTAAAGTACTTAAATTATATTAATCTACAATCAAATCGAGATCTATAATCATGACCTATAAGGTGAGATTAAAATTCTTCATTGACGATACCTCGTAACCACGCTAGAAAATTACTTTAGGTCGTCCGAAAAGTTTCTTTCGTTTCATAAGGAAATAATGGATACACATTTTCCATTTTATATTATTTTATCGAATGACGTAAGATCCATTTTGTTCTACCAAAATAAAGATCACAACGTTCGACAGATTAGGTTTCATGTTTGTATAAAGATGCATCGTTGTAAAAGACGTGTCTGTAAAAGAGAGACACTTTTCGGACAACCTAATACTACTTCATTGTAATAATCAAGAATTAAGTTATAATACAAATAATCAGTAGTAACTCCCTTTAGCTGGTTTCCCTTTATTCTTTCAAATACCATTTTTATTCGAAATTTCCCAAGATATCCTCCGACAGTCGGTGAAAAAACTCATAAAATCCAGAAAATATTATCCATAGGAAATGTTTCTCTCGGTCAATCATTCAGAATATCAATCAACGTCGTTTTAACTTCGAGTCAACATTCCTATGAATATGGAACGTAGGAAGTCAGAGTGACACGAACGAGGGAGAAAATCTTCGGTCAATTAAATTGCTCCCCGTAACAGAGGACTATCGTACGAATTGACCGTCACGTTGGCTCTGGTCGTTTCTGTACACGGTCAACTTTTAATATTTAAAATACTCGTACGCGTCTCCTCTGCCGGTTCTGTGACGTTTAATGCAATATGCATCGGCGTAGCTAGCCAAGAAAGCGAAACAACGGTGCTCGTATCAAACATATTGCGTTGTCGTGAACGGAATGTAGTTATGAGAGGCCGAAATATACGCTATATGGGAAAAAGGCACGTGCATAAATGCAACATACGAACATGGCCATGTAAACGGAACAAGTTAGGATCGAAAGAAACTCGGGAGTAGGTTTTACGATAACCGAAATCGACGAACATACGTCCAACTGAATTCAAACGATCTGCTTTCGATAACACGTATCCTATGAAATTAGAATTTTATCGGTAGATACTTCGATAGAGAAGAGGGTAGTTTTCTCGTCCAATGGATATCTCAATGATCTGTTCCTTTCTTTTCTCTCTTTTTTTTTTCTTTTTTTTTAAGCTGACTTTATGTCGGTTTTATAATAGAAAATTGAGAGAAAAGATAGTAATTTCTATCGAGATAAATATTAGTCGTCTTTGGGAATGGAGTTTAAGTATAATTTTGGGGTATATGCGATGTACAGTGAAAATATTAATTAATCAAATGAATTATGGAAGTACAATTTTGTCAGTGCCTCAAAAGAAACATACAACTTCTTTAATCGAATGGATCAATTTTCTTCGTTAAAATAAATAGCAAATACACAAAAATTTGTACAGAAGAGAAAAATACGAGAGAAAGCTTTGCATACTTCTCCTATTTCCACCGACTTCAAATACATAGATACTACAAAAGAGGATGCACCACGTTCGACAAGGTTTCGCTTCGTTTGAAGAATAATTCATCAATATCCTCAATTTTCTTCGGTACGATAAACAACGCGACAAATTAGACGAATGGCAAAGAAAGCAACAGATCGTAACCAAAAGTATTCGAAATTTCCTTCCATTTTTAACCCAGTCCAAATATTCGCGCGATAAAATGTTTGACAAGGTGTCCATTAGTCCATTAATCTCAAAGTTAAGATTAATAATCTGTGGAAGAGACAATGTTTATGTTAAAATAATATTCAGTGATGTTTATTAAACAGAACTACAGAACCACATGTATATAAGCGAGTGATATAATTAACAAGGTATGGAGATTGTTGATAGTTGGTCAGTTACTCTCAGACTAGACGTAGGTAGTAACCCATGACCCTTTAAATATTTCCAACCCCACTCTCTATACAGTAATGAATATAACCTATGTAAGTGTCCTGTTCAAGTGCCTGTGTGGGTGTCTGTGTAAGAGTATTTGTGCCTATGTGTGTAATATCGTTGTATTCCAACAGTGTCGCATCGTTTGGATTATAATCTCGAGTCCCAGCACAATTTTCTTCATTACTCGCCAAATGTGAACGAGCCACTTCTTTTCTTATGCACGCTCCAAGATATTATTTTTTCAGATCGCAGAAGAGCACAGCCTCCCGTTCATCGACAACTTATTCGATTTTAGGGTTACAATATTAAAATGGTACAGACCGTGGGATGGCTTTGGGGATAGAAGAGAACTACAGTTCCTTTCTCCCCTCCTCGCATAGTGTTCGTTCCTCGAGGGTGTTGCGTTAATATTGCAGCTAGTTCACGGGAAACGAGGAAGACTTCGAACTTGGAGACGAAGGCGAAACGAGCTTCCTAACGTAGCGTGCTAACGCGTCATGCTTCTCTCCACTCATAGGGACATTTATTGCCGTCTACTCGCCACCACGTTCCATTTCGTTGACTTTGACTACTAGCCTTGTACTCTCAGATCTGTTTCGTTCTTCCCACGTAGGTACAGACGCTCGCGAAGATATTCGAACATTTGCAGACACCTTTCACGGATGCATTGTGACGCGCAATTTATGAATGTTACAAGAGACATTTCGAAGATCAGAGCTATCATGATCGTATTGGTGGACTTTGAAACGAAATCTCCAAGTATACAGGGTGTCTGGAAAGCTTGGGATAGAACTTATACTGCGAGCAGGCGAAACAAGTTGATATAAACTTGCGCCAGAAAATGTTTTATCGGACAGTTAGAAGCGCTCGAACATTTTTATTCGTCGTTTTCGCAGCTATAACAATGTTCGAAATTTCTTCCTTCTGCGAATATGCAGACTTCCAATCGTTGAACTAATTGTCCAACTCTGACGAATATTTCTGTTGTAGAAATAGTAATAAATGCATTTTCATTACATTCCCAAAGCTGATCTTCTATTCCTATCGCATTTCCGTAAACCAACTGTTTCGCCTAATCTCACAAACATCGCCTGCGATTCTCTGTATCTGAGTCTTTATGAACGACTTTCCTGCTGGTTCTTGAACGCTTACAATTATTTATATCTTTCGTAAAGGATTTTTGGACAGAAGTTCGTACGAATTTTTCTTACCTATTTGACATCATTAATGCGTAGTACCTACAAGTTTTATATTTTTATTTTATATATTATATACAATTATATTTATTATATTATTATTTATATTTTATATATTTCGCAGGGATTACGAAAATATTTAAACAGTCAGTTATCTATTAGATGCATTAATAACAGGGATCATGTTTATATTATATGTTTATGCTGTTCATGCTTTACATCAATTTTTCACTAGAATTATGCTCGCAATAGGTATATTAATAATGTTCAATTTTCAATCACAAGTGTGGAAATTTACGTGAGACACTGTAGTTGTTTTAGCGTGACTCTGCGTCCCACTGGTGCAGTAGGTTCAATATTTTCTTATCTTCTTGTATATTAATTCATTTTTATTCTTGTGGAAAGTTAATTAATTTAACAAGAACTCGCGTGCACTTAATACACATATCGTGTAATGCAAGAGGAGCGTGACACGTAAGGTAGCGTAATAAATACGATGGTATCATGCAAACATGACATGTAACATACGATATCGAATATTATAAAAATTGTATCATCTGTTAAGTCTCAGATAGACAAAGGGTAGCGCAGATAGTGGGAGCGAAGAGTTTCATACACTTTCCCTTTTGTCGTGGAACTTTTACCGATTCAACTTTAAAACAAGAACAATTAAGCAACGAAACTAGTTTTTCATTGGTTGGCGGCAGAATCGTCGAGTTAAAACTTTCTAATTCCTTTCGTCGTTAAAATCACTGTCGCTTCTTTCTCTTGCTCGATCTTTTTCCGATCCTACGAACGCAATTTCATCAATCGTAACTTCCTCCCGATAATCCGCAACGTTTAACACGTTTCTTGCTTCGTGAACTATCGATACCTCGCGATGCGATTTAAAGAAATAGAATTTTTATTAACCAAATGAAAATACATATTGTCAACAATGTAAATCCTGGCATCTATTCACAATGTGACAACTAAAGCACTGACAGAGGTACGTAGTTACATAAAAATATATCTTGAAACGCATACGAGAAATTTTAAGTCCCTTAGTGTACAGGGTGAGTCAATAGTAACTGTTATTTATTTTATTAAAATAACTCATTACCTGTTGGTTGTATTAAAAAAAGTTTTGAACGAGTAACATCTTATTTTTCCTTAGATATCAAACTGACTCTGCGTTTTAACTTTTTATCCTAAAAGTAGTCTAAAAACAACATCTTCAACTGAGTATATATCCCATTATCGCATCATTTCCTGTGATAAAAAAGCCAAAGGAAAGGTGGCATTAATATTATATACTGTGTCTGTTTTTGATCCTTGCAGTACCAAACGAATGTTCTTGTGAAAGAAAAACAAAGTATTATTGGTCTATTGAGTTTAATGACAGAATATTTCCCGCCCACGAATGCTACGAAGTTTAAAGTCTTGTAACAGTTCAAAAAATTCAGATGAAATATTGAAACGAAGAAGCTTCGAGGAACAAATAGAGTGTGAAATATATGAGACAGGAGAAGGATGAGAGCAGGATGGTTCTTTCATTAACGTTACAGGACATGGAAATCCCAAATTAAATATTTTCCTTTCATAAAACTCTACAGCGTCCGTTGTAACATTCGAACGTTTCTCTTTCCGGCAAGTACAAAGCGAACTTCAGCAATTCTACTCGGCTACGTCTGCCATAGACAAAGAATATCCAACGCGTATGAAAGCAATAGCAAGAGCATCCTCATTAAATCTGTGCTGCCGAGCAATCAGCAGATCTGTCATCAGCACTCCTTTTATGGTGAAACTCCGACCCACGTTTCCCATTCTCATTACTCTTTCCATTGAGTAATCTTAAAACTGGTCCCGCCTTTCCGTATTAACTGCAAATCAGTCAGCGTAAGCGACTTTTTAAGAGGAAAGAGAGCGAATCTAAAGCAAGAAATATTCGTCTGGTTCTCGTCTAACGCGATTTATGTACGCGTTCGTTTCGCTACAAGCTTATGGTGTTGTGCCCAATTGTTTATAACTTGCAATATCGTTTCGATGACATTTATTAGCTGATAAATTATTGTACAAGAGGAATATCCTAATAAAAATCCAACCAACATCAGCGAAATCTATTTATCTGGTATCTAACGGAAAGGAACCCGTATAAAAATAAATCCCGCAATAAGTTCTAAAACAAATTAAAAATAATATCTGCCAGCTAAAATCCAACCAAGATCAATAAAATTCTATTCTTTCGAATCTAACCAACTCTGACTTATATACAGCACAATCTATTTCCGGTTTTGTCGAGGGAAATTTTGCCCGTACTAAAATTTCGAAGATCTCTATCTCGATATAACGACGAAATTACTCACTGACACTGTACCAACATAGATGCCCAAGTACAACGCACTTGCTTGTAACCATGCGTATTTACTCCTCTCTAACGCGTGTCTATTTTCGTGAAACGCGAGTTATTAGCAGAGTGGTGAACCAAGCCGACGATGCTGTGTGGCATTTGTTGTCTGCATGTAATAATAGTTCCCCTAACGATAATATTTGCCGCAACAAACAAGCGTACACCGAGCACGGGCGTCTTTAACTCAAGAACTCGGCCGGCAACCCTAGCGAAAACCTTGTTACCTCCATCAACGAAATATTAGAGTGGTCAGTAAATTCTTCAGGCTGCGTAAACTTCAGTCTCTCTCGTATTTTCCGGGCTCTTTCACAAACTGCAGGGAATTTTAGGGTCGACGAGTGTCTTTTACCGAGAAACGCTTTTTCCGAATAATCTAGGTTATCGTTGCAGTTGAAAACTTTGGTTTTCTTGCAGCGAGTAAGCTTCAATTAGAGGAAAATGTGGTTTTTAGAATAGAACGTAGGATGAAGTTCGTATTGTCGTGATTGTGGAAATATTCCCAATTATTCATTTATTCGTATATTTTGGAATAACGTAAGCGAGGAAATTTTGTGTAATTTTTTATATTCGATCATTTTTTATTAAAACGCGTATCCATATTCGAGGTAGAATATAAAAATACATGATAAAAACTGCGAATATGGAAATATTTGTAATTATAAATTTGTTGGAGTATCTTGAAATAATATAAGTTATTGTACTAGTTAGAAATCTGTGCAATTTTCCGGCATCGGGTAAGTAAAAGTAGGATCTAATTGAAGTGTGTTTTCCTAATTTCAGATGGAATGCAAAAATGCAAGATGAAGCTTGCGAAAATAAGGATATTTACAAAAATAATATAGTTAGAAAAGTAATATAATTTGTGTTACATGAGCACGATAACTAAATGAATAATGTGACGTAATCGTGAGAATATGGTAATTAAATAGGGAAATAGAAAATTCGAAAGAAATAAAGATAAATTTGCCTTGTAATAGTTTGCGATAAAGGTAACTAAACGAATTTATATCGTGACGATTCGCAGAATTTTTATTCTCAGTGGAACGAATAAATGTTTTAAAACAGTAAGTTAAGAGACTCGTTGAGATAGTAGAAGGAAAAGTGTGAATTACGCGTTAATGCTTGATCATCTGAAAGTTGTTGCCTGGTAGATAAGCTCATTTTGAATATTCAACGCGAGTTTGTTTATTAAAAAATTAGCTAGGCAAATTTTGGCGAGATTCTTGCAGATAGAACTTGAAACTTTGTTATTAAACCCTAATGTAACTAAATGTCGGTGAAACTTTGAAGTAAACGCGATATCCTCCTCGTCGAACTTTACGCACCCTTACCATCATGATCGTATATTACAGCAACTTACGTAAAACTAGGCAATGAGTAATAAACAAACAAGAATAAAATTTAATTTACTAGAATAATATTTAAATTGAGATTCTCCATTAATCGTTTTACGATTTTTTAAATTTCTCCCGCTATATACTATCTTAATCCTTCTTGCACAACGTTACATAGATACAATAATATTATTAGCAAGAAATGACGGAATAGTAGAAATATTGCAGCAGGTACCGTCATTTGTAAGTAGATATAGACACATTTGTTGGGTCTGCTACATTGTGATATTAATAGTAGATTCTCGAAACACGAGCTTTCTCCGAAAGAGAAAAGGTAAAGCGAAATTTGATATTCCCTGTTTATTACGTAATTCGTGACATACAATTGCAAAAAATAAATTATTTCAATCACATAGTTGCAAAGACAAAAGATAAGAACGAAAGTTACGAATAGTTGAAATCGGAAGAATAAAGTCGTGAAAATACAAAACGTTAGAGAAATAGAAAGATTATTACGCTACAATTACGTAAATAATAAATCGGGAAAATAAATAAATCGGACACATTGCGATTACGAGAGAAAAGAAAAATACAGAGATTAAATGCGAAAATGGAAGATGAGAAAATTGAGGTGACGAAGCTGCGCAAATTAAAAATCGCTGGAATAAAATACGATAGTAAGATAATTACAGAAATAAAAAAAAATTGCCAGGATACAATTAACTAAAAAACACTAACGGGAAAACACTTCAATAATTAAAATTTTCCGCGCATCTATGCGTTCTATATAGTACAAGAAATAACGCGCGAGATAAAATAACGAAGCCAAATATTTGACAATTTAACAAGCATAAAATAGCAGCCAGTGGTATCAATATTTATTAACCGAATTTCGAAAATTAGCTTTCGAATAATACTTCTAATTAATTCTCGGGTTGATTGAACGCCAACAAAGATTTATCCGGCACCGTACAACGATTGCTGTTAAATATTAATTAACGAGGCGCTTGACGTGAGTATTCCCGCATTAATAAAAATTGCTCTCATTATTATTATGCGCTAGTTCGAAGTTCAGTTGTATCTCGTTATCTCTGATTCGCCGTGTAACGAAGCACAAATACGAAACTTAATATTTATTCATACAGAGACGGTAAACCACATAACGTGACTACCCTCCTATTAATATATTCATTGTTAATACGCCAATAAATATTGTTCTTAATTTCTCTCGTAAATGACATGACAAATTTTTAAGAATATTCAAGACGCTACCATTAAATTCTTTTTTACATATATGTGTAATTTTCGAAATAAATTGAATGATATCAGAAATTTTTAAGAATATTCATAATGAGAAGATTAAATTTTTCTTATATAATTTGTAAAATAAATTGAATGATTTCATGGATTTTGGAAAATATCCAAAATAACGAATTTAAATTTTTTCTATATAATTTTTTTAATAAATCTGCAAGGTCACCTTCAACTACTTTATGCATAAATCTATAGTCTTTTTCCTAAATATATACCGCAAGTATATATAATATATAGTTTTATGCATAGTTTACTTAACAAAGTTAAACAGAGCAGTTAATGTCAAGGGTTAATACGAAGGGGTTGCATCGCTATTTCTGAAACCTACTTTAAGGATTAATCAAGCTCTTCCACTGTGTCTATTGCAAATTCAAATTCGATAAGAATATTTTCTAATATCAACGACACTCCTTCCTATTATCATTTGAATGTCTCACTTTATTAAAACGGATGATATTATTTATGCAACTGGCCCCTGTTGGACATTTATTATGCGTGCGTAAGTCCAACATCGTGCTAAAGCTTACGCGGTTTATAAATACTTAGCTAAGCTTGAATATTCAACGTCTTTCCATCCTACGACTATTTCCGTATCGAAAACATGATTTGCGTATTATCTAGATGACTAATAGACTTTGCATGATAAGCTTGGGCAATTACAACGTGGACAATTATTCAGAAAAAATTCTATACTTTTAAGAAAGGGACCTTCTTTAAGCTTGAAGCTACCTAAAAATAATTGAAGGAATTAATTACACAGTATTAGTTTTAAAGGTGCACTTCATATACGAAAATATCAATATTAATGAACTTCATAAAGTATTACTTAATCATCAAAAGAAGAACCTTATTTACTAGTAATTTTAATAATTATCCATCTAATCTAATCTCTCTAAATATTCATGAACTTCATATAGTATTAGCTGATATCGTTAAAAAAATCTACTCATAATTAGAATAATCGTTAATCTAATCTAACCTAACCCTACCTAACCTAGCATTCACTACGATGGTAAATGGATCACATCGATTGCAAGGATAAGCAAAGAGGTTCTGTTCTGTATGTATTTGTTATACATACGATCACATGTGTGCGATTAAAAAGTTAAAAAAAAGAGGGGGGGGCCAGATCGTTATAATCTAACTGCAGGTAACAAAAATGGAGAAAAATGGAGCTGGGAAAAAGTTTGAGCGCATTTCCTTCGTTGTAAATTACGGTCCACGGGATTTTTAAAGAGCGCCGCGGCCGCGATATATTTCATTTCCTAGTGAAAGGAAGAAAGTTGCGTAAATGTCGGCACAGCCACGGGCAAAAAGAAGCTTAACGCCCGGCAACTTTTGTAATTACGAGTGTCGTCGAAAAAGAAAAATCCCGCCGCGAGGAAAACAACGGGTCAACTCGATTAAACGTTTCGCGGTGATACGAAAAAAATCGGATAAAGTCCTCTTTTATTTCTCCTTAACAACTATCAATTTAGATACTCCTTTTTATCCACGTTAGATACTAAACCAAATTTTCCCGCCCTTTCCGCGACTTTCCATTCATTGGTTAATTTTTTTTTTTTTTTTTAATTGAATTTTGGGAACTAACTTTTGAACTATATATTTTTAAGGATTTAAGTCAATTGTAGAAATTATTATTTTTATACTATTTATGTATTTAGTCATTATAAGTCATTACAGCACTCGGGATATTTCCAATTTCTCTGAATAAATTATAGAAACAATTTACAAGTGAAAATAAGCAAAATAATTCATATGAAGTCTTAATGTAAACACTTCGTTGCAAAGTCATGGTACGTAGTAATAGATTCTATATTGTGGAATACGAATAATTATGTTTACTTTATAATTGGTAAAATTAAGTTCTGATGTTAAAATATTACGGTACGTCAACATAAACTTGAGAACAACGTTGTATAACATGTATTACATGCCTAGTGTTTTATGAATTTAAGTTTCTATAATTTGTTATATTAATTCGTCACATGTAGTTGCTTCTAAAAATTGGAAACAACTTGTATATGTCTAGTAAATCTAGGATAAAAATCTTCGATTAATTGTAAAATAAAAATTAAAACTGCATGTGCAAGTAAATTACACAAGAGAGTTCGTGCTGTAAATTACAAATAATAATAAATCTAATAACGATACCTGTAATAAGTAATTGAAATAAGAACATTAATTCCGATGGCATAAACAAATATATATTATAGCTGGTTATGGTATCAAAAAGTATAAAAATACTAGAATAAAAAACAAATATTTTTGTACTATGCTATTATGAAAATAAAATTGGATATCGTTACCCGTTAAATAATTCTCACAAATGTCATGTATGAACAAAATCACGATTGAATATTCCGGAATAACTTTCGTGTTTATATTCCTCGTCTCGATATCCTCTATACGAAGCAGTATAGCACACGTGTATATTACGTGGCCTAACAACACATCACCTACCTCGACAAAAACATAACACGTGAACACTTGTTTATACCATCGAGTCAACCTCGAAAAAAAATCTAACCTCTGTTACCGTGGCAAGTCACAATTTTAGATTAACTGCGTCGTCAGTCTCCGAAACTACGCTATCAAATAATTTATGTACAAAACAAAACACCGTAGATACGTTACGTGAGGATTCGTTCGATCCTAGTCACGTGACTACGGTTCGAAATCAATGGCAGCTGAGATCTTTCGACTTTATTCGCGTAAAACGCGTCACCGCGATTCGATCGATACTGGCGGCATACCGATAAATAAAAGACATCGTACGAAAGAAACTGACAAATAGATAAAGTTAAGAAAAGTAAAACTGATATTAGACTTGCCAATGAAGGTTAATCCAGCGTGTCGATGAACGTGTAGAAGACCACCACTACGACGACCACGACGACGACAACGACGACGGTGAAACACTGATTGATCGACTTTTGACTCGACAACGTGGCAATCGAATAAGTTCGCCAGGTTGTGGTGTCGGTGGATGGGTCGATTGGGTTAGGTCGGTCGGTCGGTCGGTGGTAAAAGAGAAGAGAGAAAGAGAGAGAGAGAGAGAAAGAACAGGTATAGGTTCTGGACCTGGATGATGGTACGTGGTGTAACAGGGCCGGGGGCTGACGCGACACTGTTCGCGGGCGCGTATACACGCGCGCTTCATGCGCATCCTGCTCGCGCATCCGGCTGCATCATGTGCGCCGACCGATATAGCCAATCCCGGAACAGGGATAAAGGACGAGAGGGAAACTCGAATTTCCAAACTAGAGGGATGGTCTATCGCGCGCCAAATTTCAAATAATATACTTCTATATGACATAAATTATTCTATTATATAATGGAGCACGGAAGAATGTTTACAGTATAAATAATACGGAAAACTCTACAGTTGCGGAAATAATATTTATCATTATAAAATACAATTAAATTATAAATAGATATAATATAGATGACTGTTATCGATACAGTAAAAAATGTTTAATACAATAAAATTACTATTAGTGTAGTATAGTTATTATATATAAGTATAAATTCCAAACTTTCTCTTATCTGCCACGATACCAATTACTATTATGTATTCATATTACAGTATATTTTATTTATATAAATTATATGACTTCTTTCAGGCATAAGGTTTTAATACAACGGAAGACTATAGTTACACAGAAATTAATTACATGCTTTTTCTTCTCCTTCTCTTGAACTTGTATTAGTCTATGACAAAACGAACAGAATGGGATATATTATAAACCACTTTGCTTCGAATTATCTTAACGTTTCAAGGCGCACTGATAAAATATTTCACTGCACATACATAAATACTAAAAAGCCGAGGTACTGTTTATTCTACTATGCACCAAAGAAATACGATGTCATATCAAAATCACACTAAAAAATATCCCACGACAAATTCTATTTTATTGCTACGTTAATTTATACTAAATTAAACCAACTAGCTAACAGTAATCGTATTAGAAAAACTTCCATTAAATTCCTGACGTGAAATTGATAAAATATGTGTCGCAGCAATTCTTTCTATAAAAATACACTTCCATTTTCCACAGTTGTGGCTTTCGATCAAACAGGAAGATACGAGGATAAGATAGAACAAACAGGACCGAATGCAACGTATATAAATGCAAAAGCAACGTAGGTTGGTCGAAATTATCTCGAAAAAGCTGACCAATATATCCATGTTGCAACGTTAATGCTGAATTGTCAAAGTACGAGAGACCAGAGACAGGAAGGAAAGATTATGACGCCTGTGAACTTTGGCCAGCGGAATCTCGATTAAGATCAACAGAGGAGGTCGGTCGCAACAGGTGAGGTCGCACGCTTCGCAGGAACACCGTGATCTTCCTTTCGATGTGCATACAGTTCGACTCTCTGTTACGCGATAAAACTTCGCTGCAAAGGGAAACAAGATTGAGATAATATTTTTCGGAATACCAAGCTCGTCCCTTGTCTCTATAAAGTAACATCTCGTGAAAATTTCAGATCTTTTTAGAATGATATTTTGTGGCTGCTTTAGGTTACTGGAGACTAAAAGCTGGGGAAGTTTTGTAGAGGTATTACGTGAAAATTTCAGATTTCTTTGGAATGACAGTTTACAAACGTTCCAGCTTTCCTTCAAATAAAACTTTATAAATATTTGATACATACTTCTACGTAAAATTCGAAAGGATTTGATAGTTTTACCTGTAGCTTCCATTTCTTACACTGTGAAACGTTATAAAAGTTTCGAATCCTCTCCACGTGAAATTTGACGAATCTGACATTTCTTTATGTCTTCACCTATTCTATCTGTCTCCTTTTAGACGTTTTTTTCTTAAAAAAATTAATACCTACAATGATCCATAGAATCACTGTTTTAATAAATTCATTTTTATCGATAAGACGGTTGTAAAAATTGCAAGTACCTTTGTTAAATGAAAGAACATATCTTTTTCAATGACGTAGGATGGCATGCAAGATGCACAAACAGCCTGTAGGTAGGAAGTTCTCAGAGTTATGAGAGAAACATTCTAGTACTCTAGAGATTCTTTACTTTGCATTTTTGCCAAACATAAGGTAGCCTTGACGGATTATTCCGGCGGGAAGCCGGCGGGGTAAAGAAAACGGGAATATTTGTTGGCCGATAGCGCAAATGCAAAAACTTTTGAAATGGAAGCACGATATGAAATCTCATATTTATCCTGATTTTCTGCTTTTCAAGCACGCACATCAACGTCTACTTTCGTAAAACTAACATGAAAGAACAAAAGATATTAGATGCATCTACCCTGTCCATTTTTGACTGTACCGATATCACAAGTATAATTTGCCAGTCTATTAAACGATAAAAAGGAATAAATTATTATCGATGGAACAGTTTTTTATAAAGCAAACAAAAGCATTAAAATTATTCGTCCATTTACAATCGTTAAAAGCATGATTCTAACATAAATCTGGCATCAATTTTCTACAGATTTTAATACTCTATAATACAGAAATACAGGAAATAAATCAGAGTATATCATACTCGATATAAACAAAATGGAGCACGATGAACCAAATAAAACTGCTAGGTAATAAAAATATCCGTTCATTGTCAGTCGCTAAAAGTACAGTCCTATCATAAATCTTTCATTAATTTCCTATAGATTTAATATACTAAAATATTATAAAAAAATCAAACCATATCATACTCAGACTAGCACAAAAAGATTGATAAAGGTTCGTTCATTCATCTACCTACGCTTGTTAAAGGTAAAATCCTCTGAAACAAATTCGGGTGAAAATTTTTCAATCGCTGAAATGTGGTCCCTTTGCAAATACGCTTGCATCGAACAGAGGCGGTGTAAATCGAGACATACCCTGGAGAGCGACTGAACGAAGGGATAAGAAAGAAGAGAAGGAAGCAAGAGCGTGAGATCGTCAGGAAAACAAGGCAAACGCGAAAGCGTGGTTCCCTGGCAACAGGTGAGAGAGTCGGGCGACGAAAAAGGCACGTAACTTTTCGCTAGGTCGGCTTTCCACGGGCCTGAATATCGATGCCCGATTCCTAGTACCTATCGTTCCCTGAACCTGCTAAAACTTCCACGCTCTTCTGGTCCACGACTTTTAACGGTTAACTTCTCTATTCTTTTTTTTACCTCGGCCGTAAAATAAGAAGAACACGAGTAAGCATATCGGAAAAGCGGCTACTTTGTGTTCGCTGATATGCTTTGAAAATGGAAAACGTCGCCCATGAATGACTTGTTAAAATACGTTCATTATCGAAAATGGCGTGTACGTGACAAGCCGATTTTCACAACGGAATAATACCAAGGTAAATTTTGATAATATTAAATCGCTGGTAAATTACGAGGACTAGAAGAAATCTATATTATATATACATTTTGTTTAAAATTATTATTTAGGCTGATAGATAATCCTCGTATTATTATTGGTATATCATGTTTTAACACATCTGTTGTTCAGTTATGTTTCTCTTTCTCAGCTATAAGCTTGTATGAAAAGTTGATATCATAGATACGAGTAAGTTGATATTTTGCTAATTATTTTGACGATATCGACTAGTTTTCTGCATCGAATTCTACGTTTAATGTTAAGAGCTTTAAACTAGTTCTATAATCTCATTAATATATGCAGTTTTGTATAATGAGACTATTATAACAACTTTTACATTAACATTTTATATTAAGCTTTCATATACTAAGGTGTAAACATTATTGTTTCCACATCTTGTATTTCCTTTTTATTATTTTCTGACGTCTATTCCTTTATTGCTACTATTTTAGATATTATTTAGTTAACCTATGATGAGAATTTTATGATACAATTGTAATTGCTTTAACGTCAGTACATTCTAAACTTGTTCTACTATTTTATTTTCCTAATACATTTGCTCCTTTAACGTAATTCGGATATAATAAGAGGAATATATAAATAATATTTATATAAATATAAAAAAGTTTCAAATATTCTTGAAAACATGGTAGAAGTATAAAAAGGTAAATGAAAAGTATCGGACTGCTAATAACAATAAATACCACCGTATTTGTCAACAATGTAACGCCAGTCTCCCTGTTATTTCTCTCTATCCAATTGATTATTTAAATCGATATTTAACCCTGATGCGACATAATCTAAAAATCCATGAAGAAATATCAAAATATTGGTACGATATAAAAATATCAATTTTATTTACAACATCATTCCACTTGAAGAAAATATCAAGTAAACGGTGCATGACATTTTGATTGAATTCTAAAATCCTTGATTCAGAAATGTGTGTCAACTCCAGTAACCTTTGAACTTTGAAACTTGCTCGTCGTCCATTAAAATCTGTAATCACGTTTATGCGAAAAACGAAATTCAATTTAAACATTTTTCCTACGTTAAAGTCATATGTGTGTAACATTACGCTTCGTTTCGGAGGATGAAATTTCTATCATTAAAATATATGAAACTTCCCAATATTCATAAGTTATCAAAATGTAAGCATTTTTTAATCCTATTTCACTGCTGAGTTAAAGAATATTAAAAATTAATAAGAACATCAATTATTTCATTTTCTTGAGTTTCATCCTTAGAAGCAACTCGACTCCTTTAAATTGCCAACAATACAATACAATGAAGGCTATTAAATTCCGAGATTCATTCGTAGAAACAATATCTTCTTACGGTAATCTGTGCAATCCCTGTTGAATCGTTCCGCGTTTTTCATAATTTGATTTCAACGATATCCTTTAACGCTATTTTTACCTCCGATCTCTGATCTCATCATTCGTAGCTCACCTTTATCTTCGAAGAAATAAGTAATATAGCATTACGTTCTCTGTGCAGTCGCCGTATAATGAAATTGAATTATCGTGACCAATTTAGATATAGATAACCTGGAAAATTCTTTGATATTTCATTAAAACAGATTTCCTCGACCTACTCTTTTTCCTCTTCCTCCGCAATCTACACGAGAATTTAAACCAGCAAATCTCTAAACAAACAAAGAATACTACAATGCTTGATACAAGCGAAGCACCTCATTAACACCCTAACACGAGAATCCCAGTGAAATCCAAAAGAAGAGCAAACCACATCCCATAAACGTTCCAACTAACCACGAAATCCACTCACCCAGACCTCGACCACATTCGCTTCATTGCCGAACCCTAAACGGCTACAAATTACAGTAGCGTCGAATAAGAAGAGAAATGTGCTGGTGGTCAAGAATCCTGGCTATATCATGAAAACAAAGAGAGTAAAAATGAAGAAGACGAGAAAAGAAAAAGAGAAACGAAATATTTGACATCCGAAAGAGCGTTCACCCTCTTGACGCGAACCGAAACGTTGACGAAACGTCGGGACAAAACACATACAGATAATAAAAACACGATTCGAGAACCATAAAATACGTTAGCTAATCATCGCGAAAGTTAAAAATCGAGAAGACTAAAGGACGTCGAAAGGCTCGCTAAGAGTAGAGAGCGAAGAACACGTGACAAGTACATAGGTTCACACGTGCGCGTGTATCAACGCGGACATTAAAGAGCCTCTCGCAATATCGGAGGAGGCACAAGGACAGAGAGCGAGCGGGCCAGGACCTAGAGGATACGGAGAGTGTAATGTAAACTAATTAGCAACGAGTCTACGGCAATTAAGGACGCTGGAGTGCCTCGCGCTTGATGCTCCGCCAACAGGTCGTGCCAGACAGCAACCAGCCATTGTCGACCATGCCACTGCGATGTATTCGAGAACACCACCGAGAACACGAGAAACCGTGGTCCGATGCGACGACAGCTACTTTTCAGGGGAAATTTTGGTTTAAAAAAGCGCAAACCGGACCGTTTTGACTGGTCCTGATATTCCGAGTAATTTAACTTCTACGTGTGCATAAAGGCTCGTTCATTTTAGTTTTCAGTTTGATGATAAATAAAGAAATATATATAATTACAATTTGTGTAGGACTTTATAGAACATTGTTATTAACACTATTAGTTGGAAACGTTTAAGCCATAATATACACCGTGTTGTCGATGAAGATTCTGCTGTACGCTGATCACAATGTTGCTTAGGAGATCGATGAAATCGATGAGTTGTTTTGTCTATAGTTAGGAAAATTTCTGCGAGGATTGACGAAGATTAAGACGAGAGTAGGATGCAAACGATTTAAGGTACATCTTTTAGAGAGAAGGTAATTTAACAAACAAATTACCAAACGTCCCATAAAACATAGGAAACATCTGTATAAGGGTAGCAAACACTCCATCAACATCAGGTTTAACAGCCCTCTTACGCGTCTAAAGTCCTATAAACCCTGGCTCCTATTCCTATCTAGCTACCGATCTCAATCACAGCTCGTAACCCCAAATCGACCTGTCGTTTGCCTTCGGGAACCGCCCTCCACGCACCGTTCTACTCACGTGACTTAAAAGGGTTGCTAGTGACTTGGCCCATTACTTTCGATCCAACCCCTTTACCCTTTGCTTCTTATTACGACTAACGTGTGTCATCGTCGATACCAAAGAGACAGGCGACACGCGCCGCTATTTCTATGATAATTGCAATATATAGGTGCAATATATATATAGGTAATTACATATATAGAGTGTGCTATTTAACACAGCATTCCTAGAGCATCCGATTTCAACTGGATATTTGAACGTAACAAATTTTAACAAACCAGCACGAGTACATATTCTTACAATTCTGCAGATTGAATTTTATGAGAAGATTATCGGAGGTCCATAATGAAATATGATTTAGGTTTCCTTGTAAATGGACTGTCGATATTTATACAAATTCATACTCGTACGAACATGATTAAAAACATCGAAGCCAAATGAAAAATTACGCCATCCACTAAATATTACAACGAATGCTGTACATTGAATATTTTTAGCATTTTTGTGTATCATATGGTTTCTATTTAATGCGGAACGTGTCCCATTACTATGGAAATTACTAAAAAATGGGACCCAGATAAAAGACTGTTCCACTACCTAAAAAAATTACAACGAATGCTATATCTACCATATTTTACATATTTTGTGTATTACGGGTAATATTATCGCGATTTATTTTGCAATTACAAGATTAAGGATTTTTATGCGAATTCGTATTCTCGTTAAACATAATTAATAAAGATAAGGTCTCGATAGAAAATTATCTCATCTATTAAGCACTACACAAAGCACTATACCTTGAATATTCTTTATGCTGCTTTTTCTATTACATCCATTCTGCGCAATGATGCGCTTCCAAATTTCCTGCGAATGCATAGAAGTCCATAATCTAGCGTATTACACACAGCATCCATTTATGCTTATTGTAAGCGTACCAAGTGGCCCGTGACTTACGAACGCTGGTGTACACGATCGACGATCATGTTCCCTTATATGGTGGTGCCCACGGGACGTTATACGTCGTGTTATCGACGTACAAAGCGGCTCGAGCTGCCGGCAATCAGACTAACGGGACGCGGATCAGAGTTTGGCTGCGCCGGGGGGCGCAACACGATAATAGGAAAACGCTAAATCGGGAAATTACGCTCGTCCTCCGTACGTCTGCCACACACCTGCCTGATCGATCCTGCAACGCAATTATAGCGAATGAGACACCAGTCGAGAGCCACCACCGAAAATCGCTACCGAAACGCTTGTGGATTTCCTGCCTCGGACCCTTCAGCTCGTTTGCGCGTAGGAGTCGAAGGGGGTTGAAAGGCGTTTGTTCTCTGCGTGGTTAATTGTCAGAATGGGTTGATACAAGAGAAAGTTGTTGAATTGTGAACGGCGTAAAGCAGCGGATACAAAGGATAACGAGTCGAAGTAAGTTTCAATTAATAAATATTTACCGACTTCAAAAACGAATTTTCAGCGCCACCACCGTCACGACATCCGACCGCCAAGGGTTAGAATCTTCCGTAAGTGCGTGAATACCTCAAGCTGGATTTACACCTGTTTAATCGCTGGATCAAGCGATTATATCCCAGTGGTTTGACTGGAAATCGGTCGATACCTTCATCGCTTTTGTACCGTTGAAAGTGGTAAACTGTAGTTGCAGTGATTTTACGCAAAAAAAAAGGAAAAGGATAAAAGAATGGTACGCGTCAGTCAGCACCGGATAGCCAGTTCGTGAGAATTGTTTGCGTTATTTCAGTTGTAACCCAATGCTGGATTGAATCATTGGACTGGAATGCTACAGGACCAATGTAAACGCAGCGTCAACCTATTCATAATACTCGCTGAAACATCGGAAAATTACAATTTCCGGAAATATCAACATCCATCATCGACCTAATTTAGATCTCAAAATCTCCAAACCTCGACGATCAACTTCGTTAACGTTGCAGGATGGGCAGGGGTGGGGTGTGTTTAAAAGCGCTCGAGAATGCCCTGGCGAAATTCTCATAAGTTCCGTGAACGTTTCGCGAAGAAATATCCGGCAGCGTTTGATCAAACAAAGATCTCTGACGGCAATTGACGAGGGAAGGAAGCGCAATATTCCTTAAAAACTCGGACCCGAAGGGGGATAAATGTTTCTCGTTAGCAAATAAAGGGCGTCAGATTCCGTGGTGCCGAGCGTTGGAGGGAGAAATAGCGGGGGTCGAAAGGGGGCGGCGGAAGGGGGACAATTTGTAAACTAAAAGTATCGATCGATTCAGCGCCGGCTTCGAGGACTTCTCTCTCTCTCTCTCCCTCTCGTCTGGCGGCTTTAACCTCGCGGTTAATAAGGACTTCATTAAGTTAGCGTGATCCGGAGGGGGTGGAAAGTAGGAGAGCAAGTAGGGGGTGGGTGATAAACCAGAGTAAGAGGATGGAGAAACTCGAGAGAGACGAGTGAGATTGCACGGATTTCGCAGATTATATCGCGAAATTGGCTAACCGAGACCGGCCGGCCGGGTAATCGTGGGCAAATTTGTGGAAAACTCGACATTACAAATTGGAAATAAGAGGAACGACGTTACTCGGCCAAGGAAACCCTCTTAAAAATTAATCCGCGGTTATGGGACTTCCGACTGACGTCCGCGGCCTGGCCTCGTGGCTCGCGACAACGAACGGGTCCGGGGATTAAAATTTGATTGCGCGGTTAAACGTGAAATTAAAAGCGAGAGCTCGACTGTGCGTGCAGCAATGAATTGGATGAAGTTTTGATAGATTTCTGAGGGGAGCTCTGCTATGTTAATTTAGTGACGATTATTTCCGGTCTTTTTACCGTGAAATATAATAATATCGGAGATACTGATATGGCGTGCTACGATTTTATTGTACTGTGTGCGTTGGAGAAGCACGAGAAAGAATATCTTTATTTCTCACGTTTTATGGCAAAATCGTAAATGACGCTATTAGTTAATTTATTTTTTAAAAATGTTTGCTGAATCAAAGAATTGGTAAATATTTGCGTGATTCACATTTGTGAAATTATACTCGTGTATATATAGAGAGACATGGTGTTATAAAATTTAGTTTGACCGCGACGAGTGTCTGGTCTGAACTGTCCATTTCTACTTCCAGTCTTGCGACTCGTATTTCATCCACATTTTTATTGCATGAATAAATTGAATATGAATTAAATGTAGCTTATATCTTCATATTATTCTAAAATTCTCTGAATATTATTCTAATATTATTCTTAATGTTATCTTGATACTGTTTATTCTTACTATTACATAACAAATAATTCACGATTATTCTTCTCTTTAAATATAACATATCTTGATATACGTACCATTATCCTTACATCCACTATTTGCTATAATTTATTTTACCAATTCATTTCCTTACCACAATTCGTTATCTAAAACAATTTCCTCTTCCATTGGAAAAATAATTCGTAAAATCATACATCAATTTATAAACTGTAATTATTCTTAATCCCATTATAAAACATCATCTTTGAAAATATTCGCAAAAATAGAAAGAGCAAATGAATCATAACTTATCGATAACAAGAAGGGAGCAACTAAAAAAGGTCATCAACCGCGGATATAATATTTTCAGTCGATTAAATAAATAATTCGGTGGAATTCTCTCTTTCTGTCTCTGCCGCGAAAGGCAATCGATTTCGACCGGAAGCTGCAGGAGAACTTTCCTGACCGGCCAATAATTGTGTGCTTTGTTCTTTGAATTTCACGACGCTTTTCACCCTCTCTCCTACGTCTGGTCCACCGTTTTATCGCCGCCAGGACACCGTTTTACGTAATTCCGTCATTTCCCAACTCCATCCGGGTGAAATATGAAGAATCACGAACTTTCAATTCTACTTTCCGCATTATCTCCACAGCGAAGACTTTCGATCTTCGATCAGAGCCAGCGTTATTAACGTCGCGATTCCACTTCGTCGCAGATTAATGGATTCTTGTTTGTCTATCGGACCTCGTTCAACGCTTTCGCCTTCCATCTATCGTCTTCGTGGGTTCTCACGGGCTACCTTCGTAGAACATTTTTAATTAAGATCACGCGAAAAGTGTGCACGGATACCTCTACAGATATATATACATATCACAGGGGAAAATGGACCTGGAATTTGTTAAAAGTGGAATTTATCACGGAAGAAATAGTTGCGAGAACGTGAGGTGTTTGTATAGTGTCATGTGTTGTGACAGAGTTGGACAAACGTTATTATATTTCTAATAATTAGTATAATTTCTAATAATTTCTAGTAATCTAAAATTGCGGATTTTCATGCGCTTGTAGGAAATTCGAAAGTGCAAAATTGAACAGAGTGCACGTAAAGTTTATAAAGAAAGAATTGTGAATTCATTTTGCAAAGTTATAGTGTCTTCTTATAATTCTAAAATACAGAATTCTAAATAAATTCTAAATAATTCTAAAATAAAGTTCCAAAATTTTAAATAAAGAAAGAATTGTGAATTCATTTTGCAAAGTTATAGTGTCTTCTTATAATTCTAAAATACAGAATTCTAAATAAATTCTAAATAATTCTAAAATAAAGTTCCAAAATTTTAAATAAAGAAACAATTGTGAATTCATTTTGCAAAGTTATAGTGTCTTCTTATGATTCTTTCTTTGTAAACTTTACGTGCATTCTGTTCACTTTTGCACTTTCGAATTTCCTACAAGCGCATGAAAATCCGCAATTTTGGATTACAGGAAATTATTAGAAATTATACCAATTATTAGAAATATAATAACTTTCAATATGAGCAATGAACAAGTGTAATATATGGCACATAATAGACGACAATTATCGTTCCCAAAAAGAAATTTTGGTGTGAAACTTGCTAAAATTCATTAGTGTACAAATCTTAAACTTAGAATAGAAATAGTGCTTTTGTATAATATTTGGGAAATGAAACTATTTTCTATCGAGGTTCTACGTTTCGAAATATATTCTCTAAAATATTAATTTACACAGAAACCGGTAGTCTGTCAATAATGCATGAATAAAAGATCAGTAAGTTTGATTCGATTATAACGAATAATTAAATAGAAATTGAATATCGAATAGAAATTGATTTTCTCTGCTGCTTTTAAATTTGAATATTCTATCCCACCCCAAAAACTCAAATCGGCCTATCTTTATCACAGTGAATTAATAAACAATCATACGTTACTTGTAAATGATGAATAAGATAATATTATTCGTTCTTTCATTCGTTATTCGAAACTTACAAATAAAATGGTCGAACAAAATTTCTCTCCTCGATGGATTTTGTCCAGGAACAAACTTTATCTCTTATCAAATGGACGATGTCTATGCCTGTACGTATCAGATGATTCGTTAGAAGAACGTATTCTCTAGCGTGAAAGATGGAATGCAAATTTCTGCTTCAGAATAAACCAACAGTGATAAATATTTCAAATGTTCGTGTAAAATAATAATCAGATAATAATATGAAGCAACAAAATAGTAATATAAAAATTGGTATAAAGAAAATATAATAAGGAAAATTACACTGTGAATTGTGGTATTTTTTCAGAAATCAGAAAATAAGCAATGGAGTGATTAGCATAAACGATCTTTGATCACAGTATTTTCGAATGGTATAATTCCAGACGCACGCTCAGCATCCAGATGCCCGTGTAAACGAATTAACCGCGGCGACAAACAATTTAATTCACTTGGCGGAACTGTACCAACGTCGCCACTACACCGACTCCATCTAATTAACTTATCTTAACATCAGAATGCAGTTACGATCAAACGAGGTACACGCGAGATTGCGCGCCCCTTAAAATTACGTAAGTAACTTATGATTATTAGAACTTTTAGCACCCCTCATCCGTGAACCATGAAACTTCGACGTTCTCCTGGGATCCGGTTAAATAAGTCGGAAGAGAAATTCCTGAATCGTCGCTTTACGACGCGTTCAGTAATTATTTTGATAGAGTTCATTGCAGAAGGAAGCAAGATAGAATATGGAAAATTCATAATCATTTATTATGAAAAATAGAAGACTATAATTATTTAATAGGAATTGCAGACTTAAAATAAAGTTATAAAAATTCTTTTTTTTTCTACTAATCTTCTCAAGTTTTTAATTATTTCTATCACGAATACAAGATTCACAATACAGATACGATAAAATTTTGTAGCAAGTTGGAAAAATAGAATGTGTTTATTAAGAATTTATCAGAATTTATAAAAATAGATATCAAAATTTTATCGTATGCGATTTTCCTTTGAATCTTAGTTCATTCGTTCTAAGTAGAAATTTATGAAAATTTCATATAGGAAATATCCATATCTTTTGATATCGCGTAGTTTCGTTCAATGCATTCAAAAGGCAAGAAGGAGCAAATATTAAAACAATGATGCTAAAAACTGACAGCTTTACGTTCCTCGAGGGAAGTTTCTCTATTAGGCGGCTGTCTTATTGCGTCATGGTGGTAAAGGTTAACTTTACAGGAGTTAAACTAAGAACCTACATTTCATTTTACTTTTTGCAATAATCTTCATTTTATAACCAGCAACTTCGTAAAGAGAATTGGTGGCTAAAAGCTTTTTTAACCCTGCAAACTTCACACACTCAGCCAACCTTATACTCCCGGGTGCAATTTTCTGCAATTTCCTTTTCTTCACAGTGCATGGAAAACACAAACAGAATCCTTCATAAATCAACGTTATTTACGTACTTGTATTTTCAAGAACAATCATAATGCTAAAGTATAAGGTCGAAGATTATGGAATGTTATAAACCAAGGATTTTAAACTGTACACTAAAAATCTTAAAAACATGTAAACTTGAAGACAAGAATTCAGAAATCAATATAGCATTTCTATATTATTTGAGAATCGTGTAAATTAGTAAATTTGAAGATCCAAATTCATACTTCAATGTATTTGTCGTTATATCCCAAGAATTTCAGAAACGCTGCCCAATAACATTAAAAACTAAGAAATTTCAAAGTTCAATTCCATAGTTCAACGTGTTTCCTATTAAACTTCAAGAATTTAAAAAAGCGTAGTTTACGAATTTATCAAAAGTCCAAATTCATAGCTCAATGTATTCCTTGCTGGATCTCAACAATGTGGAAAACGTAGTACAAGAATTTATCAGAAGTTCAATCTCACAGCTCGGTGTATTTCTTGTTGGACTTGAAGAATTTAACAAACATAGTCTACGAACCTTATCAAAAGTTAAAATTCGTAGCTCAATGTAAATCTTCTTAGACCTCGGGAATTTAAAACCTTATTCCGAGAACCTTGTCAATACTTCAGATTCACAGATCGCTGTATTTCCTGTTAAACGCCAAGAATTGAAAAAACATGCTGTGAGAATCTCATCGAGAGCTCAGGTTCACAACTCAATGTATCTCTTCGTCGAACACGAAGAATTTAAAAAATGTAGTCCAGGAACCTGACACACCACTGGATTCAGCAATTCAAATACCTATCTTAATGAATTTTTCCTTGGATCCCAAGGAATTACACCTACATATACGCGTACATTCTTCAGCCAATCTGAAAACCCAGGAACCTAGACGAAAACCAACATGGTCACCACGACCGTTTCGTTTTCCCTCGGCCATGGAAGCAAAGATCGGGAAAGTTGAGAGCCAGAAACGATTCATTCCATTGCAGCACCCTATTAAGCTCGGTTTATCGTGCATATCCGTATTTGTGCAAGTAGTAATATCGTGGTTTGGTCGGGCCGGATGGAAGCAAGAGACGGAAGGGGAAGAGGAGCAGCATTATTTCACACATGCCTGTTCGCTTAGACCTGAAAACGGACTGTACACGGCCAGGTCAGGGACTGTACCGTCTGCCTCTCCAATCTGCAGGCTATTGTGACACTCCTCTAGTTCTCTGACTCCCTCTTTCCATCCCCTTTTTCTTCGACCGTGCCCCCTTCCGTACTCTACCCTCGCCTCTTCACCCCGCTTTACTTCTGCACCAACCTCTTCTTCGCCGCCCCCTACGAGTTCTTCTTTCGCTACCCTTCCTTTTCTCTTCTTCTGTCGTCGCTTGGCTATGAGAGGAGCGTGCATACCGGGCCACACTTTGCCACCAGACGGCCTGCTCCCTTTTCTCCTAGTCCGGGAGACTTCGCGTCAACGCGGACATTATTTACGGTTTCCTTTCCGAATGTATTCCGGCATCCTCCGTGTCTCGAGACGCGAGTGACGTCAGTTTTGCTTTGGATTTGCAGTCAATGCGAACGGCCGAGCAACTTTGGTTCAAAGTTTCAAAGTTTCACGCGTGTTTTGGCGGTATGGTTCATTTTCCAGAGAAATATATTCGCGCCGGATTACAATTGACACGCGATCCTAACTGAACTTTGGGTCTTCCCATAAGTAACGTGGCTTGCCGGAGGAACAAGTTTCGAACAATGAAAATCGTTACTGGAGGATTTTTGTAAAATTGAAATGGGACACTGAACGGGGCGAGGTGAAGAATTATAAAAATTCATCGATAATTAATCGTCAATATTTTCTTTCCTTCTTTCACGTAGTATACGCTGAGCACAATTTTGTGCTATCGTCTTAAACGTTTAAAAAGGAGGATCATGAAGTTCATTAAGTTTGTACTATATGATTCTTACTTGGTTATTTCGCGAAAAATAAGATTGCTGATCTATGAACTTGCAATGTGAACCTTTAAGTTTATTAATATTAATAGGATTTAATATAACTTTTAGCCGGTGTTCTTCTAAATTCTCGAAATTTAACCTGATACAAATACGTCAAATATTATAGCACGTTAAATCAAGATATTATTTTCAATCTAACAATGATGCTATGAATAAAATATCATTCGAGACACAAATTAAATTAAATTCGAATCACAATTTCAACAAGAAACAAAAATGTTGCTGACGAAACTTAAAGCCACGGAGGTTTAAAGTGTCCAAGAATGTTTATGATAGCGAATAGAATATATAAAAGGCAGATTCCTCGAGTTGATGGTGTTCCATATCTATTTCTACTTTGCGTACCGCAGAATTGACACAGTCGAATTTTGCCGTATCAATCGACGAGCTTTTTGCCCGTTTGTCTATGGTCGCGTCACGTGCGCACCAATTGCCCCATCGCCACATGATAAACGACGGAGAAATTTCCACGCTGACGACCGTGCATCGATGGGGTCCCATTTGTCACGGAAACCTCATCTTTTTTCAACAACACCGGTTTTCCATCCGAATGGCTTGTTGCCATTCGCTGCAGCAACAGAAATTGCTCTTTACAAGTCACGAGCTCTGTTTCCATTGAAACAACAAAGTAATCCTCAATAAGAATCTATGTACACGCGAATAATTTTCAAACGAACGATTTTTACCTACTTTTTCCATCGTGTGCTCGTTTCTTTCTTTTGTTTCCTTTCGTGCTATACGCTTCGATTAACCGAACCACCGTCTATCGAATTTCGACAGGTAGATAGCTTTGTTTCGTTTTTCAAAAATAAAAATTTGCTATTAGGATTATTATTCATTAGTAGATCTTTGATATTTATGCAAACTCATAATTTTATAGACACGAACGAAGGTCTAAAACTGTCCTAAATATTTCATTACAATGGATGTTAAATTTCTCGCATTCTATCTACTAGAAAAGCATAATGATTCGCAGTCTGTCCATTAGAAATAATTAATAATTCTGATATTATAATGATATTTCCAACAGACGACGTCGCTTCTATGGACAACGATTATCAACTACAAACGCAAGAGAAATCTATCGATGTGAGCGAAAGTGGACTCTGTCTGGGAGAATTATAGATATATGTAAATGTTAAAAGCAGTAATTAAGTTTCTTGTATCTCTTCGCATCGTACTTCGCTTTCAGTGCAGAAGATAAATGACCATTGCTCATTTCTTCTACTCGACGATATTATATCTGATTTATTTGCGAATTACTATTTCCTAAGTACTCGTATCCACCGGTAATACGACATTCCTTTCGACGATTCTTATCATATAGAAACACTATTTTACCGTGAAGAATACGAGTACCTTGGAAACTTTCACGAAAACCTACCGATTGTTCGGCATTACGTTGTAGAAGCACTTTTCTGAACTTCCATATGTTGGATCCTTTCTATTCAACACACTTTCGACAATACATTCAGCCACGGATTAAACCGAGGGCCAGCCATTTCTGAACTCCATTCTTGTTCACAGGTGAAAATTTAAAACGTTCGCATGAGTTTGTGTGAAAACGAACAGTTTGCTTTACCGCCGATGTCTCGTTTCCTATTTCTTCCAATAACATTAAGACTTCATCATACGATTCACTCGAGCAAAAATTATAAACCGCTTATTAACGGTGTATTATTATTACTACATCGATCAGATTTCATTGCAAAGAATCTTTATTTCGCTCAATATCGATCACTAAGAAGTATCAGACAGTAATAAGAAGTTAGCGTAAGATGAAAGTGCATGTCCGCCTTTTTCTTGCATCTCTAAATTTAGATTAATGAACGAAAGTTTACGAGCAATCGCACGAACGTAAGATTTATTGAGATTTATCGATGATGCTTCCTTATTGCTCGATGTCTTCAATTTTATACAAACGAGCACAATCTTCACTTCATAACAATTCTTTTTAGAAGAGATTCTGGTAAACATTGAATAACTTTCTAGGAAAATAGAATACCAAGGCACGAGTTGGCTCCCTGATAGTAAATTTAAAGTATTACGTTCAAGCATAATATTTTACGATATTTTTCCATAATATTCTGTAATATATCACGTAAATTAATATCTCGCGTAATTAATATTTTGCCATATATCGCGTATATAATTTACACAATTTATTACGTTAACTTTTTAATTTACGAACGATCTACACGATGTGCATATTGGTCCTTTTATATTTTCATTTCCTTATTTTCACGCAGCATAATTTTCATAGTTATTCATCGGACTCGGTATCTTCCGATAGCTAATAATACCAGGAAAATCTGCACGCCCAAGTAATTGCATCTACCATCCGGTTGGTGGAAGAAAAATAGTTAAACGAAATAGATGACCGAGAATGCTTCCCTTCCTTTCATCCATTTTTCCCGGTTGGAAAATAGAGTTCGGTTGTAGTTGCCACATAGTTGAGGGGAAATTGAAAACTCGCGCGCCGGCTTGCTCGCAGAAAGGAAAGGCCGTTTCGATGGAAACTTTGTTGGGAAAGTAAACACCGTCTGGACGGAGCTGTATCTGTAAAATTTGATAGTTAATTCCGATTCGACGACTTTTCATCCGGCTTTCGTGCCTCTTGATGAGCCAGCTCTTCAACGAACCAAATAAAACGTAAAATCGATGTATATCAACACAATTCTCTCGAATAAATATATTTCCACTAAAGCTACCTGTCAAGCTTAACCTCCTTCAAAAAGTCAGTTTCATCTGAAAACGAAGCAAGAAGAAAGCAGTCCCAAAAAAGGAAACAAGACAAGCTCCTCCATTTATCTCCCTCTCCTACAGAAAACTTCCTAACTGAAATTTATTTTTTCAGATATATCCTCGCTAAACCTATCTATCAGATCTAACTGCTCTCAAAATGTGAATCATAGTCCGAAGCAAAGAAAGAACGAAACGTGTCCAGGAAGCAGATCTTCTTGAAATTAATTTTTTAATTCCAATATACTCGCACAGGATCTGTCTATTAAACCCACCCCTTTCTAAACCATCAATCTCGCCTCAAAACGAAGCAAAAGCGAAGAGCATCCGAAAGGGAAACAAAGGAAACCCATTCCATTTGTCTCTATCCTACAGAAAACTTTTTGGCCGAAATTTTTCCCAGCGATGGTCACCACCGCTTCGTCGCGTCTAGCCACCCTCCGCTTGTCCCACCCTTCCCTTAATTTCTGGCTTCCGATTTCGATGGAACTTTCGTCGCGAAAGTTGCATTTCCCCTTTGGTCGTCTGGATGCTTGGAACAGGAAGAAGTCCGTCTCGGGGTCGGTTTGGATGCCGTAGCTCTGGGGCGTAATATTGATCATGGCGTGGGCGGCCTGCGAGGGGAAAACGGGGGTGTCTGCACGATCCCTTCGCCCCGCGTCCCTCGACGGCTGCACCCTTGCCTCTCTCCGCGTGGTGCTGCTTCTCTTGCCGCCTCCAACCCTCTCTCTTGAGGGGTAAAGTCGACGGGGCAGCAACGAGGGGCGGGAGAAGCAAGAGGGACTAGCTGAAGCGTTACAACGGGCCCACTCGTTGCATACGCTCGTCGATTCTCTAACGGGTGCTCCGAGAATAAGGCTAGGCTGAGCTTGGAAGGCTAAGTTTAAAAGTATCAGTTTCTTTCGCTTTACGAATAAATAATATTAATTAATGATATTGAGAATAATAATAAGGATAATTAGAAATATTATGCGTAGTATTAATTAGTGAAATAATGGACAATATTTTATGTTTGACGACATGTCGTTGATGTATTTCCTTATTTATGTATTCTTAACTATCTGGTGGATTCTCGGCTTAACCCAAGCAATATCATTCAAGTTTCTTTTTCTATATCTTTTTATTATTTTCTTTTTTTTTACATTTATATTAAGTCTCCAAGAAAGCTAAAAAGTTAATAAATAAAATACCTGATCTTTCTCTATTTCTGTTCTGTGTGTCCGTCTTGTCACGTTGCGCATAACAAGCGTCTACGTCTTGTAGCAAATAAAAGTAGAAACATAATTCTTTAATTGAACATAAACGAGTGTTTACGTTAAAATACATGTACCTTCGTGACTTAATAAAGGTTGCAACGATTTACTTCGTACGAGCTGATACAAGATGTCGAACAACCAGATACCAAATGGTTGTTGCTTTAGGACCGATTCGTCCAAGATTGAGTTTCTACTGCTTTGTTCTGGTACAACACAGGGACGTTTGGGCAACACGGATTTCCATTTGACTTGGAAGAATGTACCATTTCGCTACTCATTTTTCGATATGTAGAAACAACAATGTTTACGATTCGATGATCTCTTCCTCCCAAATGATGCCTCTAAAGTGATTTCCATCGAGTACATCATATACATTGTGTTGAAAACGAATCACATCATATTGCTGCAGTTAGGTCTGCCACATCCTTTCGTTCATTTCCGATCTTCACGCACACAGTCGTGTTTTCCTATGGTTCAAACATATCTCAAATTTAGAGGATATGTGGAAAAGCTGTTGGTATTATACGTGTCAATTGGAATTAAATGGGCGATTAAACGAGAATGTCAGCAAACGTTGGTGAATCGCGTAATAAAAAAACGTGTCTTTATTATAACACTTTTCATCCTGTTTCTCCCTTTTCTGAGATACCACGACAAATGGAGCCTTGATACAAATGAGATTACACGTTTGCAGGTTCTTCGATATTAGGATGAACGAGAATATCGAACACAGGAACGCGTGATAATTTATTTCTACGATAGTTTCGAAACGTTGCACCGCTGAGCGGTCGCGTAAACGCAGTCAACAAACAGCAGTTTATGACCGGTCCGTAGAACGAGAGCAGCGGCCAAGTTTCGCGTGCAAATAATGTCGTGTGCGAAATTAATATGAATGTTAAAAGCCGTTACACGCATCGTTCGAAACGAATCGAGATAAACGAAATTGCCGTAATTTCGAAACGAGCCAGCCACGTTCGATCTGCGAGGTTCCAACCTATTTCCACGACTCCGACAAACCGCTATGAAAAATTCGACCGATGAAATTTCCACGGAATTTTCGTACGGGCGACGATGATAAAAAAAACAGACTAGGTGATAAAAATCCTCGCGTTTCATGGAAATGAAAACGACGCGGGAAACGCGTCTGTACATCTTGGCGAAATCGTCGATAAAATGAAAATATTCCGGGAAAATATTCTCGGGCCACGTGGTTATGCTTCGAGAGTAATTTTACAACGAGCGTACGAACTTCCTGGATCCTTGGAAGACGAAGTGGAACGCAATCTATCGAACGATCGCGGACAGCAATGGAAATTTATCGCTTCCAGCTGGACTATAAATATCCAGGCGTTAAGAAGTAGGTAAAGGATTAGGCGAGCGGCGATTATCTAAGTCGGTGTTTATCTAATATTCCAGAATTGCTCGTATGAATCGTAAATATTAAATAGGAAGTGGTAGTTAAATAAATGGTATTAAATAAGAAGCAGATCTTTGATACACCGCGTTGTACGACTTTCATGAAAAAAATAGAGCGACGGTTGCTACAAACGATATTTGTGAAATTGTGTTTTATGAAAGGTGTGTCATAGTCTTAAACGAAATAATTTTTAAGTTACATACGGACGGAAAATTTTGATGCTAAAAATCGATCATGCTCGTCTTAGGCAGGCACAGGCAGAATTCCTTATTTGCTAGATGGAACAAAAAGTTTCATTCAAGTTCAAAATGTGTTCCAAGATATTCCAGAATCGACTGGCCACTTAAAGAAAATACGAATAAATAATTTCTAAACAAATTATTGATCGACGTGATAAAAAGCAAAGTAACAAACGACCTAACAAGATCATTGCTCCAACGAACCAAGATTCGAAGTAGTCGAACGCTTATGAAAATCCTTTAAGAAAAATATTATGTTTCCACATTGTGAAATTTCGTTGATGCTGTAAAGAAACTCGACTATCACGACGATATTAGACAAGCTTGAAACGAACCTGAAAATGTACGTAAAATGCGATATTTAGCTAATGCTAATGGTAATAAAATTGTTTAATGTTTCATACAGGGTGAGTTGAATTACGTGGCAAGTACGGTAGGAGCTGATTCACCAGGCTAAACTAAGAGGAAAATTTCACGTAAACGTATCCTATGATCTTTGTTTTCGAGTAACAGCTTGCTCTATGTCGCAATAGATGCACAGCTACCTTCGGAGAAATTGCTCCAAGTGACCAGGTCGACTTTCGGTAGAAGCGTGAATGCATCGCGTGGTAAATCGTCGAACTTGTTCGAACAGCTTACACGAATTTGTCGGCAACTTCGGTCGTCAGGCTGACGACGAGTTTCGACGCACTGTCGACTGACGTTTCATAAAGGGGAAATTTTAAACGCCCCATAACTAATAACCGAATGGATTGGGATCCGGTGAGCGAACTGGTCAGGAAATAAGGTCAGCGAAATACCAGAACCAATTCACTTGCCAGGAAATCGTTGATCCAAGTAACGTCTGGCATCGTAAAATAAGCTGTAACTCGGAAACAAGGTCACGTGTCAGGCATATTTTTACATGAACTTTTCTCTCCTTGTTTTAGTACGTTGAATCAGCAGGATGCTCGTTACAAAGGATAAATCGTAACATGTAGAAACGCGATAGAAATACTGTACAAGGCGTACGATACGAACTCAACGTTTTTGACAGCAAATGTTCAGATACTTTCGCGAATCGCTGCACGTCACGTCCAACTAATTCTCGATCCACGAAAAGCTACTCTCCACGTACCGACTATACCACAGGAGTCCATAGACTATGTCCGATTTCCCTCTCTTTTTCCCATCTCTTTTTTCTTTCTTCTTTTTTTTTATTTCAACTCATCTGTGGTGGTGGGGCGAATTCAACTCGCTGAGAACCGCTGAGTCTCTTTCGGGATCGAAATGACAGTCTGGCCGAGAGGCGCGAGCTTCGAAAGCACTCCTCTCCTCGCCGGGGGGTTGGGTTTCTGTGCCCGAGCGGAACGATATGGGATATCGCGGCCGTGTGTACACGCGCGTGTCTGCCGCGTCTCGCCTGTGTCTGCACACAGCACGCGCGTGCACCCGCGTATTGAGAGGAATAATCGCGCGGCCGTGTGAGTGCGAGAGCACGAGGCAAAAAACTCTTTTGCGAGGGTGGCGACGAGCCGCCAGGGTGGGGGACGGGTTGGGGAAGGGAGGCGGGGGTGGGAGCGAACTACAATACAGCTTTGCAGGTGGAGGCCATAGAAAAGCCTGTCTGGCTTAAAGGGTCAGGCCTCGGACGAATTCGCGATGCCTCGTATCGTCATATCGACAGAGTGGGACGGAGATACGAGGCGAGGGTCGCGAGACTGAGGGGTGGAAATGTGAAAGAGGGAAAAAGGGAGGAAAGCGAACGGGGAGAGAGTATATAGTAACGTTCATAAGTATCGTATAGATGCAAGTCGAATTTTATTGGCCGACGGTGGATATTTCTGCATTCTTTGCTTAGTTAACAAAGGTGTTCCGTTGAAATACAGTTCTGGGTGTTTGAGCGGTAGATCGAAGATGTTTCTACATTTTCGCAAAGTTGAAGCTCTTCTGTTAAATAGAATCCAAGGAATTTTGGTTGGCAAACCGTGGATATTTATGCATCTATGGAAAGTTTGAAGATGTGCTTATTTATGTATATTAAATTAAATGAAGTTATTTATATACGTTAGGTGAAGTAAATATATTAAATGAAGTACCATTGAATTAAATGTACACGTTTACGCACGTTAAATGAAATGTGCATATTTATGTAATTATTATAGTATTTAGTGGATGAAGTCGCTGCTTACGTTATGTTTGTCTAAATGCGTCCATAAGTGTTTCAATCTGCGTAAACAGTTAATTTGTTAAAATATACGAATTAGTGGGAATATTCGTAAGTTTGTTATTATAGGCGGTTGATGGAAATACGCAAGAGAATATTATATTTAATAATTAAACTGCGGATGTTGGTGCGTTTACGGAAAAATTGAAAATGCAAAAATGCAAAAACATGAAAAATGTAAATGAAATGTAAAGACAAATTATTCGAAATGTGAAATATCCATTATGATATATAGCAAGTGAAACAAATGTTTTCGTAAAAATATGAGCATGTATATTATAAAAACAAAAATATTTCCTTGCGCAAATAAATTGCCATCGAAGAAAGGAACACAATTTTCTAACAAATAAATGTAATAATATAATAAATATAATAAGCAGGATGATGAAAATGACCAATTCGTAATCTGTCACAGAAATTCTAAAAGCTCCAAAATTTAGAACGGTACCATTTTGAAAGAGCTTTGAGCTGCATTGTTGAAAATTGAAACGATACTGTGCACGTTGTAAGAACCTTTTTAAGAATTTAAATGATATGCTGTTACAATAATTGTATGATAAAAATCTTGATTCTCGTTTACTATATATATCGCTTCATGTATGTTTTCGTTGCTTTTAGCATAAATTTCGTACTTCAGCTATCGAAAGTTCCGGCATTAAATTATGCTCTGCCAAAAATATGCAAGTACTGGAATACTTTTGAGGGGTAGTGTACAGGAGAGACAGAAAATGAGTGTGCGGGCGAACAGGCGAGTGCAAGGATGAAACTGGGGGTGAGAAAGCGAGCGAGTAAGAAAACGAGCGTGCGATAGAGGGAGAAAGCGAAGCAGACGAGCGAGACGAGAGAATGATGGTGTGTGTAAGTGAATGAGAAAATGAACGAGTACGAGGGAGAGAAAGAGGATCAAGAGACGAGAGAACACACATCGGAAGTAATAACTCGATGATTAATGGCTGCCTCCTGATTTTGTGGAAACAGAAAGGATAGCCGTGATCCAGCTTCCTATATGCTTGGATTGGTTAACTATTATTCATCTAAGTTGCGATAGCGATTGAGCCTGAAAGAAGGTGATAAACGCGCTATTCTTTGGCCATGATTCTTCTCAGCTTCCACCTTTACTTTATCCTTACTGTTCTGATGATTTTTCTTTTTCCAATTTAACGCCATGAAACTTGTCAAAATGATATATCACAGATTCTTTATTTTTCTAATAGCAACTTTATTCTTTGATGATGTTAACTTGTTCGTTGGAAATTTGTGTGAATTGAATTAAAACGATGTGAAGCGATAGATAGATAAATAATACCGGTGTCAAATATCGTCGATAATAAAATATTCCGAAGCGATAAAGTTGGTTTTGCAAAGCCAACATGGAATTATAAAATTGACGTTTGTAATTGCCATACTTTTACAAAATTGCTTCGTTATCTGGCAAACTCTTTGTCTCGTTAGCTCTTGGGTTAAATGTCAGGTTAAAAAGTCTTCGAATGTTAATACAGATAGCGATATTTAAATTTTAAATGTAATTTAAATTCATAATCTACCGATTCCATAAGAATGTTTCTGATTATTAGTTATCAACTTGAATTGCAAAATTCCCATTATCCCAAGATGAGTCAGTCAGTCTCACTTTTATCAAGTCGGATTCGACGAAACGTCCAGATGCATAAAAACACACAGCGTGCATCATAGTAAGTGGAACATATTTTATTATTAATATATAGAGCAAAGAAGCTTTAAAGTTCCAAGGCAATTCTCAAATATTACCTAACGAACCTATTCCTAAAGAAATTTCAATAAATCACTTTTAAAAAATCGTTCCTACCCATCTCCTCGACTGAACGTGCATCAGGAACCTGCATACGTCAGACTATCAATTTCCTAACACCCAATACAGTCCCAAACATCATCATACGCAAACTGATATCTCACCAATTTATTTCTACAATTTTCAACAAAGCCAGTTTCAAAAAATTATTCTCCTCGACTCAACATATGCTACAAACCTACATACAGCACGCTGTCGATATCCCAATAGCACGTAAACATCATCGTGGATTAACCAACATCTAACCAACGTATTTTTACAGCATTCAGCGAAGTCATTTTCAAAAAAGCATTCCTACCAATCTTGCAAACTGAACGCGCACTAGAAACCTACATACATGGCGCTATCAATTTCCTAACGCCCCAATACAGCCTCAAACATCATCATACATGGCGTATCGATGATTGGTCCTCTATATGTACATATGCCTATAGTTTCGCCTTTCGCACGAAAATCTGGCGATAATCCCATCAATTCGACGACGCGCTCTTAATTGGCTATTCAGTTTCGAGCTGCGTTCACGGTCCACCCCCTGTATAACAACCCTCGAATGGCAGAAATGTAATTATTATGTCCGACGATATCGGAAGTAAACCGGTTAGTTATCCGACGAGGACGCACGGCTACGCGTGGAAAACTGCCGGAAAATTGGGTTTTTCTGCCGGCAACGGGGCAACGACGAGCGCGACCCACCGAAGAAAATGAAGTTCCCTGGGCGGATCGTCGATAGGAGATGTACGCGGCGTGATTAAAAAAATTTTTGTTCCCTCTTCGTCTACTTTTCTCTCCTTTTCCAACCATCGTTCTCTCTCTCTCCCTCTCTCTCTTCCATCGCTGATGCACGCACTGTTTGAAGTTTAATTACAGCTCCGTGCTCGCCTCGCAGCGTCGACCGCTTGCTTTTAAGGGAGAGACACGGGGAAAAGCCATCGCGCTACGCGTAACGATTATATCGCCGCTCGAATCCTTGTGATCTGAGAGTTTCAGTTTAAACAGGGAACAAATGTCCGGGATGGTTTAGCGATTTGTTTATTTGAGATTTTGCAAGAGATTTGGCAGAGAGGGGGATTGGTTTGGCAAGAAAAACGAGGGTAGTTAGAGAATATACGATAAGAAAAGAAAGTTTAAACACTCTATGAATTTTGGTCGTTTTTATACTAAAAATTAATATATTACATTTATTCATTCCTCTTATTAATATAAATACATCTTGCAAAAGTACGATGTCCTCTTATACTTTTTATTTTATTAACTGTTTTTTTTGTCCATCGTTGTAAGAGTACAAGGTGGAAGAGTTTGCAAGTATGTAGTTGCTACTGGTTCGGAGTAGCGATTAGTATCATTGGTTCTACTCATTTTCTCATTTAATAGTTTGTTCTCTAACATGGCGAATTTTTCCTTCACACCTGAGATCGTGAATGTTAGTTCGTTATCTGCGAGGTTATTAATTTTGATTTGTTATCTAACGAGTATGGATTGTAATTTGCTATCTGAGATCGGGAATTTTAATTTGGCATCAAGATCGTGAATCTTAATTTATCATCCGAGATTATGAACTTCAATTTGCCACTAACATCGTGAATTTCAATTTTCTATTTGAAGTCGTGACTCTTACTCTGTTATCTGAGATCGTGAATTTTAATCGGTCACTTAAACTTATGAATTTCATATCGTCACCCGAGATCGTGATGTTTGTGCCGCCATCCAACATCGCGAACTTGCATTTGTCACCTAAGATTATGAATCTTATTCCGTTATCCGTGACGAGAGATCTGATGATGAGTACGTGAAATTACTAATTACAATTATACGTTTTATAATTATAAAAATTGATGAAAGACAACGAATTACCAAAAAGAGAAAGTAAACTCGCAATTCAGCTTGAAATTGAAAATATGCCTGGCAGCTATCCCTATATATGCTTCGTCAGTCGCTGTATCAACACATTGACAGCGAACAATGACACATACTCGTTTCAAGCAGATGACTGCCAAAATCAGCGCATCCCATTTCGGTCATTAAAAACCAAGGATCTACGTCCGACGTTCGGTGTCCACAGCCGCCCCTATATAACTTCAACTATACACGATACGTGCACAGTACACAGCAAGAAACAAAACGAAACAAGCATGGGTCGTTTCCCATAAATCTACTGTTTTTACCAAAAAGGGAAGGGACTAGAAAAAAGCAAGAATAGGGGAAGAGAGAGGGGAAAAAAGAAAATAAACGAAGGAAAGAGTTACACGGCGAAACAGTCACGTAGAAGAGGAATGGGTGCACGAAAGGGGTGCCCCATAGGTGGTAGGGGGTGGTGGGTTGCGGACAAAAGGGCGCGTAGCCCCCGTAGTTCAGACCTCTCCAATTACCGAGCTCCACTCCCTTCCCACGCGTGACGTAGGTGTTTCATTAATTTTAATTAAATATTTTTAATTCTCGTCGGTGAAAGAGGCGTCAGAGAGAAGGTGGAACGTCGGCAACGAGCGAAACCACGAGGAACGAGGAGTGAGTCGCGGGCAATTCGACGGAAAAGACACGCGTCTTGATAGTTTTTAACAGTTATTAGGTCATCCGCTAAATTCGTACATTCGATTGTATCTTTTATGGGACGTTTCACGAAACACGAAAGGATAAACGATGAAAACGAATAATCATGATCGGACTAGCGTAGCGAATTATTTTTAGTAAGCACTTTGCTTTGAAATATTAAATTCTCTTATTTTCCGGTCGATCTGTTGGTAAATGAGAGAAGACGAATTAACATTCAACTATCCTAACATTTACACGAGTCTCTTCAAATACTAATTTTATACTTTGAACATAGTTTATAACGTAAATACTTTGCAAGTTCGAAATCCATTAAAAACTTCAAATGATAACATTTTGAACAGCTGCGCTTCTTCGTATTTAACAAACGTGTATTAAAACAAATTTCATCTTTTTTAATATGATTTCCAATATACGTTCTGACGTAGATTCTTTCTAAATTGAATAGCAGACGATATTCAAATTTCCTAGAAATTATATTTCATATAGGGATTTTGCATATTTCAGTTTTAACTAGGACGAGAGCACTCGTTTTATTACCAGTCTACTTAATGTTCCGACCGTGTGTTTAGATGAAAACTCGCTTGGATTAATTGCTGTCGTGGTAGCTGATGCTCTTCAACTCGTTAAATAATTTTCTCTGCTTCTCACCGCGGCGACGCATTCCTGCCCAATCGAATCCTTCGTTAATGCGTGTCAATTATGTTAATTAATGGAAGCGCAATTCAGACGCGTTAATTAACTCGTTATCGTCAACTTTACACGCGGCGTGCTTAGTTCGGTATCGAGCGTACACTGGTACTTTTCTTGTTTCTGAGGCAGCCGAACGATCTCCGATTGAGGAATCAATCGTTGATCGTTATGTTTATATTTTAATGGAATGTGTAAGTCACTTTTTATTGACAATTAATTTCCTATTAATTAATTTCTATTTGCTAATTTTTTAATTTCCTATTAATTTCCTATTAATTTCTAGCGATATCTTATTTATCGTATCGCAACAATACCATTGCGCTGCTATTTACCAAAGAAAAGTACATTTAACAACGTAAAGACGAAAATTCCTCGAGATGTAAACTCGCATTTGAGATATCGCTAAATGACAGTCTAATACTATATACATTTAAATAAAATATTAGAAGAATGTTCAGTTTACCAAATACATGATCCAGAAATTTGGGGCCAGATGCTATAAAACAAATTTTCTCCCAATTATTCTACCATTCAGCCACCAAATAAAATAACCTGTCAATTTGTCTGTTGTTTTGGTATTTTCAACGTACATTTCAATAAATACTATATCGTTTATTTATCGGAGATAAAACAGCATTTTAATATTTCCTAAAACAATTCCGCAGATAGTTTCCGATTTTATGCTATGAAACAGCATAATGTATAAGTGAAATGTGGCTGCGAGTGTTCGAATACTTTCGTCAGCCTGTGTACGTCTTGATTCGCGAGACGAACGTTCCGTCAAGTCGGTAGTAACGCGAAACTACGTTATTTCATGCGATTTGATGAACTACGGCGGCTGTAGAAATTCCATTACATTCTAATTATTCCTTGTAACGCGCGGAATCACCGGCCGTGAATGCATTTCAATTACGTTACTTTCCGCGACCGGGCCAAGTTATTAATGTTTCAGAAAATACATTAATAGCGTGTTTGATGCACACCGACGCATTAATTATGCCAACAAGAGGGTAGAAGGGAAAGAGGGGTGGAAACAAAGTGTACTTTGCGGCTTCGTTTCGCGTGTTACCACGCCTTTCTCGCGAGCTTCACTCTCTCTCTCTCTCTCTCTCACTCTCTCTCTTTTTATCTCTCGCTCTGTTTAACTCGCGCGTACTAGCAAAGCTCTAGAACTCTAAAACATCGCGCAAAGCCATGCATGGTCATGTTTCGACATTGCGTTGCACGAGTTTCAAACAGCCAACGTAACGTCTGTACTTTCGGGAAACTCTGACACTCTGTGTCGGTGTCGAATTGTTTCAAGTTTTCTGGTAAATAAGGAAAATCGTAGGCAAAAATAATGGCTCGAAAAATTGGGCTCGAATTTTAAACGAAATTGTCTTTACAGGAGAACGGACTGACAAGAGAAACAAGACTCAAGTTATCGATCGAATCGTTTATGGCACTTTTACCACCGACGAATGAATTAAAAATAAAAAACTTGCAGACAGGTGGAAAACCGAGGGGAAAGCTGACACGCAGCGGATTATATTATCGCCGCTCTTCGAACAGTATCTGCTGATTTATGCCGGTAAGACACATTAATATGTGAGATAGATGCGGTTTGGCACGCGATCAATCGAAGAGTGGCTGTAGAAAACAGTGTAAGTGCCAAGAAGCAAGTTTTTATCAACTTGTGCTTCAATGAGGTTCGAATGCGTGAAAACGACAGAAAATCCATCTCTAGAAAATCTTGTACGTGTCAGCCCTTAATTTTGGAGAAAATTCACTGTCCCATTTCAGTATCGAAAAAAGTGAAAATTCTACAATTTTGGCATTAGAATTTTACATTCTTTTCTACAATCATTTTTCAATTTTTTCAATCACAATACATCGTTGTTTTTCCTGTTTTTCCTGCGACAAATTATTTGGCGGATTTTAGGAATTATTATTATTATTATTTTTTTTAATATAACGGTTTGGCTGAAACATTAATTTATTCGTAAAAATCAAGACGATATTTTCCAGTCGCTGGCGTTTGTAGTGAGCCATAAACTGTTTGGAGGTAACAAGTAACGTAGCATAATAGCTACATTATCTGAATAGCTATTATCCAAACGCTCGAATATTACGCTAGTCAAATGTTTGATTAGCCCTCCAACCCTTTCGGTTCTAGTTGCATATACATATACATCACTTTGAATGTTTCTGGTAGTTTGAGGGATATGTGTATATATCGTAAATGCATTATACTATGCCTCAGTCTGTCTATTTGCTTAGGGATTATGCAACTAGGGCAAACTAAGACGGTGAGATACGAGGAACGCGCAATCAGACAAAATTTAATGATTTTATCGCCGATAAAAGAGACAAATCGCCGGGAAGTGACGTATGATTTCAAGCCTCCATAACCTTTTAAACAACTGCAAAGATTATTAAATAACAAATAAGCTGCAATGAAATACTTTCGACCACCTCAAACACTCTCAAACACTCTCAAACTGCATCAAACGAAATTATCAACCAGAAGTTCCCAACTATTTCCAACAAAAGAGACGATTCATAGTGATAGTTTCATCAATAAAACAGACAAATCACGGTGAGCAAATTTATGACTTCAACCCTTTAAAACGCTCACAAACTCTATCAAACAATATCAGGAGCCAGAATCTGCCAATAACTTCCTATAAACGCCGGTATAAATTTCAGTTTGTAACTACGTCGTAAAGCTTTTTCACAGCAGCGTGAAGAACTGCCATAATTCACGGTTGATCGAAGCTGATTCATTAACGGAGTAGAATACATAAAAATCGATAATCGCCGCGATGATTCGCGTCCGTGATTAACGGAAAATTAACGTAACATAAAAGAAGTATCCGTGCGTCGCACAATGTGACAAGCAGTGTATAAAAATCGAAATAATCGTCCTTCCATTTTGATGTTATTATTCGATGATATCATCAGTCTGTAAATAATTAATAAAAACGTAAACGATCCAAACGATCTCGAAAAAATCGATGGAGGATTAGTAAAAATCGTTTGTACATCAAAATCTAATCACCCGTTCATCATAGATTTGTGTTGGTCAATCCATGTTAGATAGCGTTTGCTACAAGGTATAATAAACCTAAATATGAAAAATTTGAGTAAAAATATGCATAATTCTAATTTCCAATTCAAACATTTCTTTGCTTCTTTAGAAGATAATTTTTAAAAAATTTGGTGCAAACCATCCTGTGATTTTGATCAGAGATCCAAAATAACAGTTATTTTAAACAATACCAATTATTAATAAATCATAAAGAAATTTCTCGAAAAATGAAACGTTTAAAGAATATTAATTTTTTGTTTTTCTGATTACGAATAATCATTATGTATGATTAACATTTTTATTTTTTTTTTTTTTTTTTTTTTGGCTATCAGTAATCTTTACCGATGACGAAAATTTAGTTTTGATTACCAGTGACCATAATCGATAGTCCGAATTTTATTGTCGTTACCGATAACCATTATCGATGGCGAAAAACTTTTTCAGTTACCGCCGACCAATATCAACGACAAAAATATTTTTCTGGTTAGGATCGACTATTGTCAATTGCTATTAACATTGTTGAAGAAAGAATAGGATGAAAGATATTGTAGTACAATATTTTCATTAATACTTGTATTAATATTGTATTACAAAATCTATTTTTTATCATACTCTTTGTTTTATATATTTTTATATCCTCTTTCCGCCTAATAAAATACGTAACCATTTAATTCAGATTATTTATGCTGTCAATAAATACGTACTAATTATTGACAATGTTAATAACAATCGACGATAGCCGAATATAAGCAGAAAAATTTGTTTCCGTCGATAATGGTTATCGGCAAGCAAAAAATCATCCCATCATTTATATTGATTACTGGTAAACAAAATAAAATGTCCGTCATCGATAATGGTTACTCGTAAATAAAATAAAATCCCCGTCATCGATTATGTTTACCGGCAATCAACAAAATTTTAATCATTTATAACCAAATTTTTTTAATGAAAAAACTTTTAAAATTTGCCCCTTATACTATCACACGCTATAACACCTACGATATCTAATTTTGACCGCCCTGTGTCAAGAACATATTCCATTACATTGCTATATAATTTTCCTTTGCTATAAACTGCTACATCGAATGTTTCCCAATTTTTTTAGCGAAATCCATTCGTAATCGCGACTTGCTCACATAGTGTACTTCCGACCATGTTCCTACCAAGGAAACCTCGAAAGTTGCGCAAAATCTCTATTCTTTGCTAAACGTCAACATAATATCTGAAACAATGATAAAGGAGGCAGGACATAATACAATTTCTGCACTGACACTGACGAGAAAATGGTACGACTGTTCGCAGCATCGGCACTATTCGCTTAAACGCGATTGAACAAAGAAATAAATATTCCAGATACCTGAATCGATGCAGCAGGTACGTAAAGAAAATACTAACAAAGATTCGATGAACAAACTTTAACTCGCCTCGAATCGCTCGATATCAATTTTCGGTGAAACTGCACATTATACGAATTCTTTCGCATCCTCGTTCAGATGTGTTGAAGTGGTCACCACTTCTAAGAAAACTCTACATCTGGTCCTTTTAATTTTCTCAAGCACTGAAGCCATCGACAGCGTATAGACAAAAGACTGGAACGAAGGCAGACCATAAACAGTAAACAGAAAACGACGGCTTCAGGGCTTTTGGTCATAGAGTAACACTGCTAGCGTGTGGATCTGGACCAGTTCAAATTATATTCCTACTTGTATTTACACTTCTGTATTAAAATATATTTTCTACCTTCCAATTTATCCACGCGTTCCTTTGTTCATACATCTAATAACCTCAAGAAGATGCCGTACTGTGCATCTGCGTGATAATTAGTCCGGAAAGAAGCGCCATGAATTTTCCTCCCCCGCTTTCTTTTTCTTCTTTTTTTTTTTTTTTCGTTTTCTCGTATTCTCGTACGAACACGCAAACGAAAACCGAGATCGTTAATGGCTCGATTTAATTCGATCACGGCTTAATTATTCAATCACGGGCGAAACGTCCCGCAACGGAAAACGCGAAGGGATCGACGTTGAAATCGCGTGTATAAGCCAGCGGCCTCGCCCCGTTCCACCAAACGAGAAGACATCATAAATATGATAATCGCCGGTTTAGACATCGCGTGTTCGGCATACCGATCAGTTTCTCATCGACTCTCTTCCCCGACTATCGTTCTATCCTCTCGACCGCGACCGTAATTCGCTTCAACCTCCGACTCCTGATGCACATTTAATGCTCGCCACAGGATCTAGGCAGATGTTCAATGATAAATTTAGAATTACTTTAGTTGCTACGAAAACGATTCCGCTAGGGCCAAGTTGGACCAAGTTTATCAAAGTAATTTTCTCTTTGCGATATGTTTCTTCGTATCGAGAGACTATCCTTTTATTGTTTTTGTGTATTAAGGGCAGTTTTGAGGTGTACTTTTTTGGTAAAATATGGACATTCCATTATTTGATCTCTGCTCTATCTGGGAAGTTCAAATGTAATTTTATTGTAAGCTACGCCAGATTCTTTTTTATTGTCCTTCTGTTTTGAGGGAAATTCTGAGGGAAATTCCGAGGTGCAATTTTTTGGTAAAATATGGACGTTTCAATATTTGATCTCTGCTCTATCTGGGAAGTTCAAATGGAATTTTATTGTAAGCTACGCAAAATTCTTTTTTATTGTCTTTCTGTTATGAGGGAAGTTCTGAGGGAAATTCTGAGGTGCAATTTTTTGGTAAAATATGGACGTTTCAATATTTGCTCTCTGCTCTATCTCGGTAGTTCAAATGGAATTTTATTGTAAGCTACGCAAGATTCTTTTTTATTGTCCTTCTGTTTTGAGGGAAATTCTGAGGGAAATTCCGAGGTGCAATTTTTTGGTAAAATATGGACGTTCCATTATTTGATCTCTGCTCTATCTGGGAAGTTCAAATGGAATTTTATTGTGAGCTACGCAAGATTCTTTTCTATTGTCTTTCCGTTTTGAGGGAAATTCTGAGGGAAATTCCGAGGTGCAATTTTTTGGTAAAATATGGACGTTCCAATATTTGATTTCTGCTCTATCTTGGAAGTTCAAATGGAATTTTATTGTAAGCTACGAAAAATTCTTTTTTATTGTCTTTCTGTTCTGAGGGAAATTCCGAGGGAAATTTTGAGGTGCAATTTTTGGTAAAAAATGGATGTTCCAATACTGTTTTCGGCTTTATTCGAGAAGTTTGAACGACGTTTTATAAGCCATAAGCTACGGGACTTCTTTTTATTATTTTTATGTTCCAAAGTAAGTTCCGAGGTGTGCTCCTTTTTGGAAAAAAGCGAACGTTCCAATACTTTCCTGCTTTATTCGGTAAGCTTGAAGGAAATTTTATAAGTGGCAAGTTACAAGATTCCTTTTTGTTATTTTTGTGCTTTGAGAGGAGCTTCGAGGTATTCCTCTTTGGTAAAATATACGCGTTCCAATATTCGTTTTCTGCTTTATTTGGAAATTTTAAATGACATTTCACGAGTCACAAGTTATAAGACTGTTTTTTATCTTTTGTGTCTTTTTAATATTCTGCGGAAAGTTATGAGATGTTTCTTTCTTTATCAAAAAGTGTACAATCACGCCCACGTGTTTCTTTAGAATTAACACGATCAAATAATTATAATTGGTACAACAAATAGATAAAAATTTGAAAGTATCGAGTCATTTCACGTCAAATACATTGACTTCTAAAATTCCAACAGCCAAAATTCCTCTGCCTGTTTGCCTAATCATACAAATGAATTCGTGTTTCTCTAACTTGGAAATATAATTAAAAAGTAAACGCCAATTTTTAGTCATATCTCTTATTAAAATTACATACTCGACCAATTCCTTTCTACGAACTAAAGAACTGTCTCTCTGAAACTATAAAATCATCGTCTCATTCGATGCCAAAGTAGCTTCAAAGCCATTGTGAAGTGACTGCATTGGGAGATCGTAAAATCTCAAGCAACGAAATTCATTCGATTACTCGTTCGAACTCCAAATACCCCAACATCGTTCAAGACTGAGATAAACAACTTTGTTCTTAGAATACTCTAATGCAAGGTACTTGCAACTTGCTCGATAAGTTGCTAGAGCAACGCTCTAACGAGCGAGGAATCTTTCATTTTCAACATCGGATCGTTTGTAAGGGCGGCGTGAGCACTTTTATTGGTTTAAAGAAGATTGATCGTTGGAAATGTATGGTTCGTGAGATCGACTATTTCCTCTTCTTCTCGATCATCCACCTCGAACCTTCCCTCTTTCTCCCTCGTTTCACGAGAATAAAACCGTTGATAGCGGTATCCAGTACGCCTTTTCGAGAACTTCACCCCTTAATCACTTCAATTTTCCCAACTCTGTGAATTTCCTCGTTTCTATCTTCTCTGTTTGGTAGAACGATGGGCTAATTGAAAACGTTTTCGACGATTCACCGCTAGATATTTCTTAAGCTAATCCACCAAGTCGATGATTTATGTAGAATCGTTTCTGCATTATGTCTGTGATCGTAATTCTGTTCGATATTTTCGTAGCGCTTCTTCAACGTTCCACTTTTTTCATAAAACACCGTCGTAAATTAATAGCAAAGATATCAGAGAAATTGGGTTGGGAAATATGATAAATTTTAACACGTGAAATAAGACATCAACTGGGATTAATTTTTGCAATGGTATCTGACATTTTACGCCTATGAATATCGTACATTGTTAATTTAAATAATCGATTGTTGCATAATCAAAAATATTATTTCTCCAAAGATTGGAATTAGAAAGAAATTTGCCACATACGTGTTGAGGTTGACTGATATTAATAATTTGTAATAGAAAAACATATTGAAATAAATAAAGGTATAAGTATAGTGTACGCTGATCCAGGTCCTCATTCTTATAGTGTTGCAATACAATAGAAGAAGCCACGATAGGGAGCACGTTCGTATATTTATAGCAAAGGACATTACCAAAAAGTAAATCCTGTAGCTCTAGCTGAAGGCTACAAGAAACAGCAACAAAATAGAAATCTACCTATAGCTCTTTTGTTTCTAGACCTTGTAACCCAAAACATAATTTATATTCAAGGGCACAATAATATACATATTATTATACATATAATATACATATTATTGTGCCCTTGAATATAAATTATGTTTTGGGTTACAAGGTCTAGAAACAAAAGAGCTCCTTATCTCGAACTTTTTTGTTTCACTAAATTCTATTCTCTTTGTAACAATGATTTCCAGGCCAAGGATATACAAAAGTAAAGATGTAGAGTTTTTCTCGAAGAAATTACTTCGACAATACGTAATATACGTGTCTTAAGTATCGGAGAGCGACGAATGAAAACTGAAAATTTATTAAAACTCCGTAATTGAACGTCACAAATAATAATTTTTTAAATCAGATGACTACATGTTCGACAAATCTTTCAAAACATCTGCACGCGTTTAATGTTTCAATCGAGGAATGACCATACACAATTACAATTCCGGTTTTATCTTTGAAAAACTTCTACCTTCGATACATTCGTCCGCGATCTGTTCCAAAAGGTAATGAAATTTAAAAAAAAAAGTAAAAATATCAAAATATCAAGCTCTAAAAAAAAAAAAAAAAAGGAAATAAAATAAAATATACTACCATGTCTGAATAGCAATGAAAAAGAAAGAAAGATATGGGACTAACGCTGACAGGAAAAGTACAAACAAGGGGAACTAGCAGCACGGGGAGCGTAACGAAATTCGACGCAACAACGAAGGGGCGTTCGGGGTGGCGCTGGCGAGAGAAATCAAGGCGGAAAACCACGTAACCGCGAAATCGTTTGAACGTGCCTATATCACCCTCGCGCGAGCTAGAGCATTTTTTGCACGCAGTTTTAAGCGGTGTCACGGTGGCAGTGTCCGCATGAATGTTTCATGAGCCCTCTCGCCGCTCTAGCGCACGCCTACCGGAACATCACACACGCGCACCTGCGTGTGCCCTCGTTCCAACGCAGACCGCGTAAATCATTGTCTCGGACAGAGAAGTTGGTCGCCTCACCTTATAAAAGCGCGTTCGATTTTCCCTGTTTGTCTATTTCATTCTCTGTATTTCGATTTGAATTCCTTAGAATTTATGAGAAAACACGTGCACGAGGAAACAGTCGCAGAGATTAGAAGAATTCATCAACACAGTTCATTTTCGTGTCTCGTAATTTCGAGAACTAGTGAAAGACGTAATTGGAAGCTAGATAACGATGACTCAAACTTGCGATATTAGCATCGCGTGAGCTACGTTTGCGCAAACTTTCAGAGTTTGTTGAGTTTTACGAATTGCCAAACTTACCTCGTAAGTGACACATTAATGCAAGAATACTGTTTTACGGAAATTCAATAGCGTAATGTTGATGGATCTCGAAATGAAAGTAGAAAATCTTGGACATTTTAGATCAGTTCAAAGGACAGAGATAATAACTGGGAGAAAAAATTGTATTAATCAACGAGAGGTTGTATTTTAATTAGCATAGAAAATTAAGTCTGGAAATAAGGATAATTTCTAGATGACGAGTGTTTCTTCGAAGCAGCAGCCGTAAAAACGATCTTTTTAGCTTTTCTTCGTCCGTTTTTCTATTTACTGCGACGCGTCGCCGGAAACTTCTTTATTTACCTGAATTATTTCCTTTCACCTTTTACCAGTCTTCCCTGTACAGTCGAAGTTATGAATATTTACCGTTGTAGCTTTTTCATTTCACGACGTAACATCGCGCCCCGTTCGTTCGCGACTGTTTCAATAAACTGTTTTTCGCTAGCACGCCGAGATTTCCCATGCTCGATTCGATGTACATATAGCGGCATATAAAACGGAGACTTGTTTATTTTTCGATTCATTTCGCGAAAGTGATTTTTCCTGTTACACGTCTATCACCGTTTTGTTGCGCGCTTTCTTCTCTACACCGTCATAATAAAAATTGACAATAGTGGAAATAAACGACTTTGACATACAATCCGATGAATAAGTTGCCAACTTCCATCTATCCGCCAGATTTATGCGAGAAACAGATTATCCTTCGCTTCCGCTGCTTTCGGCTTAGTTTTACCCGCAACTTTTTCCATCGAGATTTACACTTGTAAAATTATTTTTTAAAAAATGTTGTATCACACTTGAAATAGTCTAGTCCCTTCCTGAAGAGTGTTCCTTCTGCTTCTACCCTCGGAAACAGCAATTTCTCACGTGAAACATACCGAAAATTCTTAATAAAATCAGCCGAAGAAGATATTGCAACATTTCAAATAATCGCCTAAATAATTCCAATAGATGAAAAATATTGTTTCTTAAGTAAAGTGTCGAATAAAAATGAAGTTAAAATTTGCAAAATGTCTAAGAACATCCGGACACGATCCAATTAATTGTCATAATTTTTTCTTTTATATTATCCTCGGCAAATTCGATTAATAAGAACGATTGGATGAAAGATGACCTGAGAATCGAACTATCAAGAACCAAAGATTGAAAATTCTATTTAGATCCGTACGAGTATGTTGATGACAGTTTGTGGAGGATATCGCGGAGAAATTGAAAGAAAAGGATTTGAGAAAAGGAAATTGGAACGTTCAACCAGCTCAGAGTCGAATTCAGTCGAAGCATCGACAAAGTAAGTGTCGGATATATTGCATGAGTTGCACCATGGCTACCTTTCGAGAATTTCTTTGGAAGCACGAGACTCCGTCTACGACATAGCCGTTGCACGATCGTCTACGAAACTGCGACGAAGAAACGCTACGCGACCCTTTGACGCAGTCTCCAATGCTTCCTGCTGTTTTTACTTTTCATTTTCTAACGAATCCCGCGACGAAAATCGCGCCACCGTGACCCTCGTTCCTCTCTCAAGCGATCAAAGACGCCTGTCGTGTTTCTACGTTTTCGAGGCTGTTTGGATCGGTTTAAGGAAACTGGCGATGCCGTGCGATATTGCGAGCTGTTTTATATTTGTTTGCTCGCAGTAGTTTAATTTAATATTGAAGAATAAATGACACACACAGTTGGTGGAATTTTCATGTTCGATGCAACATTTTCTCGCTTGCTTGCAAATAGAATTTCAAGTATTTCCCAAATCCAACTACATCATCGTTAATTGGAATATTTTTAGACGAATAATTAATATGCGCAATCTTTATACTCATTGTTGCAAGTAGTTTTATATTCGTAAATTTGTGGCAATAGAATTTATAGACGTAGAATTACATTCAACTTGTCGAGTTTCTACCTGTTTGCAGCTGTTTCAATTAATTTCAATGAATTACCGATGCTCCATAATATTACCAATTGTTTCTTATTTGTTCATTTGCTGTAATCTTATGCGATCCTTTATTCCTACGAAAGGCGCAACTCATTCTGTACATTCCAAATCTCTTCAAACATCCAACCACCTAAATCCTGCGGAAAGTATTTCGACAATATTACCAACGCAGAGAATCAATGAGTAAATCGAGGTTCGCTGCTGTCGTTCGAAACAGTGCTCGATTAATTCCAGACATTATCCTCGCGCTCTGTGCACGCACACGAGTCGGTTAACCATAGCGAATAAACTCGACAACTTGAATGGAAAACGATGAAGCCTGGTCCCGGTACGTTTCGTACAAACGAATTACCGGTCCCTCGATCCCCGATGGACGTGAAACGCGTGTAACGCATCCGTAGATCGTGATAATTAATAGCCTTACGAGGATCGGTGGTAGACGGGTAACTGCGATATCGATACATCTCCAGTAACACAGATCGCGCATTACTCAGCCGGCCAACAACTTCAGGCCGAGGAATGCAAATAGCACCTACGCAACGCGACGCGAATTATTAACGTCCCCGCGGATACACCGGCCCATGTACCACGTGTGCATCAGGTGTCGACTGTGTGCGGTGTGTCTGTTGCGATGCATCGTGGAAATTTCTGAGTTTCCTGGTTTATATGTTGAACGAGTGACTGTTACACGAGTAACTGAGTACAGACAGATAGAGAGTTTGCTTGGGGAGATGATACACGGCGCAAGAAAAATTTAACGAGTCGATTGTCACGGTTTATGGGCATCTGTGAGCGTTTATGGACATTTGTATGTGTATGGCGATTTCCTTATGGGAAGTACGCGCGTTTGGTCCGCAGGAGTAATTTACTGGATATAAATAATATGTGGAGATAATGCGCGATAAGGTAACGATTTAATGACGCGATTGAGAATGCTGATGGATATTTATGGGATCTATGGGAATTTGAAATATACGTATAATAAAAAAGTGTAGGAAATGCGAGTACAGTGTTCGCTGGATCGTTATAACTGGACTGTGGATTTTTGTGCATTTATCGGGGATTTAAAGGCAGAAAAATGTGCAGAATACGCGTATTGCGAAAAATCATGCAACGTGTCCAAAGTAAACTACACGTCATAAAATTTTATAGGCGAAACAAATCCCTTTATACGTTCCATTGTTTTATTTGCGTTTATACAAATATCGTTTTCCATGGACATCCGCAATCTGGTTATAATTGTCTTTAGGATCGGGGAATTATACGATAATGGAGAATAAAGGAGATTCCGTATCTTCCTGAACGTACGCTTAAAATAAATTAATTAGACAGAAGATGATCCAGATTTCTCTCGTTATCGTAAGCAAACAGGTGTGATTTTTTCAATGAAAATCAGTCTTATTACCCTTTGATCTTATAATCTTCAGTATTGTACATCTGTAAGAATTGAAATGGATTCATCGATATTAATTTTTAGTTCCCGAGGAGAATACTTTCCTGCAGGAAATGACAACTTTACTCGCAGACGCGTCTCATAAGAAAAATCGATGGAATCCTCGAAAACACATCGTTGCGAATCTACGGAATTTTTATGGAAAACTATCGACGAATATTGATATCGCTGTGATATCGCACCAATAAAGATGAAGGACTAATTACATCAAATAACCATTCGCCGCAGCTGCTTAATTCCACGCAATTTCTCAACTACATAATCGGCAGCCAGGTAATCAATCATGTCTCAAAAATATCGGGTTTATGTTGGCGCGAACAATGCAGTCGTTTCCGGCAATATCTATATTAACGATCCCACTCAGCTTTTCGATGTCCCGCCGAACTTTTTTGCGGTATCAATTATTCTCGAGTAACATATCGGACTGAAATGTCGATTTCTCCATTTAACCCGAGCTTTACATTGTCAATTGCAGAGATAAAGCAAGCGCGTGCTTTTCTGTACGAGCCGGATCGTTCATAAACGCGAAATGTTGTAAATTTATCACGTGCAGCTTGTCACGAGCACAACCTGTACGAAGAAAATCAAATTTCCCGTCGTCACGAGAGAAAACAGCGAACAACAATCTTAAACGTTTCCGCAAACTGAGTCTCTGAAACGACGTCTCAGAAATAAAGTCATCCTCTGACGGACGTTTCTTTGGTATTCTCCTCTAGACGATCTCGATCCATAATGAAATAGATCCGACTAACGATTATTTTCACAGACGTTTCACACAGACAGACTAACGATTATTTTCACGGACATTTGACACAGACAGACTGACGAGAATTTTCTATAGCAAATGTTGAAACACTCGCGAATCGGTGTAAGCGTCTGTAATTGATAAGAAGATAATTATATTTCATCCTTCTTGAAATGGATCGAATACTTTTCCAGATTCAATGATCTAAGGAAATTCCACTTTTATATTCGTTACAATAACAGCAACTAAAGATGATACGAGTTTTTAGAAATATGAAATGCGTATGTAATTTAGAAATATTGCCAAGGATCTGTGAAGAAACTGATGAACGTTAACGTTTACAGCAATTCTGTTGCTTTTAATATTTTTCCAGCAATATTTCTCGTCGTATTTATGCAATAAGATATGGCAAAGTGTGGCGATATGGAACGAATACCATTTGTTTTTGAAAATGCTTCGTAAAACTGCAAAATTTTTTGTACCATTCCATCATGGGACAAAGGTAGAAAAAATGGGACGGAATATCTGTTCATTCATAGAAAGTTTATGGCAACAGCGATAAAACAGATTCTGAAAAAAGAACGTCGTGTGTTCCATTTTAAATACTAGAAAGTACTGGTCGCCTAAAGGTATCGTCATAATATTTGCGTTACAAGGACATATATTAAAAGTTTGAAGAAATATTTGTCGTTGAAAATACACTGAAATATTCCATTTTTTAAAACGTATTTAATTACGATAATAATATCTTTCAGTTGTTATATTCTACAAAAATATTCGTATTATTTTTCATTTATTTGTTTAAATTAAAAATACTCGTAATCTTATTATTCTTTCCCTATGTAACTCTAAATGTATCCCTGATTTTCTTTTTTTTTTTTTTTTTGCAAATATAATTTTTCCAAACTAAAGAAAAAAATTCAGAGACGAGCTAGTGAAGCTGCATTATCCAGTATCCATGATTGAATAGAAGACTGACAAGATAACACAGAGGCAAGAGACATAGTCTTCTTGTTTTCTAATCTATAATCCAACATGTAGATATATATATTTATATCTACCTTTATATTCTTATGTAATAAAATAGTGGAAGGGTTTTGTCTATATATTCAACAAGAAGAAAAAGAACAGTGAACCAGAAACAGTTGATAAACTACTGAATCGAAAACAATTTCAATTATTTAAGAATCAATTATTAATAATTTCTAGAATTTTCATCTGTCTGTTTGTACTCGCGTCACGTAAAACCTACCGTATATATTTTGATGGTGTATTCTCTGTCGTATAGCTTAGTGTCGGGGAAAGAGAATAGGATATGTTTCATCTGGATCCGTTTTTCAGAAGCTGAGAAATAGCTTAGCATCTAAGTTGTATGTGTTGCCATATTTCGCAGAGACGAAGCAACGATGTTTACTGTTTGCGTCGTGTTCGTTTTCCAATTGAATCTTTTCCCACTTTAATACTTTTTACTGCGAAGAATAACCTAACTGCTAGTATATAAAAAATATATAGCTATCTCATTTAAAAAAATTCATCTGCTTAAATATCATCCCCTATATATTAAAATACACCAGAGAAAGAAATATCGTGGGCAAAAGTTAGTAAATACTACGGGTCGTTGGTCTTTCACAAAATTGAACTGTATATAATCGAATGAACAAAAGGAATCATAGTCGCCCGAACAGGAATCGTAGTTGAGCGGTTTGGTTTCTAGGAAGCTCGAATAAACTAACACCGTCTACTCAGCTGGATGGTTCGGTTCCATCCACAAAAAGGACACTGCGACGTCTAAACAAGTCTGCTCTGCCCTGCCAAAAGCAAACCGCGCAACGATGATTCTTCTACAAAACACCTGTCCAAAAAAGGAAGAAAAAATAAAAAAAAGGAGGAAATCAGCGTGGAATTGCGCGGTCTTCCGCGCTCTTCCGGCTTCGCGAGGAACGCGAGCGACGAGGAGCGTTGCGCGCGGGAAATGCGATCTGAAGGGAATAAACGCATTCACGATGCGACGTAACACAGCAGCGTCGGTTTATCCGTAAACAATGAGGCGGCGCTACGCGCAACTGTGTTCCGGTCTACGCTGTCACGAGTTATCTCTCTCACTTTTCACCCTCGCCGTTCCCCCGTTCCCTGTTCCGCCGCCCCTGCACCACCGCCGCCGACGCCACTGCTACTCTATTCAATTACACCGGAGACCAGAGCCGGCACACAGGTTGCAACTGCGCCGGCAGATGCATTCACCGAGAGCGTATAGAATGCGTTCGTCTGCGTCTTCGCTGTGCATTCAGCCGACTCTCTGGTAAACGACGCACCGACAAACTCCACAGACGCGATATACGCGAGCGTATAGCGGCGTTTATGCGAGTACGTTCAACAAGGCGGAGGCTTCCGCTTTGTCTCGCGCGCGCTGCGCGATGCACTGATTTTTCTAATTGCAGCGGCTGCTCCTCGAGCCAAGGAGTCGGTCGGCTGAATCTCGTGCGTGCGTTCGTACAGGGTGTCCCGTCGAATTTGCAGATATCGAGTGTTTAAGCTTGCCGCGTTTTTTTCAGTCGCGTTCGATTCGATCGTATTTTTCTAACGTCATAGAGTGCGGAATTCGTGGCTGGAGAAACTACTCGACGAGGTTTCGTCGTTTCTGACCCGATTCACGGAAGTATTTTTATTTTTCTGCTGTTAAAAGATGTCTCGAGTTTGAGGAAAGTAGAAAAGGATCGTTATTGACAGGCGTGAGTTCTCGTTTCAATGTTAGCTACCTGTTTTGTTTTCCAAAGCGAGAGCAAAGTAGAAATATAAAAAAATTCGCAGACATCAGTAGGGTTAAGCTCTTGAGAGATGAATTTTGTTGGAGATAGAAAGTGATAATCGTTTTTCAATTTCTTGAGGAAGATGCTACTATACCTAGATATATAGAGGTTTGTGTTTAGACAGTATATTTATATATCACGTGTTACATGTCTAGAGGGTAACAGATAAAGTACGAATTTTAATTTAATTTGCCAATGTGATAAGATTATCTCGCTAGAATAAAATCTATCGTATGTTTCATTCGTCCATTTATTACGTGTTCTGTAACAATTAAACACACGTAGCTTGAACAAGCACTGCGATTCAATAAATTTCGTTTTCCTTGTTTCTTATTCGATCCTCTGAAAAATGTATCTCTGAAGTTATTTTCGACGAAATTTATCATAGAGTGGCATTGGGCATTCAGAGTTAAATATCGAACGAAAATATTTTTGCGAAACGTATGTCTATATGGCTCTCCGCCTGTTATTGTTCCTCGCATATCGTTGTTTGTAAAATTTTTAACCATCTTTCCGTCATATTTGTTGTCAAACTGTTCTCGAAAAGTAAACTAAAACGTAGCAAGGAAAAATACAACAGATTTCTTATAAACACATTAAAGTCTGTCTTCGAAAATAAAATAAAATAAAATAAAAACAATTATTTTTAACAAAGCTCCTTTCGATCCTCAAAATGATCCTTGTTCGATGGAAATACGTAGAAATAACCAACATCATACAGGTAAATCTACGTTTTATTCATGAACAAGATTGTCTGACCATACACGGTCCATTTTCCCTTATTCCCCTATGACAGCTACGACGTTGTCTGATAACACCTTTTCTGTTCTTTCTCAAACTTTCACTGTCCAGATTTCTCCAGACATTTTTACTTCCCTGTCCTCTTGTCTCTGTATTCCCAAGAACATTTCCTTAGTCCTTGGGGAATCTCCAGAGAACACTGGTTTTTTCACTAGATATTTTCTCTTTTCCTAATTTTATCTTGATCCGTTTCTTCTATTATTCCCTTTCTCTAAACTCCATTGGACACTTCTTATAGAAGAAATTCTAACTCTATCTCGTTTCACTCAATTATGATCTTCGTATCATCGATGAATTAATAAAAACAGTTAACGCAACCAAACCTATCGCGAATCTAATCTAAAGGCGATACAACTTTTCTTCGTACGTAACTGAGATATCAGAACGAAGTTTAGATTGCAATGTGCGTCTTTTTTAATGACGAATCAAACGTTGGTAGAAAAAATTACCCGAGAAGGAATGATCCTAATTAAATTGGCTTTAATTCGGACAAATAATTTCAACTTGAAAATCCATTAAACGGGTGAATTACCGTGGACAAACGAATTGGGATATTCAATGTTCAAGTCGCAGAATATAACTCTGGAGTTTCTGGATTATGGGAGATTTTAGATTGTCTCGCAATAGGTCGGTATGTCAGGTAATCATACGTGGTGTTATCCAGCACGAATTCACGGAACAATGCTGTCATAAACTACACTTTGGAAGCTACTCTAGAAATTTCGATGACTGTGACATTATTTTGTAAAATCCATCGCGTCTCTTCCAAAAGAAGATTCCATCTTCGACCGAAGAATGGACAGGTAAACTTTGCCTGGACTAATGAGATTTCAAAATGTTTTACGTAACACACATCACACGAACGTGAAACATCTCTATAACAATTATTGAAATATTTTGGTTGTGATGAAGCAATCTCACAATGATTGGGCGATATATTTGTGGTTCTTCGGGTTTCGTTGTATGTAATAGTACGTTGTTTTGTTCTGACGTCTCGCCAAACTTGCACTTTACTTCTTCAGACCTGAAACTGAAGGATCTGGATCTTGATGTCACTATTTATACCATTGCTTTACAAGCAGTGATAAATAGTGACATCAAGATCCAGAACCTTCAGTTTCAGGTCTGCCCTGAAGAAGTGAGATGCAAGATTCACGAAACTCCAGAACAAAACACAACGTACCGTTAAAGATAACAGAACCACGAATATGTATATTGTTTAAATATCTTCATGATCCATTTCACGTCTGCTACGTCCTAACAACAGCAAGAAGATTCAATGAGAACGAACATCCAATAGAGACGATTTAATTCTTGGAACATGTTTGCAAAGTTATTATTCCGAACGACCCTTTCCCATACGTATATAGGGTGGTCGATTTTGCTTCTCGAGTTATGCACAAAAGCATGTCGTGGGAAAAGTAACTATAAACTGCACTGACTTCCAAATGAGAAGAAGTGGTTGGAGTTAGGCTACTGAAATGGCATTTACGAGTGATTTCAATTCAGTGACGTTAAAAAAAACATGGAAAAACACCGAGAATACCTCACTGATGAATTTGTTAAGGCGTATAATTACAAGCATATCCAATTACCACACAACAACTATGTCTACGCGAGTTTTATGGCACCGACAGTGAAGCAACTATATCAACATGGGACATAACACCATGATACCATGATACATGATGCCAAACATACTTTTATGCACAACTCGAAGAATAAAACCAACCACTCTATATACGTATAGAAAAAAAGTCTTCGGAATGATGACTATGGCAACGTACTTCGAAGGTATCGAAATCAGTGAGGAAGCAACTATTCGGCTACTTTGCCAATTCAGCAAACGAATTTTCCATAGCTAGCTTCTAGCGATAAAAATTACTCCTCTAACTTATAGGACTTCCGGGTATCCGGGCTACTCGTGAACAAGGTACCTCCACACTGCCACTGTCATTGCCTATAGCGATGTGATCTTGCATGTATATGTGACTTTTCGGACAATACGCGAGCTTATCTTTATGAACAATCGTAAAAATATTGAAGAATCCGTTTAAGAATCCGGCAATCCTGCTCGTGAGATACCCGCGTAGACAAAAATTACCCAGATATCTCACGACATACGCGAGATGATTGACAACCTCGATGCGAGAGTCAAATTCGCTAGAAATTGCAAAGAGAAAACCGTTGAAATTGATGAAATTTCATCATTTTCAGATATGCGCACATGCAATGATCCTTCGGAGTATCCAAGACAACATACACTTAGTATTACATATACATAGTGCAGTAGCCTAATCTCGGAGGATATCAAAACTCTCGACTATCTCGTGTACTCAGGTGTCCCATGAGATGCCCAGGTAGCTGGGTAATTTTTGTATGCTTGGTTGTGCCTCATGGGTATCTGAGATGTTCGGTTGAAGCCGCTAACGGTAATAAAGATCGATGAAACAACGTTTTAACAAGCGCAGAGATTGTGGGACACGTTTGGTGGTAGCGGATGTGCAGCTCGTTTCATTTCCACCCTGGCGGACCCATGTAGCAACGGCGCGCACGGCCACGAGCCACGATACTTCGCGCAAATTAAATTTTATCGGGCAAGTTACCCCTCAGGAGGCGAGGAGGATGTCCGCGCACGAATTACATCGGATAAACGCGTTAAAGATTTTTCAACGGCTGTGCACGAACCGCAGGGTATAAACGTTGCGATAAAAAAGATGAAGAGAAACATAGCCAGGAAGAGACAGTTTCCCAACATTTTCGCCAACCTGATAAGCTACGTGCACGTCCCGTTGTGTGGATTAGTTCAAATAATTAATTAATTATTGTCGATGGTATTTTATTTTATTAGACAACCGTGTCGCGTCGTGATGTATGAAACTTATGATTTTGTTGTGTTGTACCTTCTACGTCGCTTTTTCTCCGGGAATATTTCTACGTTTTTCTCGAATTCCATTTTATGTTAATGGCTTCAAATGACGAATTTAGAAAGTTTCCCTTTCGTATGCGACTTTAATTTTTTAACTTTCACGCGCGTCATTTTTCAGGATCAATGACTTTCGCGAACGAAGATGGATTTGTAGAATGAAATATTGGAGCAGTGAACGCGTTGCAAAGGTACGAGCGACTTGAGTAAATGAAGCAAAATTTCTAAGATCAATGTAACGATGTATTGTATAAATACATTTCAGTGACAGTATGTTATACAATTTGTACATATATACGGACCTATAGTTTGATAATTTTTATTAAAACATGTCTAAAGTTAAAACACGATCTTAACAGTCTTAAGGAAAGCTTTAGATAAATTAATAAATGGATGCTCTAACGTATTATCAAAAGAGTCATACTTTCTGTCATTTACTCAAACAATAATCCCTATATCTGACGATTCATTAAATCATGCTTTTGACAAGTGTGTATCTGTCTCTAAACGCTTCTGTTTACTCGTGACAGCAGTACGCCGAAACTTAATGAGCAAATAGTTCGAATGCTGCATGGATCATCGATGGCCGACTTTACAGAACCTAATTAAACTGTTTATAATTACCGACTAATATTTGCGTGACTGGCAATGCATTTAGTATTAGAAACAGACTATTCAAAATCAATCTTATCATCAACCTGATCCTGTAGAAACAATTTAGTCGACGAAGAAAATAATTCTGTGTTGAATTGTTCTGTCACATCTTGAATAGTGTCGTCACATTCACTTCATATTCACTATCATTTTATACCTCGAAAATTTGCTAGAATTAGCAATACAGTAAGTCACGAGTCGCATACTAATTCTATGATTTAATGACTATAATAATTCACTATGATACGTTATTGTAATATATTTAGAGATATTTGCAAAAAATGGAATTAAAATAATATGCTGACTATCAGTTAATGTTCCTACTCGCATTCTATTTTGATGATGTCAGTTTTCAATTGTTATATCTTCGCAACTATGACGCAACAGTTGCATTATACTAGCGAACTTGTATTTGTCCAATCACTGTATTTACAGGCAAACCGAATTCAATTACTTTTGATAATTAGTAACTAAATATGTGCGCAAATACATTAACAACTAATAGCGATACATAACTATTCCTATGTTATGTTATTAATGACGCTAAATAAATTACTAAATAATATTGCCTGCATTACCGCTCATAGCTATTTGAACACTGGTCGATTTGCAGCAACAGTCCATAAACATTGACAGAATGTGTACAAATTAATGAAATATGCAAATCCAACAAATTGCAAATTTCAATTACATTCTAAAATACTTACAAACAGAGTATCGAAATTAAACACGCTACGCAATTGACATAAAAGGCAACAGAATATAAAATACGAAATATAAAAATCTACCTTTAAATATAACACACGAACACGTACACACATCAAATCACGTCACATTATTTCATTAATTAACTTAATCACCAAACAGAGTAACACTCGTGCAACAAATAAAAATATCGTTCCAATTAATTTTCATCTATAACCCTGGAGGACCGTCTCGTAACAACAACTCGGGAAACACTTTCGCAACAAGGGTACGATCTATTCTAATTTCATCAAATTAAAACACTGCAACAATGCGAAATAAACGAGTCGCTTCGACTACAAAGAGTCGGTTAATTTTGCGAGTTATTCCCCTCAGAATCAACGTCGTGATATCTCTGGCTCGAACATTATTACGATAAACTTTATAGACACAGGTAGAGATAATGCGGCAAAGTTACGCGATACGATTAAAACGTATCGTCAACTTTGAAACGCGCGACTCATTCGTAGAAAAATTTAATTGCCACACAGACGAGGGATGTACATGTACACAGGAAAACACACAAAGTACATATATACATATATAATATATGAGTGTGTGACTGGGATCGAGTCAAAGCGAGGCGAAAAAGGGAGAAAGTGAGCGACGCGAGTTGCAGCCAGCTTAAATATTCATCCGAGATCAATCGAGCAGATTTGCAATTTCGGAGCGTTTGTACTGCACGAACGAGCCGGAATAAACTGTCGGCTACTTCATTTTACATGAAACTTTCCCCTCCCCTTCCCCTCTGTCTTCCTCTTTTTCGCCCCTAGCTTCTCCTCTTTTTTTCATTTCGTCGCATAAAATCCTCTGTTCGACGAAATTAAGATGCAAATAGAATTTTAGAGTAGTTAGAACAGCGTTTGGAAAAGGAGAGACCGCCGCGCCAAGAAAGGATATTAGTTGCCTTCGTTTGAGACAAACGCGACTATGTTTGCTCGAGTTGGAACGTGAACAAGCTTGAGAAATATCGACGAATGAAGAAAAGACGCATCAACTGATAACAATCTAACCGGTGGATAAGGAAATCCCAAAACAACGGATGACAAAGTCAGAAGGTTTAGCATCTAAAGAAACACGATCGATAGCGAGCAATTTTCATATCAAATCTTTAGGACACAAGAAAGACAAAATTTACAGAACGATTTGGTAACAGATACACGAACATATATATAATAAACGAACTGACTAATCATCTAACTAAATAATAACACAAATAAATTATACAAATTCTAAAAGAACGTATAACAAAGTACAACGAATAATAGCATAAAGGACGACGATTGAATAGCGAGCCATCCAATTTGTACTTTCCTTGTTCATTCAAATTTATGCAAACATTTGGATCGATGGGAGTCGCCCGATGCAAAAGGCGTGTCGCTTTAATTATCGCAGTTCGAACGATTGTATTTCTTCCGCTTTGAATTCTCTTCCGTTAAACGTTGTTTTGATTAATATTCATTGGAAGAGGAGAGGAGGCTCCGGCAAACGGAAAATATGAATCTCGATAACTTCCAGGCTTCGGATTCCTTTATTGCTCGTCCTACTTTTCCCAGGAAACAGCGGCGATCCGGTTACATCATAATTAAAGTCTTGCGGGTCTTCGAGACACGACTAACGATATCCTCTTCTTCGTGCTCCTGAGGATCGTCTTCGCAAGACGACCGGCAAGCTCCACGAGTACAAAGAGAATTCTCTCGTAGAAATACGAGACCTTCGATCGCCCGAATCGTTTATGATCCTGTTTATCGTACCAAGTACTCTTACATTTTATTTATTTTCTTTTTTTATTTGGAAGTAGTTTACAATCAATGCTCATTAAAAATTATAAGTAGATTATTCTGGCGTGGTACTATAACGTGAATAATAAATGATTATCGTATGTTTGGTTCTAGCTGAATCTAATGTTTAAATCTAGAGGACATTTTATCCATGGAAATAAAAGACAGACGATTCTACGTTTTACTATATTTCGTTATACTGCGTTGAGTATGTGTACGCAAGTGGGGCATTGTGATTCTGTTAAGGAAAGCAATAGAAAAAGGAAAAATCCAGTGGAACTCGGAGCTTATTTTAAGAAAAACACAGCAAATTTTTTTCGATCAAAATATTCGCCGTTGATTTTTATAACTTTAAGTCATCCACCAGACAAACGATGAATTCTATCTGTAATTCTGTCTCTAAGTAGATCCAATCGTCGATCCATCTTTATACCTCATTCGCTAATGGAAATGGAGAAATGGATATCGGATAAAGCGCGTTGCATCGATCGGAACAGTTAGCAATCCGAGAGAGCAGAATGTCTAATGACAAATTTGGATCATTCGTTTGTATACGATAATTCTAATCCAACGTTTCTTTTGCATTAGTATCGTCTATTATATTTATTGTGACATATATGAGTGTTCTGTATAGATTTTTGTTATTTCCTAAGTTAATTAATATTGGAAAAAAAAATATTTTTGCATCATAAAATGGACATGACTCTAGATGAACGTGTTTTTGAAATTTTAAAATAATTTCTGTATTTTTTAGAGGGATTATGTATTTTTGTATAGCTTGTTCGTAGAATTCCGTTTCCTATTAAATTCTGAACTGACATTTCTTGGACACTATCGATTCCTATAGAATGTAGCGGTAATTTCTCAATAGCGACAAGATTACAAATAACATGAAACCAGATCATCTATTCTTCTATTCAAATTAGTATCTTCTAATGGTTACCTCCTAATTATATTATCAAATTTCCATCTTGATCGATCAATACTTCGGTGTAGGATATTAGTTTTATGACATAAATGTCCTTTATATAACGTTGTATCTTATATTCTGCACAATATACTATAGTATAATAACAAGACATAAAGTGGAAGCTATATAAAATTAAAAATTTCGAAATTTCAGAATTCAGAAGTTTTAAGTCTTTTTCAAAATAAGTTTTGCAACTGAAATATATCAATAAATACTATTTATCATCTAATTTCCAGGATATAGCATCATATTATTATTGTTATTGTTATCATCATTATTTATCAGCAAGTATTATCACTATAATAAAATAGCGAAGAATGAGATTTAGAGAGACTATATTCAACGTATGGGTGGTATTTTTTAAAAAAATATTGATTATATCTTCCGAAACTTCTTCACCCACTAATTTCCTCCGTATAAAAGCAAAAGGGTAAAATTAAGCTATTCCATCATTCGCAACTTTCCTTCCGCATATTTTACCCTCGTCAAAAGTCAGTTTTTACCTTTTTGCCACTTACGTCGTTGCCAATTCAATTGCTCGACTACTCGAGAACTATCGATTGCAAAAAGTCATGGTAGAGGTGCGAGCTCGCGAGAATTTCGAGCCGTTCGTCGGCGGAAATCGCAGACGTGCGATCGACGTCGTTTGTCTGGCGCAAGATACGAATCGCGGTCTGTTTTGACGCGTGAAAACGTACGCTCGTGGAAGACGGGCACAGAATGGGCCAGGCTCGGTCGATATCGGGAAAAATAGGAGAAAAAAATAATGAAAATTGCGGCGTTTTTCGATAAACGAATGAGCGACGAGTTTGGTTGAACGCGCGGATAGCATTTATTTCATGGAAGAACAATTTTTCGCTCTAACTCGTGGATCATGGCTCGGAAAAAATCAAAAAAGATAGAAACAAAGAGACAGAAAGGAGAGGAAAAACGCGTGAAGCCTCCGTGAATAGTAATCGTCTTATAGTTGTTTGCCTGAACATCGAAGAGGCATGTGACTTGATACTTGAAACTGAAATGCTTAAAACGCTTAAAATATCTAAGGTTGAAATACCTCAACTACTCGCAATACCTAAAGTTGAAATGAATATTCGTATCCAATGCCGAAGTCGAGCGGCGATATTTCAAAGTTGACGATAAATTTTCTCAAAATCCGAACGATACAACTGCGCGTAAATTATTTCTTTTTTTTTCTAGAAAATCGAGGATGGAGTCATGGAAGAATATCGAAGAGAAACAAATAAAACGAGCGAGCAAGGAATAAAACTGTGAAGCATAGTCTTCGAATGGTGCATGTTGCATGTCGAGAGATTCGACGACTTCCACTTCCATAGGTCGCTACGGTGTACCGGTGGAAGCAGGAGAGGAAGGGAAGAAACCAAGTAGCGAAGAAAATCGTCGGCAAGCAAGAATCAAAGATAGCGAACGTTCGAGAGCTGGAGGAGATTGCTTGAAATGAAAAGAGACGACACGCCGCACGTCGAGCAAGAAAGGCCAGACGAGAAGCGATGGACTACAACAAGGAGAAAAGAAGAAAGACAGGAAAAAAATAAAATCACTGGACGAGTGTAGAGGCAACAAAGAGGACGAAGAATTGGGAAGAATAAGTCGAAAGCAAGGAAAGAAAAGGGCAACCCGGAGGGGGTGAATTAAATAGGGTAAGGAAAAGAGCGAGGGGGGAGGGAGGGCCAGTAGAGGAAAGAAAAGGAATCCGCGCCGCTACAATTAGGAAGAAAAAAGAGCCGAAGCTTAAACGGGCAGACAGACGAGGAGAGAAAACGATAGAGAAGGAGGTGGAGAAACGGGACAAAGAGAAGAGTCGAGAGTACGAAAGAAACGGGGTGGCGAAGAAGGAGGATGAGGATGAAGACTGGTAGTAGGGGGGCTGAAGGGGGTTGCAAGATAGAGCCAAGAGGCGAGTGGAAACGAGAGCATCCGATGGAAAAAGGGAGAAAGAGGTATGGAAGCAGACTATAATAGAGACTGAAAAAGAAAGAACAAGCAAGGGAAAAAGAGGACCGGGTAGACAGACGGTGAGAAGGAGAGGAACTGGAGAAAGGGGGAGAGAGAAAGACGTGACGCGTGGCATCACGTGGTGTATTGATCGTCGCGCAGCATCCACGAGAGCCATTCCGGCTGCCAACCTTCCTACCTACCCCAAGCACTACCCCCTTTCCCTCATCCGCCACCCTCCGCCCCACCCACTTTCCTCCAGACCACCATTCTCTCCTCCGACCTCCTCCTGCTTCCCTTCGTCCCTCCATACTTGCTCCTGCAACAAACCGACCCCTCGCCCCTCGATTCGCCCCTCTGCCCGCCATCAGCCCCCGGCGAAACCCCGTCAGACATCCATCGTCGTGTATCCAGCGAGTTAATTATTAAATGCATCGTCGTGCCTGCCAGGCTCTGCAATACGTCCCTTCCATCCACCACCTTCCAACATCCAACCCTTCTTCCTTCTCCCTTCCACCCTCTCCCTCACTTTACCCTTATACTCACGACCATCTCGCGTGGCTCCTTCTCACCCTTCGTCCACCGACCAAACTGCTCCCACCCCTCGTCTCAGCCACCCTTCTACGGCGTGTCTCCCTTTCACTAGAGCCGATTCACGTACAGTCACTTCATTTTCCGCACGCTCTCTCCGGCCTGGTGTAAATGCTGGAAAGGAACGCTCGATTGGGAACTTTCGGTTATTGAGCCGACACATCGGGATCGATCACGCAAGTTGCGTAAGAGGAAAACGCTGGACCGGTGCATCGGCTTCGATTCGAGCTGCTCGCAGCGCAAATTGATTAACTCGTTAACTGGCACGCGAATTTTATGGAATTTGTTCTGCAGATGCGATAAATAGAAATATACCGCGTCATAGTCTTTCATTTTTATATCCTACAATGTTGTATCGCATTTCCCTGACCATGTTATCCGAGTTAGTCGCATTGTTGAAAATCCTTTAGTCCGTGAAATTTGTCTTCTTTTAATCTTGTTTAATTCGTCGATTTAGTCGACGCGTCCACTGACACGTTTTGAAATTTTTGAAATTTCGTTTTAGTTAGCTACTTTATACGCGTAATTGCATCGATCTTCTCTGCTTTTTGTTTTGTGAAGTTAACCAACTTGGCAAGGGAGCGGCTCGTTCGATCCTATCGTGACGGCTAGAATAATACGACCATGCGTGGTTGCGTTTCGATGAATTTTGGCTGATGACGGAAGAAATGAAATTTTGTGGTTGGATTTGTGATCGATTTTTGAGCAGGGCGTTGCTTTTTGGAAATAGAGTCGACCATTTATATATGGAAGTTATAAGATTGCGTAACATAGCGTAAAAAGCAGATTTGGATTTAATTCCACTTTGATTGAAATGGAATTTTTGATTGATTGTGAGAAATTGGTTGGCTGTGTAAAAGGTACTGTATTTTGGGAAAAATAGAGCGAATATTTAGCGTAAGTAGAAGTTGGATAAATATAGTTTGGAATTGTACAACGTGGTGTAAGATTAAAGTAGATTAGATCTGTATTAGTATTAGAATCCCTCTGGTTTCAAATAGGACTTCGACGAATGTTATATAAAATCGTATAAATATTTCTTTGACTTCCGATTTTTTAATTGACGATTAACAAATGCAACGTAATTAAAGAGAAATTAATAGAGAGTAACAGTTACGAATTTACTGTGAGAGATTATTTTTAATATAATTTGACATATTAATTCGGATTATTCTATTGTTAATTCAAACAAAATAAAATAATATTAAATCAGAGTATATTCGAAAAGTATCGAGATTTAATTTCTAATAAATTCGAGATCTTCTCTTGTAATACCCGCTATAAATATCATTTTTAAATTATCAAATTTCTAGGGAACGATAAAATTATTTTTCTACTTTTTTTATTTTTTACACTTCATATTTCCTGATGTATAATTTTATTTGCAATAACTAGAACAGGTCGTTTCTTTTTCCAATATAATTTGTTATATGTAAAAATAAGAACTATCTTGTGACGAATTTCTAGAGCCATGCGCATTTCACTAGACGTTTTTATGCAAGATCAATTTTCACATAAAACGGATAGCTCGTCACTGCGAGTAACAAAGAACGACCTAAAAAAGACAGATTTAAATTGTAACAGCCAATGAATATAAATACGCTGGAATAGCTATTTTTATTTAAAAATGAAAAAAAAAGTGAAGTTACAAACTTCGAAATTCTGCATGTCATCGCGTTGCCTTTATCATTAGCCTTCCAAAATTTACCTCTCATTCGAATAAGTATGAATTTAGAATATGAATATACATGCTGATAAGTAATTCGACGTAGAATTATAAAACTGCCGGAAACTTTTCACCAGAAATTTATAATTTTAACTTTCCATTTGCCGATCCGCTAGCGCTCTTTTACCGAATTTACAGAAATTTCAAATACACAAAAATACACGAAATATACGCGCGTAATATTAAAAAATACAGCCATAAATAGAAACGTGAAGAACGAACGCCTACAAATTCCCATTCGCGTTCCATTTGTTCGATCGTATCTGCGAAACTATTTGTTTACCTAAAAATCCACAATCTAATCGTTCGTTAATAAATTATTATACGAAAGAGTCTTAACACCGTCAACTTCGGAGAAACTTGCAGGGAATTTCAACGCAACTAAATCGTCTGTGATGGCGATTTTCTAGCGAAACAGGAACAGGCGCTTAATTATTAAATGCATCGTCGTGTCTGTCAAGTACCGCTGAATATATATCGAGCTATTCAGAGCCGTATGATACGAACAAAATCCCTCAGAGCAGCGTCCTCTCATCGAGCAGAATCGAGTGAAAATGTTGGAAGGTTATAGCCGATTGAAAGCTTTTGCAATCTGAATTTCATTAGAGGAGAAGGGGGTGAGAGGGAAATTTTAAAGGAAGCAGCGAATTTCAATGTTAACAATCAACTGCAGGACGGAAAATGACGTTGGTTACCGGGTTAAAGAGCACCCAATTGCTATACAATTTCCTGCTGAATAATTGATAGCGTGTGTTAAACGAATAAACAACGCTACGAAATTGTCGCTGAGAATATTGGTTAATTGGTAACTGGACACAAACAATTGCGCGTAAATACAAGTGGTAATTGTTTTCGCTGAATTTGCAAATAGGAAAACAAATCGCGAAACCTCTACGATCGATGAGCGCGCCAAATCATTATATGTTTATGAGCTGAGCAATTTAATTATTTATTTATTTACCGACCAATTGCGTTATTCTGTTGAGAATGGGAATTTTTTATTTGGCGTTGTTTAATATTACGCGATGTTCTGTTGTACATTTATTTGATCAACGAAGATTTAATCGCTAGTTTCCATAACGTGACGTGATTAGTTTCAATTAGTGTAATAAAGTTGAACGTTAAATTGTTAGACGAATTGTAACATCGTCTTCGTATTTTAGAAGAAATTGTTTCCTAAGTCGAATACGTAAATTGTCTAAAAACTGAAATTCATTCTCAATGTATAATTACGATATAAATATAGAAATGTTTCATTGCGACACCTAAAAATAAGATTAATAATTTTTGTTTGTAATTCACGAATAAAATTCTCAAATACGTACGATCCTTCGATCATCGAAACTATAATTCGTTTCTAGTTTCTTAACTATAATTTCAATTTCGTTAATGTCCAAGATTTGCGGAATATTTTAATCGTACGTGGCGATGAGTTAGTTTCAAATTTTACAAATCAACTTTCAGTTCATAGCTACACACTCAACTCTAACAAGCTTAACAAAGTACAGAATTCCTCAACCGTAACAATTAAAATCTGGTATAATACACAATCATAATTTCACCTTTGATCATTTTCACAAGTATAATGTCGTTGAAACAATTTTCAGCCCCTAATTCGTATCTACGATTTCAACGTTGGAAAATACCAGTAACAAGAAGAGATTTCTCGTTTCTATTAACTAGAATCCTTCTTCCATTCGCAATTATTTCAACCAAATACGTGCAACATACGTCACATTAAACGTTGAACAACTTCGCATTCCGTTTCGTCGCAATTATACGAATAATACTGTCGTTGGAAAAAGAAAAAGAAATAAAGCTTGGGAAAAATTTACATGGAATTGTGCCGTGTGACGAAAAAGAAATGGAACTGCGTGCAAACAAGCAGCTCCTTTGAAAACTGGCACACAATGCGCCGAACGAGAAGCTAACAACACTTTGCTGGCTTCTCTCGCCTTCCCACGGCTCCACCTTTGCTCGTATATAACGCATTTTCGCCTAAACGACGTCGACAATGCCACGTGAAACAGACGTCAGAAACAGGTCACCAGTGGTTCGTGTACGCACGCACATTTGCCCAACCAATCAAATTGCCACGACGTAGCTTTGCGTCCGGTTGCCAAGAACGTTACTCACCTGCCGCGGTGAATTGCCAAAATCCGCTGTTGATCAACTTGACCGAAAGTATCTCTAGTAGTCTCGGAGGTCTCGTTAGGAACGTCATTTACGTTACAGTTGCAGAATTTTAGTTAGTGTCCGATTAACTGAACTTTTGATACTTGAATTCGGTTACCTGAATGCAAGCCATCCTATTATACGAACGAAAAGTAATAGATAGCGAGGAAAATTGATGAGCTCCTATTGTACGCGAATCCCAATTATATCAACTATTCTACTGCACCAAGTTTGAATCTATTCTCGAATGTATTATACGGACGAGCAAAATTGGAATTATACCTGAAATACTATACCCAACCATCTATCCAATTCGACCATCTTAACTTTTTGTAGAGACACGTGATTCGCAAGTTATATTACGTTCATGCGTCTATATATTTAATCCCTGTTTTAATCCCCAAATTGTGGGATAGCATCATTTGGTTTATGTCCAAGCTTAACGTTCTGTCTGCAACCTCATCTTCACTGACGACGTCCGCATAATACTGGGTCGTTTAAGCGCAGCTCGTGGTCGATTTTACGTTTCTGAGTTTTAAAAAATCCTCCGAAATTTCGTCGAATACTCTTCGAGTTTCCAGGGTATCATCAAATAGCCTTTGTTGCCGTATGTTACCCTAATTTTTCAAAGGGAAGTAAACTTCAAACAGAACTATGGGTACGATGAAAAATGATTTCAAATTGCTGGACGTAGACGTGACCCAGTATGCAGCTGAAGATATACGTAAAATATATATCGGAAATCTACAAATTGTTACACGCATAGAAGTGAGTTGAAAATTCTTTCGTTTGAAACCTCTTTTTTTTAGAAAAATCGAGTTTGAAATTGGTGTCAACACCGTGTTGACAGCTATTCCGAGGAATTTTCAAATTTCGAAAAAACACTGTAACTGCCGGGATAACAGAAAAATTGACAAGTTTTTGCTGCCAAGCCTTCGATTGCTTTATGAATACAGAACTGTTAGGAAGCGACGTCTGTGCATTCAGGTAGACACGTCGTAAATCCATAATACAGCACAGAAACAATTGGTGGATATGGGGTTGGCTTCCCCTTGGGCCTAGTCCCTCTATTGACCTATATCATCACCTTGCTAACCTTCCAGTTATCAAGGGCTAATATTCCAGATCCTTGGAGGATTATTTATCTTCTGATGATGTTACATCAGCCAGCAGGCAATTTGTTATGAATCGACTTAAGCGTTAATTCGGCTAATCTCGTTTTTCCTCGTCATCTTATACCAAATTACGTTCTAATGGCTGGATAAATCAGTTTTGATCTCGTAACCAGAATTTGCATCGAGAATATCAACTGACATCTTACGTACTGGTTTATTATTAATTATAATTATTATATTACAATTATTATAATTAATTGACTAATACTGATTATAGTTTCATACATTAATCCGAGAAAACGCAATTTAATTGTATGATACTACGAATATATTATAAATAAGCAAGCCAGGATATTTTCACATAGCGTTTCATAGTTTCATAGCGTTGGAAGCCCAGAACAATAAAAATAATTTCTAGGCTGCCGATATTCACGCAAATGCTCATTTGCACGAATTAATAAAAGTGTAAACAAAATCATAAGAAGTATAAGTTAAAATACCCAGGTAGTGAATGGTCCCATCTATAAAATGTTTTAATCAATGGTCATTATACCGTGTTTTTCGTTCTACGTATATTACACTTTCGAATGTCCCATAGATGCATAGAAATCCACAGTCAAATCATAATTTTCTACCGATGAAAATATACCGACTATTTATTTTCAAAATAACATTCGTGTGGCAAAAGCTCCATCTTCTTAACGAAGCAAACTGACATCCTCGAAAAAACGATCACTGCATTAAGCGGCTCGTTGCAACGCTATAAGGACGATCGCGAACGCATCGCCTGATAAACGTAAGAGGAATGATAAATATTACGAGGGCGTTACAGGAGAATTTACGGCATGTAAGAAATCGAGGTGAAGGGAAGGTGGTGAGAAGAGCGACAGAGAGAAGATCGGTGTATGGTACCGGAGGAAAAGGCGTTTTGCGGAGAAGAAAGGGCTTCCTGGCAGCAGCCGACTTTAAAGGCACTCGGTCAACAAGAGGCGCGAGCCTAAGTCCCTTCTTTTGACGACCGCGTGCCTAAGAATACGAGAAATTAAATAATTCGTTCAAACAATCTTCTCGTGAACAGATTCTATTTTTTTTTATATATATATTATTTAATTTGTATTTTACAATTTGTCCAGCTGGACATTTGATAAATTCTTCTAACTTAATTGCTAAATAACACGTGGATAGCTGCGCCCATACCATCTTCAAGTTTGACTATTTTATTTCTTCAGTGAGGTCAGTGGGGTGTTTTCTTTTTTCTCTTTTTAGAAGAGATTTTACAGACTTTGGTTTTTATATCCACATTCTGTGTATGTTCTGTAACTATTATCCCGAAATAAATCTTTATGGCAATATCGTACGAATAAACGAATAATAAAATAAGCGAATAAATCATACGTGAACAACACGTCACGATCTATCAAGTTTATAAGATTTCTGTCTGCTGGAATAGTAAGACACGTGGCATTTATTGTAGATACACCCTTAATCCCATTCATCTGCAAATTATTCTACTAATTGAAGGATTTATATGAAACATTATCCTGTGTCAATTTTTGCCTTTCACGTTCCTAGATTCATCTTCATTCCCTTCACTAATCTACGCTATCAATCGCAGAATTCACGTCAAATACTAACCATGCCAATTTTTCCCTTTCACATCTTCAGATACATCTTCATCCTATCTACGAATCGATCCTGTCGATCGAAGAATTCACATCAAAATACTGCCCTTTGTCAATTTTTGTTTTCCACATTTTTAGGTACGTCTTCGTTCCCCATACGAGTCTATTCTATGAATCGAAGAATTCACATCGACCACTACTCCTCACGCTAATTTTTCTCGCCTTTCCGAGAAGTTTCCTTTTCAATGTACTCCGTATCGTCGCTCAAATAATTTCTGTAACTCGTTCGCTCCGACAAGTCTGGGTAAAGAAACGACGCAAAGAACGAGGAACACCATCGATACACGCCACTTAACGTATCGAACGGGTGGCAATAACGGCAGGGCATAAGCCCTTGTTCTCGGCGCCTAAGATGCCCAGCTTCTTCTCTTATCTCGTCGAACGGCAAGAAATTAAGACGGGGATGCCGTGGAGATAAGTGGGGAAATAGAAAACACGAGGAGACCAAGGGGCGGAGGGAGAAAGTCGCGACGAAGAAAAAGGAGGACAACGACGTAGGAGTAGCTGCAAGAAGAAGGTGCAAAACGAGGAAGAAAAAAAAGTGGAGGAAGCAGCAGAAGAAGTACTCACCCCCTGAGGCCTGGAAGCCCTCTTTGCCAGGCTGGGCTTGAAGACACTCGGTCAACAAGCGAGCAGAAGCCCCAAGTCTCTGGCCGGTTTTCCTCCGGCGCGTACGCGAACCAGAGAAGGTCGTTACACCGTGAGACGGTTGCTATCACTTCTTCTTCACTATGTGACGCGACGCGACACTGTCACACAGGGGCTTCTCGAGCGTGGCGAGTGGCCCAGGGTAAATAGCCCGGACAGAGAAAAGCTCACTTTTTTCCACCGATACGAACGACGTTCGTATTCGAATTTGCTCGAATTGCCAATGAATTTGCCACGAGCGACGACTGCAAGTTATGAGAATTTTCTATCAATTTTCTACTGACGCGAATGACGTTTGGTATTTATCCTAGTTTGTCTGAAATTCCACTATCGTTTGAAAGTAATTCGAATTTCGTACGACTTTTTCGGTGATACGCAAGACGCTAAGAATTTATTCGATTTGACTCGTGTTCACGGTGAATTTGCCACTGATGCGAATGGCGCCTCGAGTTTACTTCAATTCGTTCGAATTTGTCCGGAATTTTCTAACGATGCGAATGACTTTTGGAATTTTCTCTAGTTTCTTACGAATTTTCCGCTATGATGTTCGAAAGTTATTCGAATTTTTCACGAGCTTCTCAGCGATACGAACGACGCGTAGAATTTATTCGACTTCACTGGAGTACACAGTAAACTTTCTTCGGAATTTACTTCAATTTAGTCGAATTTGCCCGGAATTTTCTACTCACGCGAACAACGCTTGCAAGTGATTCAAATTTGCCATGAATTTTCCACTGACGCGACGCTTCGAGTCAGCTCGAATTTACGTGAAGTCACGGTGAATTTTTCAGTGACACGAATGATATCCGGAATTTAGTCGAATCTACAACGAATCTTCCGTTGATACGAACGAAATTTCCGCGAAATCGTCGATGAATTTTCTACTAGCGCTTGAAATTGATTGGAACTTCCTCGAATTTCCCAACGATACGAATGAGGTCTGCCACTTACTTGAATTTGCAATGAATTTACAATAAATTTTCCATCGATACGAGCGACGGTCTGGAACGTAGCCAATTTCGCGATCAACTTTCCGCTAAAGCTTGGAATTTATTCGAATTCGTAACGAATTTACCAGCGATACGATCAACGTCAGATTTCAAATAAATTTTCCACTGGCGTTTAGTATCTCGCAAAATATTGCTGCGAATTTTCCACCGACGCTTACAATTTACATGAATTTACGGTAGATTTCCCACCGATACGAATAACATCCGAATTTTTCACGGACACGAACTTCGCTACGGATTTTACCGAAACGTATAAAGAATTATCGTCGAACTGTGACGACAGATTAGACGCGACTGGTGCGTCAGTCTGCGAAGAAATCGGTAAGAAAAGAGGATAGGAATCGGTCACGAGCAACGCGAATCTCTGCTCTCCTCGCAAATAGGAAGTGGGAACGCGTCGACACAGAGTAAAAAAGAAAGACAGAGAGGCTAAGTTTAGAGGGCCGTACACGGGCCTAAACGAAAACGGAAGAGAGAGGATGGCCAACGAAGGAGCGGAGACGAACACAATACACTTTGCACTCGCGCTGTTCCTCTTCGAGACGACATTACCCGTGTAACGGTACGAGAGGCAAGCGGGGAACGTAGGAAGAGAGAATGATTTTAGATTCAGTGCCAGAAAAATCGTCGGCCAATCGCGAACCGACCGCAAGACAAATCGAGATCGCCATCTCGCGGCCAACTGGGGCCATCGAGTGATTTTAATAGACCTTTGTCAGACTGGTCGATCGAGCTTTCCTAACAGTAGAGAAATCATCGTTCACATTGATAACGATTTTTCACGATAGAAGTCTTTTATCATAAATCAATTGGTAAAAGAGAATTTGAAAAATGTCCTTTTTTGGGAATTTTGCGAGGTGTATAGCGAATTTTGTTGCTGACGATTGCAACTGGTCAATCTGATGCATATTTAGTAAACTGCGAATGTTACGCATTTGTGGAAACTTTAAGGAAGATGCATATGATAAGTAAAAATGTATAAAACATTCCAAACGTGCCATTTATTATAGAATTTAATGGATGAAGCAAATCCATATTACCATAGCTACTTAAATTCTTAATAAAAGTAAGAACAAAGTAAGAACATAAATTTGCATGGACACTCAGAGTCTTCTAGTTAGAGAACAAAATATCATGAATAGGAAAAGATGGTGAACTACAAATCTCGAAAAAGTGAGCTGTATCGTAAATGAAACCTGATAAAATTTTCTTGAAGTTTAACAATGAGAATTAATCGTTCGCACAGGTAAAAATGTTGTAATTCGCAGCAAATAAGTAACCATCGTGCAGATTAATTAAACTTGTCGTATTACTAATGGCCTGGATTATTAAACATTTGTCAGTACGCGTGTTCCATAATATTCTTTAATGTTCCCCTTAGCCTTCGATCGATCTGAGATCGATGAACGGTAACGAGAATGGAGAGAGAAGTATGAGAAGTTTTGCAGCGATGCAGCAGTATTGCTTGAGAGAAAGTTGGAACAGAAGTTTCCGGGTACGGTACATTAAAGAAACGAAAAGTAAAAAGATACGATAGCGAGATAATAACGATAAATGATCGTGTCGCTCAGGAACCGGGAACACCATTAGTCAAAGCAGTTCTCGTGAAGTTTGCCAGGGATAATCGGCTGAAGTCTGTCTAATGTGTATCGTTTCGTTGCCTATGTAATTACACAATTGACGAATGGAATTCTGACAAGATGTAGCAGTCGTTTCGTTAAGAATCCTGCATCGTTTACCATTTCAACTCTTCGGTTATAAATCGTAAAGGTAAAAACTTTAATGATTAACGCGCCATGATGAAAGATAGAGACCTGTGCGAGTGTTTATGTCGAAATATTGTTAGCTAATCGCAAGCATTTAGTATCGTTACACTTGCACGCGAGTATACTTGTGTACGTTACATCTTGCTGACTTACTTATCTCCGATTGTTAACAAATCACACACGCATACACTCTAACTAAAACAATGAAAACCTTCCTAGCGATTGTCGGTAATAGCACCGAAATCCCCATGCTATAGTAACAAACAAATGATACAGGAAATGCAAATATCTGTGGGAATTAATAGGAATGTTTAATAAAGAAAATCAAAGAAAGAAACTTATGTACGTACGTACGTCTTACTGGTCATTTCAATGATCCCTTCAAGTTGAATGGACTGATTTCGACACTGTGTACTTTAAATCGCCAAGCTCTTTAGTACTGCACTAGTTATAGGACACACTGTATTGTGTTACTATTGGAACGTGTCGATCGTCAATGTCAGATCAATTGAGAGCGACTCTTAAATTGTACATGAAAATATTGACGTCCACTCCATCAAGTTCTTTAGTACTTTACATTGGAGTACTGTACTAATTGTAAGACACACCAGATTGTGTCATTATCGGAACACGTCAATCATCGGTATCAGTTGTTCGACCAATTGAGAGCGTCTCTAAGAGTGTATACGAAAAGACTTACACGTACTCTAAACCACCAAGTCCTTTAGTACTAATTGTACGACACACTGTATTGTGTTATTATTGGAACGTGTCAGTCATCAATCTCGTATCAGTTCCTCAGTCTCAAGAGAGCGACTCTTAGAATACGAACACGAGGATCGTGACATGCACAGGATCACGTGTCACGGAAATTTAGTTACACGTGATAAGAATTAGAATTATCAAGAAACGAAAAGAACGTTGAGAGGATCGTTAAAGAGTCCAAGAAGATCGTCCAAAAATTCACAGAGCGAGAAAGTGTTTGAGAAAATAGAGAATTGTTCAGACAATTGCCATTATCCTTTCGTTTCTATTTTCCCATTGAATATACTATTCGTTACATAATCTTACGCTTAATCTATTGAAATCTACATGCAAAGCCAACTGAGAACCTCTAAATTTCTATTTTCCAATTAACGAACGTCTTCTAGATGTTCGAAATCATTTCTAAAGACCCTCGGTCCATGCAATACACACCCTACAGGCGAAACTTCGATGGATTAACCAGTTTGCACGCTGCTTGCTCGAGCGAGAACACGCTCTTACACTATAAATAAGACTTCGAAACTCGGCAGGCTTTGCTGAATTGGTTGCATGCCGACGATGGGATACGCGAGATCCATAGATCCGTTCTCGTGTACACGCGAAACGTTTGTCCACGGCGGTAGGACATCGCTGGATGCTGGTATTGAGGCCCGTATGACATTATCGGCTCTGGCATTTTCACTTATTGTTCGCGTATTGTTCATTGGCCACCGCTACGTACACTAAGTACAGGTATTGTCGTGGTTGTACGTTATTATCGGTATTCATGGCTGCTTCTCGGATTTGTATTTATGTATACGCGTCCTTCGGTTCCCAACTTCCGTTTTTGCAATCGATCGTTAATGTCATACCTCTAATCTCCATGATCTCGTGGTACACGGGTATTATTACACGATCTGCTTGTTTCTCGATGAATTTTGTTTGCTCGATTTTGAACAGGCGAATTGCAACGGTTTGATATTGTTATAAATATTGTAAGTATTAATATACTCGAAACACTGGGTGTTATGAGTACTAAAAAACACGATCTATGATTTGTAAAATCGATGATTTGTAAAAGTCATCATATCGTTTTTCAAATTTTCGATTTGATTCGAACGATTCAGAATATCGAACTTATGAAATTTTATCGTCGCGACGCCATAAAATCGCGTACTGTAATTTGATTTTTAATTTGAATTTTGTCGAATTTAATGTGTATGGTATTTATCAGCAGATTTTTTCCTCAGATTATGATTTTTAAGGCAGATTGAAATTGTTTCCTGCAGTATCGTTGTTATACGCTAATTACAAACGTAATAATAGTTATAGTTTTTGCTAAATTGCTTTTTCGTCTTCGTGTTAGAGTTTAAACTCCTTTGGTCTTCGGTTGCATGACTTTAAGATTTCATAGTGCAAGTTATTAAAGCAAGTTCAGGTGCATCGAGTTAGAAGTGAGTACGCATTAATATGACCATTGTCCCAGCGCGATCGTAAATGCATATAAGCATCGACGAAAATTCAACACTGTCCTTGTGCCTCGAACTCGGCCAAATGGGATAACTTTGCGCCATAAACTATGCGCAAAATAACGCCACATGTAACAAAGAGTGGGCCGAAATGCATCTGGCGATACAAACGCCAACTCGAACAATTGGAATTGTTAGAAACACGATACACTACTGCGTGGAATAGCCATTTGTGTTTCCAACGATGGAATTGATCGTGTGAACTTTCGTTATTTAAAACATGCAAATGTTTAAATAGAAGATCGTTCTTCAGACGAAAATGTATTACTAAATTGAATTACGTTCGTTATCGTAATGTGACGTTACGTGCTGATGAGATAAAATATGTACAATTGTAATTTGGCGAATAAAAAGTAGATTGCAGTTAAACATCGTGTGATCATCGTTTACAATGAAAATGTATTAGATTGCGAACACGTTATAGGCTTCTAAACAAATTATAATGGATCTATCTCGTTCTTTGACGTTAAATGCAAAAATAGGAAAAAACGTCAAACAACCTATGCTCTAATAACATAGCTTTTTCATTTACATCTATAGAGTACACTAAGAAAAATTGGTCAGAGAAATCTGAATCAGCCTGTACAATTAAAATATAGTCTTACAATTGAGTCTTTCAGAAACCATACCGATCAACTCCACAAACTAAGAAGCAGAGGAAAATGATGGATACTACACGCGTTATAAATTACTATTTTTCAAGGTTTACTTTATACCTCGCGACTATGTACGCATCTCTTTACAATGAATAAACCGATGAAGGTAACTTAACTGTTGCAAAGATGCGAACACTAATCATCCGTCTATATGGTAAAATTACGAAATTTACATAGAGTTCTCTGATTTGAATTCTGCGATGTTCAATAATCGTAAAATTCCCAAAAACAAATGAAATCAAAGTCCTCTGGCAAAATCAAATTCACGCGAAGATCCTGCCCGCGGAGGATATGAAACAGGAAATAAATGCAACGAGCGTCTCCAGAAAATAAGATATCGGTCGACGAGGCGACTGCAATGGAAATAAATCCGTGACAAATTCCACTACTGGCTTATATTAAGTTCAGAGGCAGTTGATCGAATCGTTGCTCCAGTAGCCTGTCTGCGACGATAGAAAATGCTCGACGGAAGGAGCCACGCGGAAATTACCAGCCATCGCAGAAAGTAGACCGGCTGGTTGGCGAGGGGTGGTTTTTAGAATGTAATTTCTTTCTGTACATGCACGTCGCGGGGTATCCGCAGCGGTATTTCCCGTGGGATGCTTCAGATTGAAGATTACGATGCAGTTATCTTCCTTTAATCCGGACCCATCCTCCGGTCTCTATATACCCGGGCCGCGTTCGCTTATAGCTCTTCATTACCACTATACCTCTTGGGATCCATTCGTGCTTGCTAAAGCCTTCGCGGCCGGGCTATTGTCCGACACTCGATCAGAATTTCCCGATTACGAAATCATCGCGGCCACGTTGCGGTCGAAACTTTCTCTGAATCCCGCATCTTGACGGTTCTTATTGGAAAAACGGAGAAAGCGTCTCATCGTGTGATAAATAGAAATTTTCGCGAAAAATACACTTTTATTTGGAGCTTCTTGTAATAAGCTTGTCTTAACTTGGTATTTTTTATATCTTGGAGAGAATCAGTCTTAAGAATGTTCTATTATTCCTATTAGTTGAAACCAAGTGTAAAAGGTACTCGTCTTACTTTAGAATAGTCGTATCTACGATATTAACGAGGATGGTGATTAAACTGAGATTTCTGCATCTATGAGAAATTTGGAAATTGCTGGAGCAAGTATAATTTTTTAGAAAATTTCTAATGAATCTATGATAAAGTATAGAAATAAATAATAATATACGAAGCAAAGTGTTGGTTGCAATATTTAAAGATATACAGATTTCTATATAGAGTCCGATAATATTCGCGACGTAACATGGTTATTTATGACAGAAGGTCTGAAATTAGCGAGATTCCAAGGAATCGTGGAGCATAGAAAGAAAAGCAGGCTACTAGAGAACAAGGAGAAACGGGTGGTCTGTGGTCAGACACAGGCAGATTTGCACAGCGTAGCAAAAACTAATATCTTCCTAGTTTCATCGCACATGTATATGTATACCGTAGCGAGCAACTATAGAATCATCAATCACAGCGATCTTATTTAATTATTTACAGAGCATAAAAAGTCTCTTAACAAGGACACGATGAAGTACAGTAACAAAGAATCAACTCTGCGTGATTAATGCGTTTGCATCTGTATTAATGGAGCATCGTTCGTGGAAATAAAGTAATTAAGATTGTCGTTAGAAATTCGTCTATTTCTATTTTACATAACGTCGTAAAAGTTAGCAAGAGACAAAACGTACAAAATATGTTTCCCTATCGAAATGATTTTGGTTCAGATCTACTCCTGGAACGTGCCCAAACCATAGTTAGTTTTAGAGGAATATAACTGTCTAGCTTTATGTGGACATCTGTTTATCCGAAATTTTGCGAAAGTGCTTGGAAAATACACTAGTTTATTCGTGCTACGTTTAGAAGCATCACGCAACTCTCTCTTTAATTGTTTGTTTCTCTGCATTTGCGGTGTGTACATGAATTTTCACAAATTTCACACGTAGTACGCGTCATAACATTTATCATTAGACTGTAATTATTCACACCATTATGAGGAATTTTTATGCGATAATACGAATGTATCGTCGTTAATTTCAATTAACTTTACAATAAAACTAATAACCTGGCACTGACATAGATTCCTATCGTCATTCCGAAAGCAGTCGCCGTGGAAATTTCTCACGCGTGGATGAAGCAAAATTCCTGGAAAATTCCATGCTCCCTCCCGATAACTGGCAAAATCTTAAATTAATTCTAAAGGCAGTGAACGGCCGTTTGTAATGAACGTAGACGCCTTCGCGAGGTTTGTCGTTTCCCTCGACTAGATAGCTAGGACGGGCGAAATAACCGAAAACGAGCAAAAGGCGGAGAGGAAATGACAACACGCTAGCGCCAGACGAGACGCGAGGGCAAAGTGGCGTGAAAATAAACTCGGCCCAACCAGTTCCGGCAAAGTTTATTGCATACGACCGATTTTCAGAAAGGGAAACAGAGTAGGCGAATGAGAGAACGAGTTTCCTGCCTGAAGAAACAAAAGTGAAGAAAGAATATCACAATCTGACGACCAACATATTTCCCTTCGAATAAAAAGTAACACGTAATTTATTATTTTTATTTCAAGGATAATTTACGAGATGTAACTATATGTTAAGATGAAACAAATCGATTTAAAATAATATATTATTGAAGATAATAGTTTTTAAATAAACTGACATGTTAAATAGTTTAGAGTGACGGATATAGTGTTCTGTGTATATTTAAATATCTTTGCACTTCTTTGGATATTAGATGTTCCTTCTGTGTTTGAAATGTAATAAAAAGGGAAAGAAACGAAATAGTCGAAAATAAGGAGAAATGGTACGCGTGTGATCAGACACACTCTACGGCGGCTGTTTTAATTATTTTCTGTAACGCAACCTTCATTAAGCAATCGTAACGTGAAATATTTTTTATAAAATCAGCAAACAATTACATTCGCCAATTTTTCATATTTAGTTAATTTATGACAATAATTGAACTTCGTACAGAGGAAATGATTGGAAATGATATTCTTAAAAAGGAGGCAATAAAAGCTCGAATAACATGCAAAGAAATTAATCAAACTCGCCATACGTATCGTATGAAGTTCTCAAATTTTTATTAAATTTCTAAATAACTATTTAGAGCAAAGAACTCTACCAAATAACTATTTTCTTTTCACAAGAAATTTAATTCCTTACTAAATTATAACTATGTTCGTCCAGTAAGTAAGAAAATATAAAATAAAAATTTGAAAAAATCAGTAGTAGTTTTTTCTCACGAGCAAAGAAATATAAAATACAAATTTTGTATTAGCTTCGATATCAATTTGTTCGCTGAGTGAAAATGAAAAGGAACGATATGGTTCACAATATTTTCGCTTATGGTAAACGTCTCTCGTAACAGTCTCAAGGTATACACCGAAGAGAACGACACGTTGCTGTTCCGTATGCAAACGACGTAATTTCGTTAATGGGCGTTACCTAAAACCTAGGTGAAAGCCTGTTATAGTAATCGCGGGAAATACGTTTGTCGCACAACAGTGCGGATAATCGATTAAGCCAGGGGTAGATTCACTTACTCGCTCGTTCTCGCGTCACGTGGAGCGCGAATTTCGGAATTTCAATTTCAAAGAGAAGAGACACACGAGCTTCCTAAGATGGGGCTACAAGCTACAATTTGCAGGGATTCAAGGCTAAGCTTCCATGCTAATAGAAATCTATCCAGTAACGAGCATTCATCCTCGGATCAACTGCTACTCGAACTCAAATCTTGTTGTTCGAACGCTTATTGATTCTTGTTTGCGTCATATTGCAATTTTCCTTAATTCTTGTTAGCGACATTATGACGTGAAAAATTCTTAATTAACATTTTATAAGAAACAAGGGTGGACAAGTAAAAATAAATATCTATGTTGTTATCTGCTCCCATTTTGCACGTCACTATTCCTTTACTTAATTGTATGTCTACTATGAAACCATATTACATTTAGGCTTTGACGATATAAAATTAATAAATAAATAAAATTGACCAAATGTAATAACGTCAAAGGAACATGAGTAACGTGAATTTTTACAAACAGAGCGTAGTAAGATACTGAATACGATAATTGGAAATATATGAATAAAGAGAAGATAGATGTACTGACTGGCTAATAAAAAAATCCAAGCTTTTCGTGAAGAATAAACAAAGATATATAAAATGTTTATAAAATCCATTTACACTTATGATATACCTATTATTGTAGGAAATAACAGGAACGTACCATATCTAATGTAATTAATATATAACAATACAAATACTTCGAATAATGTTTAATGCCTTGAGATAGGTCAGAAACGAAGATTCGTTTAAAAAGCTGAAAATCCTAAGAATTCCAAAAGCAGGGCAAAAAGAGATATTAAAAATCGTACAACTCTGTAGAATGAAAGTTCTGGTGAGCCATTAATCAGACAAACCAAATCACTGGTTAATTACTATTGTAAAACAAACATACCCATTCCTCATCCCAAGAGATGAACAAAAATCACGAAGCTATAGATTTTCTGAAAGATATTGGTTTATACAACTTGCTGTACGTACATTCTGTCTCACGAATAATCTTTAGAGAAGCGTGCGATCTTGAAAACACAATGGAAAAAGAAAATTCTTCAGGCATTTAACTAGAAATAGCAAAGAACGAAATTCCGTTTGACGAGAGATGACACCGCCAATAAAACTTGGGCGTGTTATTATTTCAACATTGTAGAAAAGAAGAATTAACCGATCTACTCTGTGGTAAAAAAGATTTGAAATTCAGCGAACTCGAGAAAACTGGCATCAATCAAAGCCTTCCGAAGTAAAAGTACATAGAGGCTATCGAAACGCATCGATTTCACGTAATCGATTCTCTGAAACACCTATTTCGTGACCCTTCTGTTTCACTGTCGAAAGTATTTTTAATTAAAAGGTCGTTTGATAATGGTATTCCGCTCGATACTTCTAAATATTCGCTGCGTTACATTTATTAATTAATTCGCTGCACACACGCGCATGACCGTTCGTTAAAAAAATTGCGATAAATCGCAGGGACACCGTCGTCGTGAATATTTTTCGATATTTCCTCGAACGACAATTTTTCGAAAACGCGAGTACAAAGTACAAAGCAACGTTAAAAAAACGGTGCCTTAATAACGAAGGCGTTTAAAGGTCAATCAGTGACCTATATTCCAGCATCAGTAATAACGGATTATGGATATTTTTATATTTTTATCGAGGGAAATTTCCAAGAAACGTTTAGCAAAAACAAAATTGTTAATTGTAAGAGAAATATGGAAGCAATAAACGGTAATGTCGTTATTGTAGATTAACGTGAAATAACATTTCAGTAATGATAAAAACTGAAATAATTCTAAAACGGTTCTACGATAGACGTAATGTATTGGATTGATCAAATTTTTATAAGAAATCGTAGGAAATCAAGCTTCTCTAGATTTCTGATTTCTACGGATTAATTTTAGCTTTATTTACCAGCTGAAATTAAATTTCTACAATCAATTTTTAGTAAAGTATCTTTATTAATAATTTGTAGTTAAACTTTTGGAGTTAATTTAGAGTTAAAGGAAATTATTCAGCCCATTTGATTGATGATTCACGACGCATAATTTGACTAATATCTATTTAAAAAAAAAATGATGAAACTTAAGCAGCATAATATATCGCATAATGAAATTGTTCTCAAGTCGAATACATTCTTATGGATCTCTTTTATGTTAAAAAAAAATGCAAGTTAAAGTGAAAAACTAAATAAAAGTTCTCATATTCTCAACGATATTAATTCATTTTCAATGTTTTTCATATTGATTAAATCTCCTTAAAAATATTGATCAGTGAAATTAATTAACCCTTATCACTTCAACAGACAGCAACGCTGTCAAACGCAAGCGAGTGTTCTATGTGATCAATCAATATCATTCCGGTGGCAAGGGTTGATAAGTTAAATATCAAACTATTTTCTAATTATCAAATGCTGAAGAAAATAGGTCAACCGTGTAAAAATGGACTAAAACTTGGAACCGCTTATGCCTGCAACAATATTTACGAAAAATACGTCGCATACGGAACGGTAATAAACTGAAAAGCACCGAAAGTGGCTGCGCTTGGAAAGAAAATCTGGGACAAGTGGACACAAAATAAATAAACAGTAAACAGCGCAGCATTCATATAGCGTGCACAATATTACGATGCATGCAATTTCACCATGGTTACGGCGATATTAGATTAAGGACGTTAAATTTGCGTTTCCTGCGTCACGGCAAACGAAATCAATGTCAGCTCTGTTACAGTAATGAAGCATCGATTTTCCGTCCTATCAATTCCAGAAGAATAGCTTTCTGCGATGTTTTGAAAATAAAGACTCTGAGAAAATGTGAGAAAAATATGAGAACGTAAACGTGCAAGATTTTAATTCCAAGATTAAGATATTTGAGACGAGAATTGAAATATCTCGAGTTATACGCACAGGTTTATTAAAAATTATTGTTCTCCGATTTTCAATTTTTTTAATTTTCTTCCCGGTCCATTGTTCAATTACAGATATACCGAATAATCGCTGCACTTTGTATAAAAATTTATACAAGAACGACAAATTCGTTCGATGAATAGCTGAAATGATTAACGATGAAACGAGCCGCTGGCGCTTATAAGCACAGAGAAGATCATAAAACAAAGGATTAATAGCTCCTTCGTAACTTCACCCTCTGGCCTCAAATGACCAGGTCAGATGCGTTACATGGTTGGACGTTGCCTGGTAATTTAACTTCTTTGTCTCAAATGACCAGTCTGTCTCGTCATAGTAATACAATGCGTAAAAAATGGCAATAAATAAACTGCGGATTCTTATGTATTTAAAGAAAATTTTAGATAACAAGAACGCGCAAAAATGCACATAACATGCAAAAATATACAGAATAATTAAAAATTCTTCTACGAAGAAAGAAAATGGTTTTTTCATTATCGTATAGCATTCTTCCTTTTCCTTTTCTTTCTCTGGTATTTTACTATTCTTTACACTGTACAGTACTTTTTATACTATCAAAAATACTATCAAAATACATCAAATAATTAATAATAATAATAATAATACATGTTTTGAGAAAATTCTCAATGTCAACGACGCAACTGAAATAAAAATAAAATAAAATAAATAAAAATGAAATATAAAAAATAAAAATGAACAAAATGTCCCAAATAAAAATGAACGAACCTAGAAAAATGTACGCGATCGTGTCACAAAACGCGACTTAAGTACGAACAACCGAAGGAACGCGAACTCGACCTTAAGGCGCGTTAGCAAACAGGCGAAATCTTTCATGGAGGGCGTGATAAGTCGAGGATGGTGGAGGAAGACCGCGGCTAAAAGTGGTTGAAAATTCAAGAGGTTGTCGGTCTTGCTTGAAAGACGGCTCGCTAACGCTGAAGCTTCGCGATTGTACTAAAAAAAAAAAAAAAAAAAAAAAAAAGGGGAGAAATAAAAAAGAAAGCAGTTTACGCGACTAAAAGCCGGAAACTTCGGCGCAAAACATGGTTCGAGAACGCGACACGGAACAAGTATACATAAAACAACGGGGAATATTGCAACGACGAGGAAAGACGGCGTCATTGCGCCGCGAGATTGAATTTCAATCTCCACTCTACCGCGATACTTCGTTAAGGACACTCGTTCGAATGTCTCGTGGCTCGACAGAGCGAGCAAAATCGCTGGCAGAGATACAGTCGATCGTAAATGAAACGAATGCAACCAATTATTGAAGATTTATGGCATATTACTGATAAATTCAGAAAGTATAATTTTTCAATATTATAATATTTAACTACTTCGTTCTACTGCGTCGTATCTTTAATTGCTAATTAGTATTAACATCGTGGCGTTTGTTCGTATACGATGGACATTACAGTCTGGGTTACTCAAGTCTCGTACAAACGAAGTTCCGTATTATCCGAGGTGTTTTGAATTTTAACGCATTAACTCGATGCTTTTTGAAATTTTTTTTACAGCAGGAGTACGGAAGTGTAACTAGTCGGCTATTGTGAGAGCGAATTAATCGGAATTTCGACCGATTAAACGATTAATTAAATCTAAATATATGTAAAATGTTACATTATCAAAATGTTTTTTATGATTTTATTACGATTATATATATATCATATGACCCTTTCGTATTATCCGAATTTTCCATTATCCAATGATTCACATCGTGGGATAATTCCACTGCAAGAGACTCTGCTGTACTCGTAATAATTTTATGTAGAGAACACATAGATAAAACCGTACATCAACTCTCTCTTTAAACATTCAGGTAACACGAATTTTTCTTCGTCTCTCACGGTGCATTGATTTAGAAATAAATTTCACGAAAGTAAATTCTATTATTCAAATTCTCCTCTAATTTATAGCATATAATTTATAACATGAAACATGCAGAATTATATGCAAAAATATACTTTCGTTAAATGGGTCGTAGTTATATATACCATCAGGATGATTATTTTGCACAGTAGACAAAATCATAACAATAATGAGAATACCAGAGATAAAGAGAGGAAGAGTAAAGAAAGAGGTATTGAGAGGGTCAGGAGATGGCAAAGGGGATGAAATGAAGACACCGTAGGACGCTACAAAGACCACCCCCTCAAGTAATACAGTTTTTCCGTGCCAGGAAATGGTCGTATCCACTACATGGACTAGTCGAGGAGAGGTTTTTAGGAGTATTACCATGCTGAGCCACGCATAACGCGACACTGCGGACACTCAGGTATGCATAAAGGTATTTTCTCTCCTCGCGAAAAGAGAAAAAGAAATAGCAAGATCAAATCATAACGAATTATCACGATTATTACCATAGTGCGTTTCGGTACTGAAAAGTTCACCACTGTTCTAATCAATTCACGTTAGACTAGCCTCTAATAACAGAAACAACAAACACGTGTCAGCTAGCAAGGAAAATTTACGGACAATTGTAATCCTCTCGTTTCATTCACATTTACAGCTAAATTTAAATTCGTCGAGAACTAACTCCTACAATTTATTTGGCGCTCTAAGAACGCTTAAACACGCTTATTCGCTGTAACTAACATAGGTGACATCTTCATAATCAACTCCTCGAAATATATCCACCGCTAGAAGGTGAACGAACTTATCATTCAACCTAATAAATTTCTCCCATGGACTATGCCGCTCCTTCCTCGCGAGGCCTCGATTCAATTTTAGAGCTAACTTGTGCTGTGTATATAGCGCGCCTTGATTTCCTTGCTCAAAAGACTCAATCTTACACGCGCTCTTTCTCTCTCTGTCTGTATGTCTGTCTCTGTCTCTCGTGCGCGCGCGCCCTCGCTCTATTTCTCTCGGTAGAGCAGAGAAACACTGGTCGGACGAAACTTCGCGGGTAACGCGATTTTCAGGTAAATTTCACTCGTCAACATTGCCATTAGGGCTACACGCCATGGCTCTTAGCCGGAGTACTGCGGATTTAGTCCAAACACGCCGCCTCTGGTACACGGCCACGCTATAAGCCACTTCTCAGCTACTAACTGGTCGGTGTGCGATCGTAAAAAGCCACCCCAATGGGTACATCGTTCATTCCGAACACGGAAATTCGCGGTACGTGCGACCGTGTGAAAGAATCGCTTGTCACGGTTTCCCTAGACCAAAGTCTCGTTCAGGGAATGCTCCTTTGTCAGATGAGGACGGAACGAGTATATCTTGACCGCTAGTTTCTCGATTTTTTTGTCGCTTTCCAAGGAAATTTGTCCTTTTCTTTTGTCGAGTACGAGTCTCTACGCTTTGTTATTTATTATGCTTAATTATTATGCTAGGTGAATACTATCTTGTCGAGAATGTCCGGTTGGATGGACTTATTTTCTATTATTTATGGGCTTGCTATCTATGAATTATTAGCAAAAACAAGCGAGATATTGCAGATGATAAAATTAGGGTAGGTTAGCCTGTATTTTTCAGGTAGAAGTAGGCGCATTAATTCTCAGACAGAGCTTTTGGAAAGCTGAATAAGCCGTTGCAAAAAATGTCCACGCTTTCTCCATATCTCGCTACAAAACCATTTTAAAAGTTGCAGAAACATATACACGCGCAAATATAATACCTATAATTTAGAATAGAAGTGAATGTCATATTTCTGTCGCCGCGAGTGTCTTTTTTTTACGAACTTCCTCTGAAAGAGTATTAAATCCTTTCCTCTAAAAATGCTGCGTACTTAAAATTCATATCTTCCTTTGTACGATAAATGTTTGAAACGTTGCTGTTTAAAATTAGCAAAAAATTCTTGATTACATTTCTAACTTAATTTAAACTCGTCGCTAAGGTGCAGTATTTTATTCATATTTTTCCGAATATATTCAATTTTCAATCCCAGTAAGACTCCACGTACGAGGAGACTTAAAACAGACTTGATTTAATTAATCTTGTTTACAAGTCTATAAATCATTAATTAACTAAACGATAAATGTCTTTATTTTCCTTACGACTGCCCTTAGATTTTATTTTACGTACAAAATTATACCTATTAATATTATAATTAATATTTATACAATTACAATAATAATATTGCAGTATTATATTATTACTCGTATGCATATTATGCCCTTCTTAGAGATCCGAAAAAATGTCTTCTAATTATCAATAAAAATATCAATTAAAAATGTAATACAGCCGTGAGAAGCTTCGACAAGATGATAATTCTAAAATCAAATGATATGCACTGATTACGTAACTTTAATGACGATCGTAAAAAAGACAGGCTCGGCGTTACAGCACATTTGAAACAATCTAATGACGGTCCGGCAATGATTCTAATTACCGGTATAATGTTACGTCGTAACTAACATACACGTCACATGAATATCACCGAGACTTTATCGCCTTGGTCGCGTTGGAAATTGAATAAGAGACAACGTTACGCTGCACAGGCGTACGTAAATTATAATTAGGAGCAGAGGGACGAATCTAGTCGCGTTAATCGAAGAAAAACAAACTTCCTGTTCGAGATTTGCTCGCGCGGAATAAAACGAAAAGTCCAGGGGACGTAAAGAAGGGAAATTCTTTAGATTAACGGAGATTAGGGAATTAAGCGTTGTTTATTAGCAAATTCAGCGTTACTATTTCGTTCGTTCCTCCAGCTCCCTCGTTAATTATACCGTTCCCATTGTCGGGCAACGGGGCTATTTTCAGGCAAATGAGAATGCATAGCAGTTTGTGCGTATAAATGAATTTATTCGTCGGCCGAATGCGCGGAAGCACCGATTCAATTGACTCTCAGACGGTGTTGGGACTAGTTAAAACTTAAGCGGAATTTAAATTTGAATTTTGCCGCGCTATCGGGAGCCACGTTAGAATCCTCGGGAAGATTTAATCAAGACATTCAGCTCGTTTCTCTTTGTTGGGAAAATCGTATAAATCTTGAGGTATGAAATTCATCATTCATTACGAGATCTTATTAAAGTCAGGTTGTTTGATTATTTTATTTCATATTTTATACCGCCGTTTCGTTCGGATCTTTTCAACATTTCACAAGATTCTAATTTCTACGGTTCAATCTTCCACTTGGATAATATCGTTGCTTCTTTTATCTCAATTAAATACTGCAAGCATTACAGCTGATTTTCTCAGATTACTATGTTCGTTTTATAGGGCAACATGGCCAGAGATTTGCCTTGTTCTTTTGAACGCGTAAAATTCAAATGCTAATTAAATCGAGCAGCTTCGTGGGAGGAAAGTTTATAAAACAAAGTAATAAATCGTGTATGCTTGGATTGACAATTATAACAACTCTTAGGTGTTCTTTTTACAAAATAATAAACAGGCTACGAATGACGGAATGAACGAAGGAACGCGAATGAACGGATGAATGAAGCATAGTGAGAGGAGTATTTATAGAGGATCGAGTATTTCCAGATGACAAGGATAACCAAAGAATAGATATAATTTATATTACCATAATCGTGTGTAAATTTCGCTGTAGTTTCGTTTACGTGTATACACCAAATCTAATTTCCCGGCCAGTAGTTGAAACAAAGAAATGCATACATATTTACAAAATGGATGGGAATTTCATGATAATGTGACAATTCGATTAGCGCAACGTAGACTTGAAACGTAAATTGTTGCTAATCGAATTTGGCGACTTACAGGGCAAATTAGCTTGGTCCGATTCAAAATCCTCTTCCGACACGAATAAAACCTTCTTCTCGAAAAAGAAAAACGTTTCTCCGCCCACGACCGGACACTTTCCAGCGTCGCTACGTAATCCTCGCAGGAATAACGAACTTGAGGAAGAACAAAGGGCAAACATTTCGATAACTCGTACAGACAGCGCGAAATCTGAAAAGAAACGAAGATGGACGCTGCGAGTTGTCGGTGTTCGAAATTCTTCTCTTGAGTTCGTCCCGGCGAATGCGAAATTAAGACGACGACGACGACGCAGAAGTTGGCGCGGCGAGTGTCCAATGTTTAGAGAAAGGTCTACTTACTTTTCAGACGTTGAGACAACAAGAGAGCTCGATATCGATTTTGACGAGGGACGGATAAAAAAAGAAACGCGAGGGAAGAGAAGCAAAGAGGAAGAGAGGACGAGCAAGAAGAGGAACATAATGGTCCATTCTTCGGCAAGCTGCGGCGCTAGAACGAAGGGAAACATCGCGACGAGGCAGCGAACGTCTTGAAAGTCCCGTGGCAGGGATCCTTTTAGGGAATTACGAAGTTATCGGTAAAGTTCCCAAAAGGGGGACACGCCTCGCGGCATTACATTTAATAACGTTCGATAAACGCTCCTCTTTCCTCGTTTTTCTCTTTTTTTTCCTTCTCCTCTCTTCCGCTTTTCCATCCTCCTTTTCCTTTCTCCTTTATTCGCCTTCCCTACCGTCCCTCTTCCACTTAAGCGTCGTCTACGATTCAAGCGTCGCGATCCTTAAACCTTTCTTACCCGTGTCACGTTAAAACGATCGATTAGCCTAGCCGCGCGGTATTATTTACCCGATGTGAATCGCCTGTCAGCCATTGAGAAACTAATACTACACCTCCGAGTGGTGTTTTATCAGCTTTGAGATCGACCAACTTGAAAGATCGAATGGAAGAATTCGTATGATTCTGTCACGTTGTTGATCTTTGATAGAGACGAGGTCGATAGGAAATTATGCACGGTAAATTTAATTATTACGAGGTGCAACCACTTTCGGTAATATTAGAAATAACTGACAAATAGAATGTCTACAGACACGACCAGAAGAATTTTTAATCGATACTCGTAACTTTTGTAACTTTTGTACTACACATTTCTTACTACGTTGGTAACAGTCGTTTATCTTATACTATTGTCTAAAAGGAAACCAATATCGACTTCGAGTTGGTTTTATGAACGTTCACGTCGAGCAACTTGGAAGACTATCGGCGTGGATTTTTATACAGTACGATTTGAGTAATAACAAATTAACGTGACAGAAGATATCGTGAAACCAAATCCACTTCCAAGCTGCAGAGCCGAGATAAAATAAAATAGTAACGATGGGAAGATCACAAAATTTCATTTCGACTAAATTGTCTTTTTCATGCGTGACATTTAACGATACACGAGTCCGATTTAAACGACAGTGTAGGATCCACGGTGATATCAAGAAGCAGCAACAGAACATTCTACGGTATTTCCCAGCAAGCTGATACAATTTTGTCCGTAGACACGACGCGCAAAGAGTCAAATGTCTCGAGTCGACGCGAAATCGATGCTGGCCGATAGCGTGTGCTACACGACAGTCAGTCGGTAAGACGTTGCCCATAAGATGCTCGAGAGATGTTAGGCTCGGTGGCCGGTTGCCAAGCAGACACAATCCGCTGCTATAAATACTGGCGGACACCAGCGGCGTGTCCCACCCTGGCCCCATCGTTCCATTCCATTCCGTTCCGCGCGACTACCCCCGTCCTCCAACTTTTTCGTCCAGGGTGCATTCCGCGCTTCGTTAACACGGGCAAAACGCTCGGCTCGCTCTGGCGCGCCGGATTCGCGCGGTACCCGCCCGGAATTCCTCGCTGGACCAAGCTGCTAATTTCGATGCGCGCGAACTAACGCGAAGTAGAGCGAGATGTGAAGATAGAAATCAGGATTTTACGGGTGCAGCGAGGTTGCAAGCGTGAATTTAGAACGAGACAGCTGGGATTGACACGAAGATTCGGCTAATTTCGACGTTATTATTACGAGCATGAAATATGTCGAGAGCTTAGCTATTCGTTACGGTTTGGTCGCTAGCGGTAATGACACGCGTTTATTGGTCTTTTCTTTTCCTTTAGGTATCTTTAGCGCAGTATCTATCGCGACAATTCTTGGATCTAATAATTTATTTTGCTGATCTTATGACGCTTTCAACGTGTTCTTTCGACCCTCTTCCAAGTACGATAGATTCCATCGCATTTACGATTTTCAAGAATTAGGAGGAACCTGTTGAAATTCCATTGTCGTTATCAACTTTTAGCATTTTAGTAATTATGCGAGTTTGTATCTAAGGTGAGCTGTCGAGATTGAAGATCGAAACGCAACGCTATCTATGTTATCGAACGAGATAGTTTTCGAAAGATTTTCTGAAATTTCTACAACTTCAATGTGAAATTTTCTTGCTGGTAAAGATGGGCTATAGAGGTGCATGGAATAATTAGATACAAGCATAGTTGTCAAGATCCTTGTCTCTTCCGGTAACGTCAAATTTCTAGCCATAACTGTGGCTATTAACAGATAATCCTTTGAACCTACGGCTAGGCGATATTATCTTTTAGAATTCGTCGTTGGTTCCCGGTGAAGCCGGATTTAAGGCGTGATGCATGGAGCAGATATTACTTTTCAGAGCCTCATCGTAGGTCCGATAACTCCCTTAAACTATGTTCCAGCCAAGAATATATGTGGACGATATTACTTCTGAGAATGTTGCAGACCTCTCTACCCCGACCGATATATATCTCTGATACGTTCTGACCAGATCTGTTACTTTTATTTCTGCCATTAAGAAAATGAAATCGCAACTTAAAAGCCGAGACACAATAACTTCCGGCTAAACTATTTTAAAATAAAATTTGTCTCGAATCGACTCAAAAAACAACTGGAACGTTCTATAAACATTTCTTTTTCTAACTAAAAAGCTGGTCTTGGAACGTAATAAGAAGAAGAAGATGTAACGTAAATTTGTATAAATTACGTACAATTTCCTTGCAATTAAATTTCCTCGTACAAAATTTTACTGTAGCCCCGAAATTGCAATACGAGTCATTTAAAAATTCCTCGATACTCTAAACTCTACAACATGCACAGACTCGCGGATTAGCTCCAATTCATCTAGACAATTTTTACGAATATGCATATTTTCGACACGATGCTCAAGTATCGTCACCATACTGTCACACTTAGGAACCAATCTGAAAATATGTATATAGAAAATACAAGACATCTAGTACAAGCATATATATGCTTGCAGAAATCACAAAAGTCAATTATTCATTACATTAATAAACCTCGCTATCACGCTAATTTTTACTAAACAAATGTCGATAAAAACAGCTAACAATTTCTGCGTACGTTCCCAGGTTGATCCCAAATTTTATCAGCGAGCTCGTCACTCGAGCGTCAAGTCTCGTTACAGTGTCAATGAAATTTCAAAAGTCTCATAGAACACATGCAAATGTTTTCTACGCTAACGGTAAGTGTCCGAGGTACATTGGTGATCCAATGCACGTGCACAAGTCTATGTAGAAATCCGCAACAAGAACGATTAATCAGCCAAAGAGAAACACGACGTGGAGAGACCGGATGCTAAGGAAACAACTGCAAGTCGGAACTCCGTCGGATGTTGCCGGACGATTAGGGGATTCATCAAATTGACGGGAACGATCCTGCGACGGATACACACAGTCGTCCGTTCATGACGTACAACCGAAGCAGGTCGTTTATCCAGGCCGCTCCGTAGCCTGTAGGGATGAATCATAGTCAACTCTGATCGGCAACCGTTCGCGAGCTCGACCTGGCTTTTATTAGACCGGCTGACACCGAGGATCACTGCCAAACTAGGACCGCGGCGAACAATGGCTTGCACGTTGAGAGCCGACTGCACGAAAATAACCCACGACCACCGGCGTTTCCTGTCTCGTTCTATGCCGTGAACAAGTGCAAAGACTAAAAAGGAAATGGCCGATCGAACGTGGAACGACACGACTACGAAAGGGAAAGTGCAAAGATGAAGAAGAAGAAGATGGCACGGGACCTAAACGCGTTGAAGACGAGTCGATACATTTGCAACGGAAAACAGACTGAGAGTTGAGAGAGATTAAAAGAGTTTTTGAGAGAATTAGAGACAGATTGAGAAATTGTTCGAGAAGGTTGTGAGAGATTCCAAGATTTTTAGAAAGCTTGAGAGAGGAGAGAAAGAGTCTTTGAGGAAAAGTCAAGAGGGATTCGAAGAGATTTAAAGACAGATTAAAAGGTTAGGAGGAAATAGTAGATTCTTGAAGAGAATTGACAGACATGTTCGGAAGTTGGTTAAAAAGGTTGAGAGAAATTCGAGAATTTTGAAGACGGTTGAGAGATCTTTTAAGAAAGTTACAAATAAAATCGAAGATTTCTGAAGAAGGTTGGCAGGAATTCGAAAATTTTTAGAGGGAGTTAGAAATAAATTCGATAACTGTTTGAAAAGGTTGGGAGACATTCGAGGATTTTCGAAAAGGTTGAAAGACACTCAAAGTCTTTTGAAGGAGATGGAAAGGAATCCGAAGATCCTTTAAAAAACTTGAAAATAAATTCAAAGACTTTTAAAGGAGAATGAGCGGAATCCGAAGATTTTTGAAGAAGGTTGAAACAGATTCGAAGACTTTTCGGTATTATTTGTAAGGTTTGATGGATGGGAGTGTGTTGGAAATGTATCTTGTTTAGATTTTCAACCTCCATCCCGAGATGGGATTCCCAGACGGCGATGGGTCGATGGTAGGGTAGCTTAGAGATGCGTTTAGAATTTCGTGGACGCATATCTCTGGCATTGGAAACGTTCAATTTTGTACCGGTAGTAGAATAAGGATGGAAAATAGATCATAAAGGGATAGATTCGTTTGAAGATAACATTCGCGATTTCTCGTTCGATCCTCAAATATATTTAAATTACGATTAAGATCCTCCTGGTACAATTCACAGATGATAATCGTAAGAACGAATCTTTTCTAACCGATCTATTGGAAACGTCAACTTTTCAAAAATACTCTAAGACATTTGCTCGATAATACCAAAAGGAAACTTGTCCACTAACGTTGATTAAATTCATACATGAACTCATGATCCTCGAAGAATTTAAAAGTGATAATCGTAAGAAAGAGTCTTTTCCAATGATCTTAGCGAAAATGGCAACTTTCGAATACTCTAAGACTTTTGCTGGATATTATACATTGCAAAAGGAACATTATCCGCTAACGTTTATTAAATTCATACGTGAACTCATCGTCCTCGAAGAATTGAAAGACGATAACCGTAAGGAAGAGCCTCTTCCAATTGACCTAGTGAAAATGGCAATTTTCGTAGAGACACGAGTATTATTACTTACAACGTATTAAGGGAGGGTCGGCGGAAGTCGATGAGATTGAAGGTATTGTGCACGATGGAAGTGCGCGTGACCTACCGTAATGTTCCGAGGAATTCGCCGAGAAAGTAGGAAATGACGTGGAAGGAAAGTCGATGAAAGCCGTGAAAATGCCAGGTGATTCGGTCAATGGCCACTTTTCATAGGGCAACACAGGAAATTGCCAATTGGTATGTACATAATACGAACGCACGGATAAATCGTTGCCGCGGTTAGACGAAAATCTTCATCGCTTCGAACATTTTCAAACAGAATTCAACAAGATCGGTTCGAATTTGGTATTCGGCGTCTATGATACCGTCTACCTACGATAAAAATTAAAATAAGCATGAAAACAAATAGAACACAGAGATGCTGAGATCGAAATAAAATCGCTGGTCGAAGAATATCAACCCCTTTGAGTTTTAAGGTGGAATTTTATTCGCTCTCGAAATAACTGTAGATTTATGTATTTTATATTTTGAAGAAAACTGTTATAAAATTCGGTGTATTAATTGGAAGCTTTGTTCCAGACATTTTTATGTAAGTAGGAAACTTTTATTTGCTTGCAGGTAGAAAAATAGTTCTAATTAAACAGGAACCTTTATCCTTCTTCAAAAAAAAAAAAAATAATAAAGTTGTGACAAGCAGATTCCCCGGAAATGTTAGGGGTTAGCGGTGGATAGAAACCTTGAACCGATCGACGAGGTTCTATTTGTACAGAAGGATACGGAAGGGAGGTGGGACAGTTTGTGAAACGATGTTTTTCTTAAAGTTAACGAAAGATGACGAGCACCGATAAAAATAATTTGAAAAACGTATTCCTCGTAGAACTAAACTGTGAACTCTAAACGGTAATTTTTCTTCCTCTCAGTTTTCTTCTTATTCCTAATAAAATAAGATAATTACATAAAAATCACAATAACTGCTTCTCTTCTATATTTACCCTGCTTTCAATTCCTTAAACAACGCTAATTAAAAGAATATTTCCCACTTGTCTATTTCACCCTTCTATATCTATTCAGAAGTGTACGATCCTGCAGAATTTGTATTAATCCACGTGAAATAACAATTACGATCGAGCTGCTACGACAAAGTTGCAACGTTAATTTAAAAAATGAACCCAAAACAGAAAAGAAATTATTTAAAAGTTAAAATTTCGATAAATAACCTTCAACTACAGGAGTTAACAGCTTCGTTCCACCTCTGTTTTGAACAATTAACCGCGGCCGTACCTCACGCCGACATTTAAGGGGTTAAAACCAGGCTAACGGAACATCAACGACCGAGCACAGAAGCTAAAGAATTCGCAAACGAGGTTAATATTAACCACCGACGTAAATCCAGCATTGTTTCGCGGAACGAGAGCCTCGGAAACACGTGAAAAACGAGAAGTCACCGTTTATCAGGGGCAGAAGGGTAAGCGATACTCGTTTAAATCGCAACGTAAACGACACGGTATTATTTACGAAAGGGATGAAGCCGCATTTCAGACGACGTTTTTCAACCCTAGACGCCAGATATTTCTTTGCTGAAGCGGAGACAGCGTTAACGTTTTACCCGTCCTTTTTACTCCTCGTCTTTTTCCTTTCCTCTTTTCCTATCGATTATCGTTACCCCATAGAGGATTCCGCGAAGCTTAGCGGCGGGGCGAGAGCATCCGCTTGTAGCTTTCACTTCGCGCACCCTGTCCCTGGGATTAGTTCTGGCTTTAATGTCCGACGACAAGGGATTTCAAAGGTAATTGAATCGAGTACAGCGATTCGTCGCGTCTTTAAAGCCGCGGGACAGATCGTCCTTTAAAGTTCACCGAAGATTATGCAGAATATGTATCATTGATCTTCATCAGTGATGAGATTTTATCGCCTTTCAATTGTGGCAATTTCGTTCAACAAACAACGAACAACGGAGCTAGGAATTTTTTGTTTCGACTTTGGCAATTTTATCTGGATTTCTTTTGTAAATCTGTTTTTTTCTTTTTCTTCTTTGCTTAATTCTTATGTGCATCGTAAGGGGTGAGAAAAGATCGTAAACTTTCAGTGTTAAAATGATACTCGATACATCAAGCATATATCATACTATTCGCGAGGAAAAACGAGAAAGCTTCAATCGACGTAAATTCTAGAACGAATAGTCTTTGCGTAAAAACGTTTCCTCTTTACGAAATTAATTTGATCGTAGTAAATAACGTGTTCCAATAAACGCGTATCACAGCTGCCATTCTTTCTTGCGTCTCGCTTCTTTTTTCCTTTTTACGAAACTGATGAACCGATTAGGAATTATGAATCGATTTAAGCGTGACGAACGATGCCGTGAATTCTAACGATGTACATCGTAATTTCTATTTTTTTTTTTTTTTCATGCTAATCGCAATTTCAACTCTTCGATTCCTATAATTATTGATTTAATATCACTACCTACTGTCTAAATTCCTCGTAATTACCTAATGCTTGGTTCTACATGCTAAAGAGCATTTTCCTCGACAAACATCGCGGTATAATGCAGATGATTACCTTATTACGTTCATGCTACACGGTATACAATCTATTACGCAATCAGATTTAGTTAGGGTACTCCTATTTCGCTAACAGAATGCATAATAATTCTGAACGTTTCGTTTGCCTTGAATGGAACTTCGCGAAAGTAACATCGACTTCTGTGACGTTTTAATTTGAAATTTAATTTCGAATGCTCGATAATAACCTCCGAGGATTGCCGTCGTCCCAAATGGAAAAACACGAAGAAACTGGCAATCACGGATTCGCGACAGAGTTTGAACAAACTTTAGTGTATTGAACTTACCAGCATACTGCAGCCTCTTCGCTAACTCAAATACGCAAATAGAGTTGTACTTGAGAGACCTCGATTTGGCAAAGTAATTAACCCAGTCAATCAATTTTAGCACCGTGCGTCGCTATCATCTTCCACTTTAAGCTATGCCCTCGTCAATCTGAAAAACAATATAATATATTAATACAATATAACGCGTACAGATATCGTAATTGGCTCGCGGATATTCACACAAATTCTTCGTATATTTATGAACATAATTACAAAAAGGCAACTATGATGGACGATTTCTCTACTTGCTATATATTATAGCAAGTGATATAGTTTCGATATTTTGTGCATTTTTGTTCGCTTCGTGTATTTTGCGGGTTTTTGCGATGCTTCAAATTTTCAAAAAATAAGGATAAATTAAAGATTACACGGTTTGATAATATAACAATGATATGTAATGATAGTATATGTGATAATATTGATAATGAAATTACTGATTGTTACGTGTATTTATATTCTTATGAACGCACCTAGTGAAATAGAATTTCAATAAAAATCTGAACCTACCACATATTATAATTGTTGAAGTGGTCACCACTTCTAAGAAAAGGAAAAACTCTATATAATCCGTTAAGTCTTCTTGTAGTATTTTTTTTAGTAATAAATTAATTTGAATGGTAAAGAGAAAGGCATTGACGAAATTAAGCTTCAAATATTTACAAAGAGATAATTGTATGTAAGGATGTAGAGTTTTAGGGAGGGTGTTGACGTGGTCGCCACTTCTAAGAAAACTCTACATCTGGTCTTTTTAATTTTCTCAAGCACTCAAAAGACTGCGTCGAAGGCAAACCATAAACGGTACACATGCCACGTTGGCTTCAGGGTTTTTCAGTCATAGGGTAACACTGCTAGCGTGCGGATCTGGACCAGCTCATATTGTATTCTAAACTTTGTACTTACACTTTAATATTCAAAATCTATATATATATTTTCTACCTCACAATTTATCCATAAATTCCGTTCCTTTGTATTCACATACATCCAATAACCTTAACAATAATTAACACTTCATTTTGGATATTTCGTATATTTTTGCGCACTATGGATACTATGTAAGCATTTGTGCATTAACTTTCCATAAGTGCAGAAAAATCCGCAAAAGTATGTAGGTAATATAATATTATTTCTCTTTCTCTCTCTCTTCCTGATAAATTTTCAAACTCAACATTAAAGATTGGACGATAGCTCCTAGATAATTTCAAATAACAAAAGATCTCTAAAAAATACAAAGATTAACTAATACGTTTGATCTATCAAAATTCGACTAGCTGTGAGGTACATATAATATAAAGTTGGAAGAGAAGAAAGAGATGGATAGCAAAGGTATACTATTGGACATTGTGGAAAGTCTCAGGAGGAATTATAGAGTGATAGAGTGCACGTCCTGTCTCGTGTGGATCTTTTCTCACATATAGACACGAGGCTTAAACGAGAAAAGTAGAATAGGACAGAATACAGCTTTTGATAAGTTAGAAATAAATTATACTTAGTTCTCTCTTACAATGGAACAAATTTTCGTAGATATAAATTTCATCGTCTAAAATGTAGCCTGAAATTTTTAAAAAATGTCAACGATAGTACAAATAAGATAGTAGTAGTTCGAATTAAAATGAAATCAACTTTCAACATTCCTAAAACCTCGAACAATTGACGTATCAACACAAATCCTACGTTACGTTATATTACCGATTGATAATCCTCCAAAAGTTGGTGGTAGCGAAAGCCAAGTTGCGAAGAAGACGCTTGGCGAAGAAACAAAGGATTTTTACAAAAATCAAAGCCGTTTTCCAGCTGGCAAAGGGCAGCAAAAAACGATGATAATTGTCTCAGTGATTAGGTCTTTCACGTACGACTCGAAGAACTTCAATACAAACTTCAAGTCACATTTGATACTTCCAAAAAACGACAGTTTCTTTTCGCTACCCTTAACGCTGCACAAACGTGACAAATATTTTCTGCAGCCGCTTCACAATAGCATTTCGTTCCGATGAATCTGACCCTGTTTTCGTGCCTAACGCTTTAAGAAAATTAAGAGCGAAGGATGAAGGATCGAGCTTATCGGAATAAGATGACCACGGTGAGTTCGAGTGCCTTTGAATTGGAGTGCACGGCCGGGTACATACGTTATCCGGTTAATTCTTTCTGGCTGGCTCGGCGAACAGAACCGGAAGCGATGTCTCTCTTTTCGTGTCAGATGGCCCGTGCTCGTTGGGCATAGCCGATTCGGCGGGTTTCGCTGTTTTGATCTGCCATGTGGAAGGATCCGATCGCTATGAAACGAGCATCGGCATACAGCTACGCGAGCCGAACCTGTAATCGGATGGTTGAGGATCGTGTCCCACCGTGTGTGCGACGGTGCCAAAGGTAACCGCTCGTGAACATAATGAACGATATTTCGGACCTGTTTGCCCGAGCCCTTCTTCTTTTCGTTCCAGCGTTCGACCACCATCGCCACTACCACCAGCAGCACGGGGGATGGAAGAAAAAACTGACAGCGTAAATGAAGCGTCGACGTGTGACCGGAGAACTGGAAGATATCGACCCGAGATTCGTACGCTCGCAAAGTGGATTTTCATTCGTTTAATCGCGAAACGCCGACAGCCAACGGTTACCGTGTCGTGTCAAGCCTTTTCGCATAGATCAAAATATGATGAAATTTCCAATTTATTTTTAAGGTAAAAATTTGAGAAACTTGTCACGTTATTTAAAAGTTTTTTATCTAATAAAATGTATCCACTGGATTGGGCAACAAATTCGTTCACATTTAAAAGCGAAGAGTGCTTGTGGAGTGCCATAATTGAAAAATTTTGATTCTTTATCGGGAAATGTTCTAGGTACCGATGAGAATACTGTAGTATAAAGTGTAATTTCACTTGCTAGATAATTATTAACAATGCTAGAAGATGGAGCAACGTCTCCTCTATGGAGGAAAATGTAAGTATCGATAAACATTAATTAATTCCTTTTTCGATCTTGTCTACGCTATTTATCTAAAAGAAAGGAACATCGAGCTTTTCTTAAATAAATTTCTACGGAAAGAACTTTCCTTTTCCATAAATTGGGACTACATTAGCGCATATGTTTCCTTTTCATCCTGAGAAGCTTGCTTCTTAACTCTCGCGGTGTTTTCTATCAGCACTCTTCGATCACGTTGTAATAAATTATTTAAGCGATGTAAACATTTCGATTTTTTAATGGAAGATTTATAGAAAAGTAGGATAAATGAGTTAACCCTACAGAAATTAAATACACTTGACGTATTCGGTTAAGTAAGCGTAAATGAAATTACCAATGACCTAATGTACGTAGAGCGTATAAAGTGATCGAAAAGTAATTATTGTGAAAGCACCATAAAACGTTTGCCTTGTTGCTTGTATAACATAATTTCCACAATTTATATATTATGATAGTATTGCAAATACATACAAAATTAGATGATAGCTGGCAATCTTTTGCTTTTGCATTTCATGATATACACATGATTGGCCTGTGACCCATTGATAAACGATATACATTGATATAGAAAGTCCCATAGAATGGACCAATTACATCTTTAACAAGTTGAAACCGGCGTGATGATAACCCACTACCTTTTTCTTACCATCAAGCTCTTTTTCATCCATCAATCATTCACGCAGTTCGTGTTTGCAGTTTTAATTTGTAAAAACGTAATTTAACGAAAATGTTATTGGAAAAAACACGTACGAAAAAGCGACTGTAACGTGTTAACTTGCTGTCAATAAACTGGATATATCGATAAATATCGTAGAATTTGTTTAAACTCGTTGCACAGAAATGTGACAAAGCAGATTGTATATATAAACGATCCCATATGTTTGTTTAGTTAATGTAAAAAAAATACGTTTGCCTATAAAGAAATAAACTAATGAAAGGCTGGAAATAAATAAAGGAAAAAACTGTTACAGGGAAAATAAATGTTATGCCAACTCTAAAAATTCCAACAATGAAAAAGAGAACAAAATCGTGGTAAAATAACGAAAAGAAAATGGATTTATTCAGGATCAACGACTGGAAATCTGATCTGCAATTTAACTGCCTCTTGACCGGACGTGCGAATCTATCGAGTTGATTTCGATTAAACACTCTTGAGCTAGGCGATAATACATACGCCGGTGGAACTCGACGGCGGCAATTTTATTAATTAATTTCATCGCATCATCGCGCGTAACGAAGCATTATACGCTTGCGAAACTTCGTTACGCGTCATTCCGAATATTATTCAAATTTACACGAATAATATCGATAACGCGTGCCTGGCGATATTTCGAAAATATTTAACTAGCAGCACGAAATACGCGTGATTTTTCGCGTAAACGTTTCAAGTGTTTCCCAACGAAAATGAAAAATATTTGGTCGCCCTACCGGCCGATCGAACCCAATGAGAAACGTGTAATAGAATGTGTGATCGAATATTTCTTGTTTCATAGACATAGATCGACTCTGTTGATTATTTAAATGTGGTTAATTGCCTGTTCTCCCTTCGATCAACTGCATCTATTTGTTTTTTCAAGATACAAAGCATCTCGTGTAAAATCGTTAACACGTTTAGTATTATGGAACCTATTCTTTCTTTCGTTGACGTAAATGTCGTGATCGCTAAAGCGCAGATGTTCGTGTGTTTATGAAAAACACCAACGTGCGTGTATATTAATATGCAAAGATATACGCGCGAAGCGAGCACAATAAAATACTCGTTTTATTATACAGAATGCAACGATCTCGCAAATCTCACGCCCACAGTTCTATGACGCCAGCCGCCAACGATCTGGCAATCGACGTGACTCAAAACAACAACGAACCAACAAATCTGCATTTATATTCCATTCCTCTACTTGTTTTCATAAAAGTGCAAATTTATACAAGTATCGTCACTCTGCTTATTAATCACCATACCTTACACTTTCTCGATAGAATTTTAATTAGAAAACTGTGTAAGCCGCGCATGATTACCATAATATCTCCGCTCTCTAACCCTTAATCTCGCAGAAATACGACACGTACCTCTGCTCAAATATTTACGCGCGTCACTCTACGTTCGACTGTTTCTCCTTCTCTTTTTAAATGATCAAATTATAGCAAATTTTCCAAAATTCGTAACAGTCCGACCAACATCCTGAAAGATCCTCTACATCGAGTCTACTGACTTACCATATCCTTTACCTTTGAAATATAATCTTGAAATTAAAATAAAAAAATCTATGAGGCGATACGTTGCATCGAATATCGCGTTTCGTACGACACCGGCAGACTTGTGAACGTACAAGTATAGGATTCGGCTATTCAAGTACGATTTCACTAGCTTCTAATAGGACAACGAACAAAGGCTAGGCGAAAGGAAGACACCCCCGGCGAGTACAGTTAATTTCTCGACGAGCCAATACGTCGTGCAGGCTCGTCGACTCGACGACGACGTTGCTCCAAATAAATCCATCGAGGCACAGTTGGGCAGCAAAGGGTGGGAGGGAGGGAGGGAGGAGAATTTCACGCGACGTGGAGGTAGGTCATGCTGTAAAAACGTAACGGCTACATAATTCGCAAGCCTGCGGGACTTCCAATCGTCTACACTTCAAAGGGAAGCTTGTCATGTACACGGCACACGAGCGGTTCGAGGCCACCTTCGCACGCACGAATAGTCAGGTGGTAACCGAGCGCAAACGTTTATTTTTAGTGCAATTTGTCGCTCGAACGATGCCATAAAGCGAGCCCTAACGGCGTGTGTGTTACCGGCTTATAGAAATTTTCACGTGTTTGTACCCACGACTAAACGCCAGTCGCGTCGTTAAATGTGTCGCACGATATGTGGAAAAAGCTTGTCCCGCTCTATAATCCGCCACGTTCCTGCCTTTCCTATCAACTGCCTACAGACCAACGCCATTTTCACTCGGTTTAAGGCATTTCCATTTCGTCGTCACTCTCGTGGATAGTCGTATTAGAAAGCTTGCAACGATATACACCGATCTTAGTATTCGTATTTTTATTTATACGCTGATTTGAATTGGACTTCTGAAGGTTAATGTCGAAATTCGTATTGTTTAATGGTACAGGTCGTCCGAAAAGTTTCTTTCGTTTTATAAGGAAGTAATGGACGCACAACATTTTCCGTTTTATATTATTTTATCGAATTACGTATGAACCATTTTGTTCTATCAAAATAAAGATCACAACGTTCGACTGATTAGGTTTTACGTTTGTATAAAGATGCATCGTTGTAAAGAAAGACACTTTTCCAACAACCTAATAGTTCCATACGACTACACAGGCTGAATGAGAGAAACAATTGATATTGCGAAAATGAAACGTGGGACTTGGTGAAAAAGCTTTTGTAGCCACCATAAGTACACAGGGATCCGGTTATTGGCAATCACGGATAACGTTATGAATGGTTATGGTTATTGCCTTCATAATCAATCGATTGCAAAACATATCTATATATACAGCTGATTGAAAATAATCCACCTACTGTAATTAACGGCTGTTGGAATCGACAAATGGATTCATACTAAAACTGCAACTTTCCTTCGAAACTTACCCTTAACGCAAGCACACCGCTTGTCTTTTACGCGAGTGCGTGGCAAGAATTCTCAGAAGGTACGGAAATAGACGAGCGTACATTTATCTTTTCAAAGCATATCGTTACAGTGACATAAACGCGGACATCGATGTACGTTGCGAGAAAGTTGGGAAAGAAGACTATGAGAGTTATATTCAGGAGCTAACGACAGGAGCAAACAAAGCTTCTCAAATAAATTCTATGTCGTCTTCAAAGGCAGTTGTTTATAAGAAATAAAACAGTTATTATACAACAGTTTGTTTGTAAGTGGATAAATGTGTAACTGTTCTTTCACAAGTGTACAAGTATCGTAACTGTTCGTAGTAAATTGAGTTCGATAATTTATATCGGTAAAAATAAATTGAATTCTTCATCCTCTGTATACGTAACGTTGTCAGCCGGTTTTTCTTATCAAAAATTGCAAGTGACCCAAAGCGACCGTAGTAAGCGGATTCCACTGCATTGAGACCAACGTGGCCACTCTTGCGCGATAGTTTACCAATTAACACGGTGATTCAGTGGTCGTCCCAGTGGATCACCTACGTTACTATATTTTCAGCTTGTTTAAACAGACAAATTTCATGGACCGGAAAATTTTCTACGATGTGAATGACGTCGATAAACATTTTCGAGGAAATGGTGCACGAATACGATATAATATTTAACAAACATTAAATGTTATGGTGTAATATACATACGATAATTTTATAATCTTAGAGTTTTATTCGAAACTTGATTTGCTCGAATCGGTGGCGCGATCGGGGAACAAAATGTTTCAGACAACCGATGAGTTCGGACGATAGAAGCTTACTGGCTTCAGCAACTGCTGCTACGAGTTTCGATAATAGAGGTTGACGTTCGAATAACTAAAATCGAGCCACAATTTCCACACAAATTGCGTCAAATTGTATGTCAGCTTAGACAAAACTCGCGACTTGCGGATACGCGTTCGCGTGACTGAAAATAAGCTTGAGCGTGACTCGAATAACATACGAGTTCGTACAGCTGACGATAAACAAAAACTTGACTTGCAATTTGTACAATTTATTCGACGATCTCATTATGAAATTCGATGCTGTTAATTTTCACCCATGTTATTAATCGAATTGTGCAAACGAGCTCTGCTAATTTCCTACGAGACGCGACAGCAACAGAAAAATGAAACTCCCAAAGTCCAAAGCACAGAGAAACAAAGTACTTGTTATACCACTCTAAAGAATACAATTCTCGCGCTTTACCCAACACAAAAAATACGAAAGTACGAGAGAGCAAACATCTTTTGAAATTACAATTTCCATCAGAGTATCACCTATTACGTCGTAGCAGGTTTAAAAATCCAATGTGCAATAACGTGTAAAGCTAAAGCCTCTTAACTGTTGTCTGATAACGCGTCTCTCGACACAATAGAATTTCGTAAAGCGTGTTTCGTGAATTTCATAAAGAGGTAACACCGCAGCCGCGTCCTTGCAACGGATATAATTGGACTTTGCCTTAATTACATCGTCTCTCATGGATACAGCCATCAGACGAGCCGGATAACGCATTCGACGTGAATTCAGACGCCCAGAAGATTAACAGCTCCAAAGGGAGCAAGAAAGATGTAGATCGTCTCAGCTGAGACGTTAAGACGTTCAGCTGATGTGGCAGCCGTGTTACAACTAACATCAACCAGACGAGAAATATATCGGCATTGCTGCTGAAAAATTAATACCGCGATAAGGTGTCGCTCAGTTTCGTGTCGTGAATTAGTCTGGTCGTATCAGCCGCGTATGCACGTAGGAATTTTCTTGTCTTGACAAGACAGAGATTGATCCCTTTGGTAATGGAAACTCGAGAAAGCATTACGGTCACTTAACTTTCTTCCAGGTTTCTTCTTACAAATTTCATTTAAGGACTTACGCAGAATTTCAATCGGAAAGTTTGTAAAGAGTAGTGAAGTTCGATAAAATTACGTTCAATCGTTCTACCTTCTACCTGGATATACCGAGTATAGTTGAATCTTTGATACTGAGAATCTGAATAAACATCGTGAAATAGAAATGCATTAAAATTTTCCTCCGTAGTTGCGCAATTTTCTATTGTGATAATATATCTAATATATCTAATAATATATCTATCTTAGTGATAATTTCTTTAATCGCAGGCATATCACTCGTCAAAGAGGATAAGGAACTCTTCGTAAATATGACAATCTGTTCGAATTTTCTACTATCGTTATCTCGCGTAAATACAAAATTCCTAGCAACTTCGATCTAACAAAATTAACTGAAATTTCTCTAATCTCTAATCCTGCGACGGGACAAGATACAACTGTACCAAAATATCTTTGCACACCGCTGTACCTGCAAATACTTTTCTCTCGAAATTGACCAAATAATGCCAAATAATGTCTCAAAATTCTCCTCCTAATTAATTTCACCATCAAAACGACACTCTGGCTAAGGTTCTGAAAGGTTGTGCACGTCGATTTGAATCTGTATTATTCAGATTCGCGTTGCACCACGGTCAAACGTTTTTCCCTTGGATCCACTGCTATTTACAGAGGCGCAAAGTGACTGACTAACAATAAGAGTAGCAATCTCGATGGGTTACGTGTAGCTACGGGACAACATGTGCCGTATAACGAACTACGTTGCCCGAGTGTGTACACGCGCGTGTGTGTGCGCGTGTGACGGATATACAGGTGTGCAGGTGCATACGCAACCGCGTGTGACGCACAAATGACGTAGGCTAACGTGTGGTTAGTATCGGATAGGATAACAGTGTCGGTCGGAGACAGCGTTAAGCGATGTCCACACTGTCATCGAAATTACGTAGCTCGCTTGTAATTCTTCGTGGACCACAGGAATCAAACGTTAGAGTGTAATATCGCTGATCAAAAGTTTCCAATCTGCCTATCATTTAATACGTGAACCTACGAATTCGAAAGAATGTTGTAGTGTTTTATTACGAAAAAGATCGCTGTAGCGTTTCATACGACCTTCAAATTTCAAGAATGTCGTGATGCTTCGGAGAATGTAAGAATTTTAAAAAAGTTGTATAGCGTTTCGTAGAACGTAGGAATTTAAAAAAATGGCACAGTGTTGTATGGAACTTAGGAATTTGGAAAACGTTATAGTATTCTATAGAACGTCACAATGTTGCATACAAAGTGGAAATTTTAAAAACGTCAAAGTGTTCTATATGACTTAGACATTTTAGAACGTGCCATAGTTAAATTAGTTAACGCGGTTGACATAATTAAAGGTGGAAAGTTGAAGCATGTCATGTGCTCTGTGGAACGTACGAATTTAAAAACATGTCATCGATTAATTTTCTAATTAATTTAATGAATTTCCAAATTGGTGAACGTTCGACTGATTCTTAGACAAAACTTAAGCGTTTCGAGTGGATCGAGCTAACCAGACGAGCGAGGAATTCTTTTCGAAAATGGATATCGTTCGAAGCCTGCGGTTTATAGGTCAATTCGTATTTGAAAACAACGAATGGAACGTTGTATGAGATTCGAAATTCGAAAGCGGCCAAAATCGGAACGCAAAACCACACGGACCAACCGCCTTCTAAAAGTCTAGCAAAGGAGGAACGTTCAGTCGACCGAATTTCATAAATAAAATACGATATACTAAGCTATGTATTTATTACAATTATTTAACAAATTTATCTATTAATTGTCATAAAACAATATCACCTTTCTCACTATGCTAGCAAATTTTTAACGCTAAAACTGCCAGAGTGATCGATGACAAAATGACCAGTTCATAATTTTTCATAGAAATTTTATACACGTACAACGTTACATTTTTCAATGATTCTTCGCAAAATACATTAATAAAAGCTCATGTTTCTTATTGCATTATAAACTTTGTCCCATCGGTGTGCGCTTTAGTTTCTTTAATACAAGTTTTATATTTTAATCGTTGGCAGTTCTAGTGTCAAATTTCCACGCTTTGCGTAAATAAATTACTCGTTGTTTTAACTCCCTGCGTTATTAACGTCACTTCTAACTGTGTTGCTATAAAATGCGTAACTTGCCTGAAACGTCATAAATTAACGCGTGACGGTACACTAGTCGAAGGAAAAAGTTTGCGAAAGCTCTCCACACGGTTTCTACGTTCTGGCTTTTCAAAACCTTTTGCCAACCCCCGATACGTCAGCCAAAGTGACGAAAGAGGAAATATTTCGCGTTGCAATCCTGTGGGTGATACACGCTGAAACGAACGTAAAACATCATCGGAATTTGAATATTTGCAACTACGTGGATCGATCGTCGCGGTAATTAAACGCAATTAAAAGCTATCGTTGTTTACACATTCGCGTTCGTAGCGAAAATGTGGTGCAAAAAGTTCTGCACGCTCGTAATTCGTGCGTAAAAACGCTACCATTTTCGTCGTTTAAATCGCAAGTAATTAGCGCGCGTTAAGGTCTGCTTTTTCTACACGGAAAAAATCCTGGCAATTCAGCGTTCGAACAAATTGCACGCGAACAAGGTAGATAGGGAAATTAAACAAAATATGGTAGAAAATGAAACGATAGGTATGCAGTTCATATGGTTAATTAACTCGCCGACGAAATTGAAATACATTGTAAGATACGAGTTTCCGATATTAATTTCGCGTCTACGCGCTCGCAGTTACCCGGCCAGTGTATCGAACGAGTTACGGGCCGTGCGTGTTTCTTACGCGAAATTGTTTTTCGAAACAACGCCCGATAGCTCATGTCGCGAAATTACGTCTTCGCGGCTCATTCGCAATTCATCAAAATTTGATTTAATGTTGACGACCGAGGCGCATCAATTTTCCAGAGATTTTGATGCAAATTTAGGTGAAGATGGAAATGCTAACTAACTTCTGTATGCTAAATACAGAGTTGCATGGAATTACGACTAAATTACTCCATGAGTTATAATTACAAGATGATTCAATTACATCGTGCTCGATTACATTGTCATTACAATTCATAATTCGAATCTGCCATTAAATTAAATTACAACGTAATTCGCAATTACAATTGAAGTACGATTACAACGTGCAACTGAATAATGTAATTGAAAGACATGAACGTAAGATCAGAGTTCTGAAATTCTGTTACACACTTTATAATTCAATTACATTGATGATTATTACACGGTAATTGAATTACCGTAAAATGCAATCATTACCATGTAATTCGAGTAAAATGTAATTAGATTACGCGATTAAATTACAATATCATTCAATTAGCACAACTATGGCTAAATACTAATCGCACGTTGCGTTGGTTAATTAGTCTGTCTTCTTTGGAATTTCTTCAAATCAATATATGAACATACATAACTCAGTATATATAAATATACCATACAAATAATAATACGAAATTGATTAAAACAATTATCGAAAAACACCATGTATATAAATAGAGAAAATATTTAACTTTGTTACTATACTAATTATAATTTGCGAGATTTGGTTTAATAAATTTCCGATGTTCCTTCAAGTGAACTGCTCTAACTTAGGATCAGGCTTGTACTTGTATTACATAATTCAACCCAATTTTCATTTACTTACGACACAGGGATTATTATCAGGAAGTGTTAGTAATCGAAAGTTGCATAAATAAATTACACGATATAATCCTCTGAAATATTTTAATAACGACAAAATTTGTCTACCAATATATAAATATCAAATCAAACAGCAGCAACAATGATAATACAGGTACGGAGAGTACGCGCGATAAAAAGCATTTTCCAATCAAACCGCTCTCAGTTGCGCGAACAAAAAGGTCATTTCTATTTAGGAAAATTAAATTACGTCCATTCCCAAGCTACCCGGTTTTAAATACCGCGTACGGAACGTTCACCGCTAAAAATAAATGAAAACCACGCGGGCCTCTCCCTTCCCAGTGCTCAGGAGCTCGATTGTCAATTAAAAAAGACAGGCAACGTAGAGGGGAAAAAAGCAGCTCGCGCGTCGGTTCCAATGGTTGTTGTGGACGGTGTTTTAGCCTCGAATCGAAATCAATAAGCCGATTATTGGTCGCACTGAACGGAGATTACGTTGCTTTGAATTGACACCCCGACACTAGCTACGTGCGCCGATTGAATTTCGCGGACTTTCGAGACGGCCGGATGTCCGCTCCAGTTCCTTTTTCCACGTCTGATAACGTGAAATCAACGCTCAATGTAATCCTCGTGGACACTCCGCGAAGAATCGACCTTTTGTGACGGCCTGGCCAAGTTTCCATCTATTGTGCCACCCGCGTTATTTGCTTACACGCAAGTGAACAATACCGAAGCAACGCCACCGGCGTGAAAAGAAAAATGGAGACGTTTGCAGGAAGAAGAAAACAACGCGACGACTCTCTTTTTTTCAACGCCATCTGTCCGGTTTACGATAAACGAGAAACTGCTAACTAAGACAGCGCCTAGTCGCGATATAACCAAACTATACGATGGGATAAAGTTCGAATGGAGTTTGAACCGAGAGCATGATAATGTGAATACCTGATTTGCTTTTAATGTAAATTAGGAGAGATTAGAGGAGACTCAATTGGAGTTTCGTAGACGATAGTAGATGGTAGTTTATAGTGTGCGAAGGATTAAATTGTTATATAGATTTTGAAATCTCTGTATGTATGTATATATAAGATGGAACAGATAATGTGAGCAAGTGTGAAAAGGTGATATCGTAAACCTCGAATTTAAGTTAAATTAGGATAGGTCAAGGAGTACTAATAATACAAGGAGAATTAATAAAGGAGTATCAAATGTATTAAGATAATATGCTATAATGGATATAACATGATTAATATTTCGGATAAAAAGATTAGACCATTATATGAGTATCGAAATTTGTGTATGTATACAAAATGGAATTGATAATGTAAAGAAATGTAAATAAGAATTTAAGTTAAAATACTTTTTAAATGGTTTGCTGAATCGGTACACATGACAGGAACCTCGTTGGAGAAATGTCATATAACAAAGGTTAGAAGGAGCACAACTGACGACCTTGTCGAACGAAGCTAACAATATGCTGCCAAATTTCGGTTAAATCTCGCGTGCAAAACAAAGCAAATCCGACGCGTAATGGATCACCGTAAGCATTGTGAGTATTTACCTGACTTTTAGACAGAGGACGCTGAGCCGATACATCATTTGCCATCATATGGATTTTGGCAGTTACATGCTCGCACAGAAACAACAATGGGGCAAACGGTAGGACGTATGCCTCACTCATGGATCGATTTATTGGAGGAAAAGGATCGTGTTTTGTATTGGAGTGGCGAGGTGCTATCGAGAGTAGCCGACAACGTAAATCAAGAAGAATCGTTTCTGATCGACTACGGTAATGAGAGCATCGACAAAAAGGTCGACTCGTGGATGGAATCGAATCAAGCGCGGATCGACAGGATTTTCAGTAAACACCCAGACTTGCCGGAAGCGTATAAAATAAAAATAGCGAACGAACTCGAGCAAGTAATTATTATTTTCATTTTTATTTCTACATATACTGTTCGACCGTGCAGTCGCGGTTGATTTTCACGATTACTTGTATAAAATCGCGGCCGATTTTTATATTCCCCTGTAAATGGTTCGTGTTGACGTAAAATAAACGACACGATATTTAAATCGTATACAGAGCAAGAAATACAGATATAACGTTGTATCGTGACGGAGTATTAATGTGAATAACTGTAAACAAACGAGATAATTTTCGTATTAATTTCAACAACTTTCTAGGGAATTTTATTAACTGTTAAGGGAAAATAGTGGAATTTTATTCGTAACGCAAGTAAAATACCAAATCTGACAAAATAATGTTGTATAATTTCGTCTAGATAACAGGAGAGTTGACGTTGCAAATGAGAAACGACTATTACCACGGCTACAAGGACATTGTGAAGTTTACGAAAAAAGTAGATTCGCTAGGAGAAAGACAGCGTAGGATACATGCGAAGATTCAGAACCTCGAGAACACTTGCCACGGGAGCGTGAAAGAATTTCAAAGAAAATTCGGCCCGCTCCGAGCGAAGACGTTCAAGAACCTTAGAATAGGGGAAAAGATGATATTCCAAGACAAGAAACTGAAGTCACAGTTCGCTAAACGGGTATGCAAACTTTCATTTCGATTCAATTATTGTTCTTTCCAAACAACGATAATTCTATCATTTTTATCGCTGCTGTAATTAGGTGCACGATATCGATCATAAGAACGTGGAAGAGTGTGCCAAGTGTATCGATAAATTAATAAAGATCATTGAAAAAGCGGCGCTTGCACAACAATGATGATAATAAAACGGTAAATAAATGATAACAAAAATACGGATTAATTTAGCGGACTTAGGTATAAGATAATATTGTAAAAATAACTAAATCGGGACAAATAAATGTAAAACGAACAAAATAAAGACAAATGTAAAACTAGCAGAGTGAACACAAATAAATGTAAAACAAACAAAATGGAGACAAATAAACGTAATTATACATACATATATATATATTTATTTATTTATTTATAAGTATATCTGATATCGACGATGTCATAAACATGCCCGCTTCATCGATTCTTGTTTCATATTGTATTAGCTATACGTAGACAATAGACGATCGATACGATCTCAAATTACTGGCAGCATTTCCGCTATCATACGTATTAAGTCATCCTCGACTCCTTCCGTTCGTTGCATTAGGAAACGTCACATTTCTCACCGAGCGCAAATTTGCATTAATTGACTTTTGGCAACAAGAGAATCGAATTGCCTAAATGATTATCTGACAGATGAAATATTTCAAGAAAGGTACCACGGTAATTATTGTTACGCGTCACAAAGGCCATCTAAGAAAGATCGATTGTCGGAAGATCATTTATACTTTGAACTTGCTTATGCATCATATGTCCACGTGTCCGTAGAGAAACTAATATGAACGTGATAGACGATGATCTAGAGTCTAGTTCTAAATTCTAGGCAAAGAAAACAAACAATTCCCCTAGCAACAGGGTTGATAAGCTTAGGCTTCTACCACATACATACAATTGTAAGTTTATTTGACATGTCGACAGCTTATTGCACGAATATTGTGTGTTTCTGCACTTTCGGCATTTTCGAGAAAAACGGTTTGAAGAATTCAATAGTGCTTTGTAATTAAAGAAATTCTGCATTGTGTTCGTCTTTACGAATACCATTACGAAATTGATTATCATGCATCGATCATCTTTGGGAACACAATGACAAGAGCGGATCATAGTTCTTGAAAATATCTCTACACACGTTAAATATGATAAAGAAATATATTATTCTTGAGAAATTCACGAAGTAGATATAAACTTGATTTTTATACAACATGAAGAAACAGCAAATAATTATTTATCGCGTGTAAAAACTCTGCCAAATGTGGGCATACGATATTTACGCGGTAAACCGTCGATAATGTAAATCGACGAATAAATCGATTCGCTGCTTATTAATAAATCTTTTGAAATGATTAAAATGGAACAGATATCATCTAAAATGAATATCGACTAATACCGATGATTAAAATAAAATGAATACGGAATAAAATATTCTGGATAATAAAAATGACTAGATAACATTGTAAAATAAAGAATGCGCAACTAAATGTACGATGACGTATTATCATTTCTACAAATACGTAATCCAATGCAATCCATAGGATAAAATGTATAAAACTACCGTACTAGTTAACCTGTCAACTGGGACATATACCCCAGTTAAATTATTAGCACTATTTTCTTATATTTGCTGTTAAACGTACGTATAAATGTACCTATATTTGATAAATTTAAAAACGATTCGCAACTCGTTTATTTGTGAATTGATATATACATACCTTCTAATATCAAAAAATTTCATGAAATATAATTTACTCTAGGTAGTAGGTTAGAATATAAATATAATATAATTTACACCAGGGAATAATACTTTGAAAATATACGAGGAAACAATAAAGGGAATATAAAAGGAGAGAATATTGAAATATCAATGACATCAATGCTGTTCGGATAGACTCTTATGGAGACACTCGCTACCAGGGGAACAGGATGCACAAGATGGTTACATTTGCAGGGCTGTACTTGAGCATCTTTGTACGAATGTCTATCGGTAATTAGAGAAACTTCTGCTATATGTTTATGTAGGAAATTCATATGTTTAACCCTTTTACTGCTGAAACCGTAATAACACGTTTTGTGAAATACGCGTTTGCTATGTTGCGCTCGTAAACTTACAGATTCCATGTAGCGTATTATTAATCGAGTTTTTCTCGCGAATATACAAATCATTTAACGTCTGTTCGAATTAATTTCGTGCGAGGAAAGTGATTTCCAATTCCAAGATATCTAGATATTGATATTTACATATTGCCTAAAGTAAAAATTATGTTAAATTAAACTCGATTAAGTTTTTGCAAAGTTTATTCATCACAGAGCGTCTTGTCGTAGGAATATATGCGTATTTAGTATTCAACAATACAGAAATAGTTAAACGCTACTAACCATAAGCGAAAAACTTGTGTGTTTTCAGAAATTTTAGTGGTTAGTATACATACGATTCGAGAAACGTCCGTAGAATGTTAATAATGCGTTTGAAGTGTACTGCTTTCTAAAGATCGTAACGAAAACTTGACATAACTTCAGTAAAATTATCAATGGTGACTGACTGAAATAGTTACATACCTGAGCAGAATTCGCGCGGGAATCTTCGACTAGACATATCGTTCGAAGTCCACATCTTGACGGTCGTCAGGCACCATGCATCTTCCCCTTGTCAAGCATCGTCGAAAACCGTCGTGTTTGGAGCACTTTTACATGAGCTACTTTTTTACACTTTACACGAATGACACACTATTGCTAAAACCACGACGCCGCGGTAGCAACGACGGTCGCTAACAACCGGACACTATCAGGAAATCAGAAGACTCCAGGAGTTATTTCTTCTTCACCATCGGAGTTGCATCTGGCTCCATCTGTGAACAAGAGCTCTAATCATTACTTGTACAAGAGAATCGATGAAAAAAATCTCCATTACCATTCTATGATATTAAAAATCAAATGATATTAAAAATCGCGGATAACTTACAATAAGCTTTAATAATTATGATAATTTTTACATTAATCTATATAAAAGAAATACGATATATATCGTACTTGTATTAATTTAATCTAGAATTTTATTTCTCCTAAAAGTATTTCATTTAAAAATAAATAAATTAAATTAATACTTTTGAGAGAAAAATAAATACGTTTCTAGTGTTTAAAAAAATAAGTGTGATTCCCACAACCTTCAATAGCCGTGATCGTCTAGTGGTTAGGACCCTACGTTGTGGCCGTAGTAACCCAGGTTCGAATCCTGGTCACGGCAATGTGGAAAAACATTGTCACGGTGAAGGGTTTTTTTTTTTATATTTCCTTTCATCCATTATAACACTTTATATGTATTCGTTCAACAGATATAATTTTCTATAATTTTAATTTTTTATAATATTTTTAGTACTTTAATATGTTTTTTTAAAATATAATGTGATGAAATACAAACTTGAGAAGATAATAACTTTTGCGATAAACAGTAATAAATTGAACAAAGAAAAAGATAATATCATATAAAAAAACTACATGAAAGTATGCATGTTACATGAATCATTATTACTCAATTGTTTAAGATCTGATGTAATTCCTCTACAACTGTGTATATTAATGTAAGCATTTATGTTATGATAAAGGAAAAGAATTGTTCATAAAACGTCAGCAAATTTTCTCTTGCAAAATCAATAAATTTCAGGTAAAACCACATCAGATTCCAGTGCATAATTTGCGCTTCAAAGTACTTCAAAGCTTATTGCAATTGAATTCTTTGATGTGTCCAAATTGTTTACGTGTAACATGAAGTACTATAGCTTAATATCATTAATCTTTATTTTATATCATATTGTAGTGTATACACGTGATGTCTCTTGTACTAAAATTCACAATTTACAACCATTTACATCAATAAAGCTCAATTATTCCAGTGCGTACCATGGCGATAAAGGTAATGCCTTAAGAAAAGTATTACATTGTATATATTAATTTGCTTTGTTAGATTACAATATACGTTCTGGAAGGCAATTGAAGGAAATTGATTTGAATACCAACTCCAAAGCACTGACTGAACAAAAGCGAGGTTCACGTGGTGTATCAGGCTCTAATCGACATCTTAAACTAGGTAATTGCAATAAGAAAACTAAAAGTAATTATTAACATATATCAATATATTAATAATCCTCAGGTGATGCTCACCAAGTTGCAAACTATTTTCTCACTGGAGGACCATTAAAAGGCCATGCACATTTTGTAAGAGATTGTGATTCAAATAACAATGACAATGATACAGAAAAAACAAGTAATCCTACCATTAAGACTAATACAGATTTACTTATAAATGAACAAGATACAAACACAACTTCATCCGATTCTATTGTTGGGGCTCCTTTACCACATATTCCTCGATTACCACATATTCCGCCAGTACCACATATTCCTCCACTACCTATTCCTCCGCATTTGAATTCCATTATACATCCAGCTTTAAATACAATAAGTAGATTACCACATTTGCTAGGGAATAATTTTCTACAATCTGTATTACACCCTGATTTACATCCACATATCAACACATTACATGATATTCCTAGTACATTAGTAAAATCAGTTAGCGGGCCAGTAAGCGAGTTAATAAATGCCAGATCAGAGCTTCAAGATATGTTGCACCCAAATGGATCGTTTCTTAGAAGTATCAATGAAGTAAGTAATATGAAATGTAATGTAATGTAATTCATATATTTTTGTAATTCTATTTAATACTTATATTTAATAAATTTGAGGCACGAGAAAATAGAAAAGCAAGGAAAAATCTTAAGAACAATTTAGCATTTCCAATTGGACAACCACCTATTGTAGGACTAGCTCAACCAAATTCCCACAAGAATGTACGTACTACTTTGTTACAAGCGCTAATAAACTTGGAAAAATTCTATCATATCTATATTAAATTTATAGGTTCCACTATCGAGTATGATCGAACCACATCTTCCAGTATCTCATCCTCCTCCTAGTGGTTATATAGTGCATTATGTACCACACAATACAGAAACAGCATTACAGTCTCCAACTGGTTCATCGAAGTAATTACCTTCTAATTCTGAGAACAATAATTTGAATATTCAAAACGATCGAACAAATTCCTTCAATAGTAAAGTACCAAGATGTAAATGAAAACAAACAATTAACACAACTATAAGGATTACAAAATAATGATGAATAATAAAAGAATTTAACAAAAGTTTTAAGATATTTGTATGTATGAATGAATTCAATTTAAAATTCCCTTTAAAAGGTTTGTACAAGTTGTAATATAATATTTTTGTACATGAGAATAATTCTCATTTCAACACAAAAATATATATAAGTAACAAATATTTTTATGTTCTAGTGATATTATATATCTTTATCATCTTCTCCCCTTTCCTTTTCCTTTCTTTGACGATGAACTTGACGGCTGAGAAGATTGTTCACCACCGGATTGCTTTCCTTGTCGAGTTTTTAACTTTGGAATGGTCATGCCCACATATGCCAAAATCGAATCTCTAGTGGGGAATTCTGATTTCACAGGAGTACCATCGTCATTTTTGAGTTGTACGCGAATACGTCCGCGAAATAATAATTCTTTGCTACGTTCTCGTGGATGTCGTTTGTTTTCTACTCCCACATTGAAACCAGCTGCTACCAAAACATCACGGATTTCTTGATATGTTGGATTTTCGACGCATTTGTCTTTTGGAAGTTTTCGACCTCCTGCTAGAGTTCTCTTACTATTTAGGTATACCGGATAGATACAAATCCATCTACAACAAATTATTATACAGCTGTCAGTTTCATGTCAGAGAGGTTATGCAGCTAATTCTACTCGTATATATATATATATAATAAATAAAGTATATTAACATAAATTCGGTTATTTAAATATTTCTATAGAAAGTAAAATACCAAGTGATACGATAAATGCTTTAATGCCTTAATAAATATACCTTTCACGATCGCTGTGTTTCTTCGATGGGTTCCATACGAGCGCCATATTTGATGTTATCGATAGTTTCATGGAATAATCGATAATATTAATTCAAACCCTAATTTTTACAAAATAAAATAACTATTTAGTCTAAAATACTAAATAACAAGAATATTAATATATAATGAGAATAAGATTAATTGTACCAAAAAGTAAAATTAAATCAACGTGGGCTCGTCCGGGATTTGAACCCGGGACCTCTCGCACCCGAAGCGAGAATCATACCCCTAGACCAACGAGCCATGTAACAATTACGTCTTGATATGTTTTAAATAAGGAAATAGAATTAGTTAATATTAAAATATATTTAAAAATGTTAAAAATTATGTAACTATTTCTGTATGAACATTCTCATTAATTAACAATAATTAATTCACATGGAGAAGATCACTTTTGAAATAATTTATGTAATAAAATACTAACTGAATATGATACTCAATATAGTACAATTTTCAAAGAGCGATACCTTATCAATATATGGAAATTATGAATAATTAAGAAATATTTAAACCAATGTTTTATTACTGAATGAACGATAAATATCGCTCATCATTCAATGTTTACCATTTTGAACTATGACCATATTGATCGGCTTTCGGATTTCGATTCGCATTTATCCCCATTAGATTTCGTGAATTCTGATTTCATATTTGCTAAACAACATTTACGTATCAGTGCAAATTCCATTCGACGAAAATGTAACAATATTTTCGTGATATATATGTATTCATATCTTTATACAATTCTTACATAATATTCTTAAACGATATCTTTCATTACATATGTATGTAAATGTAATTGATAAAAAAAAGTATGAGGTCCATTAATAGAAATACTACAGTAATTAATTAGTGTGTGCAAAATATTAATGTTACATGAAAGGAGGAACTAGTTCTCCGCAAGCAGTTTCAACTTTCACTGTACTGATTACGTGATTAATAAGCAATTATCCCATATAATGGTGAAAGTATATTCTGCATGGTTTACTTTCGCATAGATAGCAAAAGATAATAAGATCATTGTGCGAATACATACACGAATCTTCATTTATAGGCGATTGAAAGTAGAAGGAGTACTCTGATGAAAGGAAGAGAATTAGGTCACACGGAACATAAGTACGCATATTTCAAATATTTCTAGAGAGAAACAATGAAATAAATAAATAAATTGTAGTGGAATGAATGATGTACAACAAGTTATATGAATAATGTATAATAACAAAAGTAAAAACCACATAAACTTTCTCGAATACATGTCTGTTTAACCACAAGTATAGTTACAATTATACTTCCTCTATTGTTAATGTTCTAAATTTTTCGCATCCTAAAATAAAAATTTGGCTACTTGCCTGTACGTTCCAATGCATCGCTGTCAATTTCTAATTGATAATTAAATTTAAATTCGCATCGCATTTTTGCATAACTTTTTCTTTTTGCGTACACATAATAATTATCAATTAATGATCAATTAATAATAATTGTAACAGTGTTTAAATATTTAAAGAAATTAAAAAAATTCACTTCTATAAAAAAGAAATGAAAACAATATTTCTCAGAGTGGAATTGTTTTTCGATATGCAGAAAGAAATGAAGGTTCTCGTTGCAATTGGTACGTGTCACGTTTGAGACGTTTGCATCAGAAAATAAAAAAAGATGGAATGCTTCAAGTAGGTGAATTAATTGCATCGAAGCATCATGGATTTTCTTTAACTTATTTTATTATAGGTCAGTATGTGCAGAAACTACAGATTCCGAGGACAACGACGAAAGTTCGTCAGAGTGAGTACATAATTCATTCGTATAAGGATAGTCCGAGCAATCCTACGATCTTGATTTGATATTTTACTATTTCGTTAATATAATATTTACGTATGTTTCTTTGCATAGAAGATTATAGAAAGAAAAAGCTTGATAATAAGCATTTATAAGTTTATAAGCATTTTATAGTCAATATCGAGCAATAATCCAACCAGTTAATATTTTCCTGTAAAAATAATGTCAGGCTGCTGTGTAAAACGATATTCGTTACAGTTGTTATCACGTTTCCATTTCTCACCTTTACATTTGCCTGCGATAGAAAACTTGTAACTGATAACTCATAATAGAAGATCCTAGTATCGCTGTCTATCATTAACAACTTGTTGACAACAAGAGACATATATCACTTAAAAGGTACATATATCTGTTGACTTTTAAGTTTCTTCATGTTTAAACAACGTAATCTACATTTTTAAGAATTGTCTATTCGAAGATCTTAAAATCTCCACTTATAAATTCTACATTTACAGATTCCACTTATAAATTTTTCATTTCAATGAGATTTGAATATTCAATTGAATTTAATGTATTCTTTATATAATATTCCGTCACATAAACGTACAAAGTACAGACTTCGTACTTCTTATCCACGATGGAAAGTGGAATCGCTTACGTATGTGTATAATTACAACTTTATCATTTTCTGGTCTTTCTCAACGGTATACGCAAATAATTCAGATATACTATCATTGAAAGGAAGAAAGAATAACGATGATCCGAAAATTAACGAAGTAAATGTTTATACCCTCTATCCGACAAGTGTTCATTGCGAGAAATAAGAATTTCACGCTTTATCGATCCAACTGCACGAATTATAAAATCGTGTTATTACCATCCTTTCACCATTACATATAATACCGTTTGAATTTCTATAAATTTATATCGGTATCTTAAGTTATCAAGTTATTATTTACAGTGTAAGAAACAGCAATTTAATGATTTGCTACGGCAGATTTCGTAACAGGTGGAAATTTCATATCCTTCGGGCCTGGATCAGTCTTAAAAAAACTTAGCGACCTTAAGACCAATTTCTATGATGACGAAGTTGTAGTAATCGAGCAAGCGCACACAGGTTGCTTTAGCTACATACTCGCGTGTACGTCAGTCACGTTTGCGATCTATCCGTGCTTGGTGGGATCGATTTCACCGAACAAAATTGATTTCAAAAGGAAACGTTCTTCATTTTCTACGCGACAGAAACAGACAGTGTTTGTTGTAAAGTGAACTATCATTCCCTCTAAATTATGATCAATCGTTATTCTTGAGTTTCATCGAGTTTCGTTATAAAATTTGAATCGTATTAATCACCAATGGGAACCTTGCATTCGAAGGATATGCGTGATGGAGTACGTCGCAGAATGTGAGTGACCATATTATATTCTTGAGGATGTTGAGTTATTCAGTTGCGAAAAACCAGGTGTTGACGAATATATAATATTTTACTTAATGACAGGATGTTTTTAATGTTAGTATATACGTATGTTTGATTATGATAATAAACCGTAGTCGCGTCGTAGAAGTGAATTAAGTATGGGAAGCATTTATTATATCGCTAGTCCTCTATCGGTGGGAAAGTTAGTGGTAAATAAAGCCGTTCCGCTGGACATAATTCGAGACAAAACAAAGATATGCAAAACATAGATTGCACATTGTTTTCGCTGTATGTTTACAAGAGATATTGTTGCAATTGTGATTGCTAAGTCATATAAATTTTAACCGATTCATTTATTCGCATATCGAATTAAAAAAGAAACTTAATACGGAGAAAAGTGTAGATATCAAAAATAAACCACCGAAACAGAAAGTAATGTAAAACACAAGTCTTATATTTTTGCTCCGTAAGTAAATAAATGATACGGATATTATCGGATGTCGAAGCAATTAAATGAATTCTGAGATGATGATTTCTTGGAAACATTGATGTGTCACGATATTTTATTATTTTATAATTTGCCGCTTATGGAAGTCCACAGAAACGTTCGCTGATCACGCTTATTTTTATTGTGACATGTGCATCTTTTGTTTTATCATGCGGTTTTACGAGTTCTCTCTTATCGGAACACGCGAGCAATTATTACGTTTAATATCACATGCGTGATAATGATGTTTCATCGGTTTCAAAAAACGTATAAATACTTTACGTAAACATTAGATTTTGCAATTGTAACTTGTAGGCTGAAATTTTCCAATATCGTAAATATTTCAATGACAGGTTATGCGATGACATGTTATGCGATGACATGTTATGCGATGACAGGTTACCGACCTACGTCGTACACGTGTGTACAACTGAAATTAATATTTGGTCAATTACTGTGACGTAAAAAGTCAAATAAATATGCTATCAATTTCGTTTTTACTTTTTGCAATAGAGACGTGAGAAATATCGTGATGAAAGCATACATAACATTGTCTACAATTTCATAACACATAGTCAGTTCGCTAGAAATATTATCTTTAATAGAGGAACACAAATTTATATAAAATTATAAAATACAAAAGACAACATATATACGTATACTAAAATTTCTTGAAATTAAAATAGATAGAAATATATAAGGTACAATCACATAAAATTACACGCCAATCCTGATACAGTCATTATATAAGAAAATATCTTTTTTTATTTCAAAACATTAATAGCCAGTCATACGATGTAATGTAGATAGATTTTTGAGCCAATGACAATTTTTTGAGATAAATATTTACAAAAATGGAACTTTCATATTGTTGCCTGATGATCACGTGACATACATATACTATTAAGTTATCGATATAACGCGAAGGTTATACGACTAGCGCGGTCCAACCTCATTCTTAGCAATCGATACAACAGTTTATCGAGAGATCGAATCAGTGGCAATTCATACGGAAATCTCGAGTATGTCGTGGAAGCATTTGCTCCGGCAGTTAGAATGTCAATTTGCTAGCTTTTCCCGTCAATCGAGTCACTTACGTTATGCGACTCGAAACCTTGAACCAGAGTGCAGATACGTTCAGATTAACGACAGGTAAAAATCCATTTTGAATGTTCAACCGACTACATAAGTCTACATAGTTGTGGTTATTACTATTATTATTACCATTAAATATTGTACTATGTACAAATTCTTAACAAAGTAATTTACCAGACGCGTGCGTATTTTAAATATCGCAAAAAATGGTTTAGATGTGTACTGACCGATAGTTTGCTCTTTAATCTATGCATTGATTTGCACCATTTAATATTGAAATTAATTATTTAGCTTCATAGGATATGTACATAATTATTGTTTTTATTCCAGTATTTTCAACGTCAAGAATTATACGGAAATAGTGGGGAAAAAGTGTTTTTTGGTTTCTGGAACCATAGTTAATTTTATTTAACTAAAAACCATGTAACTAATGTTTGCACAATCTGATTCAATTTGTTTCGCTGTAACGATATTTCCTCTATTCTAAGATATTCCTAACATGTTTATTATAATTGTTATAATCTGCAGTAGATATAGAGTAGACATTACAATTACTTAATTTTTCTATTAGATATCCATGATGTAATTCATGGCCAGCAAACGAAACGCGAACAATTTTCGTTCGATGGGCGAAGTCGCGCGACTGCGCGATACCCGCGATTGCGCTAAACTAGTTATATGTTCAGTGACGTAGCAAGTGTACCGTGTTCATGTATACTCCCATTTTCCTATTTCGACCAAGTTCCAACAAAACAGACACAATCTGATAGCAAAAACCGCATCTGTGATCAACAATTTATATTTAAGCGAAAATGAATAAAAATTCCTCGAAAGAAAAATTTTATTGCACTATACCGACGATTCGCCCCTACGATAAACTCTCGATGAAAAACTTATCATTGCCCGACTGTAAACACCATTACTTCACAAAATCGTATTAATAAGTTGAATTATGAATGCAATTTCGAAATAAAAAAGAGACGCAATCAGATTCGATTATTGGCTCATGTGATAGATACGTGACTGAGGTTCGCTCCCCGCACTCTAACCTCACCTCGTCGCAACGCTACTCTCTTCTACTGGTTGTACCCAGTAGTTCTACCGTACCGACATCCCTCCTCAATCAGCTTTAAACTTCACTCGTTATTTCCAGGCTCCAAAGCTCCAGTACTCATTTAGCGTGTGACAGTAAATCTTCGACGATGTCGAGCCTTCAAAGGGATCAACTTGGCCAGCGGGGACAAGGCGATGTCGTCTGTTCTAGTTTACTACGTGGTATTGACCATCTAAAAAATCCCCAGTTGAATAAGGTAAGCTAACGTTACGTGTTGTAATTTAACATATAATAGCGGTTTACGATGCCGACATAATCGCTGACAGTTTGACATCTAATATCGTGTTTCGTGCTTTTTGGATGCACTTCACCGAAAAGAAGAAACGTACATTATATATTATATAGATTGTGGATTTCTATATTATATTTATTTAAAGGTTATATTTAAAGGAGAGTATTCGTTATAATTTGTGATTTTTATAGTAAAGATAGTACTAATCTTTATTTATGTCTATGAATTCGCATAAGAATTTGAGATTACATCTCATTAGCGTATGATAATTATAAAGAGGAGAAAAAGTGACGACTGACTATTGTTTACCGCAACGGTATCCAAGGTATTTGCTCTTCTATCGAACCGATAACTTTCCTATGTTAATCCGTGAAAATAACCTGTACGTTGTAGCTGTTTTTTGGCGCGAAATTTGCATTTCATATTTGCACCTTTAACGGTCATCGTTTTATTGAACAGTAGTGGAAAGCTTTCTGTTGTTTTATTCAACGTATGCGTATATTTTACCTCTATAACGTCGTGTAACTTTGATTATTATAATAGTTATGTCGTGATCGTTTGCTTTTTAACAAAATCTGTGAAAATTACAAATTCATCGTTCATATACAGATATCTGGAGGTTGATGCATAATTGTATAAATTTAAATAATACGTAACATAATAAATAACATAATGACGTAGACATTTCTTTATATTCAGGACAAAAAATTCGGTTTACATAGAACTAAGTGCTATAGTAATTTATGAATGAAAAGATCTTCAGTTAATTCCTATTCTGTTGTACTATGAATGACCTATGAAGTTTCGTACATGTCATCACTCTGTGATGAAATTTGAACACAGTTTATAAGATATTTTGCACTATTTCGCAATTTCGTCTTTATCAAATATTTGTATATTTTGAGACAGCGAATTATAATTTTACATTACTTTTTTATTACTTTAATTATTACTATATACTCCCATTAATTTTATTTTACTTTTATATTACTCGTTATTTAATTTTAATATATTAATATCGGAAATGAAATTATAATTACACTTTGATATTTTGAAGAAGAATTTTACCGTTACCTAGTAAGAATCGTGCAGAAATATAGATACACGGAGGTACATAAAATGAAAGAATGTGAGTATGAAAGAATTATTAATTAATATTTAGAATAAAAATACGGGAAATATGAGAAATATTCCTTAGAAGGATAATTATGCGGTTACGTTCAATAGGTCACGTAGCCGGTGCGATTCCATGAAATTCACTTTCACGGCACATACTTAAGAAACGGAACAAGCGGTGGTATGACAACCTGAGGATGATGAAATGGACGCTTCTTACGTATATGATAAAACGCCGTTATCTTTATCACAGTTTTTATACATGACTTTATATCCGTATAGAACCCGTTCATTTAAATTAATTTATACCTATAGGAAGACACCAACAAATTCAACTAAATATTTAAAAAACAGTTGACGAATACAGGAAAAAATACGTGTAACTCCTTTTCATACATTTACATTTATATATAGCTATATAAATAAATATTATTTTGCATACTAGTCTTGGATACTGGCTAAAAGTCGAGGAAATATTTTATATAAATAAAGTGTCTCGAGTTATAAAAATCTGGAAGTACCAAAAATCAGAGAATCAAAATGAGAATCTTAGCTAAGCTTAAGAGTATAGCATTTTGCAACTGTGATGTTGCAAATTGTACGAAACTGATTCTTAAACTTTGAAACGTGTTTAAAAATGCCACGCGATTCGTAGTAGTATTGACCAAATTAAAATAATTTTCTGCGTGACTGTGCAAATTGTACTGTACGTCGCTGTTCCGGAAACATTCGCTTGCGATTACGAAATTTACTGGGAATTTCACGGTTAACAGCCGTTCTTCGAAGGTTACCGTTTAAAGAGTAACACGTATCTCTCTATGGAAATTCGAGACTTGCGATATTTTCTTCTCTGTCATTCAATTGTGTCTTTTTCCCGTGACTTGTAAATCTCTTATTATCTTCTGCAATGTCTGAGTAATCAATAGCGAATTTAAGTCTATATAATAGACGACTGCGTTCCATTTTGTGAAACATTATTATTATTATTTCAATGTTTATGCGTCGAATAAAAAAATTAGTAGGTTTTTAATGCAATTTCACGGTCAGAAATGATAAAATTTTGATGAAACGACAAATGTTTTGTTAGAAACCTAATAGGAATAATTATCTTAATATTTAACTTGGATTTATTAGTCAAATGAAAGCGCAGGAATGGCTGGGTTATAAAAAAAGACAAGAGTGGTTCCATTATAAATATAAATAAATAGTTCCAGTGTCTAGTGGGTTAAAGATCAAAAAGTTACACATGAACAACTTTACCAATCTAAAGTCACTTTCTAAACATCTGATATTTACTAGTTTAAAACTAGTTTTAAAATACGCTCTATTAACTCTTTATAGTTGAATGTTCTTCTACTTATAAAAGTTAAGTGCAATTTTTCGTCTGGAAAGTATGACGGATATTAATTGACATAAATGGCAAGTAACGATATAATGATAGGATGTAATAAGAAGAGAGATAAGATTGATACAATATAGATATAAAACTTGAAGTTGTATGACATCAGATATGATTAAGAACGAATCATTGTAAATAACTAATCGAACTGGGTGGGTCGTACTTGACAATACAAATAAAAAGGAAATTTCTATGAAAGTCTCAAGAAGCTTTATCTTGAGAGTTTTTAAATAAACATTTTACGATCCGAGTTTCATTTTCGAGGGAAATTAATTTCGAAAATTTAATCGTTGCACGTACACTCTTAGCTGTAGTATTTAATTCTCAATCTTGAAGGTAACGTTCAAAGAATTCAAGATATAAACTTTGTTAGTCCAAAGTATAAATCTACAAGATATAAACTTTGTTAGTCCAAAGTATAAATCTACAAGATATAAACTTTGTTAGTCCAAAGTATAAATCTACAAAATATAAACTTTGGTAGTCCAAAGTATAAATCTACACAGAGTATAATATTAGAGTGTATTGTCTAAATATTTCTGTACTGACAGATAGTTTATCTATCAACTCAAATGTTTGTTCGCCTTTGATGTAACAAAAATTCAAATATAGTCACTCCAAGATTTACATATATATACACAGTACGAATTTTTCGACGATTAAACTTCTACGTAGTTTTCATCCACTCGCATTCAAAGACAATCTCGATAGCTGGCACTGGTAAAATTCCACTAATAAATCTCTCAATACCTACGATTTATTGCCATAGTATAAAATTTAAAATAAATTTTAGTGTGCTCTGTCATTCGTCCGAGAATGAACTCGAGCAAACGTTCGTGCCATCGAAGAGCTGGAAAACTCCAGTCGACGATATCTTACAATACTACCTCCCCTCGTTCCCCTACCTTTTTTTGTGTAATTATGCAAAAAATGCACACATCACGCGACTATTGAAACAAGCTGTCACGAATCAGCTGATAGGAATAATTATATATCGACGCTGGTATTGTCTCATATTTATATGCTATTGTTTCTTCGTCAGGCACGAGTTACCTCGATAATTTGCGAATTTAGATATTCCAGGGATTTACTGTTATTTAATCGAACATTGATTTAATTTAATTGCAAAGCAGATTAAATATCAAATAGAAATAAGACTCGACTGAGATATTCACTCATTGAGACAAGCGCGTACACATTAAATTTTCGGTGTTTCCTTATTATTTAGTATTGTTCAAAAATCAAATGTTAGTGAAATATATAAAAATACTTTTATCATAGGAATTTCAATAGTTTGATTCAAATATTGACAAATGTAGCACCTTCAGTTATTCTCAATTAAGAAATGATCGGTAAAATGGAATATTCTTACAAAAAATTCACATAAATTTTTACAACGACCGTTCTTTTGTATTATTATATTATTATTTTCATAGTAATTTTAGATTACGTATTCTGTATCATCTATGTACTCTAATATCTCAATATTTACGAATTAATATTTGGAAAGTAAAGAAGTACAGATACTTAAATAGATAAATAAATATATATCGTACGCTATTAGTTAACATTTACACGAGTTTAGTATTTAGCGTTACAATGTTAACTCGTTGAGTATACTGCGCCCTTGTTACAAGGGCGCACCTGGATTATGCGTGATACGCATTGGAGCAAGTATTATGATTCTTGCGGTAGGTCGTGACTCGTTTCGTAACCAAAGGCTTCCAGAGTTGCGTATCGATCGTTTGTTAGCCGGTACAACTCCTGGCAACCGTTTCCATCGTGGATTTGTTAGTCATGGGATTCGAGGACCCCGTGGATAGCTCGTAGGAACAATGGACACGGATTGGTGGGACCTCGTGCCAGACTTTCACAGAACCGCGCGTATTCCTGAACCTCTGCTCGCTCTGGATGGAAGGGTATTTGTCATCTATTCCGAATTATCCTATTTTATTCTGCAATTTTTATTCAATTGTTCGCTCGTTTTATGACGTTCATGTTTTTCATTTATCGAATTTATCTGAATCATTCTTTTCGTCTAATATTCATTCAATAATCGACACATTTCAACGAAACTAGATAGGATTCTTTTTCTTCTTTCACCACAATACCAGAAGCTTTCTGCGGTTACCTGCTTACCGATATTCGAATCCATCATCGAGGCAACGTTTCGTGGTGTTCTTATGACATAACATCTATCTATATCGTCTTCTTCGTTTCCTTCTCGAGTGCTTTACGGATTCTGAACATTTAATTGCTTCGATTATTTCAGCAATAAGTAGGACTTAGATTCTTAGATTTAGTAATTCGTGATGTACTTGCAATAGCCTTCTGATTTGAATATACTGCGTTTTCACCAAGTCGAACAATGCGATCGACGAGGTATTAACAATCATTCTCTTTTGGAAAATATTTCGATCTTTACATCGGCATCGTCAACCATCGCGAAGCTGAACATCTTGCGTGTAAGTGTTCTCGTTGCATATACAAAGTACTCTGTAGACACTTTCTGGTTTCCAAGCAAGCGGCAAAGCGTCAAAGATCAATCGCGAAATGTCATCGGATGTAAATCTGGAAATATTTGCATATTATCAATCTTCCGACACCTTTTTTCCTCTAGAGTCAACATTTTTCATTTCGATTTGCAAACACACGATAAGATAAGTGGAGATCTCGAAAGATTTTAGTCGAGGTCTTTTCCTCAACATCGAAAATCACCTTCGTTGATCTCGAAAGGTTCTCCATTCTGCAACTTTCGTGCCTTTGCTCGGTGCATTGGTCCGTTACGAAATTTCGAAAGTTCCTTTCTGGTTTAATGGACCGTCAATTGCATAATGATTGTCGTTTCGTTTATTCGACTTCGGAGAAAAGGTTGGTTATTTTAAGTAACGTAACGAGAGTTCGCTGATTACTCATGCAGCGAATTGTCAACAAGAATCAAAATAGTCAGATGCATAATTACGAGTCAGTCACGAAATCGTAACTAACTTAGTCATATTTAGATATTTCCTACCAATTCAAATAATTAAAAAATTGGAGACAATCGGAAGTATAATAATTACAGATATTTTTCTCAAATCCAAATTTTTACGAGAACAAGCGAAGAAATGGAACTTGATTAAAGATTTTTAAATTTTTTAATTTCTGCACATTACGTGCATCCTGTGTATTCTTGTACTGCCCAATCTCCTGTGAACAAAACAATTAAATAAATATCCTAATAATTCCAATCTAGTAATAAATAGAAACTTAACAGAAACTAAGCATCGTTCTGCTTTCTTTTTTCTCTTTCTTAACGAAAGATTCCATTGACACTTCTTTGGATTCGAGACTAACCGGATACCACAGGGTCAAAGCACTCTGAATGTATAGTATTTTTCCATCGACAATTGGGGTCGTTGACAATGCGTCGAACGTACCAACTTGACCAACCATCGACCACGTCAGTTCACTTTTATTAATTACTAGGGGTCGAGGATGGAGAACATACACTTTCCCTTCTCTGTTTCGTTTTATTACGAATCAATGCGAGCTTCAACTTTTCAAGTCGATAATTTTAAACATCGAACCAGCGATCGAACGTCATATTTCGTAAAACTTACGTAAAACTGTTTTACATTGCAAATAGACGTTTTAAAGTTGCCCTGTGGTTCGCGACATGCGCTGTTTTATGGAAATATGCAGTGCCGAGTAATTACGATGATAAATAATTTTACACGTGTTTTTCCTTCGCCACAGAGTGAAAGGATCCTGGAAAGGATCCTGTTCCAGAGGCGTGTAATATAGTCCAAAAAGAATGGGATTTTTGTCCACCAACTCGGATAAACTGGTCGAGTTTCATCGATTAGAATTTCACGAGGCTTGTATGCTTTCCAATTTAAAAGCTTGGATGCTTGTCTGATGTAGAAACCTTTCTGAATTATTCTAAAAATTAAAGGACTCTCTGAGAGCTAGTAGAGTTGCTGCTTAAACTATTTCTTAACTTACGTAAGTTTCTACCAATTTTAACAAAATCCCATAGTAAAATGAGTGGAATTTGAAGGGAAATCATTCAATATTTAATTACATTATATTCTGATCTAGAGATATATATTGTTATGGATTCACGACGTTTCATAATAAAATAAACAAGTCCTTCTCACGTGAAAGAATATCATTTCATATTAAATTTCTATCCGTATTTTACGTCATATTCGAAGCTAACAAATTGCAATGATTCACTGACACCACAACGACGCTCCTTATGGTTTTCATCGTCGAAATAAAACTCTACAAATGATCATGTATCAGCTTAATTAAAAATTAAAAATAATAAAATAATATTGAAATAGAGGGAGAGTATGGTTAATAGCATTTAGAAAAAGTTGCCTTTAATTAACATCGTTAACTTCAAAAAAAAAAAAAAAGAAGAAAATAAACCTGTTTTACTAGTATCTAAAATCGTATTTTTATCATAATTATAAGAAAGAAATCACCTGTTAATTATAAGAGTGCGTAAAAGTAACACTTGATACGTCATAAGAGACTGATAAATTACGCTAATTAATATCGCATGACTGGTAGGAAAAAGCTCTTTCTCGTGTTGAAAGATAACGAAATGATCGAATGATATATACAAAACAATGAGTGGTATTGTTCGAGCAAATACTATAATTGTCATTAATCCTCTTGAACAGACACGCTATTGTCTCAATTAATCGATATCATACACGTTATACACTTCAATGGTTGTGTTGGTATTCTATTGTTAGAGTAACCGAAAATGTAACCATAATACAATCATGCGTTGAATATTTTACCTTCTTCGTTATAAGTTTCTACAGAAAGATTTCCTTGTTTATTAATCGAACGAAGATCATGCTAATTCAACTATGTATCTGTTTATTATTTTTCAATGCACAAAATAAATACCTTTAGCTAATTTTTCTGCATTCGAAAGAAAATAAGATTAACTTTAATTTAGGTTTGTTTAAAATTCAAAAAAAAATCTGGATCTGTGGATGGCGTAGAAATAAACGAATTAATTAGTCGATATAGAAGAAAGGATACAAACATTTTACGAATGAAATTCGAACCAAATTTATAATATTGAAACGAGATACGTGTCTTGAAAGCGTTTCGAGAAAACATTTCGCTGGTTTGATGAAAGCTTTTGTCCAAACATTCTAACAAAATCCTCTCAAATCCCACGAAAATAGACTATCGCGTATTTATAAAATTTCGGATCAGTCACTTCGCCTATTCTACTAATTCTAATATTAAAACTACCACTTGACCTGGTTATGTCCAATTTATATTGGACAGACATTCCACGCTTCCGATATTAAAATCTTCTGTACGTTCTTTCTTCTCTTCAACTTTATGTTTTTGACCTTGACGATGGATATATAGGTTTTGATAAATAAAAATCAATAAGAAAAGCAATTATATAATATGACCGCGTCGGTCATAGCGATGTATACTGTTCTTTGCTCTTGGCCATAATATCAATGCTGACTAAGTTGAATTTAATTAGTCAGCCTAATTAGCTAGTTGGCACACCGAAAAAGCTTGCGAATGAATCGAATTAAAAATTCTGGACTGTCGAGGCTAACGTTGCTCCCCTAAATGTTGCTCTTCAATGGAAATTGAACCTAATTTTAACGAGCTTTAGTTATGTCACTTAATAGAATATCACGTTATAAAATGTTATTTGTAACAATTGGTTGTTAAAATAGTATGTTCCTGAATCAGACAAGTTACACATATTCGCTATTATTGTTATATTAATATTGTTAATAGCACGATAAAACGTGTCCAATTTGAAGCCATCCTCGAGAATATTTTCCAAACAACTGACATGGGAAAATATCTCGGAGAAAAGTCGAATGGTTTCGATGGAGATATAATTCGCTCTTTCGAAGATGAATACGTAAAGATCGTACGCAAGTCAAAAGTTTGTTCTTTTCTACTGCATAAAATTGTAGGTCCTTTAACACGTTCGACGATCTGACACGTTATTCATTACAACACAATACTAATTTATTTATGCCTCTTTTTTACACAATGGCAGCGAAAATGAGACAAAATTGATCAATGACGCGAAGTAATTTTTTTTTGCTAATATTATCAAAGTTATTATGTTATTATCCTTATCGATGGAAGAAGTTACGTATACGTCGTACGTGCTGCTTTGAAGTCGAAAGATTTATTGACTCCTTTACTGATTTAAATGCTTCAAGCATCTGGTCCATCAAGTAAGTGGATCCTTGAGCGAACCGAATGTGGATCATGGAAATTTACATCCTGAGGGTATATTCGTTAATTCCCGTGTACATAAGTGATATATCATCTCAATTGCTCGTTTCTAAACTCTTTAATGTCTCGCGATTTTATATCATGTCGTTTATAATTGACAATTTTACGGTTTTGAAATGAATGTTTCCTGTTGGTTGGAGATTAAGAAAGAGAAGAGAAATATCGCACGCCTATTGAAAAATAAGTTAACAGAAAGAGGGTGAACACTCGTACGTACTTGATTCCTTTTCAAACTGTTTCAAATTTCAATTTCAAATTCTCTTTTCTATGTTTTCGAGAACAATCTTCCCTCGTCGTATAAAAATAAAACCAAAGTATTCCAAAATTTGTCAATAGATCATATCATTGAACGCGAGTTACGAAATATTTTGATTTGCAAACATCTGAGCGCGTGTTATTTAAAGACCATGATGTAAGCTCGAGTCAGAGGCAACAGCTGATCGCCTTTCACTCACGTTCACTGCCAACCGACAGGAATTTTCTCATTAACCCATTCCAGACAGTAATGGAATGATTCCTGTCAATGTCAGGATACCATCAGGCTGACCCCATGATGCGTCTCTGTTTATTGCATTCGTTTAAATTGATGACCCCGCTATTTAAATTAGATAATATCGATAAGAGAAAGAAGTGTACGTATTCACCCAATTTCCTTTCGTAATCTCTTGACGTACAAAATGAATGAATTGTACTAGCATTTTTTATCATTTTTATTCCAGATCTGCTTAAACTAAGAAAAACGTTGTCTAGAATGTATGCTTATGAAAATAAATAATCTTTTCATTCCAGGGGATGGCCTTTAATATCGAGGAGAGACAGACATTAGGTATTCATGGTCTACTGCCAGCAGCTGTAAAAACCCAGGAAGAACAACTAGAACTCTGTCGCTTGAATCTAGATCGTTATGACGATGATTTATCAAAATATATATACCTCATTGGTTTACTGGTACGTACTAATTATTAGTTTATGCTTTCCTTTATAAGTATCTGAGTTATAAACTGGCAAATTGAATTGAGAAATTTGTTTAAAATAGTCAAGATTATTCGGTCAAATATCTGAAATATTCTAAAGTACAAGGAGAATCTAAAGGATCCAAAGAAATTCTTCTAAATTTTTTTATTCCATATTACATTTCCACTGAAGAAGAATAACCGTTCAATGTTATTCTTACAGGACCGAAATGAAAAACTTTTCTACCGTCTATTGGGAGAAAATGTGGAGAAAATGATGCCTCTGGTATATACACCCACAGTAGGTTTAGCATGTCAGAAATTTGGCCTAATTTACAGAAGACCACGAGGTCTGTTTATAAGTATACACGACAAAGGCTATGTATATGATATTTTGTGTAATTGGCCTGAACACGATGTACGAGCCATCGTCGTAACCGATGGTGAAAGAATATTGGGACTGGGTGACTTAGGGGCCTATGGAATGGGAATACCAATTGGAAAATTGTCTTTGTACACCGCTTTGGCTGGAATTAAACCTCATCAGTGCTTGCCAATTACTTTAGACGTTGGTACAAACACTCAGGTTGGTACAAAGATTTCTAAATAATAAACGTTCAGAGTCCAGGTGTCTAAATTGCCTACCCATATACGGGTCAGGAGATTACAAATGTGTTGATTATGAAGTAATCAACTTCTTGATTAAGTGAAAATGTTTCTTATTGCAAGATATGTATAGGATGGACCTAAAAACTATATTATTTATATGTAAACATACGCAAAGAAGATGACAAATGTTATACAAAATACTAATACTAATAATAAAACATATATAATAATAATAATACTAATATAATAATAAAACAAATACTAATTTCTGTTTCAGTCTCTGTTAGACGATCCTCTCTACATTGGCCACAGGCACAAGCGTGTTACTGGTCAGGAGTATGACGAATTTTTGGACGAATTTATGCAGGCTGCTGTTAAAAGATACGGACAAAACACTTTAATCCAGTTTGAAGACTTTGGAAACGCCAATGCGTTCAGATTACTTAATAAGTATCGCGATCATTATTGCACCTTCAACGACGATATCCAAGGAACTGCATCAGTTGCTGTAGCTGGTTTGTTGGCATCTCTTCGTGTCACGAATACAAAATTGTCGGAGAATACGATCGTTTTCCAAGGTGCTGGAGAGGTAAATATCAAGACTTTATATTTTAGATGGATTGAAATACTTTTAAGAAATGTATTAAGAAACTATAAGTCGATATCATAAATATAAACATACTCTGAATTAGTGTTAAAATTAAGATGTTTCATTCAATATTGTAGGCTTCACTGGGCATTGCGTGGTTGTGTGTTATGGCCATGCAGAAAGAAGGTGTGAGTAAAGCAGAAGCCAAGAGTAAAATTTGGATGGTCGATTCGAAAGGATTAATTGTTAAAAATCGTCCAAGCGGTGGGCTGACGGAGCATAAGTTGCACTTTGCTCGTGATGATGCGCCAATAGATACGTTATTGGAAGTTGTCAAAACCGCAAAACCTACGGTACTTATTGGTGCAGCAGCAGTTGGTGGTGCGTTTACCACTGAAATACTGGTAGAAATGGCAAATAACAATGAAAGGCCTGTAATTTTTGCTCTTAGCAATCCAACAAGTAAAGCAGAATGTACTGCTGAGCAAGCATACACTGCTACAAAGGTATTATTACAGAAATATTATAAAATTCTCAATTGTACTGCAACAATGTGTGAGCTATAGTATGTAAGAGCAAAAAATTTAGTAATTAATTTGAAACATTTACAGGGAAAATGTGTATTTGCTAGTGGATCACCGTTCCCACCAGTGACGTACAATGGAAAGACTTTCTATCCTGGTCAGGGAAATAACAGTTATATCTTCCCTGGAGTAGCATTGGGCGTCATATGCTGTGGTATGCGTACTATTCCTGAAGACACATTCCTCGTTGCTGCCAAGTCATTGTCCGATATGGTTTCTGAGGAAGATTTAGAGAAAGGAAACTTGTATCCGCCACTCCAGGACATTCAGAAATGTTCTTTGAAAATAGCCGTTGAGGTTATGAAGTATGGTTATGACAATGGTAAGATTTGTATTTTCTAACATTCCTGTGTGATGTAGAATTTAGTAATTAGAACAAACTAAAAGAATTGATTTTATTTCCACAGAACTTGCTACGGTTCATCCTCAGCCCAAAGACTATGAAAAATTTATTCAGGCACAATTGTACGATACAACTTACAAACCATCAGTTCCTCCAGTATACAAATGGCCCAAATTGTAATTCTGACTGTCATCGTCTTATATGTGAGGCTTTGATAAAATTTGAGTAGATCGATTACACAAATGTACGCAACATTTGGCTAACAATGTCGACTTTTTTATTTGGTATGGTATTGTAATTGCCTGTTGACCAGGTTCGTATATAAAAACTCTGCTTTACGTGCGCGTGTATGAACAACATGTATGAGTGTGTATTGTAAAAAGTATCTTGTCTAAATATTGTATAAACGTATGTAACGCAACGATGTATTGGACCACTTTAAATTATTGGGATGAAAAATTTGATTTATTATTTGGAAAAATAAATGTCAAATAATTATTTGAAAGAAACGTATTTATTGCTACTCGAAACAGCATTTTGTCGCAGTGCTCAGACATATTCCTTTCGTATTTTGTACGAGCAGCAGAATGTGGTAGATTTCCGTCATATCGTATGTATAAGAAAACTGAAAGAGTCAAACGAGACGATGTACATTGTAGGAGCTTCGTAATTCTTCAGAACTTATCCCTCTATTAAACAAAATAAAAGCAGATGCGTTCTTAGGTACGTGAGTTCGCATTTATTCTTAAGGATTATATGCGACGCACGCGTAAAATTCTCAGTATTTAGGAGGTGCCATTCAATCAATCCATTTCAGCCTTCTAGTCGGATTGATAAAACATAAAACACACATGATTGTCTGTAATATCGTTAGATTATGCAAAAAATTTAGATATTTATTAAACCGAAAAGAAAAAAATTTAAACAAATTTGCGTCAGCTTTATCCAAAAATTCCTAAAAAAGATCTATTGCATTTTCTAAAATAAATCGTATATGCGGTATTTTTATGGTTTCTGAAAACATTAACACGTGTATTTTACGACGATGAATTGGCGTCCAATGAATTTCTCTCTCACACACTCCCTCCCTTTCTCGCTCTCACTTTCTCTTTTTCGTTAATCTTAGTGTCAACACGTACGCATATATTTACTTATTTCTTAACACTAAATCTTTTTCTTACTACTAAACACGCCATGGTCATCAATCTATAACAAACAGAGTATAAACTGCGACCCTTCTTTACTCCAAACGTTGTTTTACAGTAACATTGTAATAAAATTAAGGGATAAAATGTACAGAAGAGTGTTTAGAAAATGTTTACAATTTCCCGAGATTTTGTTATGCTACACTGAGCAGACACACTGGTCTTTTTGCAAGCCACTAATAGGGACCTACCTCGTCAAGTCACATTACATTATCTACCAATATTCATATCTCGCAATTGGAGATAAGAATGGTAACTTGGTGTATTCAAACGATCATTCTCGATAATCTATCATACATTATATCGAATTTGAGGCCCACAGCACCATTGTACTACTGTTTTTTCCCTTTTTATTTTACATTGTTCATAAACAATACAATTTTGCAATTTAACCAACGTCGTTGTTGATCGTTGCTAACAGATTTAATTATACTTTCTAATAAAATTTCGAGCCTCCTTTCTTTTTATCTATTTGTTTAAATTCGTTTAGTTATTCGGTTTATGTCATCGAATCTGCTTGTAATCGGAAATGTACAGTCTTATAAGACTTAAAGGTATCAGAATAACGACGTGGGACAATAACGTCGTTGACAGTGGAGTGTCTGTCCAGTACAGAAGTCGGTCCCTTTCCTAGCTTCATCGTGAGAGAGAATGTGATCGCTCATGACCTTGTTGAGAATCGCCTGCTGCCCGAAGATCTGGTAATCTTTGATGTGCAGGTAACGCATCAAAGAAAGAATGTGCCAATGCGTCCTTCAGTGTTATCCTCTGAGAAGGTTCATATTCTAACATTTTTTGGACGAGATCGAATAGTTGTCGGTGCTCTTCATCGTCCGAAAGTATACAACGCTGTGTATATGAAATGAAAACACATTAACATTTAAAGATAATTTTAAATTAGAACATTTGTTCACCGCATACGAAGTTTTTGTTATTTATAGGAAAATAAACACTTTTAGACAATTATGTAATTTAGTGTAATATATTTAGAACAATGACTAATTACTTACGTGTAAAGGTTTGCAGTTGTCACGTACATATCTACCGGCTGAGCTCTTCTCGTCCCATTCTAATTTACCATGATAGAAGTATTTAGTTTTAGTCTTACGAGCCATACGATGTGGAATCGTGCCAAGTATACGTTCCATCATTGCTAAGTGCTCGCGGTTGTCGTGTGTTTGGAATAAGGTAATACCCAGGTACAATTCGAAAAGGATGCAGCCAATCGACCATACGTCACAAGGCTGAGACCATCCTAATTCTATAGAAAACGGGTAACGAATCAATAATAATAATTTCGTAATCTGAACAGCTGATTTTACGAAGATTACTCGCCTAAAATTACTTCGGGAGCTCTGTAATGTCTTGTACTAACGATCGTACTATGGTGTTCGTGGTCGAATGTAGCACTACCGAAATCGATGAGTCTAATATCTGTCCGTTTTACGCGCCTAATGTCTCTCCGCTTAAAAAGTAAAAACTTCTTTTACACACTTTAGAACACTATACTTGATCCCACATTTATTTTTTAGTTAATTGATATAATGCAAGTGTCACTTAGAATCAATATCATGTCAATCTATTTACAGTTCGATTAATAACATGTGAGAATTAAAAACAGATATCTCTAGCATATAAATAGATCTGAAATAAATTAAGTAAAGAAAGTTGGATGCTTTTCAATTTAATGCACTTTAACACATGCATACCTTTTACTGACACGAATGTATAGATCATGTTAAGTAAAAATAAATGAAGTACAATTATTAATTGCATTTCAACATTCAATTGCACTATTTTATAAATAAAATATTCATAAGTATAGAGATACGCTATTCCAAATGACACAATAAATTGTCTAATTAATTATAGAAATATAGAAAATATAGAATATAGAAAATTAATATAGAAAATATAGAAAATCTCATCGTGGCTCACCTTTTTGCTACTATATATGGTCTCATAATCGGAATCTACGAACAATATATTTTCTGGCTTTAGGTCGGTGTGCGTAAGTTTGTTATCATGTAAGAATTTGACGGCGTAGCAAAGTTGATATCCAATATGCCTGACATGTTCTAATGGATAAGGCTGGTAACTATTATCCCTCTGTAGATACTAAACAGTTAGGAATATGGAATCGATACATTATTTAATAAACTTGTTATACATACCAAGAAATCAAAAACGCTAAGACCAAGCATTTCGAAGGCGATGCACATGTGTCCGTGATAATTGAACCAATCGAGCATTTTCACACACAAGCTGAAAGTAACAATAAAATGTTAGATGAACACAAGAAACAAATTCACTATTTGTAAAAATATACATAGGCAGGAAGAATGATGCTAGCAAGTAGAAGGCCATTCTTTTACGTAAATATAAACTGACTGTTCTGCTTTATCTTTTATATATAAAAAATATTACTTGCACATAATTAGATCAAATATTAAATTCGAACATAGAATATTAAATTTAATTATAATATTTTGGTCATATTTGAACATTGCTGCTGTTAATAACATTAGGAGATTGTGGTATGCTGCTTCATCTCTAGTATACTATAGCATAGTGCAAAAAGTAAACATTCTATTTACATTACCTTCTGCTACCAAAGTTTTAAATATAATATGTACAAATTTGAACAATTCCTAAACCAAATAATACCTTATATTCTTAAGTTACAATTAAGTAAACTTAAGCTAAATTTCCTCAGACAAAAAAGAGAAAAATTGGGTCTTTGTAGGCGGAAATTTCGCCGCAGAATTTTCAGCTTATTTTTACACGAAGAATCACCCTCTTCTACTCGCCGCGATCCAGTCCCCACCAGGTCGAAAAACCACGCAAATACTAACTGTTGGCCTTCCGGATCCTTGGTCGCAATTTTCTCTAAGGCATTTATTTCGAGCTTCGCGGCTTCTCTATACTTCTCTACGTTCTTGATGATTTTCAGCGCCATCACGTGATCCCTGCAAACGTCATTGTACTTTTATTAGACGACACTGTCCACCGGACCGCCAATAATCCACATGGTCGGTAACATCATCGTATATACATAACGAAACACAAAAGCGCGCACGTCCAAAACGCGACAAAGGAGAGAAGAAAGAAAGGAAAGAAGAATGTGAAAAATGGTTCAAAGAAATTCTCCCCTGATCGGCATCCCGACAAGCGATTTCGTGACAATTCGTTCGCCCGTCGAGGCCTGTAAAACAAAGTGCAAGGCCATCCTATTATTGCGACTACTTGCGCGTCATTTTGTGACACTGCGGCACGGCTATTTCTGACTCTGCTATGACTCGAGTCGCGCCACGCACCTTTGCGATTTTCTTTGGTGCATGTTGTTCTGTGTGGACAGAAAGTCAGGATCAACAAAAAGAATATCCCAGGAAGGAAAATCAGGAAGAACTTGGAGGAAATTAGAGTAGGATAGGATAAGTACAAGATAATCTATAAATTACTTTACCATCAGAATGGAATAGATTCTTCCATATGTGTCTTAAATGTTTTACAAAATTTGTGTTTTATATAGTGGAGATTCATTACGGAAGCATTTACTAGAGAGCAACAAAAGTAACGAAGTATCATTTTTTTAAATTAGCACTGTATCGCCTAAGTTTTGTGTCGTGAATATGTCTACAAAGTTAGTAATACACAGAGCTTGTTGTTGTCTCCAGCAACAAGAGTTTGTCAGCGATTTGTAACAAGATAGAGAATCATGTTCGATGTGTATTAAGGAAAATATTGAATACATATGTCAGGCAGAGTATTTGGAAAGAGCCAAGAACATGCATTTGAAGACCGTCTTGCCAATTTGGAATCTTACAGGCTTTGTTGCAAGTTACCAGTGATAATAAATTGTCTTCTTGCACGGTAACAAGTTTGGTAACGAGATAAACGCGTGCAAGTAAATTTTGTAAATTATAATTGATATAAAATCGTCGAAATTATTACGTATTTCTTCTATCACATATGGTAAAACTCAGTCGAATGATGTGGTTTCTCGTAGCAAATCACTGACAGACTCCTTTAGCTGAATCTGCCGGATCAAATGATATATTCCTAGTTGTACAAGCAAATTCCTTGCTTAAAAATAGAAAATGTATATTCTCTACTTTAAGACAACAGCATTGAACTTGAGAAACAAAATTCGAATATTGCCTTACGTTGCTCCACAAATACTTCCATTATAAATTCCCAAAACCTGAAACAAAATTTTTAACACATATAGCAAAGAAGAACTTATTCGACATCTTAACAGTAAGTCAACTCACATGCCATTCTGTATATAAAAAGGAGACTAAAGAAAAATAGAAAAACGCAGACCCGAGGTAGGTTACCTATGTAGTAGTTACATTAGCTGCCACTTACATTTGCAAGTCCTTAACCTTGACAACTTTTCCAAAAGTACCCTCTCCTAGGGTGGCCAGTACTTTATCTGCAATGTAAAAAGGTAGATAAGCGTCCGAATACATCAAAGACCTCGCGTCTATGGAAGGATCGTCTGTGTTACTCTATGAAGGCCCTACCCTCAACTCTAAAACCTAAATTTATCATCGATGGACTATCTCGAACAACATTTAACATATTCGTTGTCTCATCGATGATAGATCTCGTATACATATATATATCAAACGATTTCTAAGAAAATTCTAACGAAGATAAGAGAAGAGCAACAGAGACGCACTTCCTGTTGGACGTTCGGCCGACGTGTGTTCTGTACGCCATACGTTGTGAACGGATGTATGATTTAAGTGAAAAAAACGGTATCGTTAGAGCTTTATGTTTTATCGATCGGAACTGCTGCTCTCCTAAAGGCCGAGGTACCCTAATCGTAAAAAATTGGCAGCCTGAGGACATAACATTGACTATCACATCCGGATGCACATGTAAAACCCGACGTCAACTATTCTCTGTCGCTGTTCCAGCCTTGAATAGGCTGGATGCATTGGAAACGTTGTGTGAAAAGCCATTGGAATAATGAGAGCGAATGTCCAATGTCCTCGTGCGCCTGTTCAAAGACAGGGGAACACGTCATCCCGAAGAAAACGTATCGACGAGATAGCGCAAGCGTGATCTCTCTTTGTCTCTCCTCCTTCCTTCGCCTCTCTGTCTCTCTCTGGCTCCGACATTTCATCTTCAATGACAGGAATGAAAGCTCGGTACAAGAGAAGAGGAATTTATATTGCAAATAGTATTCCGAGAAAGTTGATGTATTTGTACTTTCAGAGACATATGCGGATAGTGGATTCTGAGAATTCTCTAGTATACTTGAAAGAGTGGTATACTTTAATGAGAAATCTAGCATATCTATAAGTATTTAGAAGTAGTACATGATAGTGGGAAAGATATTTAAATAGTGGTTACAGAAAAATTAGTCACATAGTAACGTTTTAGAGTATTTTGAACATGTTGGAGCTAGTTTGGATATGTTTGAGGTAGCAAGTGTTGATCAATTTGCACTATTTATATATATATTGGATATACTCGTCGATTACGATGTGCAGGGTGGAGGAAAACGAATATTTGTAACAGGAAGAAGATCGCTACGACAAACACGTGTTGCCAAACCTTTCAACCATCTAAAGTCATTTTCGGAACCCCTTATACCATAAACCCATTAACAAACATTAATTGAAAAAGATGATTAAAAGGGACAGAAATCGATGTGAAAGGAGAATCAACCCTTTTCGATTAAAACAGACAGAAAATTTTCAAGGAAGTATCCAGTCTTCTCTCGACTATCATACAGAGAAATCACGAAGAAGAATCAAGGATTTGTCAAACTAAAACAAGTAGAACGACATCGAGGAACAATTTTCGAAATGGATCAACCCCAAACAAGCATACACAACCAAATACATAGAGACAAGTTGGAAAAATTCTACAACACAGAAGTTTGAGAACGAGAGAAGAAGAAAGGGGAAGCAGAGGCGAGAAGAGGCAAAGAGAGACCATGGGCAGATACCGTGGGTAACCGATCCGATCGATCGATCGACCAATCGATCTGAGGCTTGCTTAAATCTACTACAATGAGTGTATTCACGTATTCACGAACATCTATTTGCCAGGATGTCGCCGGATTGGTAAACAAGGTGGCCGTCTTCGTCGTCCTCGACGGAGGGCGGTCGTGGGCTCTACATATGGGCCGGTGGAATCGGTATCAGCGGCGCGTGCCAACAGAGGACCCAATCAGTGGTGTGGAGTGCACCGTTTGGTTGGTCCGGATCACATTGGTCGGTCCGACGATCAGTCCCCATGTGTTCGGTTTCATGACGAAGAGCCCCGACAGAGAACCAATTTCCCCAGCAGTCGTAACGTTGATCGACGATTCGCCAGTTGGTTGGACCAGAGAAGACGTAGTCGTTGTGGTTCGCACGTTGATAGGTTGCGTGTGGTCAATGGCCACCACACGTAAGTCGGCCAAGTTGTCGGTCATCGTTGACGTTGCAGGGTAGAGCGTGAGATCCCATTGTGGCCGAGAAGAAGAGACGTTGGAGTGTCCACATCCAAGAGCCGTCGCATCAACCGATCGCCACCACACACCGTCATCCACCACCACCACCACGAGGGCGGAGACCCGTGTAACACGCGGTAGAGGACGTGTGTAAGCACGGACGAACGTACGAGTGTGTCGGTGGGGAGGAAGTAGGGGGATACATCATCGTCATCGGTCATCATCGAACCACCCGATCCGAGCGCCCAGTCGAGACCATAGTGACCAATCCGTGTGCCATATCCGTTTCCATTCCATTCCATTCCATTACAACGGAGATGGTAACCCAACAATCAGAGAGAAAGGGGAGAGGGCAAAATGGTTTGCCAAGTCAGAAAGTTGCGGTTACGAATTTTACCATCGGCACAAAGCGAACATATTTTGTCATTTCTTACTATTATTACTTTTTTAAAATTTACGAATATGATTATTATATTACGATCATTATGTCTCATTTGTTACCTTTTACTTTTTTTTTTTCTAAAGATATACAAATATCTTTTCTATTGCTTTTTTTGCTTAGATCTTGTTTTTTTCCTAAACTCTTAAACTCGTGTTAAAGTTAGTTACTTTGTACATTGCATCGAAGGAGCTGTCTTACTTTAGCCTATGGAATATACGAAAATGGATATTTAAATAGACGCGTAAATATCGAAATAGAATATTACTTTCTCGTTTATATGCATTGAATTAGAGATCGAATTCATTTACAGGGAAAAAGATCGGTGAATGAAAAAATGTCGGACAGCTTCTCTCGAGTGCGCTCGTCACGTATTATTCTTTTCTCTAACATGCTCGGAGAGGTCGTCTTTTCTCTACTATATATTTTTTCTCAATATTTATGTTAATCTTCAATAATCTATAGAAACTCGGTGTACTTACGTGAATGCGCCAAATGAACGCGCCACGACGCTCGATCCGTCGTTTCGATCGACCGTCGCGACGCGTTCGTACGGCGCGCCAGTGAGGATCGATCGATCGACACTTCGAGTCTACCTTATCGACGCGCGAATTCAAACTGACTCGATGCATGAACTACTATACATGAATTGAAACGATTCTTTTTTTTTTTTTTTTTTTTTTTTTTTTTTTGAGAACGAGGGGACAAAACTGTGGTACTCTGTCGATCCTTATCGATTAAATAGAACTGTTTTTCATCGCGAAAACACATTTTGAAAATACATAATATAGTGTAAAGGTTTAATCATTTAATTAATTAAGAACGCGTACGTATAGAAAAATGTTTTAGAGAAAATTTATCACATTAATGGTTTGAAGAGATGTTACAAATTACAGTTTGCTAAACTCGATAACAACTTGCTGAATAAACTGCAGCTTCGATGGATCGTTGACACGGTGCCAACGCGCAATTATTTCGGATTAGTCGAACATCGAGCGTGAGATCGAGAATTTTTCAACGCGCCGACGCGGCATCGCAGTAAGTCAGTCGGCCAGAGGAAAAAAATTCACTTACGTAACTATAACATATAGTTAACTTTTCTTGTTAAAACGGATTTATCATCCTGGTACGAATATTCAGTGATGCTTCGAAAGACACTAGCCGAGTATTACGATGATTTGACATATTTCAAAGAGTTAGAATGCTCTAGAAGCGTTTCCCAACTCTCATTAAGTGGCGATCCTCTTTTATAACAGCCAAATAAAATAGATTAGTTAATAGTTAAGAATAGATCTATAAGAATAAATATCTAGAAGAATATAATCTCTAATCTAACGTGATAGTTACATGGATAACATAATTAAGTCATATCTGCCTTCGTTTATCAAAAGTCAGTATTAGAATTAACTTTGATAGTGTAATGTATGCAGATATATTGGAATAGATAAGCGTTAAAAATCTTTGCGAAGAAATTTTCTATAAAAATAACCATGCTAAGCACTGGTGCTTGGAACCCACAGACTGGCTGTACATATTTTCATTTAAATTAATTGTAAACTCTAATAATCTATTTTTATTGTTGCGTATTGCCGACAACTCGAACATAAAATGGATATTTAGATCGGAACCAGTAGAAAATAAAAAAACGAAACGCACTAAATCAGTATTGTTCGAGCCTTACTGTCGAATAAAGTTGACTCGCCCCACTCTGATGTGTCGTCTTCTGTTTCAAGAGCGAGGTAAAAAAAGAAAAATTCTTTCTCCTACAAAGACGACGTGAGACAGAGGTGAAGAAAATCGCGACCCAAGAGGCTTCAAAATGCTGCTTTAAATAACTAAAAATGTATACAGCTTACAAATTTTGCTTGCAGACCTGTATCTGCATATAAAATGCCTGAATGCCAACAGGCAGTAAAACAATACTAACAATTTATGATATCGATCACGGCACGAGTCTCTTAAAATCTCAACTATTCAAACTACTCCATCGACCTTTATAATCTCATTACGTCTGTTTTACCAGTTGTACGAATTTTTAGATTCTAAGTTGCCTTTCGAAGCACCACATGACTATCAAATACCAAACCTAATTCTCTGTTCCTAATAACGACAGGCTAGTAACTCACGAGTCTCGATAAGATAGCTCGAAAACGTGAGAAAAATTCAGGAATACGATTCTTGGATGACGAACCAACATTCGTATCATTGTATTAGGTCGTTTTATAAATCTCGTCGCTTTTTCGCTAAACTTTGACGTGAAATTGCAGAAAAGTACTATGAGCTCAATCGTCAACGTGTTCTCGTTTCCTGTCACCTCTTTTGTTCAAATACGAACGTTTCTATTCCTAATTCATCGAACCTGTCTGATTCAGGATTTGAGCAAAGAAGCTTTAGAATTTCCTGCTTAGAACTTCGGAAAAACAATCGTTAGCGTATCTTTACATCTGGAGTTTGTAGAACGATCAGATTAAAATCTTTAATTTTCACTTTCGCTTTTTTTTTTAATAATTCAGAAAGCATATAGCCTTAATTGGATTCCCAGTTGCTATTCTTTCACTATTTTATCAATCTTCATCAAATTCACGCCTATTAAGTACCAAGTGTCCATTCAGAAAACAGACGCGTCGCAAATGCTCTCAATTCGAGCTTTCGGTTGCCATACTTTCGCTGTTTTAGTTAACTAGTAAGGAAATTAAACGAAACTAAATTCTCTTGATTTAAGCTCTCAGTTGCCGTTTTTTCGTTTGATCTTCGATCAAAGATGCAACTTCAAATTTACGCCTGATGAAGGAAGCAAACAGTTAAAAAACCGCATGCTTCTTACGTAAAGAATAACGTTCGTTAAAGATCGATGAGAGAAGAAGCGTCAAAGACTTATAAAACGACCCAATAACTATCTCTCGGATGGACGCTGTACAAACACAAGTATCGATTAGTAGATCATCGCGGCTCTGGAATCGCCAGCCAAGGGTTGGACTTGTTAACTCGAGCGGAGACGCATAAACAGCTGTGAGAGAGGAATGTGTGCGGCAGGAGGAGGTGGCACGCAACAACACAGCAGCAGCAACGGGGACTGATCAGAACAACGTTCATCCACGACCGACAGCTGTCAGAGAAACCCATAGAAACCCGCGGTTCGACAACTTACAATCGCGTGCTGGACCGTGTCCGCGTTGTTGTTAACGACACTCGCGGCCATTGCGCTCTTCGACGCGTCTTTTCGCTCGCTTTGACGAGTACTCTTCCTATACTTGCTGGCGATTATATCTGTGGTGCTAGGCCTCATCTTCACTTGACCTCCTGCAGCCAATTGACTGTAAGTCTCTTCCATGGCAGCGTACTTCTCGATCAAACTCTGTATCTCCTTCCTCTTCGCTACTCTCTCGGAGATCGCCGGATCACTTTCCTCGGAGTCGATGATCGGAAGGACGCTGACATCGTTGACGTTTTCTCTGACTACGCTACTCGTTGGTGTCTTGTCAGGATCATCGTCCTTCTCTTTCGACACCAGAGGCTCCACTTTCATCGGCCGAACTATTCGAAGAGCAGCGGACGAAGATTCCAATTGCTCGCTTTTACCGTTTCTATACGGTCTCACTTTTCTCGTACGCGTCTCCGCGTGGCCAGATTTGTGTCTTCCGTATCTACGATATGCGTCTGAATTTTGTAAAGCGTGTTTGTCTACACGATGATAACCGGGTGTTTTCTCGCGTTTGAACTCTTTCGCGGTGGGAGATCTCACGTAGGGATACGCTTTTTCCGAGAGCACCACGCTGGTTTGGCTCTTAATCACGGTCCGGGTCATCGAAGGTTCCAGGGTCTTCTCGTCGCGGACAAACGGGCTGTCTTCGCGACGATAATAAGCGTGATCTCGATCTCGTTCGCGAGTGCGTCTGTACTCGATGGACGGTCGATCCGTATGATCGTGATGCTTCTTTCTCGAATATTTGTCCAGGATTGTACAGTACTTGTCCTCTAAACGTGCTCTTGCGCTGTTCAATTGACTGACGATCGGCGATGGTCTTGTAACAGATGGTTTGTTCCCCACGTTGTCGTTCACCGTAGACATTCCTCGTACTCTGGTGGTTAATCGTTGTAGGAGATTCGAACACGAGTCGCTGAGGAGCTGAGTGACGCTCGTCGTGGTCGAAGAGCGCGCGTATCGACTTCGCCGACCCGTCGAATCTTGACGAGACGTCGACATGTTGTCGCGTGGCGCGAAGATGAACATCGAGACACAGTTTCGACGCTCACGCGGCTATCTATTCTGATTAATCCTTATAAACCTTTGATTTCGATGGAAATCAAGTGGAAAATTCTCGATAGTCCGATTAATCGATCTACAGTTGCAAGGTTTCGATTTCTGTCAAAAGTAAGTTGAAAATCTTCGTCCAATTATCCACTCGATTGGTTGATTCTTTCAAACCTTTTACCTTCATGAAAAATCTTAGTAAACCTAGAGAAAATAAAGTAGAAAATCTTCCAGCAATTTGATCGATGGCTTAACGATACCTGTCAGAAGCAAATACAAAATTCCTCGTCTAAGTAATTAGTTCATACTTCCAAAACTTGGATTTCGATCAAAACCAAGTGGAAGATCTTCGTCCAACAATCTAATCGATAGATTTCGATAGAAACCAAATAGGAAACTCTCGATCAATTGATCCGGTGCTTGGCCACTGCTTCCAAATCTTCGATTTCAATAGAAACAAATAGCAAACTGTTCGTTCAACGATCTGATGCTTGCAAGTGTTCGATTTCGATCCAAATCAACAAAAAGATCTTCATCCAACGATTTGATTAATCGATTGTTAATTCCAAAGTTTCGATTTCGACTAAAGCCACGTGGAGAATCTCCAGCCAACGATCCAATGTTTGATTGACGACCGAGTCTTTGATTTCGATAGCAACTCTCAGAAAAGTTGATCTAAGAAACTCTTCGTGCAACAATCCAATGGAATTCAACTTCCCGGACTACATTCCACACGGCAGCTTCCTTCGGTAATTCTGTTTGTTTTCGCACTTTGAATCGCGCGATTCGATACGCGTCAGTTTTCCCTCGCGTGCGTTTCCTCGAATATCCAACGCGAGACAGCTCTTCGGACCGTGGTTACAACAGGCTTCAAGGTCGTGCCGTTAGAGCTTGCGGAGTGTCCTCAGCGTGACACAAGCGACGTTGTATCTTTACCCTGTGTCGCACAACGGCTGCGAGAAACAACAGTCGACTCACAGATTCGACTTGATTGCAAAATCACACATACACACACGCGCGCCAATATACAGAAGACGATCGAGAGATTGAAGGATTATACAGATTACTCGGAAGATTAGAAAAGTGATCCAGCGACGATTGCCGGAGAATTTCGACGCGGACCTGGCCGCAGGTTCATCACTCGGCCGTAGGTGCGAGCATCGTGCAACAGGGACGCCGACGAAGGCACTAAAGAGAAGCACGACCACAACGGCGGTCACGGAGACGACGGCCGACGTCGACCGTTCACGAAGACGAGGAGGAGGATTCGGTGCGCCCCGCCAAATACTCTCGTCGCACTAAAAATACCGGGCAGCGGTGGTGAGCTACACTCTCCGACCATTCTACGTCTATCTCTGCCTCTCTTCCTTCAAACTCTTCGTACCTCGTTCCTCTCTTATACCGATATCTATTTCTCTCTCTGTCGCGTACGAAAACGAATAATCCGTGCTGCGATGAGGAACAGAAAGGAACCAGTAGGAAGGAAGAGACGAAGAGGAGAGAGTGGTAGAGTATTACGTAAATTTGTCCCTCGCTTATTCGGAATGGCGAAGTTCGGCACGCTCCTCAGGATCGGGTCTTGGCAACGTCACCGCTTCCTGGTGCACGACGAGGTCGGAAGCTAACGGTGCATCATTGTCACTGATGGCGTTTAGGGTTCTGGTTATTATGGCGCGGTACGGTCGTGTTCTCGCCAACTCGATATCTCGTAGAAATCGAAATTGTATTGTACGTAGGTTGTTTGCATGGAATTTCACTTTCAAGTGTTTCATCGGTTAATTACAGTTCCAGGGCTGTCGAATTAGGACCACGTGTAGAAACTTTATTTGGAGAATAACCGCAGCAACTTTGGCTCAGAAGTCTCAGGCTAATTATTACGTGTTTGCTTCAGATCGAGAAATATTAAATGATCGCTAGAAGACGTAAAGAAACACCATCTAATGTGGTATCTTGTGTATGACAAAAGAACCGATTAATGGATTAACACGTTCTCTAGAAAGTACACTTATGTCGTTCGAAGTTCACGATCTACATCAGATATCGAAGATTTGTGAAGAATAAAAGGTGCTTAAGACATTTCAGTGCGCAAGTGTATGTCATATATACTCGTATTATGTCAGATAAAAAGCAAATTGTCCTGAATTGTAAAAATGATTATTAAATACATACACAATCAATTATTTAATGCGTTTCATTTATTATTCCATTTTGACATTAAAAACGTCATTAAAAATATCTCTAAGCCTAATTAAATCCTCTGTACTTATTTTTGACTGTTACGTTATCAGATTCGGGAACAAAGATTCTCCACAATTTGGGCAAGAAAAATGTTTATCAAGACAGTAAAGATAATATAAAGATCCTATATAACGAAGCATACAGAAAAACGTATAATCCTCAAATGGAGGCAAATCAAGATACAAATGAATTAATTTCATTTCCTATTAAAATTCCGCCGCGCCTCTCTATGGTACTTTACTAAAAAGGTAAAAACTACCGTAAGTTTCGAGTGATCCTAATTCGATGGCGATGGACTGTACACTACAAAGTGCTGTATGAATAGGGGGGCGTTTTCGCACACGCGTGCCTGATGTTTCTTAGTCTCTCGTTCGTTTTCTGTCTCTCCGCTGCGCACCTTGACACATATAGAAATTACGAAATCGGAGGAGGAGCGCGGTTCGAACGGGAGCAACGGAGCTTTCGTAGCATTAAATTCCGATCTACGCCGGTGACGGATATACGTATTGCGCGTAATTAGAGCGCGCTCCATCGGTTTTTGCGAGATCGTTGCACCATCGAAAAGATTCTGACATTGGAGTGCAAGAGATGGCGAGAATCGATGCTGTATAGTACACGACGGCTTCACTATTGGTGTTCATTATCGGTGTTCATTAGTAGTCGTAGAATTTCTAGTTTGGCTTTTGGATCGTTAAAACGCTGCCAATCGATCTTTGCGAGATCGTTACACCATCGAGAAGATTTTGATGTTGGAGCGCAAGAAGCAAACTATCGACGCTGCATGGTATGGCTTGACTATCGATGTTTATTATTATCGTTATGTTCATTGGTATTCGTAGAACTTTTAAGTTAATTTTGGTTAATTAGAACGCGGTCCATCAGTTTCTGCGAGATCGTTGTACGCAGGCACAAGCTAAATTTCAATGATGCTCTAAAACGTGTCATTGGCCTCCCACGTTGTCAAAACATCGTGTGGATATGTTTCTACTTGGGGTAAACATACTCGTTAAGAAACTCAAACCACTAATGAACAATGCGAGTATTCAGAGAATCGTAAACCTATCGAAGTGATAATAGGCAAAATAGATAAGGAATACAAATTTTGCCATCACCTTGACGAATATCATATATAGAGAAGTTCGAACGACGGAAAGTAATTGATGGTCGTAAAAACCCAATGGACTTCGATAATATAATATACTTATCGGTATGTCAAACAACATTGACACAATTTCTTCTATATCTGCTAACGAAAACAAGTTGATATATAGCGTAGAGAATACTTGCGCTTTTACAACAATAATTTACTCGTCTAGCAATGAATTTATTTGTTTCTGGTCTTGCAATTTTGTTTACAGTAAATGAATAAATATTAAAAATAGAACACAGCGATTTGTACCGCGTAGAAGATGAACTAGCGTGTCCTTGCTGGTAGAATATCACGATAAAATTGCTTTTTAAGGGCTAACACATGATTAAAAAAATGTATTTGCATTTATCGAACCATGTGGGTCTATTTTTTCTGGTTTGAAAAGTACTTTATCTTCAGATTGTTTGATTCATAAATTATGAGTCAGACAGGGAAGGTTGTTCTAATCTGACAGAAAAAATATTGGCATATTCAAGCAGTGATATCTAAATCTGGTGAATACATCTCCACGTCGTATATTATTCCTGATACTACTAATCGTAACCTGTGTATCATTGAAAATATCTTTCTGATCACAGATGATTCTCGTAATATAATGACCAGATGCCGGACACCGTCATATGAAACAGTTCACCAATTGCTCATCAGCCAGATACTTCTTCCATAAGCAAACAAAAACCAGATATACTGTATCTCAAAAATCATCATACGACATCAAAGAACAACTTTATGGAAAGTATTTAATCACTGTATATCAACCGACTATTAATAAACTGTGGCTCTTTATATAATTGTCTTTTAACAATTGTCTTTTTAAACCCACGTAAGGAAATCGAATGTAGGGAAAAATTTTCTTCCGTTTCTGGGTATTGTAACAAGTATTCTACTTCCGATTTTTATATATAATTGTGCATTCTCTGTATTTTAATATTCACCGATTCATTGTCATCGATTATTAATCAAAAGCCCCCTGCGTCGATAAATGAAGAATCAAACTTAACATTTTTCAAATTCTTGTTAAAATGTGAATTGCACGTTGATCAAAAGCTTCTTTCATAGTCAAAGTACACTATTCGTCAAAAAATCGTCGAATTCTAAATTCTAAACATCGAACCAACGAAGTACGTTGGTCAGTGGAAGAGTTCGCGAACTATTAATAAAGTCTGGGCCTTTTGTCTTCAAGGTCGCGGATTCGATGATATCGATGTCGCGGGTTTCCTACAAAATAGTGGTATAAATACGCGTCGCGTTAGAAAATAACGGCGCAGTTCACGCTCGATTCTCGCCCACAAGTTCGCGTTTCGCGCGGAACTTTCCTGGCATCAACGGAAACCGTTTCTGCCTGCGTGCATCATCGGCCGTTTCCGGGAGAGAGGAAAATAAAAAAACGATGATTTAGAGCCAACGTGGTGGAATTAGCGCGAAAATATAGCGTAAACGTTGGTTTAACGACAAAGAAGCGCAACGTTTATGACAGCATTCAGTACACGAACAATATGTCTGTCTCGTTCAGTGACTGTTGTTTGATAAATTTTCACATCCAGTTTTAAAAACATCTATCCGCCACGGAATCATTGGTAGCAAATATATATTTAGTCAGTGAAATATTTTGAACAAATTCCACATCATAGACACGACTGTGTTACAACGAAGAAGAGGCTTAGAAACGATTCTGTAACGTACATTCTGAGAATGAAAATATTTTTCTCACAAGAGTTCTCCTCCTCTGTGAGCTTCCATGGCCGAATCTCGAGCTTCGATGTTTATCTGCTTGATAACAGGGTTGATAAGGAACTTGTTTTTCCAGTGAGAAATATATTTGATTTCGCGTGATTAAAAATTGATATTGAATAAGTATAGCGCATAGTTATTCGACTGATTTTACTAAATTTTGTACTACTTGTTCGACATAATCGATTATGCGTTCTTTGTGTCCTATAGAGTTGTATATCGAATCAACGACGTGACGTTCATGGCCCTATACCACTTGTCTGACAGAGCCACTGACGCACAGCGACCTATACTACTTATTCGATACAAACGATGACGCACTGTATGCGTCCTATGAAACTTAGTGATCACAGGACATAATGTTTATTGCCCTATACTACTTGTCTGATACAGCCACTGACGTACAACGTGCAAGCTATATTACTTATTCGATAAAAACGATGACGCACCCTATGCGTCTTATGAAATTTAGTAATCACGGGACACAATGTTTATGGCCCTGTGTTACTTGTCTGATACAGCCACTGACGCACAGCGTGCGACCTATATACTTGTTCGACACGAACGATGACACACTCTATGCGTTCTATAAAACTTGTATAATCGTAAGACGCGCTGTTTACGATTCTATACTATTTGTCCGACACGGCTACTGACGCACGGCGTGCGACCTATGCTTCTTAAACGACACAAACAGTGCATAGTTATTAATCGTGCCAATGAGAGAAAATAAATTTGAACAACAAATGGATACAAGTCAAGCTCCGAAGTGAACGAATTGTTGCGACATAAAGTCTCTTTCTGTACATGTGCTCTAGACAGAATTCCAATTTAATAATTGGTAATTCTGTTTTATATTTTAAACGCCATTAGTAATCCTCGTGGTATATACGATGTAAATTACAATTACAAATACCCTGAAATTAAACAAACCTGTAACCAAAACTATCATATAGCGATCACTTGTGAACGAAAAAGAGTTATCCAATGAATTTGGGATCAAATCCCTAAAGCAACTAGGAAGTGGAAAGAACAAAGGCCGCGAAGAAAGAAGATGAACCGACCATACCACTGCGATCTCCGACTGTATTTCTCCGCTCGACGTTCGCACGCGTGTTTATCGTGGTCGTGCGTACGAGCCTGCCAAATATAACCAAGAAGCGTGAAACGCGTGCGCCACGATCGCCTCGTAAGAGCAGAGGCGAGCTAGAAAGCTCGCGGCGGGCTAGTCGTCAGCCGGCTCGTTTAAATGTTAACGCGAGTGGCTGGTTAACTAGCGCTTTACTCGCTTGCTCTCTGGCTGTTTCATTGGCCCGTTCCATGTCACCGTTGCTGCTGTCGCGCTATGGCAGAGGGCCAACCGAAACAAGTACACGCGTAGGCGAATCGCGTGTTAGGCTAAGTTCTGGCTTAGGTAAGTTTTATCCCTGATATTTGTCAACGACGTTCCACCCTTCCCTTTCACAGACGTAAAATACGATCCTATGTCTTTGTGTTGGTGTAACAGTTATGCTGCGCAACTATGGAGGAAGAAAGTGTTTTGTTAACTATCATCAAACAGATGTAGGGTCTATTCGGATTCTGCCATTTATTTCAATATTCGATTAAAATCAAATATTTTATTCCAGTTGGAAGATAAAATTCTAATGTGTATTTTTGTTTCCATAAGATTAAAAGAACGAGATTCTACTGGGGGTCCGTTTGCACCTGACCTTCTAACAGGTTAAAGAATCAATTTATGGTACAGAAAATGTATAATACTTTCTTAACAGGATGTTATACTTTATTGTACTTTTATACTGCATCAAGAGACAAAATATCTATATTCTATTGAAAGGTAGAAAAAAGCTCATAGTTTCTCCATAGTTGGGCAGTGTATGTACCTACCGAGATATCCGTCTGAATGATTTTGCTTTACACGTCATTTTGCATAAATGAGAAAACAAATTCACATGAATAGGACCGATAGGAAATATATCCAACAAATATCTCACCATATTCAAAATGACTCGACTAGCGAAAATCTCAGAAACAACCCTATTAAACATCTCTGCATCATTATCGACCGTCGGTAATTCGAAAATTCACTAAAATTGAAAAAAACCAATGAAGATTGGAAAAATGTTTGTTCTTTCGTTGGCTACCTCTGAAATCGATGTGTCGTTCGACTCTGGTGTCACGTCGAGCTTGGTGTCCAGTTCCCTGGTGGGTTCCACGTTATTTCCCCGTTGCACCCAAGGCTCCCATCCCTGCCTGGGCCACCACGATACCTGGTTCCCAGGCATCAACAAGTTCACCTCTTGGCTAGCCATCGTCGACGACGACGAGGACGAAGCCGAGGGTGGTCCACCGTCAGCCAAGCCACCGCCGCCGCCACGCACACACCAGCCTCCAGAATGATCCAGGGTGAACAATACTGTCTGATCCTTTCCTTTCTGTTCCCGTAGCAAATCGTACAATTTTCGTATGGTAGGATTACAAGGCTTTCGTGTCGCTCTCACAGTCGCATCTTGCCAAGAACAACGCGTATTTCTAAATCCAGGTTGTGATCGATTCTGGGTCAGCTCGCTGAGATCTCTCGAGTTACCTTAATCGACGATGTGTAAATATGTACCTCTAGATTCTATCTCTCTGTTTCTTCTAAATTCTAGATCTGTTGGTTTTCTACAGTCTCTGATAATGCACACTTTATGTACCACTTGTATGGACGAAATATTTCTCTTCATTCAGATCTGGATGATCGACGTCCGGATCATTACCGGGGTCTTGGCTTCTTTCCTCTTGTTTGGACGATCGGCTTCGACCGCCACAGAGTGATTCGCGGTGGAATTTTCTTGGAACCGACACGAAGGAGGAGCAAGAATGGTTTTGTCTTACGCGGGTGCCTCAGCTTCCGGCGAACCGGCTTCCCTGCCGGCGCGTTTCCCGACGACGATGCGGAGGACGACGGTGTTGCGCTGGCCATCTGGCGCAAACTCGCACTAAAACCGCGGCGAAACCGCGTGACGAGTCCCCCTCGAAAATAGTCGCCGGTCGAAAATAGCCGACGCTGGCTAAGAAAGAAGAATCATCGGCATTTGCTCCGGGTACACGCGTCGCCGCGCTAGTTGCATCGCGGCCTTCTCCAGAGACTGATTCCCCATCTGTGCATCGCGTACCGATCTTCCTCTATCTTCTTTTCAGTCTTTTTCTTCCTCTAAATCGTTTCCTCCTTTTCCTATTTTCTCTCGGGTTACGTTCGCGCATTTTTTTAACTTTCCTCGCTCAATTTACGCTATCACATTCTGTCTGTAAAGAAAGGATTCCAAAGATTCCCTTAACTTCTTTTCCGTCGCCATTTCGTCTACTTGGATTTTTCAATTTTATGAAATTTTAACAGATTTATGATAAATCATTGCTCGCTCCTTGATGGGATAATCGACGGTCTTCAAATACCGCAAAAGTCCATCGCTATGCTCCTTCTACCTCCTAAGATAGATGTAGAATTTGACTTTTTCTTCTCGCTTCATTCCGTTCTTCTTTGCTCTTTGATCGATACGTTTCTTTTGCTCATGACCACGTATTTATATCGTCCAGAGGTCTATCGAACGAGACGCGCAAGAGACAACACGGATATCCTTGCTTTTCAGAGATACCGATAGTGGAGACACGCAGGAGGAGCGAGTTGTAACGCGGGGGTGAATCTGATGATTCACCAGAACTACGTTCGAGCGAATGGAATGTGAAAAATTCGAAATGCGAAAAGATAATGGACTAACCGCAAAAATCAAGGCGCGTGTAGGTATACACCATGTGTAGACATCCTATGTTCATATATCTATATTCATTATATCGTGTATTGCATTATATGCGTATGTAACCACGTGTAGAATTTTGGTAACCATTCACGAACAGAAACCTTGTGTGACGCACATCTGTAAATAAAAGTATGTATATGCCTTGTAGAATTTTATGAACAGTCTGTAGACATTCAGAAACTTGACGCGATGTACATCTGCATCTACATCAGCGGACAAAAATTTGTATACGTCTCTTCATAGGATTTTATGAATAGTCCGCAGATATATAGAAATTTATATTCACGTTTTGTAGAATTGGTGTATTTAAATAAAAAGGTAGAGATATGTTCACAATTATAACGTTATATACAAAATTCACATATTTGTAAATGTTTGTATTGGCATTATTTACAGATATGCGTTCGTGCATAAGGATTCTGATATCTACAGGCAGCCTGCATGAATTTCTAAAAGATGCACACGCAATATGTTATAGTATGCGACACACGATATAATAGTTCACACGCAATACTATTTACAAGTCTGTACACATCTTGGTAACTGAACTTTTCATCCCTTGCGTGTACGACATTTACAAAAAAAAAAAAAAAATTAGGACAGATTACTCATACTTTGGAACTTTTTGCTCCTGTTAATTGCAGACTGCAGCAGATGTAATTATTTAAAACCATTATAGTTTTCCTTTCAGTAAAACCTTCGTTAAACATACATATATATGTCCTTTATCTTTAAACACCTAGAATATTCAATGAATATATAAAACAGATATCCTTGAACCACCAAGTCTTCAAACCATTAATCTTTGAATGAAAAGAATATATAAAGTATATATATACTCTAAAATATAAATACATACAATAAACATCCTCAAATTATATTAATTACATTAACTATATTTTCAAGCTATCAATTATGTTTTTAATCAAAAGAGTACCACAGTACCTGCCAGTGAGCGTGGTACTATAGGAAATGGGTGTTAGGGTAAATAACACCACGAGAGATGGTCGACAGTAATCGAGACCGATTTCTCTCAACATCTATCCGAGTTTTGTCCCCGTAATATTCTACGATATTATCAGACGCGTGTAAATATGATCTCAAATAGTATATAACAAAATGAAATCTAAAGATACATCGGGCAGAATATAACGATGTCCCCGTCGGTTGTCGGCGCCATTCGACTCACCTGACTTCTGGAGGACGGTGAACGATGCCTGTGTCGATCCTGGCTAGTCGACGACGAAGCATGGTGACGATAGATCCTTGCACGTCGAGACGAAGTGGGATGCGCCAAACGATCACGATCGCGATCACGATGCCCGTGCTGGCGACCGCTACTCGGTGATCGACGATGGCTTCGTTTGTACCGTCTTTCCTGGCTGGTTCCGCGGTCGTGCTGACGCGACCTCAGCACGCGTTCTCCGCTGAAATTGCCACTAATTAGTCTTAGGTTTATCACAGACTCTAAGTTAGACATTCGTGTGAATCTGTTCACTGCGAGATATTGCTCGTGAATAGAATATTGACAGAAGAAAGAAATTGATGGAATGGATGGTGATGCAGGAAAATTGTGTGACAATTGATGATAATGGATGGTTCGGTGATTTTTAATAGAGAAAATTTGTTTTTATACAAAGCTTGAGAAAAAGTGATCTGTAAATTTTGATGACTCAGATACTTGAACTACGTATTCAATTGGTACTAGCCTCTTTTTAAGAGGTTGTTTCGTCTGCTAGTGGCCTTTAATGGCAAGTCTTGTGCTTGATGTATATATATATTAGTGGTTATACAGTCTCTTGAAGCACGAGAGAGTAAAATGAAAGAATCTGTTGATGAAACGAAGCGATTCATATGGAAAAAAGAGTAACATTCTGACCTAATATGGTCTTCTCTTTGCAGATAATTAACAGGTCTATATAAATTTTGAAAAGAGGATTAAAAGTTTATCTTGTGAGTAAAGTATGAATAAACAATAATAGATAATAATAACAAAAATAAATCAGTTGAATTGGAAATAAAATGTGATACCAGAAGATTATGTCTCTCAGATAGTTATGTTCCTCAACTTCCTTATCTTTCTTTGTCACTAATTTAAACCATTAAAATGAAAATTAAAGTGTTTCCAACAATTAGAGCATCTAATTAATACTCACACGTAATAATTTTTTAATGAAATTCAGCCTTAAGTAACATTCTATACGGTGTTTTAATAGTGAATTCTGATACATACGCAATCTACAATTAGAAACTCGGGCATAATTGTTGGAAATAATCTCGCTTTCACTCTACTACATCCATAGCTGGCTGATAAAAAAGAGAGAAAGGAGATCTTACGATCTTTCAACGTGCATTTTCCTCCAAATAATAGCGACAGTTTCTAATTACATGCTTAAGAGATTAGGTGTATATTTTAAAACGTAGCTAGAATATCAAAGTAACTTAATCTGCATAAGGAAGCTGATAGAACGGTTGAATTATTTACGTCTTAATTTACAAATATCTCGATCTGCTTGAATGAACTTTGTTTGATTTATCGCAACGATCTTGTATTGTATCTCGCACGATGAATTAACGCGTAGTAATTAGCTTAATGATTTACGAAATACCGATATTTGCGATAAATATCAATCGTTATTTATACTTCAGAGTTGGCGATTAATGAATTTCTAAACCTTTCTATTTGACATTCGAATTGTAAATTACCTGTTTGCCGTAGATTATATACGTTTTAAATTTCCATTAGCACTTAATTAATTTTAAAAACATAAACACGAAAAGATAAGGAACAAAAGCTATCTGGAATAAATTACAATACAAGATAGTAGTTCGCTCGAAGCAAAACGGTAATTGTTATAAACTTTACAAAGTATCTATAAATATTTCAAAGACATTACGGTACATTTTAAAGGTTCGTGTAAACATATATAAGCAATACGTAAAATTATACATCAATAAACAAATAAATAGCTTGAAATCTATTCTTAACAAACATTTACTATTCGATTCTAAGATAATAATCTCAAGCTTCCAAAATAAGATTATACAGTAAGAAGAAAATAGTCAAATGATCGAAGATTTTTGTGATTGTGTATAAAGAAAAAGAAAGATGATGTTTATGATTAGATATGATTTTCCAAACTGTTTAAATATAGGATATATTTAATTTACAAACGGAGTTGACTGAGAATCAGGCATAGCCTGTCTGCTACGCAAAATGTACACGGGAGCATTTCAGCGCAACAGTGAGTTGACCTACTTTGGGTGTGTCTGGCTTCAAATAGACCATTTCACTTAAGAGTATTTCGCTGACGCCTTCTGCAACGTCTTGATCGAGTCCAACGCGGCAGAAATCCTAATTTCAAGGTTAAACATTCGCAGCTGTTACATCTTTCATCGCTACACTGCGTTTCATAGCTGTAAAATCTTCAGGTATCTCTAAAAGGGTAGACATATACAACGATATCCCGCTAACAAAGAAAACATCGTAATCTTGTTATCTTCTAATCTTTTTTTTGCTTAAATTCCATCGCAATAAAATGAGGTTTCACAGTCTGATAGGAGTAACAATTCTTTCATACTATCCCTATATTGTTTATGAAATTCAATGGAAGCGTATTTTAGATAAAAAATAAGATGCGATATATTTTATTTCAAGAGAAGTACACAACTGTAGAAATATTTATAGAACAGCGACTTCCAATTCTTTTGTGCGCAAATGAAGCGAAAACTTAAGAAATTTTAATACCACTGACAAAAGTATGCTTTGTATGCAAATAAGAATTTATGACCTAGGATAAAGTACACTATATGCAAGAGAACCTAAGCGCCACTAACGGTACACATACCATTGCTTGTAAAACCACTGATCTAAAGAATTTTCTTCCAAATTTCCAAGCCTTTATGAATACGTTTCCCACTAAAGTCTTTTCTAAAGTTCAAGACTTTATATTACACTATATAATGTAAATATATAAAATACAAATCATTTTAAAAAGGTTCAGCAAATATTTAAGTACCTTAGATGTCTATGTGTGTCAAAGGGAAAAACAAAGTTACATAAACACGTACTAGTAAAAAAATATTAACTTTTGTATGACGGAAATGAATTCAAAGTAGATGTTCAATGTATCCTTCGTATAATTCAAGGCAAGTATGTATAGATGCATCTTGACACAGATTGCCTCCATCCAACCTTTCCTCTTCTTTCGACGTATATGTATAAGTCTCTTGGAAACCAAACTAGTTAACTCAACTTTTGTGAATTTCCTCGCGAAACACGAGAAGTTTATTTGTCGATAGAAAATCGTATAAATAATTGTAAATTTCAATGTGAATTTTACTACTTTTTCTACTTTTTAATCTACCAGCTCGTGTAGCACTTATATTTCAATTTTTATGACCTTCTTGAAACACCTTGTACATATTGCTAACAAAAATACTAAAAATATACAAAACAGAATTTAGAAGCATTGAAATGTTCAGATAGTGACGAAAGGTATATCGCTGTTTGTTATTTCTAACAAGCCATATTAATTGCAAGTGTAATTTCGTTCCCGCACGAATAAATCGTGGGACAGAGAAGAGAAGCACAGTGATACAAAAAAGGCTCGAAAATTCGCGACTAACGATGATTCACGCACAGGAAGTTGCCAAGATTTTTAATCGGCCATCGTCCTAACATCGTGGCCTTCAATACCAAACAATACCTTCTTCCCAAACAGACTGATAGGAATCAAAAACAACGTTATTTGGCTGAATGGAAAGTTTCTACGTTATTATCATATTAAACCCTCAAACAGTTTCATTGTAAAAATATACTGGAATTATTGGTCGATCAAACAAATTCTTGAAATGTACAACAAACGGGTAATTAGCTTGTTGTTCTTGGAAAGCGATGAATGTTTCAACATTACTGACAAGAAAAATTGTGTTCTTTAATCTTTCATAGTTGAGGATACTCTTTGAAAAATGAAAATCATAATTATTTGGACAGTGTAGACACTTGTTATACTTTACTACGCTTCCAAACCCAATTAATAAAAGTTAATAAAAAATCCTTTGGCTACTGTTCACGCATACGATTTCTCGTCAGAACAACGAAACAGTTTTCATCGTGTTTATTATTCGTTAGAAATCCGGCGTCTCAAATTACAATTATTCAAGCAATATCCATCAACTTTCGACGTCGTCCGAATAATTGTAACTGCTAATGTACACTTACAATATTTATACTAGTCATGTAACGATATTCGAATAAAACAGAATCGGTAGAAAAATATCCAAACAAGTTGCATCGCATAGAAGATCGAGAAACTTTCCATTCGATTTAACACACGATCTAATGCACTCTTCGTTCAAACATGACACGCACACGCAACGCACATACCGCTGCAACGATTCCACAAGATACGAGCTCACCCATCATCCGTTATGTACAAACCACAAACAAATCTTGGTGCGTGTCGAGTGCAACGGTTCAACATTTACGCTCCTCGATCGGCGTGGAATGGCGAAAATTCTCTTCTTCTAACTCTCAGCCTTTCTCGCATCAATTTCCAGACAAGAAGAACATCGGATACAAAACAGAGGAGAGAAAATGAAAGGACGAAACTCAGAAGCGTGTTCCGTCGAGGAAGTTGTTCTCGATGTAAATCACTCTGTGACGAGCGTACGGAAGAGGAAGAATCACGCGGACCGAGACGGCATCGCGACGAAACTATGCTAAGCCAATAAGGATCGGCGAAAAGTCGCGGATGGTCGCCTCTGACTGCGAGCTTTCTGCTGGTTCGTGCGTTGGAACACGGCCAAACAGTCCTTCGAAAACGCCGACGGGAGAAGGTGGAATTGATAGCGCATTCCGTGTATCCTTTTCGAAGGATCGTCGCGCTAAAGAGGTCATAGGATTATGCGCAAAAGCCGCCCTCTTACCCGCAACGCTACCTCCCACCCCTAAAACCGTGCCAAACACAGCGGATCGTCGCAGAAAACAAACAATGTTTCTCTCTCTCTCTCTCTCTCCCTCTTCGATTTCTTCTGGCGACTTTTAATCGCGTGAGGGAGTCTAGTCTACGGTTTATCGCACCACTTTCTTCCTTTTTCTTTCTCTGGCATTACGAGCGTCGACTAGAGGGATGCAAGGTTAACGTGTAGGCGGTTTACGAGGGTGGCTTGGATCGATTGTGCGCGCTGTGGGTTGCGGAATGTTTGAGTAGTTGACTAAGGAAGAGAAGTTTCTTGGAGGAGGTAGTTTTTTAATGTAAGAAGGATTTGATGTTTCTGATTTTTTTGTGTTTGTGTTTTTATCAGAAGTACAGGTATTGTTTTAAATGGAAACACGTAATCATTGCACATTTTATATTTTAAATTTACACCTTAGTCAACATGATACTCGTGGTTTGGGCCTTTGGAGTTCATAGGCGTTTTTATTAGTAACGAAAGTAAAAATTAATGACAGAAGCAGGATCGAAGTCCCGAAGAACAGAGAATATATATATATTGCACATGAAACTTGAGCTTTTATGTGCAACAAATTTATCGCATTTAGCGTACACAGAGATATATTTTAAGAACAACGATCCATTTGTCACTGTCACGATCCTTTGTCGCTTTATGTTTCTGAAGGTGATCAATGCGCGATTTGCAATCAATTTTGTAATAGCGTTAACAAAGATAAACGCAATGCGAGAAGTATTTATTCGATCGTAAAATATCGTTTAAAACTATTTTCCCTCGGAAACGCGAAAAGCGAGCAATATATGTGCAGTAAATCTATGTTATCTAATCATCGTGATTATCGTCAATTTCAAATTTCAAATGACATTACTCGTTTCAATTTTTAGACGATATTGTGTTTTTGAACTTTCACGCTCCACCAGTTGTTGTATAATAAACTTAATAAACTTAACAAATTACAACCTATTTAAACGATAAATGTTGTGTGTCTCTGTTAAGGCTGGCCCACATTTTTATCTACGCTGTGTATAAATAAACATGTACAAATAAATTGCATGTATGTCCAGATGAAACATTAATCGCACAAAGAAACATTTCTCATTTGTAAGCGTGGAACATAATTTACAAAACCTTTTCCACTCTTCGCATCCAAGATACCTATAAAACGACTAACAATGATAAATCGCTTATTAAACAGGTTTCGTTGGTTCTGTTGTAGGGGACATTTCAAATATACTGTACCTTGGTATCCAGGAAGGGCGACGAATGGAGGCGTAGAGGACCGGCATCCTTTAACTTCAGTCCGTCTTGTCACCTGAATTATCGCCTGAATTATTATGGAATCATCGCCTTCCGATATGTTAAAGAACAAATGTCGATCGAAACTGATCGAGCGAAGAGAAGATTTATCGTTCGTTCGAATCGAAACAAGCAAATTTCTTGATGATCGACGTAACGTAGGATCGAAATAGTTCATGCATGCGAAAAATACCTCGTCGTGCGTTATACACGAGCGTGTTTACCACACGAGAGAACGTTTTCAGTTACGGTTACTATATTTAAGCCCCTGTAGTCCTCGTTTCACTGACACATCATCGAAGAGAACTTTATTTTAAGTCATCTCGGGAGTCTCTTTCTCTTCATTTTTAAAAAGACTGAATTAAAATTATACCTGAGTCTTCTGCATATAAATATATAATGGACTATCTCTTTTGAAAATATGCTTATATCTAATGTTTATAGTAAATTTGGTAATTAATTAAAGTAATTAGAGTAGCTAAGTAGAAGCTTGTTAACACGTTGAATGGCACGCCAGTTTTACAAGGTTTGGCTATAGCGCCACGATAAATTTTTTATTACGAGATACATATAATGTTGAAATATTACCTACAAGAGATACGTTACGGTGTATAATCATCATTAATGAATTTATCATGGAGGTTACCAGTGACCCCCATGGAGCTGTAGTGCAATTTCGTTCGATTCACTTATTCTTCGCGATTATCAATTACCTCATATTGTTCCTTCGCGTTGCTAAATAATCGTTCTATGTTGTTACGTCCCAGGACCTACCATAAACCATAATCCATCCCTTGGTCATACCTATTCGGACCCGCAATAATCCTAAAAAACCTCACAAGATTTAATATTTTTCACTGTACTGTCAAGGCCCTTAATTACCATCAAACATCTTCCAGGTCAAAACGTTCCTTAGAATTATTGTTCATTGAGGTAAAAGCGGATTTTCCCATGTTCGACAGCCACTGGTGGGGAGCACACACAGTAGATCTATATTTCATGTATAAATAAAGCTATTTTTATATGTTTTATACTGCATTTAATTTCGTCACACCATTGTAGTAACGATGGTAATAATACAAAATTTATAACTATTGATATTTGTTCAAATTATATATTTCTACTAATCTGGGTGACCCCCATGGCATTCAACGTGTTAAAGAAAAGAGTGTTACGTATGATAGCTGTAGATCAAATTCATTTGTAGATTTTCATACTTTTTTTTTCTATTTATTCATTTGATCTGTAACTTTTGGTTTATGAACCGCAGAAGATTGTTAGAATCGTCAAAGTTAGAGTAATTGATTTTATTTAGTTTCTTTGTACTGTCATTCGCTTCGTGGAGAACGTAGTCCGTGAAAAGCAGTCTATCGAAGATATTCACAGATTTATTTATATCTTAAAGATAAACACTGCGAAGTCATTGTTGTGAATCTTGTCAATTACCAAGCGATTTATACCCGTTCTTAGAAACAGTTTCTTCAAGACATGTGATTTAGCGAACGCTGATATTATGCGCCATACCTGTGCTTTATTCAACAAGATTTAAGTAATATTTTTGGCGCGAATGAAAAATCTAATTACTCGCAATCTATAAACTCCTACTTCTCTGTGTCCAAGAAGAATAAGAAATTAAAGGCAAGATTGTAAAAGTTTTGACATCACCAAAATTGTAACTTTTTCCATGAAGTGGGAGACGGTACAAAGAAACTATAAATAAAACGAATTATTCCAACATTATTAACAAATCTAATAATTTCCTTTTCACAACTCCTCGTTACGTAGCTTATTTAGAATTTAAGGAGACAAAATTATTAAAATGTTGACGTTATGAAAACTGTTAAATTATTACATGTTAACATTTACAATTTAGAATTTAGCATCCACAAAGATAATCTCGGACAGAGGATATATGTCACATTGTCGTAGAAAATAATCGCCAAGCCTCAAACCACCATTAATCAAATTCATACTTAGCAAATTCCACGATTGTCCAATTTCAATGAACAACAGCAAACTTTCAAGTCACCATCGATAAGAACTTCTTGAAAACAAGTCACGTGTCTAATAAATCTGAATTGCAAATGAGATCAGACTCGGTCCAAAGTATAGATAGGGTTTTCTATGGTGAAAATAATATATTACGGAAGACTTTGTGGCTGATCGACGAGCGAAATTTGCGTCGGATCGAAACTAACAACGTCACACACGCGTCACACGTTACACGTGAACAAAGATTCTGTAGAATGTAAGTTCGAAGAGAACGAGTTGTTTCCTTGAAGGAGAAGGAAGTCGAAACGAAGTAGTGCGGAACGAGCAGGAAGAGGAAACGACGAATTTGAAAAGAAGCTCGAAGGTCGAACGCGGCTCGAAGAAGCTTTCCCCGGGTCTTGGTAACTGAAACTTTTGTTCTGTGTTAGACGATTTATGCGCAACTTGCCCAAGAAGGAAAGCAAGTCCTTGGTCTCGTCGAAAACTTGCCCGCTTATATGACAAACAGCTTGTCATTGTCGCATTTGTAAAAGATAAGTCGAATCGAAGGTGCTGTCACTTTTTTACTTTCGTATTTGGAACACTGACGATCGTTCGCAGATATATACTGACGTATGTGGGTATTTTTGGATTGAAATGTATCGATCGAAACTGCTAAAAGACGCCTCGCGGTTAATTAAGACTTCTTTGAGGAGATTACGATCGACGATTACCACGGAAGAAAATTTCCAACGTGAAAAATATTTCCTTTTCGTATTTGCTCCTTCGTTAGAGCTTTTACAATTTTATTTTGTATTTTACACTATCTTGGGGATTATTTACCGAGGTAATTCGAAGTTAGGCTTTGCTGCTTGAAACGAGAAAATTAAAATGCTTTGTAGAAAGGGAGCACGTGACACGGAAATATATTTTACCCCTTGCAATTAACAAAATTACAATTCTCTAGAGTAAAGATAAAATGAAACTCGAATAGGGAAAGATAGGGAAAGAAGGCTTTTTCTAAAATAATTCATACTTAAAAGAGCTATTGTACGTGTACATAATATCCACAGAAATTAAAGTTAGAGAGGAAATACTGGTATGGAGAAGCATCTTTCCTGAGAATTCAAAGATACAAGAGAATATCGCATATAATAGAAAATAAATATCTATAGTAGACAATAGTCAACTGACATAATATATACTGTAATAACGTGTATGTAACTCTACCATTGCAAACGTAGCATTGAAAGTAATTGAACAGATGAAATGTTGCAGAGATGAGGGAGATGCTGCTACCAGCATAGCGTAATAATTTTATGTAATATGTTTGCTTATATAAGCGTTTCAATCCTTTTGAAATATCGGATGCCTCGTTGAGTGGCAAAATCAATTGATTAGGTAACTCCTTAATTATATATGTATATAAAGCAATGCGCCCAGTTAGACAAAGTACATAACGTACTACGGTCTATTAATGCAAGCACACCTTGTATAATCTTATAGAAAAGAAGATTATTTCTGGAACTAATAAAACTATGAAAAGACTGACCCATATAGGAAAAAAAGCAGGATAATATATTTAGACTTTTTGAAATTTATTACCCAGGTAACTCAAAGGCAGGGTATTTTTAAAACTTTTATTTCAAGTAAAAATATGAGGACGCTTGTTCAAATTTTATTTACCAATCTGGCTGAAGTATACGAGAGACATGAATATAAACGTGAAGGATGTGACGAGCATATGAAAGCATTGTAAATGTTTTCGACTCGGTAGATATCGTGAAATCTGGCACGATCCGTAACAATTGTATGTTCCTTTACGTTCAACTATGACCTTTTATGTTCTCTCGAAATTCCAATAAGACCGACTATAATGAAAATTTATAGCAGCATTAAAAATCAGTGAAAGCTATCGAAATACTTCTATAAGTTTCGCGATAGCGTTTCCTTTTACGAGCTGAATATCGTTCTTCGGTACTTGGACGAATAATCATTTATCAGATATTTCGTTGTCGATGTTGTTCTACCAACAGTTCTTTAATCGTCACGAATTATTTGATACTATTAGCAGCATAAAAATCTTGAAGAATTTCCAAATAAAAATATAAAGACACTAAAAATCTATATCGCATCTATTTCAATCTCATTCTACAACTTCGAATTTCTAAAAATCACTTCAAACATTATCTGATTTAATTAATTATTATTTGAATATATATAAATTATTATTATATTTCTACTTTTAAAATACCACATACGGTCTTCTGACCATACCGAATAATTTTGTCATACTAAAATTAGCACAAATGATTTCATACCGAAAAAAACATAAAAACCGGAAAAAATCCTCGAACAAAAGTAGAAAAGACGTCGAACAAATATTCGAAATTCGTATTACATTAGTTTCAATGAAATTCCATCGTTTCGTTTCAAGCTTCGTCGACACCTTAAAACTCTAGAAAACCATCACTGATAAAAATTAATTTTATGAATCACAATTATCACCAGATTAAACCAGATAAAACGAGACCTTATGAAGAAGCAATTTATGACACGTACACCGTTTATTCATAAGCCAGTGCTCATTTATTAAACGCTGACGTCCACCCTTCGCGAGAAATTCCCCTATTATTGCAAGGCTGATCGAAACTTTTTACGAGCCCTCCAGATGGATGGGCAAATAAAGAGAGCACCAGGAGAAAATAAACAAGGACCTACATACCTAGATTCTAAGCTTGATTGGTTTTCTCTGCATTAAATTTATTGTTAACACGCTCTATGCTGCGAGGAAAAATAGATTCTTTTGACAGACCTATCATTTCCAATGACAACGATACGTTACAATCTGTGGTTCAAAAAAAACTAACGCTAATAAAGTATCATTAAACAATCTGTTCTTTTCTTGGAGTTATTTTATCGATATAATATAGGTAGAAATATGTTTCCTTAATGGGAGAACTTTTCTTGAAATTATTCTATATTATAGCTATTTCAAGATTTAATTGTATGTAGCTCACCCTGTATATTTGTATTATTCTATTAAATCATACATATTCATGCATGTTTAAATTTGTTACTAAATGCACAAAAGACGCTCATAATTTATTTTTAACATTTAAAATCCTTTCTAACTTCAGCTTCCTTTATGCAATAAATATTTATCTCGTTTATATATTGAACAAGACGCATTAAAAATTTAAAATCCTTTTCATAATTTCCGGTTCAAATATTGATAATCTATTTATAAAATTCCACCTCGAAATCTTTCCTCATTCCATTTACCTTATTTGTATATTTAAGGACAAGATTCATTATAAATGCTTAATTCTTTTTACAATCCCCGGAGCAAACGTTCATAATCTATTTATAAAATTTCACCTCGAAATTTCTTCTATTTGCATTGTATTTTACCCACGAAACTTTTGTCCCATTTATATATTTAACAACCAGATTCATTTAAAATTTTAAATTCTTTTTTACAATTCCAAGCTCAAACGTTCATAGTCTATCTATAAAATTCCATCTTGAAATCTTTTCTAATTTCAGTGTACTTTACGCGACAAATTTTTATGTCATTCTTATATGGAAAAACAGAACGCATTAAAAATTTTGAATTCTCTTTCCAACTCTCTACTCGAAGCAAAGCAACGACCAACATACACAACCGTCAGATCTTAATCGTGCAGAGAATCGTACGATGTTACGAAAGAAACCAAGAATCGAGAAACGAAGAACAAAAACGTAATTGGCGTAAGAACGGGCGTTCATTAGAGACGACAGGTTTTCTAGCTACGACAAAATCACAAGAAAGATCGTAACGTAACAATAGCGACGTTAAACGGGGACTGAGAATTTTTATCGTTGCGGTAGCCAATTTGCCAGAGTACAAACGGTTTCATCGGGAGCCTTGTTTATTATCGTTCAATCGCGTAAACGCGTGCAGCTGTGTAATTAATTAGACCGGTAACGAAGGTAATTAACTCGAGAGCACGGTCTCGCGTTATGGTTGGAGATAATTAGGAAGCTTAGATTTTACGCGTACCAATTGCATCTTCAACTGGCTAAGGATTCTTTTGTAGAACGTAATTGTAGAAACTCTTGATTATTTACTGTGATTACGAATATGTAGTTTATCGTCTCAAAATAATTACTCTCGGAATTTCTTTTTTTTTAAGTGGGCCTTGTGGGGCTTTTAATGACTTGCCTTGATGGTTTCCAGTGTGTTACGAATTTTTACTAAAACATAATTCATAATAGGAGAAAAAAATATTTTCCTGTTTTATAAAGGAAATTTTACAATAGGTCAGCCTTGCACGTTATTGTCTCTCGCCTACAGACAATTCATTTGTTAACGAGATCTAGCGATGAAACGAAACGTGCTGATAAATGATTCAACGGAAACAGGCTATAAGATCGCTTAGATATACATTAGCAGCGAGCTTTTTGAGAAATATTCCCTGCGGTAACCGTAAATTGTCAAACTTTCTCGAAGTTTTCACCGCGTAAAGATCAACTCAAATTATTACAAGATTCCACTTATTGAATTTAATCCCAAATTATTGAGCAATAAACTCTTCCTCTCTTAGAACGTAAACGCTTGAACAATGTTTTTAAATAAAACACAAAATTACAAGTATACCTAACTAAAAAAATAGTAGAACTGCTGAAGAAACTTTCGAAAAACTTCTTCATTTAAAAAGAGAAATATCATCAGCAATCAAAATGGAAGAAATAAAATTCCAACGATTCTAATAAAATAATTAAAAAATTCCAATAACATAAATTGCTGTATGATGAAATTCTAAATAGAAGCGCAAAAATCCTCTCATTTAGAAAGAACAAAAAATGACTAACTAAGCTAAAAATGCAGAGAAGCTGTTTCTCCACTGGTATCTTCTCGACCCTTGGCATTACTAAACGTCTACGAGGCTACGTTTCTCCGTCGTTCCTTCCTTATTCCCGATCGTTTATCACGATCAACTGCAAACGCGCAAGAAATCGCGGTACAACGTCGGTATATACAAATTGCTATCGGGCGTATAATACATCAAGAAACGCGTTGGAATCTCGAAATTGAATAATTTCGAAGAAACGGCAATTGAGATCAGTCATCGACCGGCACGCCATACCAGGAAATAACTGCAACGAGAAATTACCACTATTCGTTAAATGCAAACTTAAAGGCAACGGACGAAGAAGCTTTAAGCATTTAATTAATCTCTAAACTCTCGTATCGGTCGTTTCGTATCCTCGAAATCTTCCGTGAAATGCACGATCAATCAACCATGAAAATACCGCGTATTTTTCAACGTAAAAGCTTGCTTCACGATTGTCTGTTTAATTTGAAACGTGTGTTATAAATGATCAATGCAATTTTTCTCGAATTCCAACGAATCAATTACGATTCAATGGAAATATAAAATTCTGTTACTTTCTATTCTCTGAATTTCTTCCTCGTTTTTCTAAGGCTTGGGTTGGTTTCTTTTTTCGATTAATCTTCAAGATAAAATCGAAACACTACGTTTATGCCACAGATTTGATAAACTTTGAATGGAAAATCTTCAGTAAAATTTCCTATGATAGTTTATCGAGTCTCAGGCTATCTAATCATTCCAAACATAATAGATTCCCAGACCACTGGTAGCCACGAAATCATCAGTAAACACACGTAATGGATACTTAAATAGCTTAACACAGTGAATATTTATTTACGAACGACATCCAGTAATGAAGAATTAGGATTGATTATAAAAGGTTCTAGTTCAAAGCGAATCATTGTAAACGTATTAAAATTCCAAGAGAATCCATGGTACGGAATTTATTTATAAATAACGTCAAGTTACGAAAAGTGGAATTAACTAAAAAAAAAATACCTGACTTCAGAATACAAATCGCTGAAAATTCAATAAAATTCTGAGAGAAACTACCGTGAAAAATTTATTTCTAAACAATGTACGACTTTCTTCACCGAAAAATAAAGCTCAGAAAATGATCGTTGTCTACGGTAAATCAATGCAAATTCATTAAGAAGTTCCAAGAAAATCATCGATATGGTTATCACTGCAATTTCAAAGATTTCCAAAATTAGACGCGATAACGATTTCCTCGTTGATTTTCATCGCGTATATTAACGAAATTCTATACATTCTGCAGCCAGGTTTTGCATTACAGCGTCGTGAAATTCGATTTACAATATCATAAATTGCCGAAAGTCGAGATAACTTCATCACGAGACGCAGTTTATAATATATTGATACGAAGAGAAATTGCATGTTTTTCTAGCGATGTAAGTGTACAAACTGGAACGCGCAAACACGTTGTAACTGGCTGCTACTTTCTCAACAACGATTAAAGTCTCTCCATTACAAGATTAATTAGTTCTTTTTTGAAGAACATCGTAAGGAAGAAACATATACACTGTTTACTCGTTCAGAATTTATAGCAATTGGATTTTTAAATCTTCCCATAATTATTCTACATGTTTGTTTAAGAATATGAAAAGGCCCTTTACGTCATATGTACAAATATTTGTTCATGTTCTATTCGTTACTATCTTGCCATTTTAAATAACAGAGAAGTAGCTTGTTATTTAAACTAATTTTAAGTAGAATTAACTGCGTTAAAATCCAGAAAAAATAAACAAATAATAAATTATTTAATGTAACGAGATTCATAAGAGAGTTTCATTACTTCCCTGAATAGAAAAAGAGAAAAAAAGAAGAGATAAGGCAAAATGTGCTATTACACAATGACATCTAATTGTTACATAAGGAGTTCTAATGAACTCTAGAGATCATTATAAAATTTTACTACCATCGTCATTATTCTTCATAAAATGTTACTTTGTGATACTTTACATAATTAAAGTTATGAATATACTTCATAAATAAGAAACTCAAGAAGATATACTCGCTCATATCAGGTATCAAGACATTTAAATGGATATGAATTTCCCTAAAATGTTTATATTAACGACATACTGGTATTAACTCATCAATTATATCTTTCATTGATTCATATATATGAAAATGAAATAATCTGAAGATAAATACTTGTTCAAAAAGCAGAATAATTATATAAGCTTTCATAGTAGCGGACATCAATTTTATTCTGATATCTTAACTTTTAAAAACCATTTTTATCGCGTCATAGTGATACGTTATACGTAGTTGTAACGGTCATAAAGAAAATTATCGCAAGTCATTTTATCTACGATTGCACGCTTTATATCCTATCAACTATTCAGATACTTTAAAGCAGCATGTGACGTCATAGCTCCTTTACTATGCAAAATGAGATATAATAACTCAAGTAAATGTTACGAAGTTCCATAAGAGTTATCAAAATAAGATAAAAGCTTCTCTGTTCCCCTAACGATAGCTCCAAAGTTATTTACACCAAATGATTAGTTTATCCTGTCGCATTTAACTCGGAGGAATAAAATTATATTTCAATATTTATTTCATTTCAATCCCAATAACTGTCTAAGCTATTAATTTTCCAGGTTTACCAAACTTCCTAGAATTTTGAACGAAGAGTCTACAAATAATAAAAATTCTCCTGATGAATTTTGTTCTGATCTTTTAACACGTTAACAGCCATTTTCATTCCGGAGTAGTTGTCGTTAAATATAATTCTTGCCTCTTGCCTAACTCTTGCCTTTTAAATGGTCGAATAATTACGAATAAAGTGTGCATCAATAAAATTCTCGTACGACAAATTTTCTTTAGCAGTTTCTCAATAATACTTTCCGGCGTTAGAGCAGTTCAGAAGAGTAATGGCAATTGCCATCTAAGGGCATTTTAATTAAGCGATCTCAGCGAGCGACGACTTCTACAAAACACCTTCTCATCCACGCGCTGCTGCGACATACCACGTTTGTCCAAGAATCCTTCCGCGTTTCTGGCGAGCCAGTGCAATTAAATCAACTCCAACGGGTTCGATCACGAGTTCTTTTTCTGATCTATTTATTCTTTAAATCACGGTGCTTGAAATACAATCAAACTGAACATCTAATGTCTAAACGAGAAATATTTAATGCGGGACGATCGATGCATTGAAAATAAAATTTACAGTGGATATCTCATGATATTGATCGTGTTAGAACCTCTACTATATTATTTAAACGATAGGATCGATATCTTGGAAGCTACTACCTCTTATTGTATACAATGAAGTTTCTGAGATCCGATTGTGTGAATAGTATGGAATTTCTTTCATGTTAGTCGGTAATTTATTTTGTAAGATTTGATATAATGTTTCCAGACAATGAATAATTTTAGACAGAATTTCTTGTGAAATTAGATATTTATATTATATGTTGTCAGTTTGAATATAAATCATGATATGAATTAAGATAGATATGTAAATAATAGTTTGTTGAAATTATTCACTTTCTAATACCAAATATATGCTTTCCAAAATTGTTGAAAAGTTACATAGATTAAGCTGAATGTCAAGATATATGCTTTATAAAATTTCATGATATGCTAGTTGTATAATAGTTCATTAATCTTACTATTCACACATATTGAATAATACATGTTTTACATTAGACATGGTAATGAACTTCTAACAATTCTGAATAATTATAATCAATTCATCCAAAACAAATTACCATAATTAATCTATCCACTTTAAATTAATTTAACAGCCTGTTTAATTACGAAACAAAAGTATCTAACCAACCAATTTGCTAATCATCGACATATTTTGTCCTCTAAACAAACATTGCCCGACAAAACAAGCCTTATATTAAGTAGCAATCCGAGACACGTAAAACAAAGCTCTGTACACACTTACGCAAACGGAACCGCCAAGAACAAACAATAATCGTTTATTCATGACTCATTATACTTGATAAATTACGATACATATAAAGCGTCTGATAATAAGCTTCCAATCTTTTTTGTCTCATACGAGGAGGAATCGTTACCAATTACAGCAATACATGAAATCTATTCTGGATATAGTTACAGAACGTGTGTGATCAGCCACAGGAAGCAACACTAAAAATCTACTATATTCTTGCTGTCCTAAATCCCAGTATATACTTATACATTTCCAAGCAACAATTATAAACATCGAATTACGCGCAAAATTACTAACATCATACATGTCCTACGTACATTGAATATAAACTACACAATGCACATACATCTAAACCCTAATAAGTATCCTCACTGTACCTCGACTCATTTATACCTTTCGCACGCTTGCAATTCTTTCCAAATAAAATCATTTCGGATAAAACCCACATCAGCACTCACGTATGCTTTTCGAATCGTTTTTCGAATCGTTTTTCGAGACAACAGCCAACACGACTTATTCCGGTACTCAATTGGATCAACTACGTCCGGTAAATCTTGCAGAAAGACCTCCCCGGCGAGTATGTGGAAGCTCGAACGCACCGACCACGACTGACAGCCATAAAGATCTCATGGAGAATTTCTATCGTCTCCTCGGTTCATACTAGGCGTGTTCGGAGTGGGAGATCGCGTTCGTGGCATTGGTCTCGTGTGCTGTAGCTCCACTTATTCCCCACCCTGTTTCCCCCTTAATGTTTTTTACGCAAGTCTTACAAAAAAAAAGTCAGTTTTGCGCTCCAACGATTTTACTCTTGTTTTCAAAATATGATGCCATAGAAAAAGCTTTGTTTCTTTTTTTATTTCGTCCGCTATAGTAAACACGTTTTGATTGCCCTAATTTTCTGCTTCAATATATACATGTTTATTAACATAGCCGTCGTATTGCTTAGTCATTGATTTACACATGCTCTTAATAGATACTATGTCACTGTCAAGCAGCATTGTGTATCAGACATAGGTTTATATTATTTGAACAGAAATATTAATGTTTCTTGTTTATTGTATATAAAATTAAGAGATAATCGCCTAGATTCTCAGTCAGATCCATGATGGTATATATGTTATAGAATAAATAATTTAGTGCTGCTACTTACCTATAAGTTCCTTTACTTCGTGGACTTTCATAGTCAATGCGGCGTCTCTTGTGTTCATATGAGAGAGATCCTGCAGAGTGTGAACGTGCTCTTGAATGGCTACGAGTACGATGACGCCTCCTGCTTCGTGGCATCTGAAACAAACGAAAATGTATTATTTAGGGTTCATATACACACACAGATGTAAAAAGAAATTAATGAATGAAAACTAAATGCCTATACAGCTAAGAAGACTTAGATAAGATATAGTCATAAACCTAATGGTGAAAGTTTAAAGAATATACATAATAATACGTTCATTAAACTACTCTGCTCCATTATGATGATCAAAACATATTGAATATGATATAAAAATTATGATTCAATATTATGACACATTATTAAGTAACATAAGAAATTCCTTTGGGAATAGTTGAAAATGTTTTAAAATATTCAAGATATAATAAGAAAGCATGGTATTATTATAAATTTGTTATATTATATATATTCTTTATTTCAATATAAATGTAACTTCATTGCTTGCTTTTAAAAATATTTTCAATACATAATGTACATAAAAGACAAATAAATTAAATAATACAAATTAAATGTATTAGATGATTAATTTTTTTATATATTAAAAGATTCAGAAAGGAAGAACTATATATAAGAAGAATTATATGATATACGATATATATATATATGATATAAAAATATACAAATAAGTCATCATAACCAAAAATATTCATATTAATATATGTATTTATGTATAACTCATGCAAATATGGCTTATCTGATTACTGTATTGTAACTACCTTAAAATTACATAAAATATAAGTCGAAACAAACAGGCAAAGTGAAACTTAACTATAATTTTTAGATGACCTAGACTTATCAGTTTTCTAGAGAAATTCTGACGTTTTATCATAATTAGTGTGACATTACAATCAGGATTGAAGAAAAGAATCGAAGATCATAGATATATGCAATGCACAACTGAAAATATTGCATGAATTTCAGGAAGATATTAGGACCTTTCTATTGAGCCTTTCTATTGAAACGACAGTACATGTACTTACATCAGGAAGGCCAAACGGGCTCAATTGGTTCCAAATGAAACTGAAGATGGATGATATCCAAGAACGTGAAGCTGATGCTTGTGGTATGACACTGCTTTTTGACAACGACGTAGACATCAGCTCAAAAAATTCTGGAAAATGTGGGCAGTCGCATCGTAAGAGCTTACTAAGCACTATAAAGAAAACAGCCCACTCCGAAAAGATAAATAACTATACCTATAACTCTTGAGAAAATTTATTGAGAGTGCTATACAGCCCTATGCGAAAACTAGAAGATTCATTTTCCATGTGAAATCGTCAATCCCGCCAAAATCGTTGAACGCACGTTAGACGGGAAACGTAGAGGAGAAAACGATTAGAACGATAGTACGATGCGCACGATGGCAGATATAATGAAGAGCAGGGAAATAAAATAAAAATGAGGTAACGAGTACGTGTAGGCACGCTTACCAGCAAAATCAATGCCAATGGAATACTCGCTTGTTGGGACGAAGCATCGAGCTTAAACCCTAACATCCTTGAAGAATAGATTGTGCATTGCGATAACGTACAACGCGTACGTATTTAGTAATCGTGAGAGAGTGAAAGCGATAAAATTTACGAATAGAGAAACAACCGCAAAGCATACGCCATAAGGGAACTTTCATGAAACGGCGGCCATCTTGAAGGTAGAGAAGCATCAAGTACCAGTGAACGCAACACATGCATAATTTCTGCTGGACATTTTGAGTAATCGAAGTTTAACGTACTGTGATAATATTTGTGACAAGAAGACTTACGTTCAAGGGATAAATCAAGCTTGGTTGGTCCCAAAATATACTTGCAAACACAAAATATTCAAAGAGCGCAATGAGAGTGCTACGTACGACACTGTTGTATGTGACAACGATGTGGACATCGGATCGATGCGATTGGCGAATGGTATTCGACTATGTTCGTGCGGAATCGTAGACCCGAGTATAAACGAACTGAAACGACTGCGCACAAACGAACCTTGGTAATCCCCCCCAACCATTATGTGCTTGCGGCAGATACAAAACGATATAATTTGTACCTGCAGGTACCGGCTACCACGTTCGCAGACAATAATAAAAATTCATCCAAAATTTATTTTTTAATAAGAAGAAAATATTTCTAAGTTCAAAACGATTATAATTTACTTAAATAATAAATTGTTTTAATTTATGTATGTCGTATAAACTTCGTGTATATTGCACAATTTTTCATAACTGTTTTATTATACTAAATAATGTTATAAAGCTAAATAAATTATCGACATAATAATTATAACATTATTAATTTATTTTTATATTTTAAATAAATATTCTATAAACAATATCGAAATGAAATCGTATATTTCGACACGTGTTAGTAAATAAAACACTTTCTTTAATAACTATTATTCTATTATTATGCCATTATAATAATAAAATTAAATATATATGATGCAATAAATTCTGAGAATGAAACAAAATAGTTTAACTAAAATGAACGATGTTTGTGGCATGTGCGATATATGCCTCGTTGATAACCTCGTTTATAAGCGGCACGAAGAAAATGTATATCGTACAAAATCTACATAAAAATAGCACCCAATAACTAATTTATTATGCAAATATTATCAGTACGAAATAAATTTGCTATTTCTGTTCAAAATATACGTCGAAAAACAACCTAGCTTTTATTCCAAAATATCAATCTAACTTGTTGCGCTTATTTTATTAGAGAAACTTTACATACCTGTCCCCACATTAGATTAGTAATAACTCGTACGACACCACACTTTATTAAAGTCATTAACTTCCAGAACATACTCAAATTTCAAGTAATTGTAAACAAAACTACAATGTTCACGAGGTTCTGAAGTAATCATATAAATTCTCCGTGACCGGTTGATGTCGTTTGATGACCTCCGTATATTATCGTAGGTGGCACCACACCCAAGTATATTCAAGAGGGTAACTACATCATTATCGGTAAACGATTTATGTAAGCAGATGATATGCCTACGTAAGATAAATTAAAAATTACCGCGAAAATTGAAAACAACTAAACAAGCATATTTTCAAGAAATGACTATTTTAAGAGTAAAGCAGAGATTGATACACTTACCCCTATTGTTGAATCAATCTCGATGAATTTAGAGTTCCTCTGGGTGTAACATTTCATCATTGCAGAAGGGATCAAATTCGTTGCGATCGTCCATAATTCTCTGTACGAATGCTGTAACCATTTCAATCATTGTTCCAACAAATTCTGATTCCTATATTTACACATATATAATTCGAAACTCTTTATGAAAATCCACTGAATTATGCGCAAAGAAAAAGAAACAAAAAGCAAAAGGCAACGTTATACCGTGCACTACATTTTGTGACCATCGAAGCTACACTAAGCCCTTTAACACAAGGGAACTCCGATTCGATGAGAGCAAGTCGATAACTCGATGTGATTGTGATTACCCCGTGCACAAGGCCACGTGACACATCTGGACCTGCGCCAATCGTGTTATGGAGGAGGGAAAATGATGATAGGTGAATTAACGAATTTAATGATTATACATAACTATAATTTTGACTTTTTACACGTGGCTTCTACATGACATACCTGTCTTCCACGATAAAGATAATCGCGATTGCTTTGAACCTTTAATACGCTATTTAAAATAGACGTGCTTCTTGAAGTAAAACGATATAATAGACACTGTACTAAAACTGCACCCATCTTATCCAACTTACGAAATGGACTCAATGCGGGTAATGTGTTTTAGCGCATAGCGCTTGCGCGACTAACTAACCCCATACATGAAATAAAATCGACTTCACAGCTTTGATCGTAATCAAAGAATAAAGACTAAAACTGTCTTAATCATTCTATAGGTATAACGTGTTAATAGATCAAGTAGCTACAAAGGGACAATTGTATCGTATATAGCAAATGAAATCGACTGTGATTCACGAATTATTTATATAAGCTTACAAGTTGGAAACTGTCCATTAGATCGAATCGAGTATCTGTCCTTATCTTTTTTTACGGCTGCAGCCGCAGGAGGCAGATCGCGTGAAATTCACGTTCACGTGTCAGGTCTTGTTTCCTGTTTCCCTTAAAAGACAGTGAATGACGTTTCACGAGAAAAAGGCAATCACTCCGAGAACAATCTAGAGTCAATGAGTATCGCACCGTCGTTTTCGATTTACACGGTATTCAGATCGTGTTTAATATTGGCCCTACATCAAGATCATCTTTTTATCTGAAGCACGGTCTATTAAACTAAAAATATTGTCTGTCATTTATTTCGCTTCGTCACTTCCAATTTAGAAAGCAAAAATTGATCTTCAAGTACGATAAAAATAAAAATATGTAACGCGTTATTTTAACAATTAAAATGAAAGGAATACATTATATCCATTCTTTGGATTTTTAAATGATATGGATTTATTAAATTTTATTAACGAGATCAATATTTATATATTTATATCGACATTTTAACGTTTCCAGGGCGATTTATATTGACGATGTCCGTATGACAATAGTAAAATAGATCGAATCGACAGTTGTCAAACTCATCGATGAAATATTGAAAAAGGTAATGTGTCTTTTTAATTGATCGCACGTATAAACATCAAGCCCCATGCATTTCTTAAATAACTCAATCGCGGTTATAAAAGGCACTCGAGTGAACAACTAAATAAAAAAGTAATTCGATAAAGAAATTTTCCGACAAAGAAAATCAAACTTCTACGAAATTCATACGATCAGCAAAGTCAAAAAAGTACTATGGTACAACTTGATTTCCTTAAAGCTGTTCTCTAAACAAATATTCATATAAGAATAATTCGTTGATTTTCTTCGTTATCTATGCGATTCCTCGATCAAATAACTGGAATCCACGTGTATACATACATATATAGTAGCTCAAGAAAGTATTTGAACATTGCTCGTGTTACATAAAATATTTTGAAATGTCATTAACATTGAAACGCAACTGTAATGATTATACCGATAAAATTTAAAACTAATCTAGGGATCTATAAAAAAGTTACATGATATTTACCGCAAACATACATTTGATAGAAAGTTAGTGTAATAGCATGAAAAGTCACTCTAAATGTATAATAAGAGTTAAAGATAATCTCATTATAAGTGTATATACACTCACAATATATTCGTAAAAGGTTTTCGCGAGAGTTCAAATACGTTCGCAAGCTACTGAAAGTGTATTCGATTGGCAAGAGTTCGGTCAATCGGTTCATCACTTAATTCCATTTCAATAGACTTCTATCGAAAACCCATGTTCACGTGTTCTACCTTAGAAATAATCCTCACAGCCGATTCTCCTCATACGTTCATTACGCGTGTAATTTCTAAAACCGGCGTGGTTCTACGAATTAAGCAAGTCCCTCTGAACTGCATTTCTGGGCTAAATCCGTGACCAAGCCCGCGGAAACTGGTCGCGTGTATTCGAGGGGTGCGTTCTCTTTGGCAATGAAAAGGATCGATGCGGTCTCCGTGGTAACGGCACCGTCAGAGAGGTCGGAACTACGGATGGTGGTGGACAGAGAGCATCGAGTACGCAACTGATGCAGTAACGACACCACCGACGTCCAAGACACTCGTTCCTAGAGGTTGATCCGTGCCCCGCGTGCGGCTCCGTGCTTCTAACATTCCTCACGGGCACTTCGTTTGCACGACGTTGCTTCGAAACGACGAGCATCATGCGGAGGCGGCAGATCCTCCGCTCCAGGATATTAGCAACGCGAAAGTATTTTATCGCCAGGACGACAATCAGAGAAGAATGCACGAGGAGCCATCGCAAGAAGAGAAACCGAAGGTTCGCCTTCTGCGACGATGGAGCGACATGCCTCAACACCTGCAATTCAATCCCCATATCCGCACTGGTTACAGACCGCTCATGACCGTCGGACAGTGTCTTCGCAGTCTCTTTTATATACACAATGAGACTGTTAATATCATAACACATGGTAAGTTCTAAGCTGTAGAAAATAGAAAGCGAGTCCTTTAGGAAGCTGTGGTGATACTTGGATTCTGCTATGGTGGATGGATGTCTTTCGTGAAATGCTGGATGTAGTTGAGATTGGGAGATCTAAAATGTTTTATCAAATGTCAGATGATTGGTATTAAGCCCTCTATACCTATGTGATATAGAAGAGTTACATACCTGTGTCTTTATTTTCTTTCGATACTAAATCCATTGAAATCTTTTTATAATTATTAAATGCAAGCAGGTTCTTTTGGCAAGATTAATGTTGACTTTTAGTGAGATAGAAACGTAGTTATTTTCATGAGTACATCAGATTGATCTATACATCGATACAAATCATCTGTACATTTATACATGGTAATCATTTCTTCTCAAACTTCAAAATAAGGAAATCAGAATAAAGGAGAAAGACATTTACCTAGATACATGTGACACTACTACACGTGTATGAGTTTAGACAGTATTGAAATGAGAATAAAATAATAAGCGAAAGAGCTATTTTTTGAAAAATCTAAAATGCTATAATATGAAAATTTTCATGTATCTAGCTTTTAGATATAATCATTTTAGTTAGAATGTCGGAATGTGGTGTGAAAGGGAGAGTTACGTAGCTGTCGTGCTTCAATAAAGTAGAAAACTGGATTACCCTTGAACTAAGCGATTTCAAGGTCAACTTATACGAGAAATCGTTATGTTCCTATCGGCGCACTGCGGGGTAACAAAAGATCGATCAGCGAAGCCGTACGTTATCCTTCGGAGATCCATTCGTGACATTGATAATAGTAATCTCATATTGAAAAGAAAAATTCATGAGAAATTCCTAAATACCTTCATCCAATATTCATGTGCATGTTCTATATCAATTTTTAACGATCCGATTAAACAATCCATAAGACGATTTTACGATATTACGTATGTATGTAATATCATGCAGAAAATTTCTAAAACGGGAATGTCACGTTACGTCAATCATATCAAACAACAAAGAGTTTATTAATAACCGAAGAATAATGGGCGTAAAAGAGACTATACGTATGTGAAGGTAAACACGAACATCACGTAAAAGCATTTATTTAATGAACATTAATTCTCTAAAAATGAGCGTTGTTCGCTGTTGCACGAGATACTTTATACGACGAGGTAATTAAGAAGTAGGTAATTAGAGAGAGTGCTCTTTATTTATAATTAAAGTACAAATTAAGTATCAATTTCATTAAGTCAAAGATCTACTTCATATATACTTGTACAATGAAGGTATGATAATATCATTCATTTGTATGACAAGAAATTACTTGTTGCATAGGATCAATAGATTTTCAGTTGTAATTATTTTAACAAGTTAATGACACCCTTCTTAGGTTTATTATTTATATCTTGTCTTTTGATAATGTAAATTAATTAAAAAATATTATGTTACAGGATTTGCCATCCTATACATGTTATTGACCATTCCGCAACTTCTCCCATGGAATACCAAAGGTATTCTCATAGCAGTTTTATCTTGGTGTCATTTAATCGGTGCCACTAGTCCGTGGATCGGGTCTTTTATTTATCACCTTTTTATGAATTTGAACTACGACGAGATCTTCTACCGAACGCTATTAAAATTAGACATGATCGGTATATGGCTGTGTCAAAGTTTTGGTAATTATTTAAGTCATTATTACAGTATAATTGAATCATCTTATTACTTTAGAAATGAAAGTGATTAACTTCACTTTCTGAAACATTCTTAATTTTAGTATTAGCGTTTACTTCTTAGAAATCAAAGAATTGATTGATCAGTGTGGCTTCTGCATGATTCAATTGCTATATGAATAATACGATAATAGTTCTAATAGACTTGAATTCCATTCCTAATCTTAGGGGCAATACCTATGATGGCTGCAACAATCCACTGTTTGCCTGATATTTATTGGTACTTCTGTATGTTTATCTACTGCTTCTTTTGCATTTGGGGTCTTCTTAAGGTATCTATGACTTATCTATTAGAAATTAAAAATCATTGTCTTCAGTTTTTAAACACTTGAAAGTATATTTCACAGGCAATGAACGCGCGATCTCCTTGGGAGAGAAGATTATGTTTCGCACCCCTTTTTCTCATGAGAATGCTGATGATGACTCTACGATACTTAGGTATCGGCGGTGGTTCTCCAGACGCTTTACTTCACATTGTACTACAGGTAAATCCTGTTAGGATCTAGTTTTATCCTGTTAGGGTAAAACTAGAGTTTTATTTGTTTATGCGAATGAAAATTGTAATTTATTACAATATCATTTGCTCATTTCAGAGAAAATGCTTAGTTTTAAATGTATCTATTAAATAAAAAGGTATTAGTAACATCAGTCAATGTAATTAGTAAATTTTTTTAATTATGTATTATTAAAATATAAAATAAAACCATTGAAAGAATACCTATTTTCTTTTAGGATTTTGTAGCGGTTGTGGGAGCAATAATAGGCGCCTTGCGTATTCCTGAGAAATGGATGCCAGGAAAACTGGATCTAATGTTGAATTCTCATAATTTAATGCACGTGCTGGTTGTCCTGGCGATTTGTTCGATGCACGCTGCGACTCTGCAAGATCTTGCTTGGATCTCCGACTCGTCCGCGTGTAATAAAACGATCCTTGATCAGTTGAAACACGATGAACTGTGATCGAATGGTGTGGGTGAAAATCTTCTAATGAAGTCTGTGATAAATCGAGCCTACGCCAACCGTCGATTACTTTGTGTATAGGTACACACTCTGTTTAATCGACGGCCACTTTTTAAGTAAAGAAACCAAAGAAAGAAATAAGTATACGTACCAAAATTTAATACATATAGAAAAAAAAAAAAAAACAAATGTAACGAGAAGAGAGCACGTGGAATAGTTGAAGTACAAGTACGAGTACAAAAATTAATTTGTCATATCACAGAGAATAAGATAAATGGAGAAATATTTATTTTTATCGTTAATTCGAATATCAGGAGTAATTCTATTTTTTTCGAGTAAAATAATTCAACTCGAATAAGCACATCAAAAATACGTTTATTGTTGTGATTATAAGAATTTAAGATTCGCAATAATTTATAAGACGTGTTCCCGGACATTCGTTTCTTTAATTAGACACACATCGTTTCTCAATGTCGATACCACTCGTGTAAACGAATAAAACTATCCCAAAATATCGATTGGAATTCATTTAAATCCATAGGGGTTTCGGTTATTCATACGTAAATTCATCGCCCATATAGAGATATCGGGAACGAAGAATGCACAATCCGTTCATTTACATTTGAAATAGTTCATACAGGCATAGATTAACCTGTTATCCACAGTCGATAGATCTTACAATTAGAAAGTAAATGATATAAATTTAATTAATATATGTATATTAATCGTATTTTCGTTTCTTTCACGTACTTTGATTGAATGTATACGTTTATGATAAACTTCTATATGAAATTCGCAAAGAGCAGAGCCGCAAGAATGTCTCGAAGAATGAAATATTTTATCTGAAGAGAAAATTTATCAATACATAGTACGCGTGCTAGATAAATATATTTTTAGTGTACCATATCGCGTATGAACGTGTCCTTGCGGATCTGATCGTTGGTATACATTGCATGCTGCAGTAGCTTATAGTCTGATCGAAATTAATTATCGATATATGTATGTATTGCGTTAAAATTATTTATCTCCGACGTTATTTTTATTGAAAATTTCATAATTAATAAATAAATAAAAAAGTGATCAATTAGTATATTTTAAAATAAAAGCACCTATGTTGAAAGCATATAAGGCACTGTAGAAGTGCATAGTAAATAATATATTAAATCATTCAGTAAGTATCACCTACAATTAATGTAGATAGAATTTAAGAGAAAACTGTAACGGTAGAATTGTACAGTAGATTAATAAAAACTATTTAAGAAATAGTTTGATAATAAATTAAAAATAAAGTATTTTTTTCATTAGAACTTGTTTATAATACATTTTTATAAGCGGAAAAATATAACATTAACGTGCATACTCTGAATGTACATCAAGAGTGATCTGTACAAGATTTAACGTTCGCTTGGAGAATATAGTCTTCTCTTAAATTTCAGTTCCATTATGTAGGTACTCTTACACAATTCAGGTGATTAATAATTTTGCGTTCAATTACAATTATTGTAAAGGAGCTTCACTTTCTTGAGTATAACTTTTAACTCTGCTGAATTTAAGCGACGGGTATCGCCCGCCAATAGCCGATACTCTCCATTCTCTTACAGATGGTTCCTTTAAACACATTTTCGCTTCATGTCCATTTCTGTATTTTGTAAATATAGTGTAACTCAGCCATTTCAATTGCGAATTTAACCGTCTATGATGATCCTGAATTTCAAATTCCTATAAATACCCATAAATATAATTTGATGATACGTCTTATCATGTTTTTAACATTAATTACTTTGATATAATATACACTGATATTTACAATATGAAATGTTTGTTCCCCACTATCATGCATAGTTTCTTTCTTCTTCTTTCTATATGTACTAACTCCTTTTATTTCCTGTTTCTTGAGCATTAGAATAACACAATTATCGCGTAATATATAATGACCAATAAGAACCGATGGATTGCGTGGAGTGCGATATTTTAAAAAATTTACACAACTTTGGGCTTCATCGGTTGAAGTTAGCATCAAAACTCTTCCTTCGGGAAAAAATCTGTTTATTAAAGAAATAATATAAGAATTGACATTTTTGTTAATCAATATATATTCAAGTATCATCACATACCTCAGGTACCTGAAGTATTCCACCAAATGCCAAGGTCTATAAAATCGATCTTGGAAACTATTTTCACCATCACGAATGTAACTGGTTTTGCTAATATAACATCCATTATATCTTAGTCTAGGCCGTTGTAAATACATATCTCTCCATGATTGATATTTTGGAGCATAGGTTCCACAATTTACACCCCATACTCTATACAATTTGATCATTTTGTGATCACTCTGTTATTACAGAGATCTATTAAGAGATTTTTATTGACATACCTAACACAGGCAAGTCTCCAGATTTCGGTATCTCTTGCAGATATATAAAATCCACGACATACTCTGGAGAACATTTCAAGAGATCTCAAGTCAAGTTCTGAAGATACAACCCATCTTAGGATATAAAGCATTATCTCCATAGGCAAGGCAGAAATATGTGTTGTCTGAAAAACGAAATACCCTGATGATATTCCCATGATGTTCCACAACAATATAGATTACCCTACAATTCTAAGTATAGGTACTCACAGTTTGTTCAAATTTAGGGAAACAAACGCATTTATTTTGATTTACAATTTTGCATAATTTAACAAATAAATCGCTTTCTTCTTCATCTTCTTCGTTATGATTTTCAGCATTTTCACCAATGTTGTTTATGTCATTGTCATATCCTTCATGATTATCATCGTTTGATTTTACTTTAGTTGATTCGTATAAACGTAACTCAATGTCAGGAACTAATAACACAGCTCGTTTGTAAAATTGAATTGCTTCATAGAATTTCCTTCTTTCTTCATATTCAATTCCTTTCAGGAACAAATTTCTTGCCTGAAATATTTACTTCCTTATATTATATACATACATGGAGATATCTTTAGAACATCCATCGGTCATTATTATACCTTGCTTTCAATAGACTCTTCATCGTTAGAATTAGAAACATCAACTTTAACTGTCTTTGTGGACTGTGTTCTTGGTCGATCCCTTTTCGGTGATATCTCTAATTCACGTTGCCATTGCTCTCTAAAAGAAGTCAGAGCATCCTCGATGTTCGTTTCCGAGAAAGAAGACCCTTCCTGATCGTCTCCACCGTCATCTGACTCGCTAGATTCACTAGAGTGGTTCTATTGATATTACGATCAAATGTTTATAAATTACCTGATCACCTATTAAAATCACATATTAATAACAAAAATAAGAATAAATTGACTATATCAATTACTTGGCTGCTTTATTATGAATGATTCTGAAAATGACGTTTTATTTTTCCGCTCCATTTGAGGTTATATTGACGTAGGTAACTTCTTACGTGGTAACAATGAAAGGACAGTCATTGTTTTCCATATATTACGTACCATTTTTCTTTCTGTTTCGATTTCCACGGTATTATTCCTTCAGCGCTTGTACTCTCGGTCAGAAAAGCGTACAACACAGCGAAAGTACAATCTCGCCAACAAGACCGCCGCCATGGTTTTCGCCTTTCTGCTTTGCGATTCAATTAAAGGCCATACCGGAACCGACAGATATAGACTATATTGTGTATTTCAAGCTGATGCAATCCAGTTTGAATTCGTACTACTTTGAAAAACGATGATTTTTGAGAAGTATCAAAGACATATGTTACCAAAAATTACAACATGGAGATTACGTAATCCAGTTTCCTGTGGTATGTATATTTTACGTCACCATTAAGATAAATAATACATTTTTTGAAATGATACCGAACGTTGAGTACTTGTTAATAGTTCAAACATCAAGTACTTGATAATTTAAGGTTAAATACTTGAGAGATAATACGTACTAAGTGTTTGAGAACACTTTTGTAGAAAATGTGTTAGTTTAATTTCTGGGGGTAACACATATGTGTCTTTTTCCATTTTTCTTTCATCTCCTTTCCCCTTTTTTAACCCTTCGCTTCTATGATTATATTTCCTGCCACACCCTTTCATCCTTTATAATCACTTTCTCACTTTCTTTACTTTCTTTTTCTTTTTTTCATACATCGGACTATGATCGTTAAGGAGATATAACATAACTTGAAAATCACTTGGTTTTCTAAACAATAACCAACTTCAACGATACTTTACCCTAATTCTTACTCTACGTTAGAATCTTATTCTTTCTATATCTATGAAATCGAGAACAATAAGAAGTAACGATCAAGAGATTTCCAAAGTCTTAAAATATTTAACATTCATAATAGTATTTATATAAATGACAGATTACAATATCGCCATATTAACAGTGTCAATTATAAGTATAGTATCAACGATCAGAGGGGAAGCTATCAAAGTCAAGTTAATTTTGTTAAACCTTCTATTTCTTTATTCATAATATAACTTTTGTTAAGACGAATACATCCACTTTCTATATGATATCATTCCATGTAGTTCCATTATATTCATAATAATATTGTTGATTTTATAGATTCAATTCTCAATACTCAATTGTCCAAATCATTCTAACAGAAGAACGTTTCAAACATTTCAAGCAGATTAAAATATTCTAAAATTTAGGAAAACGTGAGTCAGTTTTTGATTTTCTCCGTCAAAAATACCGGAAGCTGTCTCGAAATGGACAATGGGAACGTAACATTTTTGCCCACGAATCCCGACGATATTTGGAAGATAGCGGAGGAAGCGATTCTTAATTCGACTCGTTTCTCGCTCGATCGTCTCATACACGTGGATCAACATCGTGGACCCCTCCTCTTTCACGGAACTATCGCTACTTGAAGATCATCTTCCTGAGTAAAAGCCGCGTGCTAACCGAATGTCGGCACAGACAGCATCATGAGCTTGGTGAGTACGAAACCACTCATTCACTGTACACCTTTCTTTCAATAAGTTTTCCCTATTTCATTATAGTTATCGCCTTTGGTTCTCTTTATTTTATTCTCGTGTACATTATATCCTTTTCGATGGTGATGGACAGGTCTCGTGTCGTGTGACAGTGAAAAGTGTTAACCGTTGGTTTTGAAAAGGCAAGTGGAAAGAGACGTCCGAGAGATTTTACTCGATTGTGTGCAGAGAAGAAAGTCCCAACATATTTCTCTTTATCTAACAGATTATCATAAGAATGTTGATATTTCGTTGATCTTGTTTCAAATTAACCAGGACTTGTTACATAGAATTATTTGGAAATTATTCAGGATGATAAGAGTAAGTTTCATTTGCTTTTGATTATAATTGTTCTAGTTTTACATTAAAAGAAACATTTTCTGTGTCACGGTGCGTGCCGTGTAAATACAGTCAACGCAATGGCAATCGAAAGTTACCTGTGCCGTGCGACTCAATGCTGGAAAAATTCAGATTTCTAGTTTGAAGAAGTTCCCGATGAGCATTCTGTTACAGGCGACTTTCTTCTCTCCTCTGTTCGTGCGCTCCGCGATTCAAATATTTCCAGGTCTACACGCGGCTGGAATTTCCTTTTACACCGGTATTTAATTGAACGTCATCCTCCTATACGAGAATAATACCATTTTCCTCTTACTTTCGTTGAAAAAATTAGGGGTATATTATTAGGTTAATTGAAAAATGAAATTCTATATAGCTGTTGAGTATTAAAAAAAAAAGAACAATATTTACTTCAATTATATCTTAGTATCTTTTACATAAAGCTGTAATACTTTCTTGTTTATATCCTTTAACATTGGAGTATGGAAAAAGTATTATTTTTATCAATGCAATTACTAGCAACCTTGTGAAAAATGAAAGTACTCTTCTGTAAAATAAGAGCTATTTTCAATACAAGTGGTTTCTTTGAAAATATAAAGAAGCATATATTTCATAGAACCAAAGGAAATATTAATATTTCTATTATAAATATGATATCTGATAAATCAATTTCATGTATAGAGTATAAAACGTAGCATTCTAAGAATTCATTATATTTAAACTTTTTAATACATATTTAGAACTTTTATATGTTAAATGACAGTTTTACGAAGAAAAAAAAGACTGTATCTCATTTGTCATACTTTTCTCTCAATTTACATTTCTCTCTATCTCAGGTGCATACGCCTGGAACTATGTATTTAGCATATTAAATTAATTTACAAATCATTAGATAAAGGGGGTTAATTTCTATTCCACGTTTGCACATACTGCGTTCAAAGTATCGTTCAATTCCTCGTTGACTTTTAGTTTCACTGTTGAAGGTGCTACACGTTTCTATCGCGAAGAACTTTCTTTCGAACATCACGCCGCTTTCCTCCAACTTTTTCCTTCTTACCGCGTTATTCTCCTTAGAATTATTTGAAAAGATCCAAAATTACTGTATCTTTATCCTGAAATTTGCCTACATTTTCAATTATTCATAGAGAGAAAAAAGAAAAAAAAAAAAGAAATAATCCAGAAGATCGGATTAATCTTCGATCAAAGTTTCACGAATATAACACGTATATTTCGCAAACTTGCAAATTGGACAACCTAATTATTATCTAGTACAAGAGTGATTAATTGAAATTAAAATTGACTTCATGCAACGGTTACTAACTGATGTGTAACACGCAAGGGGATCGCGAATCGTAAAACGAACTTCGTTCCACGAGAAAAATTGGTGAATTTCATTTCAGACCAACACTTTCTCGAAGTTAGTGATACGTAACTCGAGATATAGGTATTGTCCATTTATAGTGATAATTTATACACGTATGGGAACTTAATATCGCGGTTATGGTCACGACTTTTCTTTTATCATTTTAGTTTTAGTCGTCGTTTCTTCAGGGAACCTGTAAATGGTTTCACTTCTTTTAATCTTAGAGATAGAATCTATAAATATAGGAAAAGTGTGTTTCTTTAGTAAAGGGAAATTGATATTTCTTTTTTCTTTTCTGATCTGCTTCACAGATCCCTCAGAGATGAATTGGGGAATCAAAGCAAATTTTTATTAAAAACAAGAACGATATTCTAAAGAAAATATGTTTTAATATAAATTCAGAGAAGACAATGGTATTCTAGGGAAAATACGATTCAAGTATCACAAATTTAGATATTTAGCAAAAAATTATATTACGTTAATCACATCTCGTATATCTGATTCATTTTTCAATTTATAATCAGTAGATACTTCTAGGTGCTTTGAAAATTCCTTTGTACAATTCTTCTCGTTTACAGATGGTGAATAGATCTTCAACGATATTCTCTGATGATGTTCTCTGACAAATTAAAGGAACTGCAGCTAAGAGAAGCTCGATATACCCACAACGTCATAAATAACGATATTAATTTCAATTTTCAAACGTTAATTTCAATTTTGAAATGATCCTTTTTAACAACATTTTATATTTTATTGTCGCTCTTACTATTTCTACTTCTTTAAACTACCAAGTTACATAATATATATCGTATTCACTAAAAACAGAAATTATACACAAGTTTTGTATCGTTCAATAACAAATCACGAATCATCTGTATATTTGCATCTCTTCTGAGAAAGGCTGCATTTCTGTGTGCTATTTATTTTCACCGTCGACAAAACAAATGACGATGGATTGTTAGCCCCTGAAAGAAATGGCTATTCGCGCAGTTTCAACGCGTAGCCACAACGACGAGGTGTCTCTTGTCACGTTTCCGCTCAGTGTAATCACATTCTAGGAGAAAGTAATTACCAAACGATTTATGACAAGAGTCCTGATTAGGGTGTGGACACTCTATGCGTCTCGTTTGGCGATGGGTTCGTTGAACCTTAAGCAGGTGGCATCTTTTCCATCCTCAGCCAGAAGAAAGTTTTTTCTCTCGACGATGATGACGCATGACCCAATCCGAAAGCGAGATCAGCCTCCGATCGCCAGTCTCGAAACTTATTAAGAGATCGTTACGAAACAATCGAAGATATCTTTAAGATAGTTAAGATGCCTAAACGAATGTTCGTGAGTAATTCGAGTTGTTAGTGGTGTGGAAAAATTGTTCAAAACACTTTTATTCGTGGTTCATAACAGAAAAGGCAATTTTATTATTCTTTACTCGACTAAAATTGTGTATTATTTGCTCATTGGTTTATTCGTTATTTTTTCGACTTGAATTTTATTTTCTGACTATTATTTCATTAATAATCATTTTTGTTTCATATTCAGAACTCATCGTTTCTCGCTACAAAATGCATCTCTCTGGTGAATTGCCTTACAGTCTCTTCGTTTTGGAGGAAAGGGATACTTATACACGTAAATCAAATTTAGGGAAAATCCACTCAAGGAAGACTTAACCCTTCTATTTTATTTGATAAATTCAAATAACGAATAGTATTAATCTGTTCATTACTGAAGAATCGACTGACGCCAGTTTCTATCGTTGGTACTGTAACTCTAGAAATTTCATTATTAATCAGAAGTCCACTATCAATGTACACAGTCTTGAGACTGAAAAGTTATCACAATTTATCTTAAATTTACAAAATCCAAAGGCTAAAACCAACGATAAGTAGCAAGTAAAAACGGTATAATAATTAGTTATAATACTTGAAATTATATTTCGTTTAAGATATTATTACTCGAGTTCTCCTTTTGATCGGACCATCTTCTTCGATCGCTTTCCATCGATCTCATCGACACAAAATCGACGACGACGACTCCATCCGAGTTATGTGCCTCATCCGATAAATTGTCCCGAACGAGGACGTTCTTTCGGCGTCGTTACAAACCTGTCATCCTCGACTTTCACTCGTCGCCCCGCGATACGACGTGTAGTATCGTACTTTGCAAGCTAATTGCACTTTACTTCATTCTGTCGCATCTCCTGGTCGCGCCGATCGGGACCCTATACATTATTCAACGCCAAGGACTCGGTTGTATAATCGTCCACGTTGGCGACATTGTCGAAACGCTGCTTTCACGCGTCCCAGGATTTCCGCGTTTCTGCTGCGTGAACCTGCTCGAAATGTGAATCGCTCGTTCATCGGCATCCGTCATCGTCCTTAAACAGTCTTCGCAGTGATTCACGTAACTGGAACGAGTCATATGTTTTCCCTGCTTCGAGCTAGAAACAGATTAACGGCACAGGAATTCTAATTCAGATTCTAATTCCACATACGTCTATTTCCCATCTTTTTAATTCTATTCTATATTTCTTTATTTACAATGTCACTTTTGTAATAAATTCAACGTTGCGTCCCAAAAATATAGCTGAACCTTTTTTCTCTCGAGTAGATACGTACGTTCTGTTTACGTACATCAATTTTGTTGGAATATCCTGCGTAAAATGTAGCAGGATATGTGTGTTTGAAAACGATTAGCTTAGACGATATCTTAACTTCAATTCACCTTAATTTTGTCTACTTTAGCGAGCAAAGGACAAGAAGAATATTGCTCTATTTCCTTCCTTGCATTTTATGCGTGCCTTTAGTAAAGTTGGTCTTAACTTTAACAGATTTGTATCTTCTTTATGGAAAAATTAGAAGACACGCGTTTCTCTTAATAATTGATAAGAAACAATTTTTTTCGCAATCCAAAAGACGCTTAGGTCTTCTCAAGAGATTGAATAGGAAATCAATATAAGACGGATACCACAATATCAATGTGTCATTCAACCTACGATAAAGCCAGCTCCAATGCAATGAAATTATATCATGTTATAATCACATAAAATTTGCCTTGCAAATATAAATCATAGCTTGTTACAAATATATAAAGTCGATCTTCGAAAAGGACACGCCTTGCACTCGGAAGCTTCCTCCGCTTTAATAACTTCCAACCTTCTTCCATCTCATTCTCATCAGATTTTACATCGTACCACACAATCCTCATACCTTGTAGCCTAAATCGTCACGTTGCTCTCACGCATACCTTTGCTCTCAGTTATTATTCTGTCTTATACGAACGATCTTACTTTTTAACCGAATTTTGTCACCTCTCTTTCCATCGTTCATCTCGTCGCTATAAAACGAACGTTCGAACGCTTGTTAAAAAACCACACTTCGCTCTATCAAATGCCTCAACCCTGATCAGACGACGACTAATTAACCGAATCTTGCCATTATACTCGAGCAAAGAGTTCTCTTTCCATCGTTCATCTCGTCGCTATAGAACGAACGTTCGAACGCTTGTCGTTAAAAAACCACACTCCGCTCTATCAGATGCCTCAACCTTCCGATTGATCAGACGACGACTAACGGAATCTTGCTATCTTCCGCGAGAGCAGTTTCGCTTTTCAAGTGATCCGACAAAAATGCGGTCACAAATGCGTCTGGTTACATCAAACGGATATCCAGGGCTTGCACGTGACAAAACTCGAGTTGCATGCGCCGTGATCGAGCTTGTACATTCGCCACAGCGAATGAAGCCGCGTAGCAAGTTCATGAGCATGCACATCCTCGACACACTGCCGAGTGAAAGTGCCGCCTTTGGCCGTCGGCCACTCTTCTCTTTCACCTTGTCTTTCTTCATCCGCCTTGGCCAAACACCAGCATGTATCACGCTATCTCTTATGGCACTTTGTCTTTCAACCGACCGCTACCATATAACTGTTCATTAAGCGATCGAACCTCCGGGGCCTGTGATTCTTGAAAGTTCACATCTTGATTCTTATTACTCGATTTCGAAGGTTTGAGGTAATTATCGCGTGGGCGATCGGCAGGAAACTTTTTTCGTAGCTTAATGCTGCCGATTCGGAAGCTGTACAGCAGTTTGGATAAAACGAAAGCTTTTTTCTTTCCTTTCTTTTTCTCGTTTGATAAAATTCTTCGTTTTAACGAGATGGAGATTTAAACAGACGATTCGATGCAATTCACACGGATGAATTTTATGCGATCGCGATAAATCGTAATCTGCATTTGCGAGACAAGTTTTATGTAATTATGATAGAATATAACGAGATCTAACTAGCGTGGATTCAGATGAATTTCGATAACGATACCACTCGGCTCGGCTTCTGAATATTACAATTAGTCTATTTTGGATATTTCGTTTGGATATAACATAAGCATCTCAAACGCGTATAAACATCTTCAAAGAGGTTGTTCGATCGTTTTTTTCGATGATTCTAATGCGAAGTATTACGATCTAAAATATTTCCCAATATCGTTTCATATTTCGTTCAACATTTGCAACAACTAAAAAGAATTACAAGAAATGACCTTATTGCAGCTTTACTAAATTCATATCCAAAGTTGTGTACACTCGTCGTGTGTTTCTGTCTAGAATTTCTTTAGAGCTAAAAGAGCACTCGGATAAATGGAGAAAAGTATCTATTAAATAATTTATCTTGGGTTTCCTGCCGGTTGAATTAACCAGCGTCGAGTGGCGACAATAACATCGAGCGAGGAAATTAGAGAACGAAACCGTAATACGTTTCGATGGAATGAAAACTGGAAACAGGTTTTCGGGGCTTGTTAGAACGCTTTTCAGCTGATGTTTCGCAATCGACGTGAAAGTTTCTCAAAAATCGTGGAAGGAAGAAAGAAAGCGCATCGTTTCGGCGATAAATCGTACGTTACCGATCTTTCTCGTTAAAACTCGATCGTCGGTAAAAACTTCCGTTTTTAAATTCAACCGTTTTATACCGCGGCCGTCAAATACGCAACGACACGCGCTTAAAGAAAGAAAGTGCGTTTCATGTCTTAGAAAGCAATCCGAGGAGTTACAGGCGCATCTAACCCTCGATTTACGTGATGCATTCCTCAATGATAATGTGCAAATGGAAATTATGAGAAATGAGACTAATATTTTGCTTTAAAAAATCGAGAGAATGAAAGATGAATACCATTTATTCATATCTTTCTTTCTTTTTTCTTTTTTCTCGCTGGATAGAAAGCATACACGTATCTACTTATGTATGTTACGCATTAACTTTATCTCTGCAAGAGTTTTTAAGACTCTGTTAACTTGCAGAAACATAAGATGAGATACGTATAGGAGGAGGTTGAGACGCTATCTTAATACCTTTTTGCAAATGAATTGGAAAATTATATTTATTATCCTACGTGCGAGAAGTTAATGAAACGGCTGGCTTCTCTGAACGCTATATCATACTTTGCGATTATCATACGTATCGTGTTTTACAGTGTCTTTCAAGAATATAAACGATAATATTAGAGACATATAGATATACGTAATTTTTTAGTCACTGTGAGTGTTGAATTATGCGATACAAATAACATTGAAAAATATTTCGATACATAGTTTTGCGAATAAAACTTGTTGCAAGAAGCACTCGAATATTTAATCTCTTCGGGAACGAATTTGATAATATAATATAAACGATAATATTGGAGACATATAGATATACGTAATTTTTTAGTTACTGTGAGTGTTGAATTATACGATACAAATAACATTGAAAAATATTTCGATACATAGTTTTGCGAATAAAACTTGTTGCAAGAAGCACTCGAATATTTAATCTCTTCGGGAACGAATTTGATAATATAATATAAACGATAATATTGGAGACATATAGATATACGTAATTTTTTAGTTACTGTGAGTTGAATTATGCGATACAAATAACATTGAAAAATATTTCGATACATAGTTTTGCGAATAAAACTTGTTGCAAGAAGCACTCGAATATTTAATCTCTTCGGGAACGAATTTGATAAGACTAATAGTACAACACAGTCGTGTTCAAATAAAGTTGAGGATACTGGCAATTATTCTAAACACCGAGAAAAATATTAAAACGATATAGACACTTTCGTAGATTCTATGAAATACACAATCATTCGATACCTCGCGCTGATTTCTACGACGACGTTATTCGCTTAAAATTCCACGATTCTTCTCTCTAAGAAACAGAAACGTACGAAGATAATATAAGTGTAAAAGAAATCCAATCTGATTTTAACAATGAGAAAAGAGAATCGTGGGACCGCATCACGCAATACGAGCTATCGCGTGGTATCTATCGAATAATTATTATCGTAATTGGAGCACGGCTCGCTCGCTTTGATTAGTATTGCGTTATAATTACTCCAATCGGTCAGCGTGTCTCTCGATTAACGTGGATTATTCTTCGAGGATCAGTCATTGAGAGCGTAAGATCAGGATTGTGACGCAACAGAAGAATGTTACTATTCGAAGAGTTATGGTGGCTGCTGTCGGATAACGTGCTCCATGCCAGGAACATCAGATTCCGGAAGTCCATTATTACGTCGTCCCGCGCTCCATTAGAATCACGACGTTTTTATAGTTAACCAGTTGCTTTTTCTTCCACGTACGTAGATCGTTTACTCGTATCATTAAGCCGGAGAAAAGTGCATGAAATTGATCTGCTATCATGATGATAAAAGTACAGGACAGGTTTCACTGTAGAAGACCTTGGTGATTTCCAGCGAAAGAATCGGAACTTGAAGGAAACTAAAGACGCACAGCGTTCCGTTGTGCGTCGTGAAACTTGCACATTTTCTTCTTTCATTTTGCATCTTGGGTTTTTACACATTAGTGAGAAATTTCGAGATATAAAGATGTGCATATTAACGCGCGTAATAGGTACAAATGTAAATGTACAAATCGGTGGTTTAATTAATTTGCATAAACGCAGTGTACTCGTAACATTTAGTAGGCAAAGCAAATATCTTAGTAGATTCTATTTCTGTAATTTTCTTTCGAAAAATATGAATTTGCATAAATATTCATAGTCCAAATATTCATCAGGAATTGTACTCTTTCCCTTTCTCTTTTTCACTACTCTTGCTTACTGTTTCTTCGATAGTTCTTCGAGATTGTCGTTGATAATCTTGATTTTTCTTAAAGAAACCAAGAGCGAATAGACGAGAAATAGATTAAAGACGCAAAAAGTTTTATAGTATTAGAGAATCGTGAATCTTATCTTTTGAACTTAACCCAAACGAAGAAACTTCTTTTGCAAAGGAACTGTGTGTAAACGAAAGGAAATTTGAAACGCGTAAGAGGCATAGAGCATTATATAACATTATACATTTTCCGAAGATTACGAATCTTATTTCTTCAACGTTGCAAATAACAGTATTTAATGATCAAATTAATCTACGAGATTATCGTCGATAATACCCATTTTTCTCGTGAGTAATTAGACATAGATGACCGTCGTTGTTTCAGGAAGAACTAACGCTGGCCTTTTTGCGTGTCATTGTTATTTTCTAATAGGCAGGGTATTCGCTCGGCGTGGAGAAATTCACATCGGATCCGTTCACATGCAGGAAAATGACGGACTGGGGAATCGTCCTCTGGAAAATCGGCTTGTAGAAAGCCGATTGTCAATGAAGACGTCGCACGCACAGACGCGCTAAAATAATTTAATTCTTCTTTCGCGAGCTCCTGTACATTACGAGGCATTAGATTGCTGCGTAAAATTTGTGTAACTCGTTTCGCTATTTCATCGGAATAAAAATTCCTGTTATGGAAAATGAGATGTTTAACAAAATAATTGCATCATCTACAACATAAGAATGTAATAATCTGTATTTTATGGAAAACATGACTCGATGCAATATAATTATATTAGCGTTAATTATATTCGTTTTAACAACAAAAATAAATTCCTATGTAAAATTTCTAACATTTTATAACACTTTTTTGTAATCGTTTAAAATCAAAGAATACCTGTACGATCTAGTTCTTCTTGTACGACAAATTATTAAGAGGAGAGTGGTACATTTCGTTACTGTAACATTCATTTTCGCAAGTAATTTCTTATCGCGTAATTAAGACATCGAACACGATCTTTAATTACCGTAACAACCAAAAATTACACCGCTACTATTCTTTATCCGTCATAACATCGTGGGAAAACATTTCCTTAGCTATAACCGCTTAATTTATGGTGCACGTACACGCCACGAATGACACGTGTCAGATGGCCAAACACCGGACAAGATTCTCAAAAGTGAAATCTACGTCAACAGTGTGGACGAGCTGCATGTTCGACTCGACTCCAGTCTTGTTCTCTGAGTGTTCGCTGAAAATATTAATGAGATGCTGGACCAAACGAGTCTAAGAGATTATTCGGCGGTTTAGAAACTTTCTAAAGATTCATGCCAGATTAGATGAAAGGGGGTGTGCGCGCTCTCGTTTGTTTTGCAACAAAGTATTTCAGAAGTACATATGTTAGATTTATAAAAACAGGTACTTGCCAGTTATGTAACAAAATCTCTCTTCTAATCTTTATTTTCTAATCCGTGTGGTCATGGTTTTTCAGATTTCTATTTTCCAAGGTCATCGTATATTATACAAGCTTTTATCGGGATATATGAGATACTCTAGGGAAAAAAATATTTCTGAAGTACTATATTTTACTATGTTTCTTTTAAATTTGTAAAATACTACGTACTATTTTGTACTATTTTTTCTTTAAATCTTACGCTATTTGTTACTATATTCATCGTCAATTATGATTAAAAAATTCAATTATGTTTTAATTAGCATCGTTCGGTTTATGTTATTCTTTTTGAATTGTTAGACGTCGAATATAATACACCTCTTTATATTCCTTTGCATCGTTGAACTTTCTTCATCCTTGACTATTTTCTCTGGTATTTATCTGCAACATAATACAACAGTAACAACTTATATTTTGCTTAAAATATGCTGTCAGTCGTAGATTAGATAATAAGATAAATATAGCTGCGTGACAAATTTCGAAGCATACGTTCTATGGTAACCATAAGCGTAAAAGAGTGAAATCGATAATGCAAATGTTGGACATGCTGGTTGCGTGTCGTTTTATGAATTCCACGCTGCTCAAACTGAATTCACAATTAGGATTCTTAAATAATCACTTTCTTTGCATACTTTCCCCCTTTGTCATATTTTTTTTTTTTTTTAATTTGATAGATCCATCAACCATGAAACATATTTCTACAATATTTTGTAGAAATTCTTAAAAAAAAAAAAAAAAAATAGGTATGGCTTTTTAATCAAATGCAAATGAAAATCATCCTTTCAAATAAAAATAATGAAATCATAATTCTAATCTAAGTAGAGAAGAATAATGCGAACGAACAGCATCTTTATTCACACGAAGGCACATTCTAAGCAAATTCATCTTCCACTCGCAGGATTAATTTCAGGACTGTAACTTAAAGATATTTCATCGTTTTCTGCATTCCAGATTATATAGATTATTTTTATCTCGTGTATACACCACTTTACAAAACTTCTTCGTTTTATACATCCTAGATTACATCCGAGATAACTAGACTATTACAAAACGACTACTAATAGTAAGTCCATAAAGTAGACAACAGCAAAGCTATATTGCAAAACATTCCTCTTTCGAACTAAAATTCTATGAAAGAGAAATTGAAGAAATTATTGGAATAAATTTTGTGTTTGTAATTAAACTTATTATTTCAATATTATTTACATTGAATATATTATACTATGCGATAGTACGGTATTTCAATTCAATAAATGTTTGTCCATTCATTATTCCAAATGAAATTCCATGAAAGAGAAAGCCTAGAGAAATTATTATCCTTCCTACACTTTTATTTTATAGTTTCCAAATTATATTCAAAATAATCAATCCATTATTCTCTATATACTATACTTTTAATACAAATACCAATATTATGCTTCTGATACAAATTTGCACCGATATTATTCTAAAATAATATTCCATGAAAAGGAAATTTCATAACGATCAGCTTGCTTGCTGTACATTTTGATTTCATACATCCTACATTACATATTCGAATTAATTACAAATAAAATTGCAAAACCGCTAATTAAATCTAAGAAGAAGAGAAGGGCAAAACCAAACTAGAAAATTCCTCTCTTGTAAAATAAAATCCGACGAAGGTGCAGTTTATAGAATTATAGAAATATTTACAAAAAAAAAAAAAAAAGGAAGACAATTCTATACAAAAATGAAAATCCTGCCCAAGCTTATGGTACTTGTGTCCTACTCCTAATATCAATAGCCATCAACGTCCATCCTGCAGAATTAATTTCCCTATTCATAGACCACAAAGGCTACCATTAACCAACCCACTTCTACGAATTCTTCATTATCCCATCTCACGATCCGAATATTTGTACACGTCGCTTTGTTACACGCTACTCGATGCATCTGCGTGCGAACTCTTCCCAAAGTGGCACTTTCATCAGAAATGTCAAGAGTCACACGAGATACCACAAGACGGTATTCTTACAGATGCAATATTCGTACAGCTGAATTTTTCTCTTTTGGGCACGCGGTTGACACTCGGCTCGTTAAACGCACGAAACGCCGACGTTGTAACGTCGTTGACGAACAGAGGCGTTTCATCCCGAGCCCCCTAGGCATTCCTTCGCCGGCCAGAAATGAAAATTGCTTTTCCTTTTCGGTCGTAGTTGCTTTAACGACCGGTGTGAAAGTTCGCCGCTGAGGTAACATCCACTCGAACACAAGGCAACTTACGACCTAACGAAGGTGTGGTTTCAAACGCATTCAAACGGATGATCTGTTTCTCAACTGTAAGACAGCCTACCTCTCTCGAAAAGCCACTTTGTATCAGAACAATAACCCGCCTTCCTTTTATATCTTTGCACCTTTTACACCGTGAGACAGCATTGCTGATTATTCTTCTCCTTTTTTTTTATTAGCAAACTGAGGTGCAATACCGGGCAAACACCTTTGTTTACGTCCACGTGTATTCTCTCGCGTTCCAATCGTTCTCCTATATATATATATTTTTTATTTATTTCATTTAAGATGCGTCGACCATTCTTGTGGTCATTAGCGATCGCAGTTGACAAAATATATAGCAAGAATATTTTAAAAAAGAAAGTGTAAAATACAGCGAAGAAAAATTGCGAATTGAGATAATAACATATATACACTCTGAACATATATCATACACAGTGCAATTGCAGTGCGATACGGTACAATTAATCTAAACTTAAATGAATATGATGCAGTGTATGTTAGAGCTATGTCGATCGCTTACAATATCGTAATTGGTGATGTGTAAATTAATATCTCTGAAAGAACAAGGAAGGTTTTCGCGATGCTTTTTACGATTTCGACATGTTTGAATCTGATTTGGGAAGTTTAATTTAATTTTGTATTAGGGAACGTTATTACCATTGAACAAGATTATGTACAGACAGGATACAGTTACAGTGTCTGCGCTTATTCGGCTCATTTTTAATTATAATTATAATGGAAATCGAAATTGTGTTACGTATTTCTTACAATGTAACATAACTGAGAAGTTGAAAAGCATTCGTACGAAGGATCTTACTTCTCTCAAGTGCGAAATAAATTAAGAATGTGGTGTCATTATCCGTAATAATCTAGCGTGGGTAAAAGGTTTGCGTTGAAATTTCATGCGTACTCTTTGCGTTTATGCAAATTATCGTCTCTGTTATGCCGAAAGAAACTACAACAGTAAGAATTACTTGGTGTTTAATTTTTTCTCTTTTTTTTACACAGCTATTCAGTTAGAGAAATAGAATAATTCACGATCGTAAATTTCAATAACAAGTAACAAGCGTCCTGCTCAGATAAAGATCCGCGATAATAACAGGAATCAACTATAATCGAAGCGAAAATTTCAATTACATTTTACCTTGTTCCATATCTTCTTTTTCTTCTAATAGAAATTGCTAGTGGATTTTATACTTTTCAACCTACTTTCTAGCATTAGAAAATACGGTCGTTGTTCGAAAATAGGCTCATTGAATAATTGCGTGATATTTGCTTCAGATCGAATTAAGAATTATTATAGCGTGAAACGGTTGCGAATAAGTATAGGCGAATCGAAATATGAATGATCGTGTATCGTAGAAACATGTAGCAAGAAAGTGGCACACATTATAGCCGTTGTAATGGGAAACAACGATGAAGGCGAATATTCAATATTTTCTAGTGTGTGAACATTGTTCGTTCAACCATGAACTGTATTTGCTTTTAATTACTGAATTATTCCAGAAATATTCTCTTTGCATATGTAACTCTAGAACATTAAAGAATGTTAAAAGATAGCAAACAACCTGAATGAAAAGATCTAACAAATAAAAGATAGAAAATCTAAAAAGACTTATCGAATCGTAAATTATATCTCTCTTTGTTAATTAATAAATTATTCCATAATTAGTGCCTTATTTTATTAACGGTATTATACTTTATTGAGTATAAAGTATAATATATATAATATAATATATATAAATAATAAATTAATAAAGTATAATATATATATAAAGTATTTTTATTATTTATTAACGATTAACTTATTGTTTATTGATCTTCAGAGGCATACGTCAATTAACGAGTTAAAAGATGACTCAAAAACTTGTTCATATCTCATTGTTCTATTTTAAACACGTAATATACACGACAAATTTTCACACACTTATACAGGAATTCCTTCCATAATTATGTAAAAACGGAATTACGTCTCGTATTCTTCATGGGACGAAAGTCCTGTCGAAGTTCGACATTTCTAAAAAGAGAAAATCATTGTGAAACGTCCAGATGTTCCAACAGAATTTATTCATACATGTCGTACGAATTTATAAAGTAGTGCTCTTCGATCAATTAGTAAAAGACGAAAACGGCCGTAATAAATTTCCGCTTACCTCATCACGTATGCGTAGGAACTTTCGGATTCTCTCTATTTATCGATGTGACATATGTCCATTAGTTAAGATTACTTAGCTGAAATATCTTTTTTCTTCTTATTTGTAAGTTCTGTATCTTTAATTAATAAATTGTATTAATAAATTGTGGCATTCAATGTCACTTTAATATGAGTCATAGAAGATTTTAAAATAAATATGAGATATACCTTTGAGAAGTGTCCTGAATATTTTAGGAGATTTTTCAATAAGCTTTTAATAATTCTTGAATTTTTTTTTTTTTCTAAATTAATTTGCCTTTTGGCACATGGGATGTCTAATTTCATATAGAGCACCTGTACTGTGTTGTATAATGCAAAGAATATTTCTTATGTAATTTAAATTATCTTCTTATGGGAATTTGAAAGTTTAAGAATTAAGAAGATGACCTGTTTACCAATTACGTTATTCATATAACTGTAAAAAGTTTTATTTCAATAATGGACGTAAAAGATAATTATTAAATTTCAAGAATACATTTTCTTTAATTTAGAATCTAATTAATGGACAATATTCTTATGTAACGTTGCAGGTAACGCTAGTGTTTTTATTGGCGACAGTGTCGATCACCCTGACGAACTCTCAAGAGACAGGGATTCCTGACAAGAGTTTGGATGTGACCCAAGCACCAATAAAACTGGACAAAAACCTTCGCCGAGCTCTCTTGAAAGCCCTGACCGACTTAGAGGCCGAATCCGCTGAGCAACGTAAAGAGGAATCGGAAAGCATCGCTCAAAGAGACACGAGCGCTTTTGAGATTGTTGCAAAGAAGAATCTGAACGATGATCTCGGCGTGCAGAAAACTACGTTCTCGTTCAAGAGTTTCCCAAGCGACGACGATATACCGAGCGAAGATAAACTGCAGAATTCCAGTTTCATCGACGCCGTTCATTACGTAACTTTGAAGACACCAATGATGAATATCGAGAAAGCCACGCAAGAAGACGCTAGGAGCTTTCATGTGCAGAATGTGATACTACCGGTGAAAAATCCAGCGACCTTCGGAATCAAAACCGAACCCAAGGTGCAACAGAAAGAGAAAACGACACAAGCCACGTTTTCAGTGAATAAAGTGGAGAGTTTAACTTTGAAACCAGCAACTGAGATCTCTGAGAGTTTAGCAAGAAGTGCTTCCAATGGAATTGCCACTGCCAATGCCTTGGTTGCTCCAAAACCAACTGAAATCACTCCTACGGTGTCAACAAGAAATAACGTAACAGTGATTGAGTCTAACGACTCTAAAGACAAAACAGAGGAAGTTAAGATTTTCCAGGCACCCTTGGTAGCAGCGTTTACCGTGCAACAGGATGAACAAGGTGTACCCAAAAGCGTGGTTCCAATATTTAGATCTCCCAACGATGGACAAGCTCTGACTCTCCAAGAGCAGTTGGAATTTAAACAGCAGCTTCTGGAGAAGCAATTGGCGGAACTTCAGCAGCAACAGATCCAGCAGACACAGTTTTTGGTGAGGCAACAGCAATTGTATGAGCAACAACTGAGACAGAAGCAACAGCACCAGTTTTATCTGCAGGAACAAGCTAGAATTAAGCAACTAGAGGAACAGGCTAGGATTAAACAATTAGAAGAACAGACTAGAATCAAACAGTTGGAGGAGCAAACTAAACTGAAACGATTGGAAGAACAGGCTAGATTCAAACAGTTAGAGGAGCAACGTTTTAAGTTTGAGGAGCAGAGACTGAATAGATTCCAGCCTCAGCGTCCTATACCTCAAAAGCAGTCCTTCTTTGAACAGAGCAATAACATCTTAACGTTCCAGCCTCCTGTTGAATCGAACGTTCACCTGCAGCCTAGTTTAGCTCTGGAAGTACCAAACGTTGGAGCGTCTCCAGCTTTCCAGTCAACTTTCCAACCAGACCAACGTCTGCAACCATTCAGACAACAGCCACAAACACATCATCAGCTTCAACAACAGCAACTGCCTCAGTTACCTCAACCACAGCAATTGCAACAATTGCAACAACTTCCGCAACCTCAACAATTGCAGCCACCCCAGCATCACCAGAGACTGCAACAGAGCTTCGGCTCTTTCTCGAACGATTTCCAGCCTTCGTTAGCACCTGCGTCGAGGTTTAATAGACAGGAAGCCTTTAATTCTATTGGAAATTTCGGATTCAACGTGGATAATAAGGCAAATACCGCAAATCTTCGCTTTAATCCTCCACACAGGACTCCAGGGAACTTCTTTTCTTTCACGCAGTTCAAGTCTCAAGCACACCCTCCCACGCCGGCCAGGCAGATTCAACAGCTTCTTTATCAGTCTGGAATCGCCGGAGATCCGAACAACGCACAAGGGATTGGAAGTCCTGAAGATTTGAACATCGTTTCCAAAGTTCTGGCACTGAACGTGGGCGCCGTGCCGAGTAAGAATTAGTTCACGACCGTCGTTGGAGAAGACATCCGCGCGAAGAAAGAAGAAGAAGGAGGCTAAAGTTAGACGAGTCATGTAAATCGCTGCAGGACGATATTAGCAAGGTGAAATCGAGCTCCCACTTTTTCCCTTCCTTATCCCCTTTAGCCGTCTTCCTCATCTCTAATCTAACATATGTATCGTGTACGAATTTTTCTCTACATAGTGATGACGAAAATGACGTGTTAATCCGTATTCATATTTATCTTCAGATAGATAGAAGTTGGAGATGTTTTACTAGTTGAGTTTCCGGTCGTCATTAGATATTTGGTTTCTTCCTAGTTCTTCTTGATATTGGTACATGCATATTAAAGATTAGATACTGATCATAATAGAACTTCATTTAACTGAACTCATTGGAGGATAAATAGCTCATATAACTGGAATTCATATATTTGATAAGAGTTTACTTATTCAGCAGTGCGTTATTTGTGACTTTTCGTTCGTTTTCTCGTATATCTTTTTATTATCATATTATATTTCATTATCGAAAGGAGAGAATTTATAAAACTAATATATTTTATATCTTACCTGAATCACGTGCTACGTTATGAAAGGATTAATCAAACTTCTCGCGTCTTAATATCGAGTCACACTCGTAGGATCAAAGATACAGACTATACTCGTACCAAAATCCACTTTTAACTCTGAATTTAATTTCAAACGAAGAATTCCTGGATACAAATTGCATGCGATATTTTGCACACAAAAAATATGAATATTTTGAGATAAATAGCTAATACTCATGGAAAAAATCATATACCGCAAGGGGGTTAATAATTCAATTACCGATACTAGTTCGATCAACAGTAAAAATTCGGAATAACGTCGGTTATTCGCGAAGATATTTTCTGTCCGAAGGTTTCGTTGGATGGAATGCATCAGGTGTACTGTAATCAACGAGCATGAGCGCGATCTCGAGCAATTCCGAGTGAAATCGAATCGAAACCGTTCGCATAACAAGCGTGCAACAACTCACTGATCCCAAGGTGCGTGGGATCGAAACAATTCTCGAAGAAAAACGCGACTTTCCAACGGTGTCATCGCAATAAGGAAGTCCTTAACAGATCTTGATGATATTAATTAAAATCGAGCAGATTTTTAGCTTAAGGATCCATCGTTTGCACCACACGCATAAATTATGGGAATTACATAACCTTAAATCCGCGTTACAACACGCAGATTCTGTACATAATCGCACGATCCCTTATTCCCTAACCTCAATTTCGCTTTCTTTCTCCTCTTTTCCTCCTCTTTTTCTCTCTTCATCTTTCTCTCTTTATCTTCCTTTCCTCTTCTCCACTATTATACTACCAAGTTTCGTCACGGTTGTCCGTGAAATGTGCTCAATCGTAAAGAACCGAGCACCGTGAAATTCCTTTACGGTCTGCGTGCAGGCTCGAAACTGAGTTTTTCGTTGATGGGATACTGATCGGCGTAAAGATAGCGTGGAGGGATTTAGACGGTGTTCGAGGGGCTTTACTGGTAATAATTATTGTTAATGTAAGACGTGCAAGGAATAAGAGGATGGCGAGTAACTTGCAGAGTATCATGGAAGGTATTTGTTGGTCAAACGTGGTGTCGGTGGTGGAAAATAAATGATTAAGTCAAATATAATAGAGCTCGCCCCTTATATGTTTTTGTTATAAAGAATATTAGGTTATAACGAATACTATTTTTTAATTAAATTTTTATTCACTATAGAATCAGAGATTTCATTGATACTGTTTGATGCAATTAGAAAAAATCTCATATCCTTCCATTTGAAACTGATAAAATTTTCACTAAAGTTTCATACTAAAATTTCAAAAACCTTGGCACAGTTTTCAAATCGCTAAATCCACAGATTGCTAATGCCACAGATGTGAATATTAATTAGTCATTTGTTTTCCACCGCCGAGCACGATTTTTCATCAAAAGGAACAATAGCAAATACAGAAGAGACCTATAACCACTCTGCACAACAGCCAAAGCCAAAATTCTTGTGCAGTCAAGTCTTTTTGGAACATCGCGTTAAAATCGTCTCTATTTCACAGCAGTCAATATAAGATGTTTCTGCTACGACGAATAACCATAATATACACGATAAGACAGCAGTTTAGATAAGATGTTTCTGCAACGATGAACAATCATACTATATACGATAACACGCAGTATAACTACTGTCCCGGCCGAGGCCATTATTTATCTAGATGTACTTACTAGTTATATGTAGTCTGTTTCAATAGTAATAAGATTGCTTGCCTTGTAAGACAGGTTTATAGTCCTCATTAGATCTAAGTAAATTAATATGAAGCACGTTAAAGTGTTTTGATTATATAAAAGTATATATCATTTATTTGATGAAAGAATTTTTTTATAGATTTTTATGAAATTTTTTAATGGAAAAATATGTGACTGGGTGTGTTTGAAGTTTTATATATTTTTTGAATTAGTTACAATTACGGTCTAAACTCTAAACACAAACAAAACGAAAGTCTAATGCTACGTTAGTCGTATATGGTCAGAAATTGTGAATAATCAACTGTGCAAAGTTATAATAATATATACAGTAAAATAGAAAGAACCTCTACGAATCTACTAAAGACAAAAAATAAGAAATTACGAAGTTACTCTTGCAACAGACTACGCATACAGTGTGTCCGATTTAAGTGTATACGCGTTAATATTTCCCTAACTATAAAAGTAGAAAAAATTTTTCGTACAAAATTTCATTCGATGGAAAAGTAGAAATAGAACTTTTAATCATTAATATATCCTGTTCTTGCTAATTCACTAAAGATTTCAAGGCGCGTTTAACAACTTATATTAAACTGCTTCTTTGAACAAAAATTTATCAAATGTCCCTCTAAGTATTAATACCTAGTTTGAGTAATATTATTTACTCATACTTTAGAAACAATAGAGTGATAATATCCTAAAACACGTTTGCTTGAAAAATAACAGCTATGTATTTAGTTAATTAGTATTTCTATCCGACTTACAAATAATTCCATACCATTCAACTATTCTTATAAAATGTAACATATATATCAATGACAGATATTAAATTCCAGTTAATATCTGTCCTTCCTGAACCGTTCAACAAGTTAAGTTAAAGAAATAGTAGCGTGTATACAATGAAAACGGACATTCTGTAAAGCATCTAAACCGCCGGACGTCGGCACTGCGAGAATTCAACTCTCCTGAGATCAAGGGTCTCGTAAAATCGTGCATCCAGCCATGTTTCAGAATTGAAAATACCTGGCCGACTGTAAATAAACTTTCGCCACGAAAGACGCCTCACAATGCCACCAGAGAAGAGTCCCAGGGCAAGTGTGTGTACGTGCATGTCCTCAATTTCACAAACGTTTGGCATAGATTCGTGATTTTCTCTCTGGTGTACGGATCGATGGATCTCGTGTGACCTGAGAGCCGACATTCGATATAAATCGATATTCAGGAAACGATAAGTTAGGCTTACTTGTTATATTAATGCTAGAATTACCAAACCAGTCAAAATAATTACTAAAAATAAATGATTAAATGAATAAAAAGAAATGTGGAAATGGGTTATAATACACTATAAGATAATAATAAAACAATTGGTAATTCTTTTATGAAAATATTTGGATAAATACCACAATAATATTTGATGAGATATCTTTTCAGTTGTAGTAAATATATCATAGTTGAGTACATATTAGAGGTTGGTAATTCCAGTACGAGACTAATTGTACTTTATGTCAAAGAATTATCAAACTTGAGTCTTCCGGGCGTAATAATTTTGCTCCGGTAATATTATTTGATCCCTGAAACCATCAATTTTGATAATTGTCTGATATTAAACCGTGAAAATTTAAACTAAAAGACAGTGGCGATTATTTGCGAATAATATTATAAATATGAAGATCTATATTTATAAAAGAAAATAACCTCTTTTTTAAGTTTGTATTTCTGTTGAAAATTTTGGGAATTGTTTGTAAGGAGGACGACGAAACGAAGCATGTGTGGGAAGCACTTTATGCGAGACGAGTGAAGAGGAATTTATACAGTAAAAACAAAAGAATGTATAGGTTGTTTTTCAACGTGTGTTAAGACTTGAACTTATGTTAAAAATTAATATATAACATTAGAATAGATAATGTTAGACGTAATCGACAAGTTTTGCTTGTAATTTATCTGACGCCAAACTATTACGGTCCTTTGTAAAAATGTTAATAAACTAATTCGTTTAAAAAAGTAATATGTCACTCATTTCATTCGTACGTAACATTAAAATAACTTCTCTTTTAAGAAGTAATTTTTTTTATGATAATGAATTTCATAATCTTTAGGTTACTTTCATTGATTTTATAAATTTAATCTTCTATAGATCTTTGATAATGAAAAATTGATAATAAAAGATATAATGTGAACAATGTCGAATAAAAGAATGGTATTCTGGTTTTACTAACGTTATTAGGATCTAATATTAAAATGAAATTATTATAACAGAGAATTCAAGAACTTACTTAACTGGTTATTACAAATTAGAAGATCATATTGTGAATATCGAATTTCATTCATGCAATATGTATTATTTGTTCATTTGAGACGGATTAGACAATGTGTAATTAGAAAATAATATTCAATTTTACACCCTTTATTGTAACACAAATAGATACTAACGCCATCTACGATGGTTGTGATAAAACGTGACAAAACAAATATGGCGGAAGACAAAATTGGTTCATTGGAAGAGGAAGCTTTGAAACGAAAAGAGCGCTTGCAGGCTTTGAAAAAGAAAACCGAGGATAACAAAGAAAACCAAAATGATAGTGTTAGTACGTTACCAAAGTGAGTTTCGCTGTTCTTCTTTTGAGTAATTGTAGTTTTTAAATCTAACTTTATTTAACCTCAACTAATCTCTAAAGATCGATACTTACTTTTGTATTTGTTTACTTTATCGCCATAGACCGAAATTTCGGAGTTATAAACCACAGGATGACAGTCTCAAGGACAAAGTATTAGAAGATGCACAGCCAGGTAATGTTGAAGAGGAAGTGCAAGATCAATTAAGCGCTGCAGTTACAAAAGTTGTCATTGAGGAGCTTGTAAGTAATTGTTTACAATAGATCAAAGTATTTGTTGTTATTTGATATTTATTTAATTACAATCTTTTAGGATATTAGCAATCTTGCTCCTAGGAAACCAGATTGGGATTTGAAGCGGGATGTTGCAAAGAAATTAGAAAAACTGGAAAGGAGGACTCAGAAAGCAATAGCTGAGCTTATAAGAGATCGTCTTAAGCAGGAGCAGCATGATTGGGCTGCTGTGGTAAATGTGGCAACCAACGATCAGACAAAGAACCTTCCTTAAGAAGTTTTAAATCGTTTTATAACATTTTAATAATTTTGTGCATATAAGTATAACACAATAATAAAATATATTAGTAATAATTTTATTTATTATCATCTAGATTACCATAAATTTCAAGACAATATATTTCATAGACATATTCATGAAGAGAACTTATTATCTATAAGATTAAAGTAATTGTATATTATCGTAAGTTTAAGGTATGTTATCATGGCAGCGGTAGGAACTGTTGAATAAATACATACTAGAATTTTTGGTAGGCTTTAAAACTTATAAAATACTTCTATATCTTTATTCATCAAATAAAATGCAATCAAGTTCAATTATCATTTGTTTTCTATTTCTATTGCTTTGACTGTCACATTGTGAAGAAAGATCATATGTATCTACTGTTTAAAATCAGTCAATGTAAAATTTCTTTAAGTATTTATGTACATTGTTTAATATATCCCTAGAATTAAATGGTAATATACGCGTAATTGCGCGAGCATAAAAATAAAAAATACTTATTTCCATTCTTATTTAGATTAGAAATAAATATCATAGATAACAAAACCGTTGAATACAGATGCCCTGAAGAAGATAAATAATACCTTTTCATAAGAAAATGTATTATATCAATACCTATTTAGAATTCTTATCGATTATTTTAAATTGCAGAATAGTCAATGTGATTGACTAGAGTTTCCAGTACATTCAGCCGATTATGGTAAGGCAAGAGTGGCTGCAAGTGTCACTGCAAATGCTGTAACAGAAATAAATAATTATTTAATATCTAAAATTATGTTACCTTTCGAGATTAATATATATTTTACTTTCGCATACGCTAAATTACTACTTTGATTTTATAAAAATTAACTTCCCAGTTATACAATTATACAATTAAAGAAATTTATGACCCTAAATACAAAAGGATACATACGTGACACAGCCCACATGCTTGCTCCAGAATGTTCATTATTTTTCTTATTATCTACAGGAGCCTCCTCAAGTGTATTAGCATTCAGTTTCTTAGGTGCAGGAGAACTCATTTCTGGTTTCTTGAAAAGAACAGGAGCTACGGTACTTTGTGCATCTCGGACATTACGATAAACCGTTCTACCGTCTAAGGGTTGTACTGGGCGGAAATTATGCGTTACTTCTTTGTTATCAAAATCTTTAATAGAGCGGAATACAGCCAGCTGTAAAAAAAAAATCAAGCAAATATAGACAATCAATTATGACTATCAGTCGAGTTAAGAGGAAACACGTTTCAGGATTATTTACGTAAAACATTTCCAGAATGTTTGAGGAGATCTAAAAATAAATTGCAACGCTGCCATTCAAAATAATTCTTCATCCTCTCTCTTACCATTTTATACTAATTATTTTTTAAATAATACTTCTCCACCTTATCTCCTTAAATTTCACATCTACGACTGAAAATTCATTCATCCTCTAACGTGTTTGTCAATTTCTTAACTAAGAATAGCAGCTTATTTAACCATCGAAAGAAATTACTTTCTCCGGTAAAAGGTTTCTAATAATCAAGTTTGGACAGCCGTGAAAGAAAGCGTTTGTAGAAGATATTTGTACAATATTCTTCCATATTCACTGTTAGACGACGTTAAAACCTAGACAAATACTCTAAAGGCACCCTTGTACTAACGAAATTTACATCGAACTCGATTGCTTTTGAAATACCTGCTCGTGGGAAATATGTTGAGGTCTCGCAAAGTCGATCCACTGAACGATTTCCAGACAAGGAGGTGTGGTCAGTGATCCTTTGTATGTGAAATAATCTTGCGCTGATGCAAGATCAGGAACGATCAATTTGCTTATAATATCGTTATCCCTTAATACCTCATTGCTACCAGCCTTTTTGATTTCCGATATTTGCGGCACGATTAGGTCGAACAGCGGATTCGCCTCATTAGTGGCCTGTAACAAACATTTCTCTCGTTAAAATTTTTCCAACAATTTTTCCAATTATCCAGAATTTTCCAAACTCGCTACGATATTCTCTTCGTCGATTAAAGTCATCCTTTTTATCTTCCAACTAACATCAAACATGTTCGATCGAACTTGTCGAGATGCGAGCGTAGACAAAAATAGGTTTCGCATAAAATGATTCTGTTCTAAAAGAAACAAACTGGTGAATGTATGTTTTTCACGTTTGTCTCAATAAAATTACCAGACTGAAATACGATTACAATAGCCTTCTCGTCCATTAAAGTTTCTCATCTAGAAACGCGTTTCGATCGAATTTGTTGAAGTGTAAACACAGACAAGAATAGAATTTCTATAAAGTATTTCTATTTTTGAAAAAACAAACTTATGAACGCGTTATCCTCCACTCCAACGTTCTGTCCAAGTTTTCCCAATCAATTTAAACCATTTAAAGAGATGCAGAATATACGTGAAATAACGTTAGGTATTACGTACATGCGCCCAGTTAGAATCGGTTTGCGCGATTTACATAACTGATTTTAGGTACAGAGTACGCGAATTCGTGTATACAAACTCTTAGGAAAACAGAAATATTCATAGCGGAGGCATGAAAGCGAGACGAAGTCTCTTCTTTCTACGTCTTCGACTGGAATTACTCGAAATTGATACTAATCGATTTGATTAGTAACAGATACTGCACCGCGAACTGTGAATTTTTATGCAAATTGGTACTTCTTATAATTCTAATTGAAGAAACGGAGCGTGGGGGAGAGATCTATATCGTTCGTTAAGTATACTTTTCTATATTTCTATATTTATATTCTGTGCATTTTTGCGAACTTTAAATTTCCCATAAACGTACAGAAATCCATAGTCTATTTATTTACACTGTTAGATCGACTTTTTATCGTATATTAAAATATTTCGCGATTTTATGTTCGTTAGAAAAAAAATTTTCTCGAGAAATATTTTTCGGAAAGAAACATTTTCTCAGAAAATTTGCAACATTTTTGACAGTCGATAAAACTTGTCGAATATTTACTGAAATTTCGAAGAGAATTAATCGCTGAGTTGTCATTTTTTTCGTGATAATTTCCGATAAAGTGGCATATACCAACTTGCTCGGCGTAGCAATAAATAATTGTCAATATTTGATACTTATATACCTCATACCAGTATCCAAGTACACTGAGACCATCGTCTTGTTTTAGCGCTTCGTCGTAGGTGCCATATGCCTTCTTCCAGAAAACTGCGTGCATTTCCATGGAGTACGAGTTATTGTTTATCAGATCCTCGGCTCCTAGACTGTCATTGTTTCCCCAGTGGAAGTGCAATTGTTCGAACACGTAGGTGCTGTTGAGGGATGCTCCAGATATCTCGAGAGGTTTAGAATCGCTATTGTGGATCATCACTAAAACCGTGAAAAATATACAGATGTCAATTTATCGTGTTTGCAAAATTTATCTAACGAAGCGGTCTTATTTCTTGGAGGTCATTTTTTCTAATGCGTATGATTCCTCGAAGCTTTATCTTAATCGAGACAAGACAATGACTGCAACGTGCTATAATCGACGTTAATTTGCAGCTGTTCAAGGATAAGAGTCACGTTCAAAGAACGCACAGAACTATCGAAATGATCCTACACGGGTTAATTCAATTTCTAAGTTTTCTACCTTCTTGGAAAGATAGGCGAACTAATCAACTAATCTCTTAAACAATACTATGTACATACAATTGCTGAACGAAAGCTTAGCGTTGATTATTACTGGGTTTTGCATAGCTACACGCGATGCTCGTTACTTTTAATTTGCCGAATGATTCAACATTATCAAAGAACGCGTGAATGCTGTTGGGAATTAAAATGATGAGATTTATAATTAAACAACGCGCAAGACAAACGAATCTATATTCTAATTAGATAATGCAATGTATTTCAGTATGCAGTCGGATAGGAATATTCGCTCGTGTTTGTAACAAAGGAAATAAAACTGACGTAACTTAATATAAAAATACACGAATGACAAGGAAATTCGTATTCTAATTAAACGATGCAACATCCTTTAGTATGCAAAGGAATAAGGATAGGTACGTATAAGGAATTATTAATTTTTAAATTATCATCGTGTCCACTAACTATCGACTATAGGACTATCGCAACGTTACAAAACGTATATTCATTTGAATCGTCGGATATCCGATGTCCCATGTTTCTTCGCGTAATTCGATTGCCTCTTATGTTCTTAATAAATCATCACAGAAAGTTCTCTGTCTCTGTAATTTGTCCTGCTGTACTTTCCTTTGTAATAGCAGCAATACGCTTTCCGATCGTTTATTTCGATTTTCTAATTTTCTTCTTTAACCAACTATTTTCCTTTCACAAATTTGTGCGAAATACTCTTTCATAGAGCTGCTTACATGATAAGTCCCTTGCAGTGATACGATATTTTGAAAAGACTTTGATAGTATCAGCGAAAACGATATTTGTCAGAATTGTTTAATAATCGTTTAATCTATCTGCGAGAGATAATGTACTTTAAAAGTAAAATGTCTTTTTCGTGTTTGTTTACGCTTTAACGAAATAGACGATGACTATCATCGTTCATTTACACGTCGATATCTCGACCTTGTTATTCCATACCTGTATGGCCATTGTTCATTATGACAGCTTTATGGGGTTGCTGGAGATCGGAAAATTCCAGATTCGGGTAAGACGCAAGCTCAACGTTGTTCTCTTCTATGTCAATCGGAGATTGAAATTTCCCAATACACGTCTCATCTTCGTCGTTGGTCCATAACGAAGAAGCTGGAAAAGATACTTTTTAGAATACACTTTTAGCAAAACCAAGGCGATCAAAGATTCACTTTTCTACGAACTTTATCGATCCCATTATGTGGCAAAAGATTAAACTAATTTCCAAATTAACTGATTCTATATACAGTAGCGGACAAAAGTTTAAGACGATGATTTGTAAACCGGATTACAAACATCTTATACGCATATTGTTCTTCTATTCGGTTTGTCTCTTTGGAATAACGTAGCTGTATGTTTGACCTTCGTAACCTCAGACAGTCAGTTGTTAAATACAAACAATGTAGGAGTTACAACAGTTAGTTACCGCCTAGCACTTGGAAACAGTGGACATTAGTTTAAGACGATCTGTGTAAAACGTGAGTACGAGTACAGTTTTTGAACATTTTGATTCTGGAATGTCAAAATCATTGTTTAGTGTACCTTTTATTGCTTAAAATTCATTTAGGTAGGAACAGACTATGGGTAAATCAAAGAATTTACTTGAAAACGAAAGGGAACAAATCGTAAGGCTGCGAAAGCAAAGTAAAACCTTCACCGAAATAGCAAATATAGTGAACAAGTCAGAAACGGCTTGTAAGCAAGCTTGGTATAAATTTTTGAAAGCAGGCATGTATTGCGATCAACCGAAAAACGGAAGACCACGGAAAACAACACCGAAAATGGATCGCCGGATTCATCGATTGAGCGAAAAGGATTGTTTTCGTAGTGCAAATAATATTGCTGCGGAGATAAACTATGAAAACGATACACAAATTAGTGCTAGAACTGTTAGGAGAAGATTAGAAGACTTTAACTTAAGAGGACGAAAACCCCAAAAGAAACCACTGCTGAGTTCTAGGAATCGAAAAAGACGACTTGCATTTGCTAAAGCTCATAAGCATTGGACAAGTGAAGATTGGCAAAAGGTATTGTTTTCTGACGAATCGAAATTCAATCGCGTCTGTTCTGACGGGATACGGTACGTTAGACGTCGAATTGGCGAAAGTTTGAAAACACAGTGCGTTTTAAAAACTCTTAAACATGGTGGTGGCAACGTTATGGTGTGGGCGTGTTTTTCTCGAAGCGGCCCTGGTCCGATATGTCGTATCAATGGAATTATGGACCGTTTTCAATACAAGGACATACTCAAGAACACAATGTTACCTTTTGCACGCAACAATATGAGTGATGATTTTATTTTTCAAAATGATAATGATCCGAAGCACACGGCTCGGGTTGTGAAACAGTTTTTTCAAGAAGAAAATATCACCGTGCTGCCGTGGCCGTCCCAATCACCAGATATTAATCCAATCGAGAACTTGTGGAGCATCATAAAAAAGACAGTACAAGGTTATAAACCGAAAAATTTGAATGAACTTTACTCTACAATTGAAACAGCTTGGAGTAATATTACGGTAGATCAATGTAAAAAATTAATAGATTCAATGCCAAGAAGATGTACCGAAGTGATAAGAAATAACGGATATTGGACAAAATATTGAATTTAAACAAAAATTGTGCATATTTTTTTACCAAAACTTAATATTTTTTGTGTAGTCTTAAACTTTTGACCGACAAAATATTATACAGATTTCGTTCCTTTTTTTGTAACTTCGCTACTGAGCAAAATATCAAAATGAAATTTTTTTTGTAAGTGTATAAACAAATGCCTAATTAGTTAATACCAAATGTAGAACACTGTATTTATATTTTTTATGGAAAGTAAATCAATTATTTATTTTTTCCATTTCGTCTTAATCTTTTGTCCGCTACTGTATCTTCACGTTTCGTAATTTCACGATCTCGGACGTAAATTTGTTCACCGTTCTAGGTTTCCAAAAAATTGCAAACAAATTTTTAAGTACTTATCGATGTCTCTGCTGTATCGTCTAATTGTTCGTTAGATCAAATGCTGGATAGAAGAAAAAGAAAAATTGTTTTCGAAGAAAGTTAGGAGTAAAACATCGCTTGCAATGGCAAAATCTATGGACGAGCAAACTGACGAGAAAATAAAGTAAATGTTACACAGTTTGTTTCATAAAAACATAATAATTATACATTATATAAACGTTTCCATATCTGAGTCATAAATACGAGCAAGATCGTGATGAGATTACAATGTTGAACGAGTAATAGCGTTTAAAACGATGACATTTATGAGGCTTTCTAAGGAAGAAAGTTGATTGGTCACGTTGAAGTTGTAAACAACTTACTTACAGTTCCCCATAGCTTCAACGTAAATCAATTTTATGTATCTATGAATCGCTTCTTTCTACGCGAAGATTCGCAGTTAAACTCACCTTTAGCGGCACTGTAGCTGACACTATTGGCGGCGATCAGATCTGAAATGCAAGCAACAATTTGTAAAACCGGTCGATTTACATGTTACTAGTCGTTGCACACGCATAGATAAGCAGGTTTGATCAGATTTCATTTTTAATTAGACAGTCATTAATCGACAATCGTGAGAGCCTCGTTATCTTCGCGCATGAATCGTCCTGTGGATAGACGTAGATAAAAGCAATTCTATAGAACGATGAATTTTATTTGTTAACAGGAATATCGGTTAACTGAGCAGATTAAATCCAGCGAAATTTGCATTATTCTTGAAACAAAGAATAATCGTTTCTCGTCCTCTTTGTTTCATAATTTCATAGTATTTGATACTTGTGTTTTCATACCTAGCACATGCAAATACTTAAATTTAACTTAAGAAATAACAAATATACTACGGATGTTTAGACTGACATTTCTTCGAAAACCGAAAGCCCAACAGACGGTTCTTTCGCTTATTGCATACTACAACCAGCGTGCTCTTACATCTTCGATGTTTCACATACTTTTCTATATCACGTGCGATTTTCTCGTTATCTCTGTATCTAAGAAATTTTTAACAAACACGTAAAATTCCACAGTCTGATAGTAAACGTGTAAATACTGTTCGCTTTCTCTATTCGATTATATCAAACTGAATATATTAAAAAAAAACAAAATCACCGGTATATTCTGCTAAAATAACGCGTAGACCTAATTCATAAAGTAATACACGTGAAATAGTTGTCCGCAGAGATTAAAATTGATCCATTTCTCGTCTCTCGAGTATTAAACAAATCGCAGGAAAATGCGTGAATAAAACAAACTGTACTTTGATGTAACTCGGTGAACTCGGTAAACAGAAGGATAAAAGGATCTGGGTTAGGCAGATATCTGTAGCGGTTTCACACTTCCGTGGGAACTTCGCGAGACTCCAGTGAAAGTCGATTTACGAAAGATCTACAAGCGAGCGTGCTGCTTTTGCACTCGGCTCGTCACAGATGAATTGTTCCAGCCGAGTCGATTAAAATATAGAAGCCAGCTACTCTCCTGTATGGTAAGTCGTCCGACAACGAATATCGATTCGTCTCTATGAATTCGATTGCACCGATTATACCGTTACGTGCCGCGACATCAAATACTTGGGATGATACATGTCCGGCTGACATGCCGTTGAATAATAAAATGTAAACTTGTTTAACGCATGCAACAAGGACAGTACGTTTTTAGCCGCGAAGAACCTGTTATATGTCGTATACGGCGATTTCATGTTTCTTCCGCTTTTTTTCTTCGTTAAAATATTCCGCTAATGATCGGCAGATACTGGCGAATCCACGAGCAAATACGTGCTTTCTACTACATGTGGCATAAATTGAAATTATCAGTAAGTAAGATTTGAAATAAAAGGAACGAGGAAAGTGCAATAACACGGTTTTCTACTAATCTCTTTCACAGTTAGAAGAACATATTTATACAAATTACAATTTAGTTTCCAGATTACTACTTTCTTAGAGGGAAACAAGAAACTAATAAAACGAACGGTTCATTATGTAGATACTCTCTCTTCTCTCTCTTTTTCTATCTTTCTTGTGTAATACGTATAAAACGTGTATCAACGCTACAATTTATTGTACGCATCTTATGCATACACACACACGTATCGATATTAGATTATACCGTAAATTTGTAGTGCTTTTATGTCTGTTATATATGAAGCGAGAAAATTCTCTTCTCTCTCTTGTCCTATCTTTCTTGTGTAATACGTATAAAACATGTATCAACGCTACAATTTATTGTACGCATCTTATGCATACACACACACGTATCGATATTAGATTGTAACGTAAATTCGTAGTGCTTTTATGTCTGTTATATGTGAAGCGAGAAAATTTGATATAACAAATACAACAAGCGGAGTAAATTTCTGTTACAGCCTGTAATAGAAATATACAACACGATATAGTTATAGAGATGCAAACTACGTACGAAAGAAGAAGAAAAATGAGGAAGAAAGGCAGGAAGAAATATATAGAATTAAAATGAACGTTGACAAGAAGATAAAAAAGAACGTCTAGTTTGTCAGGAATTGCCCCAAGGTTTCACGTTATCGGAAAAATGTATTTAATGTCACAGCGGTTACTTGAGTCGCGGACATACGTATGGATTATTCACGATTCGAACGTATATATTCGATAAATTCGAAGTTGCAAGCGGAAAGGGAAATAGGCCACTTCCTCGCTCACAGTAAAGGCGCTTCTCGATTATTACCGGTTAACGAGTCAGCCCTTGCACGGTCTCCGAATGATATATGGCGCGTATACTCGCGTTGCCAGATCCTATGCATATGCTCGACACGTGCGTCGAATGACAAACGTACGAAGAAAAAGGCGGTTCTGTTTCAGGATCGACGATTATTGCCAGGCGGACAGCCAAGCCACGTAGGAGGTCCTTTCCACGACATTTCGAGGACTATGAACTAATTTAGCCGATTTAGCATCGCTATTGAACGTACAAGCAGCAGCCTGTCCTTCCGATACGCGAAACGTTTATTCGATTTTATTGGTCACGGATGCGCTGCTGATTCTCTCGTAAAACCTAAATGTTCACGCCAAGGATCATCGATGAAAATGGGAGCACGTGTATTGCAAGTGAAGCAATCGTTGCGAGAAACTGCTTTTTTCCCGATGGAGAGAAGTTAAAGGGACGACGACCTTGGGTTGGTTGTTCCATTGCGCAGGATATTGCTACACCGAACGATCGAACATCGCGTTATTACGTTCTGAAATAGTTAATTACAGCGAGATATCTCGTACGAACGTGAAGAATGTTTGACAAAGAGAACGATAAGTAGGAGCCGACTAATTTTAGTCGTTAATACCAGTATTTACATATCGCCTGTGTTAGTCGTTATTACTTAAGAGTTGAGATTTCAAGGGACACGGTCTGTAGACGAGAATCTTCTCTATCTTCTATCGCGAGGATTTATTTTATTTTTCACGATGCTAGGTTAAAATCGAAGTCGGATATTACTTCAGGCTCGAACCATCGGCATACCAATATTTCAGCGTCGAACGTTCCTCTCTCGACCGATATTACTATTTCTCTTAACAGGCTTTTTCTAAGTCCGCAGTTCTCATTTAGGATTCCATTATTTGTGAGGTGCAAATGTTTAGGAGAAAAACGGCAATTAACAGAACACTTAAATTAATAAGAAACACTTAAGTTAAAAGAAATGGCAGGCGACTATTTATGCCAGTGAGTTAAAGAATATTATTACGATTTCCGGGAAATCCTTTTCGAATGTTCAGTGCTATAGATTTATTTCACTTTTTGCCATGTGAGCTTGAAATTGACAAACGAACGTTAATAGCGAACAAATGCAACGGTAATTATTTTTATCTAATCGTAAGCACAGGGCGAAATATGCAGATTAGATAAATAAACGTAATAAATAAATAATAATATCTTTTTGCACAGAGACTCACTGTTCTCTGTAGGGTGTAACCTGTGATATGTATGTTTACGAGAACACATACTTCACACTTGTGAAACACCTTTACCTTGCAAGAAGTTTGTGCTATTTTTAACATTCGTGATTATTAGACTGCGGATGTTTATTCAATTCTGGAAACGTTCAAAATGCACATATTCATAGAATGCGAGTAACACAACGTTACACAAAATATTCGCAGATGTAGTGAATGAAACAATAGAACTACCTAGTTTTGTCTTTCCAGTTACCAAACCGCGTGGTAGATTCCTTCGCTATTGATCGATTTATTTATGAAAGAACGTAAGAATTATTTAAAAAGCGTAAGATGCACGTATGTAAATTTTTTCGATGAAAGACACACGTACATCTATAGACGTACACTTGTATCGCCTAATATAATTTAATATGTTCATAAATATAATTTAATTTGCAGAAATGCCCGCGATTCAGCGATCATTCGAATCATTAAAAAATTCATTTACATTCTTCAAAGGCACTTCGATATTCGAATTACCTGCTCCAATCGAGGCCAGAGATGAAACATTATAAAACACACGGCGTTCATCGACACTCCAGTAGTTTTCATCGTTCGTTTCAATCTACGATTTAGCTGGTCGTTTGCGATGGAAGGTCTCGTATTACTTTCTTTCATACAGCACGCCCCTACTTATACCAATATTCCATGTATAAAGATACATCACGTATATCCATCTACTTGTTGTTAATTCCACTTCTGCTTGTTGAAAGTTTATTGCACGAGCTTAAAATCGACATGTCTGTAATATTCGTTAATGTTGAATGGTTATAGACGTATAGCCCGACCCTGACAGTATCGAAGTATACTCTATCGAGTGTGCTTTGCTGCACATACTCTACAGTGAAAATCTCTCGAGTTTAAACCGCTATATCTAGACTACGGATGTTTAGACAAATTTGTATTCTTGATTGAAGAAAAGGAACTTAAAGAACCATCTATTTCCACTACTGAAGAATCGAGCAAGCAGTATACTTTGCATATTTCATCTATTTCAGCAGCAGTGATATAAAATACAAAATGCAGCGAATTTACTGTTATTCTAACACCAGCAGGGAAATTTATATAATAACGAAATTTTGACTTTTACTATTACTCTTTACTGGCTAAAGACGATCGATATTTCGGAATAGCAAATAATTATCGATCACTGGTTTATTTTACGATTCGGTGAATCTATTGGTAGTTTATAACATAAAGTAAGCTACGATGTGTAGGCTGCAAAAGTTACAATGGATTAATGACGAGATAAGAGGATCGTACGATAAAGAATTCAACGTTTCATTGATACTACGCTCGATTCAATGGCTGTTACGCTTTCATACGCAAAGATGATCGAGATTGTTAAATGGAGGATTAAATAGCGAATAATCGAGTACGTAGATTAATTTTATCGATCAATGATTCATAGTACGAAGAACAAGTCTACCACGTGTTTTTGTTACATCCCACCGATGATACTTTGAACGGCGTATATTTATATAACTTTATTCAGTATTATAACAATTTTCATTCGCATTCATTGCCCGAGAAATATTTTCTATGCTATCATTCCTAGTTCGATTCGTACACAATGCTAGTTGCATTTATTCCAACGTTCTTAGATGTCCTGTTATTTAAAAAAATATTTTAATCCGATTAGAAATAATTATCCCGGAAGAAGAATCGTTCGATTAAGGAAAAACGAAATCTCGATAAAAAATAGATATGCGCAAGTGTAGAAGACGATGAACCATCAAAATACGTGATTCGTACGTAAATTAATTCGACGACTAAATATCGTTAACCACTACCCTTGGAAATAAGCCGCGACTTTTCCGGTGCGTTTTTCCTTCAGGAAATTGCGCAACACGTAGTAGCACGAGGCAAATTGAAAAAAAATGCGGCCGTGAAATCGGATGTACTTGTGGGTATTACATATCTTCTCGGGCTATGTGCATATGTAATTTTTTTCCATAAAGGTAGCGAAGATCGAACGCAACGATACCGTCGGCTTCGTTTATCAAACGCATGTCCTTTCAGTGAAAAATGACAGGCAACGTCTCGTCGACCATATTTTCTCTCTTTTAAACGCTAATTACATTATCTATATTTCTTTCTTATTTTCTCCTTCCATTCCATTCGCTAATTCGTTGCGTCGGACTTCAAGCGCTTTAAGTACAACGTACGTTATCCGATATACGTGTTTTAAATATGTCTGGCGAATTCTTGGGAAATAAAGCATGGTATTTTAAAAATTAGATGAACACAGCTATGCAACTTTTTTTAGGTATCGTTACTTGATACGTGCAAGATGCACAGGATACTGAGACGTTAAAAAAAGAAAGGAAGTCCTTGGGAAAATTTTTAAATTTGCGATATATATTTACTTCGCGTGACTCGTATTCCTTCTTTCTTTTTTTTTTTTTTTTTATGTAAATAACAGACGTGTCCAATATGCAAATCAGGCGAAAGACTTGACGAATTACGGTAAGGTGTTCTAAATCAACCTCGCCTCGATCTTATAGAAAGTGTGCAGTTATTTTATTGGCAGCTTTTTATCGTAGAGTAAGTATGCCACTTTGAATGAAAGTTAGATACTGTTCTAATAATAGAGATTCCTTTTGACAAAGGAATCCGACCAATTGGTCGTCGCGATTCGCGGTTTACGTCGTTCAACTTTTTTAAAAATATACGACGTAAACGTTTGACGTTTATAAAGTGGAAGAGCGAAAACTTTAATACCGTTGTTATTTATCAGTCGATGGAAACGTGGAAAACACATCGAGCAACTTAGGAAACTAGAACTTTACGGTAAACGGCGGTACGACAATTTTTTGCGTCACTCTATTGTCGCACTATCTACGATTGGAATCGTTTAATCGAAATTACAGTGGGCTATTGCGTTCCAGACATCACTGTGACAAATGCATTGTCTATTTTGTCCTCGATTTTGCAGAACGTTCGCGTATCGATACTTTGTACGCGAAAGACGTCATGCAGACGCTGTTCTTCGTTTTTTTTTTTTTTTTTTTTCTACTTTTTCACTTTTCATAATGGTGAAGATAATCTTATTAACCGTTAAATGTCACTCGTGTTAACTGTATATATCGTGATAATCGCGAAAGAAGCGAAGATTTTATCGATCAAACGATCCTCGTTCGTCTTCCGATAAAAATATCTGAACGATTTACCCCTACTTACCCCCTCTTATGATATTGATTCTTTATCATTATGTCACAACGGATGCTTCCGTCGTAAGTAGGAGTATTTAAGTTGTAATTATCGAAGAGATTCTTCGCAAATTGCAGGTAAATTACAGAGGACTAATTCTTCGAACTAATTTTACTCGAGAGGAAAGAAGCCATAAGCACGAGCGACGCTGGATTCAACAAAAACCGTACTTGATAGTTTCGATTTCTTAAACGATAAATTGCGCTAATTAACCTTAAGCTCGTTCAAGGAACGTCAAATTATCTCATTTTATTCTAATTGACTGCCTACGACCGGTCTATTCGTCCAAATAACTGTGGAAAATTTCGGGCCACGAGATCTATCGCGATTTGCAATCACGTGTATATATCACGGACGTCACGATTAATTTCGTTAATCGTACTGTAAAATCGTCCCAAGTTGTCGCACGTGTTTCTTACGTAAGAAAATATCAGCACATTACAAGCAAGTTATCGAAAATTGATTAGATCTGTATCTTATTCCATATTCTCACCTATTTCATTATAATTTCCTGTTCGATCTTATCGTTTCTCGTCCATTGTTTTTCTCCCACTCGTAATTTTCTAACGTTATCTAAGAAGTATTTTGACAAAATTGTCACCAACATGCGAAAATATTTCTACTGATACGTACATATATATATATATTTTTTTTTTCTTTTCTTTTTCGTTCCACTTTCACGCGAAATGTTTCCACCAAATTACAAATCGTGATGTATCTCCGGCAAAGCCAGTATTTCCTTGAAATACGACGCGTTCTACATCAATCGATCCGTTGTAACGCGTAGATCACGAAAATAGCGAGATTACTTCGCGGATATTTACTATCACTGAAATACCTCGCCTCGTGTTCGATGAAAATGATAAAAGAGGAAGATCGGTATCGATCTTACGTTTGTTTAACTGCCAACAGGTTTTTTTTTCAAATACAAGAGATTCGAAGATCGCAGCGGGATTAACTTTTCGATCGGAACAGAAGAATTTGGAGAGGAAACGCTCCGCCTTTTCGTACTTCTGGGTAACATAAATTTCATATAGGGTTATTAGAACGCGATAAGAAGGCAAATATAACGAAACCATAAAAGTTGCATTTAACTCTGGCAGTTTAGTCGATGGTGTTTTAATCAAAATAAACGTGGCAGGCAGCGCCGTAAATTACAAACGGCTCGCGATTCTGTTTACGCTTATGAATCCGAGAACCGTAAATTACGCCTCGATGGTGTTTAGCTTTCCCTTTTCGTGAATTTTATGTAACGCTTTTACTTCTGTTTTCACGCAAACATATCTCGTTCGAGTGTGAATCCGGGTCTAATTGTCGTTAGCATACGCTGCCGCTGCGATGCAACCGATGAGCCGAGTTGAACACGCTTCGACCATGCTATGGGGCCCCATCGTGAATTTTAAACGATTTCGTGATATTAATAATAAGCATAATTGATTCAGCGTTAGCTATAGTCTGTCAGCAGCAGCTATAGCCGGATGCCAAAATGTATGGCGAGTTGAAATAATCATAATTAAGATCTTCCTTTTCTTTATCTACATTTTATACATTTACACAGAGAATTAAAAGTTGCAAAAATCCATGCAATATCAGTGAGTATATAAAATATGCCAAGTATAGTTGTTTTCTATAATAGCTGATAAGTAAAGCAATTTTTTACCGAGGTCCTACTTTTCAAAATTTTATTCTCGAAAATATGGATTTGCATAAAAATCAGTAGTCTACATATTAGTATACAATCGTACTCGGTTTTATATTACATAACGTTATCAGATAATTTATTTAACGTTATCCAACAGCTAGTGCTATAAAGTAATTAAGTAATGTTTATTAATCGAAAAAAGTGAAAGAAAGGAACAAGCATTACACTTTTAAGAGCACTATTAGTATGTTTGAAAATATATAGACGATCGTAGACTGCTAGTTTCTTATCATACCTTAATTATATTCTAAGCTTTCACTTCAATTGTTGATATCGTTATCAAATAAAATGCGCCTTCATATCTCTCTGTGTATTTCGTTACATATCTACCCCGCTATTGTCACTTCTATGAACGAGATTCCAACGACCACAATACTATACTTGTGTTACTATACACAATAAATCTCGTCTTGTTCCAGAAATATTTCTCCGAAGATATACAACAATTGCGAGAATTTTTATTAATCTCGTATTGTCAAAAAAATCTCCAATTACATCTACCGCAAAATTCCCATAAAAACTCACTAATATTCACGTCGCACTGTCAAAAGCGTTTTCATCAGAATATGTGAGAAATCTCAAATTTCTTAAACGTCTTCAAGGTTTATTTATTTCTCTATTAAACGGTCGTTAGCCCTATAATACGTAGATACGTAGTAGTAATAAGTAGAGGAAAATAAAAGTAGGAATTATAAAATTGCAAAGTTAGAAAAGCGAAGCTGCAAATACGATAGAACAGGAATACTTAAATAAAACACGAAAAGATATTACATTATGACCGTGCAAGCATTGAATATCGTAAACATCGAACGTCTAAAGTTCTGAATGTATGTTATACCGAAATATCGTTGAAATCATGCGGTCCTTACATTGTCACAAAATCTCGAATTACAGCCAAACTTCTAAACTGAAATTCGTCATAAATATCTATTAATTGCTATAGAAATGTTTCGATTTTTATGTCACGTTCTAAGAATTTTCGTTCGCGATGCATTTAGGAGCGGCAGATTCTAAAAAAAGAAAAATCCTGGATTCGTACCACCGTGAAATTTCAAACCAAAACCTCGACTATCGTTGCTATAAAAAAATCCCTCGATGTTTATATCGCATCGGTAGAATTCTCATTAAATTCTCACAGAGATTCGGTAGATCGAAGGTATAATCAAGCTTCCAGCTAAAAAGGATCCTGAAGTGGCGAAAAAATCTTTCACTGCGGACCCGATCATCTTCCAAGCTAACGTCCATACAAAAATTCTTCAACGTCTGTGTCACAAAAAAGGTTCGATGCGCGATGTTTCAGATCGAAATCCCAGTTTCACAGTGAATCACGACTGCCTAACCTTTCCGTGAATCATCGGTTTAAAAAGAGAAAGAAGAGAAAAAAAAGGACTTACTCGACGACAATAGGAGCCCCAGCGTGACGATCAAGAAAGCCATGACGAAAGAGGCAACTGTCACTTTTCACTGCAAGTGGATGGTGTCGAGGGTCGACCCAAGTATTGCCGATTCGACAACTTAGAAATACGAATACTCTGTTACGGTCGGTGGTCGACTGAGCGACTGCCGGCTTGTCGACTATGTTAAATAAGAGACCACCACTTTTATTTTGCGGTAGCCTATCGACTCTGCACAAATTTATATACCGGCTAGTGGAGACGAAGAAGAGCGGATGATGGTCAGGTAAACGCGATATCAAGAAAGTCAGGAAGGGGGATAAAAGGCTCGATGCTGATTTTTGATGATTCACTGGCCCTCAAACCGATATCTCGAAACAAACACAGTTTACAGAAATTGCGATAGAGACACGGTTTTTCAAAGTTTGTCTTAGCTTCCTTATTCGGGTTGATTCAATGACTCGATTGTTTATTCCCTTTTCCGGTTCTAAACTAATAGAATGGCATTGTAGTAAATGGTACTGTTATTTACAGATTATAATAATTTGTAATCAGAAATTATTTTTTTTTTGTAAAAATTGAGATTTTATTTAATCACTGTATATATACAGTTTGTTCAGTTTCTGTGGTATTTGCAATCCGGTTCGTTTGCTATACAATTGGCATGTACCGATTGCACTGAGTTAAAAATAGTAATTTAATTACGAACGTGTTATTTCGTAATAATAAGAAAAATGTTTCATTGAAAACTAGAAGTGTATGCACTCGCTGTATATAAGATCGACATAATTTGATTAAAGTTTAATCTATGTATATACCTGTATGAAGCATGTCCTCTTTAATAGTTTATTTGTTCTTCCTTTTTATAGTTTCTTCGTACATAATATCGTTGCAATATTTCATGCTAATTTACGATAGTTTGTTCTACTTAGCGTATATCAAAGCCTCGTACGTAAGAATAAATTTAAGATAATACCATAATTTTATAAATTTCAATACTTCCTCGCTTAACTATATTTCAAAAAGGTATTGTACTTGGCACTGTAGACATTCTATCTCAAATATCGCAAAATGTTATTAGTCTATAACATCTGTTCTGCTTACTTCTCAAACGTATACTTGGATGTATCGTACTCAAAATATTAAATTGCTTTTCTTCGGGCCCAACGAAAAGACCAGTCGTGCTGAAGACGTTCGTGACATACGTGAGCCATAGCTTGCGGTACTTTGACGTTCGTAAGAACCCATTACTGCATTTTGAATGTGTCAGCTTCCGTTTGGTCAGATCGCTTCCGCTTACCATTTTCCTCACCGTTTCCAGTTAGAGATTTTTTAAATTTTTCTGCAGCTTCATCCATTATATTCAACAGTTTTATTTATCGCGTTCAGGCCTTATTAAAGAGGTTTCATATATTTTACACAACTGCTACATGTTAAACACTAACAGAAAAAATGTTCGATAAAAATTCTCCTGAAGCTTGATCCATTACTATCACGTATTAATCATACGTATTAATCATAATTAAAATCATATTTTTTTAATTAATTTATGCAATATATTTTAATTCTCCAGGCTACTAGATCAACATGTGCTAAAATTGTTATTGTAATTAATGAAAACGTCAAATGTACGTTGTCAGCGACGAATCGTTAACGGGAAAGAACGGTATAGTTGGCAGAACGCTTAGTTAGCTACGATTACTGCCAAGGTATTTATTAGGGTATGTATATTTGCTTTCGTGTTGAATCTTACTTGTTAGCAGTATGAAATATCGACGATAGTTACAGCTGCTTCAACGAAACTTCGAAATGTTTGATGAAGGTCGCCTCGTTTGATACGTTTCGGAATAAAAGTTTCAAGAAAACCGCCGCTAGGTTCTTCGACTCGATTTCGCAAGCATTATGCAATGCGCACATATAGAATTGTTATATTTGAAGTAATCTTTCGGCTATTCGGTCGGAAAGAAGACAAGGGCAAAGGCGAATTCTTTCGCTTGAGGTCAAAGAGATAATCATTTTGAAACGACAAGAATGACTATGACGCGATTTGTACTCTACAGCATTTTGATAATTTTCTGTTTTAAAACAACAACATGCATTCGATTGATTTAAGAATATAAAGAATATAAAAATATAAATAGAAAGAAATAGGTCTTTTTCTACACGCGAAAGGATATTTATATATAATTGTTTAAATAGCGATTGGATTTTATTTGTTTCATAGAATGTTGCATTAAAGGTAAATAAAGGAGCAGGAGGAACGTTTTATTAAATAGGGCAAATGATAGTGTCTCGTGATACAGTTATAAAAACGTAGAAAAAATAAAAGATTATCATTATCGATATGATTTCCCAACATTGCTTTTAAAAGACATGTGGTATAATTTAATTAAAGACGTTTCCATTATGTGAGATAAGAAGGTTGACATTGATTTCGTGATACAATCTTGATTTACAAATTCAGAATTGGCAATGTGAGCCATATTTTTCAGAATCAATGACTGACGCTTTGTCTCACTACTTATCCCGGTATACGCTACGCAAAGGCATTCCGTATACAAAAGGATATGGGAAAAATCTGCATAATCTATGAGACGACTAGGTCCTTGCACTTTGCAGCAAGGTCAACTCTTTCCGAAAAGGGGAACGTATTGCAATCGGAAATTAACTGAGCGTATCGGTGTTAGTCAGGCTATTTTTGTATTTCGCAGAACAAACCATATTTTTAACTCTTTGACAAGTTATTAATTAATCAAGCGGTAAATGCATTCTTCCTCGATAAAATCGGCCCGAAATTCGAGAGCTCTGTGCCTTCTTTACAAAAACATTAGGTAAAAATTTATTTCTATTGCTAATAATTCATAGAAAAGAAAAATATGCCATAACTCGAAAAAGATTCATTCTTGAGCCACAATAAGACGATTATGTATATGATAGATCGGGCAATTCTATATCTTTTCATGTCGTGCGTTATCATATTATAATGTTTTAAGATGTAAGCATTAATATATCTTACAATGGCTTGGTTGGTTTACAAGAAAGTTGACCTCAGCTATTCGTTAATCTCGTGAGATTTTTAATATGTACATTATATTAGCATGTACATAAAAAAAAGACAATAGGATTGTACGATAAGGATTTCCTAATATTTTATATATTAATAATTTATACACGATTTTATATATCGTGGAATACCCCTACCAAATGATAAATAATTTTATAGTTAAGCATAGATATAAATATAGATTTGATTGAATTATACATGAAATTTTATATTGTATGAAGATACATGTAGATAGAACTTGTTCATTTAATATCTCTTAATACAGAGAATATTTTCAATATTATACAATTTTAACAATAAAAATTTCTATCGATAAAATTCTCCCCAATTTTATGACTTTCTGATCAATTTATTGCAAAGACAAAACTATATACCTAGAACAATGATTGACCAAAATTTAAACAACAAATTTTTGTTCTTCTCTTCTTTTCATTGTTATTAATAGTTTAATATTTACATAATGTTCGATATACATTAAATTATGGTGTTAATCATCTAACCGCATTCCTGTAAAAAGAAACAAACGAAACTATTATTTACTGCATTTGAGCTTAGATCAATTATAATGTTTTAATAATACGTACGTTTCACTTCCAACGTTAATCGAAACTCCAAATCGGATCACATAACCCTGGTTATGGGGCTGGCATCCTTTTCAAATTTAAATTATACGCTCTTTTCTTGATTAGCGCAATCTATAGATGTCGCTAGCGTAGCTTCGAGGATGAAAATTTTTACGAGTTCCTCTCCTATACACGACGCTACTATGGGTAACAGACGTACATCTTTACCGTACAGAGATGATTCTTACCTGCACAGATTGTGGAATAGCCATTAAAATGCTGTTCGAATAGCGCGCGTTGCGAACTAGCCTGTCAGTCGACCAATTGAGAATCGTTCGTGTGTCGTTGGGTCCGTTTTCACGGAATGTAAGCAACCGTTGAACGAAGTGACGATACTACGGGATATACCATGTACATTTGGTCGCCGTCGTCGTCGTGATAGTCGTCATCGTCGACGTCGGCGTTGATTGTGCGCTAATCTTGATTGTAGCTAAACGAAACTAAACTGATTCGCACCAATAAAACCAAACCATATACACATAAAAAAAAAAAAAGAGAAAGTAAATAATAAAAATTTGTCTCGTTTAACCGAACCTTGTTTGCGAGCAAGACAGCTTCGTAAGATAGTGACATCGTTATCCTTTATTCTGGTATTTATAGACCTGAAACCAATGCACTTGATGGTGATTTTCTGAAGGTGAAAGAGAGAAAACAGGTCCCGAAATAAGTAACGGAAAAGAAGCATTTCTTCTTCGCTGCACGCGCGGGCTTTTTTCCGGGTACGGATTATACGCGTGTGAGTGCGCCATAGTTACACGAGTTATATTCAATGTAAGACGGAAAGAGAGAGGTATATAGAAAAGCAGCAACGAACGAGAGTGATAGGAATACTTGAGACGAAACGAGAAAGCTTCGATAGTGAAACGAAGTGAGAACGAGAGCGTTAAAGCAGGGGTCGTGAGGAGAAGGAAGGGATCTCCGTCAAAATGTCGCTGAAAACACCAACGCGAATACAGTGATTGCTTTTCGTCGTTTAACAGGGGGTATGTGATCTTCCTCCACTTCGATTCATTCTTTTCACATTTTCACGATGATCCTTCTTATTGGTTTACGTTTAAAAATACATACAATTTCCTCGACTATTTCATTGAAAGATAGAAAAGTCATAGATGCATCGATTGCGCACGGTCACCCGGTTTCCCTCTGTTTGTTTCCAGCGGGCTTTGTATAACTTTGTATGACTAGTGTGCATAACACGCCACGGCCATCTCGTTACAGTAGTGAGCATAGATATCTCCTGTTTTTGCCTATCTTGTATTTTTCATTTCTTGGTTACTGTACATACAATTCGATCAAGATATTCGGCGATCTCAGTCGTACCTCCGATGCACCAAGTACTCGTCCGTTGCTGAACTGTTCGCTAGTCGCATACTATTCAGGTACCTTTTTCAATTCGTCAGTTTGATTCCTCTTGGAGGAGCTTCCAGTCCGATCTCGGGAATTTTAGTTTCCATTTTGTTTCAACTTTTTTCTTGGATTTTTTTGCTTTCACCTTTGCTAACGTTCGTTGTTTTTCGTCCTTTAAGAACCGATGAAAATAACCGAGGCATACGTGAATCTTCAAGACCCTAGGTTACATTACGAATTTGTCTTTTTTCGTTATCACGTAGATATCTCATCGTATCAAAATCTTAGGTGTTTCTTTTAATACGATCGTTCTTGGTTATTTGGTTTTTCGGAATTTCTTCTGGGAAAGCATAAAACTGCACCAGCGGGAAATTTTGTTATATTTAGCGTTAGAGAAAATAACATTCTCTGTTATAGTTGATTTAATATTATTCGAATCGATAATTTTTAGTAAGCTTGAGAAATTATACAATTGAACAATTGGTGTAAATAAACGAATGTCAGAATAAAATCTAATTGTTTATTCAATCAATGCAACTGTATGTAGTGTTCTTTGAAAATACTGGAAGAATCTGTGCATGTATATGTGCATAATTTGTTTTGAAGCTAGTGATTTTTTAAGTGCAATTTATCTGTTAACAAGTATATTGTTTACATTATCATTAACCATACTATCCTACCTTTTATTACATTATGAATAAATTATTTTCTAATATCACTGAAGTCAAATGGATATTTTCCTATCCTTCTTCTTTATATATTCTGATAATTTTTATATAAAGATAATTTTTATTCATAATGAATTTTGATTTTAGATTTTGTTGGAGTTGATCAGCTAAAAGAACTAAAATTATGGTGTCAACTCGTCAGTCAAGTAGTATGGGTGGAAGTAATGGAGGTGGGTCGACTGCCGAAGTTACAGATGTGAATTCATCCAGAAGACAACAATCCGTAGCAATGACTAGCTCATACAGCGGAGCATCTGTTTCGGAGCCACCTCCTTATAGAAATTTAAACCTCCTTGATTTACCAGTTGAAATCCTTGATAAGATTTTTAGCTATTTGGATTATAATACAGTGGCTCATTTACGTCCTGTAAGTCAAAGTCATGGGATGAAATGGTTATATAACTTGTAAAATTTTATACACAATGTTTCCTTGATGTTTATAAGAAATATATGTTCATGTTACATTTATTTTTTGTAGATTTGTCATCAGATGGATCGTGTTTGTGGATCGATATTGAATTCTACTTTTCAAAAGCTTCAGGCACAAATGTTGAGTCGTTTTCAAGCAATTAAAGCACAGATGCCTAGACGTGAATCTGCACGCCGTAATCATCCATTAGCTTGTGAGTCAGACATTATTGAAACCCTTCATATGCGTCTTACCCTGCTCCAAATGAGTTTTGGGAAGCATATCGAACGTAAACATTGTTGTTTTTTTCCTGGAGAGGTAAATAAAGTTTTTCTTGCGAGTTACAAGGATAAAAATATGCAATATACAAATTTATATATGTTCCAATTTTTAATTATATTTCAGATTTTAGATGAAGTTTATCGCATTTTACATTATATAAAAGTAACTCCAAAATTAGCCAGACCATATAAAGTTACAGACGAGCTGTTTGATTTAAGTACTATGGCTATGGAGTACTTTAAAGAACGTATTGAACCAACATTGCCAGAAATTCCCTACTTTGGAGCAGATTTCCTAGATCTTGCTGGGACATTCTCCTGTGAGCAAAGAACACAAATTTTAAGTTTCTTAAAACAAAATTAATGTATTGCTTTATATAGTAATTTTTGCTTCTAATTGTACGTTTTTGTATACGATTTATTTAAATGTTACAGCTTCTAGTACTGTGAATAAGCCATTCATGTGCCTAGACTCTGCACCTTTAGCTGTTGGAACTGGTAAATCAGGAAGCAATAGTGGAGAAGGTTCCCCTCCACACTCTTCGGATGATCCTGGTCTCTTAGAATCTAATGTGTCACCTCCACAGTCGAATATGGTGTTACGAAAACGGATTCGTAAAATTAAACAAGGCATGAAACGATATAATAGTCAACTAACATTAATGCGTAGAGATTTGAGGAGTTGCAAAGCAAAGATAGCAGAACAACAGAAACAGATTGTTGAATATGCTACACGTCTTGATGAAAACGACAAGAAGAACGAGGAAACCTCTCGTAAATTTAGCACACTCCTACAGGTATTTACTAAGGTACTCTTGGTACTTGTAAGAAATAACACACAACAGAAAAGATGTGTGCCAATGTGGCTAAAAATATTAGTTAAACATATCTAAAATCTAAAATGATATTTCTAATTATTCGTATGTTTCTCTACTATTTCATAGTTTATGAAATTGTGATTGTATATTGCATAGGAATTGAACAAGTGTAAAACAGAGCTTCAGTATTGGCGATCTAAGTCTCCGGCGATACCCGTATGTGTTGTCTGTGGGCAATCTGTGCTAGCCCCAACGGAGGATTTACAAGCTTTAACGAATCAAGGTGTATTGCCAGAAACGCTTGATGAAGGATTAGACTTCATTCCCATAGCAGATGCACAGAGCCTTACCGAAGTGGCACCACAACCACCAGTTACACAACAACCATCGTCACCACCACCGCCAGCGCCGCCACAACCAACCGTGGAAATGGCACCACCAAAGGCTCCTGTGCCTTCACTACTTTCAAAACGGAAATCCACCACAGAGGAAGCACCGAGCGACGCCGGAAAGAAACCTCGTCGTACTGCCAAGTCACGTCAGGTTAAACGCTCGAAGATATAAATCGATACTGATCATGGTACAAAAATATCTGTGTAAACATCTTTACTGGGTTCTTGAAAAAGGTTTTTCTATTTGGAGTAACATGTTCCTTTACGCTAGCGAGCGAATGATCTTACAAAGAGAGATCCTGAGGCGCGATGCTAATTTTTCGATAAGCTTTACCGTAATGATGGAATTTAAAATATTGAAATATAGTACTCCATTTTGCGGGCAGACGATTAATATTTCCAGTTCTATCATTATACAAAAGCTGATCGAAAAATTAGTGTTATACCTCGTGCCTCTCCTTGTTAGAAAAGTACAAAATTCTTTCCTGAACGTCCTGCATTTCGCGCAACGAACCTCGTTTTGAAAAATTCTAGCCATGTTGGTTACCGCGCGAAGGGAATTGACGCGATTAATTTTCCTATTTTATTACGGACGGATTTGTCACACACCGTGGCGTCTACAAATATTCTAAATGATAGCTGATCATTCGTGTCGTTCGTAAAGCAACAAGAGCGCTACTTTTTTCGAACCCATTTAATTATTATTATTCTCGTGACGGTATATATAAGGAGAACGGAAGGGTTGAATTTTGCATAAAATGTTTATTTTACAATAATATCACGCTAATAGAGCAGATTAAATGTCATACAGCGACAAGCAAGAATTCACCTTCTGTATTCCTTGAATACAAATCATGCACTGATTTATTATTTACTTTCTAAACGTTTCTAATATAATTTTGTTGTCGTAATATTTTGTCCTTAACAAGTTAATTTAATACCTACTAGACAATACACAAGAACAAATACAGAAATGGAAAATTTGATAATCGAACAAAGAAAAAATATTCTTTCTATTCAAGTCGCGAAAATTCATCTTTCTATGTACTTTGCTATTTGTTACAATTCTGAATTAAACAAAAATTATCAAATTTGATGAATTTTGTTTCAGGTAGGCAAGAGGATATTCTTGTCTTTGTAGAAATTTTTGTATAAAATTTCGAGTGGACATTAGACATGATTCTAGCAAATTTTGTTTTGCAGTATCAATGAATAAGTACCTGAGAGGACTGAATGAGACTAGTTCGCGCAGGTACTCCAAGTTCATCAATATTCATATCAATTTCTGTCTAATTTATCTGTCTGCTCAATTAAATAACAAAAAAAAGAAAAAAAAAGAAAGTCAAAGATTTTGAAAGCTGAATTGCTTTTGCATAATGATGTGATATACCGATTTATGTTCTTTCTTGGCTGTTAAAGCACGTACGTGTAATTAAAAAGATTAATTTAATAGAGCAGCTCACCCTAGATGAAATCAAAACATTTGTAATAATATGAAATTTTGTGAGCCTTAAAAAAATACGAGGTTAAGGAGAAAGTGGAAATATGCTGAAATATCATAATGAATGTTATTTTGATTTCAAGTCGCCATCGTTCAAACATGTGAGTTTCTTCACGAGATGGTGTATATTGCAATATTAATAGCGCTAGGAAATAATTTATAGGATCAATTATTTATAGGAAAATTATTATTAGATTATTTTTAAAACATTTCCCAAACATCGGTTTCTTAATTTATCAGTCATATCAATTTAAAAAATAATTAAATTTCACGCCACGTTCTTACAAAAAAGTGAAAAAATACAATACGAGAGAAAGGAGTGAATGATTATTGAGATCGATAGTTATTAAATCAGATCAATAAAAAAGTTCACGTTTATGCAATTTCTTTTAAGGTCGGACGGATTACCGTGCGCGATGCTCTATGATCGGACTGCGTAGATTCAATTGATTAATATTATTTGCACCAATCCTAATTAATCTTAAAGAATTGTAGTTTGAAATATTGTGAGATGTATAGAGTCATGAATCATCAATTCATGATTCTAGTAATAAATATAAAGGATACTGATAATAAGTAAAAATGATACTTTATTATAAATATATAAATATATATATATGAGTGCGGTACTTGCCAGGATATGCATACCACACAGAACAGTTTAGTTTAAACTTTAATGGAACAATAAGATATAATAATTAATTAATGATGAAATAATTATCGAAATATATATAATTTTTTATCGATGTCGAAAATTAATTAGGAGAAAAAAAAAGGTGGAAAAAATGAACTTAGCGAACGGACGGGATAACGAGTACGTCACGATGATGCATGTATGTGAGAAATTGTGCGAGAGGAATATAAGTGCGCGTGATATATATATATATATATTAGAAATACTAAATTCAAACTTAATGAGAATTTACGATGTGATGCTTTATCGATTTAACTGCGGGAAAGTGACCTTTATTCAAATAAAATACATGTAGGGCGTTTCTGGCTACGGAAGAAATGAAATAAAAATTAAAAAATGTGTGAATTTTACTTAATGTTATGTTGAATAGGATTGCGGGGGCGGGCGTAATTAAGTCACTGTGTCGGAAATTTCGAAATGCTTGCATTGTATGCTTATTATCGCGAATAGTAATACGTTTTGACGGATTAAATAGTAAGAGGAAGGAAAAACGATAAAAAAGAAAAAAAAGAAGAGAAACACGAACGAATGAAAATATGAAAGAAAACTGTGTAACGAGAGTCACATTTTACGTGAATATAATCTAGGCCCCTGAATGTAACAGCATCCTGTATACAGTCTTCAGATGAATTGTATTTATGAATCAATAACTAAATGTACTCCCACTGAAATATTTACACTTCCGATGATACACATTGCCAGTTTATGGTCTTAAAATAGTTTAACAGTCATCGGCTTTCCGACATTATCCGTCCCCGAACGATACAAATGTAGCGTTGTGTACTACATATATGGATTACTAAGAATATACAATCGAATATAACAATGAATACACAATTTAGAGATAGAATAATTTCCTAATTAGTAGTACTGTGCATTGTTAACAATGCGAGCACAGAAACGATAATTTGTCGATTTTCATTCATCATGATTAGAAAAATCCGAGGACCATGGTTTGTTTGCAGTATATCTGTGTATTAGCAGGTTGAATGGTCTCCGGGTCACAAGTACACATATGAGGAGGAAGTGTATAGGAATATAATTGCCAGCGTTACGGCCCGAAACGTCGTACCGCCGAAAAAAAATGAGTTATCATAAATAATTTTACGTGTATTAAAGCGATTGTAAATATATATATTAGATACACCTTATAATAAACGTAATTTAACATAAAAATATGTACTCTTGTGAATGCCTTTTATTTCGATTATATATAAAAAAGAAAGAAATAGAGCAAAGATATTAAAATTGTTCCGATTGAAAGTTGATTGAACTGCTCCGATTGGTTTGATGCAACCTTGACTTTCATTTTCGTCTGCTAGGCGAGCACGTGGCTTAGTTTGACAGTTTGTACTATCTTTGCTTCGATAGGTGGCGACCCTGCTTGTTCCACTGTCGACTATTCTCTCAACAGTTGCATTTCCGTCGAAGATGGCAGTATCCACAGACAATAACGTTATCGTTGCGAAATGATGTTTATTATGGAATCGTGATCGTGTTTTTGATAGACATAAGAAGTCTCTCGAAGTCAGTGTGTTCGTTAATGTGATAGTTTATCGATCGAATCTTTATGGATATCCGTGATTTGTTACGATATATTTTTGGCATATCTTACTTGTTGCAACTGTGTTGTAACCTTCCCACGTGCGCGTTTTAATTACATTCGATTTCTTCCTTTCCAACAAATAAATCGTTGACGCGATGGCAGATACGTTGCACAAAGATAGATACGAAATCTGTGAGTGGAATCGTAATTTATATCTTTAGTTTTATCAGTTTGTGCTTTACCACATTGTTATCTTGCTTTCATTTGATATTATCTGATATTAGGCGTTATTGTTTAATGGTTTTGACGTATTATCTCCTGTTTTAAATGTTTTCTTATTCTAAAATGTAAGTGATTTGTTCCATATTGAAATGTGATATTGCAAATTATATTTGATGTATTTTATGGAAATAGCAAATTTAGCAATGCGCAGTGGAGGTAATATAGGAGGAGATAGCGATATGAAGCTGGAACCATCTAGTCCTACAGAAAAATATACTTTTTCCCGTTGTAGTAGTACTGGGTCAGTGAATACACCATCCTCATCTGCTCATAATACAGGTAATGAAGTAAAGAAATTTGTGAGAATAAACTATTTAAAATATAACAATAATTTACAAGTAAATTTAATGAAATTAATTGCAGAAGATGAAGATAGTGATAATAAAAATTCAACCATAAGTTATAAAGAACGCAGGAGAGAGGCTCATACACAGGCAGAACAGAAAAGGAGAGATGCTATCAAGAAGGGATATGATTCTCTTCAAGATTTGGTTCCTACTTGTCAACATACTGATTCTTCGGGTTACAAACTTTCCAAGGCTACCGTACTTCAAAAATCCATTGATTATATACAATTCTTGTTGCAACAAAAGAAAAAGCAGGAAGAAGAACGTAACGCATTAAGAAAAGAAGTTGTTGCCTTACGTATCATGCAAGCTAATTATGAGCAGATTGTGAAAGCTCACCAGACCCAACCAGGTCATGCAGAAATGCGAGTATCCGATGAAACCAAATTCCAAGTGGTAAGATTGAACTATACAATTTAATCGTTCCATAAAATTAAGTTTTGGACTATTTTATCTTGGGAATACTCTGTAATTTATTTATTGTTATAGTTTCAGGCAATTATGGATCGCTTGTTTCAAACATTCAATAATATTTCAGTAGCAAATTTTGCAGAATTATCTGGATGCGTGTTCAGTTGGTTAGAAGAACATTGTAAACCTCAGGTAAGTAAATTATTTCTCAAATTATCATCTTTCTGGTAATAAACATACAGCATTTAATAAACATAATTCAAATATTTCAGACTTTGCGTGAAGTAGTACTATCCGTACTCCAACAACTTAATAGCCAAATCAGCTAGTCGTATATATATTATTAGACCATTTGTAATTGCACAATATTTTAAACCTAAAACATTTTCGCGGGTACTTAGACCAATTATTAAGTAGAGTTACCAGAAAGGATGGGAGTATGTGTGTTGTTATATGCAATGCGGGTAGCATAATGATTGTGCGAGAAATACAAATAGAAATTTATTTTATATATTAATATTATAGACGTAGATATAGCCATATAATATGGCATGCCGTTTGTTGGTGACCAAACTATGTTAAATATTTTTAACAGAGATTTTTTATTACATGATGTTTGCAGCATATATATAATACACAATGTATGTATATACATATATAAATGTATTTGAATATGTACATAATACAATAATCTGCAACATAGCAGTTTGAAATAAAAATCAAATTATGTCCGTTTATACGTCGTATTTACAACCATTAATGAAAAACGTGGACGACATATTCTTTAAATGCTCCTATTTTCTGTTCCATTAGTTTTCTCCTAAGATTATCAATTTACGTTCAATAATCCTTGATATAAATTTCATATCGCGTATAGTTTCTTTTGATTAAACTTTCTCAGATTCAGTAGGCATACTTTCTCCTTGCGTAATGTCATTTAATAGCATTGCCTCCAATCTGGGTCTGTTAGGATCATCAGGTTCATGGTGAGGGCTCTGGGCACGTCTCCTTTTTGATCTGTCCTCTGGTCTACAGCAGAGATCTCGAAAGATACACGCGTAGCAGGCTAGCAATGCGCTCATCATCATCAAACCACCAATTGCAAGAATCACCACTAAGAATATCGAAATTTCGTCCCCCATGTTATATTTCGGATAGTGTTTTGTTAATTAATGTTTACACCATCTGCAACAGAAAGAAAATATCATAGACTATTTTTTAATTTCTAAGGGCAATTATCGCAACACAATCTTCAATGTTGTACTATCTAACTTGTACTATGAATACATATAACTCGTGACCTGATTTTTAATTCTTACGAATAAATCACCAGAGTTGGTCTGAAGAATTTAAATAATTTTCAGTGAAAATGAATTCGTAGGACGTTTGAATACATCACGATTTTTCTATAGGTAGCACGTGAGCAGAATAGTCATTCTTCACCACTGTTCCATTTGGTGTTCAATTCTTTGATATTGAAAAGTTGAGTCCGGAGCGTAGTCTATTAAAAAGAAAGAAAAAAAAAAAAAAAAGAATGATGCAATTAGCAACAAAACATTAAATCGTCCATCATATCGTAATTGCTTATTCTATTCTTTATCTGTTTTCTAGAAAAAAGAAAAGATTTGTATACATACATCGGACATTTATATATTATATATAAAATAGACGAAAAAATATTCTCATATGGAAATCTATCTTCTTCTTGAAAAAGGAGATTCTTGGGTACGAAACAAGAGGATCAATCCATGCTTCATATAATCCAATTTATTCCTGGATAGTCACGTACGTGCGAAAAATAGTTGAGCGGATTACTCCCGTATGAGTGTTCCATATTGAGCGTAATTTAGAGGATGAAAAATCTCATACGGGCTGCATATGTTTCTTATGAAACAATATCTTGTCTCTTATTGGCAGTATGATCGGTGAAAAACGATCGGAATATGTATATCTCTGAAGAAGCTTCCGTCGCAATTTCTCATTCTCGTCTTCGGAGAGGCAGCGATTTTATGACGAAACTCTTGCTTCGACTCAATAAAATCCTTACGATCACGTTCGTTCTACAAGAGCCTAACGAAGTGAGCGATGCGATAAAAATCCGTTCAATATCGTTAATTCACGTTGTAACATTTTCTATTACAATCGGTCTTGCTATCGAAGTTTTGTCGTATTGGCCGTATTAACGTTTTATGACGGATGAATAAATAATCACTGCAATTTGCGGATCTCCTTGCAGAAATATGCCTTTAATCTTCGCTGCAATAGATGCAGAAAACTTAAGAAAGACAAAGCTCCTTGGGGAGGATATAATTTTAACTCGAGTATCATATCTGTAATCCTATCTTCTTTGTAAGGAAAAGCAGCGAATTACATCGGGCAAGTTCGTATTTGCCTGCTATCAGCCTAAAAGTAATCACGTGCACGTGTTGTAATTTTCTTTTTGCTGCGAGAAAGTTTTTAATGTATCGTACGTATACTTCCTCTTTCTTTTACTGTTCTTCTGGTTTAAACGAAAGTTCTTTTTTTCTAAGTAAAAATTTCGTTTACATTGTTCCATAAACGAATTCTAGCAAGTAATATAACTTTCAGGGAGAAGGATACATTCGTTCTTTAGAAAATGAACTTGACGCTACGTTAGTCATACTCTTTCTCATGCGTGTTACTTTAAAGTTTGAGCATCCGACTGAGTCCTCCTTCGTTCTAAAGTTTCCGTGCCATTTTATTCGCTTTACCTTCGTGTTTTACAAAATCTTTTAATTTAATATCAAAGAAAAGTCTGTCGCTGAAACCTCGTACAAACTTTACTACATACATCCAACACAGTCCTTGGAATTATCCAGGAAATCGTATGTTCTAATATTCACGGAAAAATGTATTATTTACTGAAATTCAACCTCATTAACTGGTTCGATTTAATTGGTAACATTTTTTAATTTGCAATAGGATTGGTTTTAAAGAAATGTTAAAGGATTTCTTAAATAATAATAGAATAACAGATAATATATATAATTACTGAAACTATATAATTAATATTCAGACTTTTACCTAATTATAATAAAGCACTACGAGCGATAAGAAATTAGCATGTAATTAATATTATTTTCTATCAGATTATTTAACAGTCCAGAATATTTTGACTAAATTATTATTCTATCCAGCGGAAAATAATAATATCGTTGGCGTCTGGAATTGAAATTATGTCTCGAAATTGCCTAGAAATGTAATTTCCTCATCGCGTGGGTCAACCCGTATGCAGCAGGACCGCTATTTTGCAATTTCTGCTACTGCGAGTATGTTTATGCAGACAATTAATCGATTACTGTGTATTCATCGAATAACCGACGTACAAGGGAGCATGCTGTCTGTGGCTAGCGATTACACAGGTACAAAGCTGCAGTATAACTTCGGTCGTCGATAATAATTACCGTGATTTTCAATGCAGACCGGTCTGTCTGTCCCTATAGTATGACAATTATACGATAAAATATCCGACCCCATGTGTAATAACACATTTGGGCCTATTCAAATTCAGATCTTTTCATTATAACGTTAAAACGAATTATATAAACGCGTTAATTAAGATCTTGAAATAATTTTGTACGAACTTATCGCTTATTTATCGTTGTTGTTTTTCGATAACACGAGATAGCAGTTCGTTAAAATAACAAGGACGCGTATGTACGTAATTTTACGTTTCCTATCTTCATCTTTGCTCCCTAAAACACATAACATGTAATTCTAGATACACTTAAGATATTTCATCAGTTTTCTCTGTTCATCAAGATATCGATATGCATTGCACAATTTAGCTAATTATTACGACAGAAATTTTGATCATTGTGCGAATACTAGGTGACCTATATTTCACTTCCTTTCAGAATTATTATAACGAGTAGTATTTACAGAGAGAAAGTCGAAGACGCAAGGGAAGACACGAACGAGAACGTTTAAGCTTTTACAATGGTAACTACGATATTTAAAAAACGAATGAAAATTCTTCATTAACCACGACGACACTCCACCTTATTTTCTTTTCATTACTAATTTTTCAAATCAAGTTTACAAAAATAACTTTCAACTTTAAACACGTTTCAGCAAATACCAAATTTTCTTCAAGTTTCTTCTCCAAATTCTTAGAAGACCGATAGAAGAATAACAGAATAAAAGGGACCATTAATGTAACAATCGGTATAGAGATTAATACGATACAGAAGGAGAATGATTTAACTGGAATATAAATCATGTCGACTGGCAAATCTATTTCGGCTAATCCACTCTGTTTTTCTTCAACTAATATTGCTTCGTAAATCAAAGTTAATACCAAGCTTTCCTCCGATAAATTAAGACGAATTCCGCCTGTAGCTGATAACTTTCTCGATGTTGGAAAAGGACAAAAATAAGAAAATGTCACGCACATGAAATCCAATGGAAAGTTCGTAGTTTCGCGTTAAAGCTTCTCTTCCGTCGAACTTTCTCGATAAATTCAGACCAATTTTAAATTAATCTCATCCTCGTCGTAGTAAGATTGACGGTAACGTCACGATGAACCTTATCGTTAAACGTTGCTTTAATTAATTAGAACGGATTACACTCGTAGTTTACGTCGTCGCGTTCAGATCGCAGTTAGGAAATTTAACTCGTGGAATTATTGTCATATCTCATTAGAGACAGTGCCGCAGCTCGCCAGGATTTACATCGTTCGTTTACCCGCACCAAATCCTTCGTTCGTGAAATTTCAAACTAAATGTCTGGGATATTAAATTGTTCTCTGTTGCGAGTTCAACTTGTTACGTGAATACGAAAGCTTGTACATATATTAGAATATATTATAATTATATTATGTTATATTTTAATAAGTATATTATATACAATATTTTGGACTTTCACTAACAACCCTGCGAGATGTTACGAGACTCGATTATTTTTATATTACAGTTTGAGACTGTTAAAGTTATTCGGTGTATGTGGAATTAAAGAAACGCGTGGGTAAATTGTAAGGTATTGTAAGTATATATATATTGTGAATATTAAAGTACAAAGTGTGGAATACAATGTAAGCTGGTCCAGATCCTCACGCTAGCAATGTTACCCTGAGACTAAAAGAACCCTGAAGCCAACGTCGTACGTGTACCCCTTATGGTCTGTCATCGACGCATGCTTTGGCCTATGCGCTATCGATGACCTCGGCGCTTGAGAAAACCGAAAACCAGATGTAGAGTTTTCTTAGAAGTGGCGATCACTTCAACAGAGACAGATTTGGAAATGTCGAAGAGTCCTGTTTTGCGGCCAAGTTTCAGGACAAAAATACAACACAAACAAGAATACACAAAAGCTCCGCTCCCTTGCGGCTTAAATCCAAAAAACAAAAATAAACACAAAAACCGTAAAACCGTAAAACCACGTCGTTCCGTCGCGTATGGGTACTTTTGCCTAACACACTTTACTCAAATTCATTGTTTATTGTGAGTTTCAAAAATGTATAAAAAAAACAAATCTTGGCAAAATAAACGATTAAAAAAAAGAAAAAAGATTTGGAAATGTATATAGAAGCAACAAAATATCTCTTGTGAATATATATTTCGCATAGATTACAAAAATATTTCACCAATCGATTATTTCTTACATTAATAAACTTCGATACATTTTCAAATTGATTTCAAAGTTCACCGATATGATCATCACAGTCGCGTTTTATTCCGATCCCAATGAAATTTCGAAATGTTTTATGAAACAAGGAAGTCGCTGCGTGAAAAATGCGAGAACAAAGGACAGTCGGTAAATGTTAAAAATGTACAAAGTTTAAACAAGAACGCGGCATGTTTCGTGCTTAATATCGTGCGGATTAAAAGGGAGGCAGGGTGATACGAAGAAGGTGACAACACGATGTAATAACACGGAGAATGCATCATGTTAATGTAATAACGCGAGCAGATAAAATTTTCCGTCTCTCTGCGAACCTCTCATTTTGTCCGTGTTTTCACAGTTTAAATGGACGTTAAAAAGCTTCCGTCGTTCTCCTTCTAGTTCCTCTTCAATAGACGGACACCACGCGTTTATTCCACGCATTAAAATATCTTTCATCGGATTAGAAAACTGTTCTCCACTTTTCTGTTTCGCTTCTTCGCGATGGATCCTCTATGAGTTTGATCGATTCTCGGAAAAATATAGTTCAGCTATATATATAGTTCTACTTTCTCCAGAATCGAATCACACGTTACCATTTTTCCACATACCGTGCTTCGTTAAATTTCAATGTTTATCACATCCACTACGTTTCTCTCTACTCTGTGTTGTTACGCCTGTTCGCGTTTGTTTATATTTTTCGTTCTATTTTTCAGGGAGGAAAAGAGATCGATTTTGCAACTTTCAGAGGATTTTTTGCAATTGTATATTCCGTGCTGTGCGAATGTTATGTTGCATTTACGTGGATTTTATGTTGTAAATAATTCTTGAACAGTTTAATGATCTTATCGCGTAGAATAGCATCGGAAGAGTAATTTTAATAATTGGAAAGTAGCAGGTATTCGTATCGATCCTATCGGTAATTAAAATTTCGTTTGCTTATGAGCGTTAAATGAGAATTAATAATTCCTTACAATTTTGTTCGTTGATTTAAAATCTGACAGATAATAATACTACCTACGATGGACGAGTCAAATGAAATTGAGAAACTGTAAAACGCACGCGTGCGATGCGATATTCGCAGGAATATTTATGCAAAAATATTTCACATCGAAAATAAAATATATTCGTACGAATTTATATTTTACATGCACACAAGCGTAGTAGCTGTTTGTCACGTCGTATACTCAATTATTCTCCCGAACGATTAAACTATCGGTTAAACTATCCACCCTTTATGAACAGTTACTCCTATATACGAGCCTATATAGCTGTAGCCTATATATTACTTAACAGCCAGCATTTACCATTCTGACATGCAAACCAGCTTCTATAACTATAGCCTTCAAACGCAACAATGGCATTGTACCGTTGAAAAATTGTTTGCTTCGATACCCTCTATTATTTCGCCTGTAACGAAACAATGGTTAGCTTTCGTTTCTTTTTTCTTCTCGAAAAGCTACGATTAATTAAAGTTAGGGAACATTCGGACGGCTGGCGAGACGGCTCCATATCTATAAGATAAATGTTCGCGGGAGTTAGCGTTGCTTAATTTAAGAATATATTACAGTAGCGTAACGAGAATGCAAATATCGGCGATGTTTCAATTAAACTGACTGAAATGGAAGGGAAAATTTATAATCGGATTCGTAGTTTCGCTAACAAGTTGAAACGTATTGCAACAGGTCAGTGTAATCACCTTGAAAAGGCCCTCGTTAAAATTGGAGACAAAAAGCACGATATTTCTCTGTATTCTACGATAACTTGAATTTGAATTCTCGTTAACGAGATTCGATATTAACAACGGTATGTTGAATAAACAATTGTAATTTCACCTACGATTCCGTGGTTATCGTGATTGTTAATATAACGGTATAATTGGATTTTTCAGACCATTTAACGAACGATCGTTCTTCGTTGTATTTTCAAGTACTTTCACTCGTAGAATTAACAGAATATAAGGTTCGATATTTATTTTCGTTATTAAGGATTAGAATATCGTATATATTGTTTTCAGGGATACTAATAATTATAGAGGCGATCAGTGTCACGTCCGCCCCGCATGGAATTGTCTGAGTAAGAGACAGTTCTGTCAAGAACAATATTCTACGTAACGAGATCACGTGTATTTGCATTCTTTTGTATTCAGGCTGGCCAGATAAGGACCGTAATGAAATTCTTCCTTCCTTTTTCTTCCTTTGAAACTCAAGTCTCTCCTTGTCTTAACTCGCTTGTCGTTTCATGGACCGTGAATGCACAAAAATTGCATTTTATATCTATCGTTACATTTCAAATGCATGTAAGGAAACTGGAGAAAAATTACAAAATCGAATTGCCTTTGTACGTTTTTGGAAGAAGAGAATGATGGACAAAGCTGGTCCTCGTTACGAATGTCCTTGAATTAATACCAATTCTGCTATTAAATCGAGGATATTTCGAGGGGCACAATTAATCCCTAAATAAAAGATCAATTGTTTGTTGAACTAAATTATAACGAGATTCGATTTTAAGGACGATATACTCAGTAAATAATTCTGTTATTGTCGTGATGGTTAATATAGTAGAATGGTCCATAATTTCGTGCGTTCTTGTGATATATTAATTGCGCTATCTTTTCGAATGGACAAAGTAACATGTCACTGTGTAGCCCTTAAAACAGTATTAATTAAGCGACAAAGAAAATTGCATAGTGTTTCAAGTTCCGCTTCCATTAGCGACGAGAAGGTACAGGAATTTTCGATTTTTCATAGTCCTTCCCAAACAAATAACGAGATAGGATACAATTAATCAATCAAATGAAATATATAATATGAAAGAGTACAAATTGGAGGCTACAAAACGTTACAGAATGGTACATTACACGTGTTGGTTTCAAAAAATACTACAGAGGAATATATTGAGAAGACGTATTAAAACTTCTAAGCCAGTAGTATAACCAAATTTTTCCAATGACACGATTAAAACGAAAATTTAAGAAACCAAGATATGCAAACGTCTTATATTTGCGAACATGTCTCGAGACGTACAGATTTTTCTATTCAAATGCTGATTTCCTCTATAATCATCCATTCCTCTGATATTGCACGAAGGATGTTTTTTAAAATTCGTCTTCTTCTCGTTTTCCGTCTTCAAAAGCGGAAACTTCTCGATTCAGTCGCTCGAGCCGTAACGATGTAACGTATCTGAAAATTTTCCAGTGACGCGGATCAGCAATTTCCAGCGTATCAGTCGCGAGGCTAGCCGTTGACGAGAAGCGTCTTCTCCTTTTCCCGACGACCCGAGTACGACCATTTGCATGTAAATTTCTCCCACGAACTGGCGAGTAAACTCACCGACGAAATTGCGATACTCCGCCGCGTCATACAGCGAGAGAATTTCATTCAATTCTTTGAAATATAGCAGCGTTGAACGCTGCTAGAAGGATCTCCACAGTCTCTAGCTCCCCAACCTCGTTTTCATTCTTCTTTTCACCAGTTAGTTGTTCTTGACGAGTATACTCGTCATGAAAAATATGACAATGTTTGCGTTACGACGAGCTATGTCAGTAATAAAATTAAACGATACGACAGGGATTTTGTTACAACTTAATTCTTTTCAACATTTCGTTACAACAGTCACACGTGCTCTGTGGTTGACGAGTATACTCGTCGTCGTTTTCTTTTTCCGAGACAGTTTAGCTACGAACTTACATACTTTTCAAAGAGATCGCAACAACTAGCTGGTTATTTATCGTTTCCGTTTTGGTGTACCTCGAAGACGCTTCAGGTTTTAACGATGCTCCGTTTCGTTTTCGTGACACCGTTTTTAGCGTCGAGCAATATCGACACCTGTTTCATTAATTACTGTTTTGACTTTCTTAACTCTCGGGAAGGTATCATCAGGGCGGTCAACGAACTCGAATTCATTTTATCGAGCGTTGGCGTAGCTTCCTTTACGACTGTTTGGTGAGAAAATGTAACGAGCTTTTCGTAATTGTAAGAGAGTCGGTGTGTGCGAATTAGAAAATTGTTTGGGAATTTGTTCTTGGCGTAACTTGTTCGATAGATTTTGTCAGGAGCTGGCAAGTTTCCTAGAAGTATTTGCAAAGAGAAGTTGCAAATAGTTTGGCAATTTAGATTTTTCAAAGTCGAAGAAGAATTTTGATGTACGTATTGATAAAATTGTTATTTTCGTTTAGAAAGTTTGCTCGTTTCCGTCGAGTGACTCGTTCTCTAGATTTTTCTGAAAATCACTGCTTTTTGGAAGAAAAGGGGAAAGAAATGCTGGAAGATCGAAGATTCGTTTTGTCAAAAATTAACAAGACCTTAAGATCGATCGATTGTTATATAACAATCGTATATATATATATCAAAGTAATTACATTTATTGTGTCAAGGCGTATTTAACAGGTAGTTCAGTTACTTGCGAGCAGAAAATTACGTTTTATCGTGGAAATATTGATTTTAGACTCCGCTTTAATTAACCATATTTCACTCCTCTTAGCAACTATCAAGACTCTTTCACGTTTCAACTAAACATTTATCCACTAACGCTCCAGCACTCTAACTATAAATATATAACCGCGCACTGCTTTATATCCAACCAAAAATACAAAAAAAAAAAAAAAAAAAAAAAAGGAAACAAAAAGAAAAGAAAGGAGCAAAGATGAATAACATCAAGATAAACCTTATCTCAAGCTCTTCCAAGCACGTACAACGACACAAATTTTGCCTAAACGTAATTAATTCCTTTCGAAATTCTGTTTAATCTTTTCGAAATCACTCGACTCACCTGCTGCTGCCCGTAAAAAGAAATCCGACCAGTAACCAACACGTGACCAACAAGGATCGTGGACGATCAACGCTATAACCGATATGCCGATACAAGTAGCTACTTGGAAATCGCTCGAGCTAAACGTATGCACTCGAATTTCTCTCCCTATCAACTGACCTGTTACTCCGACAGATTCTTCATTCGTTCGCGTCGCGTGTGCGTATTTGAAACTTCGACCGCTCTTCTTTCTCACTTTTCATCGGCGAGAAAATTTCCATCGTCACGTGCGTCGAGATAGGTCTCTTCATGTTGTCCGTGGTGGAAAGCTCGCAGCGTTTTCGCGAAGTCTTACAAAGTATCTCGCGAAAACGGTTAGGGTGTGGAAGCCGGTGAAAATTACTTTGGACGGTGAATCGTAGAAAAGTTTCGAGTCGTCGTCGTCGAGTGTTTGGGACACTCTCGTTCTTGATTGGAAGCTGAGCGAGCGATGTTCACAGTACGAGAGTCGCGCGAGGACTGTCGGGCAGGACCGGTTTATCTTGCGCATCCTCACACTCACAGTTTCCGCCTCTGACACCCTCTGCGACCGTCTTCCTCCCTCGAGAGGGATACACATAGCGATAGAATCTGAAACGATTCGTATATGCGACGTGCTCTGGTAGAAAGGGTTTAAGATGCGAATAAATCAATTTTGATTCTATCGTATCTTTTTTTTTTTACTGGTAAAAGTATGCTGGCTGTGCAATCCAAGCAAGACCAATCGTCATCTCCTAGAACGATTATCATTCATTTTACAAGTCGCGCCCTTCTTTCATCCGGCAATACGATAATTACGATTGTTTAATAAATAGTATTCGATATGTTCTACTTGGTAAATACTTAGTCGATTAAAATCTCGACCAGACTTGAATTCCATTCGAGCGTCTTCCTGTTAAAATCCATCGTACCGTTAGGATAATCTCACACAAAATAACCACGCGTCACTCCTCTGTGTCATTTTGAACGGTTTGAACGTCGATTAAATCGTCGTTCGACTAGTGTCGATTCGTTCTATTTACAAATAACTTCCTCGTAGGCCAGCGCGATTTCAATTAATCGGGATAACAGCGAAGACTTTATCGTTCCGCTCCAATTTTTATGGCTTTCGACAAAACCGTTGTCGGTGAACAGATAGGAGCGATCTTAAGCAAATATTCCATGGAAGTCGTCGGATGCGCTGCGTGAGCGCGGGAGATGCATTTTATCGGCCCCTTTTCCGACATCAAATTTACGATACCATAACCGAATCTTATCTGTCGTAAGCTTTTTCGAATACGAAGAACCCAGGACTACGCGTTACGATCCTCTTGGGGAAGATTCGATCCCTCCCTTGGTAATACACCGTAGGATAACTGCGAAAGTAATCGACGAATAACCCGGTAGACGGGTCTGAAAACGTGATTCACGTATTTCCTCAATTTCTCTCAATTTATTCTACGGAATATTCGTGGCGCTAACTCTTTCGGTGCGAGCTTAAATCGACAGCGCGTCGCGATAGCTATGACAGTGGACAAAAGGGTAATTAGATAGTAAATGGTGCAAAAGTACCATAATTTTACCGAGCAGAATTGTATTTGAAAATACGTACGTATATATTTGGCAATAGAGCGAAAGATAGCTAATAGAAAAATGGCTAAAATATGCATAAATAGTAACTTTAAGCTTACTTTTGTTCGCTACTGAATGGTGTAAAATTTGGAAAGAATTATTATTTGCTACTAATATTATTTATTTATTTATCGATGTTCACCGACTAATGGTCGTTGATCAGTTAGCTGCTTTTGACGAGTATAGTCGTCGTGAAGAAATGGCAATATTTTGTGTTACGACGAGCCCTGTCAGCGATCTCGTTGCAACTTGATTCTATATTAGAACAGACACACGTACTCTGTACTCGACGAGTATACTCGTCGTCGCTTACTTTTTGCCACACATCTTAGCTACACACTTATCAAAGTGATCGCAACAGCTAACTGGTTAAATGTCGCGAAAAGAAATAGTTTCGTGTTGTCTTTGAATTTAATTATTCGACTATTTGGTTATTTGTTATTTATTATTTATTAACCTTATTGTTCGATAATTATAAAATGCAAATTTTAACGATGTACGGCTTTGATAGTTGATTGGAGTTGGATTTTCGTTAAATCACTTGGAGATCTTGCAGATACTACTTCGATGAATTTATTTTATCTAAATGAAGTTTATCATATTCTATGATTCTCGTAATATCGCGCGTAATGTAAGATGTTGAAATATCCTGAACTTGGACGAGAATGAATTGAAAAATGTTACGCTTAACGAAGAAAATTCTACTCTCACAGAATTCGTGTTTTATTGAAAAGTTATTTTATGATATAATAAACGTACTTTCTACACTGACTTTACTATTTTACGATTGATCGTTTTAACATCACGTTTCAGGTAAAATATTGAAACATTAAACGCGTTCATCCGTACATAATAGGATACATTTTGTAATTTCGAATTGTAATTTACAATGCTATAATAGCTAATGACAAAGTAAATTCGTACGATAGCAAATTTAATATCCGACATTTAAATAGCAATTTAGTATCCAACTAGGATTAATGTTCCGTTGTTTGTGCCAGAACTTTGTAATTATTACTCTCCAAAGTTTGTAATTAATTACACTCATCTAATCTGATTAAGCACGTGCTAGAACTTTGCGTCGATTGTTTCCAACCTAATATCATATGGCCTGTGTTTGTATATTTTGGACTTATGTTTGCATATTTTTGGACAGCATTCGCGATATTACATTGGACGGTAAAGGTTTATTTGAAATTCGTAGAAGGTTCAATCGAGAATCGTTAAATTTTAATATGTATAGGTATGCGAGGAACGATGGACGAGGATAAAATGGCATGCTTGAAGTAGAATTAGCAAATGCATAGATCCAACGATGAGTTTTATTCAATTCCTCGTTTGCATATTTCCGTGGAAGATTCTAATTTGAAGATTGAAATTTTATTTAACCACGCATGTTATCCGTGTCATTTTTCTATCATCGAAAACGATATTCGACAAGTTTTTTATCATCGAGGTTTCAGGAATTTTAGTTTCAATGTTTCGTTGCTATCTTCTTTCTTTAATATGAAAAATATTTACGTGGAATGTAAAAATTCGAAAACTATAGCAGAATCAATTTTCCAAGTGACGATTGAATTCCTGGCAGGGTTTTTCATTAAAAGTATGCCGAGTGGAATTAGTTTTTTATGCAAACAAAATTGAACTTGCATAACCACGTAAAAGTTTATTACGACGATTAAAATGTGCGATAAGGCTTCGAGCTGTACTTTGTTTTAAATTAAATTTGTTGCGTGACAAGCTCACTTTTTATTTTTATTTATAGTCCGTTTAGAAGTCCTCGTAAACATATATGTAATATTCTATATATTGTATAATTTTATTGGAGTTATAACACTGATAAAATATTAAATTGATATTGGAAAGAGAGTCAGAAATTGAATAATTAAAACGACAAGTATTTGATTTGAAAAAATGTAATGAAGAAAATATTAATTGAATAGAATTAAAATTAATTATGACAAAAATACTCGGATCCTATTCTAAATAATAGGAACATTTCTTTTTTTATATTTAGTCCCAAATGAAACATACGATTAAATTCATAAAGGAAATTTAAATTACGAAAAATCGCTGAACCATAACGTTGAAAAGCTTTACTGAAACCACGTCCCATTTAATTATTCGTGAATAATCAAATGGAGCCAGAATACAAACGAACGACATTCCGTAATCATTAAAATACAAACAACAGTAGTGCACATTTATAAACTGCCAACAATTCCACACAAACCATGTGGATAACAGCTTCGTTCATATTAATTCTTATTTCTCTGCTTTTTTCGGGTTTTCCTTTACCGCTAATAAGCATCCAATTTTTCCATTTTTCCTCTGAATCACCCGTTGAACAATCTCGTGTGAACCACGAAATGCGTTATTTTTTTCACCATGTGTGTAAATCCCATAACTCGATTAAGCATCGTAGCGTATGAAAACAAGTCGGATTAGAAGGCCGCGTAAATATTTTTAAGATTTCCCAGCGATTAAATTCGAACGATATCGCTTGGAAATATCAGCATCGTCCGATATTTATGGCACATACGCGTGCCAGTCTGATTTCTACTAGCCACTACTACTAGATGTAGCCGAGTTCGTCTGAACAGTAACGAGATATACTACTGACGAGGTTAACAAAGCACGAATTACTGCAGGCCTGGAAAGATGATTAATGGCCAATGAGGCGGACAATAAGGGCACGCAAATAATGCCATATGTCTATCGTTTATCGTCACGCGTTGCTATACTGTTTTATTTGTACATACCGACGTTTTTGATCGACACACGTTATCTTTATGGCTGTGTTGAGTCTATCAGAAACAGCGAATCAGATTCGCGTCCCTTTGACCAGTAGCCATCCTTTTAGCTCTACTATGTTCTCCATCAATCCATTAATCGTTTCTTCGTTTTATAACCGATCGTCGAGATTCTCTTGACCATTGTCGTCGGTTTAAATCGTTCGTCCTTCGTGGAGGAACGCTGCTGAATACTTATATGTGTTCTATTTTATTTCTTGTCCCTGTGTGTTTCTTTTCATCGCATTGAAACGAAGACGCGGAACGACATCCTTTCCATTTGGAGGTGAAATTTATTTTAGAAGGATTCCTCCGCGTATCTGTAGAAAGCTGTTACATCATGCAATTGGTACGATTTCTGCAGTTACACACGTAATTGGAACGGAACGTGGGGAATATACTATACTTTCTATTGCTTCGTTAAAATGTACACATTGTACGATATTTCTGTATTAGAAAAATAGTTACACGTTAAATGTTCAGCTTGAAATTCGAAGTTTCCTCGAGCGTGGCATGTTGACTTTCTCGGAAATAGACTCTCGTTCGTTTCAAGTCAACCGATCGCTATGAACGCTTGAAAAATCTACTAACAATATCGTCGATTCATTTCGTAAAGTCGCAAGCATCGTCCGCGCGGTACTGTATCTCGTAACTAATAAATTCCACGATACTATCTGCAGAGCTCATTGCAAAAGAAAATGCCAGTCCATTTCTCTCATAATTACCTTACGTGCAGTTCAATAAGTTGGCCAATTGCAAGCTCCTCCCTCTTCCCTTTTCCTCGAACCGAACAGGATCCCTCGTTTATAGTTTCTCGCTCGTTTAACGAGCGTCTCTTCCGCCCCTTATCTCGGGTAACAGTAATCGTTGCTATCGTGTGGTCGTCTGGAAAAGAGGCAATTTCTGAGGACTCGAATTGCGCGCGTAGTGACCTCGTCAAAGCGAGGTCGGGATTTAGAGGGTGTGAGAGAAGCTTTGGGGTGCGGCGTGCGTGACATGCACCTTTCTACGGTCGTTTTATATTTCACCAAGCGAAAGCTGGCGCGACGCGAATGTCGATCGGAACGCCAAACGGCGAAATAAGTGGCCGGACTTTTATATATCGTACACGCGTTGCTCATATATGAGAATTATTGCCGTGATCGCTGGTGCATCGGAGATAACATCGAGAGAAATATCGCCAGCGTGGACCTTTTTAATTTGTATCTTTCCTTTTCTTTTTTATCTCGCCTCTCTTATTTCTCTCTTCTTCTTCGTCTCTTTCGCTCGATTTTATAAGCGCGGTTAACGTTCCGACGTGGCCGTGGGAAGATGTGACTAACAACTTGAAACTTCGAAGGGCTGAAAGTTTGTTTCAAGTAATTTTTACGTCCCCGTTTAAAAAATGTGACGCAATATGCTTTTTTTTAAATAATAAGTTTTTATTTAAATCCTCCAACGACAAGTGACATAAAGGAGCGTGCGTGTGTGTATGTGTGCGGAAGTGAAATTTTAGGTAAAAGAGTATAGTTCATTTTTCAAGGGATGGAAACAACAATAATCTTTTAGAAGGATAAACAAGTGGAAGTGAAATTTTAGGTAAAAGAATATAGTTCATTTTTCAAGGGATGGAAACAACGATAATCTTTTAGAAGGATAAACAGGTTAATCTTGCGAGATCTATTTTATGAGAGATAGTAGTGGGCTAAGCTGCACCACTATGATCCTCCGTATCGGTAACTGTTTCTTCATCATTCTAATATGTTGTTACGTATATAACGGTGATCTAATACAAACTATTGCGAAACCATCGCAACTTTTCGCGTCAAGAACGCTCTATCGATAAAGCAATAATCGAGGGAAGCGGCGAGCGTCCTAGATTACTGTCACTTATGACGTTAGCTCATCTACGATATTACGGCTAGCTAATGGATACACGAACGCGTCTCGTTTTATCGAATATCGCTTATCCAGCTGCGCGACCAATTTCGTTGTTTAAATGTTGATATTATGTCACGAAGAACGAAGAGAAAAGAAAAAAAGAAAAAGCTGACGCCAGAACAATTTCAGACGGTCGAGTTCACTTCTCTCACGAGTCTTCGGTTCACTTCTGCTCGAGTATCGATTCGTTCGAGTGCTCTGTTTATATTCTTATATCCCCCTATTATGCTTCCTGTGACACGTTTTTGCTTTCTACATCTGTTTTTTCTATTTTTAAACTTTTTACCTTTCTCTTTCTCAAATCATTACCTGGCTCCTGACGTCGATCGATTGATACGATTTCCGGGGGTTTGCTCGCTCGGCGAATACGTTGCCCTTGGTTACACCGTTTTACAGTTAATGGTGTTTACATTTTACGTCGACGTTGATTTCAATTCGCCCGAAGCGCTCTCAACATGGCGGAGACGGTTGAAGGGGTTGAGTAATTGACGTTGACACATCGGTTTGATACGGCCAGGGATTAAAAGAATATTTCACGGATTCCATCGAGAGACGATATTTTATGAGGCGAGAAGTTTTCCACAGCCAAGTTTCTTCCTTTCATTTAATTACATATAACAGCTTCGACGATGTAATGAATTGTTCGACGAGAGAAGAAGTTAATGACGTTTTCCTAAAATTGAACATCGAGTTTTGTTTGGTAAATAATGTTATTTAATAAAGGAAGAAAGGAAAATGAATTGCGACTTCCGGCGAGAAATTTATTTGTCGAAAATGGTTCGATCGAAAGATTCACCGATAAAAGGATTAGGCGACGAAGTTCGTATTTTATATCTTCCTTTGCTATTTCTCATGGCTTTTCATTTCGATATAATGCTGTTTTATTAATATTCACTTAAAATTTAACGAAGAAGAACAAAAATTCTGAATGAATTATATCTGAAAAATCTTCTATGACAGCTCTTCATTCATGTTAATTGCTATGAGCTATAATTTTTCCAAAGAGTATACTTTCGGTCTTAATATAATTTTAATTTCTTCAAACAAAAGAAAGCTACATGGCTTTTAAGAAATTTCAATTTCTATCAACGTTATAGCCTCATCAATTTATTCTTTAATACATTAACAAGTATGATTCTGTAACAACTGAAAGCTACTGTATATTCCGCTTGAGATGTTTCAATTTCTGTCAACGTTACGGTTCCACCGTTGTATTTTCTGCTACATCGACAAGTATGTTTTCTACAACATCAGGAACGTACATATATTCCGCTTGAGAAATTTCAATTTCTGTTAACGTTTTATGGTTCCATCGTTTTCTTCTCTGATACATTAAGAAGCATAATTTTGACAAAAAGTGCACTCAATTTTAATGCACGTTATAAATTTTCCTATTTCCTTTCACGCTGTATTTGACAAATATTTTAATTTCTGCCAACATTATCGCTCTTTACTCATAATTCTTCGCCAGGGATATTTCACCCCATAGCTGTGCTACGCTTTCCAAGACCGAAACAACCGAAGAGGCGAAGCTCTCTAGTGGAAAGAGCTTTTAAGCCGTCCTTTCTTACAAGACGGACAGAAAAATCGTCGTCATAGGGTCCTGAATATTCCGCAAGACTGCGAAGGGTCGTTAAACCCTCTTATTCACGGGGTTTCTAGATGTTTCTGGTAGAGTACGCGCGTTCTTTCCTACCTCGTATAAATACGTTCTCTTTCATCCACGGGCTCGCCACAGGAAATAGGCTTCACGCAACGACCACAGGATTAGATTCCTCCCACTTAGTTGATATGGATGGATCCTGAAAGTGGTTTCTCTGTTTCATTTGCGGAGGCTGACGTTCTAAATAAATTCATGTCGATACTACTGGCGAATTCTTACGGTAACAGAAGCTGCAACCGTTTCGTTAATGGGATTTTTCAACACGATTAATGTTTCCAACGAGACGCCGTGTACGCCGGCTGAATTTATTTGCGAAGCTGGCAAACAGAAATCGAAATAGGACAGACAAATAGAATATGCGAGTAAAACGCAACGGTATTCCACCGAACGGAATTAAAGTACTATTTGCGCTATAGAATTTATGTTATGAAACTGGAAAAAAAAGAAAATATATAAAACCGACAAAACTACTGGCCAGAGATTTATTTTCGGATTTGAATTTAAAATTGAGAAAAGGAACGGAGGAGATATTACACGTTGTGGACAACAGTTGAAATCGCAAGAAAGGAGGAACGGTATTCCGTAATGTTCAAAATTCGCAAATTTGATGATTCGCGCGAGTGTGAATGTTGCCAATGACGGATTACACGTATCCTTCTGTATACATATTATTACAGCGTAATGTATGGCACGTATCAAACGAGCTCACGTTTTCATCGTAACAAAGCCAATAACATTTTCAGCGTTTCCACATCATGAAAACGTCACGTAGTAATGGAAAATTTCCATTCCGCTGAAACAACCGGACGTGCTATGATAATAAGAAGGCCGAATTTATGCATGAATAATGCATCAGCGTATGGTCGACTGACTGAAAATACGTTTTATTGCACAAGACATCCGCTATAGCTACAGTTTATTACAATAATTCATCCTTATCCTTAATTTCGATCGTTCTCCTATTACTTGCATCGTTTAACTACGACTTTCACAGGATTTCAATCTCTGTTCTCGTCAAAGATATTCAAACGAAAAGCAGGAATCTTGAATGAGAAAAGAGCGTGGAATTCCTTCGAGGAATCTCGAGGATCGATGAAGCCGGAAGAAATTCTTTCTTCGTTTGACGAATGCTTTGCGCTCTTCGCCAATACAGTGAATTGAATTCACGCGCAGATTGCCAGTGCTTTCCCAAGGCTGTGATATTTCTCTTCGATCTATCTGTTAATTACGATCTTCGTTCGACGATTCCGCGCCCACGTGTCGCGCGAGAAGAGAAGACGACGTTTTTGTTTGCGCGTTAGGATAGTCGCGGATGCTCATCAAGTAGCTCGGCGGGAAGCTCATAGAAATCAATTTGGCCTCGTTGATTGTTTCGTCAAACAGTGGTGAGAGCGTCTCTTAGAAGATTTCTCAGCTCCACGATCTCTTTCGTTACCTTCTCCACCTCGTTCTCCTCCATTTGTTTATCCTTCTTCCGGAAGTATCGCTGTACCAACTGGGACATCACTAACGAGAAATCATCGTTGTTTTCCTCCGTTAAGGTTTCCTGTCAATAAGTAGAGATCCGGTTCTGTTAGAATGCACTGCTCTTAGCGGCAAAATATTTGAAGATCGAAGGAGCATCATAAATACGTTTTTAAAGACGTAATTCTTTTCAAATTAGCCGATAGGTTGGAGGTGTTTTGTAAAGTACCAAGGGTAATTTAAAGACGATTTAATTATTCTAATTTTATTACGATAAATGTCATTTTTTAACATTGTGAAGAAAATGGAGTGTGAATCAAGTAGGAAAACAATTTTGGTAATACGGAATTACTGAACTGTGAAACTTTTCTCCTGTGAAAAATGGAAAACGTGATTTATGATGTGCTTCCCTTGCAGTCTTCATTTGTAACAGCAAGACAAGAGGATTGTCCAATTTTTCTTTTCTTCTCGTGCCAAGCGGCTTGATGATCATTGTTATTTAAAATTCATCGATTGTCTTCATATTATGAAATATTTTTTATCGAGAATAAATATTGTTAAAGGGATTGCGTGTTCTGAACAGAATAATCGAAATAATAATAAACTCAAGCTCAAATTAAAGGAGCTTGCAGCCACGAATTTAAATACATATTAAGAACAAGTTTCAAATTTCGTTCAAAGTCCAGTTTAAGAAACTTTAAAAGATCTTCTTCGTAAAAAGAATTTCTTATTTACAAAACATAAATATGACGATTATAAATGATTCAGTGACCTGCGATTTTCTCATTTCAATATAGTAGTGGAAGATTCTTGGTCACAAATAATAAAAGCATGTGTCAGGTTGTCCCAAGAGTTTCTTTCGTTTTATAAGACAAAAATAGATGCACAACTTCTTTCGCTTTATATTATTTTATTGAATCGCGTGTGATCCATTTTGTTCTGCTGGAAATAGAAACAAAAATGTGCATCCATTATTTCCTTATAAAAGGAAAGAGACATTACATTTCGAACAACGTGATACTTCTAAAGAAACGGTAAGCTTGTCTTCTTTTAAATCGTTAAAGATACAAAATGTACAAACAACGTTTTGTACGTTTTGTACCGATAGTGCTGAAACTTTTACTAAATGCTATATTTACTAACGATATAAAAACAGTGATGTGGATCCCATCGTGCACGCTTGTTTGACGTTGGTTTCAGCCATATTTTCAGGTACTCGATAATCGGTTGAATACCAACGTAAGTTGGAATAATGTTAAATGGCGGTGGGAGCGTAGTCGTGAGCATGAAATCGACGTAAGTCTGAAAAGCGGATATTTAATTAGTTTGATCCTAGAATCTACTGTTTCCGAGTTAAAAAGCAACTATCGATTGTCTTTCGAACTTCAGTTCGCCCGAATGTCCATTCCACGATCACGTTCTCTGTGATTTCCGTCAACGTGTTGGACATGCATGCAATTAGCATGTTCAGTATCACGATCACGCCGATGAAGGTGAATCCTGAAAAAGAGAAATTACAGTGGAGTTATTCAGATCACAAGAAGAACAAAAATGTATTGTTAAATAAAAGATACTTTTAGGAATAATTTTCCAAAACTGATATTTAGAATATTGAAATAGTATTTGTATGAAAGTTTTGTTTTAAAAATCAATAATAAAAGAAATAATATATGTATCATTTATTTCATTTACGTTTGGAAGATATTTTTCTCTTAATTTATCATTTATATTATATGTGAAAATGCTAAAATTTACTTTATTTTAACACATTAACGATTCCTATAACTACCTATAAATTATACGCGAAATTCATACATATATTTCTGTTTCATTAAACTGGGAGGGAGAATGATATTTAATATGAAATTTAATTAAAGCCGTAATTAATTGTTTTGTACTCCATTCCCATAATGTCATCCACATTTTAGCGTGGTATCTCCTTTCGCGTATTTTAAATGTACTTTGATCTCTTTTAAATTTTGTATGTTACAGGTTGTGTTGGCTGAAAAGATTTTAGATGTTTATTACTTATTTCCCACTAGTAACTTAAGGTGGAAAAATAGCAAGAGATTTTTTAAATATTACTCCCAAAAGGAAAAAATTGCAAATTTTCCTATTCTAAGAAATTGAACAAAAATTAAAAGTAAATGTAAAGTAAATTAAAATTAAACGTAATATCATATAACTAAAAGATACATATTTGTTTTTCCTATTTTTCCGTGTTGTTAGGTCGTGAGTATTTCACTTTATTTTACGTTTATTTATCAGATCATAAAAGATATAACTTAGAAAAAACGAAGCTGGCACCCCGCTGGGGGTAGTCACCCACATGCTATATTTATTTTTATTTTATTGTTTTCTCACCAATAAGATATAACACTTTACCAAATGTCCTTCAGGACAAATTGTAAAAAACCAAAATAAAAATAAAAAAAAAATTTATCAGATATTAAAGCGATACGACCATCGGTGATGTTATAAATTACAAACTACGATGTTAAAGTTTAAAGTAATAAATAAAAGGAAATATCGTTCTGGAAGACAAAGACTGGAATTTCAAGTGAACTTTATCTGGATTTCCCGATGAAGCGAAAAGGAAATTTAGATAAGCGTATTACCGGCGAAGGCTATGTAGCCAATAATCTCCGTGAACATGTGATGATTGATGATGGTCTCGTTCTCCGATTCTCCCGGAAGGTTCTCAATTATCACATCAGCGCTTTCGATGGGGCTCATGCAAAAAAGTGCCCAGAAAAGAGTCTTCAAGGTGGATGAGAAATTAACGAACGAGTTGACCTGTTGGGTCTTGATTTTCGATTCATCGTCGATTTGAACCATATCCTCGTAATATTGATAAAGTCTACACGTGCCTAAAGGAACGACAATGACAGACAATTCCATTATTAATTCTCTACAATATCAACGAACAAATTTTATTCTTACAATTTACAGATCAGATGAACCTTACTAAATATATCGAACTTTATTAGAAGAACTTGAACTTTCTATTTGATAAATTTTAATAAATTTCCTGAATAAATCTCAATATATTTCTATTTAACATCAATTGCTTTATTAGTTAAACAGAGGAAAATTCGACTATTCGTTTAACTTCACCTCGCGAAATCGAACAAGCTCTATGTTGAATATTTCCAGAGAAATAATTTTTAATTTCGGTATAAATTTAAACTGGAAATATCGTATAGCTCATATACGAAGAAGAAAGTAAGCGTTGATTTATAGAAAAAGAAACTTTGATAAATTACGAGTATTACCAGCGGTAAATGCAAGAATGATTATGCTGAAGAGAATGATGAATTTGACAACGTCCTTGATCATTTGCCCGAGAGAAAGTTGAAGTGGGCCCAGATGATAGTCCAGCTGACAGATGTACAATAATTTCAGGAAGGCCATTATCGTTGCCAGACAGTAAATTCCTTCGGCGATCAATGTGGGATCGTACTGGTTCCAATATTTCCTCTCCAATTCGAGCTGACCATTTATTCTCACGTCCAACGCAGCAGTTATCCAATACAGGAAGGTCAGAATAAAGAGGGATATCATGATCATCTCGAACCTGTCATCGTTTCAAATTTTTTTCGTTAAAGCGGTAATACAGAACTGTTACTAGAAAAATAGTGTGACATAATGGAACCTCGTTCGATCGAACGATCGAATAATTGACAAATTAATCAATGGAAAATTGAAAATAGTTTTGCGCGAGAAGAATGAAGAAATGAGAATAGAAAATGAAGAAAATGTTATGCTTTCGTTAGAAAGTTCTTTTGATATTTCGAATTTCGATTTTTAATATTTGTCAATGTTTTAATGAAGTAAAATTACATTTAAACGACATATTTGGTCAGTTATAATCAGTAGTTAGTCTAAAAAAAAATTCATAAAAATCACTTGGTTTCATTGTTGTTACACAAGAACGTGCAACTTCCTTAAGTTTTCAGATTTAGGTTCCAATTCGATAATAAATAAGACAGAAATAATTACAACTTATTTATCTCATGTTTTTGTCATTATATATCGTTATTAGACTGCGAATGTCTATGCAACTTTAGATTTCTTAAAATGCAACTGAAAGAGTGGAAGCTAAATCTAGATCCGTTTAACTCACTAAATATCATAACATGCGCTGTACATTGGACATTTTATGTGTATCTTTGCATACTATTTTCATTCTGTATATTTTTACATTTTCAAACTTCTCATAAATCTCATAAAGAGCGCAGTCTAGTGATTATATAGAATATGACGTAACTTGAGAAATTTCGATAATTTTAATGTACAAAAGTCACACAGGAGGAAGTAATGCGAAGTAATACGACGTAATACAAAGTAATACAAAGTAATACGATGTAATACCAAGTAATACGATTACAAAGTGAAACGAAAATAAAATGTGATACGAAGTAATTTTCATTTTAAATGTCGCCCATCGACAATACGAATTTAGTCGATGTATTTAGTCGACATACAAAGTCATACCAATACCACGGTCCAGCGAAGAATCTCTTCGGCCCGTGTATTATGCACATACGAATCAACGACCAGGCGTACGACATCACGTAAATTATCAAAACCCAGACGTATACTGAGGAAGCAGCCGGAGGTGAGAAGTCAAGGCGCTACTGTTCGATTTCTGTTCGATCTGTCGATATCAGGTAATAGGGTATACCAGAGTTAGGCGGTCCACGAAGCTGTTCGGTTTTGTCTGCGTTCGATTGAAGAAAAACGATCAACAGGAACACCAAGTAACTGGCGGTGGATGAAATAAACTTGTTGACCGGTGATTGCCAAAATTTCGACCTCTTTGAATTTGGAGCGACCAAAACCACTACCAGAATCACCGGTAGCATGAAGACTCGCATTAGTATGAATAAAGACTTCATCCACGGGTTCATGATCTTCCATTCGTACCAGCCGTCGATCCACTTGCTCGTAATTAACTGCAAATTGAAATTTCGTAGTGTCTTTAACCAGAGGATTAACAAATCGGTCGAAATTGTTGGTTTTTGTAATTTACTAAAAATATGTCAGCATTTATAAATATGGTAATATTAACGTTTAACTTTTACTGGGACGGGAAGCTATTTATGCTCGTCATTATATTGCTTCATTTTCTAATTGCGTATAATATATTTAGGTATATATCAAAGGTTGATAATTCTTGCGATTAATATAAATCGTTTGGAAATGGGAAAAACTTCCTAATTTGAATAATTAATCTTTGGATTTTGAAAATCTCTAACGAAATATTCTTCACGTATATTTCTCGCTATTTTAAAACAGCTCTATTTGGAATCGTTACGCTGTTCTCGCCAAACGATACAATTTTACTCGATAATTATAAAGACACTCTGACGTAGCTCGCATTTAGAATTAATTTTTCCGGCATCGTCAAATTAAGAATTTTTTTGCTAAATTAACGCCATTCTTCTAAAGTACTACTAGTAGTATACAAGTATGATTACTATCTACAACCTGTTGTACATTAGGATGAGCCACAAAGGTTCTCTGCGTGTTGTGCAGCGCGAACAATAGCCTCGGGTATATAAATTTATACGAATGGGCAAATCCAGTAGACTGTTTCAAGATGACTTCTACTTCGTCCACGCTTCTGGCGCAATCGATCAGATCGGTCGCGAACTGCATCACGTTCTATGAAAACAACAACACATTCTATTAGAACTTATTCGATAGACGAACGATACATTTTACAAGAATTTATTCCAAGAGAATGACACATTCTACGATAAATTCATCCTAAGAGAATGATACACTAATTAATGGGTTTTTATCTTCAAAAGGAAAATAACCTCAGCGAGATCTATGTAATCGTGGTAAAATTCTCTGACGAAGGAGGCGGCTTTTCGTAGCTCGTAGGACAAATTGAACGCTTCCAAAATCGGATCGTCGACGATTTGACATATGTACGCTGGATTTGCTACCGCCTTGTACGAGAATAATCGCAACTTCTCTATCGCAAGAATGTCGCTCCTCTCTCGTTCGCTTCTACGCTATCGAACAAGAACATAGTTTAATTTCTTTGATCGAATCTCTTTTCCTTTTCCTTTTACGAAACTACAATTCTTCACAGATTCTCCATGGACGCGTAAAGATTCACGGTATAATCGTTGGTTATCGAAATTTACAATTAAGAGCAGCCTTTGAATCTAATGTACTGAGCATGAACAAATCACGATGAACAATTCAATGTTCGATTTAATTCGGAGCGCAAAGCGTAATCAGGCCCAGTTATGCAGAACCCTGTTCAACACACAAAACTACAAAAAGTTAGTCAAACGCAGTATACAGATTTCCCAGGATGTTGTTATCGCCTAAAAAAATTTCTAAAGAGTTTCAGTTCATAGAACAGCTCTTACGTTATAAAATTATCAAAATTATCAAGCTACAACCTTTTTTTAGTCTTATAGCAATTTTGCAGAAAACTTCCAAACTACTTGATCAAGCAAACTGAATTCTCCAATCTTTTTAAAATAATAAATCCAAAGAAAGTTATCCATGGTAGATATTTCAACACTATGGATACTTTTCCGAATCTACCGATGTTTTCCATATCAGAGACAGAACATAAAAATTTGCAAGAAACGAGGTGTCTCGTTCTCGCAGATCATTTACATTTGCATGGCAATTTAAACAGCGACGATGGGATCGTTGGAGATACAAACATCTTCAAAACGCTTTGACTCTGACATGGACGTAACCGAAGCCGAATTTTCTGAATGATATACCCATCCACGAACAGTGAGTAAATATTCAAAATGATATTAGTTACGTTACACGCTACGTTTAACAAACGGCGAAGAAGCATCGTGGAAGAAACAGCAGAAATAAAATATACCCAATGCGAGCGGAGCTGAATCTCATCGAAGATGAAAATGTTTCGACTACGAAAATTTTCTCTAACTTTCGAATCATCGTGAGTTGCTATAGGGTTCTGCGTAAGGGGGTCCGTTTACTTTTAACATTGATTAATTCTGTTTCTTTTTTTCCCCTACTTGCACTCTTCGCAATTGCAGCTGGGTGGATGAGGTTTCGGAAGGGAGTGAAGCCTGTTTCGAAGCATACTGATCATCTCGAAGTGTCCGTATTGAGCAGCGATCGCCAGCGGCGTGGCTTCGTCCGGGAAATCGGCGCTTCGCGTTATACCAGCGTACTCCAATCCGGGTGACAGATCGTTCAATTTGTTCAAAATAATCATGGCGATTTTTATCTCGTTGTCCCTGATGGCGTGTAGATGCGTGTCACCCGGATCGATCTCTGGATGAGTCAGGAGATACTCCACCATTGGCGTGTTCCTGTCACTAACCGCGATGTGAAGCGCAGTGACACCCTGAAAAAAGGCCATGACCTCTCGTTAGCGAAAAAAAGAAAAAATCTCGTGTTTCGCTCGGGAGAAAGCTCAGAATCATTCGTCACACGTGTACCTTGTTACAGACGTATCTCGTTCGTTTTTAGCCTTCGAAATTTTACGTATCTTTCTTTCGGTGTGCAGCAGGTGCGTATAAAGGTTTGGAATTGCTTTTTTTCTATAATCGATGTTTTTAGGTCTTTTTTCTAGGAGATTTTGATATTCGAGGATATTGTATGGTTTGATATGATGATTTGGGGACTTTTTTACGTGATAGTGGAAAAAAGAGTGAACCTGTAAATTTTGATATATTTTTCTTTTGTGTATCGGAGGTGTATACAAAGAGGTTTGAAATTGTTTTTGTGCCTTTTTTATGTTCGATGTTTCGTGAATTTTTGACGTGATAACGAGGATGATGACGTGATTCGAGTTGTCGTCGAAATGGTCTGCGATTTGTATATTTCATTACGATACAAATTTCCACATGTCTTTCTTTTATCTTTTCTTTCAGGAGATGCATCTGACGCGTCTCCAATTCTGTAATCTGTCACGTTACTTTCGTACGTTGAAGGTTTGCCTGCTTAATATTCGCCTAGTTTGCGTTTTGCTCGATCTGAGATGCACCTCGACGACTCCCAACACGCTTTCACTTGGCGAATTTTTCTTAAAAACGTAGGAATGACAAATTTCGACGTTTCATCTTCACTCGCGTTCGTCAAATTTCATTCACAATTTCGTAGGCCAATAACCGTTCCTAATAGAAGATAATCTACCAAACACATAAAAGAGGAACACAGAAGAAGAATTTCATAAATCTAAAATAACAGAATTCCCAAGACCCTAAAAGACTCGTAAAAACCACATTCCTCTCCCTTTTATCGATACAAGTACCATAAATAGACACTTTCCTGCCCTTAACCGGAATCTAATCGTCAAATTCCAGATGTATTTCATAAAACTCCGCAGTCCAGTCGCAACGCTCGTCTCTTTAATTTATAGCCAAGAAGAAGAAAAAGGCATTCGACTAATTTCTACGCACGATCAAAGAACGAAAATTCACACATTCGTGATCCTATAGCATGGTACATTCCTGAAAGATTTCTATAATACAAGCGTTCGAGAATACTCTCGTGAACCATTGTACGTACTGGTGTCTCGTTCTCCGTGCTCCCTTACACAATGTCCATAATACTCAACAACAACGACGACGATCTACTTCGTTCTACGACAGAAATCCCCGACCATCGCCTTGCGCGTGTCACAAAAAGGCGTTCCACGTTTTTCCACAGGAATCACGGAATTCCTGTTCGCTTGTTGGTCCTCGTGAAATCGACTTTCCAACTTCTCTATATCTGCTCCCTTTTTTTCTCTCTCGTTCCTGTATCTTCCTCCTTTTTGCCTCCTGGCCCTCGATATCTCAGCCGTATCCCTTTTCGTAGGAAGAATGGGACGACGACGTTTGTCGCCCATCTGCGGCGCGTTTAACAGAGGCGGCCACCGACAATGGGCTAACTCCATTGTTGCCGCCGACACACCGGTCACAATATTTCCTGATATCCTGGCTTTTCGGCCGTCTCCCAGGGGACATTGTGAAACCGACACGATCCCGCCTTGTGATATACGCCGCCTCCGAACCTTTTTCCAAAATCGAGTTCGACACAGCTGCCGATTTTTCGCGTCAGAATAAACACGGACGAGTCTCCGCTGTCGAAGCAATTAGGGCATCGACTGTTTTATTCCCAGTATTTGTGGAAGTCGTCGTACGTCAAATAAGGGAATAATAAGGGGAGGAGGGGAATATATAGCTTGATTTTGTGCGGAAAAGGGAATTTATTGCTTACGGAGTGGTTCGATGGCGCGGTTCATTTAAATTTCATGTTTGGTGAATTCTTTTTGTGGGGTTTCGGTGAGGTTCTTTGAGCCAGTGATTTGTTGTTTGGGATTGTTTGGTCGTTGGTGATGATTAATGGTTGCCAAGTTATGAAGAATTATTGCGAGAATCGTACTTGAGAGAGAAGCAGAGCTTGTGAATGTGCAACGAAACACGTTATTTCCAACAACGTTATATTCGTATTTTGTTATGAGTAAGTGACATTAATTTTTAGGCTGATCGAAACTCAATTTATGATCCTGAATTCTCCCCAGTTTTCCTGCTTGAATGGCATTTTTGGACATCAAGCGTCAATTCTCGTTAAATTTACGCACCTTCTTACGTATCTGATCGCCTAGTTGTAATTTTGTATATCTCTAACAATATTACGTATCTGCTCCTGCAACGGGATATTCTCATAAACAGAACGTGGAGAATGTCCACTTATTTTAACACATCGATCAAAATGAAACCTTGATTCGAACGCATCGTATATCAATGTCGATTGAATTTTCATCAACGAGTATTATGTCGATTTTTTGAAGAACCGATTATTCTGGCGTAATCGTAAATGTCTCGAAAACTATTAATAATTTGCTCGTATAATATGAAAAATAGAATACCGTAACCCACCAACATAGAAAATTTCACCTAAATCAGTAGCCAAAATCAGAAGAGTCTCCTTCACGTTCCTTCTAACAATATCTATTTTCATCTAACTAAAACACCATTCAACCACCGTCTTTAGCCTTAAAAAATACACGAAATAAAGCAACCTTCTCTGCCGTTCAAATTTTCCAGCTGGCCTTGACATCTTCACGAATATTATGTCGTATGCAAAAAACGAGAGCATCCTCCAGGTTCTTTCCAAAGTGCACGCGCACGTTCACGAAGAAGATGGCTCTCGCGGAGGACACGCGGCGGCAAGGGGATTCCCGGATGGAATTTACAGCGGGACCAGTCATTTGAATAATTTTTATCGGTCCTCGGCTGAAACCATTGTCTTGTAAAGGACGGCCTGAAATATGGCCGTAGATACACGGAGGCAAAGCGGTGCCAGAGCGCTTCTTTCGTTCCGTTTCTCTCGCGCCCTATCCCCTCCCTCTCTTCTCTTCTTTCTTCTTCGGCCTTCTCTTCACTTCTCTCGCTCGTCTCTTCCCTCTGTTCCACTCTTTCGCTGTACGGTTTCTTCTTTCTCGCTTTCGTCCTCGATAGGCCGTGGCGGTGTCTCCTCGGTTCAAAGCGAAACGAGGGTTGGGCTTTTTGGGAACCCCGAAGAGAGGAGGACGACACGAACGTTGCCGAAGGAGGGGGTAACATTCCACGGGGGGTACGTGTATCTCGACGGGGTGAAGATCGGAGATAACGAGACCTCGTCTTGCTTTTTCTCATTCGGTTACGGTGCTTCTGCGTAAGAGTTTCGTCGACTCATCGTTTGCTTCCACTCTTTCTTCTTTTTGGCTTCTCGTTCTTCTCTTTCCTATGCTTCCTTGATAATATAAAACTTGGCTTTTCCCACCTTCTGTCGTTTTTCGTTCTCTTCCGAATTTCTCGATTCTTTATTTTTCTTCAACTCTTTCTTCCCTCAGCTTTCTCGCTCTTTTCTTCTGTACGTTGTTTGTTCAGTTTGCTAGTACGAGTCCTGACTTTTCTCACTTTCTCTCGTTTTTCATTTCGTAGACTCGTCGACTTCTGATTTTCCTCTTTAGTTTCTTGTTTCCTTATTTTGTAGTTCTTTTTCTAGTTTGATCTTGTTGTTTCTGGTTCTGGAGTTTGATCGATTCTAATCTATCTTCTTTGTTTCCTCGATCTCTTCTTCTTCTTCTGTTGTGTTTCGCCGATACTCTTCCTTTTTACGTTTGCTGACTTAAATCAGTCTCTTTGGAGTTTCTCTGTTTCTCACCGTATATTATCGATGCTCTTCTTTATATGTATTTCTTCCTTCGACTTCATCGCTAGTGAAACCTTGTCTTCCTTTCTATGTTTCTTCGTCTTCTTTCTCTTACTCGTAATACATGACGTTTCTGAAATCGTAACACAATAAAAAAAAGAGCGATTCCTCGTGAGAAAGTAAACAGAAAGTAAGAATAAAAATACAAAGCTTCGTTTCCGAGAAGATGAGAAGTTCTTTTATACGAAAAAATTGTATTCTACGTTTTCGACTTACTTTTACTCGAAGAATCGTTTCTTCTCCGGTTGTACTACGATCTTGGAAACACCCTCTGTATATTTGCGCCAATCTTCCATTTTATCTTCATCGTTGCTCTTGTCCTCGTTTCTTCGTTCCCCTATTCTTCCTCATTGCGTCTTTCATTTGTACTCTTCTGTCCTATCATTTCTTCTTCCACTCTGTCTCGCTTCTACAACTTCATTTCCGCTTTCGTTTCCTCATCCCCTCTTGCATCTGTGATATCCATGTTTCTCAATTCTTGTCTTCTTCGTCGTTGTCTTCTATCAACATTTCTTCGTTTCTTTCTGCCTCTTCCTCGTTTCACAATTTTATCGATAGTTTGCCGCGATTTGCACAAAGAGACGGCGTTGCTGTTTGAACTTTTCGGAAAAGGAACGACCCATCGTGTAAATCATCGGAAATGATCTCGGGAAAAGGGGTCAAGGGGAGCCGTGACACGAAGGAAATAGTCGGCATGTCCACTTTACCTGCGGCCTTCTGCTGAATCGACACGTGAACGACGGACACCACTTACGGTTATGTTGTGGAAAACCGGCGATAGCAGATAAAGCCGACGATCTTTACGACCTCCCACGAAAAGGGAAGCTGTTTTTCACCATCTTCCACTAAATTTTTGCTACACGTTTCAAAGTGCACGCTTGCAGCTGGCATACGAGAAGAGTTAGTAAAAGATCATCGCATTGTGCGTATTATTGGATATCGTCATCGTCGTAATATCATGGAATAATTTCGAAGAAAATTTTGGTACTGATCAAATCGATAATTTTCCGATTAACGAAATTCGCATAATAAGGCTGCATAACTTGATACAGAATGTGGTACAGAGAACTGCAGAGATTCGGGACATTTTGTGAAGAATGTTAAGCGAAAAATGTGTGTGGCGTATTTTTCAATGTATAATAAATCATATCTCTGTACGATCGTTTAATGTAATTTTGGTATAATGTAATATCGATTTTAGTATGAGTTATTTATTGAATTTACCGTGAATTATTTCTAGTATAACCGATAATGTCTCGCACGTAACGATATTACAATCACGTGATACTTGAAAAACTCGTAAATTTACGATCGATCGATAAATTAAAATTAAAAGAGACTCTGCATAAAAGTAGGTATTAAAGGAATTAAAATACACGGAACCTTCACGACATTTAATAACTCGACCATTAAGTTCTTCGATAAAGTTGATAAAATTATTATATATTAATATTATATTTATAATTAATATTATATAATAATTAGTATTATATAATATTATATATTAATATATATATTTATATTAATCTTACCTGAAAGTCAACAGCGTTGATATTGAATTGCGGATTATTTTCAAGAAACTCCCTCACGTCCGGAACATTCCCATGGGCAACCAATTCGAAAAAGTGTTTCTCCAGTTCTTGCAAGTATGAAATCGCCACGACAGATTCCTGAAACATCAATAAACCTGTCAGTGGCTCGTTAATTCTACAATCGTAAGATCCTAAATTGAATTAAACTGGAAGGACGAGCTTTGTTTTATTTAATAAAAGGTTTTTTAAATTTTCTATATTTTGTTAAAGGACGATCGAAAGATACGTACAATTATTTAAAATAATTCATTATTAAAATAATGAATTAAAATAAAAATAATAAAATAAAATTGTACGTTAAAGGAGGACCTATAACCTAATCTAAAGGGTAAAGTTAATATTTAAAAATACTCACTCTTGGTAAGGTACTTGGATTTACTTCCTGTGACATTCTGAGCACGGATCTACCTTAATTACGTTAGAGAAAATGATGTTCGTCACGTTTTGCGTGAAACGAGTTTGATGTAGTTTAGCTTGACGTGTAAATTTCATACAGAACGAATGAACAAAGCAGCAACGACTTTAGGAAACTTCGTTGCGTTTCCTTCTTTTTCTCATCGATTCAGACACGATTGCTTCGATCTTCGGCCACTTTTTAAATTATATTTCAACCTCGAGCAATGTCTAAGAGTATAAATTAACTATCGCCTTCTTAAACCTGCGTTTGGCTGTAGTTTATCAGACTCGAAAATCTAAAAATAAAATAGATATAGTTTAAAGTAATTTTATAAAGCGACAAAACGATCCTCGAACTATACTATCATCTTCTACTATTGTCGTATTATCTCATCCATATCTTTAACAATATTTTTATAATTACAATCGAGACGTAATGCGTACGTGGATGTTTCGGACGAAATCAACTTGAATCACAGCAAATCGGAAACAATTCAAGATTGGAATTAGCATTTCAACGATGCGCAAAGAGATACAGGACTCTGATCCCCTATGAACGTTCGTCCAATTTTCTTTCTATTTTTTACGTTTATACAAAGAGCCCTTAAACATTCAGCAATTTAAAATAGAAGAAAATAGATACATATTCCGTATATCTGAAGATCATTCCATTAATGAATACGTAAATCATATTCCTTCGTTGTGCAATAACTTTATAAAATATCTATCAACAATTAATTCTTAAGAAAGCAAAAAAAAAAAAAAAAGAAGAAGGAGGTGGAAGACAATGATGGGACATTGGTTTCTGCTGTGTTTAATGATGTAATTCAATCTATCGATGGTGTATATACATAATTTATAATTTGTTTCCGCTACGTACAAATAATAATAATAATAATAATATTAAAATATAATAATATTAATAATATAATAATAATATAATAATAATAATAATAATAATTACTATAATATATAATATATAAATTTCTGCAGATAACTTAGGCGTCGATGCAGTAATCTTTCTAGCGTGAAAATGAATCATCCTCAGCCAATTCCGGATAAATCGATGATGTTTGAAAAAATCGAATATGCGATATCTCACACTACGGATTCCTGTACATCGAGGGGAAGAGAAATTCGTTGTTTCGGGTTTATAGGTGGCGTTAAATGCAGCAATTCTATAGGGGATGCGGTTAAAAAAAGATCGAGTTGAGGGAAACGCGGCGCTCGCAGAATTCTACAGAAGAAAAAGAAACTGGCGAACAGCGGACTATGTACAATGATTCTTTCCTTTTCCTACGCTTTTCTTCTTTTCTTTGAAGCGTTCCTAATCTGTTCTTCTTCGCCGTCTTCTTCTTCTTTTGGTTCACTTGGGGAAAAGGTAACGGGGACGTAATACTTTTTTTCCATTTTCTAGTTCTTTCTCTTTTTTTTTTAGCTTCTCCTGCTACTTCGCATACGTATACACAGGGCACCAAAAGCACGAAAAGAAAGCATCGATCGACGAACGAACGTCAACGTTTAGTCTCTATAAATAAATTGCTTCTAACATTAGAATGCCATATTAGATGAATGGAAGTCGACGCTACTCTCGAGGCAAGATTGGGGGCGAGAATCGATTGAAAGGTATAGCATGTTGCAACGAACATGAACGTGTCTCTGTGATTTGGCTGAATAATTTCAATTTCTGCCGGTAACTCGTTTAGATAGTACATTTGTAATTTGCATAAACGGCATTGGAAACATATCGTGAATCATCTTATTCGTTATTTCATTAACAAAATTTCGTTATTATTTTAAAAGGATTCGTAGGTAAAAAATTGCGCACTTTATCTTTCTTTACGTGTAATACGTAATATTCTTGGGTTAAGTACGCGTCTAATTAATTTTCGAAATATTCGAAGCACAAAAGGGTGCCGAATTTTTAAACTGAATTATGTTACGTTATAAATATTCTAAGGCGAATAATGTACATCTTCGTAACTTGATAAATGTTTTACGTAAATATTTTTAGAAATAAATAATCAAGATTATACTTCTGTAATTTTTAATTAAAAAAGTCCTAAAAATTTTGTACATATAATAATATTTTCTCCGTATGAACGATAATTTATACTTCCAATAGTCGCAAAAAATAATTACACACACAGAGCGAAATGATCCTCTAAAATCCTCCGTTTTCTACAAATATTGAAAAATATTAAAATATTATTAAAACTTTGATCAAGACGTCAAGAAATAAATCATGAACATGATAAAACCTGTTCTCCATTGAAAATTTATGGGACGTATACGTATTTTACGAGAACGATAAAACGCAGAACCGTGAACACATAAAAATCAATTATTTCACAGAATACGTGGCACGAATGAACACAAATATTTCATCGCGCATTTCATGAAAAATAACAAATCATATTTTTACATAAGTTCAGCCAAATACTTTCCACTCGCGTCACAAAGTACAAAACGGGGCATACTTCTCAAGTATTCCAAGCATCACGTCGAACATCGACCCTTTCATCCTAACAAAAGTTCCATAAATAAATTTCAAACACGCACTATGTCTCTTTCGTTCGACTTGTAGACGAACTCGTCGCAAAGTTCCATTCTAACCGGATTTCGTAAAACATCCAGAAAAAACACGATTCGCGCGCAAAAATAAAATTCGTCGAGGAAGAGAGAGAGAGAGAGAGAGAGTGACAGACAGACAGACAGACAGACAGACAGAGACAGAGACAGAGAGGAAGCCAAAAATGAAGAAAATTACAATAATTATATTATATATTCGTATTATACACGCACTATACCAAGAGCACAAGCTTCTTCTCTTCTAAAGCTTCGTTTCAACTCCATCCTCTCGATAATAATACCTAGTATACTACACGTTAATTCAATGAATGGAGGGGAGGTCACTGGCCAGAACAAACTTCATTTCTGCATGCATCTTCGACTCCGAGCTACGCGCACAGTCCACGCATCAAGTACATTTCTCGATGAAAAATTAATAAAAAAAGAAGAAATCCGATGCTGGAATAAAAATTCAACAGAAGGAGACGAACGATCGTTTCATTCGTTTATTCCATTATTAACAACCAGGATCTCTTCTTTTTACGGCACAGGAACACGTGCGTGGACCTTTCACGCCGTCCCGTATTCGTCCATTCGTTCCTTTCTATCTTACTTTTATTATCATTTCGGTTCAACTTGGTTTTGAGACACACTGAATTTGTGGCTTCCTTTCGTAACATATGAGGTTGTTTAACTCTCAACTATAGACTAAATGTAAATTTTCATTACCACAATTTAGCATGCAATTTTAAAAGCTTCAACGCTTGATCATCTTCCACTCTAAGAAGCTTCGTCCTTTGTTTCCCTTAGTTTCATTTCTACGAAACATCGTGCATTAAGCAAAATAATTACATTAAATTAATTCTAATTCAAAACAGAGAGATTTAATAAATAAAACGTTAATCCAAGGGACTATATTGGTACATGGTAATATTAAAAGCACCAACATCTGTAATTAAGGGTTAACGAGTAGAATCCAAAAAGTACTAGTTTTCTAGCTACATTAGATTTTCGTATTCTACTTGTCGAAAGCTGTCGTATATTTCAAGGAAGAAAGAGGAACAAATTCTTTGGGTTCCAAAACGAAGTACATCTGCAACTCCATTCCGATTCCACCTCAGTTCTTCCATATCGTTTTCCCCTGTACACGTGCATTCTTGTCAACAGACCTCGAACGATCTTCCACATCTTTCGAAATCCTCCTTCGCCTGACTCCACGTGGGGCACTCGCGGACGCGTTTCGCAGTCCGTTGGATGAAAAAAAAGAAAGGTAAAAACCGAGAAGAAATCCTCTCGATCGACCGCGTCTCACTGATACAGTATCCTCGATGGCGTGACGTACGAGGAGATCCAATACAGGAAGGACGCATACCCAAGTATGCCTTCTTGCCCCGTTCTCGAGTCCTGCCTCACATCCGTGTACCTGAGGTCCTCTGCTTCCAGGAGCCTCCTTTCGAAAAACGTTCTCACAGCGCTCCACATTCGGTACGGAAGGAAGGCGAAGTGAGCCAGTTCCTGGTTGTCTACGAACGCGTAACAAGAAGCGACCACGTCGTCGACTAACACCGTTCCCTCCGTTGTTAAAGGAGCATAAATGCCTTCTTCGAGAACCAATCTATTGTCGATTACTTTGTCCCATCGTAGACGATGCTGAACCTCGTTTTCATCGGCTGGATCTCTTACCAGGATCTTGTCCCCTGGCTGAACTCTGCCAGCGAATACAGTGGATCTGCCTTCGATCGGGACCAGGTGAGCTGGTGTCAGGGTGAGAACTCGACCAGATTCGGTGGTCAATCGGACGAATTGTCGCCTCTCGGCGAATGAACGGTCCAGGAAGGCTATTACTTCGCTGTACACGATGTCACCGTGCGAGTCCAGGGCTGCGATTCGCTCACCAAGTTGCACTTGATCCAGCCGCTTCGAGGAACCATCCGCAGTTCGCACTAAGCTTCTGCCCGGGAAACAACCTCCGGATTTCGCCGCTGACGATGATTCTGAAAGAAGAGAGTGGTTGGTTAGAAAATGTGAAGCTTTTGGAAAGGTTTTTCACAAAGATATTTTATTGCTAATTTAATTTAGCTTATGCTGTTTGGTTAATGCGATGAATGTGACGAATGAATGATGAATATATTTTTATTATATTTCACCGAAATACGAAAAAGGAATGGGAAGGTTGCAACTAAAATTTCGCTTCGATAAATGGAGTTCTATCGTACATCGTTTATTATAAACATAAAAAATAGAAAATTATATTTCTTATACTTAAAAAATAATGTTCGTGTTTTTCCTCGATGCTTCTCGATTTGGATACTTTCATTAAAAAGTATCAAATGAGATACAGGTACGAGAAAAGAGAACAATTTACAATATCATTCTTAAAAGAGAATATTTAGGAAAGTCTTTTATAGTATAAAATGTTCTATAAAGATTTTATTTTGGACAATCATTCTTCCTATATCTCGATCTTTTAATCGAATCTCCGTCGCTTGAATAAACTTGCGGGTCCCAATAGAACAGATGAAAGTCGATTCTTTTTTTGGGATGATCGTAGATTAAATTGCGCGAAGGAGATTAATGAAACTGAAGTATCGATTACTGCGATTTTAACGTCGATTTTGGGGTGATTCGATTGTCGAAACAGCATAGAAAAACTGAAGAGCTAAAATTTCGATGAATTTTCTCTCCCACACAGCAATCGATACTATTATCTTTTATTTAAAAATATGGAAATACGTTCAATGTATCGACATTGCTTTTTCTTTAATATTTCTCAACGATCGAGCGTATATTCTAGCGATTAAAACAAAAGAAAGAAAGAAAGAAAGAAAGAAATAAGAATTGAAAACAAAGAAATTTTTCTCAATCTTCTCCTCACGGAAGCTAGAAACCATAAAAAATCTTCTCGTATTGAATGCGTAGATCGTTCAAGTTATAAATCGTAATAGATGATACCCTGAATTGCAGCAAAGAATATACAAATACGTACAGCTATCAAATCGTAGATTACGAATCCATAAAAATTCTCTCAATTTTCCCTGCGTCTGACGTGAAAAAATATCTTCCCAGTCTACGTGGCTATTAGGGAGAGCGAAAAAAATATCAGAGGAGATACATCGAATGATACCTCGTGGATAACAAGTCGTATCGACGTTGTCGCGGACAGAAATTTAAATTCAAATGAAGCCTGTCGTCGGTGGGTCGCAACAGCGCGATATAGAGAGCCACGTTCTCAGGGGAAATCGCGATTATTCCCGTCGAACAATTGTTATTACGAGGTACAACGGGGTAGTCGACAAGGGATGATTACCACGAATTTCTCACGGTTAGCTCGTTACACACGAGGCGTTCTCAACCGTGTTCGATTCGTCTGGTCGACAACGACGACACCGCAGTCCACGGATCCGATTACCTGATCAAACCGGACCGGATCCCTTCCGGTTCGAGGCCTTCAACCACCGATGAATTCCGACGTTTCGCGGCGGAAAATCGCCATCGTGCCAGAGAACGTCGTTGCGTTTCGTTAATTTACTGTAAGAGCGACACGAGCAGGGAAATCGAACGTTTTGAGAAATCAGTCTCGAACGGGATATTTGAAGATGGAAATTATTTGAAGGTGCTATACTGTTCGAAGTTGAGGATTCAGGTAATCGGTAAAAACGTTGAAGTGGAAAATATAGAGCTAATAGAAAGTTTGAAGTTGAGAACGAAGAATCGGTAGAAAGTCTGAAGTTGAGAATGAGGAATCGATAGAAAGTTTGAAGTTGAACATGAAGAGCACGGTAGAGAGTTTGAAGCTGAAAATTTGAAGGTAGCGAAGCTATAGCTGGCCGATCATCCTTCTCAGCAAATAAAAAGCATGTTTTCATTTATAACTCAAGTGATAGTCGTCAGATTTTATGCGTGTGTGTGTGTGTGACTACTCTATTTAATGAACGAACCATCTTTAGCTATCTTTGAAGGTTTTTCTTCTTATTCGACTTTACGATGTTGGCAAACTGTGTGTAAAATGTCTTTATATAAAACACGGAATGCACCAAACCAGAATAACCAGGAATAGGTTGATAAAATATTCAGTAAACGAAATTAAGAACACTGGAGGGGTTGAATGTTCTACGAAAATTTTATTTTTCTTTTATTCTCAGATTTTCTTTATATAGAAGTAAAGCAGAGGATGAATTCGAAAGAGGTGGAAACTTGTTCGTAGAATTATTCAACACATCGTTGCACAAGTGGGTTGAGCATGGAATTGATTGGAAGAAAGTTTAGGGGAGATCGTGAGAAAGATGGAGAATAGCGATTGCGTGAATTGTCGCCAAGGGATTGGGTAAGCTGATTAACCCTCGGACATCCGATGGGGTGAATATCACGCAGCTAATATTGAGTCAGATACGATCCGATAACAAAATCTTTTCCATACTTCAAGTTTTCTTAGATAAACCAATCCAAGCCTTCGTGCGTTCCCACAATCACATGTTTTATTAATTTTCTATTGATCCTTCCATTATAGTTTGACGAAGAATAATTTTCCACGAAAATTAAGCTCTACTACCCACACTAAATGATTTTCCTCGAATTAACTGTTTCTTCTTTCGATTGATCGAAAATTCAACCACATCAGACTACAAAATTTAACAGAAGAGATATTTGGGGAATTTGGTAGAGAATCGTCTCGAGGTAAAATCTGTCGGCAAATGGGGCAAAGGATCTTGGAAGGAAATCGATCGATCGATCGATCTAGGAAGATGGATCAGAGAATGGAGCGAGGGCGTCGAAATCGTGATACGCGTGGCTCGCGTCCACAGACGATACCTGTTTCTCTTAACTGACCGTTCCCTTGGTCTCTCGAATATCGTTCTTTCGGCTCGTATCGATTTCGCGGCGATTGTTACGCTGGAATCTAATTCGAACCGACAGGCAAGCCTAGATTTATTGACATTTATTTTGAAACTCGAGCCTCGACCAAACCGACGAAACGAGCCTGCACCCCCGAATCCTCGTGTTTGGTCCTTTTTAACGTTCCTTTTCTACCCGCGGTGTATGTAGCTTATGAGAAATTTCGTCCAACCATTCTGTGAACGTTTCTCGCTCGTATCGTCGCGTAACGAAAATTGACAACGTTGAATTATACGATAGAAATATTTGGCCATTTTATTACCTTTGTCGTACTTATCATCTTTACCTAAATCTATATGCACGCTGTCGATAAAAGAAATTATTGCGTGGTTAAGACTAGCTGGCAAACTAAGTTGATAGAACGATGACAGAAAATGAACTGAAATATAAAATGGAAGAGGACCAATCATGTCAACCATGTAACGCCGGAGAAACAGAAAATAGAAAGGCATGTACCAAGCGACTGCACAGTGTGTAGAGAAATCAGACCAACTACACTGAGGAATAAGAAATGGACAGAAATCGTAACAATAAAAACCGCAAAGCGCATATTGAAACTTCACAAAGGAAAGCATGAAGTCGACAGATTCTTGCTCTGAATAGAGAAGAGAGCAAGAACAACGACCAAAACTGAAATAAAATATCAAGGACTGACAGCATATGCTCGCATGCAGCATTGTAGCATAGAAATATACGCGCTGATGTCTTAGCCGATATGTCTTGGAATAACGAGACGAAATGAACTAGAAGATATAAGTATAATAATTTATACGATATAATCTAAACGATAAGTTAGGATATAGCTAGATATTTTAGATTTCTATAGATTCGGATAGATAATGAATGAAGACTTAACTGTAAGGAATAGATTACGATAGAAATAAAACGTATCAAACGTGCACAGAAGAGATTGTAATAAGCAGAAGCCTCGATACTATAAAGAAATAGAATACAAATTTAGTTTCACGTCTTTACTGTTTCTTTTTTCATTTTTATTTATTTCTATCACAGTCGAACCTCTGTAACTCGAAAGCTTCTGTAAGACTACGATTTTCTTCGTTGCTTTCCGTTCCGCTGCGAAAACCTTTGCAAGTCGCAATAAAACTTACTTCAACTCGAATTATTTGCCACATATCCATAGATGCATTCTTTTACTTCTGAAACTCGACTTTCGAATACTCAGACCTCCACTAGTCCAAGTTCATCTCTACAAATCAAAGTTTACCTCTGTAAGCTCCAACTTCTATCGTCAGTGCTTTTGCAACTCGAAGTGTACTTAAGCTGCGTCCACAAGATGTGAGAAATCGATCATCCTGTGTCGTCTCCTTTCCTTTAACTGTTATGGTTGCTTCAAGTAACGCAAGACGACCCAGACCGTACCTCTGGTTCTTCGCCTTTCGATCACGGGCTTATCCAAGGAAGCTAGTCGTTTTTCGTCAGTCGAGCGCACAATTGCCATCATCTTCCGCGTCTTTTTCTTTTGCCATTCGTTTTGCCAACGTCAACTTTTGCATACGTGTGCGTTGAATAAAACGAGTTTCAAGGGGAAGCTTAATTCTGGAAAAGTGAGCGTAACTGTGCCATTGTACGAAGCTTCCGCACGTCGAATTTTCGTTTGTGTTAGATCCTTATTTATTTAACTCTTTCCCTGAGCTTCGAATTACCGAGGTTCGACTGTATCGGTTTCTCTTCTTGTTCTTCTATTTCTATCTTGTGTCTTTCCGTTCAGTCACGTCTTTTCACGATTTGTGGATTTATGCAGATAAATAAATAGAATCGAGTAGAAATATAATTCCTTGTGGAATTTAATTCATATAGAATAGAATATTCTAAATATTATATGGAACCGCGTTCAATTAGAATTTCGATCGACAATTTTTAATTTCTAATTCCGCGAGGCAATCATGGCTTAAAGTTTAAAGACTATTTTTAAATAAAGTTTAAACTTTACAAAATATATATATAAATATAAATATAATATATAATATATAATATATATAATATATAAATATATAATATAAATGTATGAATAGGACTGTGAAACACGTAAAAGAAACAATACTTTGCATCGTAAATTGCAAGCTTTGACGCTTCTGAACGGTTCCACGATCGCCGAAGATCGTTCGTTCGTTTATCCCATAAAACGCGGCGATATTCGGAGATTTAAAGAGATTTCAGGAGAAATTAGGTGCCGGAAACGATTACAAACGTATAACATGGTTAGGTGACTCAGACATTGGCTCGCTAACGTTATTTCGGCGTGACGAATGAAGTTACCGTGACAAGGCGGAACATCCAAACGCGTGTCTCCACTGGAATGTTGATTGTTAGCGATAATACAATTTATCGGGCATCGATAGATAGATCTGGATGTCCTCGAACCAGCGAATAAATTTTTATTGCATCGTTTCTCGAAAAAAATATTAGCAAGTAACACCGTGTCATCGATATCTGCAATTTAATTTTGCTCATTTACGAACGTAATTTAAAGAAACAGAATTCGAGTAAAAATTTGTTTCATTTACTGAATATTATAACGAGAATATTAAATATTGTATTTAAAAATGTCTGTGTAAATTCCATTGATTCTTAAGTATTTTTTAAATTTCTTTCTAGAGAGATAATAACTTTATATAACGATATTAAAAAATCTAATTTTCCTCGGTCGAAACGTGGAAATAGAATGCAAGAGACTATCGACCGACTTGTGTAACGTTGTTGCGCCGGTGGTTCTGACAAGGCAAATCGTTCTTGCCTCTGGTAATTGAAATTTACGCGGAACTTAATCGAAGCCGCCGAATTAAAGGAGCGTAACAACAAATTACACGAGAGCGTCGACTGCAGCTTCTCGGCAGGTTGCTTTTATCGATCAATAACTTCCTCTTCATTCTTATCGATAAATACCTACATTTAAAATACTTAGGATATTTCAACGTGAAAAACGTTTTTCAAACGCGATTTATTTCTTTAGAAGTTAATGGAAATTCAGCAGCGGTGTTTCTAAAATATTTTAAATACTACAAATTTAGAATGTATTGCATCGAAACCCGACGTGGCTTCATTTTTTCTTTTTCTTTTTTAAGTAGTTCGTTTCTCTAAAAATTACATGAAATCTAAAGTACTTTTAAAGTATTGAAATTTGAGACGTGTATGCAAAAATTCAGTACAATTTCTTTCTAGAAATTATCCTACATCTGAGGTAAAAAGAAAAAGAAAAAGGAAGAGAGAAGAACGTTTTTTATAATAGATCTAATTAGTTAATTTTATGTTTGAAGTAATTTTTCTAGTTGAAAAATGATTTAGTTAACATGACCATCTAATTAGAGAAAATAATGAATAAAAGATACTAACCAGACTTGACAGAACAGTGAATGTGGGACCTAGACTCGTAGTAGACCCAGTCGAAACCAGCTTCGACAGCGAGCCTCGCCAGCATTCCGTATTTCGAGCGATCCCGATCGCTCGTCGTCACGTCGACGGCACGTCCCTCGTAATGCAGCGAATCCGTCGCGTGTTTTCCCTCCTCGTCCCAACCCTCTGTCACCCTTAACTTCACTCCCGGCCACTGGTTCATTACCGAGATAGCCAGGGTGTTCAGCTTCTCCTTACACCTCTGTAACAAAACGCACCCTCGGGTTACTCGATTGATAATTTGCAACATTTGGCAATTTAACCGTAATTGTGGAATGATGACATTAGGACAATGAATGGAAATATTAGAGAACCGAGAATGCTAACAAACCATAAATAATTTAAAGATATTCGACGCAACAAAAATGAAGGAGAAATACTCTTCTACGTTGTACAAGTTACGCTTGACAAGTTATTAACTAACTAAACGACAAATGCGCTTATTTTTCCATGAAGCTAATCCTTTCTAGAAATCCAACAAAAATCGAATAAATCCAGAATTTTACTACGTTATTGCTTGCAAAAGCATAATATCGTCAATTCCTATTATTAATAATAGAATTTGAATATTTCTATGAATAATAGAATTCGTATATCTATTGTTTGTTATTTCAATCATCAATAATTGATTAAAGATAGATTTCAGGTTCATAATATTAGGTCGTGCCAAAAGTTTGGGTCTGTTTCAATAGAACAAAATGTGTCATATATAATTCAGTAAAAAGAATATAAAACAAAAAATGTTGTGCGTCTATTGTTTCCTTATAAAACTAAAGAAACTTTAGAGACAATCTAATATATTAACACAACCGTGGAATAATAATTTCTTTTCCTCATCGCGCCGAAATTTCCCGTCAAAGTTACAGAGAAAACCAATGACTCTGAAAATCTTCTGGATCTATCTCGTATTTAAGGCACCCTCTCGCGCGAGACCAATCCCTCGACTTCGTTTTCCATCCGTGAAACGCAAACAACGGTCTTTTTCTCCTCTTTTCATCTCCGTATACAGTGAACCACGCTGGACCCTCCTTTCGAGTTAGTTTTTCCTTCACAGTTCCGCTTAACGCGATTTTCCTTACAGGCGCGTCTGGACGAGGATTTACGCGATTTCACGCGGATGCACGCGGAAAAAGGCGTCGCGCCGCGTACAACTGCTCGGCCAGGTAAACCAACAGCCCCTGGAACGAGTATAGGACGGGAAACGAATATGTGTGTTGGCCGGACACCAGGATTTTAAGGGTCGTGTCCGTGGCGAATTAGCAGGCAAACAGGAGTATAAATACGATCGGCATCGAGGATCATTCAGTCACGGCGATCCTCTTCTTTTTTTTTTATTCTTCTTCTTTTTTCCTCTCGTTTGCGACTTAAAAGCAGAAGACATTCTTCTCTATGCTTTCTGTATTGTGGTTGTATACCTGAATGACAGGAGAAGCATTGATGGTCAATGGAACGCGCGAGAAAGTGTGCTCGAGGATACCAGTGACTTTAGGTTATGGGAAGCCATGGAGATTTCGGTAAACCCTGTTTAATTCACGTAGCCAACTACGGGAGATGTTTTCGGTTTATTGTGTGATATAAGTAAGTTATCCGTGGCTTGTAGCGAGTACATTAATCAAGAGTTAGAGTGTATAAATTTATGCGTTTATGAGAAATTTGGGAAGCTATGGGGGATCTTAGTAAATCTTGTTTAATTTAACAATTCTCGTAGGCAACCACGAGGCTTGTGTCTAGCTTATTTCACATGTAAATTGCACATAAGTCAATTATTCATGGCTGTGGCGAGTATATTAATTAAGTGTAGAAGTTTATGCATTTATGAGACACTTGGCAAGCTACGGGGATTCGAGAAAATTGTTGTTTAATGTAATAATCTTGGTAGGCAACTACAGGTACTATTTTTGGTTTGTTCTATGACACAAGCAAGTCGATAGTTTCAGCGAGTAGTTTAAGAGTTACAGCGCAGAGGTTCATGCACTTGCGGGGAATTTAAGAAGCTTGTAAGGCTCGAGGAAAACTGATTTAAATTCTTCAATTGCTGTAGACTCTTAGTCACTTTATCCATATTATTTCTTACTGTACCTAAAGCACTCAATATTTTCTAATTCTTCCATTATTAACTAAATACTAATATCTCATAATATGCAACAAGTATAGTCAGACATGTAAACTTTACGGATCTTTATTCATCAATGAGAAATTTATAATGTATGTAATACAGAAAAATATATTAGAAAATACCAAAATAAAAGTACCTTTAATAAACGGAAAAAATCTGAATTCCATGTCTTGTATTAACACAAATATGAATTTGTATCTGTAAAAATCCGCCGACAACATACTGTTCGTGCGGTATGAAGTTCGATTTTCTGAATTTTACGACGTTGAATCTGGAATAGTCCTCTCTCTTGCGATATACATCGAAACTTCAAAATCCTGCATCAAACTGTCCCCACGCAAAGATCATTAACCGAGAGCAACGAAAGAACTCTTCTCATTGAATCGATTCCGCCACGGAGAAAAGGATTTAAGGATAGCTATTGAGCCAGTGCACGATATCTCGTGACATGTTTGGCGCGACGCTTGGCACGGCACCAGGCGTGCAGCTCCGTTTCATTGAGAGAGGCGGACCGCGTGTGTGCCGCTTAATTGAAATTCATCCGACAGCCGATGGGCGTGCGATTCGCTTGTGGCGATCGCGTGCACGTGGCCGTGACACCGTGCCGCGAGAGCAACGAGCCCGCTTTTCACCCGCGAGACGAAAAAGGGGAGGAAAAGGGAGGTCGAGCAGCACGAAACGAAGAAGAAGGCGGGACCGGTCCCTCGAGCTGTCGTGCACCGCTCAATAGGGGCTAATTGCCGCAAGGAGAGCTGCAAATTCGCGGTATTGTAAGGTTCGTCTCGTTTTCGTGCCCCGCTGTCGAACCGGGTATTGTCGGCCGCCTCTCGCGCCTTCTTAAACCATCGTTTCAATGGCACGACTTGAGTTCCGATGCAACTGGCGTCGCATGCATTTCCACACGAATTTTGGCATACGTAGGGTGGAGTATGTGCGACGACGAGAAGGATTTCCAGGGTTCTGCATTGAAATTCTAATGGCGAAACTTTTGCTTCGCAACTTTAGTTTGCAGTTGGAACTTCGGCAATGTAATAAAATTTCTGGTGTCAGAATAGAATAGATATCGGATGCCGGTTATTGTATGCGAAGGTGAGAAGAGATGGAGGGTTTTGTACCGAAGTTTTAATGGAATCTAAAATTGAAAAGATTTTAATTTCGAAAATAAATTTTGTAAATTCACGAATATCAGCGATATTAACTTTTTGCAATGCAATAAAATGACAAAGGATTCTTGGTCTCCTGGCGTCAGAATAGGATAAAATAGAATAGAATAGAATTGGATATAAAAACGTGTGAAGATAATTTTGCAGTGAAATTTTAATTGAATTTAAAATTAAAAAGTTATAATGTTTTTAATTAAACCTTGCAAATTCATGAATACACGGGATTTATAGCTCTTTACGGCGTAATAAAATGTCTCACGGAATTCTTGCTTTTGTAATATTGGAGATAAAAGATATACGCTTTCCACCTTTTATGGTAGATAGGAATTAAAAATGTAGGAATTGTGTATGACGATGTTTAAGATGTGATATTTGTATTACTATATCTGATAGTTTGAGCCTTTTTCAGGATATGTTGGAGGAGTTGAACAAAACATGTCGTGCCTAAGTAGAACTATTATAATAAGTAGATAAATAGATCAGATTGTTTATGTACGTAAAAGAATATTTTACAAAATTACTAAAAAATAAATATTGAATGCCTATATAAATTTTATAATACCTAGTTATATTATGTACAGTAAATTATTATTCCTTAGGGTAAAATTTCTTATGTAAAGTATTCTCCATATAACACGAATATCAGATTTTCATCAAAGAATGTATTATTACAATTACAAATATCTAAGAACGTCATTCGATAGAAAATTGCGGCTTTAACCGAACGAGAAAATATATCAGATTAAATATAGCTGTAAAAATAACTGAACTTAACATTTCACGAATCGATAAGTATATGCACCCTCTGGAATATTTTTCATAATCGTAACTTTGAATTACTTTTATAATTCTTTTAAATTTCTCCGTTTTACTTTTCCGCTTACCAACAGATCGAACAAAATGATTGGCCATATGTTGCAACAAAATGCGTGTCTCCGAATAATCGCGCACTCATCGCGGGATAATCGGCACAAGGGGAAGCCCATTGTTATCGAATACTCATGGGTGCGATCTGTCACCGTGAATCGCCGTTTCGAGGGCGCGGCCCAAGTTTCGAAAATTACCTTTGTTCCCATAGTTATCCACGATTTCCATTGAATCCGCGTATGGAACGGAGTTCCTCGTAGTGGAACCCGCGCAAATTTACACAACGAAGAAGTGCACAGGGCAAACACAATGTGTTTTCATACCGATGATTTATCGCTTCCGAAGAAAGCGCGTGTTTGAACGGACGTTAATAATTTGCACGGCCAACAGTGTGTACTATGTTAGAGCACATTGTCAAATAGACAGGGAAACATTAGACTTGAGAAAGAGTAAAAGAGTCAATGCTCGGGCTCGCAGGGAAATATTTTACGTGTCTGTTTTGTCTGGTAATTTACTGTGTGGATACTGCATAATATTAGGATTTGTGACAATTTATATGTTGCTATTAAATTTTTATTTTAACCCTGGAACGCTATCACGAATTCAATTTCTCCCATATGAATACTTATTTTGATATTACCGTACCCCATAATAAACGCTATTACGATGTTATTTGTAATTCCTGCAAATGGTAACTTTCCTATCTATCGAATAACATTGAATATTGAAATAACAAAGGAACTACGTTTCTCTGACTTTATTGATTTTTAATCCAAAGAAAATGTACTAAGAGTGGAATTTCCTTTGCGATAACATGTTTAAATGTGTCTTTCTTCGACATTAACTTCTAAAGATTAAGCAGAGTAGCTTCAAAACTACTATTGTCTCTAAGGCTGTTTATAATACGAAAAATATTAAAACAGATATGTATATACAGAAATAAGAAGGAAAAGCTCACAAGCCAAAGTCAAAGTTACGCGACTAAACAACGAACATCGGAAAGTCTTCTTTCGTTCAGACGAGGTTACGAAAAATCGTCTCAACGGCGTGTTAATTAAAAATACTTTGATCGTATTTTCGATCGTTGACCCAAGTCAAGAATCACGATTCGTTTCGAGAAATATTTCGCGCACGGTCTTTGTGATCGCTATTCTTTCTCTCCCTTCCTTCTTTTTTTTCTTTTATTTTTTTAAACCTCCTCTTCACCCCCGTGTCTGCCTCCCTTCCGCCCTTGTGCCCCTAATGGATTACGGACCAGGCCATTTTTCAGCCGAAATGGATTTTCATAAGGGCCGACATTCTCGACTTTGGTCGACCGCGTGCATTCTCTACCATTCTCCGTTTCACTCTATCTCCGGTCTGCCAAAATGTTTGTAAATAGATGTAAAGTCTGGGAGGGGCTCAGGGGGTTCCCCGCTGGGTGAACAAGGCACCCTATGGTGCACCACGGCCGGTACATTTCTCGGCCTCTTCACCATTCTTCCCGGCCACCTTTTGTATTTTCTATCACCTCCTTCTACTTTTTCGCTCTTCCTTCCTCCCTGCTTCGTGCTCTTCCTCCATCCTCCCACTCGTTTCTCTTGCCGCTTCTATGCCCCTTCTGTTTTTCTTCTTTTAATCTTCCCTCGTGCTCTTATTGGTTATTAGTCATCTTAGTACTCTTTCGAAGTTTCATTTGCATTTGATTCTCGATCAGGTACACGCTATTCAAAGATATTCGGATAGTCGCTTATTTTTCATTTTATGTTAACGACGAAACTGCAAGTCGAAACGTTACCGGCTTGGTTCTCCATAATCACGGTGGTTACGCGTAATGGTTGTTGTTTATCGATTATTATTGAAAAGTACCATTTGGCATTTTACGCAAGACACGTATTACGCGAACGAAACGACCTGATTTATAATAAAGTAACCGGAAAATAAAAGCAGCGAAACACGTTCAATCTACGTCGAATATTATCACGTGTTTTAATATTTGTAATCAGCGGCCACTTATCGCTTTATTATGGGTGTCATACTTCTTCTATTTCCTTCTTGTTACACAGTTTGCTCGTTGGAAAGTTAAATAACGAGAGTTGTATCAAAATAGAAGTTTCGACCATTTCGATGTAAGATTAAACAATAAAATAGAAACCAAGGTATCCAGGCGTCTGCGCGTCGCCAGACGAAACACGATCTCGCCGAAATTGGTTTGCGAAAGGTTAGTGAAAGTGCAGAGCAACTTGTCTCGAAGCCTGAAAAATCAGCGGAGCGTGAATGGACGCGTATCGACGCGTAGCTCCTCCTCGATGGCGATACGCGCGTGACACACCTCACGATATTACAATCCGATCGTCGACGACGCGTGAAACACGGCCGCCGACAGGTTTACGCGAAAATTTTCCACACCGCCAAGGAGAGGAAGAAAAAGAAGAAGAAGAAGAAGAAGAAACTCGAACGACTAGCGAGTGGAAGAACGTTACGAAAGGCGAATAAAAGACAAAAAGCAAACAAGTTTTCGGTGGATGATGGATACGACAGGGATAATGTCTTCCAGCTCGAGCAACCTATCTCTGCCTCATCTCTCACCTCGATACCCGTTAATTATCGAGCGTCTATCACTTACACCTGGTTTACATGCATCGTATCTTATCTCGTACGACCGAGCGGCCGTGTTAATTCCACGACCAGCTGCTACGCGGTTAACCAACTCGAGTTAGCCAAGCAATTTCAATTCCGTATTTCCGAACAGCGTCATTCGCGTTAGATTCTTACTTTAACTTTTACTTTTCATTTCTACGATGGTCCTCGTGGAATTGGACAGGGAAGAGATATCGCTTGGTTATATCAGCGATACTTTACTACGTCGTCAGCTGGAGAAAAATTTTAATTCCGTATACGCCAAGTTTTTATCGGCGAATTATGAGTTTACTGTCTGCTCCGTTTCATACCACCGTTTTATACTGCTCTTCGAAGAGCTCTTTATTACTTTTTATGGCTTGGTATCAGATACGTTATTAGTTATCGTGACGTGTTTCAAGCATCATTTTCATTCGACAGAATAAATCAAAGCGTCCTCCTTTATTTCATCATTTTCACTATCGAAGAATTAAGTAAAACGTTTCTGACACTGTTGACACTTCTTATGGAATTATAAAGAAATACGCTGATATTTTGCCGGCGAGTGTAAGGATGTCTCGAAACCTACGTCTTTTTTTAATGTATCGCTTCTGCGGCAAATGGACGATTCGCAAGAATTTGTAGGAAATTGAACGATCCATTGACGAATTCGAAAATTATTATTCGAGGATTTTAGAACTTTGAAAGAAAGACAAGTACTTAAGAGAAACGTTGCTAATGTTTTCAGCGTTAAATGTCGGGCTGAAAATCGCAGTGGCCTGAGTCGCTTTTCGCTTCGACAATTCGCATTCAGCCGCGTATTTCAATTCTTAAACGTATCGCTCCTTGCTCGAATCTTCTTTCCTGCCGTTCCTCGGAATCGCTGGAAGCAGAGGTGAGAAGGTCAAGGAAAGGCGCAAAGAATAAAGAAGACGAAGAAGAACATAGATAGTGAACGAACGAAGGGTAGAGAGAAGAGAAGGGAAAAGATGGGCCAGGTTTGGGTCTGAAAAGGGGGTTGGGTCCCGAGATGAACGAAGATGGTGAACTCGGCTCCATCTCAGTATCCAGACTCTGGGCCCCGCCCCCGCCGGTTCTCTTCTCCAGTCCTTCTCCACCTCCAGGCCCGTTTCTCAGCTTCACCTTCGTGTCCAGACCAACCTTTTATTCCGTTCTTCTTGTTTCAGTGCCTCGTACACGTTCCGCTCTTCTCTCCCGCTTACGTTCCCATCTCTCCCAGTCTCTTGGTCCTCTCGTGGTCGATTTCTTTTCGTGGTCCTCCCCACCAGGCGGCGTTTCGCTCGTCACCTCCTCCACCTCTTCTTCCAAAGCTCTCTTCACAGCATGATTCGAGGCCCCGAAAAAAGAGAGAGTAGCGGCCACAGTCTGCTTCTTCTACTCTTTGCTCTCGATATTCCATTCACTAGAGACGAACCGCCCAGGCGTCAGCTGATCTCCGGTCAGGAAGTCACTTCCGCTTCGCTGGAAACGGATCCCTCGACACCTCCGACTTCGTCTCTTCAAGCTCAGCCAAGAGCGCTCCTTTATCGGTTCGCTGATCATCGGGAATTCGAATTCTCAGACAGTGAGATGTCCCGGATGATTCTTTTATGGGGCTTTAAACGACCCACCTCCCCCCCTCTAGCCGCTACTCAGAAACGCCGACTCGAGCGTAAAACGTCATTTTCTTCTTCTCTTCCTCCCTCCTCCCCTCCACACTCTCTTGCTTCCTGAAGATTTTGCCGAGCAGATTTTGCGCCATGTCGCTCTTTCGATCGTTCTTCACGAATACCAGAGGGTTTTTACTTCGCTTTGATATCGTAAAAGACAAGTAGGGGTTCCGTATAGGATTTCTGGTTTAATTTAGGTACGGAAGAGAAGCAAGAGTTGGGTAGTATAGACGTCGTTCGAATAATTCCAGACGTCAGGAATAAAAAACGAGTTTCATTTTTCCTAGAATAAAATAATTTCAAAATTCCATTTACTTTTAACCTGTCGTATTTGTAAATCTTCCTTTGTATTTGCTTCTGGGGCTGAATATCGTGCGTACGTATCTGGTAGCGGATGAAAGAAAGTTTAGCATTGATAACACTATGAATTTTACTAGCTTTTGTGCTAACAATGTTTTGTTGCGTGGATAACAGTCTCCAGACTCTGGCATATATGTTACATTCATTGCTCTTATTGCACATAAATCCATTTTGTAAAATTCTGGTATCTTATTATACTTTATAAACTCTTTTTCTATCTTTATAACTAACTACTTGTTTTCTCCTATTCAACTGCATCAACAGTAGCCTTATCACGTCAATATGTTCTTCAGTTACAATCACTGATATATCTTCTGATAGTATGCCAATAGGAATATCTTCACTGTCGGTTTCTTTTGCCTCCTTATTTTTAAATAGACGTTTTTAAATGTTGAATCAAGCATGGCAGGCACGAGGTTGATCGATCTGAACGATTGGTAATGCACGCGTTGGAGGACAATGGCCCAGGGCCCAAAGAGATGACACGGCAACAATGGGGCCCGTGTTTTGAAGAAGACTCGCGCGAGCTCCGTCAAGTGTTTGTCGAGCTCTCTAGATGGTACCAGGTGAAGAGCAAGAGCCTTCGCTCCTGGACGACCTATCTCACGCTTCTTCATCTTCATCCCGCCACCCTCTCGGCTCTTTCCACCTCAGCTGCGCACGATTACCAGTCCTTCAACAAGCATCGAACGGCAAATAACCGACAACTTCCACTTTCTATCGATTGTTTCTTCTGTTTTCTTACGCGGTAAATTAAGAATTTCGACTTTGAGTCGATAGTTCTTTCTACAAATTCGTTCAGAGATTGCTTGGTAAAGAAAGAATTTCGCGTTTGCGTTAACAAGCTCTTCCTTTCCTTCGTTTACAATTCGTT